>NC_083720.1:49560497-50810497 GCF_028564815.1 Eubalaena glacialis
TATATGCCTATCCTGATAAATACACTGGTGATATATTAACTGACCTCCCAAATAGCGTAGGATGAAGTCTCATTGAGATGAGTCAGATATGGTTCTCGCCTAGTTGTGTCAGCTGCGGAGGCCCACCATCATTTTCCTCTGAAAACACAATATTCTATTTCCAAGTAACTACTAGAATATTCTGAAATTGGACTAAACTAAAAGCAGCCAACATAACAATGCCTCAGCTACATATCTGCACCTTTTCAGTGATTACTGTCAACTACTAAAAGCTTGGAACACCATCTGAATATTATTACTGCTTCTCATGAATGAACGGGCATTTTCATCTAGGGATCAAGCACCACAAAAGTGCTACAAAACAATATGAAGTGGAAGGTACGGAGAGATACAAAAAGAAGCACAAAGAAAGGAGGATAAGATAGCAGTAGTAACTGCTTTCTCTGCAAAGAGACAAATCAAGAAAGCTTCTGTTTTAAGAATTTTTATAGAGGGGAGTATTTCCATGACAACTGAGTACTTAGTTATTCTAATTGCAGGAGAAACAGAGCATCTAAAAAATCAGGAAATATGTTCCAGGCACACAGAATAAATCCCAGCTAAACTAGGAACATTGGTGTTTCATTAAAAGCAGTGAAAATTCACCACCAGACCTTTTATTTTAACTCAATATTTAGAAAGTGACAATATTTCTTAAGATTCTCTAGATTGCTTTAGACAAGATGTTAGCTCTTAAGTTTGGCTTGAGAGGCACGTTACTCTACACATCCACAACCTTTATCTCCACCTTAATTTTTGAAAATTAAATTGATTGAGGGAACTAGGCAATGTTTTCAAACCGAACCTGACAGAAATGTGACAAAATCATGGAGTTTAATTCAAATTAATGCTAACTAAATGGCTTAATTTAACAGAAGAGTAACCTCTCTCTTAAATGCACAAAAGATATTATAAACAAAATCCTATTTCAGTTTATTCTAAGACTTGTTTTAGAAATATCATATACTAGTTAAAGTAATCTAAGGTGCAGCAAGCTGACCTAAATCAACAAGTCTAGTCTTAGTTTAACTGAAATATGCAAGACAGACAATAATGACTCTTTTTAATGTAAGGCCATGCTAATCCAAATGCACCATTTTCCCTTTGAGAAATTCTATTGTGTTGCATGAAGATCATTGCCTCAAATATGGAATTCCTTTCTCACTCTCCTGAAACTTATTTCTCCTGACCCTTTCAAGAGTTCTCTATTTTCAAGTTGGGAGTGTAGGTTATTGGCAATGAATACATACAATTGAAGTGGTAATGAATGCATGGTCTTTAGAGTTAGAAGACTTAGGTTCTAGCCCTGCTCCTGCCACTTTTTCGCTCTTGATATAGGCGAAATCATTTTACTTCTCTAAATCTCAGTTTTCTCATCTGTTTAAAAGAATTGAAAACATATCAATCTAAGATGTTGACTCAACAAATTTCACTGTGCACCAGGCAAGAGTTTAAGCACTGGAGATGAGGCAGGAGATAGGTGGGCCCCAAGCTAGGCATTTACAACTGGCCTCCCGTTTACATTTCATGGGGGAGGAAAAAGTGGGCTTCAGGCAGGACACTTAGAACTAGTCTCCTGTTTGCATTTCCTGAGACAGGAGATAGATGGGCTCCAGGTTAGACATTTAAAATCAACCTCCTGTTTGCTCTCCGAAATGGAAGTAACAGCAGAAACAGGGTAAACAGCCAGGTTTTGTCTCCTGTGGACACCTTAAGATAACAGTCATGGCAGGAACAGAGAGGGGCTAAACCTTGTTTGAGTAAAGGATCAAGAGGTCATATATCCCATCCTTGGGGCAAGGGAGACACTGCACATGCACAGAAAGGCTCCTTGGGGGTCAAAAAGGAGGGGTCACCACTACATAAGATGTGATGCTAAGGTCATCCCATAGGCCTCTGGGCTGAAATCCATCTTGGAAAAAAATTGTGCACCCATGTTGGGGCAGTTCCTAGGGCAGGTCAGGTGTGGAAAAAGAAACCAGGTAATTGGCCAAAGGTAAACAGAGACCCGGAAGAACTACCCGATATAAATGACTTCACCGCCTCTTTACTGCACTCCTCCTCATTAGGGAGGACGCCCACACCCTTCCTCTCTAGGTGTGCATCTCTGCCTTGCTTCTGTCTTAACTAAACAAACTGTTTCTCTGTGTGCTCTCCCACTTGTTGTTGGGCTACGTCTCTAATAATAAACTTTGTGCCTGTTTTTACAGTTTTTTGCCTCCGTGAGAAATGCATTTTTCACTGGGGGCAAGAGCCAGGGGGTCTAGTGGCTAGGATTCCTGGTTTTCATCCAGGCTACCCAGGTTCAATTCCTGGGCAGGGAATTAAGATCTCGCTTCACGCCACCACTCGCTGCTGCCTCTCCGAGATCAGAGGCAAAAAGAAAAATAAGTCTATCACTGTATTTGAGAAATAGTCTAGTAAAGAAGACGGGTCTTGATTATATATTTGGAATACTAAATGATAAAGTATATTATTAAGATATAAACAGAACTAGAGGTATAAAACAAAGAATGTTGCCCACCAACCAGTCCTACAAGGATCAAGGCATTAGCCATTGCAGTCACTGACCTGCAGGGCACTCTGAAAGGGATTCAGGAAGAAGAACATGATGAGGCACTCTGTGCTTTGGGAAAACAGGCAAAACAGGCCCTTAGATAGGTAGATATTTTTCAGGGAAAAATTTTATGAACCCAATTCTTGCATCTTCCCATATTTAGAAAAGCACTAAAATTATTAACTGAAGTATCTGTTCCTTGTGACTAGCAATAACCTTCTACCTATGCTTGGTTGCAAGTACTCCTTAGCCAAAATAAAGAAATACACACACACACCACTTACCTCACCACACACACACACACACACACACACACACACACACACACACACACAGAGGCTTCTCTCCCTACCTCTTCAGAGCAGTTCCTCAGAGCTACCTGAGAGGCTGTCTTTCAGGCTATAGTCCTCAGTAAGGTCCCTGAATAAAACAAATTCACAGCTCTCACACTGTATAGTTTGGTGTTATTATTTTTAAATTTCAGTTGACAAAAGATAGGGGATAACTCTTCTTGGGAAAGATGGAAACAGTTATTCAGAGGCAAAGACATTTGAGCTGTCTTACAAAATGAGTATACCTAGGGCTTCCCTGGTGGCGCAGTGGTTGAGAATCTGCCTGCTAATGCAGGGGACACGGGTTCAAGCCCTGGTCTGGGAGGATCCCGCATGCAGTGGAGCAGCTAGGCCCGTGAGCCACAACTACTGAGCCTGTGTGTCTGGAGCCTGTGCTCCGCAACAAGAGAGGCTGCGATAGTGAGAGGCCCGCGTACCGCGATGAAGACTGGCCCCCGCTTGCCACAACTAGAGAAAGCCCTCGCACAGAAACGAAGACCCAACACAGCCAAAAATAAATAAATAAATAAAATATTAAAAAAAAGAAAAATGAGTATATCTAATGGAGGGAGGAAGTAGGAGAGAAGGGGAAAAGGGAGACTGGGAAGAAAGAAAAATGTATGCTCAGGTCCCAAGGCTTGAAGATGAATGACTCAAAGTTCAGTGAGCTGGAGCATATAAGAAGCCAGGGTGTGGTAAAGACAGAGGAGAAGGTATAGGCCAGATTGTGAAGTGTTTAATATGCTGTGTTGAGAAACTGGGAATTTTTACACAGGAAAATGGGGAGATGATATACATTATAACAAACAGGAGTTAACACAACAGGACATTTTTTCCCTGAAAATTAACAGAGACTTTTGCCATCCACTATAATCTGAAGCAAGGACTGATTCAACTAGTCCTAGAGCATAAATTCACTCAAATCCTTCATGATGAAGTCAGAAGTTGGTGGCAAGTGAGGTGACCAACTTATTCCCCAGGATTTTCTCAGAAAACTGATTTTCTCAGTTTTAAAAGTCCCACTTCCTGGGAACCTTCTCAGTCTTAGTGAAACTGGGATTTCCCAGGACTTCCCACATTTTAGTAATGGAAGTTCTATGTCCCAGGACCCTCTCTTTCCAAGGCCTGGGCAAACTGAGACAGTTAATCACCTTAGTTCTAGTTGCAAGACTGATGGTGAGAGTGATGGGATTAGATGGACCCTGACTGCAGTTATGCGTATGAGTTAAGCTGCTCTTAACTACATGTACAAACAATTCTTTTCACAGTCCTGGGAAACTGGAGGTATATATATATATATATATATATATATATATATATATATAAAATAAAAAAACAC
Source organism: Eubalaena glacialis (assembly GCF_028564815.1). Taxonomy (NCBI): domain Eukaryota; kingdom Metazoa; phylum Chordata; class Mammalia; order Artiodactyla; family Balaenidae; genus Eubalaena; species Eubalaena glacialis. The sequence goes on from NC_083720.1 coordinate 49,564,765, forward strand.
ATATCAATATTTACTAAATTTAACCATTAACATTACTATATATTTCAGAACAAATTTCTGATTCCTTCATCCCCTTACTTCTACACAATCTTATCAAAGATAAAAGGTAGTCTTTTAGCCTAGTAATGCCTCAGTGAGACAGAATGCTCTCGTACTCGAAAAGATATTAAGGCAGCCTTTGAGCACATAAGAACCTAATGAATGAGTGTATCTCAAACACATCAGGACATAGGATGGTATGTAAAATTTCAATATTAATGGCATTGCTGGCTTTGAGCATGAGGATAAATGAATCTTCCTGACCTGAGTAGACACAGTAGATTAAGCAGATGCCAAAAACCAGGAGGAAGGAGGAAAAGGTCAAAAAGGAAGCAAGGAGGAGAACAAGCAGCAGTGGACCTCCTGTGTCCATTCCTGATACATGCAGAAAGAGACAGATGCGTGGGAACAGTAAAGATATGTTTCACAAGATCCTCTGAGGTCCAAATAAACTGGCTTCCTTCTGGCAATGGACTGCGTTCACGTGCCTTTCTAGTTATTGCAGGGCATAGAACAGAGCAAGACACAAAACTTAAAATCGCAACCACTGTGTGTAAGACGCAGAACGTAGAACAATGATAGACCCATCTTGGGACCCATTCAAAAGTAATTTTATACCAAAACACCAAACGTAAGATGGTTTCCCCATAAAGATGGTCTTAGCTGCATAAACCACCAAAACAACATTATAAGTAGACCCCAATGTGTTTGCAATGTTCAAGGGAAATGAAAAGTATAGAATATGTAATCCATTTGTTTGGGGGTGCTTAGGTAATATCTATCCTCTAAAGAAAGAGCAAGAACACTTTTGCAGTCAGCTGAGGGTGGTTGTGAAGTTGGGTTTCCGACTTACTGTCTTGATTAAATAAATAAATAAACACTATAATAATCCAAAAACTAATATTTAAATTTCTAAAGCACTTCTTTTTTGTTTCCTGGGGAATTTGCTTTACTTTAGAAGCATTCAGCTGTTCTAAACTGAGAGGCAGAACACCTGAGAAGATTTTTCTAAAACTTTGTTGGTATATTTTGTTTTATTAAGAGTAGTACTTGCCCTTAACATTTCAGTGACTTAAGTGTTTTACTAATTCATAATGAGTGTATGCTTGTGTGTGTAAAGGTTTTAAATTATTCACACAGAAATAGTCTATATGAAGGAATGAGATAATCATATTTAATAAACACAAAACAAAAAGAACTATTAAATATTATTATACCTCAAATATAAGCAGCAGTAAAAAGTAAGTATAATATACTACCATAATAACATTGTAGTTGGTGTTAAAATTATGCCAAGAAATGACAGTATTAAGCAAGTTCAGAAATAAAAAAGACAAACTATATAATATATAGTGAAGAATTATATAGAGAAATTATTAAACACATAAATTTAGTATTTACAAAATACATCTTAAATGGCCACTAAAAATAATCTCAACACTCTGGCCATACATCCAGAGAATCTGTATAAAATGTTTTTTGTGGGGAATGAACATATTAGGATAGCAATATAGTATAGCAGTTCTTTCTAACTCCTGTTTTAAAATATCACTTGTCACATGGTATGATAGTATAAGGTAAGATCAGAAACTTTGTGGATCCTGGAGTCTCACGGTACCCTCTTTTTAAAGAATATCTACTAATATCTTGAAAGCCACTTGCATAGCATGGAACATGGCTTGGCAAATTCTGGTTTCATTATGGCAATAATCCTCATAAAGTGTACTCTAAAAATAAATTTAGAATACAAGGCCAATTTCATAGATGTCTTTGCCCCATTAAATGAGTAAATCATCTAACAATTCTAATGCCTACTTATCTGTTTGAATGATGCATAAATTAACATTTCAAGTGTTTGGAAAATGACTTATGTGTGGATCTTCACACGCTGTTTCAGTTTGTCATGAGGACTTGCCCTAGCCCCCACTGAGGGTGTGAGAAAATCCAAGGATGAGTTCAGGTAATAGAGACAACTCCTGGACAGACTAGGGAACCCTCTGTCCAACGCTCCACCTTCACACACCACGAGCCCCACCTCTTCCTCTCTTAGGTTCTGAATGGGTTCAAACCTTTGATGGGACCCAGGGCCAATTCAGCCTCTCTTTTCCAGTGAAATAAATGTTGTAAAGTCATTTGGGATGTTCAGCTTGAAGAAAGGCAGGGACATTATTACAATCTTCAAGTTGTTAAAGCAGTGTCAAATGGAACAGACATATTCTCTTTTTACAGAATCAGATAAATGAGCAGGACATCCCTAGAGGGGTGACAATTTTCACTCAGCACAGGTAAGAATTCTGGCAATAAGAAAAATGAGAAGGAGTTTCTGATGCCAGAGCCGCTTCTCATCATTGAAAGTTCATACAAAGAGGGTAAACAGCGAAGTCTGAAATCTCTGTGGTCCCTTCTGTCTACTAAATTTTTAAAAATTTGACATATTTTGATCCCTTCAAGGAATATTCAAGTGATACACCACACGGGTTCACGCGCTCAGCTGTCACGTGTGCCTGATGTGAACTACAAGAGGAATAAAAACCACTGCCTGCAAAGCCTAACGCTGAGTGCTCTGAACCCTTGTGCCCCTACACCATTTTTCCAGTAATAATATTCAGGCCACCTTTTCTAACAATTAGATTACAAATCCAAATAAACTGCCTTTGGATCACTATAATTTGCTTACCTGGATCTATTCATGCTTATTGGATTTTATGCTAACACTCTGTCCAAAAATTTTTATCCCTGTATGCTGTTTCTCAGCAACGAGCATATCATGCTCCAGATGGGGTGTTGCTACATTTCTGGATGAAGAGCAGTGGTTCCTATTTTCTATTTAAACATAATTACGCCTCTGATAACTACCTGGGCCAAATAAGGTCACAATATGAGAGAGAGCACCTGTAGGCTGTTGGACAGCTATCTGCGTGCTTAAGAAGTCCTTAATCGTAATTTTGAATAGATTCTGTGGCATGTGATGCCTGAATCCATCGCATTTTCAAAAAAATTAAAACAGGACTCCGATCAGATTTCTCCTCTGGGCCAAGGAAAGCATGTTCCCTATGTTTGGGGTGAAAAAGGAGGGTGAGGAATTAAAGAAACCCTCCTTTTTTCTCCACATATGGATTATTGTATGTGTCACTGAGGGGAACATATACTTGTATAATGAGAAGAACAAGAAAAGATCACCGGTATTTACTGTGTAGTTATTATGTGACAAATACTGTTTAAAGCACTTTTGTTCATTCAGACGTTCATTCAACGAATACTTCTTGATTGCCTTCTCTGTGCTTGACAATGTTCTCGGCACTGGAGAGTCAGTGGTGAATAGGACAAGAATAACTCTTGCCTTCGTGGAGTGAATGGACTGTGGGGGAAATAGGAGGTAGACTAGAAATCAAAGAAATAACGTGAGGTTTGAAAACAATGCTACGAGTAAGGTAAAATGGGTGCTTTGTGACAAAAAAAAGAGGAGGAAAATGGTCAGGGGAGACCATCCAAGGTGGTGACAAGTACGATGAAGAGAGAGTCAGCTATGTCAAGAAACTTCCAGACAGGGGGCTTCCCTAGTGGCACAGTGGTTAAGAATCTGCCTGCCAGTGCAGGGGACACGGGTTCGAGCCCTGGTCTGGGAAGATCCCACATGCCGCGGAGCAACTAAGCCCGTGCGCCACAACTACTGAGCCTGTGAGCCACAACTACTGAGCACGCGTGCCACAGCTACTGAAGCCCATGCACCTAGAGCCTGTGCTCCACAACAAGAGAAGCCACCACAATGAGAAGCCCGCACACCACAATGAAGAGTAGCCCCCGCTCGCCGCAACTAGAGAAAGCCCACGCGCAGCAACAAAGAAGACCCAACACAGCCAAAAATAAATAAATAAATGTATTTTAAAAAAAGACAGAAAGAAAGAAACTTCCACACATAAGAGACAGCAAATTGGAAGACTTGGAGCATCAAAGGCCTTAGAGGCCTTAGAGCTCTACATGCATCATTTTGCCATTTATTCCACAAGCCATCTTACAATGTGGGCATCATCAGTCCCACTGAGTAGATGATAAAACGATGTAATTTGCCCACGTTCACATAGATAAGAAGTGGTAAAGCTGGTATTTCAATTCCCATCTAATTACAGAGATGCCTTTCTTACTCCCTTTTAATTTAATAGAAGCACAGTACGGACATTACTGTGATACCATTCCTTTTTTTGCTTGACAATATATCCTAAGTATCTCCACAAATGAAAGTGGTTAAACTCTACCTTTATTTCCCCTAATTTCTTTACGAATGTATACACCCGTCTGTCAGTTTCCTAAGGCTGCCCTTAAAAATAGGCCTCCAACTGGATGCTTTAACCAACAGATGTTTTTGTCTCAATAGTTCTGGAGGCTAGAAGTCTGAAATCAAGGTGTTGGCAGTGCTGGTTCCTTCTGAGGGCTCTGAGGGAAGGACACGTTCCAGGCCTCTCTCCTAGCTTCTGTGAGCCCCAGGCATCCCCTCGCTTGCAGATGGCCGTCCTCTCCCTGTCTCTTTTCACATCATCTTTTCTGTGCCCCAATGTCCCCCTGCTTATACGAACACAGTTATATAAGATTAGGCCTCACCCTAATGACCTCCCTTTAACTTGATTGCCTCTGTGAAGACGGTATCTCCAAATAAAGTCACAATGTGATGTACAGGAGGTTAGGACTTCAACATATCATTTTTGGAGGACACAGTTCAGCCTATAACAACCCATATATATTATTTTACATAAGAGGTTATTTCACATGCTGGGGTGCTTTTGTTGTTTCCGGTTTATTTCTGTGTATCTAATGCTGTCTTAGTTTTGTTTTATTCCCTCTTCCAACCACATTCTCCACCATGACAGCCACGACCATCTCTCTAAGATAACCTGCGTTAGCACCTGGTTTATGATTTTCTTATCTACACACACACGTACACGCGCACGTATAGAGAGATTTTTGTGCTTTATAACATATGAGTAACGTTATAAACATTACTCTTATCTTTCTCACTTAACAGTACCAGTCATCACAGAGGCTTACTCAACTCACCTGGTATAACTTGATCATTTCTTTTTAGAGCATTATAATATTCTGTCATGTATATGGACCATAATTCATCCTACCCTTCTTCCTTTGTTAGGCTTTCTCATGCACTCCACAGTACTGCTCCTCTCATTCAGAACTCTGTGTGGTTTATAGCTCTCAAAGAGATAAGCAGTTTGAAGTGGTAGAGTGTAAAAGCCTGTGTAATCCATCATCAGGAATTAGCCATCCCTGTCCCGGATCAAGGTCAACACAACACTACACCTTTAAATGCAGCCGTTCAGTGAGTGCTTTGGGAATCAGGCCTTCTCCCAGACTGGTTCACAGAATGATTCGGAAGAGAGATTTAGTCTTTATTTCCATCATCCTCAGTCTCCTTATCTACCTCTGAGGATTGTTAGAAGAACTGATTTCAGGAGCTTTTTTTCAGTCAGTATAATGAGTCAATAGCAAGCATTCAATAAAATAATTCCTCTTATTACCATAATGCTTACTTTCTCTTTCTTATTTTGACCAGTTTTATAATCCCACCAGCTGACTTTTTTTTTTTTTAAACTAATTAATTAATTTATTTATTTTTGGCTGTGTTGGGTCTTCGTTTCTGTGCGAGGGCATTCTCCAGTTGCGGCAAGCGGGGGCCACTTCTTCATCGCGGTGCGCAGGCCTCTCACTATCGCGGCCTCTCTTGTGGCGGAGCACAGGCTCCAGATGCGCAGGCTCAGTAGTTGTGGCTCACGGGCTTAGTTGCTCCGCGGCATGTGGGATCTTCCCAGACCAGGGCTCGAACCCGTGTCCCCTGCATTGGCAGGCAGATTCTCAACCACTGAGCCACCAGGGAAGCCCAGCTGACTTTTTATAATTATTTAATGGTATTATTTAAAGGCACAACTTATGATTTCCTCATTGCCAATGGTGCCAATGTACTGGCTGCCCTGCTGAATTTCATTGCTAAGAAGTTTCCTGCAAGAAAAGGGAGAGAAATTGGGAGCGGGGCAGAGTATATGACAATTGAAGATTCTCCAATATAAATGGTCCACTAACATTTGGATAAAAATTATGGTTAAAAATATTGGAAAAGGAATTGAAGTATTTATGATCAAAATAAGACATTTTTAGATAATTATATTGCTTTTTTGTGTCATATTATTATAAAAATGACTTAGCAGCATCAAGGAATAAAACAAACACCTCCAGAGCTAAAAACAAAAACAAACAAACAAAAATGTTTCCCAAGCAAGAGAACATTAGTGAAGAAAATCACTGTACGGTTTGCAGAGAGGGAAATTTCAAGAATTAGGAAGGGGTTTTCATGGTGGTTATACTCATTAAGCATTGAAAACATTCACTTGTTTGGCACAGAATGAGTCTAGAACTCTACAATGTTTGATTAAACAATTCCCATTGTTCACTGGCCAAGAAAGGATCCTCAGTATGGTCTAGTAAGAGTCTGGTGTACTGGGCCACTTAAAATTCATGACAGTTTATGAGTTCAGCTGGTTAGGGTCAATTGTGATAAAATACACTTTAAATTTTGATATCACATTAGCAAGTGTTCCTGTCCGTTGAAGATACTCATATTGCAGAAGAAACAGAGTCCAATTTCTAAATACTCATTGCGTCTATTAATGTGCCATCTCTACTTTTAGATCAATGATTAAAATCCTAAAACATATAGAAAAGTTTAAAAATTACTCATAGATTCAAACCTACACGTAGGATTTTAATATCCCCAAATTATTTTCAGTAAAACCGATAACTCTAAATTTACATTCTAATACTTTAACCATGACAGTTATTAGGAAATGCAATGAAAAACATTACTTTGTTTTTGACACTCTTGAAAAGATATGTTACATAGTAACTCTAAAGGAAGGCAAAGTTACAAAGCAATGCAATTCAGTATCCCTGACAGGCAGTATATTACGGTGACTTCCTACAACAGGCTTAGTCAAAAGGAAATAGGTGTAAAATGTGGATGTCCAGGAGTTGGAAAATGAATGCAAGAAAAATAGCTCAAGTTGTACAAGCTAAAAGGCTTCCAAAAACCTGCACAGTAATACATGTGTGAGGAATCATCTCTACCAGATCAAACAGTGAAACATTCATCCAGAAGCAACTTCTGTACATTTAAATATATTACTGGCAACCACAATACTCCCTCAAACCTACATGACTGTATTTTTCATTCAATTATGTTATCTCACATCTTAGTGACTCACTGATCAAGTGTAGGGCTCTCATGGGGCATATCTTTTCCTTAGCTGACTTGGGATGCCCAAATGCCAAATGAGAACTTAACTGAAGGAGTCATTTCATGCAGGCTTTAGGAGAGTAATGCTATTTTGGTCTCCAAAAAAATCAGCTAAAGATAGTCTCAAATTTCAGAAACAACATCATGAGCTTATGTTTTTCCAGTTTTCATTTCAAAGTAGAACATTCAAATATTTCATTCTTTTTTGCATTATGCCAAGATTATACCTATAAATATAAAATGAGCAATATATGCAAAATAACAATGACCAAATACCCTTTGCTTGTCTTTCAGTTTTAAATATTTCCTAGAGGACACGGGAAGCAGAAGGATCTTCATTCCTCATCAAGTTTCTTGTCAGTGAATGAGAGTGTTGTGTAGCAATACAGCTCAAGGGTTGCTGGAGAGACAGCTGATGGAGGGAGCCACAGCAGAAGTGCAATTCCACTAGACAAGCCCTTAATATTTCATTCACAAAAAGAAATGACTTATTTGGCTCGTGGTCCCATATTCAAGCATATTTACTACTGGGAAGGACAGGGCATAGATTTCTGTGAGGCATCTACATGGACTGAAGAACTGGCTGTGAGGTTGTTACTACAGGTGATTTCTAAGAACATCTCCAGGTCTCTGCCTAGGGGCATGGATAAAACCTGTCCCTTCTTCAGGACATACTGGGTTAAAGGAATTCTTCAACGAAACTTCAAAAGCACAGTCTATGAAGCAAAAGAACATTACTCTGATTTCAACAAAATTAAGGAAATTTACAAAGGAGATAGTGGGTGAAAGAAATGGAGATGGTACGCACAGTGTATTAAATTAAGGTGTCCATTCAGACTATACTACAAAGCTACAGTAATCAAGACAGTATGGTACTGGCACAAAAACAAAAATATAGATTAATGGAACGGGATAGAAAGCCCAGAGATACTATGGGGTGGGAGAAGGGTAAGCTGGGACAAAGTGAGAGAGTGGCATGGACATATATACACTACCAAATGTAAAATAGATAGCTAGTGGGAAGCAGCCACATAGCACAGAGAGATTAGCTCACTGTTTTGTGACCACCTAGAGGGGTAGCATAGGGATGGTGGGAGGGAGGGAGATGCAAGAGGGAAGAGATATGGGGACATATGTATATGTATAACGGATTCACTTTGTTATAAAGCAGAAATTATAAAGCAATTATACTCTAATAAAGACGTTTAAAAAAAAAAAAAGCCCAGAGATAAACTCACGCACCTATGGTCACCTTATCTTTGATAAAGGAGGCAAGAAAATACAATGGAGAAAAGACAGCCTTTCAATAACTGGTGCTGGGAAAACGGGACAGCTACATGTAAAAGAATGAAATTAGAACACTCCCTAACACCATACACAAAAATAAACTCAAAATGGATTAAAGACCTAAATGTAAGGCCAGACACTATAAAACTCTTAGAGGAAAACATAGGCAGAACACTATATGACATAAATCACAGCAAGATCCTTTTGACCCACCTCCTAGAGAAATGGAAATAAAAACAAAAATAAATGGGACCTAATGAAACTTAAAAGCTTTTGCACAGCAAAGGAAACCATAAACAAGACGAAAAGACAACCCTCAGAATGGGAGAAAATATTTGCAAAGGAAGCAACTGACAAAGGATTAATCTCCAAAATATACAAGCAGCTCATGTAGCTCAATATCAAAAAAACAAACAACCCAATCCAAAAATGGGCAGAAGACCTAAATAGACATTTCTCCAAAGAAGATATACAGATTGCCAACAAACACATGAAAGGATACTCAATATCACTAATCATTAGAGAAATGCAAATCAAAACTACAATGAGGTATCACCTCACACCAGTCAGAATGGCCATCATGAAAAAATCTACAAACAATAAATGCTGGTGAGGGTGTGGAGAAAAGGGAACCCTCTTGCACTGTTGGTGGGAATGTAAATTGATACAGCCACTATGGAGAGCAGTATGGAGATTCCTTAAAAAACTAAAAATAGAACTACCATACGACCCAGCAATCCCACTACTGGGCATATAGCCTGAGAAAACCATAATTCAAAAAGAGACATGTACCACAATGTTCATTGCAGCTCTACTTACAATAGCCAGGACATGGAAGCAACCTAAGTGTCCATCGACAGATAAATGGATAAAGAAGATGTGGCACATATATACAATGGAATATTACTCAGCCATAAAAAGAAATGAAAGTGAATTATTTGTAGTGAGGTGGATGGACCTAGAGACTGTCATACAGTGAAGTAGTCAGAAAGAGAAAAACAAATACCATATGCTAACACACAAATATGGAATCTAAAAAAAAAAAAAAAAGGTTCTGAAGAACCTAGGGGCAGGACAGGAATAAAGACACAGACATAGAGAATGGACTTGAGGACACAGGAAGGGGAAGGGGAAGCTGGGACGAAGTGAGAGAGTGGCATGGACATATATACACTACCAAATGTAAAACAGATAGCTGGTGGGAAGCAGCCGCATAGCACAGGGAGATCAGCTCCATGCTTTGTGTCCACCTAAAGGGGTGGGATAGAGAGGGTGGGAGGGAGAAGCAAGAGGGAGGAGATATGGGGATATATGTATACATATAGCTGATTCACTTTGTTATACAGCAGCAACTAACACAACATTGTAAAGCAATTATACTCCAATAAAGATGTTAAAAAAAAAATTCACCCACAGGAAGCTTTTGCAGATTAATCTCAAAAAAAATAAAAAATTAAGGTGTCAATATCTAGCACCGGCAGGGAACTCCTACGATCAGCTGGAGAAGGACTGTAGAAAATGGGCAAAGGAAACAGACGAGCAGTACACAGAAGAAGAAACTCAAATGCTCATGAGAATGTGAAAGGACATTCAAAATTACTGGCAATCAGGAAAAGGAAAGCAAAGACACCAATAAGATATCACATCATACCTTTCAAACTGGCAACAATTAGAAAGTCAGACATTGCCCAGTATTCATGGGATGTGGAGACTGTCACGAATTGCTAATGAGTGATGGCTGGTGTAGGCATTCTGGAAAGCAATCCAGCAATATCTTGCCAGATGTAAATATAAATATAAGTATACAAGTCCAGGATGTATATACCAGGAAAATTCTCACACAGCCCCATAAAGATTGGTTCAAAGCATTGTTTGGGTTGGTAAAGAGTTAGAGGTAAGCTGAGTGTCCACAATGAGGAGAAAGGAAAGGTTGTTGCCCATCACAAAGAATTATCCAGAAGGTACAAGTTAGTATATGTCAATTATGCCTCAATTTTTTAAAAAGATACAAGTTAGTTATATAAACTTGTCAACATAGATTGATCTTAAAAAATGTGGTGTCTAGTGGAAAAAAGTAAGAAACAATTAGAGACCTACAGTATAACATCATCTATATAAATTCAAATATACCTACATATAACACTTGGCAAGAATACATTCATATTAAAGGATATACCTTAAACACATTAAAATACCTGCTTATGGGGATATGAGATTTTTTAAAATGCAATCCTTATAATGAAATAAGAAGTATGTACAAAAGATGATATCAGGTCCAGAAAGCTAAAGCACTTTGAAATCTTTCTCTCTCCTCTAAAATCTCTCTCTTAACTCTATTTCTCCAACCTCATTAGTTTTGGAGGAAAAGTGTTCGTGGGGGAGAGAGACAGAGAGAGAAAGAGAAGGGGAAGGGCAGAGAAAGTGTGTATGCAAAGTATATGTGGATGGAAATGGGACAGGATAGAAACCAAGTAATAGCATCATAACATCATCATAAAAATCCAGTTCTCTTCCTAGAACAATCCTAACGGTTATAATAAAACTTAGATTAGTTCATTATTTTCCCTTAAATAATGATATTTTTCATTGTCATCACTATTCATGTTAGCTAGTGTATAATTTTTAGTTGGGACTTGAGCAGTCAACAGAGTAAGATAAAAAAAATCAGGACTTCCTGCGAACTTCTTAGTTTCTCACTCATTTACATGCATTTTTATTCCTTAATTTAAGCCTCTATTTTTCCCTTTCAGTCTAGTTTAAGTTTTGAAAAATGGTCACTATCTCTGCTAAGATCAGTTCCTCAGATCAGTCATTCTTGCATATGTATGTAAGCTGTAAGTGTGTGATGATTTCTCTCCCTCTCCCCCCTCCCACACACACACACACACACACACACACACACACTCTCACTAAACATCCCCGTCCACTGAACAATACTATGCTAAATCTTCATCATACACATATAGTCTAAATAGGGTAACAGAATGGCACCCAGGACATAAAATCTAGCAGCAAACTGTTTTATTCCTCCAGTCCCAGCAGTTTTGGAGGAAATATGTTTATGCATGAGTGAGAAAGGGTGTGTGTGGTATACATGTGTGGATGTGTGTGTGCATATGCATGCGTGCACAAAGTGTATGTGGATGGAGGTGAGGTGAAAACCAACTCCTATCAGAATTTTTTTTCTAACATATCTGCATACTTTCAGGGAAGCATGCACTCTCTACTTAAAACAGTCCCTGCCTGAGCTCAGCTCGGTGCTCTGTGGTGACCTAGATGGATGAGATGGGGAGGTGTGGGAGGGAGCTCCAAGAGAGAGGGGATATATATACACATAGAGCTGATGCACTTCGTTGTACAGCAGAAACTAACACAACATTGGAAAGTAACTATATCCCAATAAGAAAAAAAAAAAATAATAATAATAATAATAACCAGCCCCTGCCCTTCCTTTTAGCTTCTATCTAAAGCTTCACCCTTCCTCTCACCTGCCTGGCCCCAAAAGACATTAGACTTCATACCTCTGCTCAACTGCCCTGCTCTACAGTGGTCTCCCAGATACCCTGAGCACTTTTAAAAACGTGAGGGAGGCCAAAGAGTAGGCACGAACTTGGGTGTAGAGGACAAAACGACAGCTATCAGCCCATGTGCTGATCAAACTAAAGAGAAAGACAGGGCCTCTTCTTGAGGGAGCTCAAATTCTACACATTAGAACTTGCAGAAACAAGCTCATGTGAAATGGTCTTTCTCCACATTTTGCTTTTGCTTGAAGAGCATGGCAAAAGAAAGAGAAGAGCAAAAGGACAGAACCTAAGATTTCTTCTTTTTTTTGCTTCACTTTGAGCCATTTATAAAATGATACATCACAGGAAGATAGGAGGCAGTTTTCAAATTTGGATGCCTCAGTCAGCTATCCATACACAAAACATGGAATGCCGGCAGTCCCTTCTTGCCAGCTTTAGGCATTTGGTCTCCTGTTGAAAGCTTTCCAAATGGACAGATGCACAAGTACTGTTTCATGGGCCGGATACTAAAATCAAAACTCTGTCTGCAGGAATAAAGACTCAGACATAGAGAATGGACTTGAGGACACGGGGAGGGGCAAAGGTAAGCTGGGACGAAGTGGGAGAGTAGCATTAACATATATACACTACCAAATGTAAAATAGATAGCTAGTGGGAAGCAATCACATAGCACAGGGAGATCAGCTCGGTGCTTTGTGACCACCTAGAGGGGTGGGATAGGGAGGATGGGAGGGAGATGCAAGAGGGAGGGGATATGGGGATATATGTATACGTATAGCTGATTCACTTTGTTACACAGCAGAAACTAACACACCATTGTAAAGCAATTAAACTCCAATAAAGATGTTAACAAAAAAAACTCTGTCTGCAAATTCAAGAGCAATGAAATTGTGTTGCAAATGCTGACTGGGCTGAGAGGGAGTCCATACAGCAGTGGAGGATTAGAGCAAACTGGCACCACTTAAGCAAAGGTAGTAAAGGGAAATTTACTAAAGAAGAATCACATCTAGTGTTATCAGATCCCTACTATTGTCCAATTCTCAAATTTACTGTTCAAAGGGAAAGAAGAAACTTGCAAAGGATTCATGATAAAACAACCAAATTTTCAGAATTATAGTTAGCAGAGAGTTTTCAAAGTCATATATTTCAGTAGATAAATGCTAATCTTCATTACTGCCTTTAAAACCACCTTTTGTTAAGCTCAGTATGTCCATCCATGCAATTAACCTTTACTAAGTGTCTACTGTGGCAGTCATTGTGTTAAGTGATGTGTGTGTGTGATCGCATTTAATGTTACAACAACCCATAATGGGTTTTTAATACATCTTCTGAAAAAGCACTTAAATTGGGAATATGTTCCACCATCTCATTATTTTTCAATCAGTCACAATTGATTTAGAAGTAACCACATGTAGGTAGGTACACAAAGAATCCTATGTTCACACACAACGTACAAGAGTGTTCATAGCAGCATTGCTCAAAATAGGTCCAATTAATAACATTAGAATGGATAAATAGATTATGGTTTATTCAAACAATGAAATACTATACAACAATGAAAACGAGCAGATCTCAAGGACATGCAATCCTCCAAATGACCCTTACAAAAAACACATTGAGTGAAAGAAGCCAAACACCAAAGGGGATGTGCTATGCAGTTTCACTTATACAAAGTTCAAATATTCATACAAGCAAAGCTAATCAAAGAAGGTAGCAGTCAGAATATCAGTTACCCTTTGGGGGCATGCATGGGGCCTGGAAGGGACACAGAGGGAAATCTAGAGTGCTGGTAACATCCGGATTCTTGATCTGGGTGGAGACTACAGGGGTGTCCACTGTGTGAAAATTTGCACCGTACCTTCTCTGTGCTTTGGATACTTCAATACAAAGTTTGTGTACATAAAAAGAAGTAATCACATACACAACACTAATGGTGAGAAGTATTTTCTGTATGATATTCAGTTAAAAAACTTTAAAAATCTTACCGTATGACTACAACTTGGTAAATGTATCGCTGTGTACTGGCAGAAAGCACAGAAATTAACAAGAATATGTTACAATATTGAAACTAATAGTAGTAATATTTCTTCTCTCAATGTTGGTATATAATATTATATAAATACCCTTTAAAAAGGAGAAGCAGTATCTATGTATAAGATTCCTCCAACCTGCTTGTCCACTATGAAATTCCCCCCAGACTCAAGTTATCTTGTAGCTGGGACAAGTGTGCTCTGAAAGACATAACTGCCCCATAAATCAGATCTCCTTTATATACATTTATCTCCTTTATATGTTTTTAAATGTACAATATACATTTATCATCAATGTTGTTTCCAGATCATATAAACTGTCAGTAAGTTTGGATTATTCACATGACAATGGTGTCTCAGGCCCAAGAGTTGGGGTCAATGACTCCTTCTCTGGCACCAAGTATGAAAAAAGAATAACCACATGTATGCACACATGCGCACAAAACAGAACAGTTTACATTATTCATGGAATAATGTGGGACTTTCACAGGAGAAGCAAAATCTATAATCTGATTATGGAAGGTTTTGTCCTCTAACTTTTCCAAAGAGAGATAAATCATACCATTTCAAACTCTAAACTGAAAATGAAAAGTAGAGTCCTTTTGAAGTCCAGATATGAGCACAAAGTAGTAATGTGAACACCAGGTGGCAATTTGATATCATAACAGTAGCACATAGGAAGAGAAGCAAATTCTCCAGTTACCACTAAAAGGGATTAATTGTGAGCATACAAAATGCCAGGGAGAAGATTTTGTTTTCATCCTCTTTTGTTTTCTATCTCTTTTTCCAATTTATAGTCAGAAAAAGGAGAGTTCAAGCAGACGATGAAATTAACCAGGATGTCATGTAAAGTATGGGGGCCTGCTGAAGCCATATGACATTCTTTCCTTTTCTTCCCCCTATTCTAAGTGTACTAAGGCATAAATTTTATGCATAAAAATGTCCCAAATAAATCTGCTCCCATCCTATTCCACTCCAACCATGCTTTCCCTTGGCCCCTTTCCCTTTAGGGTAGTAAGTAAAAGAAACCTACTAAACTACTTTAAGCAAAACTGTAGAATTTATCGGTGAGCTGCAGAGATGCCTCATGAAAAGCGAAAGCAGAAAGTCCACCTCACTTTTAAGGAAAAGTGGAGCTAGTTACATGAGAATCTGGGCCAAGGGCCCAATCTTTCCTTCATTATCTGCTTTGCCCTACCTATTTCATTCTTCTTCTTCTCTCTCCCCTCCCTCTCTCATTCTCTGAAATGGTATATATATTAACCACATAGGGCCACCACCACCTCAGATTCATATTTATAGCTAGTTGGCTGCAAGTCCTGAATCCCAATTCTAAATTAATGTTAAAGAGAATCTGATTGGTCCTATTTGATTCTAGCATCCTGGAGTTGTGGAAAATATCTTTTTGGAAAAGAACACAATGAACTCTAAGACCATGAACTTTCAATGCTTTTAAACATTAGACCAGGAACAACACCCTAAAACACCCTTCCAGTTCTCAAGGAAAAGAGGAGAGAAAAGCCAGAGTAAGCCCTCTGATATTCTCTTTTGAATGTTCCAGACTCTGTGACCATCATGGGTATGGCTGGCATGTCCATGAATATAAAGACAGAAGAATCAGTACTGATAACACACATCATATTGGAATTTTGTTAGGTTATCATCCTCTCTAAACCTCCTACTTGACCTGAGAATGAATTCCAAATTGCTGTCAAGTCTGAAATCTTGCTACTACATGGAGTCTTGCAAGTTCCTCTAACTCTTCTTGTGCCTCTTTACTTGTGCACTGTGATTCTCTCCACTGCCCTTTATGTACCTCAAACATGTCAAGATGTTTTTACCTTAAAGACCATGCCTTGGCTGCTCTTCATGCCTCAAAATATCCTCCCATCACCTTTTCTTCACATAGCTGACTCTCTCTCACCCTTCAAGACTCATTTCAACAGTCACTTCAGATGGGTGTTCACTGGTTACCTAACAGTTTGTTTCTAATGTATCATTCTTTTTAGTATAACCCCAACCTAAAATTGTCTTGCTTTTTAAAAACATGTGTTTATCTTCTGTCTCATACTGGACTGTAAGCTCCACAACTGCAAGAATTTTTTCAGCTTGTTCATTGCTTTTTCCTCACTGCTAAAAATGGTCTCCTACAGTAGGCAGAAAATAAATATACCAAATGAATGTAAAATGTCAATTTAAATAGTTGTATTCTTAAATGCAAAATTGAAGCTACCTTAATTTGAAATAGCAGCATCAAAATGTTCACTGGTTCAAAAAGGCAGGTTCAAAATAAGCCACTGTCTCCCAACTTTCTTGTGAACTAGGTCTGAGACATACAGAGGAACAGATATCAAGAAGGAGCCTTTGGATTCTTCAATATACGCAAATCAATCAATGTGATATACCATATTAACAAATTGAAGAATAAAAACCATATGATCCTCTCAATAGATGCAGAAAAAGCTTTTGATAAAATTCAACACCCATTTATGATAAAAACTCTCCAGAAAGTGGGCACAGAGGGAACCTACCTCAACATAATAAAGGCCATATATGACAAACCCACAGCCAACATCATTCTCAATGGTGAAAAACTGAAAGCACTTCCTCTAAGATCAGGAACAAGATAAGGATGTCCACTCTAACCACTCTTAATTCAACATAGTTTTGGAAGTCCTAGCCATGGCAATCAGAGAAGAAAAAGAAATAAAAGGAATACAAATTGGAAAAGAAGAAGTAAAACTGTCCCTGTTTGTAGATTACATGATACTATACATAGAAAATCCTAAAGATGCCACCAGAAAACTACTAGAGCTAATCAATGAATTTAGTAAAGTCACAGGATACAAAATTAATACACAGAAATCTCTCGCATTCCTATACACAAATGAAAGATCAGAAAGAGAAATTCAGAAAACAATCCTATTTACCACTGCAACAAAAAGAACAAAAGACCTAGGAATAACCCTACCTAAGGAGGCAAAAGATCTGTACGCAGAAAACTATAAGATACTGGTGAAAGAAATCAAAGATGACACAAACAGATGGAGAGATTGTTCTTGGATTGGAAGAATCAATACTGTGAAAATGACTATACTCCCAAAGCAATCTACAGATTCAATGCAATCCCTATCAAATTACCAATGGCATTTTTCACAGAACTAGAACAGAAAATTTTACAATTTGTATGGAAATGCAATAGACCCTGAATATCCAAAGCTATCTTGAGAAAGAAAAATGGAGCTGGAGGAATCAGGCTTCCTGACTACAGACTATACTACAAAGCTACAACAATCAAGACAGTATGGTACTGGCACAAAAACAGAAATATAGATAAATGGAACAGGATAGAAAGTCCAGAGATAAACCCACGCACCTAGGGTCACCTAATCTATGACAAAGGAGGCAAAGACTATACAATGGAGCATAGACAGCCTCTTCAATAAGTGGTGCTGGGAAAACTGGACAGCTACATGTAAAAGAATGAAATTAGAGCACTCCCTAATACCATACACAAAAATAAACTCAAAATGGATTAAAGACCTAAATGTAAGGCCAGACACTATAAAATTCTTAGAGGAAAACATAGACATAACACTCTTTGACATAAATCGCAGCAAGATCTTTTTTGACCCACCTCCTAAAATAATGGAAATAAAAACAAAAATAAACAAATGGGACCTAATGAAACTTAAAAGCTTTTGCACAGCAAAGAAAACCATAAACAAGACGAAAAGACAACCTTCAGAATGGGAGAAAATATTTGCAAATGAATCAACAGACAAAGGATTAATCTGCAAAATATATAAACAGCTCATGCAGCTCAATATTAAAAAAACAAACAATTCAATCAAAAAATGGGCAGAAGTCCTAAATAGACATCTCTCCAAAGAAGATATACGGATTGCCAACAAACACATGAAAGGATGCTCAACATTACTAATTATCAGAGAAATGCAAATTAAAACTACAATGAGGTATCATCTCACAACGGTCAGAATGGCCATCATCAAAAAACCTGCAAACAATAAATGCTGGAGAGGGTGTGGAGAAAAGGGAACCCTCTTGCACTGTTGGTGGGAATGTGAGTTGATATAGCCATTATGGAGAACAGTATAGAGATTCCTTAAAAAACTAAAAATAGAACTACCATATGACCCAGCAATCCCACTACTGGGAGAAAACCATAATTCAAAAAGACACGTGCACCCCAATGTTCATTGTAGTACTATTTACAATAGCTAGGACATGGAAGCAACCTAAATGTCCATCAACAGAGGAATGGATAAAGAAGATATGGTACATATATACCATGGAATATTACTCAGCCATAAAAGGAAACAAAATTGGGACATTTGTAGAGACGTGGAAGGACCTAAAGAGTCTCATAAAGAGTGAAGTAAGTCAGAAAGAGAAAAACAAATATCGTATATTAACACATATACGTGATATCTAGAAAAATGGTATACATGATCTTATTTGCAAAGCAGAAATAGAGACACAGACGTAGAGAATAAACATATAGATACCAATGGGGAAAGGGGGGATGGTATGAATTGGGAGATTGGGATTTACATATATATACTATTGATACCATGTATAAAATAGATAACTAATGATAACCTACTGTATAGCACAGGGATCTCTACTCAGTGCTCTATGGTGACCTAAATGGGAAGGAAATCCAAAATAAAGGGGATATATGTGTACATATGGCTGATTCACTTTGCTGTACAGTAGGAACTAACACATGTACACGTACATTTGTAAATGTAAGTTAAAAAACATAACAAAAGGCATAAACCATAGATAACCTTTATTCCCAATTCCTTACACTACTTTAATTGACTCCCTTAATTTTGTTAATGGCCTTACCATTTTCATAGTCCACCAAGTTGAAAATCTTGGAGAAAACCTGGGTTCCACCTTTTCCTCACCCCTCAACTCTCATGTCCAATCAATTCCTGAGTTTTACAAATCCTTCTTTCTCAATATCCCTCACATTCATATCCATATTCCTTTAGTATCTTCTTCCAGGCCTTCATTACACCCTCTTTGTTTACAGCAAAAATTTTCACCTGTCTCTACTCCAGTTTTCTCCCTTTTAATCTCTTCTACACACACTCTTGCTCAGTTGGTTTTCCTAAAATATATCTCTAAGCATGTCGTTTGACTTCAAGATGGACTCAGGTCATTCCTGATTGGCTACAGAACTAAGTGTGAATATCTACCTCACTCTGGAATTCAAGGTCCTCCACAACACAGGCATTAGTTCACAAGATACTTATTAAAGATCAACACCTGTATAAGGAAGAAAGATGGAGCAGAGGAAGAAGTCAAAGGGTGAAGCAAGCAAAGCCAACTCAGTAGGGGACTCTCAAGAGAATATTGCCAATCAGAGTGTCCCTCATGAAACTTAACCTCACTTTCATATACCCCCATCCACTTATCTAGGGCCTAGGTATCATCTTGGGCAAGGTGATTCTCCGCAGCTGAGGCAGGCTCTGAAGGTGCAGAGAGGTGGAAGCTTTTTACCAATTCCTCACAGCAGGGCATGTGGGCAGGCAGTGGGCGGAGCATTTCCCTGTCTACCACCACATACTTCCCCAGCCTTCTTTCTCTCTTCTCCTTAACGCCTACACTGGGCTTACATAAATTACTCTCCTAAAACCACTCCTTCTTATCCATCACATGCTCTTTACCTTTGTTTATACAGTTTCCTTTGATCATTACGAATCCCACTAGTTTCCTCCCTTTCAATGACTTATCATCAGTCAGTGCCTATCTCAAATACTGCCTCTTATAGAGACCTTCTCTTTAACTTATCAACTGAATGTGATCTCACCTTTCCCCCCAGATTCCTTTGCTCACACTGCCAGTAGCACCGATTTTTAGCATTTTCTTTGTTCTTATTCTCTTCCCTGAAATAACATAAGCGTTTTACACATATTATGTTAAATTCACCTTTGTAACTCTTGAAGAATCTGATATGGTACCTTAGCCCGATAGGACTTGGACACATAATTTGTGAACTGAACATATGCACCCACATGAGTACTCTTCACTCAAAGTAGAGAGGGAGTATGACATAGGACACTGGGAAAGGAAATTAAAAAAATAAAACTGAAGGTTGATTCCTCAGTTTTCCATTAAAATGCCATTTAAATCTCGTGAAGTGCCAGGTTCAAGGTTGAAGGTGGGATTTCATGTCTAAATTCAATCACTCATCCTAGTTCCACTCCAGGGTTCTACAGCTAAAGGGAGACCAAAAACATCAGCTTTACCAATGTTAAAGGTGGCTATCAGAATGGTACCTGAGCCCAAATGGGATTTCTTACTCTTTCCTACTTCAACTAAAGA
This sequence comes from Eubalaena glacialis, assembly GCF_028564815.1. NCBI lineage: Eukaryota > Metazoa > Chordata > Mammalia > Artiodactyla > Balaenidae > Eubalaena > Eubalaena glacialis. The sequence continues at coordinate 49,585,299 of NC_083720.1, forward strand.
TGTGCCAGGCTAGTTTCAAGCTCAGAGCAAGTAAAGCACCTGAGCTGGCCTACCAGGAGAGTGAGGGAGGGAGTGGGTAGAAAGATCAGGAATGTGTATTTCAGTAACACTTCCACCACCATAGAAATATGAGGACAGGGAGGAAAAAGCAGGAGACACTGTGTGACTGTTAAATAAGGGAAATAGCTTTCATATCTGGTTCATGAACTGACCCTCAAGGCAATTCCAAGTGGGAAATTTTCCAGAGATTACTGAACACAGCACCATTACTGGAAGAAGTATATGATTTTAAAGACATTCATTTGGATGTATAACATATGTTTTTTTGAAAACAGCGTCATTACTTTAGAGCAGTGTTCCTCAATGTGTGGTCCCTGGACCAAAAGCATCAGAATCACTCGGGAGATTGCTGAAAATGTAAATTATCAGGCCTAACCCTATACGTACTAAACTAGAAACTGAAAATTTTAACAGACCTTCTAGGTGATTCTGATGCATGCTAAGGGTGAAGACTGCTGCTTTAGAGCCACACATTTTTTCTGAAGGATATTCCTGGATTGTGTAATTATCTTGTCTATATCTAATATGTTCCAGTAAAGCTGGTTTAAAATTAGGATGTATCATGATCCCTGTGCTAATCTCTTTTTTTAAGTATGTAAAGCATTCTTTTTAACGGGAAAAAACATTAATTACCATCCTACAGAAACAGCTGTCTACCACTCAGGGAGCCTTCTGTTTAGAAAAGTAAATTTCCATAATAGAACAAGCACATTGTTTAGGCAAGGATGAGCACAGGAACCATTTACTGGTGCATTTCTTCATAAATTACGTTTCTTGGGAACACTAGAGAAAACCATTTCATCAAAGAAAAAAGTTAGTTAAGGACAGAAAGGTTGGAATATTACACAAAGTACTCAAATTGATGAAATTTCTAAATATTTTAACATGGAAAGGTGTATGAGTCAATATGATGCTAGACATTCACAGGCATATTTTATTGACCTACTTAATAGGCAGACCTTCTACCTAAGCCTGGAATATTATTAGGTTTCATAAAGTAAGTGGATTTGGACTGGTAAAATACTCAAACACATCTCTCTTTATATGGTGACCTAGTTCATCTTTATTTTTTTCCCTTTCATTTTTAAGACTTAACCTATCACAACTGCCTAGGGAATATGTATTAATAGTTTAAAAATGATGTCTTTTAGATTTCCATTAGAGTTTAGAGTCTGTTTCAGTGTTGCTTGCAGAAATAAACCATATTCTTATTATATTTGTACATTTATTCAAAACTAATTTTATAATGTATATCTACTCAATCCCATTACAGTGAAATATGACAATTAGAAAGAGACACATATTGGTAATAGATAGTATATAAGGTACTGAGAAGAATCGGAGTTTCATACCGACTCTGACGCTTACTAGTCTTATGACTTAACCCTTCTGGGTCTAAGGTTCTCAACTCTGAAATGAAAATTTTAAATGTATAAAATGTATAGGACTATTATGAGTCCATCAGGAGGCCAACTGCTCTTTATGAGACCCATCTCAATGATACTCCTCTCCCCATATATAACCCAGCCTCACCAAATGCTTGATGTGCATTTCTTTTGGAACCAGTGAAGGGAATGGACTCTGCATATGTATACCCCTGGGCAAAGGACAGAACCAGCACTGTAGGAACAGAGAGAAGCATGAGGATGTCAACTGTAGGAAATCCTAGAAAATGTAGGGAAATTGTATGTGCTGTCACAGGCCACATACATTATGTTGAAAACAAATTTAACCAAATTTCTGAGGTGGCTGGGAAGTACCAACTGCCCTCTGGGTTACATACAAGGAATAAATTGCAGGCTTTGTCCCCCTGAATATTAATACCACATACTAGTTCCCTTACCCCAAGGTTGCAACTGAGGTTAAGAACAACTGAGTCAGAGCTACAGCACTCTCTCTTTTCTAAGCTCTGAATCTGTACTAGAGCCTGGGCCAGGGCTCTCGTCAGGAGCACGCCAAGGACTCCAGATGTGAGGGAGGCTGGACAGGCTGAGGGAAGGCTAGATATTCCCATGCCATGTAGACATTGTCCAATGTTGAATCTAATGACTCTAGTCCAGGATTCAACCAGTTCCAACACATCTCTCCTTTCAATAGCCAAATGTTTCCTGGCCTCAAGTTCAGAAACGGAGCACAGCCATATCTGGTACCTGTCATGTCAAAAGTAAATGAGCTCTGATGAAGGTAGGATGTAGGAAGGTCGTATAAGCTCAGAAGAAAGCAAAAAAAACAGCAAAGATAAATCTTTAATTCTTTTTGAGCAGTCATCACTTTCACTCTGGAGAGCATTGCTAAGTCTAGTTTGTTAAAGGATGTATTTTCCAAGAGAAAATTATTGGTCTTTCTCAGGTTGGGAACATCTGATATCCATATAAGAGCACATTTGTCAGCTTAAGACTTCTGTACTTTAAAATGTAAACACAAACACATAAATATCTCTATATTTAACTTTATAGATGTAGGTACACACATACATATACGAGTAGGTAGTCATTATTCCATTTTACTCCACAGCACAAGTTTGAGACCAGGGCCAAGTACAATAGTAAATAAATTGAGCCAAAGTGTATGTGGGTGTAACGGTGAAATTGTTTGACAGATAAAAGCTGTTACCTTTTTGCTTTCTTGCTACTACTATGACTATTCAGACTTAAAGCAAAAAAAAGCAAGTAAGTCACAAAGCACATTTAAAATCATATTACACACTTTAAGTGAACGATGGGCTTTAAACAAGAAACATTTACTGATATAAAAGGAAGGAATGATATTATGACTATGGGTAACTTTATACAATCATTTCAGGTCTTTTACTGAGAAACAAGTTACTCATCAGCCATTATAAGAATTAATAAACCATCACAAGCAGAGAACTACAAACAGTCCAAACACAAATGAAATACTGAGGAAAACATTGGCAACTAGATGAAAATGGGTTAATTATATCATTACTTAAGTAACTCTTTAACATGAAACAGGCTAATGACTCAGTAGCAAAATGGGCAAAGACCAAGAATAATAAGTTCACAAAAATTGTAATAGTTTATCAACAGATAGACATAACAGTAGAAGTGTAAATGAAAGCCATAATAAAGTACCACTTCTCTCTCATTGGCAAAGACCAAAAAGTGTCAGCCAGCACATGAGAAAATAAACCCTCTGCTACATGGCTCAGGAGGGCATGTAAATTGTCAGGAAATTAGTCAATATCATCAAAATTAATATGCACATCAATTACACATCTAGAAATTTACCCTATATGTATATACACAAACATGCACAAATATATTTAAAATAATGTCATTTGCAGCACTGTTAAAATTAAAATGATCAACCAGAAATAACCTGAATGTTCCACAATTAATAGACTAATTAAATAAATCATGGCCTATAGTGCAACTGAATACTATATAGACATCAAGAAAAATGGTATGCTGCGGCAACACTTAGCCGACCACTTAGAGGCTCCTAATTCGTAAGACTGTATGCCCTCAAGCAAGACGTTTGCCCCCAACAAGAGTTCAAGTAGATGAACACTCCCTGATATTTCTGTCACCAGCTTTTATAACCCCAGAGAGAGCAACAGCCATCCTCTGCCTCCCCACCACACACCCCAAGACAGGCAGCGACGTGCAAGTGGAAAATGTCTAGGCACGCACTTTGGTCATGGTAACCAGTACCCGCCTCTTTGCACTGGAAGCTTGTTTGCGGCCTGTTTCTCCAGGCCTTCAGACTTGGGTCTTGGACTAGAACTACACCACCGGCTTTCCTGGACCTTCAGCTTGCAGAGGTACTTCTCAGCCTCCAAAATCAACCATCTGGCTGACAGGGTCTTCGTGCTCTGGCCAGGTGTCAGGCCTGTGCGTCTGACGTGGGAGAGCCCAGTTCAGGAGGTTGGTCCACAAGAGACCGCCCAGCTCCACATACTATCAAACAGTGAAAGCTCTCCCAGAGATCTCCACCTCAACGCTAAGACCCAGCTCCACTCAACGACCAGCAAGCTACAGTGCTGGACACCCTATGCCAAACAACGAGGAGACAGGAACACAACCCCACCCATTAGCAGAGAGGCTGCCTAAAATCATAATAAGGTCACAGACACCCCAAAACACACCAACGGACCTGGTCCTGCTCACCAGAAAGACAAGATCCAGCCTCATCCACCAGAACACAGGCACCAGTCCCCTTCACCAGGAAGCCTACCAACACACTGAACCAACCTTACCCACTGGGGGCAGACACCAAAAACAAGAGGAACTACGAACCTGCAGCCTGTGAAAAGGAGACCCCAAACACAGTAAGTTAAGCAAAATGAGAAGACAGAGAACACAATAAATGAAATTAAAAATCCTCTAGAAGGAATCAATAGCAGAATAACTGAGGCAGAAGAACGTATAAGTGACCTGGAAGATAAAATAGTGGAAATAACTACCGCAAAGCAGAATAAAGAAAAAAGAACGAAAAAAATCGAGGACAGTCTCAGAGACCTCTGGGACAAAATTAAACGCACCACCATTCAAATTATAGGGGTCCCAGAAGAACAGAAAAAGAAGGGGACTGAGAAAATGTTTGAAGAGATTATAGTTGAAAACGTCCCTAATATGGGAAAGGAAATAGTCAATCAAGTCCAGGAAGTGCAGAGAGTCCTATACAGGACAAATGCAAGGAGAAACACGCCAAGACACATATGAATAAAACTATCAAAAATTAAATACAAAGAAAAAATATTAAAAAGTGCAAGAGAAGAGCAAGAAAAAACAGACAAGGGAATCCCCATAAGGTTAACAGCTGATCTTTCAGCAGAAACTCTGCAAGACAGAAGGGAGTGGCAGGACATATTTAAAGTGATGAAAGGGAAAAACCTAAAACGAAGATTACTCTACCCAGCAAGGATCTCATTCAGATTCCACAGAGAAATTAAAACCTTTACAGAAAAGCAAAAGCTAAGAGAATTCAGCACACCAAACCAGCTTTACAACAAATGCCAAAGGAACTTCTCTAGGCAAGAAACACAAGAGAAGGAAAAGACCTACAATAGCAAACCCAAAACAATTAAGAAAACGGAAATAGGAACATACATGTCGATAACTACCGTAATGTAAATGTATTACATGCTCCAACCAAAAGACATAGACTGGAGGAATGGATACAAAAACAAGACCAATATATATGCTATCTACAAGAGACCCACTTCACACCTAGGGACACATACAGACTGAAAGTGAGGGGATGGAAAAACATATTCCATGCAAATGGAAATCAAAAGAAAGCTGGAGTAGCAATTCTCATATCAGACAAAATAGACTTGAAAATAAAGACTATTATGAGAGAAAAAGAAGGACATTACATAATAATCAAGGGATCAATCCAAGAAGAAGATATAACAATTGTAAATATTTATGCACCCAACGTAGGAGCCCCTCAGTACATAAGGCAAATGCTAACAGCCATAAAGGGGAAATTGACAGTAACACAATCATAGGAGGGGACTTTAACACCCTGCTTTCACCAATGGACAGATAATACAAAATGAAAATAAATAATGAAGCACAAGCTTCAAATGATACATTAAACAAGATGGACTTAATTGATATTTATAGGACATTCCATCCAAAAACAACAGAATACACTTGCTTCTCAAGTGCTCATGGAACATTCTCCAGGATAGATCACATCTTGGGTCACAAATCAAGCCTTGGTAAATTTAAGAACACTGAAATCGTAGCAAGTAACTTTTCTGAGCACAACGCTATGAGACTAGATATCAACTACAGGAAAAAATCTGTAAAAAATACAAATATATGGAGGCTAAACAATACACTACCAAATAACCAAGAGATCACTGAAAATCAAATCAAATCAAATGAAATCAAAGAGGAAATCAAAAAATATCTAGAAACAACAATGAAATCACGACAACTCAAAACCTATGGGATGCAGCAAAAGCAGTTCTAAGAGGGAAGTTTAGAGCAATACAATCCTACCTTAAGAAACAAGAAACATCTCAAATAAACAACCTAACCTTACACCTAAAGAAATTAGAGAAAGAAGAACCAAAAAACTCCAAAGTTAGCAGAAGGAAAGAAATCATAAAGATCAGAGGAGAAATAAATGAAAAAGAAATGAAGGAAACAATAGCAAAGATCAATAAAACTAAAAGCTGGTTCTTTGAGAAGATAAACAAAATTGATAAACCATCAGCCAGACTCATCAAGAAGAAAACGAAGAAGAATCAAATCAATAGAATTAGAAATGAAAAAGGATATGTAACAACTGACACTGCAGAAATACAAAGGATCATGAGAGATTACTACAAGCAACTCTATGCCAATAAAATGGACAACCTGGAAGAAATGGACAAATTCTTGGAAAAGCACAACCTTCCGAGACGGAAGCAGGAAGAAATAGAAAATATAAACAGATCAATCACAAGCTCCGAATTTGAGACTGTGATTAAAAATCTACCAACAAACAAAAGCCCAGGACCAGAGGGCTTCACAGGCGAATTCTATCAAACATTTAGAGAAGAGCTAACACCTATCCTTCACAAACTCTTCCAAAATATAGCAGAGGGAGGAACACTCCCAAACTCATTCTACGAGGCCACCATCACCCTGATACCAAAACCAGACAAAGATGTCACAAAGAAAACTACAGGCCAATATCACTGATGAACATAGATGCAAAAATCCTCAACAAAATACTAGCAAACAGAATCCAACAGCACATTAAAAGGATCATACACCATGATCAAGTGGGGTTTATCCCAGGAATGCAAGGATTCTTCAATATACACAAATCAATCAATATGATAAAACATATTAACAAACTGAAGGAGAAAAACCATATCATCATCTTAATACATGCAGAAAAAGCTTTTGACAAAATTCACCACCCATTTATGATAAAAACCCTCCAGAAAGTAGGCACAGCGGGAACTTACCTCAACATAATAAAGGCCATATATGACAAACCCACAGCCAACATCGTTCTCAATGGTAAAAAACTGAAACCATTTGCTCTAAGATCAAGACAAGGTTGTCCACTCTCACCACTATTATTCACTATTATTCACTCTCACCACTATTATTATAGTTTTGGAAGTTCTAGCCACAGCAATCAGAGAAAAACAAGAAATTAAAGGAATCCAAATCGGAAAAGAAGAAGTAAAACTGTCACTGTTTTCAGATGACATGATACTATACATAGAGAATCCTAAGGATGCTACCAGAAAACTACTAGAGCTAATCAATGAATTTGGTAAAGTAGGAGAATACAAAATTAATGCACAGTAATCTCTTGCATTCCTATACACTAACGACAAAAAATCTGGAAGAGAATTTAAGGAAACACTCCCATTTACCATTGCAACAAAAAAAATAAAATACCTAGGAATAAACCTACCTAAGGAGACAAAAGACCTGTATGCAGAAAACTATAACACACTGATGAAAGAAATTAAAGATGATACAGATGGAGAGATATACCATGTTCTTGCACTGGAAGAATCAACATTGTGAAAATGATTATACTACCCAAAGCAATCTACAGATTCAATGCAATCCCTGTCAAACTACCAATGGCATTTTTCACAGAACTAGAACAAAAAAAAATTTCACAATTTGTATGGAAACACGAAAGACCCCGAATAGCCAAAGCAATCTTGAGAAAGAAAAACGGAGCTGAAGCAATCAGGCTCCCGGACTCCAGACTACACTACAAAGCTACAGTAATCAAGACAGTATGGTACTGGCACAAAAACAGAAATACAGACCAATGGAACAGGATAGAAAGCCCAGAGATAAACCCACGCACATATGGTCAACTTATATTTTATAAAGTAGACAAGGATATACAATGGTGAAAAGACAGTCTCTTCAATAAGTGGTGCTGGGAAAACTGGACAGCTACATGTAAAAGAATGAAATTAGAACACTCCCTAACACCATACACAAAAATAAACTCAAAATGGATTAGAGACCTAAATGTAAGACTGGACACTATAAAACTCTTAGAGGAAAACATAGGAAGAACACTCTTTGACATAAATCACAGCAAGATCTTTTTTGATTCACCTCCTAGAGTAATGGAAATAAAAACAAAAATAAACAAATGGGACCTAATAAAACTTAAAAGCTTTTGCACAGCAAAGGAAACCATAAACAAGACGAAAAGACAACCCTCAAAAAAGGAGAAAATATTTGCAAACGAATCAACGGACAAAGGATTAATCTCCAAAATATATAAACAGCTCATGCAGCTCGATATTAAAAAAAACAAACAACCCAATCTAAAAATGGGCAGAAGACCTAAATAGACATTTCTCCAAAGAAGACATATGGATGGCCAAGAAGCACATGAAAAGCTGCTCAACATCACTAATTATTAGGGAAATGCAAATCAAAACTACAATGAGGTATCACCTCACACCAGTTAGAATGGGCATCATCAGAAAATCTACAAACCACAAACGCTGGAGAGGGTGTGGAGAAAAGGGAACCCTCTTGCATTGTCGGTGGGAATGTAAATTGATACAGCCACTATGGAGAACAGTATGGAGGGTCTTTAAAAAGCTAAAAATAGAACTTCCATATGACCCAGCAATCCCACTACTGGGCATATACCCTGAGAAAACCATAATTCAAAAAGAGTCATGTACCACACTGTTCATTGTAGCTCTATTTACAATAGCCAGGACATGGAAGCAACCTAAGCGTCCTTCGACAGATGAATGGATAAAAAAGATGACCCCTCAGTGAGGATCTGATTCTTTGGTGGTTAAGGTTTTCACTTTTGAATTGTCTTCCTAATGTAGAATTTAATACAATCCCCTGTTATAAATGTTTGTTGAATGAATACATCAATAATACTCTGTGCATTTTAAATATTTGCCTACTTTTAATCATCCAGTTTCAATACAGCCAATCTGTGCATTGAGATATATAAGTTTACACAGCAGAGAAAACCCTACAAAAATAATTTCTGTAATTGAAAAGTTTAGTAGAAGGCGTAAAACAAAGCAGAGCTCTTCATTTCACTATACTCTTCCTGTACTCATTATGATGTTTAGGTCTGATAGAGACCTCTGAATACAATGGGAAATGTTAAGTGTTTTCGTCTTTATTAGCATATGTAATGTAATGTAATGCTTTAGTTTGCTGAAAATGTGGTTAGTCTGCATTGCACAACGAGTCTTCTTTTCAAAAATATATGTTATCCTTACCTTTTCCAAAACTAGAAAGACAGTGATGTTTGGTCTAGTGATTTATAGATTGTTCCCAGTATTGTTCTCCAGCAATTGATTTTCTAAAAAATAAGTTTTCAAGAGGTGTTTTGCTTTGTGCATAAGACAAAATCGAAGAGTGTTCTCATATTTGGGTCACTTGCTGACTGGGGCTGAAATATTACTTAATAACAGAGGAACAAATGAAGACAAGGAGGGAAGGGCAATACCAACTCTAGTTGCTCTAGTCAATTACCAATTTTCCCCAGCAATCACTTGAAGAACATGCTTTATCATCCTGAGAAATCTTGCTAGCTCTCTCTATCACATAAGGACCTCCGAAGGCCTATTATAAGCTTTTGCAATGTGGGTACTAGGAAACCAGAGTAAACAACATGGGTACAATTAAATTTCTTCCCAGTCATGAAGTCATCTGCAAAAATCAATTTCACCTGAAGTTTTGTCCATGACTTCCTTTCTCTAGGCTTATTTTTTATCATACTATATTTGGGCATGAAATATATAATAATTCCTTCTATTTTTGCACATGACATTTATAAAGTGATAAGAAATGGATGCTAAAGTGCTTTCAAAGCAGAAAAGCTCATTTGAAAAATTCAGAAAATGTGTTCTTGCTAACATGTCCATTACAAATGTTAAAAATGGGGTCATGTTCATTCCAGATCACTGGGGCCAAAGGAGTATTTACACGTGCAACATGTTATAATCTAGTGATATGTAGTTTATCAGAAAAATAAGATGTTACTTTCTATTAACTCTTCATGGAGAGTTTTCTTTCTGTATATGTGTTTCTCTTTTTTGCTGCAAATATTTAATGGGTTTCTGTTACCTAGCCACTTGGGAATAAATTACTTTGATGACTTTAGATTGTGAGTTTCAGCAGTACACTGTCAATTACAGGTGAGAAGCAGGTATGGAACAATCTGCCTCTTCTATTCTAAGATCTTCTGTTTTCCTTGAGCTTGAATAGAACTTTTGTTTCCTGAGTCAAGTGTTCTGTCTAAAAATCCTTTCTATATGCACTCATCTATATTCATGAATTCAAATACCATCTAGATGCTGATGACCCCCGTATTTATATTTATACACTAAAAGGTTGCTATAACGAAGTACCATAGACTGGGTGGCTTATATATAATAGAAATTTGTTTCTCACAGTTCTGGCGGCTGGAAGTCTGAGATCAGGGTGCTAGTATGGCTGAGTTTTGATGAGGGCCCTCTTTTGGACTACAGAGTGCTATCTTGTTGTATCCCCCATGGCAGAAAGAAGCCGAGACAGCTCTCTGAGGTCTCATTTATAAGCACACTAATCCCATTCATGAGGGCTCTACCCTCATGACCTAATTACCTCCCAAAGGCCCAACCTCCTAATACCATCACATTGGGGATTAGGATTTTAACATATGAATTTTGGGAGGGATACAAACATTGGGTCCCTTGCACATACCTGACCTCACTTAATCCTGGATTCTATGCTCCATGAGGGCAGAGGCTGCATATCTTTTCATTGCTTTATCTCCAGCACCATACCCATACACCATGTCTACTACATAGTTTGTGCAAACATTTGTAGAATAAATGAGTTACTCTTCACAACAAGTCTCTCAGTACCTGGAGTTAAGCTAACTGTGAGGTTAAGGATACATTTTTCCGACTGCCAAGTCTGTCTAAGACTTCTGACCCCAACAATAAGGAGTTAGGACCCAAACACAAAGTTAGAGGAGGAAGTTCATACAAAACTACCCTCATTTCTGACACCAACTGCAAGTTCAGGAGTTTCTCAAAATCAACCTCAGGTTTGATGATTCCTGGAAAGCTTCACAGAACTCACTGAAAGCTACTATACTCACAGGTATGATTTATTACAGAAAAAAGAGTATGAATTAGAACCAGCCAAAGAGGTGTATAGGGTGGGATCTCAGAGGGCTCCAAATGTGCAGCTCCCATTATCCTCAGGATGCTTTATCCTCCCAACATTTATGTTTGACAAAAAACATGAAATACTGCCAACCTGGGAAGATCACCTGAGCTTCACTGTCCAGAATTTTTATTGGGGCTTTGTTACCTTGGTATGATTGACTGACTGATAGATTGATATACCATGTGGTCCAAGGGGTCTATCATGAGTCACCTTTTTAACATAAACTATCAGGTGTGGTTCTAGGGGCCCATCATGAACAACAAAAACACTCCTATCACTTGAGATCCAAAGGTTTAGAAGTTACCTTCCAGGGCCAGAAACAAAAGCCAGACCTCTCTTTGGGCAAGGACAAATTATTTACTACAATATGAGCATATCCATTTTATCGATTAAATAAAAATATCATACACAATAGTTTGAACAACTACGGTTGGGACACGGGACTATTTGTTTCTAAGGTCCAGCTTCTATCTAAAATAGAAACTTTCTCCCCATCTTGCTAACCCGTTCCACTTCTTGCGTTTTTGATCTTGGTTAATAACACCTCCATTTTTCTAATTTCCCAACGTACAAATATGTGTGCTATCCTACACTTCTACCTCTAGCTCACAATCCAAATAATTGCCAAGTCACATCAATTCTATTTGTTTCGGAAATACCTCTCAAATCTGGCTCTTTCTCTTCACTCTTTACTGGTAATGTGCTAGATTCAGTTTTCATTATTTCTGACTTAAAATTGTGCCATGTTGCTTTAAGTAGCCTTCTGTCTGCATTATCTACCCACACTCATTATTTCTACTTGGTCATCAGACTGACCTACCAAAAAAAGCAGAGGTATTCATATCACTATTCTTTTTAAAAATTTGCATTGGATCTTTAATGTTCATACATAAAATTCAAACTCCTTAGTATGACTTACTTGGCCTTGAACAATCTAAGTCCAAATTACACTCCAACCTCCTCTCCTAACAGTCCCTTCTATATATGCTCTGATCCTGGCCCACTGGACTTTAACCATGCCGTGAACATAATAAGATCTATCACGATTCCGTGCTTCTATCATTACTTTTTGCAAGAATTGTCCTTGTATCCCTTTTCACCTGTCATAATTCTTTTAATTAAAATTTAGTTCAAATGTTACCTCAATGGTGATGCTTTCATCCACTTTTCCACACAGAATTATATGCTCCCTTTCAGAACTGCCACCAGCTATTATTCCTGTTTCAGGAATAGTGTCCAACATACTATATTTTAATTTACTGATTTACGTGTCTCTTCAATTACACTATATATACATTTTGATGGCAGGAACTCTTGTCTAGCAAATGACTAGAGAAATCCTTACACTTAGTAGGGGATCATAATATAGTTTCTGATGAATGTAAGCCCTTTGGATGCAGCACTGTGTCTTATTCCTCATTGTATCTGCCATGGCTACTACATAGTAAGTGTTAAATAAATCCTTGTTTAAAAACTAAGCTTAATGAAGGAATAATGAATGAAGTGAGTGAAGGAATGAATATTCAGTCTCTGCCAAAACCATCAAATTTGGCATTAAATCTCCCAGGTCACTGAGTTTAATCATTTTAATGCCATTTTTTAGGGTAAATGATAAAAGTAGCTATCTTAAAATAAAGCAAATACAGTTTATAAAATTAATCTAATCCCCTGGAGCTAATTCCATGAGTTTTAGTGAAATCATATTTGATTCATTTCAATGTATAAATATTTATGTGGGGCATAAAATAGGTCCAGAACCATTTCTTAGGCACTAAGTAGTTTTCAAAGATAAATAGCACACAGCACCCTCCCTTTAGAACATTCAGAGTAAAATAGTGATGGCACAATTAGAGCCCGTGCAATGTGAATTATATCACATGTTCAAAACAGTGTCAGGACTCAGAGTGGGTGTGATCAAATCTGATTTGAGGGTCAGCCAATCAATGCACCATGCCTTGGGGAGGATACAACCACATTCAAGAAGGCAAAGGTGAAAGAAAGGAGCATTTTTAATGAAGATATTCCCAAACATGGAGGTGAGAAGTGTATGGAGACAAGTAGCCAGCCGGTTCAATGGTTACATTGGATATGTATGTGCAAAGCACCGCTTCTCAAAGTGTGGTCTGTGGAACCTCTGGGAGCCCCCAAGATTCTCAAAGAATTCATGAGGTGAAAATCATTTACCTCTTATACCATGTTGGCATTTTTACTAATGGTGCAAAAGCAATGTTGAGTAAAACTGTTGATTACTCAGCAGAAATTAAGGCCAACTGACCAAACTATTGGCTAGTAATTCTATTCTTCACTGCCATATACTCACAGGAAGAAAAAAAAAAGCCAGTTTCTTTAAGAATGTCCCTGAAGAAGTAGTTAACATTTTTAATTTTATGAAATCCTGGTCATTGAGTACATACCTTTGTAATCTTCCATTTGACAAAATGGGAAATATGCATAAAGTACTTATCTCCAGGAGAAGTAAAACAGTTATCTCCAGGAGAAGTATCTGTGTGGTTACTTGAGTTGCAAGCTGAAGTAGCTGCTTTTTTATTTTTTATCACAGAACACATTTTTCTTTGAAAAAAAATAAATGACAGATTACAAACTACAATTATTCAGACTTTTTAGTATATGGCAGATATTGTCTTAAAATGAATGAAGTGAGTCTGTTACTTTAAAGAAAACAACTGTTAACCATTTTTGCAAAGATAAAATTTGAGCTTTCAAATGAAAATTAGAACATTTGAAACTATCACTTAATATCATAAGTTTGATCACTTGACAATTTCCTGATGAAATTGGTTATTATGTTAATGAATGTGGTTTTTGTATTGTACAATGAAATGTAACAACATTTGAAAGATCTTCCACAATTCGATGAATCAATGTTTTCCAAAGGACTAATTTATGGATAAATGATCCATTCAAAATCCAAAATAGATGCATGTATTTTAAAGTAACAGAGTATGAAGAGGCAATTGATATGTTTTCCAACTGCATAATGCAATTAACCTTTAAGAAAATACTACTTGTCAAGTTTTGGTGTAATATCAAACAATAACATTCACCGATTTCTGAAAAGGCTATTAAAGTACTCTTCATTTTTCCAACTACATGTCTCTGTAAGACAGAATCTTCTTTATATACTTCAACCAAAATAATGTACTGCAGCAGATTCAATACATAAGCAGTTACAAGAACCCAGCTGAATTCCACTAAACCAGACATTCAAGAGATTTATAAAAAAGGTAAACAGTGTTATTATTCTCATTACATTTTTTGAAAACAGTTATGTTTAGAATATGTAACTTTTGTTAACATATAATAGGGTTACTATTTTTAAATTAATAAATAAAGGTATTTTTAAATTTCTCAATTTTATTATCAAATATGGAAATTATCAATAGACATGACTACACAAGCTCTTTGGAATCCTCAATGATTCTTAATAGTGTAAAAGGATCTGAGACCCAAAAGTTAGAGAACTACTCGGGTAAGGAAATGGCACAAACATTTTCAATCATTCTATATAGAGAATACTTGCTATATGCCAGGTAGGTTATGTTTATAGCAGAAAAATAAAAAGCAAACCTAATCTCTGCCCTCATGAAGTTCATGGTCTATTGAGGCATGAAGACAATAATCTATCACAAAATTTAATCTACACTTACTGCTGACCGTCATGGCCCAAAAAGGCTTAGAACAACGTGTTTGGATAAGGAGAGAGAGAAAAAAATTACTATGTATAAATGCTTGTAGAAAGCAATAGGAAACCGCTGAAATTGTTTTCTTTTTAATTTATTTATTTCGCAAGAAATATATTCAACATTCTTTAAATCTTTCTGCATTATACATGTTCGTTTTATTTTAAGGTATATTTAATGTAAGTGGCACACAGTTGCTTATTTTATCCAGTAATACAATCATTTTAAGTTGGGGAATCTGTCCATCTATATTTAACACAATTACTGATAGAACTGATTTTAAATTTACCATCATCTGGTTTACTTTCTATTTGTCCCACCTGCTCCATCTTCCTTTTTTCTCTTTTTTGCCCCCATATGATTTATTATTTATATCACTTTTTCCCTCCATATTGGCTTGAGTATCATGCTCTTATTCAATCCTTCAGTGATAACTCTATATTTGGCTTTCTCAGTCTCAGAACTATTGACAATTTGGCCCAGATAATCCTTTGTTATGAGACAGGTTTTCCTGTGCATCATAAGATTTTCGCAGCACTTCTGGCTTCTATCAGTGGAAAGTTAGTCACATCCTTTCAGTTGTGAGACAATGAAAAAATGTCTCCAGACATTGCCAAATGTTTCTCAGAGGACAAAATCACCCTTGGTTGAGAGCTATTGCCCTTGACCCATCAAGTTTTAATATAAATAAGGACTTTTTCCCCTTTTCCTGGACATGCAAAGGCCTTTCATCATTTATCTCTGTTTACCCCTCCTCTCAATTGTTACAACATACCTGTTGCTATTTTAATTCTCTTTGTATTTCAAACCCCATAAGAAATTCTATTGTTTTACACCACCAATATTTATTTAGACTTATCCACGTTTACTTTTATGCAGCTCTTCATCTCTTCCTGCAACTCTGAGCTTCTAAATATGATCATTTCCCTTTTGCCTGCAGAATATCCTTATTTTCTCTGGGGTCATACACTGGTGATAAATTCTCCCAGTTTTCATTTGTCTGAAAATTCCCTATTTCACTGTTATTTTTGAAGACAATTTCCACAGAGTATATAACTGTAGGTTGATAGTTTTTTGGTTTTTTTTTTTTTTACAATTTGAAATTTCATTTCATTCACTTTCTTCATCAGTTGCTTCTGTTGAGAAATCTGCTGTTCGTCTTTGAAGGTAAAATTATTTTCTTCTAGGTGTTTTGAAGATTTTCTTAATTTGGGGGGTTTTCAGCAATTTGACTGTGATGTGCCTCAGTGTCTTTGTTTATATTTTTCTAGCTTAAGATTCATAGCGCCTCTTGAATCTGTGGCTTGAAAGCTTTTATGAATTTCGAAAAATTCACTGCCATTTTATCTTCAAATATTATTCAGCTTCATTATCTCTCCTCTCTCCTTCTGAGACTAATTACACATACATAGATATTGTCACTGTATCTCATATGTTTTTACATTTTGTGTGGTGTGTTCTCTATCATGTTGTCTCTCCTTGCTGCATTCTGTATGTTTTCATCTGAGGCAACTTCTATTTTTCTATTTCACTAATTTTCTTTCTGAGCAGAGTCTAATCTGCTGATAAATCCATTCGTTGAATTCTTAATACAGTTGTTGTATCTTTCAGTTGTATAATTTTCACTTGGTACTTATATAAAATACGCGCCAGTTCTAACAGAATTCCCGATTTTATTTCTAAAGCATATTAAGCACAGTTATTTTAAATTCCATAACTAAGGAATCCATTATCTGTATTATCAGTAAACCTATTTATATTAAGTAATGTTTATTTTCATCTTTAATCACATTGTCTTGTTCCTCATATGCCTGTATAATGTTTTTTTGGGTTCCAAACACTGCATATAAAAAATTGCTGGAATCATTTGAGGCCTTGCATAATGCTATATTCTTCCACATTTGAGCTGAGTAATTCTTCACTGCCGTGGTAGCTTTCCGATTCAAACAAATTTTTTTTGTTCAATTCTTTTCAAACTATCTGAGGTGAAAAACAAGGTTTCCTTTTTTTTTCAATCCTTTACAAAGGATATGTGGTCCAACATTGTGGTAACACAATATGGTCCATTTTGCATTATTAGGATGCTGTTCTTGGCACAAGTTCAAGAACCACCTGATCTGGTCTATACCATGTTCAACAAGATTAATGCACGGAGTATGCACTTGGATGTTGCAAAAATATTTAATCGCTAAAAAAGTTTCTAAATAATCTCAATTTCTGACCTTGGTTTCTTACACATTTGTGGTTGCAGAGGGGCCATACTTTAATGACACTTAGAGGTACACTGTTCCAAGTGACAGTAAGGAAATGCTGTAAAGGAAGAGATCTAAAATAAGCAAGACCTACTTTGCCTTGAGTAAAAAAAAGTCTATGCTTCAAACTAAATTTATATGATTTAAATAAATAAGTGGGCTAATCTTTAAAGCTTTTGCTCTAAAAAGATTCAGCAAACATTTGCTCAACTTTCCCAGCAGTAGAGGGAACACTACGCCTTGAGGATTACCTAAAGCTAACCAGATAACACCATCTACATATGTACTAACACCTCATTAATTCAGAATCTGTGATAATTTGGCTAAATAAATTACTAGTGTAAGAAGAAAAGCAGTCAAGTGTTTAAAACCACTCAAAGAACCACATTTTCAATCATTCTCAAATACTTTAGAAGCATCCTTTCTCTTATAGAAATAAAGGACATGCTAATTACAAACGTTTTCCATGTATTCTTTAGAGCAATTAGCCTCAAAGAAGTGGAAGCAATGCTTTGTGAATTTGTTCTGTTACACTAAATTCATTTAAAATAAACAGAAACTTTTTTAAAATGTTGCTATGAATTTAGCCAAAATTTCCACTCCCAGTTAGTCCAAATTAGAAGCTTTAACTAGAATATTAATATATAAAGTATAAAGCTTTTTAGTAGACTATTTGGGACATCTGCTGCTTTTGTCTGACCAGCATCCATTCCTCTTTTTGGTAATACAAACCCAATTTTTCTTAGAACCTTCTCTAAGTCCAAGTGATTTGGGTGGTTTGAACCTCACTACTGAATCCAGGGGTAACGTGTGAGCCAGACATGGCTAATCAGAGATTTCCTTTTTTCTGACTGCAATTGCTTGTTCAAAGATTGGCATGTGACTCACAGTGGGCCAATGAAAGACGTATCCAGAACTTTTGTGAAAACTCTTAGGAAAGAAATGTTTTCCTGCAGACGTTTACAAAGTAGGAGGTTGTAAGCCTGAGGCTGCACATGAGCAAATTTCTACCATCCATGGACAAAGAACAGCTGAAAATTAAGCTTACAACAAGTAAAAGAGGAAAAGAGTACCAAGAGAAGGAAAGAGACCAATACCTAATGCTTCCTGAGAGCCTGGCTCCAGCCGGACCCTGAACTAAATTTGTCTTATCTGTGAGTCAATGCAATAAATCTATGTTATTGTTAAAATCAATTGGCTCATTCACTTGTAAGAGTTTTGACTAAGTTCACTGCTTATTTCATTATGTGTAGAGGGCCACAGCACGTGCTGGTAATAAAAAGAAGTTCAGGAAATGAAATCCATTATAAGGAAATTATACTACTATTGGATGGACAGATATTAGTTGTCTACTCAAAGGCAAGAACTTCTGTCGTTTTATATTATCCTGAGTGTCTAGCAAAGTAGGCATTGAACAAGTATTAACTGAATGAATGAATGAATGCATGCATGAATGCATTTGTATGTATACTCATTCATTCATTCAACAAATATTTATTGAGGATCCATTATGTCACTATTCTAGGAGCTAGGGAAACAACACTAAGCTAGAAAAAGTTCCCTTCTCAAAGAGTTTCAATTCTAGCTTATATAAATATTTTAAAGTTTTGAAACTCCTCTTCCTGCAGTTTCTAACTCCCACCCATTTTTCATTATTCTGTTGTTGTTCTTAGTACTTAATCACTATGTAAATTGCTATGGATTTTGTTTATTTATCCTGTTTATGTCATACATCCTCCATTAAAATGCAAGCTCCTAAAAAAAAAAAAAAAAAAAAAAAATGCAAGCTCCTTTGCTTTATCTGACTTACGTGATATAGCATGGACTAAAGCCCCGAAGAACAGAAGACAGTTTATCCTTCTGATTCACTTTACATTTCCAATGCTAAGACATGTTCCAAATATCAAGGTCTTGCCAGGAAAGAGCACATTCAAACTGGCTGTTTATGACAAATTTAATCAAGGGACAATTTATAAAAGTGTGGGCAGCATGAAAGGTAAAGAAGCAGGACTACTGCAACAGAGCGCCATTAACACCCTCAAGCTTGAAAAGTACACAAAGAGGGGACAGATCCCAGAACCCAGAGATAATAGCTGTGATTGTAGAAGGCCGCTCAGTGAGAGCTGTGGCCACACAGCAGTCCTGCAAGGAGAAAGCCGAAGGCCAAAAACCAGGTTCTACCTTACTTTCTTCCCTCTCTGCCATCTAGAACTGGTTCCTACCATTGACCAAACCCAACTGGAGACCAAATGGCAAGGGAGATCATTGATATCTGTAGCCCCATGAACGAGCCCAGGCAAGAAGAGCAGGAAATCCACCCAGCTGCACCCAGATCAAAATGCAGAACTGTGAGTGAATAAATCATTGTTATTTTAAGCCATTAGTTTTAGGGCAGCTTATTACGCAGCAACAGATAACCAAACTAACATATAATAATAAGGTCAATTAAATTTTAGCAATGATTTGATCCCTAAACGTTTAGAGGTTTTATCAAATGTGATAAGCTTAGCATTTACTTAATATTTTAGAAATTTTTGCCAACTTTTTAAGAACGTTCTTCAAGAGGGTGGAAGATGTATGGTGCCCTTTCTACCTGTAGTAGGAACTAATTTCTAAACTGATGTGCACCCTTAGAAAAAAAAAGTTTAAAAGTGACATTACAGTGCATTCTGCTCATACAACAGAGATCGATGCAGAGCCCTGCATGTTTTAAAGAAAATTCTGCAGACAAATCAAAATTTAAACACTACGCTACCAGGGTGAAGAAAAGGTAGTTATTTATTTCTTTTCATTGATCTTCCTCATGAGTCTGACTGCAATAAGTAGTAGGAAATAAAACTTTAATTTTAATTCAATCAGGATATAATGGAATAATTTAAAACGTCTCTTAAGGTAATTCACCCTCTTTAAAATGACTCTTTACTTTCTTTCTTTTTTTTTTTTCAGATTTGGGCCCTCTTCCAGCTACTCTTCTTCAAGGTAGCATTTGCACGTAACCTAGAAGGCTTTTAAAAATCTCGTCTTAATATTTCTAACTTTTAAAAAATGGGGGGCCCTGATGCCTTGCTGGCCCCTAGTTGCACTGTTGGGGTTTTCATGATCTGACCCTCTCTGTAGATGTACTACTGGCATTTGCTGCTGAAGTCTGCGATTTGTATACCTCTTGGTCCTTCTCGCTCAGCCCGATCAGGTTCTGGTGCTCCCTGCTGCTGATTCAGCCTCATCGTCATTCTCATTGGTCCTGCAGACCCCCAAGGACCAGCTATCCTTGCCACTTTGACCCAGACTCAGGTGGTCCACCTGCATTTTGGGTTCTGGTAATCACCTTCATCACGCTTTCAGTGGCCTCAACGTGAACCTTAGGGAAGCCTGTGGGAACTTCAGGGTTCCTGCCATGATTCGAGAACACTAAGTCATCTAACCATGTGGTTTCCTAAGGGTGTTGCAAGGGGATCCTAACATTCAGGTTCCCAAAGATTCTATCTAGAGGCAGGGCAAATTCCCACTGCTATTAGCTTTACCCACATCTTATCTAACCGACCTCATCTCAGACTTCTGTCTGAACACAGATTAACACACAAGTGGCTCAACTCCGTTTCTTCCCATTTTGTCTGCATCATCTCTCCATAATCTCCCAGAGACACAAGAACATGGTTTCCCTCTTCTTTCTCTATGGCCAAGCAATCTCCCTATGTCGTAACTTCTTAGACCTACTCCCACTCTTTTCCCAAGGACATAATGTTAGACAAGGTGCAGGGATAGGGAAAAGGGCATACTGGGAATAGAGAAATTCCCATAATGTTCCAATGGGAACAAAATTGGGAGAACACTTCAAAACATGCTCTTTAAATTTATATTTCAATAAGCGGATGTCAAAAGAGCCTACTTGCTAAGAGTTTGGGGTTTCTAACCTAAACTGCCTAGGATCAAATCTCTCTGGTCTCACTGTTAGCTGTGTGACTCTGGGCAGTTCTGAACATTTACACGTCTGTTACGTCATCTGTAAAATGGAGATCGTAATATTATCTACCTCATGGTGTTTTGATAAATGAGTTAATTTCGGTACAGTATTTAGAAATAATACTTTATTAACTCTCCTTAATCACTATATAATGACTCTGAGTACATAAGAGATCTATCTCTAAATTAAGATGAAAAAGTGATTCGACAGTTTGAAGTGATAATAATATTTCAGACACTACTTGCCATTGGCCTGTACAAGTTGTTATTGGAGCTTGAGAGAGGCTGAGTTATTTTTTAGTTTTATTTCCCAGGTTTTGACTTTCCTGTTCACTGGGGTTTGAAATGAATCTACAGTAAGCTTTATTATTTGCTCTGACTCAGTGTGGGATAATTGTTATTTAAACAGGCCTGTAGGTGTGTGCTGGGAGATGCTAGGTGAAGCACCAAGGAATCAAAAAAGAACAAATAACCCTGCCCTTGAATTGTTTACTGTTCTATTATGGGAGACATAGGAAAAACAGACTAGCAATGAGTCACTTCCAAGAGGTAAGTGGCAATGTACAATTTCACTGAGCTGATGTCCTTCCACCCAAAAGAGAATTCACCATTTAAACCGAGACTAGACGATGGTAAATTGGACTTTCTGCTCTCCGTTTCCTCCATCTAAATAAACAGTGCAGGACTCAACTAAGTGACACCCCAGTTGTAGAAAAAATAATAATAATATGACTCTCTAGGTACCTAACTTAATCACAGAACCAGGGAGTGATGTAGAAAGGCCCTGGAGTGAAATAAGCTCAGACCTTGTAAAAGATGTGTGCTACAGGTGACACCTCTGTTGATTAGGGGTTGTTACTATAGCCCAGTCTGGGCACCACATGCCCAAGCAGATCCACTCTGGCCCTTTATGGAGATTGCTCACTAGCGTGAATTAAAGCAGAATCTTTGCAAGATCTATTCCCATTTTGCAGCCTCATGCTCTACAGAGCATTTCTCGAGGATGAACCACTCTGCTAATTCTTATAAAGACGAGTTTCATTCGTTTCTTTCCAATTTAGGTAAACTTAGCTAGTGTCCTTTAAAAACTTAAAAAGCAAATCATGAGACTGGCTCTATATTTCAATGTCATTCATTTCCCTTTAATAAACATCCCCATCTCAACACAGTGTCAAGGAATGAGATAAAATAAAACAAAACCCACAAAATCATGTATCAGTGAATTGACCCAAGAGACAGTCACATAACTATCTCCATTTTACAGATGATGAAACTGAGGCCAAAAGAAGATGCTATTGTTAAAAAAAAAAAAAAAAAAGCCTATATTTAAACTAGCTTTAACTTTTCTCTTCCTCATTAAAATTCAATACATTTCATCATAGATATGAGATAAAATGAAACAAAGGAAAAACATTATTCAGGAAGCAAAATTATTTATATTTTATATTTATAGTTGTATTTTTATATTTTACTGTAATGTCTCCTTTTTATGATTTCATTTTTACCACAGTGTTTCTGGTAGATGCTTGCCTTTTCTGGAGAGTTATTTTTCAGTGTATGTTGATTTTAAATGTTTACAATTCTGATTACTTGTTATGGCATCTTTTTAAAGTGGTTTTATTCATACGGGTCATTGCACAACTGAGACAAAAAAGGAAAATGGTCTGCTGGTCTGTCATAACAATAAAGGAAGATTTAAATTAGAAGTGTGGTAAAATGCTTAGAAATTGAGTTGGAAAATCAGTTCAATTCACTCACCTATTAATAAAATGAAATTGCTTTTGAAAAGGAATAGCTTGGAGCCACAGAAAATAAAGAAAGAGTTCATGTTTGGTTTGTTTTTCCTTAAGAACCAATAACCATATGTGCAGCCAAGAGAAAGAGCTATAAAAAAAAGCAAAGGAAAAACAGCCTGATTTACTTAAGGGTAGATTCATTCTAATGCATGGGAAAGAAGAAAGTTGTGACGAGCAGGCCAACTGAAAAGTCATTAGTTTCATAAGCAGAGATTAAGAATGCTAGAAGAGCTATCTATCTTCAGAACAGCAAATTGGAGTAGGCATTGGTTTTGGTAAATATTAGGGGTTTCTCTTCCTTGTGGGCATATTTCCAGGAGAACGGAGGCTCCTTCTAAGTAAAATGGAATCAGTGGTAAATAAATTGTAGGAGATTGTGTACGAAAAGGATTTTCAATCCTACTTCAGTCAAACAAATGGGTTCAGACATTTAATTGTTCCTGTTTTACTTACATATTTATTCCTCATAGAATCCTTCTATATGGTGCTCATACTACTCACTTCCTGGAATGTTTCTTTCCTAAATTCAATTTAAAAATATATTATATTTTATATGCCAGACACTCATATTGTAAAATGGGAATATAAAGATGAATAAGACTTGCTTCCAACCTTCAATACACTTTCCCCACATTGAACTCTCACTGTCCTTAAATCCCACCTCAATTTCCACCTCCTTCGTGAAGACTTTTAAACTATTCCATTACACTACGTATCTCCCATTTGAAATCCTATTTGACTCTATAGTTTAGCATCTACTTTTTTCTGTGATTTTTTTAGATCCATTTGATTACTCATTTTTTTCAGTAAATAATGATCGTCTAATATCTACTATCACGTTTTAAAAGACTGAGGATACAACAGTGAAAAAGATGGAAAAGGACCCTACTATCAAGGTGCTTATATTTACATTCTATGTGTAAGTAAAAAAAACAAGAAAATTTGAACTATTGATAGGTACTATAAAACAAAGTCATGGGATTGAGTGATGGAAGGAGAGATAAGTAAAGATAGGTAACACTCATATAGCACTTATTTATGAAGTCAAACATAACTGTTCTCTTGATAAAGGCACTTGTTAATGGGTTAAGAGCCCACCCTAATCCAGGACGATCCCATCTCAAGATTCTTAATCTAAATACACTTGCAAAAACCCTTTCTCCAAGTAAAGTCACGTTCACATGTTCCAGGTGGAAAAGATCTTTTGTTGAGGGCTGCCATTCAATCCACTACAAGTCTTCAACCAAGCTTCTAAAGTAGGTAACACTGTCATCTTACAGGTGTAGACAATCCAATACAGAAAGAGTAAATAATTGCTGTGGCCACTCAGCTCGTATGTAGTGGTGCTGGAGCTTGCCGTGAGCTACTGGCTTCATGGTCAGTGTGCTTAACCACTCTTCTCTGTGGTGTCAGATCAGGGTTCTCTGCAGGGATGAAATCTGTATTGAGATCTGGATAATGAGAGAGCATCCAGGTAAGAGGAACTACAACTGCATGTGTAGCAGTTCTGTCTTCTCAATCAGATGGTATTGAAGGTTTGAAACGTGTAGACATTAGTCCTATGTAGTTGAGAGTCTATGCACCTCCCCTTGGCTCTTGATGGCCTTCTGGCTGTAATTGACTAAGACAGTTTAGTGGAAGTAATGCTGTGTGATCTCTAATGCTGGGTCTTCAAAGGGGATGCAGCTCCCACCTGGGTCATAAAAGGGGATGCAGCTCCCACCTTGGTCATGAAAGGGGATGCAGCTCCCACCTTGTTTGCTGGCTCAGGCTTGGAGCGCTGGGCCACCCCTGAGAAGTCTGGCTACCCTGAGGCTGCCATGTTGTGGGGAAGCTAAGCCTTGTGGAAAGGCCACCTGTGCTCCTCGCAGCCCGCAATACTAGTCATCAAGTCCTCCTAGCCCAGGTGCCAGGCACGTGAGTAAACAAACCTTCAGATGATTTCAGTAACCAGCTGTGGAGTTAACTTCAGATTATGCATCTTCCCAGATAGGCCAAGATGTGATGTGGCAGAAACAAGCCATGGTGTTTTCATGTCAAAATTCTTGGCCCATGGAATTTGTGAGTATAATAAAATAGTTGTTGTTGAATGCTACTAAATTTGGGGTGCTTTGCTATACAGCAAGTAGTTACCAAATATAGCTATGCCATTTCTTCTACTGACTTTCCTAAATCACATCCCACAGAGCTGAACACAAAATAGGTGTAGTGTGGTATAGAGGAGAAAAAAAAGAGGAAACAGGTATTTATCAGCAGTTGGTCAGGAGACCAGAAATCACTCTGGCTATTTTAAATAGGAAGAGAATTAAGACAGTAAATTAAGTGCTCAGAAACTTTTGGAAGAACTGGACGAAAAAGGTCAAGAAACTCGCTGCTGATTTTTAGGAGCTCAGAAAGAGCAGGGAAGCAGAGAATTTGACACCGATGGACCCTACTGCCTGCAGCATGGTAGCAGGTGTTTTGCAGGAGTTCACAGGAAGCCACTGCAAATTTCATGTCTGCTGTCTGGCCATGTGCCTGCCAGGAGCTGCTGCCAGAGAAGAATGGTTTGTCTTTGCCTCTCACCTTCTAAATCTATCCTATAAACTAGATCCTACATCTGGGGGACAGCCTAAATGGGCAGGAATAGCACTGAGATCCAACAATATGTGGCACTGTCTGCTCTTCTGGATACTCAGGGTTCATATATAACCTTATACATATACTTAAAACTTCAAAGCAGTAAGACAAAAACATTTTTCTTCTGCTGAATATGATCCAATTATCGCTCACATGAATAATGACATGTTCATCCTCTCCCCAAACCAGGAAACCCAGTCTTATCAGTAACTATCCATCTCTGGGTGATGTTCACTACTCTTGTAGTTCAGTTACAATTCCCTTATTTATTTTAAAGACTACATTATAAGGTAACTACCACCAACACTCTTAATACAATGAGGAGAAAAAAAAGAAATTGGTAAATACTTCTATATATAGCATTCAAAAAAGAAAACGCATAGCTATTACGATCCTCGGTTCCGTAACTGGTGGCCCCATGCTCCCTATGTGCTCAGCCAAATCTCAGCTGGTGATGGTTCTTTACTTGATGGAATAACCCAAATCTCCATTCCTGAGGGAATGAAACATCAGCGGTCTTGATGGTGCTGAGTTGCTTTAGTCTTCCATTTACTTTGATCTCTAGGCACTGAAGGACTAAGAGGGGGTCTCATAAAATGCCCTGGGTTCCAAAAATCTCCTCCTGACCCTGTTGTGTAGCAGCAACCTTATTTGTTCCTGATGATCAGGATCAATCACCCCAGACAATATAGTAACTCCCTTTCTTAACTGTCATTTCACTGGTATGAAGAACCCAAATGACTAGCTGATATCCACAACTTCTAGTCAATGCAACCTTTAGTGGTTACTGCTAGACACTTTTCTCCATTATGAACTAAGACCTCAAAACCATCAGATCCAAGCATTACAGGGATGGGAAGCACAACTTTACAAGTAGACCTTCAGGGATAATAAGAAGAAGGGGCCATTTTCTTTCCACCCTTTTAATTCCAAGACCTTTATATTCTGGATATGGGAGAATCATAAACTGGTCAGACACTCCAAGAATACATCTCATTGGACAGAACCCCAGTCTTCAAGGCACTGTCAGCCTTTTCAATCAATATTCCATTCCACCAATCTATTTGTGTAGTTGCTTCTGGATGATTTGGTAGATGGAAAGCCAGTGAATTCCATAGATATGAGCCAATGCCCCATTTTGTAAGCTGTAAAGCAAATGTAATGTGTGACACATCATGATAGTGAATGAGGCATTCCATATCTACATGAGGCATATCCACATATCCACATTCTTGCCAACACTTATTTTTTTTCTTTTTGATGATAGCCATTCTAACAGGTGTGAGGTGATATCTCACTGTGGTTTTGATTTGCATTTCCCTGGTGATTACTGATGTTTAGAATCTTTTCACATATCTATTGGCCATTTGTATATCTTTTCAGAAATATCTATTCAGGGCCTTTGCCCATTTTTTTAATTGGGTTATTTGTTTTCTTGCTATTGAGTTGCTTGTGTTCTTTATATATTTTGGGTATTAACCCCCATCACATGTATGGTTTGCAGATATTTTCCCCATTCTGTAGGTAGTCTTTTCAGTCTGTTGACTGTTTCCTTTGCTGTGCAGAAGCTTTTTAGTCTGATACAATCCCTTTTGTCTATTTCTGTTTTGTTGCCTGTGCTTGGGGGGGTCATATCCAAAAAATCACTGCCCAGACCAATGTCAAGAAGATTTTTCTTGTAATCATTTTATGATTTCAGGTCTTACATTTAAGTCTTCAACCCACTTTGAGTTGATTTTTGTATATGGAGTGAGATTAGTGTCCAATTTAATTCTTCTTGTTTTGGAAAACTTGTCTTGGAAAACTTGTTTTCCAACAACATTTATTGAAGATACCATCCTTTCCCATTGTGTATTCTTGGCACCTTTGTTAAAGATCAATTGACCATAAATGTGTGAAATTATTTCTGGGCTCTCTATTCTGTAACATAGATCTATGTTTCTGTTTTAATACCAGTACCATGCTGCTTTTACTACTATAGCTCTATAGTATATTTTGAAATCAGGTGGTATGATGACTTCAAATTTGTTCTTTTTGCTCAAGATTGCTTTGGCTATTTTTTGTCTTTTGTGGTGCCATATGAATTCTAGGATTGCTTTTTCTAATTCTGTGAAAAATGCCACTGGAATTTTGATAGGGATTGTTATCAAATAGGGATTTCTATGGACATCTTAACAATGTAGTTCTTTCAATCCATGTACACAAGATATTTTTTCATTTATTCATGTATTTTCAATTTCTTTCATCAGTGTTTTATGGTTTTCAATGTACGTATCTTTCACCTCCTTGGTTAAATTTATTGCTAAGTATTTTATTTTTGTGATGTTGTTTTGAAGCTATTTCTTTTTTGGATAGTTTGTTGTTAGTGTATAGAAATGCAACTGATTTTTTGTATGTTAATTTTGTATCCTGTAACTTTACTGAATTTGTTCATTAGTTCTAACAATTTTGTGTGTGTGTGTGTTTGTGTAGGTTTTACAGTTTTCTATATATAACATCATGTCACTTGTAAATAGAGACAATTTTATTTCTTCCTTTCCAACTTAGATGCCTTTTCTTTTTCTTGTCCAACTGCTTTGACTAGGACTTCCAGTACTATATTGAATAGAAGTGATGAGTGGGCATCCTTCTCTTGTTCCTGATCTTAGAGGAAAAGCTTTTTAGTTTTTCACAGTTGAGTATGATGTTAGCTGTAGGTTTATCATACACGACCTTTATCATGTTGAGTTACTTCCTTCCATCCCTAATTTGTTGAGAGTTTTAATCCAAAAGCTCTTTTCTAGATCTAGCTCTCAAGTCTCTTTTATTTGACTTGTCACTCCCTGCTTCTCTCTTAATAGAATGGCTTCTGCCTTGAGGCTATCAGGCTAAAATGGACCACATCCTTAACCTGTTCTTTGCCTCAACTGGATCCTTACGGAATTTAATTGCTCAAAGTATTCCTCAATCTCGTGTATTCTACTCTATGTGATAGAGAAGCATTTGGTTTTTCCAATCCTCCAAGATTTCACATGTCTGGACTCTTTTTATATCCTTTCATTTCTGCCGGCAAACTGGTAAATTCTCACCTCTTGTAACTTATACATTAATATAGAAGTTCTTTTCAATCACTTTTCCTAGAGCTGCTGGCATAGGAGGTACATTGTCTGTCTTTCAACACAGTACATGCAATAGTTTCACCAAATGTTTTGCCACCACATAACATGGGTCACTATCTTTCCACCTCTGCCATGAGTTTCTTACCGTTTACTTCTCGCCATTAAATCAAAGATACTTATTTCAAATTTCTATAATGGCATCACTCTACTTCTAGTATCCATTCCTCTATTAGTCAGGGGAAATAACACTAGCTGGTAATATAATTAACTTCAACACCCCAGGGGCTTAACACTGTAAAAGTTTATTATTTAATCATTCACTGTCCGGTGAGGTTGGAGCAGGATTCTTCTTTATAACATCATTCAGAGAATCAAGCTCTTTCCATTTTATGATGCCACCAATCAACTCATGGTTTCTGGGTTCACCATGAGAAAAGAAAGTGAATAATAGAGAACTGCACGTGGAGCATTTTTATGGTCCAGGCATATATCACTTCTGCTTCATTCCACTGGCCAAAACTGTCACAGAGACAAATCTAACAGAAGGAAGTTGCCAAATGCAGTTCATCTGTGTGCCCAGGAGGAAAATAAAATGGGTGCAGTGAACACAAAGCATTGCCTCTGATTTGAAATCAGGCAACTGGTTCATTCTCAGTTCTACTACTTACTAGTTCTGTAACTTTCTGATGGTATTTCTTCATCTGTGAAATGACATTTATACCACAAAATTGTTTTCTTGTGGAGAATTCTAAACCCAGCCAAATTATTAATTAGATAAGGTTAAAGTGAAGACATTTTCAGAATTGTAAGATGTGATAGATATCATTTTTCCTTTTCTTCCTTGAAATTAAAAATGTATATGTAACTAATTCTGGCCAATAGAATATGAGAAGTGAAGCCTATCAGTTCTTAACTGAGAGAGTGAAAATTCCCCTGCTCCCCTAACCCCTCAGCAACTTTGACCTTAGAATACAATTATTGTGCCAATAAAAGATGGAAGCATGTCTGTCACCTTGGGTTCTGGAACAATTATATAAATTAATATGAGGAACAGAATACTGTGCCCACCTCCACTGCACATGTACCATGAACAAGCAACAAACATTTGTTTGGTTAAGCAACTGAGATTTGAGGGTTAATATGCTTACAAAGCCTGGTGGATCTCAACCAGAGTTGATGTTGCCCTGCGAGGGAACATTTAGCAGTGTCTTGAAATACTTTTGCTTACCACAACTGAGAGAGTGCTACTGGCATCCAGTGGGTAGAGCCCAGGGATGACGCTAAGCATTCTACAATGCACAGGACAGCCTCCCTCAAGGAAGAATGATCTGGCCCCAATGTCAACAGTGCTGAAGTTGAGAAACCATACTAGCCTATGCTAACTAATAAACAGTATCTCAAAAATGTTTCCTGCCGTCCTTCTTGGGAAGCTGCTGAAGAACGTGCTGCCACAAAACAGAGATATAAATCAGAAAGTGGGATTCAAGAACCACAGAACCAACCCGGAAGAGAGGGAGTTCTCAGGCAAAGGTGATGGTGGTATCCCAGATGCAGCAAGTCTACACATCAGCCAGTTAAAAGTAGAAAAAGAGGATAAAGTGTTGCAGGAATGAGTCCCTCCAGAAAAAAAAAAAAAAATACGCCGCTCGATGAGTATGAATGTATCAACGACAACTTTCAAGTTCTGTTCAAAAGTTCAGGAATTAATGAGTGATAGATTCAGAGAAAATTACGTAATTAAAAAATAAAATTTACTCCAAGCAGAGTTGGACAAGAAAAGAAGTAACACATGATAAGATAAATGGTATAATAAATTTTAAAATTGTGAATTATATTTAAATTTCATGGTAATAAAACAAAGATACTGATATAACCAAAAGGTATAATTTAACTGAATTGCCAGGCTAGGGACAGTGGAAGTGGGTACACAAGAGTGTGTATGTGTGTGGGAAGAGGGAGGAAGGAGAGGGTTAAGAAGTTAAATCCTCATCTTCTCTTAAAAGAAGTCAGTGGATAATATTTAAAATGGAAAAATCAAGAAATAGCAATGTAAGCAGGTTACTTAGATATATCAGGGTATATGTCAAAAGCAGCAGCTAAAAATAAGTTAAAACTAATTACTTCTATAGAGGTGGAAATTGGAAGGAGGGAGTGAAGACACTTGTTTTTCATTATAAGCTTATCAGTACCACTTTTTAAACTATAAACATATATTACTTTTGGCAAAAGCAAAATATTTTTTATAAAAATGAGGGCAAAATAAATCAATTTCCAGGCATTAAAATGATACAATACACAGGAAACTCTTTTGTAATGTGTAAAATGCCCTATGGAGGCTAACTGTGGTGATCATTATAGCTGATGCTGAAGATGCTGTCAGTAATTGATGCCAGGCCTCAGCACAGATGCTGCCATGTATTTGCTCATCACTGGTCACTGGTAGCAATCAGCACACAGGACTAAGTGCCAAGGTTGTTATCCAACTACTTATCAAGAAAGGAGAAAACCTGGTTCCTGCCTATTACCCGACACCCCTTCTCTGTGTCTACTTGTGGTTGGCATGAACCCTGCCCTCAGTGTCCATGTAGCGTAGTAGGGCTGTATGACCCTGACCACAAGGTCTGACCTTGATTTAGGACACTTCCTGGCCAGTAGGTGTTCTCAGGTGGGCCCACGTCTTAAATTCCCTTTAATCAGGAGCTTATTATAATTTATATAGACAAAGTATTACCAGATTCCTCTCCTACCACTCCAAGCCTCCTGCCAACCGTCCACCTTTCCAAAATCAGAATTAATGGCACTTTATTCTTCCTTATATATAGTCAGCTTTGTTGGTGTCTTCCACTCTCCTCTCTAGAGTTGGAAATATAAATCACAATTCAACACAGCATAGCAGATAAAAACATGGCCATTGGAAAGAGAATATGTGAGTTTGGATTCAGCCCTGCTACTTTCTACGGTTATGTGACTTTGGGGAAATTACCTAACCTCTCTGTGCCTCATTTTCTTCATCTATTAAAAAAGGGATAATAAGAGTACTTGCCTCAAAAGTTTGATATAAGGATCAAAAGAGTTAATAAATGTAATACTGGGTATTCCCTGGTGGTCCAGTGGTTGGGACTAAGCATTTTCACTGTCACAGGCCCTGGTTCAATCCCTAGTCAGGGAACTAATATCTCACAAGCTGTGCGGTGTGGGAAAAAAAAAAAAAAAAAAGAGAGAATACAGAAAAATAATTAAAAATAAAAAACATAAATGTAATACTAAGAACTGTTTCTGGCACACAGTAAAGCTACACAACTATCAATGAATATTATTATGGTACATAGCAAAAATGTATACTTGTTAGCTATCATTGTTATTGTTAGTATTATTATCATTAGTGCCTGAGAAGCACCAAGCACATAACAGGTACTGAAAAACATTCATCAATGTGACTGAATTACACAACACATTTGCAAAGATCTGAATCAACCTCCAGCTGTCCCTATTCCTGCTATATGAACCATGACAAAATCCAGTTAAAGAAATGCAGTCAGCACACTCCCAAGGAAAAGACAGCTCAATTCTCTAGCCCAGTGTTTCTCAAAACAGCATTTGACAGGTTTACCCCATGGAATGTTCTGAAAAGATCCACCCCACAAAATCTAAACCACTCACTTGTATGGGGCAGCCACACTGAAATTCTCTCAAAATTTCAAACCAGTCAAGCAGTGTAGGCCTCAAGACCTCAGTGCCTCAGCCATGAATGCAGCTCCACCAGGCCTACCTTTTCCACCTGCCCCAAGGTCTCCTCCTTAGAGAGTTCAGTATTTTAACTATACCACCTGTCAGTCTTTTCATAACATTCATCCACTTCTGTAACAGAAAAATATATGTAATTGTATGTGTGTGTTTGATGACTCTGCATGTAAGCTCTTGGAGGATGGGAGCTGGTCTGCTTTCTTTTCATTCTACATGGAGTACCTACTAAAGATCTGGTCACATGTTGCAGAGTTTTTAAAAAAAGACATACTTCTTTCAAATGAGGAAATTACAGTCACTTTCATAAAGGAGGTGATTTGTGGGCTAGGCTTACAAACTTTTTAATGTCATAACTTTTCTAGAATAACGTGAGATTAAAATAATATCCGTACGAGTAAAATGTGCTAGAGCTTTGGTTTTCAATTCAGTTTGAATTATGTAATTCCATTAAAACTGGAATTGAGATTTCTGAAACATAAAAATTTCACCCACATACTATGAAATATCCTAGAAAGCATACTGAAACATATTTTTCCTGTTTCTTGAGTAAGCAATGGATAAAAAAAAAATGCAGAGGAGCTCAGAGAACAATGGCGAGTCTGCACTATCTATGTTCCTAAAACGAAGACAATGTAAATCCAGTTTCATCTCTATATAACATCACAGTTAAAGTAAAATAATTGTTGTGTTGGTCATAAATACCTACTGGCTTATGATGGTCAAACAGCCAGGTGACCATCTTAGACAGATGACCTGACTTAGATAGATGCTTGTTTATTTCAAACAGCACCAAAAATTGGGGTGTTTCAAAAGAGCCCAATACTTGACATTCAAAAAGAAACAAGACCATGACTTTGCCCACCCCCAATGCACACACACAGAGTCACAGCTTTTTAACTGTGAGCAATGTATGCGTTTAGGTGCCTTGGTGTCACCAAAGACACAGAACTTTTTTAAAGTACATTATATGCAGTTGTCCTCTCTATCACCCTTATATTTTTAAGACAACTTTTTAAAAAATGACACCTTGATTGAATTGTATGCTCTGAAAATAAGAGAACCATCTTTTCATAGTGTGAATTGAGCACAAATTAAGTATTTGACAAGAAATTGTGGTTTGATTATTATATCTTCCTATGTTCTGAGCACAAGGCAGGTGTACTCTGTAGTATATGCTCTCTGGGCTGCAGGCAAGGAAAAAACAGCCAGAGTAGCTGCAACTAAGGTGCAAACACAAAACTAAAAGGGAGGTAGTGAGTAGGATACAAAAACCTATCTCATGTGGGAAACAGTCACAATCATGTCAGGTACAAAGGCCCTGGGGAGAACGTGAGAAACACCAAATCCTTCACAAGATGAAGCTATTAGAATCATAGTTTCGTTTTATCATCTACTACATATACATAACAATATTCAATTTTCAGGAAATAAAGCATTTAAAGATAAGGAAGATCCATTGTAATTTAACATACTCACTGTATTACTTTATTATTACAGTAGATGGATTTACTATAGAAAATTTATAAGATACGTAAAACTACAATTAATAAATTGAAATCATCATCAAATCTCACCAGCTACAGAGTAGGTACCTAATGTTCATTTTACCTTATGTTCATATATATGTGCATATATATATATTCCTTTATTCCACAAATATTTATTGTGTGCCTACTATGTTACAAGCACTGTTCTGATTCTTGGAATATGCTCACGGAAATCAGGTTCTAATGGAAATAGGGATGATACAGGGCAGTGGGCAGGGGATAGGAAGACAAGCAATAAAAAATAAACATAATATGTAAGTATATCATACACTATATTAGGTGATATTATTAAATTATAAGATGCTATAGAAAAAAGCTATAAAATGAGACCTACTATGGCCTATTTACATGGAGTCAAGGAGCAAAGGAAAATAACTTTGTGAAATTGGTGTCCAGTTTCTGTAAGAATCTTTCACAGAAGATCCTTTAAGGCCAAACTAAAGAAGAAAATAGAATTTACATTTACTTCCAGGTTCATCCCAAACCCATGGGCCCCTATGGTAAGAGTCACGTGGATAGCCCAGATGCCATATGTCTCAATTTAAAAAGTATAAATCAAGCCAAAAGATAGATAAATAAAATATGTCTTATTTTCCTAATTTGACAAATGTAAAGCCAGGAAGGCCAGGTTTGAATTTAGAATTCATGGCCTCCTTGAAGTTCCGTCCCAGAACAGAGAGTAGGAGAGGGGAGAGTAGGCCAGGCCCTGGTCCACAGCCTGTCTCCATCTGGTGCCACACATGGTCCTGTTCTGTACTGTGCAGGACTTCACAAGCAAGTGTATGGACACCCAAGACCTCGTGTCCGTGCTCTGTCTACACAGCCACCTGCAAAGAGCCCCCTCTTGGCCAAGGCTCGGGCCTTGGGTGTTCACACAGCTACCCTGGCCCATCCTGAGAGAAGAGACTCATGCAGGTCCTGGGAAACTAGAACAGCTTGACAAACATCCCTCGGGTTCAAGGATCATAACAAATATGAAAGGAGACTGAACAAGAGCTGGCCAAAGGTCTGCATTAGGGAAAGTCTATGAGAGACCATAAATAAGAGGTTCTTCTCCTTGACAAAACTTCTGACGTCCAATGTGCGGATGTGTCCATACCAACAACCAGTTCTCCAGCACCAGCTGGCTGTCCAACAATTCAAGTCCATTCTGACACTAACTACCCAGAGTCAGTGTTAGATTCCCTAGTTTCAAGGTCTCAGTCCCAAAAAAACTGCTCCCACTTCAGATGCCAGCACAAATGGGGTGCCCAGGCTGCCCACATATCTGCCCAGCTGACTACAAACTCAGAGGTTCCTACAACCCTCCTCAGGTTTGATAATTCACTAGAATGACTCACAGCACTCAGGAAAGCACTACCTTTTTGTTATAAACAATACAACTCAGGAACAGTCCAATGAAAGAGGTGCATAAGAGAAGGTACAGAGAACTGGGCACAGAGCTTCCATTCCCTTCCAGCACCTCACTGTTTTCACCAACCTGGACGTTCTCTGAATTCTGCTGTTCAGGTGTTTTTATGAAGGTTTTTACTAGTAAACATGACTGATTGAATCACTGACCACTGGTGACTGAACTCAATCTCAGAGCTAAAAATTCCAAGTCTCTAATTATGACTTGGTCTATCTGGCAACCAGCCCCAACTCTGAAGCTATCTAGGGGTCCCTAATCATATCATCTCAGCATAAGAAAGACACTCATCACTTCAGAGATTCCAAGGGTTTCAGGAGATGTGTCAGGAACTGGGAAGAAGACCAAATACTTATTTTTTATTATACCACAGGGAGACTCTCTGAGAAGAGTACAGGTCCTGAGAGAATGAGTCAATTCTAATCTCCCCGAAATGCAGAAAAGCTAGTGACAGGTGGTGACCACCCAGCCACAAAAGGCTATGATGCTTCTCTCCTGCTCCCCTCTCTCCCTAAACCCAGCTACCAAGAAGGCAAGGATATAATCAAAGATGGTGGAAGAAGCCAACTGCATTCCTCCTCCCCAGTGAGGTTTCTAGATCTGAAGCAGTGCAGGCTGGTGGGAGGTGAGTAGCTCTACATGTGTCATTAGATCAGAGTTTTGATTATTATACTGACGACTGACATTTTACTTACTGAAATGAGATAGTTCTTAGAACTAAGGAGGATGAAAAGCTGTGGTATGTGTCTAAGTTTTCATCCAGGGGCAGAGAAAGAAATAGCCCACAGAGCAAATATGAAAGAACAATAGGAGAAAGAATAAAACTGCTCTGTTGGCATCTTTTCACGTTTAACTAAGTCAATGAAAAGTTTATATTACCACTAGGCAGTTGAGATTTGTTTCTTTACTGTAATTCTATACACTGAGTCATGTGGGGACCCAAGATTTATTTGTGCTATATTCTTTCTAGTACCTGATCTGTTAAGGAACCTTACTATATATAATGTTTTTCTTCTTCAAAAAAGGAAAATTTAAGGAATAACGTTAGACCAAAGCACTGTTTTAAAGTATCTTCTTTAACAGCCCCAACAAAATTTTCTCTGGGATGAATAATATCCTGAGAGCTCTCCTATAAGTGATGATCCTTGATTATGTATTTTATTTGCATAAAGAATATTCTTAGCACTGAGTTCCACATAATGCTTCCCTTCAGTGACATGGTCATTAGGAAGTTTGACTGATGGCTCACAGCCTTGGGCCACGGCCTAGTCCTTAGAGTGATCAGTGAGTTGAGCAGCTTCCAAGAGTCAGCTGTAAGAAAAATTCAACCCTTGGTGTCATGCAGGTTTGTCTCCTGCATTTTAGTTGATTGAGCTTTCCATCTTCCCATGTGGGCAAGAGGCTTTCAAAAGAGGAAAATATTAGCAGTTATAACAGGATGTTTGGATTCCTTTTATTTCTTTTTCTTCTCTGATTGCCATGGCTAGGACTTCCAAACCTATGTTGAATAATAGTGGCAAGAGTGGACATCGTGTCTTGTTCCTGATCATAGAGGAAATGCTTTCAGTTTTTCACCATTGAGAATGATGTTTGCTGTGGGTTTGTCATATATGACCTTTATTATGTTGAGGTAGGTTCCCTCCATGCCCACTTTCTGGAGAGTTTTTTATCATAAATGGGTGTTGAATTTTATCAAAAGCTTTTTCTGCATCTATTGAGATGATCATATGGTTTTTATTCTTCAGTTTGTTAATATGGTGCATCACATTGATTGATTTGCATATATTGAAGAATCCTTGCATTCCTGGGATAAACCCCACTTGATCATGGTGTATGATCGTTTTAATGTTGTTGGATTCTGTTTGCTAGTATTTTGTTGAGGATTTTTGCATCTATATTCATCAGTGATATTGGTCTGTAGTTTTCTTTTTTTGTAGTATCTCTGTCTGGTTTTGGTATCAGGGCGATGGTGGCCTTATAGAATGAGTTTGGGAGTGTTCCTTCCTCTGCAATTTTTTGGAAGCATTTGAGAAGGATGGGTGTTAGCTGTTCTCTAAATGTTTGATAGAATTCACCTGTGAAGCCATCTGGTCCTGGACTTTTGTTGGAAGATTTTTAATCACAGTTTCAATTTCATTACTTGTGATTGGTCTGTTCATATTTTCAATTTCTTCCTGGTTCAGTCTTGGAAGGTTATACTTTTCTAAGAATTTGTCCATTTCTTCCAGGTTGTCCATTTTATTGGCATAGAGTTGCTCGTAGTAGTCTCTTAGGATGCTTTGTATTTCTGCAGTGTCCATTGTAACTTCTTTTTCATTTCTAATTTTATTGATTTGAGTCTACTCCCTCTTTTTCTTGGTGAGTCTGGCTAAAGGTTTATCAATTTTGTTTGCCTTCTCAAAGAACCACCTTTTAGTTTTATTGATCTTTGCTATTGCTTTCTTTGTTTCTATTTCATTTATTTCTGCTCTGATCTTTATGCTTTCTTTCCTTCTACTAACTTTGGGTTTTGTTTGTTCTTCCTTCTCTAGTTCCTTTAGGTGTAAGGTTAGATTGTTTATTTGAGATTTTTCTTGTTTCCTGAGGTAGGATTGTACTGCTATAAACTTCCTTCTTAGAACTGCTTTTGCTGCATCCCATAGGTTTTGGATAGTCCTGTTGTCATTGTCATTTGTCTCTAGGTATTTTTTGATTTCCTCTTTGATTTCTTCAGTGATCTCTTGGTTATTTAGTAACATATTGTTTAGCCTCCATGTGTTTGTGTTTTTTACGTTTTTTTTTTCCCCCTGTAATTTATTTCTAATCTCACAGCGTTGTGGTCAGAAAAGATGCTTGATATGATTTCAATTTTCTTAAATTTACCAAGGCTTTATTTGTGACCCAAGATATGATCTACCCTGGAGAATGTTCCATGTGCACTTGAGAAGAAAGTGTAATCTGCTATTTTCGGATGGCATGTACTATAAATATCAATTAAATCTATCTGGTCTATTGTGTCACTTAAAGCTTGTTTTTCTACCACGGCCCAGGCACTGTGCTAGGTGCTACAAATACAGTGTTAGCAGGACACAATCTCCATCCAAAAGGCTCTTCCGGCAGGTCTACATATAAGAAAAAAGCCATTCAAACAAAGTATAATGTGCAAAATGATCGTGCTGGCTGCAGAATATTGTGGGAACCCTTAGAGATGCACATGCTTGAGAGGCTTTTGGAGATGCAGATTATAAAAACACAATTCAAAAGTCAAGAATTCAGGTGAAAACCAAGCCTCTGGTCATTGAGCCTAGGTCTGAAATTTTCTTTTCTGAACATAAATCAATCCCACAGGCAGGAGTAATTCCTTCAATGTGCTGTGTTGACCTAGATGCTTAAAAATACCTCTCTTTAGTAAAATCCTCTTTAAATTAAGTTCCCAATTGGAAGCTCACCTACCACAGTAAACTGAATGTAGCATTGACCTTTTCTCCCCCAAGTAGTTCATTTATCATATCGTAAGCTGGAATGATAGGGGATGAATTGTTAAGCAAATACCAACTACAATTAACCTTGACCTGATGCGAATCTTTCTTTTTCTCTTTTTTCTTTTCTTTTCTTTCTTTTTTTTTTTTAACCTTGTAAATGTACTCTGTGGAACTGGTTATCAAGATCAAACAATTCAACACTTCTGAGCCAAAACATGGCTTTGATTAAAACAGAACCCTTTCAGCCCTGGCAGTGCTACAATCAGAGTAAAACCATTGCGAACACAGTCTTCTCAGTACCAGAGTACGTTCATTATTCTTGTTGAGCATGTGACATCTGTCAAACAGGATGAGTTAAATATTTCTG
Source organism: Eubalaena glacialis (assembly GCF_028564815.1). NCBI lineage: Eukaryota > Metazoa > Chordata > Mammalia > Artiodactyla > Balaenidae > Eubalaena > Eubalaena glacialis. The sequence continues at coordinate 49,624,474 of NC_083720.1, forward strand.
TAAGTCACTCATCAAATAATGAGATTGTTAAGACATCCAGGCAATGCACAAAAGGAGCATGTTTCCATCTTAATAATTGATTTGTTTAGTCATGAATACCCACAGCAGTAGCAGAGAAAACAGTGAGGACTCTGATGCAGAGAAAATAATTAAAAGAAGTCTAGTATCCTAAGTGTTCAGAGAAACATTAGTGGATAGGGTTTCACATAATTTGCACATAATGTCATTATTTCAGATTAAGCAGCTACTGGAAAATAGTGTCGTCTAATGAAATATGAGAAATGTAGACACTCTGTCAGATTCATAAAGGAACTACACCAAACCATTTATGTTACCATTTAATAACCCATGGGCCACTGCTGATTTACTGAGAAATGTAGCAATTAAGATTCAGAAACAACAGACTCAAGATCAAAGAAGTTACTCAAATTCATCTAAGTCAAGGTGATCCATTCTCTCATTTCAATAATGCTTTAAAATGAACAGAGACCCATATGCCTAGAGTCATCAAAGTGTCTAGTGAATATCCAATAAAAATAGTACCTACTGGGCCAGAGACTGACACTAAATAATATAGAGTTAAAAGAAACTTAAAACCTACTCTTATTTATGTACAAATATCTCCAAACATATTCATTCAATCATGTCCAATACAATAAGGGTCCTTACTGGGTGCCATGCCTTCTCCAGTCACCATGGATATACAAATATAAAAAAATTACATTATGTCCTTCTTCATCAAGGACGTGGCTGTACTTCAGATGAGAGAGATGACTATATAGTGACAAAAATACCAAGTGATAAATATCATGACAAAGGGAGGCAACAGAACAGAGAAGCTAGGAGGGATTAGGTAAGGCTTCACAGAGGATGTGATAACTGAACTTGACCTTGGCAGGCAGAGACTCTGAAGAAAGACAATCCAGGAAGAGGGGGATCCTAAGCAAAGACACTGAGTAGAAATGTGTGAATGGCTTGTCCAGTTCCCCAAGGGAAAAAGAATAGCACAATGGTCAAGACCAGAAGCTCAGGAGACAGACAATCCATGTTTAAACCCCAGCCTTGTCACTTACTATCTGTACTATCTTGGCACTTATTGCCTTAGATACCTCACCTCTTCTCTCTGTGCCTCGGTTTCCTGTAAAATGGGGACAATAGCAGTAAATTGGGGATAGAGTTGTTCTGAGGATTGAGGGAGTCGATGTATGTAAACCACTTCTAACAGGGCTGGGTACATGGTAAGTTCTGTATAAGGTCTGGCTCTTACCATCCATCACTGGGAATAGAATAATTTCTTTCTCTCATCCTCTCCTGTCTGCTTTCTAATTTCTTAGATCACTATGGGAATCTAAGCTTAGGGAAAGTCAGTGTGTATCTATTACAAGCTAAGTGATCTTAACCAAATGATTTGAAGAACTGTAAGGGAAATAAACTGATTAGGAGGGGTAGAAGACACCCATGACTTAGAAGAGGATGATATCCAATGTGAAGTCTGTAGATCAAGAAAAATTTGGTTGGTCCTAGTGAATCTAATTATTATTTTTGTAAAATAGCTACAAAACTGCTCTACGGTATGTTGAAACAGTCTAGAAAATGCAGGTGATTAAAAGCAGAAAGGCTTTCTTTTTCCCTTAGCCAAATGGGATACATTTTTTCCCCAGTGTTTCCTAGGATGAGGTGAAGTGTCATAAACAAATCCAACCCACCACTCTGTTACTGAGTGTTCATTACTGACCTTCATTACAGTCCCCAATTTCTGTGACATAATTAGGATGACAGTTTTTCCTCCCAGAGCCAGTTTTCAGAGAACATATTGTGTTGCAATAGCTCTGATCTCTCTAGGGAGGCGGGAGCACACGCCAAACACCACGCTGACCTCATCCAGCACAGCGGCTGCTCTGCGCAGGCTCACTGAGGAGGCTTCAGCCTCACCGTGCACATCCAGGGTTTCCTTACTCAGAAGTTGGTTTCCGTTCCTTTCAGCTACTTACAGACCACCAGACCAACGGTCACAAGAACCAGCCAATCTCCTGTTCTGAAAGGATACGTTCTTCTTCTTGATCTACTGTCTAAAATGCAATTTTACTGAACTCCTTAATTTAAATTCAGATTCAGAGTTGCAACATCAAATATCTGCAGAAGTCAAACAAGCAACATAAACATATAAAAGGGTAAGTATTATGCCATAGGTGCTGATCTGCCTGCATTGCAACCAAATATCTACCAAATTGTGCTTCAAAATACTGTCCAGATCAAATGAAGTTGTCAGATACAGAAATACATCTGGCTCTCAGGCCACCTATTTTCAATTCTTATAAAATTTCCTACCTCGACTTTGTTTTTCTTTTTTCAATATGCCTACTCCATGATCTCTTGCTTGATTCTCCTCCTGAACCTCTACTTTCCTCCCCTAGAAAGTCAATCACGTGCCTTTGGAAAGAGTAGGATGATGGTGACCCCGAATCCATATAGAGATAGAGAGTATGCTGTAGGAAGGAGAGCCTTGAGCTAGAATTTGGAAGTGCCCCAACTAACTATGTACCTTGATCAAGTCACTTGATCTCATCTCATCCTCCATTTCCTCATCTGTAAAATGGGAATAATAAATGTGACTTGACTCTCAACAAAGGATTTTTCCAGGGGTAATAGAAAGTAATGGGCACATTTTAATTATCATTATGACACCCAGGAGAGAGAGAGGAGGAGGAGGAGCCTCTACTTACTACATAAATAGTCATAACTGCAGCCGTTAAGACTGAGGCAACTTTAAAGCAATTCTTTTGCACCCCAGAGGACCTGATGAATTACCCTTCTATCTCCTCTCATCCACAATGCTCCAGTCTTGTAAACTCCAGATTAATAATGACTGTGTGATCTAGTCAAAATCACGCATCCTTCAACTAAATCCCAGCAGGGAGAAAAGGAATATCTTCTTTATTTCATACACATATATATACCTCTCCAGGAACATTACTGGTTTGTTTTTGCATCAGTGTTGGAAAATTTTTAAAATGTGTTTAGTTAACAACTATCTTCTTGGCTTTTCCAAACACACTGCTTTTCAGACACTTTATTTATAGATCTTCTTTTGGTTTTCTTTCACCCACTGTGGAATCCTGAATTTATTTATACTGGATATATTCTTAGCAGATGTTGCCCACTGTTGGGACCCAGATATAACAATTCAGCGAAGGTTGAAGAGAGTACATTTAATGGTATTTTTAAGCAGCTATCTCTTTTTTATCTTCTAATGTAGTAAAATAAACACAGAAATCACATATATATCATATAGGAGGCTAGTGTTTAAGATCAAATGAGAGCATTAAAAATTTCTATTGTCAACATGGACCTATAATAAAATTCTGAAACTGGGCCATAATATATTCCCCATACAAAGATGTATATCATTCTTGTCAATCTCCTGCAGTAAGAAAATCTTAATGTCCAGGTATCTTGTCATAGAGTCATAAATGTAAATGACACCTCAAACAATTATTCTGCTTTCAGATGTGACTGTGCCTTGGTACCTCAGGGTACCTTGGTCTAATCAAATCAGAGATGGTTAGTAATCCCTGGGGGCCACCTATGAGAGATGCTCTTACTAAACACTCTCACATAAAGGACTGTGACATTAATGCCCCCAGGTTTTACATTTTGGTGTCTTTTGGTAACTGACTTGCACACCCAATAGCTTGGCCATGTGACTTGCAGTAAACAATGGGACATTAACAAGTGACGCCTGCAGGATCTTGGGAAAGTGCTTGAGTACTTCTGCTCCTCTCTTGCACCCCTGCTCCTCCTTCTTGAGAAGGAGTGCTAGCTTGCTGGAGATGACATGGAGCAGAACTGAATCATCCCAGCATAGAAACTCCTAGACAAGTCAGTCCCCAGTAAACCCATGGGCTACCTACAGGCACATAAGCAAGCCAACCAAAATAAGCCAGACCTGATCCAGACCTACAAACTGAGAAATAACAAATTACTGTTTTAAGTCACTATCAGTTTTTCTTTTATTTGGCGGGGGGAGGGGAGGTGGTGGTGGTTATACGGTCATAGGTTCTGTTACAATGAACCAATTTAATTTCTTAAAGATAATATAAGAATTATAAAATCTTCATTAGCAGAATGTTCCAATACTTGAACTTCTGTGCTCTTAAGGACTCCTTTCTTACCAAAACCTTGACCTTTGAGTGTCTTCTTCTTCTGTGCCCGGTAGAGATATGGATCAGCATTTGCCTTAGAGAAGTCCTTCAGCAGCCGAAGGAATGATGTAGAAATGGCAGGAAGGGTGCTTGAACACTGAGCCATACTCGGGACTTCTCTTTGTTGGAATAGATCATTGTTAGTTATTCAGCCTTCCTGTATATTTTACTTTGTTTTAAATTTCTCTACAAACTCTTCATTTTATTTGTTTTTGCAGCTCTCTACTAAATATCATTTCACTTATCCCCATCCATCTTCATTAAAACAAACAAAAAAAGCAATGAAACTTTCACAAGACATCTAATAGTTCACAACATGATTTTGTTTTTTGGTCTATCCTGTTCATAACTTTATAACTTATTGTAAATGAAGACTCAGATTTATTTATCAAATGTGCAACATTAAGAGTAGTGGCTCCTCAAGCTGGGTCCCCAGGGGGTTCTTAATGGTCATTGACTTACTTAGTGGAAAGCGGAAGTTGCCAGCAACAAACCAGTCTTTGAGTTTGAGGCCCTGGCTCCGGAACATTCATCCATCTCTCAGGTTCCAGGCTGGGTTTGCCCACCTCCCTTTGTCCAATCCAGAGCTAGCCTCTCAAATTGCTTGAATCAGAGACCAGTGACCATAATGGGTCATGCAGTAGGGACCCACCACCCCCAAACTGGAACCTTGGGGTCCCCACACCATCAAGCATATCTGGGAGGAAGACAACTTCGTTTGCTCTTCTGTTGACACCAGTTATTCTTGAGTATCTCTAATGATGCCTGTGGCGGTTCAGTTTGCTGAGCCTGCCTCAGTGGTGTGACTTAGAAGACGGAGTGCAATGCACTCATCATGTTTAGTGGCCTGTGACCAAGGCATACTGCTCCTAAGCATTTCAGAGAAAGAACGGTAAACGGAGCCACCATTCTTGAATCTACAGCTTGTTCTCTGCAACAGGTTTTCTTTAAATCCAGGACACAGGATGGCAAAAGGGTTTCAGGGCCAGTTTACAGGAGGTCTGCATGAAGGTGACTTCTGAACAAGGCAGCTGTTAGTGGCAGGTTCGTGAAGCGTGGGTTTGTGGGCTGCATGTTGCATGTGAACTGCTGGATGTCTCTGGGGCACTCCTCACGGTGTCCACTCAACCCCCTCCCAGCTCCTAGTGGGATCTGTGGGGTCTGAAGGAGGTCGTTCCCTCTTCCCCCTCAGCAGAGAAATTTAAGAAAAGGACAGTGAATCCAGTGCTGTCAATTTGAGTGCTAAAAAATTTCCAGGATCAATGGTGGTGCTAAACTCTGTCCATGTTTCTAATATTTTTAATAGTGGGTTTTTTTTTTTTTGAATTGTTCTCATCACAAAAATGCAGCGTCCTTGGGGAAGGGACCCAGCCCCTTGACCTGCTGCTTTCCAGGTGTCCTTTGTCATTTTGACGGGATTCTTTGGTCTGCAGAAAATACTCTGTCTTGGCATGCTTCTAGGCTGTAAGATTTGGGTTGTTTTGTATTTTGTTTATGTTTACATGCATCTTGTATTTCCCTGAAAACTAAATGAAGTTTTTGCCTTTTTAACTGGAAAAAAAAAAAAAAAAAGAGTAGTGGCTCCTACGTTGGGTACAGACTCAGGATTCAAAATTAATTAATTAATTAATTAATTCAACAGGACAGAAGAAATAAAACTTTCTAAAAATGTTTTTGATTTTTCCTTTAGGCCAAGGGGAAAAAAAAACCCTATAAATTTGACAGACAAAAGAATGAACTTATAAACTTATTGTTGTTTTCCTTGCTTGGTAGGTATAATTAAATCATCATTCAGAAATACTATGTCACTTTGTACTTTAAGTAACTATATAAATGGTATGTGATTCATGTGGTATATGAATGCCTTCTCTCCACCTCTAAAAAAATAAAAATTCCTGGGTGTTGAAAGTTTAAATGTTTCTATTTACAATACTGAACAGCAGCACTGTATATTTTATACTCTTTGATGCAAAAAGTTCTTCTTGTTGCAAGGAAATAATTATGGTGTCCCATAAATTTAGCTACCATACTGTTTGATACAGTACTATTAGAATAAAGTAGAAATAAGCTACATCTCTAATAACTGATGACTGGTTAAGTAAATTATGTTAAATTATTATATACCTGCATAGTAAAATACTGTATGCTCTTACTTAATAAGAATATTTCTGATAAGGGAAAATATACAGTAAAAATAATTCAGGTTAAAATATGTAAAAAATTATCTGATTTTAGTTATATATATATATGATTGAAAAGTCTAGAAAATTACGTACTAAAAATGCGTGTAGATACAAGAGAATTTGAGTAGGGTTTTTTTTTTTTGCTTACCTATATTGTCTAAACATATGCAATAAATATGAGCTATTTCTTAATTAGAGAAGCAAGTTATTTGCCAAGTGAAGAATGGGCAAAGACTTAATCTAACAGCATTTCATGAGAAAAGGTTCTAGAAATTGTAGTTGATCATACACCCAATTTTCATTTAGTCAACATATATTTACTGAGTGCCTTCTATATTTCGTGTACCAGAGGGATGCAGCAGAGAACAAAACAGTCCTCTGACTCATAAAGCACACATTCTGTGAAGGAGACAGGCAGTTCATACATAAAACAATTATGTATCAGGTGATGATAATTGTATGAAAAAAGTAATAAAGCCATGTAAGGGGCAAGAGAGTGAAAGGGGAACACTGCTTCCACTGGGGTGGCTGAGGTGGTGACATCTGAACAGAATGAAGTGAGGAGAGAGCCACATGAATATCTGAAGCAAGAGCTTTCCTGACAGAGAGAACAGCGAGTGCGAAGGCCCTTAAGCAAGAGTGTTCTGTATTAGAAGTTGACAACGTGGCTGTCAGATAAAAACTAAGGATATTTTAGACTTCAGTGACAGAACAGTAAGGAATCAATGTTGCCCTATAATTTTTACAGGTCAGATTTCCTTTAGGATGCTGTGCTAAATTCAGTCCCTGGTACCACATTTTAATGAGGAACATTGAAGTATTAGAGCATATAAAGAAGAAAGTGTTCAGGATAATGAGGGGGTCTGAACCTGGTGTCACCTGAAGAACAGCAGGAAATCTAGCTGCTTAATTGGGGAAAAATAAGACCTGATACAGATGGGAGAGGGTTGTCATTCAGTCGTGATGAACTTACTGTTTGGCTTCAGAGAGCAAAATCAGAATGAAAATTATAAGCAGACCTAAGCCAAGGATAATAAAGCAGATCCTAATAATGAAGCCTCTTCTAAAAATGAATATTAATAGTGAGTCCTAGCCCTGCAGCTAGTCACGGATTGAGCACCACTTGTATGAGATTCTGTGATGTTAGTCCCTTCCATCAATATGACCTATTGGTCCAGATTCTCACTCTGCTTTGCAGATGACACAGCAGTTAGCCTGGGTGATGAAGACTTACCAGAGTGTGGCATCACTCCTAATGGGCACTGTTCTGGTGGGTACCATTATGGGATCTTTTACTTGATTCATGGAACAACACAGTTGAAATACCACAGGCCACTCCGGAAAAAAGCACCTGACTCTATAGAATCTTAGAACCTTGAGCTGGAACAGGACCGAGACATCCTGTAGGCAAGGGCCATAAATGACTGGGGGCGTAAGAGGGAGGTGTCAACTGCCCTCTCAGCACGTGTGAAAATGGAGGCATCTGGTCTAATTCAGTAGCAGATTGGGTTATTTAACAAGTGCTTAAGTGAGCAAATGATGGTTCTATTTTGATAGGTGTTAATCAAAGCTATTGTCACAGAAGTAGTCTTTTGCTACAATCTGTTCTTTGATAAATGTGCAAAATACATCACGGGGACCTTTCTTCTAATAATAACATTGCCTGCAATATGAGGTGTGGATGAAAGGTATTAAGAGAGTGATTTTCTTAAAATATTTTAACAAAAACATCACACCTACACACTTCAATAAGAACTGTTACTTTACTATTATTTTCCAAGGAATGTGGAGAGCTTATATCCTGAAGCACAAGATCCCCCATTCAGCCCTTGCTAAATTATATCCCATAACTACATCCCCATCACCTTGCACAGGGCCTGAAATAAAGTAGGTTCTCAATAAGTGACTGCTGAGTGAAAAAATTGAGAAAATTACTATACTTAACAGACTATACATCATTCCAGCAACACTGAGGTTACTTGGAACACTTTGGAACTCTGCATTAGAATTTAACTCCAATATTTTTGTTTCAACTTTCTTTAATGGTTATGAATTTTTATCCTTGAATGTTCTATTTTCAAATAGCCAACTAGATGGTCAAGTTTAAACAGGACCGAATTTAAAATAACGGGAATGTGATTCCTTAGGCCTTCTAGAATGGCAGAGGAGTATCCACTCTTGAAACATACCACACCAGAGCCTTTATCTCAACCACACTACCATGCTCTGGTGCCCGCTGTCTTTATCTTCTGCCTGAAATATTGCAATTTCCACTCAAAATGTCTTGTTTCTAGTCTTCTCCCATTTCACTGGTTGAGAGCCCACAAACAAAACTGTTCATATCATGGCTCTGACCTTCACTAGTTGTATAACCTAAAACAATTACCTAATCTTTCTAAAGCTTAGTTTTATAACCTGTAAAATGGGGATGACAGAAGGACCAGCTTAATGTCATTTCCTGATGATTAGCTGAAGTGATACAGATATGCTCAAATGCTGACTCTTAGTATAATGTCATTCCCAGACTGATTTTTTGAGCAGCTTCCTTACCTATGGTTAATATTTAAACACTTTGACATGAACTTCAACATGTCTCATCACTTGAACCGCAGTTCCAATCCCATTTTGACTCATTCCTCCATCTCCTGATCATCTCCCTCCTTCTGACCCCACAAGTACTAGCATGGCAGATAACTCATGTCCCTATGACTTCATCAATTGCTCCGATGCTTGCTGCCTTGTTGTTTCCTTCTGAAATTCCTTCTCCTGGAATGCCCTTGTCCCGTTTCTCTACCTGATGAGGGTCTGCTCATCCATCCAGTATCAATTCAGAAGCCATGGCCTCCTGGTGCCTCCATTTTATGCTAATTACTTATTTACATGTTGGGTACTTCCCTGGACCGTGAGAAGCTCCGGCAGTCAGAGATCTCACTTCCCTCTGTATCCCCAGTGCTAAGCTTGCTGCTTAGGGTTGCCAAATAAATTTAAAGATTACTCCAAAAGAATAAGCTACAGAACTCATTTCTGCAAGGCCACACTGCAGATCCAAGAGAGTCTGCTTAGCCTCTGGGGCTGACTGACGTTTCAAAGGGGGCAGTGCTGATGAAGATGATTTATTTTAAGCTAGCACACTGTTGGTTACATCTAAGATTTAGACTTTTCCGTTCACTCTCATTAGGAACTCAACCACCTAGATGGCTATTAACTCAAAAGAGAGAAAAAGAGGTGGCATATACAGCCGTATTTACAATTCTTGGACTAAGTAGGGCAAACAAATAAACTGGCAGAAAATAATTAATCACTTTACCATTTTTAATTATAATAGCAAACAAGTTCAATAGTTCCAGTGGCAGTGAGTTTGACAATGGGTACAGGGTGAAAAGACTAGACAATAGATTCTGGGAAGGATGACTGTGCTCTTCCTCTCTCATGGAACCTACCACAGTGGACAGGGTCAATGTGTCAGCAGGTACATATCTCCACCTGCATTTCAGCACCTTGAGTGCTGCTGAGACAGCCTAGAGGATACAGTATGAATTGCATGCTTAACACATAGTAGGTGCTTAATACATACTCACTAGATTGGATTGAAAGACGAACAATATTATCTCTGAAATGATAGAACCAAAAAAAAAGACATCTAAATTGAGAGACGAACGTGAAAACAGGACTGCCTTTCAGACGGAGGGCTGATAAGAAGAGTTGATGGACTTGGACCTGGACCAGCGCCAGGGCTGAGCAAGCTTATTTTCTTGGCATCGTGACCGAGGATGCTGACTAATGAGAAATTCTCATCACACCTTCACTGTCCTCCTTCTGCTATCAAATGTTTCTGCTCCAAAACAGATCCTGAGTTTTCTCTCGTTGTTAGCCACTAATGCATTAGGGGAAGCTCTTCTGCCTACTTTTCAATTCACCTGCTTCTTTATCAGTGAAAATTATGATATTTTGGAAATCATCAATCTAGTGACTAAATCAAGGATTTTGGTTTCATCCTATGTGCCAGCTCCGGTGGATTGGTTTTGGAAGCTGGCACTGTGTTAAGAAAGATTCTGAGGCTTCATCTAGGCTCAGTGGAAAAGAGAATCATTATCAATTATGGGAGAAAAAGAGGTGGCATACACACCATGTATCTACAATTCTTGGACTAAGTAGTCCAAACAAATAAACTGACAAAATAACTGAATTAAAGAAATCACTATGCCACTTTTAATTATAATAGCAAACAAGTTCAATATTTCTAGTAGCTGTGAGTATCTATTTCACAATAGATACAGGATGAAAAGACTAGATCACCTTATTTTTATAAAGAAGAGAAGAAAAGGAGTTAATATTTTTACAACTCCATGTCTCTGAAATTGTCCTAGGTGCTATAAAGTAAATATTCCTATTCCCATTTAACCATTGAGGAAAGTGAGGCTAAAAAAGAACAAGAAACTTGCCCAAGGTCACACAGTTATAATGGAGTATTGTTAGGGTTTGATCAAGGTCTGTTTGATGATAAAATGACCATATGCCATGTTGGATTCCTATACACATGCACATACATAAGTACACACACACTTATATGTACATATTTACATAGGAGTATATGCATGCATACACAATGCAGACTTCACATATCAAGAACATGATTTTGGAAAATCAAGAAGTAAATAGCAAAGTTCTCACAGACAACACAATGCATTCTAAAGGTCTTTCCTACTGTAAGTTTTCTTGGGTCTTACTTCATATGCTATTGACTCAATTTACATGCCATTCTAACAACCTGATCATCTGACCTTTCCTAAATATAGGAAACTAACTATAAAAGTTTACACAGGAAGAAAAACATTAGAGCTGATAATCAGCAATAAAGGTGGGAGAAAGGCATGCTCTCTTACTGTCCATTAGATAATTATAACATAAGATAAATATAGGGGCTTCCCTGGTGGCACAGTGGTTGAGAGTCTGCCTGCCAATGCAGGGGACACGGGTTCGAGCCCTGGTCTGGGAGGATCCCACATGCCGCAGAGCGACTGGGCCTGTGAGCCACCGTTGCTGAGCCTGGGCGTCTGGAGCCTGTGCTCCGCAACAAGAGAGGCCGCGATAATGAGAGGCCCGCGCACCGCGATGAAGAGTGGCCCCCACTTGCCGCAACTAGGGGAAGCCCTCGCACAGAAACGAAGACCCAACACAGCCATAAATTAATAAATAAATAAATATAACGTTATTCTTATGAACATAAGAATAATGATTGGTTATTAAAGAAAGATTAACCTGTATTCAACACAGTATGTCCAGTAAGGCAAAAATGCACTTGAAGCCTTTTTAAAAGATTTCCATGGAATATTGTTAATTTCTTTTAGTTAGTACTGAAATATATTCCTTAGTATCTGGAAAATTGACTGATGGAAAATTTGTAATTTATCCTCTTGCTAAGATCAAGCACTGAATTTAAATGAGATATTATTATATAAAACATTTGGAGAATTTTTCTAGTGATAAAATACAAATATTGTATAAACTTAACAAAATGTGGATAAGCTTTTTGGGTTGGGAGCTTGGGTCCAATATTAAAGGCTGCTGTTTTCAATATAGCTTTTACTCCATTGTTCATAATGAAATACAACACTGAAGCCTACAGATTGCCAGAACACCAGCCAATTCCATAAATTTTCTCACTCTTTGTTTGGGATAAAAGGAAAAGGGGGTTTTTTGGCTTGCTAACAGCTTAAAATTATAAATGAGTTTGAATGTTTCAGTCAATGCTATTCAGTAGATGGCTGGGTTCCAATGGACCTATGGTATCAAGAATCATCTCAACAGGAACAAGGTGTGTAAGTAATGAGGGTTATAATCTCAAGGGATGAGAAAAGCATTTCCTGGAGAAAAGAAGTATCTTGTCTAAAATCACACCATTAGGAACAGACCGTATCTTCCCGTTTTTAATGTGTGCATCTATTTTGCTTCCGCCCTGTTTTGTTCACTTCACGCAAGTCACCCTGAGAGCCACAATGAATGGTCTAAAAGTGGAGAAATCATAAGACTCCCAACCATAGAAGTCAAAATCAAACTACCAACCGGCTCATTCTGAGACTTCTAAAAGAGCAAATGACTCACCACAAATTATATAATTAAAAGATGACTTCAGAAAGAAAGCACTCATTGGCCTGCAGCTCATTCATCTTCATTCTGAATTCCCACCCACAGCCCCATCCCACCCAAGCTTAAAATTATCTCTCCATTTCCATGGGGCCACACGTGAAATCTCCTCCAACCAAATTTAAATGGATTTAATTCTAACAGATGGCCCCAGCATAAATCCAGCCAGTCTGCTGAGCTGCCTTTGTTTTCCCAATGTCACTGGGTAGAGCCTGCTTTAAAGAGGTACAACCTGAAAAATAAGAATGAGGACATTCTGCCCACTTTCTGTATAGACACAAATACCCTCAAAGAGCGACCCGCCTGTTACTCTTCTCTCTTCTGTGCCCGGCATACAGCCTCACACTCACCGTATATAATGCATCACATCATCCACAGTGTTGACCGCTGGTAGACATTGTTAACTTTTTCTGGTCATATTTTATCCCTCCTTCTAGGTTCTAGAAAAATGACCTTTGAGCCCTCTCCCTTTTGTTCCTGTTCTACCCCTTAACCTACTTGATGAGAAAAAGATGAAATAACATACAGAAAGATACACAGCATGACCAGGAAAATGACCCATCTGGCCAAATAACCTGTCCCCTGGAAAATTACTGAGTCTTGCCAATGTATATAGACATCCATTCCGAAAATACCAGAGCAAAACTTAGGGGCTTTTCAGCTCCTGTTATCTGAGATGCTTCTACATTATCTTGATCATGAGTTCTAAAGTTTCAGCTCAAGAATCGATCATAAAATATTATGTGCTCTTCCATACCGCATGACAATTTTTATGTACATTTTTATGTTAATTTTTCTGATGGGGGAATACATAGCTTTCCTGCAATGGGGGAGGGGGCCTGTCCAACTAGTTTTTATTTATTCATTCATTTATTTCATTCATTTGATTAACATTAATTGAGTACTTTCTATGTGTTAGGTACCAAGAGAGTCACTGGGGTATAATAAGAAATAAATCAGACATAACCATTGAATTCACAGAACTTAGAGATCAGCAGAAAAAGAAGACATTAAATAAGAAAGGCATTCAATAGTGTCATCACTTGATAACAATGACAGAGAACTCCATAGTACTGTGATCACATGTACCACAGAGACCTTTTGAGAGAGAAATCCACATTATCAGCCATACTAGCAGCTGAAAATATATATTATTATAGAGGTTTATTGGCCTTAGTCTGCAATATTTTCAATAATGGTGCATATCAAACTACCACAAAACTCAAAAACTTACAACAACAAACATTTCTTTCTCACTCATGCATCTACAAGTCAGCTGAACTGTTTTCACGTCAGTCTGGGAGTCTGCGTGTCAACCAGTGTGGCTAATCTGGGGATAAAAGGAGAGAGCTTCCTGCAATATCTTCTTCTCCCGGAAACAGCAGAAGCCCAGGAGGCTAAGCCAGCTGTGTAGCAGATTTCCAGACCCTTATTATATCACATCCACTAATATTCCTGTGGCTAAGCACAAAGTTTGGGGAAATACATTCCACCCACCATGAGGCCAAGGAAGAGTATGGATGCACAATACTGCTATTACACAATGGGGAGAGGGGAGTCAGGCCCAAGAATTCAGGGTACTAGATTCAGCTTGGAAAATCCTAATGGTACCACTTACCTATCATACCTTTGCGATGAAACAGGAGTTAACTCTCTTAAGAATAATCATGTGTGAACACGATTTTTGGTTTCAAAAAATTCAAGTTTGTCGATAAACTGTACATAGGGCCAAGTGGGGAGGACCGGGCCCTTACCTGGGACAGTCCTCTAGATTCCCAAAGATATTCTTTGCTGTCATATTGGCATGAACGTATTCACTGGAGGAACTCCAACACATCCAGCTCGGGGAAGAAGAAAAAAGCATCTCTTTTATCAAGGTAAAAAGAGGTGAGGGGCACTAGAAGCACACATATAAGGAGCTATGCAGAGATATTACTTCAGACTGGAGGATGGTGCCGTGGAAAGTTCACAGAGAACAGACCTGAACCTTGGAGCCTGGCATCTTGTTGGACCTATGAAGATGGGAAGCAAGGACACTCAAAATCCCTCCACCACCCGGAACGTGCAAAATAGTGGAAAGGAAATAGAATCCTTCACCTGAAGAAAATGTTTCCAATTTAATTAGAGAAAGTCAAAACAAATGTACAAACTCTCTAACAGCATGTAAAGACAGGCAGCTTCACAGCCTCTTGTTTCCCAGGAGGGAGTCTATGTTTTCCTAATAGAGTCTTTATTAGCCCATTTGGAATTGGAAGGAGCCTATTCCAAACAATAAACTCCTAGTTCCAGGCTTTCAGCTATGAGGTCTCTGACGCTGGGCCTGAGTTTTACGAAGTCTTGCCTCACTACTAATACTGAGAATCTTAATGTGTACAAAACAGGTGTAAATAGTGTTCTGCCTATGTTTTCCTCTAAGAGTTTTATAGTGTCTGGCCTTATATTTAAGTCTTTAATCCATTTTGAATTTATTTTTGTGAATGGTGTTAGGGAGTGTTCTAATTTCATTCGTTTACATGTAGCTGTCCAGTTTTCCCAGCCCCATGTATTGAAGAGACTGTGTTTTCTCCATTGTATATTCTTGTCTCCTTTGTCATAGATTAGGTGACCAACAGAAGAATGGATATAGAAGATGTGGTACATATATACAAT
Organism: Eubalaena glacialis; assembly: GCF_028564815.1. Lineage (NCBI taxonomy): Eukaryota > Metazoa > Chordata > Mammalia > Artiodactyla > Balaenidae > Eubalaena > Eubalaena glacialis. Next base: position 49,639,652 of record NC_083720.1, read on the forward strand.
GGAATATTACTCAGCCATAAAAGGAACAAAATAGTGCAATTTGCAGAGACATGAATGGACCTAAAGACTGTCATACAGAGTGAAGTAAGTCAGAAAGAGAAAAACAAATATCGTATTATAATATTGCTTACATGTGGAATCTAGAAAAATGATACAGATGAATTTATTTGTAAAGCAGAAATAGAGACACAGACTTAGAGAATGGAGTACGGATACAGGGTGGGTAAGGGGAGTGGGATGAATTGGGAGATTGGGGTTGACATATATACACTATTATGTATAAAATAGATCACTAATGAGAACCTACTGTATAGCACAGGGAACTCTACTCAGTGCTCTGTGGTGACCTAAATGGGAAGGAAATCCAAAAAAGAGGGGATATATATATACGTATAGCTGGTTCACTTTGCTGTACAGCAGCAACTAACACAACAGTGTAAAGCAACTATACTCCAATAAAAATTAATTTTTTAAAAAAAGGTGTAAATAAAAAAGTCATTCTGACATTGAATTCAATATGGAAGGACATTATAATCTTAGAGAGGAAATTTTGGCAGCTTTGGGAAATAAGTCCTTAGAGTTATAAGTAGAAGAGAAAAAGGGAAGAAGAACTAACTTTTGTCTGTCCTTTAAAAATTGTTTTGTGACCTCATTCTAAAGGATTTGAAGGAGTCAGTGTTTGTAGAGTGCCTAATACGGACAAGATTCTGTGTGAAGAACTTTATGTACCCTACCTCATTTGTCCTCTCAGATTCCCTGATATATCCCCTACTATATACAAGGAAATAAAATATCAAAAACTTTCACTGAGTCACATAAAGAGCGAATGCCTGGCCTCTGGCTAAAGCTAGTTAGAGAAGATTCTGACCCTCTGTGTAGGTAAGGTTACCGACAAAAGATGACCATAGTTTTTCATTCCAGGGAAGCAGCTTCATGTTCACTTTTGCTTTCTCCTAAAACTCTATTCTAACAACAGGAAGGAAAAAACTGTCTAATACCTAAGTCTCTACAGATGAGAAAAACACGTGGGAAAAAGACAATAATCACAGAACAGCTCCCAAAGGCCCAGGAACTTACACTATCAATGACCTCCAAATATGGGGATGAATCATGGGATGAAAAAAAAAAAAAAAAAAAGAAAATTGATTTAAAATACATTTATAAAGGTATCAGATCCTCAGATCTCTTTCCCCAATCTGGGCTGCTAGGTATCTTCCCTCCCCTACTTCCACAAAGTCTGGAGTTGTATTTTCTGGAGATGACAAAAATTTTTAAATCCCTAACTGGAAGACACCAGGTAAACACGAAGTTGGAGGTACCACAATGCAAACAGGAGGACTGCATGGATTTGTTCACACTGGATGCTCGACTCCGTTTTCTGTTTCTCCCTCTCAGCTCTTGGAATGCTGACAGTCAGGCTTTCATCTTCCAAGTAAGATTTTTATGAATGTGGCTTTGTGGAATCTGTCAGTCCATGAGGAAAAAATAATAATATTGTAACCAGGAACCAAGAACAGAATTTAATGAAACAAAAAGCAACAGGGACCAAAATGAGCACTTAGAAATTTAAAATATGATGGTTTGAATAAATAACATTTATAAAGTTGAAAGACTCTCCCAAATCACAAGCCAAAAAAAAGTTAGAGGACTAAAATATGATGGTTTGAATAAATAACATTTATAAAGTTGAAAGACTCTCCCAAATCACAAGCCAAAAAAAAGTTAGAGGACAAGCTTAAGTGCTCCCATGTCTGAATAACTGGAGTTCCAGAAAGAGAGAAGAGAGAAAAGGGAGGAAAGAAAGTTATCAAAACAAATACATTCATACATATATACATACATACATACATCAAGATTATTTCCTAGAACTGAAGAAAATGTTTGGGTTTATATACTGAAGGAGTCTATTAGTTCCCAGAACAATGGATTAAAAAGAAACTTACACCAAAGCACAAGCACAACTTTATTAGATTTTAAAACACCTGGGAAAATGAAGATCCTACAAGATTCTACACAAAATAAGCAGGTCACACACACACATAACTATCAGAATCAGAAGACTTTGATTTCTCAAAAGTAGCACTTCGAAAGCAATTAAAGAATGTCTTCAAAATTCTGGATGGAAACTATTTTCAACCTAGAATTCTCTCAAACAGTTCTCTCTTATGTACGCTTTCTAAAGAGAAAGACGAAAGACATGAGACACAGGAAACAAGCAGCCCAAACTGACAGAAGCTAAAAGAATTCCCAGAACAAAAGTGAAATGTGATCCCAGGATGACAGCTGTGACATAGGCATGGAGAGTGACCAGCCCATGATGGAGTAGTTCCAGAATTCCTAGGAAAGACTTCTTAGGCTGATGAAATCAACAGACTATGAGATGCATCTGAATACCTTAAGGGAAGTTGTAGACAACTTTGAAGATGTAGGGTTTAATTACTCATAAGAAAAAACAACACAAGCATTAACTACAGGGGAAGCATTCTGCAGGAAAAGAAATTATATATTATATGGCTCAGCTCTGAAGAAAATATTTACATATTACTTTCAAGTGCAGTCATGATTCTAAAAACTTTGTATGTTAATTCATTTAATCCTCAAAACAAACTTGTGAGATGGGTACTAGCATTTCCCCATTTTACAGGTAAGGTAACTCAAGCACACAGAATTTGGTCATTTGTCCAAGGTCACACAGCTAGTAAATGATAAAGGTGGATTTTGAACATGGGCATTTGGCTCCAGATTCCATGCTCTTGATTGCCATGTTATACACCTCAAGTCATAATAATGCAATTATGGGATATTAATATAACCAAAATTCCAAGTCAGTGTATTGGGAAGATAGGGAAGAAGAAGAGTTAGAATGTGTGGTAAGAAGAAGTGAGGAGAAAAAGAGAGCTGAAACGCCATCTTCCAAAATGGTAAGTCAACAGATGATGCCCAAAATTGGGGGAAAAAAGTAATTTAATATGTTACTGAGAGCACTGAATGATAATACCAAATAATCTGCTAAAAGAGGAAGTGGTTTCTATAATAGAGAAATGCAGTAACAGAGGGTAGGGAGCTGCTGTTATTTATAACCAATCTTGTTGCACTAGCTGACTCTTCAAATTCTAGACATGTTTAACTTTGATAAAAATAGAAAATAAAGATGGAGGAAGTGGAGAGGAGAAAGTGAGAGGTAGAGCCATGCTGTTTCCTATTGGAGGGAAATTCTCACCCTGTGGCCTGTTAATTTCTTTGGGAATCACATTGTAATTGATGTAGTATGGTGGACAGAGCACGGCAGAGCCAGATTCTAGCCTGTTTATGTTGACTAGCTGTGTGAGCTTAGCTACAACATTTCCCTTTTCCCCCATGGTCTCAGTTTTATCACCTACACAAGGGGATGTTGAACTAGAAAATCTCTACATTCCTTTCATAGCATCTTTTTGATGATACCCAGCATATAAATGAGGGGAGGCCAAACTGAGGAGATCAAGGGCCAATGGGATAGGCAAACCCTGAGGCAAAGATGGTAAGTCACCTCAGCTTCCCCAGAATCTATCCATCCCTCCATCTCCACCTACCTCTTTTTCTAACTTCTGTCTTTAGGATCCTAATGATTTTGTGAGGCTTTCCCTCAACTCCTATCATCCCCTTCCAGTGGTGACCCTTCCCATTCTGGTCCTCCAGAGCTGTATTATCTAAAAGCACCACCTTTGGGCCAATCCCTCAAAGACCCTGGATTTTATCCAGTCTAATAAGATAAACCATTCAGTGGCTAATCAGAAATACATTTGAGAATCTGATGAAGCCTATGGACCCTTTGAAGAAGAAAAATAACTACATATACTAAAAATTCAGCTTTCAAAGACCTCTTGAAGCCTGTCACTAAATTTTGTAATCAGAGTTCAGACATTAAGGGGTGAAATTTGAATGATGATTTTTAATTTATAAAACAATTTCACATACATTAACACAATAGGGCTTTTCTCCAAGTGGGATGCAGAAAATCATTCCCATTATAGTTTTAGCTTCATGGTGGTGTTGGGCACTTTCACACATAGATTTTATCTTTCATCACAACAGTCCGAGCAAGTTCCTTATTCCCATTTTTGAGATGAGAAAAGTTGGGCTCAGACAAAAGGAGTTAAATACATTAGAGTCAACGGTGAGTTACTGTAACAAACGGACATCAGTGGGATGGCACGAACAAAGTCTACTTCTCTTTCCCAGCACACTACAAGGTGAGAATGAAGGCTCTACCTGAGGAAGACATTTCAGCAATTCCCATAGCCGGGCACCCAACATGTGGCCTTCAAGGTGATTTCACGTGTCGCTGTTTCTAGGCAGTGAAGGGAAAAGAGAAAGCAAGTCTAGGACAAGCATCTTTTAAGTGGGTGAGATGACAGCTGCACACAATCCCTTCTGCTTGCCATTGATGAATACTATGGGCTAAATTGTAACCTTCCCAAAATTTGTATGTTGAAGTCCTAACCTCAGTATCTCAGAATGTGACTTTAAATTAAAACAAGATCATTAGGATGTGCCCTAACCCAATATGACTAATAAACTTATAGGAAGAGGAAATTTGGACAGAGAGACACATACAAGGAAGATGATGTGAAGATACAGGAAGGGGAAAGATGACTGTCTGTAAGCCAAGGAGAGGGGCCTTATAAGAAACTAACCCTGTCAACACCTTGATCTTGGACTTCTAGACTTCAGAATTATAAGAAAATACATTTCTGTTGCTTAAGCCACCCAGTCTATGGTACTTTGTTACAACAGCCCTAGCAAACTAATACAGCAAGAACTTTGGTCACATGGCCATTCATAACAAGCTACTATGGGCTATGTACCCAGGAAGAAGGGGCAAACAGATATGGTGACAAACAAGTATCTCCATCCACCATATTGAATAGTTTACTTTAGGTCATGTAGTTTTAAGTAGAAGAGCACATCATTTGAATCTAGGGCTTCTAGTTTAATTTCCAGCATACCTTTCCTCCCATCAACATTGCATTGAAATGGTGGCTCTGGTATTTACTGCTTAAATACAAAGTGAAAATCATTTTTAAGAAAAAATAATAATGAAGAAAAGACATTTAGAATCTTAAAATCACCACATGCAAGAATCTTTCTCTTCTACCTCTGAGAATGATAAATTTGCTGTGGGGTGATAGATTTTGCCAGGCAGTCAAATCCCCCAACCCTGCTATAGAAAGTTCCTAAAAATATTTCTCTGTAGAAAGTAAATTCTCTTTTATGTTCTGGCAGTTTTCCTCTGAACTGTGCTTTTCCCTTTATGCCATGGTTAGAATCCTTTTCAAGTTTATTGCTGCTGTGATCTTCTGTGTAACTCTATTTTAAGCTGTCTACAACAGAAAGAACTCTTAAGGTACTACCCCAAGAAGAAAGGAAGGAAAGATTGAATGCTGTAGTCAATAGTGGACCTGGAATTAGAGAATCTCTAATATTTGGAGTTGGGAAAAATAAAAGACAACTCTGAAAAACATAAAATATGTAATTTTAAAAATAGATCAAAGTGGATCAAAGCATGTCTATGTGTGTATAACATTCTGTGTCTTCACGAACATAAACTAGCTATTAGAAGTCTCTGTGGTGAGGTCAAAACACAGCGGAGCCTTTTCAATACAACTGGAACAACCGGAATGATTAAATTATGCTGGTAGATTATGTAATACATTGCCCTTCTTGCTATATTATCTAAGACATGGTTCTGAAACTTGATTGCTTATGAGAATCCTGGCAGTTAATATACAATAGTGAAACAGGCTCCATTTTAAGTGAAAATTCATGCATTTCCTTATTCAATAAACATTTATTACTTAGTCTGTAACATGTACTGTTCTAGGTGGTGAAGATGAAGTCCTTATTCCCAAGAAGCTTATAAGTGATAAGCAAAAGTGCTAAATAAAAAAAGATATGGCGTCAAGTCAGTTATCTATGTGCAATAAGGTTTAATAAAAGCAGAGTAAGGAAATAAATGTGAGTGTTATGGACACTAAATAAGAGATCAGAGAAGGCTTCTCTCAGGAGATGACTTTTGAGCAGAGCTATGAATGACATAACATTTCTGGGGGAAAAACAGGAACAGTCGAGTACAAGGACTCTTGAGTGCAGAGCATGCTGGTCATTCAGCAAACGGGGAAGGAGTCTTGTGAGGTAAAGACCACTAGGAGTTGGCATTGGAAGATGTAAGTGGAGCAAGTCATAGGAAGCTTAGAGGTGTGCTGAAGCCTTTGATTTTACTTTACTTGAGACTGGAAATCTTTGGAGGGTTTTCGGTCAAGAAGGAACACTGTCAGATTTACACGTTAAGTTTTGGTTTCAGTGCAAGAAGAGAGAGCAGGGGAGAGCTCCTGAAGTGGTCCACTGACAACGCCAGCGGTCCACTGCTTAGGATGAGGGTGGTAATGATGCAACAAAAGGACAGCATTCGCGATACAGGTTGAAGGTAGTCTCTAAAGGATCGCTGTAATGACAGATGAGGAGTGTGAGAAGAAGAAAAGTGCCGAGAACAACTCCACTTTGGAGGGGTTGAGCAATTTGGTGAATGCTGGTGTCTTTAGACAGAATGAGCAATGGAGACTCTGTGGCAGCTCATCTGGAGGGGGTGCCATTATTTAGCCTCAAAAGGTGAAGACTATTTTCTCTATGACATATAATAATTAGCTTTGCTGTTTCAAAGATATGTTACGACCCAATTCTCTCTCTACTGAATGAGCTTCAATTATGGTGGCGCTAAGACCACAAACTTATTTAATAAAGATTTCAGTCAAATGTCAGTCGTTGGGATTACATTTGATTGACTGAAAAGGAGTAACTTTTTCTCTATACCATTCACTAAATTGACAGGTAAAGAATGACTGCAACTTGGGTGTGGCTGCCCTTATCCACCCAAGGTCCCACTTTCTTGTCTCCAGTCTGCTCTCCATGCCCTAATCCTTTTGCTGACTCTACTCTTAGCCTCTGATTCTTGGCTCTGAATCCAGAAGAGAACTGATAGGCCTTTTCCTCTGCTGTCTGTGCCTACAGCAGTCTCTAGAAAAACATTTTAAGGTGTACATGGGAGTTGCAAGACCAGGAGCATTACAACGTCTCTTGGGGGAAATCAAACCATCCAGCAGGGGGTGCACTTGCTGTGAATTTCTCTCTCACCAAATCCAACATCCCCACTTTTTTTTCTGAACTGGCTACATGGTACAATAAAGGGCCATTTTTGTTTACTCCTAAATTTCAGCTAGAAATTGACACCATAGCCTCAGAGATAGTACCCATACAGTTAATAAATCCTAAGATCAATACACCAATCACATACTTTTTAAAACATGATTACAATTTTGCTCAGTTTATCTTGATGGAAACATGAGAGGTCATCAAACTTCTAGAGGACCTGAAACCATTCAACTAATTTCAAGCAGACCTTAGTACGGCGAACTAACCTAGTCCACTTCCTTATTTCTTTCATTAAAATGATAATTAAAGCATCTCTAGTCTTAAGTGATTGAACCCACGCTGATTTTAGTGCATGTGACTGAAATAAAATCAACCAAAAGAAAATGTATGGCTGTTGACGAAAACCCTTTGAGATTACATCTACACAGCTTTGCCATCCCAATTAAATATATGCAAATATGTAAAATGGATAGTCAAACCTCATCAAATAAAAAACTCCAAGTTGTGAGTTATGAGTCTGCTCATAGTAATATTACAAAATTGATTTTTCTTCTTCATAAAGCTTACTTTTACATGACCTAATTCCAGAGAGCATCCAAATTTATGGTTCAATCTGATTTGATTTAGCTATGGTCATTAAAGGGACCACAAATTTGCCATTAATCATTGATTATACTCAATCAGCTCTCAAGGTGACTTATGTTTTCTCACTACTTGCGACACTGCAATCTGCCAACCAGGCTTCCTGGCATGAAACAGAACATTTCTCTGCAAGTACTTGGAGAGTTCAGTTCCAACTGTATTAAGTACTTATTGATTACACTTTCTAATACTTTTGCTTTTAAAGACCTAGAGCTTCATTGACCACAAAACATTGACCATGTTTTGTTGGTGCAGTGGTGACAGATGCTAAATTCTACAAGTGACCCCCAAACCAGTTTCTTTGTTTGAATTATTCTCTGTAAAGAAAGCTTTTACATTTCTACCCTAATTTAGCACAACGGTCTTTCAAACCGTCTTTTCTAATGTTGACAAAGGGAACAGCCTGAAGACGGGGCCCACATGTCATTCATCTTAATATCCCCAGTACTTTGTGTCTGATGCATAAAAGACACTTCCTCTTTGTAAAGAGATTTTGTATATTCTGTGAGTGAGACATTAGATATTGAGTCTTAGTATCCATTTCCACCTCTTTTTTTTGTTCTTCCCACCCTGTATTGGAGGGGATGGAAAGCTGAAAACAATAAATTACATCCTCTGTACACAATTATATCCTCTGAAGCTATGGCTGAAAATACAGTGGAGGATCTGCCAGTAAGAGCTAGAAATGCAAGACTTGGAAGTAGAAGGGCAACAGAGTCCTTGCTTCTTGCACAATGGACAATCTACAGATGTGAATATTTATAGCAGCCGAACTCTGTCCAGTGTGGTCCAGTGTCTAACCTTGAAGATGCAGCAGTAATTGCCTGTTGATAATAGACATGGAGGCATAATCACAAAGTCAAAAGTCATAACTTGTGCTCTTCCACCTTTCCAACAGTTTTGTATACATCTAATTCCAGATACAAAACCGTTCCCTGGGTCCTGCACTAAACTGCAAGATGCTCATGCTGTTTTCTCTCTCTGGGACATCGTCCTCAGCACTTCGGCATGGCAAACTCATATTCTTTCCTTGGTGGTCCAGCCCTTATATCTGCCTATGATATAGTTTTCTTAGACCCTTTCTCCACTCTACCCCATATAGGGCTTTTCATGCTTTTATCTGATATTATCATTTATCACATTTTAATATGGGTTTTGTTGGTACATTTGGTTCCCTTGACAATCTGTAAGTTTTTCCAAGTCAGAGAAAACATCTTGCTTGTGTTTGTATTCCCGACACCTAATGAAGTCACTGGCTTACAATACGTACCAAATAGTTATGTATTATTTTGAATTTAAAGCTTACAGGCTCTGGCTTTATAATGTCTATAACGCCCCCTCTACAACATTCGACATTCAACAAATAGTCAATAAACATTTGTTATACTGACTTTTTAAATCACCACCATCATTCTCTTCTCCATGAGGAATCATTTGAATTTACTCAACAGTTAGAGGTTAAAAAGTCTGCATTAATGTAAGCTGGATTTTGAAGTTGGCAAAGATATTGCGAGGCAAGGGGACAGCATGTGCAAAGGTGGGAGGTATGAGGAAGCACACAGCACTCAAGGACCACAATTACCTGGCACAACTAAAGTGTCCAGGGTGAGGGAAGGAGCAGGTATGATGGCAGGGTGTGCTCAGCAGTCCTGAGCTACTTTAACTCACCATAAGCGATGCCTTGAGCAATGACTCCAATTGTGATAGTTCTCAGCAATCAATGTATGGGTTCAAGAGTCCAGTGCAAGAGCTATTTCTTCACCGGGATGGCTTCCAGGATAATTTGCTTATCTTGGCCTTTCTCTCATGCATACCATTAAGTGGTTGGTATCTTTATAGCATAAAAAAGAGGTCCTCAATGCTGATATTAAGTTATATAGAGTCTTACTGATGCCCAAGAATTTTTATGATTTAGCATTGCTGTCATTATACTTAAGGCCAAGTTCTCAGACTGGTAGACACAAAATCCATAGGAAAAACATGACACATCTTCCTGGAATATCCATTACACTCAAGCACGAAGGAATTTTAAATATATTTTTTATATTGAAACAAACAGTTGCTTTATGGAGTAAAGTGCTAAACTAGGTGGATTTTTAAAATAAGACATGAGATTACAAGGCAATTTCTTTCCCATTCTTCCCCATATGCACAGAAAATAGGGGGTCAGGAATTCTTACTGGTCTTTTGGGACCTCTGAAGGATGGTTTGGCTCTTTTGTTTCATGGATTGAGAGGAACAGTTTCACCAAGCCTGACCCTTTGGACCCTCGGTTTCTTCATTACAAAATAAGAAACAATGATACATTCCCTACTTTTCTGCCCCACTGAGCTGTTATAAAATAACATGTGAGGAAGACAAGATATAGCAAATGATTAAAAATATGGACTCTGAAACTCAACAGCCAGAATTCAAATCCCAGCTCTATCACTTCCTAGCTGTGAGCCTTTGGGAAAGTTACTCTCTTTTGGCCTCAATTTTTTCATCTTGAAAATGGGCATGTTTATAAATAACAACACCTACCTCATCAGGTTATTAAAGGAACTGTATGATTTAATGCAAATTCAAGTTCTTAGACCTGCACTTGTCACATGAGAGGCCATTACTTATTATTATAGGATTGGACCATTTTGTAGGACATCTTTCCCATTAACAATGTTAATACCAAACATGTATTAAGTGTTTCTTATGTGCTAGACATTTTATATGCATTATCTCATGTAAAACAACCCTAGAGAACAGGTGCTATTATGATCAGTAGTTTATAGAAAAAAAATTGGAGTCTCAAAAGAGATAAACACTCGCTCTAGGCTGAAAAATTTAGTAAGCGGTGGACACAGAACTTGAAGTCTGGACTGATTGGAACCTGTAGTCTCATCTGACTATGAGACTCAGGTATTCTTTAGAACCAGGACAGGTGGGCAGCGATGGGGAAATGAAAGATGACACTGATATCAAGCACCATATATATACATAAGGTGCCATATATATGTATAGATACCAGTCTAGCCTATTAGATATCCCATCCCACTTAACCCTTACAATAACCAAAAAAGGTTGGGATTCTTGTGTCTATTTTTTAAGAGATGAGGAAATAGTAAGATATGGACTAGGGTTCCAACCCATATCTATTTACCACCAAAGCCCTTGCTTTTTCTGCTGCCACCGTCTCATTAATTATAATGCATGAGATCAAGAAGGTAGCTAGTCAGAAGACTGAAAATTCCGTTATCTGCCTCACATGAATCCCCAACCAATAACTTCTGAGTGGAAGCGGGGGTAAAAGAATATGCACTGCACAAGTTGCAGATGGAGAAGCCAGGAAATGTTATTGGAAAATGTCTTGTTTTGACTTTTTAAAAAAGTAGTTGGGACTTAATGATTGCTAGCTTTTAAGTGCACATCTTTATATATAAAGTCACACCCTTTACTGCATGACTCAGTGTAAGACTGCACTGAATTACTATTATCACTGCTGTTGAGTTAAATATGACCCCAAGATATAAATGTACTCTACAGTATTTTACACTTAAAGCCTGACTAATCATTTGCTTTATGTTTGTTGAATCAAATAAAACAGGACTAAGTTCATTCCACTGTCTTTTTCCAAACTGCTAGTGTGGCTTTATCTGGCTACTAAAAGGAGATGAATGGGCAGAAGCTAACAGAATTCTGTTGCTTCTCTTTGTAACTAACAGCACCCAGTAAACCTTCAAAAGACACAGGGGATCAATTACTTTCACTCGTCAATGAGGACACAATAAGAAGTGACCTGGTCAAGGCAAGAGAAGCCTGAAAATGTCCTCTCTCCTGGTGTCTCTCTATTTCAAGAGACTGGATGATGTTGCTTCTATTTATAAACTCATCTGGAAATGCATGAGCTTTGCCAGATCTTTTTTCTTCTGTGGCTGCATCTTGAAAGGGCATAAATTAGAATAACAACATCAAGTAACCTAATACCTTGGCGTCAACAAAAGCAATTTATATAAACGTGAATTTACTAGCAAGCAGTAGAGAAAGGCACATAAAGCAGATGTCAAGGTATCTCGATTAGGGGTGAAGGCATTTCTAAGCAGAAATTTTTTAGGGGATAGTTGACGGGTAATAAAGTGATGCTGCTAGGTGGAGGAGCCTGAGCTTTGGAGGATGGTAAACATCTACTGGTTGTGTCACCTTGTGAAAGCTTCTAGCCTCTTCGATTTTATTTTTCTTTATAAAATTGGGATAATGCCTTACAGGGTTGTTGTGAAGACTGAATCACTCAACACGTTTAAACACCTAGTACAATGTCTAGCCAATAAATGGTAGCTACTGGTACTTAGTGGTAGCCAATAAAATGGATACTACTAGTATCATCCCCATCATCATCATCACCCATAAGAGATCAGAAACAACTGCCACCAAAGTCTACTTGTATGAGATTGTCTAAATCTATGTCACAGGCAAGATGTTTTCAGTAGTGACTTTCAGTACCTGATCCTTTTTAAAATCTCACGTAAAACCACCAAATATAAACCACGTGACCTAGCTTTAGACCTTGGGCACTGAAGGAATACAACGAGAGAAGGAGAATGGGAAAACACATTTACAGTGAATCTGATCCGGCACCCCCTGCTTCTCTTATATGAAAGCAGATCTAGACCTCCCAGGCTCTTAAAATCCACATGGAGTAAGAACTATCCTAGGTCACCCTGTAAATAGCAGTTGAGCTTTAATTGCAGCCCAGAACTCCCTTGGGAAGCATCAGCTTAAACGAAGCCTCAAGTTAAGTGTAAAGAGGAGGAAACAGGGGCACTGGGAAAAGTTACTTCTCCCTGCCTGGCACTGCAGGGCACGATGCGCTTCCATTCTAAATTCCAAGAAAAAAATGAAGCCAAGCAGTGTCAGTGTTAACAGAAGGAAAACAGTTAATATTGGGTATAGTTTAAAGCTGATTTACTAGATTTTAATTGCAGAATATTCCTGTCTCCTAATAGACTGTTGCTACATTTTTAAATTAAGTCTGATAGTAGTTAGAGGGGCGTATAAGGAGCACTCAACACACGTCAAGCGTGTTTCCTAGGGCATTGCATGTATTAACAAATGTAAGGCTCACTACCTTATGAAGTAGGTGCTATGATTATCCGCATTTTTCAAAAGAGGCACAGAGAGATGGAGTAATTTGCCCAAGGTCACACAGCTAAAAATCAGCAGAGTCAGTATCTGAACCAAGACCAATGGGCTGCAAAGTCTGTGCTCTTTATCTGTACTGCTTGCCTCCCAGGAAGAGGGGACCCAGTGGCAGCACTGAAGCTCTGCACACTGCCCTGTGGACCACCTTCAGACCAAGGAGAACTGCTTGTAGTCTTTTATTCATTATGCTTATTCAATATTACATTATCAGACAAGACTTGAGATATTTTTAAATGATAAATAATGGTTCCACTCTACCCCCCCCCCACTCCATTCCCTTACAAATGTATTTATAGATACATGCTTATGGGTCTGTAAAAAAATCTACTACTGTTTATGAGTTGTTCTGTTGGTTAAAAATACATTGAGAATTATTGTTTGTTTTAGGAAAACGTAGCTGATAATCAGTTTTCAAGATGTTCTAAAACTGCAGGGCATCTATCATTTTAACAAGAAGCCTCACAGTTTTAATTAGCTATTGATTAGGACAGAAGGTAATATGATTTAGTTAGACACCCTGAGAAAAGTGTTTAGAAATTCCACTTTGTCAGTTAGGCAACTGTTTTCAGATCAGAAGGTACTTAGTTCTTGAGTTACAAGTGGAAGAGACAAAAGAAGAATTAATCAATTTTGTTTATTTTTCCTGCCATTACGACTCAGAAAAAGTTATATGGAGGGATGGGATTGGAGGAAGAGGACAGACTGGAATTTGAAGCTACCTTTTCCATGGGAGATGAATGAGGGCCAGTGCAGGAAGGATGCCTGCTGACAACTATCACTTCCACAGATTTACTGGAGCAGAATGATATCCAACATTGAGTAGAAAAATCGAGTGTCTAGATTTTTTTAATGGCTGCAGAAGTCCTGTTTTCCTGATTTTTTTTTTTTTTAAAGTTAGAGCTTGTTTAAAGACAGATTATAGGACCAGCCAGCGGGAAAATTAGGGTGTCAGCTTCTGGGATTTAGCCATCCACCTTCTCAAGGAGCTGAGAAAGCATACAGGGGCAAAGCCTAAGTAAATTCTCATCCCAAGACTAAATGATGCTGTGTTGAATACAGCTCAGTTAGCCAAATATTCTTATTTGTACCTAGGCAACACTATTTCTTTGACTTCTATATTCTATTTATCATTTTACTTCTTTATGAAGGATATTTAATTACTTCATCCTGAATCTGAATTTTTAAACGCATTCAAGTGTGTGGAAGGGTTGAGACTCAGTAATCTTGACTGATTCAAAGGTTCTATCAGGAGGTTTGAGAGAATAAAGAAGTAGTCAATTGTGCTGTCCAATTTCAATTCGGTGCTAATTCCAAGTCTGTTTTAGAGAAAGAAGCCATCATAGTGCCAGAGGTATGCCTTTATTACTGAAAAAAGTACAAACAAGGAAAAAACAGAGGACAAACAACTTGCTGATCATGAATATTCTTCTGAATTAGAGAAACAGACATAATATCAAACTGCCTGAAGAAGAATGACAACCTGATCTAGTAAAAAGCAGAAATAGCAAAGGAGACCTCCAACTTATATTTTAGGTTTCTAACATAGTACATATATTTCCATCTAAGAACATGTAGACAATACTGAATCAAACCAAATACCATCACCATTACTTCATTTCCTTTCTTCATATACAAGGATCTATTGCCAAACCATCTCCTCATATTTACCTTTGAATATTTCCTTGACCATACGACAGGTGTTCATTCCCTTAAATCCTAAGCCATCTGTTTTTGAACGTATCGGCTGCTGACAACCCAAAGCCAAGATCCTGTTGGCCTTGAGGAATTTAGCAGCATTGGGCAGGGAGATTATCTCTTTACGAAGAGCCAAAGAGTAGAGGAGATCAGATCGGCAGTTTGGGAAGACACCGTGCTGGCGGGTGTGCTCGCATGGCTTGGCCCTAGAACTGTCCAGAGGATAGGAAAAATACCGTAAGGATTCCATTATCAACTTTTGGTTTAGGCCCGAGTCCAAATCTTATAATTCGCTCTGCTAAATTCTCTCAGCACATTTAATTACATGTGCAAAGAACTAGAAAGAATGTTGATCAGTATTAGACATAATAAACTTAAGGACTTTGTCACTTTCTCACCACTACTGTCAATTTTTACCACCCACCGCTTTCCTTCCCATCCTATTGTACAATCCCCCTTCCTAGCAGCCCTAAAACATGATATCAAAACAACAACATCCAAGGATTATTACTCTTAGGCCTTGAGTATTATATATGCATGAGAAGGGAATTATCTACTACATATTTTATCTGTGTGAGATCTTCTGAATTACCACAGATAATATTTTAAAAATCATTTACATAATAAGTTCCATCCTAAATCTTTCATTGTTATAAAGGTTCCTGCTAGATACAGGCCTCTGCAGTGCAGGAACCAGGATCTATGTTTGCTTTGTATTCCCAGTACCTAGCACAGAGCCTAACTGCTTTCACTTGGCATTCATTCACTGAACAAATATTTGTGTGGTGCTAAACCCTGAAGCTGACACTGAGGGTAGAAGTGGTTAACAAGAAAGTCCTGCTTCCATGGAGCTTACATTCTAGCTTCCAGAGCAGCCATTGAGACCCACAGTAAATGTTGTTTGAATAAATGGATGGTTGAGTAAACAAGAGAATATATGAATGGATAGATAAGTTTTTATAGAATAAAGCTAATCTAAGCTGGAATACAGAGTTAACCTTTGTCTCTTTTCCACCAGCCCAAGTCATCCAAAGCATAAATTGGAGAAATAGAATGATAAGTACACACATGTGTGCCTGTGTGTGTTTAATATTTAATTCTTGAGTGGGAGGAATGGTAAAATATTTTCTAAGTATTGACGCTATTAAATAGCCATCACCCTAGTAATTTGCTTGTAAATCAACATTTTTCAAAGAATGTTTTATAGAATCTAATTCTGCATATTGTTACTTGGTGTCAAGCCAAAATAGATTCTTATGTTGAAATAAGATGAGAAACATTTAGTTATACAAGTTTTGGGTTGTTTTGGGTTTTGGTAGGTTCTTAATAGAACTTTCAGCATGATAACATGGTATATGGTTCTTTAGGAGAACATGTTTGCCCAACTTACTTTAATAGAAAATTCATTTCTCAGGACCATTTAATAAAGTACACTTTGCTTAATATGGACGTGAATAAGACTAATGGATACTATGTGCTCCTCATTGGATTCCCCTCAGGGCCAACCCACTCATCCCCAGCTGCTGAAAATATTGGGGCTGAATGCTCCTAGCTGTGCTACTACCACTGGGCTATTGCCCTCAGCTCCAGGGAACTGCCTCCCAGAGGCTGACCTGTAGCCAATGACGGGCTGATGACAAATATAAAGGCTCCTCCCTCCTCTCTCAATTTGAGACAAATCTGAAGGGCCATCCCAGTTCCAGAACCTCCAGCTAAGAACTCAGCTGCATCCACAAAGCAGGTCAGCTTCTCTCTGTCCCGTCCTGTCTTCCCCATTTCCTACTTCTTACAGGTATGTCGCTCCCAGATCACAGCCCAATAAAATTTCTCTGCACAATTCTCCATTGCCATGTCTGCTGCTCGGGAACCCGATCTAAGACAACAAGCATTATTTTCAGCAGATATGTAAAGGCTCCAGTGAACTTTTGACCCACTTACTTCCACGTGACCAAAAGTATGTTTCCCTTCCAGTGGAACTGAAACTTTTGATTCATAAGTTACTGACTCTCAGTCTATGTTCCAAGGATCTGAGAACCCCCTCCTTGTGAATACATCTCTTTTTTTCTGAAAATCTTTCTCAAATTTTTCAGTCTATACAATTCATTTGAGAAAAAACCATGTGTAGCATGTGCCACCATTTCTAACATGGCATTGAACTTTTATCTAAATTCAAAATCACGTCTCTCTCACATACTCAGGTCATCAGTAGCAGAGCTCAATTTCAGGTCCATTTTGTCTGACTTCAACATCAACCCTCTTTCTACTGTGTCTTACCCTAAAATTAAGAACAAATCTGTGAATGGAAAAGGAAACCAAATGCCGTTCTCTTAATTTCAACAAATTGTGGTATGTTGAAATACATCTAGTGTGAACTACCAGCTTTTTAAGAAAAATGGTCCTTCCTTTAAACAAATCTGACATGTAACACGTTTGCATACATACATACACGCACGTATGCATAAACACACACATACACGCACGTATGCGTGCACACACACAATCATATTTAACAGCTGAAAGGAATCCAGAGTTATTCTAGCCAACCCCCTCAGTGTTACAGTAGAAGAAACTGAGGTCCAGAGTGAAGAACTGACTTGCCTCAGGTCCCATAGGTAGTGGGAGAATTCAGCTGGATCTCTAACTTTCAAAAACTAAACTTAAAATAACTCATCTGTCATTCAGACTCATGGTAGGGGACAGGGAGAGTGATTATTAGCTTTATCCTGCCAAAAAAAAAGTCATTCGTGTATGAAATTACAATAGATTTGTTTTAGATTGCCAGATGTCTCAATTGATTTGTAAAAATTCGATTAAACCCACCTTTTCAGAGATATAGCACATGCATAAAAGCTAAGAATACATGTAAACTGGACTGTATAAATAACTACCTTTCAGTCTCAGCTCACACCAGTGAGCATTATGATTTAATAAATCATCAGTAAGAGACTCAAGCAACCACCCAGCAATCTAAATATCTACAATTCTAAGAAACATTTAATAATGGAATGTGGACTGAAACAAAACACACACAGATTGGCATCACTTTAACAATTTCATCAGAAAATGGTTGTTATAAACATATTTTTCTGTGCTCATCCTTTTATAGATTCAATCAGCACCACCTTCACAGAAATCATGCACAGAGATGCCATGGCAACCGCCACATTCTGCACAGACACACACACGAAATCAACATGCTTAAATAACTATAACTCACGCCCACTTAAGTCTATTAGATTTCGATTCTAGATATAAAAACAGCAACAGTGATTTTTTTTTTTTACCAACTAGAAGCCCTGTTATTAATGTTTTAGGTGATATAAACAATGTGATAATGGAAAGTGCAAAAGTAAAACCCCAAAGGGAGGTATAAACAGTTCAGCACAAGTCAAGAGCCAATGACCATCAACTGATTCTTTTGGCTTTTTATTGTAAGTGAACGTCATCTTAGTCCTGTGCTACTCAAATGAGGCCTTTATTAGCGATAAAACAGAACTGGTAGAACATTAATACTTTTCTACTGAAAAAGTAAATGACTGCTTCAAATTTTCAATCTTTTCTTCCATTTAAAATAATATGGTTTTGAAAACCAATTCCAGAAGACAAATGTCTTGATTTGAGTAATTGTTGAAAAGTCATGTTCCCAAGGTAACCTTAGGTTTCTTTCTTGAGCACCTGAGAGACATGGATATAGAGTGAGTCTAAGACAACATCCGTGTAATGTCAGTCATTTAAATAGAGTGAAAAGCTCTAGACACTACAATAGAGACAAGGGCTACCAACCACAACAACAAAAAAAGAAAGATAGTTTATGGTAGTGTTTTGCCAAGTTACAGTTCTATTGAAACTAACCAGTTACATTAGGATTGCCCTTGATCTTCATTAAAAATGCTGATTCCTGAGTCTCACTCCAGTTCCACTGAATCAGAATCTAAGGTGTTCTACTACTTATGACGCAAGTGGTCCTTTGGAAAAACACTAAAGGAGTGAGCCCAGGTGGGAAGTATTAGAGGACCCATCAATCCCTAGAAGCCAACGTGAATTTACAAAGCAGTGCAATCTGGACATCCTCTAAGCTGACATGCTGCTGCTGAGGCTTTGTTCAATGGCTCCTGGTGGGGAAGTGGGATGGGCATGGAAGTGCTTCTTGAAGACTAAAGACAATAATCAGGGAGTGTAAGCAGAGGCAGGAGATATAAAACAGTCACTCAGGAGGTACACTTGTGCTTTTACTTGCTCTCTACCTGATTGTGTATCGCCTGGCTCAAGTGGCTTATCAATAGTAACCATACAATGAAGGCAATAATTATAATCCATTTTTATTATAACTCATTACAGTTTACAGCACATATTTTATAATGCACATGGAAATGGGCATGAAATGGCCAACGAGCGAAGTCACAGAAAGGAGAGAGTTTTATGTTTACCTGTTGTACTTGACCACTAAGTTCCATGAGATCTCGAGGTCACTACCCCCTATAACAGCACTTGACGCATGTGAAGAGCTCAAGAAATTTCTGCGGAATGATTAATAAAGAGATGAACAGTGTAGGAGATAACTAAAGAGAAAATAAACTTGAAGGAATAAGGGGAATACACTTTTTTAATGATATCTTAGTTGTTTGTCTCTAAAAGTCAATCACCTAAATAAAATGCAGCATATGACAACAGTGGAGATGGGTGGGGGGATTCCTGGGCAGCTCAAAGAGGGTTTGATAACCTCTTTTTAAAATGGAGCCACAGCTCCTGGAGTTGGTGTGTTTACGCAGAGTTGTTCAGTAACAAATAGGAAAAGAATGAGCTAGAGTTGTAGAAATTCAGTTGCTGACCCTTAAAATTCAAACACTGGGCCCCTGCAGTTGGAAAAATTGCCATAAGGAAGTAAGTCTAATGAAAGCTGTCATGACGCAGCCTAGGACATTAAAGAGTGTAGGGATATTTCTTTTGGCCACTGATACCTAATGGAGAGGTGTTTGTTTTCAACACCAGCATCAAGTGCTGATTATACCTGCAATTAGTGTAGTTTAGGGTGTGTGGGTGTGTGTGGGGGGGGTGTGTGTGAAAGATAACCTATAATACTATTGACTAATCCATTTCTGGTCATTCTAAAAACTTGCTTCCACTATTGTTGAAAGTATATCTGTGGACCAAACTGGGGAGGTTCTGGTGTGCAGAATGCATAGGATGTTTGAGCAGTGCCCTTCCCACCTTCCTGCCACTGACACGCAGAGACCCAAAAGGGCACACATCACTTACATGGTTATCTTTTTTTGAACGTCGTAAGAGCTCTGTAAGATTAACTCATGTAGGCTTAAGTATTTTCATTTTAT
Source organism: Eubalaena glacialis (assembly GCF_028564815.1). Taxonomy (NCBI): domain Eukaryota; kingdom Metazoa; phylum Chordata; class Mammalia; order Artiodactyla; family Balaenidae; genus Eubalaena; species Eubalaena glacialis. The sequence continues at coordinate 49,659,676 of NC_083720.1, forward strand.
AAAAGAGGAAACTGAAAAACAAAAATACAGGAAGTTCATGAAACTAATACAAACCAGAGCAGGAACTTAATCCTAGGCCTTCTGATTCAAAAATCACTTTTCCAAAAATACTGAATTGGGTAATAGAATAAGATTAACCATTTTAATATAGAATTATGTATTTTTTTCCAAATAAGTTCTTTAAAATGTCATGCTATAATTTTATGCCTGTAGTTTGGCAGAGATTCACCATGAAAAGTCTAAATAAAGTTCCATTTTACAATTCTTTGTAAAGAAATGTGAAGTCAGAGATGAACACCAACTACCCTAAGTTCAGATTCTGTACGTTTTGATGGTTAAAAAAAGGCAGACAGAAATGTTGGAAGTTCCCACATAGGACTTTTATTTGTAAAGGAAAATTATGTCAATGAAGAACTCAAAATAATTCCTCTTTTCATTGGAGACACTTGGCAAAGAGTACCTTAACCAAGTGACCAAAGTTAAGCTCTCACATAATGAGACAAATTGATATCAGATGCCTCCTCATAGGCTGTCCTGAGAAGGATACAACGTCTTCTGTGACATTCTGTCCAAAAATGCATAACCTGAATTTGATCATGAAGAAAGATAAGCCAGCCCACACTACAAAATAACTGGTGTGTACTGTCAAAGAAAAAAATGTTCATGACACTTTTAAAGATGGTAAGTCAGCCTTTATTCAGGACCTTAGCAATAGACATAGAAACCACTGCAATGGGATTTTGCAGGGGGTAGAGAAAGTTTGGGTTCCATTTTGAGTACATCATGGACAAGTGAGAATTTATAGCCAAGGAGCAGGGTGAGGGTCAGTTGATAGAAAACTGCTAAGAGGAAACTGACCTCATGGGATTCTTGCTGAAGACAAGCTAGGGTGATCAGACATCACCTGGAGAATGGTGAGGGATGAGGAACCTGATCCAATATAGAAGGTGGGGGATTCTTGCTTAACTGACTTCGCAGGGTTCTTGCTAAAACTGTATTTTATAAGGAAGGCCACAGATAGGCCTGGAAGAAGGCTCAGGAGCCAGACTAGAGTTGTTCAAGAAAAGAATCTTTGTCGGTACTCTTCTAACGGGTCAAGGCAATGAAAGAGGAAAAAAAAAAAAAAAGACTTACAAAGTGTTCCAGATTTTTAAAAGACTTAGGAACTGTTCCAGGTTAAGGAAACATGACAACTTAATGCAACAAGAGACTGGACTGGCTCTTGGACTAGGGGAAAATAAAAGGACTTTAATGGGACAACTGGTGAAATTTGAATGAGGTCTCTAACATTAATACAATACTACCATCTAATCTAATTTATTGATTTTTATAAATATACTCTGTTATGTAAGATGTTAAGATCTGGGGAAGCTAGATGAAAGGTACATGAAAATTCATTATATTAATTTTGCATCATTTTTTAGGTCTGAAATTATCTCAAAACGAGAAGTTTAAATTTTTAAAAATTTGTTAAGAAGGTGTCAGTTAAGTGTTCTTACCAAAATTTAAAAAAATTTAATGTAAAAGATAAGTACCTTAGTGCCGAAAGGGCTCTTACTGATAAATCCATTAAATATTAAAACTGTGAGAAGCAGCATAACTTATCCAAGGTTACACAGACCTTGAATCTTAGTCTCTAAACACTGGTGTTCTCTCTTTGATCCCACATCCTACTTCACCCTCAGTTCTCTAAAAACTTGAAGTCATTTGCATAAGTCAGCTCTTCCCACTTCACATCTTTTTCAGAGACAAGGGATGATGGTAATAGCAGCATATGTCTACCATGTACTAGAAGAAAGAGATCAACACTTTGTGCTGAAAAGTGCATGTTAATACCAGTTTAAGGAAGAAGACCCTAAGAAATGGTTATGTGTGGAAGCATCCAGATCACAATTATATATTGAAGAACCCAGATCACAATTCAAAACAATCCAAAAACAATGAAAATCCACAGAGTAAACTGCAAATTCATAGTAAGTGAGGGGATTACAATAGAAGAATATTTAGTAATCACAGACTGTGGCTTAAATCAGTGGTCTTTAAACATTTTTTGCTCCTTTCTCCATGAAAAAGTTTTTAGGAAAAACTTGTGCATCTATAATTTGACATCTAAAATTTCACCATTACCTCATGCCTGTTAGAATGGCCATCATCAAAAAAGCAAGAAATAACAAGTGTTAATGAGGATGTGGAGAAATGGGAACCCTCCTGCACTGTGGTGGAATGTAAATTGGTGGAGCCACTATGGAAAACAGTGAGGAGAATCCTCAAAAAATAAGAACAGAACTACGATATGATCCAACTATCCTACTTCTGGGTGTTTATCCGAAGAATACAAAAACACTAATTTGAAAAGATATATGCACCCCTATATTCATTCCAATAGCCAAGATATAGAAACAAATGTCCATCATTGGATGAATGGATAAAGAAGATGTGGTATATGTATACAATGGAATACTACTCAGCCATAAGAAAAGATGAAATCTTCCCATTTACAGCAACATGGATGGACCTTGAGGGTGTTATGTTAAGTGAAATAAATTAGGTGAAGAAAAACAAATACCATGATTTCATTCATATGTGGAATTAAAAAATAAAAATAAATGAACAAACCAAAGAAAAACAAACATGTAGATACACAGAACAGAGTAGTGGTTACCAGAGGGGAAGGAGTCAAGGGGAGGGCAAAATGGGTAGAGTCAACTACATGGTGATGGACAGAGACTAAACTTGTGGTGGTGAGCACACTGTAGTGTGTACAGAAGTATAAACATAATGTACACATGAAACATATAATGTTATAAACCAATGTTCCCTAAATAAGTAAAATTTCCTCTTTAGTTTGTAACTAACTGTAAAAGGTATAATTTTTGGCAAGTTACAAATAATGACACTTTTAAATTAAACTATTAGATTACTCTGTAAAATTTATCCAAAGTAATCCAAACACAACAGCAAGTTGAGAACCACCACCATTCATTTAATAAATAAAAGCATACTCTTCCAGTCTAAAATTTCACATCATTCTTTATTCCCTTTGAAGTATTTTCATTTCAATTCCCCCACAGAATTTTACCCTAAGAAGAGACATTTTGTGCTTGAGAGCCTTTAATGATCACTGAATCATATTTCAGTGTAACAAAAACATGTGTCTAAATTGAAGGATAAATTATTTTTAAACACAGAGTGACCAAAAGGCTTTAAGTACTAAAAATTATTTCTGCATTGAGTTATGATTTCTGCATTATAAATATGATTATAAATATTATAGGGCTCAATTTTTCAAAACAAAAATAATTATTAACACAATAACTATTATTGGTAATAATCTCTTAATTAAATGGATGAGGCTGGAGCTTTCCCCTATATAGTTCATAATCCGAGATGAATACTACACATTACCATTACTACAAATAGAATAATAATAAGATGGGGTACAGCTCTAATTCCATTCCTAGTTTTTATTTTCTATAGATTTAAGCTCAGGGAAAAATTGTTCGTCTAAACAAATGAATGGGAATGGAAGGAGTTTGATTTTATCAGGTATTTAATTCTCCAGCTCTTTCCCTATAGTTGCCAAAAATATCACATAGCGATCACACCAAAACTACTTTTAATGATCCATCAGACGACTAGTCAATTAGATATTTCTGCAATATTATTGAATTGAAAACATCTGTCTTACAAAAGAAAATTTTTACCTAGGCATTAAAGTCATTCACTTTTCAACAATGCCACCAACTATCCAACCTGTCTCTTGGTTTTGCTGTAGAGTAAGAATTTCACTCCATGGCCATGGAAAATATCTAGATGGTTGAGAGCCAGGATTTTTTTGTAAAGTGAGAGAAGGCATGCTGTGAAAGGAAGTGGGATTCTTCAAAACCAGGCTCATTCTCTCCCACATCAATTTGTGGGAAAAACAGAAATAACATGCGAAGCTTGAAGATCTGGAAAATGATTCCCTTAAAAGTGTCCATTTCCTCAGGTACCCCTCGGAAAATGCCATGTATCCCAGGAATCTGCACGTCCCTGGATTATTCTAGATTATTGCAGACACGAGAAATTTTCACCAAGAAAATGCATAGAATTTAAGCCACATGGAGGAAGAGTCTGATAATAACATTTCATTGTATTAAATATATCTCCTCAAATTATGGAACACTTCCCAAAATATCTTTAAAGTAAAGCTCATCCTTTGAGTTATTCCATAAAAAGTAATTTCAAATGGTCCATCACATTTGGAAAATGTTGCATTATATGTTCCCCTGGGAAAGATTACAATCCATATTTACCATACTTGAGGTCCTGAAAATTCCTACAGTAAAGAATACAGTTTACCTTTATTTAATTCAGATTTTTACAAATATATTTGCCTATGTACCTCTCTTTGGTTAGTATCTTTCCGAACACACTTTCAGAATTGCTGAGTTATGATTTTATTGAATGTAGAAGTTATATTTTTCCCAGTGAAATCCCATGGACAGTGGCCCTCGGTAGATGCTTAATAAATATTTGTTAACTGATTTACTGATTCATATGCAGAGGAAATTAGGTTGACAAGAGAGGAAAACTAAATAGAAACTGATTAGCAGGAATCGTATCATAAAGGAAACCTTTAAACAAAACCCCTCCATCTCGTCAAACAGAAGCAAATTTAATACTGTAAACAAGAACCAAAAATATTGCCCATGGAGTCTTCTAAAGCTCATACCACTGTTTGCCCCCGGGGAGCCCTGGCTCTGAGGGAGAAGGACATGATGTAAGAGCTCTCAATGTGCAGTCAACTGCTACAAGATCACAGAGGATTAAGCCTCCTGACAGCAGTGACAGACACATAATCCCTGTCATCATAAGCATTCACTGGAAGATCCTTAACATGGGGGAAAAAAGTTATTGCTTTTTATCCTCATCCCACTACTGGGCATATACCCTGAGAGAACCATAATTCAAAAAGAGTCATGTACCACAATGTTCACTGCAGCTCTATTTACAATAGCCAGGACATGGAAGCATCGTAAGTGTCCATCGACAGATGAATGGATAAAGAAGATGTGGCACATACATACGATGGAATATTACTCAGCCATAAAAAGAAACGAAATTGAGTTATTTGTAGTGAGGTGGATAGACCTAGAGTCTGTCATACAGAGTGAAGTAAGTCAGAAAGAGAAAAACAAATACCGTATGCTAACACATATATATGGAATCTAAAAAAAAAAAAAAAAAGGTTCTGAAGAACCTAGGGGAAGGACAGGAATAAAGACGCAGACATAGAGAATGGACTTGAGGACACGGGGAGGGGGAAGGGTAAGCTGGGACGAAGTGAGAGAGTGATGGACATATATACACTACCAAATGTAAAATAGATAGCTAGTGGGAAGCAGCTGCATAGCACAGGGAGATCAGCTCGGTGCTTTGTGACCACCTAGAGGGGTGGGATAGGGAGGGTGGGAGGGAGACTCAAGAGGGAGGAGATATGAGGATATATGTATATGTATAGCTGATTCACTCTGTTTTACAGCAGAAACTAACACACCATTGTAAAGCAATTATACTCCAATAAAGATGTTTAAAAAAAAAGAAAAAAAAGGAAAAAGAAGAAGAGTACTTCAACATTTCCTTGCCGTAGATGCAAGAAAATAACGTCCCAGTAAATATTTGCTTTAACTGATTTGGTTGCCTAACTAGTTCTAACAGCTGCATTTAGAATACTACTTTTAGGCAAAACAACAAGAATGCTTCTGGGGTAAAAAACTGACCCCATCTGCATATAAGGATAATAAGGACCCCAAAGACTGGTTATCCTGCAGTAGAGAAACAAGGTCAATTTTTATAGTATTTGACAGTCCATTATATCTTCAAAGAAAAAGTGCCACATATTCCAAAGTTCACTATCACAAGTTGTTGCAGCCAAACAGAAGGATTTTAGGGATTAAGAAAATTACTTTCTTTAAAAAATAAATTTATTTTATTTATTTATTTTTGGCTGTGTTGGGTCTTCGTTGCTGTGCGCAGACTTCCTCTAGTTGCGGCGAGTGGGGACTACTCTTCGTTGCAGTGTGCGGGCTCTAGGCGCATGGGCTTCAGTAGTTGTGGCTCGCAGGCTCTAGAGCACAGGCTCAGTAGTTGTGGTGCACAGGCTTAGTTGCTCCGCGGCATGTGGGATCTTCCCAGACCAGGGTTCGAACCCGTGTCCCCTGCATTGGCAGGCGGATTCTTAACCACTGCGCCACCAGGGGAGCCCCTATTTTTTAAATTTAAATATCAGTTTGGGCATATTTTTATTGCTCATATCAAAAATCTTATGCAACTAGGAGAAAAGATTTTAGTAATAGCAATAATGGACAATTATATAATCAAACTTAACAGAGAAAAGTATTCTTTTAGTTCTCAGGGGATAAAGAATAAGTTTAATTAATACAGTAAATGCTATTCTCCCTCACCTCTCTCTAGCAGGGGTGACAAGAGAAAAGACAGAATTAGGTCAACCCCTCGATGACAGGCCTACAACAAGTGACAAAGTGAAATAAGCTTATTTTACAAAGGAAGTAAGTGTGATTTTTCTGAGGTGGTTTTCACAATTATTTGATGGCTTTCTATTGCTATATTACTTATTCCCCTTCTGATGCCTAAAATTCTTTTTGTGTGATATTTGTAAATTATAAATGAAGGACGAACAGCAATTGAGGGTTTCATTTTTCAATACCTGTTAGCATCACATCAAATGCTTTCACATAAGGTATTCCAAGGAAAATGTTCTCCCTCTGCTGTTTTTATTTATCACAGTATCTCAGGGCATTTCAAAGCAATATCCCAAGCTTTGGTTAATGTTGTGTTCACATAACTTTAAACCCGCACAGTCTGATATTCAATAACCAATACAGAATAAATGATCAGTTATAAGACCCATGTTGTCCAGGACTTATTCTAATTCTTATTCACCTAAATTCTCTTATTACATATGGCATGAAGGAGAAAAGACTCATAATTACATAATGGACTTTCAGGTGCACACAAGATGCTCACTAAGGATTCGTAAGTCCTCAATCAAAGGAACACACCAGAAGGGGCTTGCTTCTGTGTTGCTCTTGAAGTGTCTCCAAAGCAAACAGATCCTCATAAAGAATAGAATTCAATGGACAAAGGACACTGTCACCTGGCCAAACATATCATCATGTGCTTAGCAAGAAGTTAATGCCATTTACACCAAGAGTACCAAGAACACAATGCCATAACATTGTAGTGTTATATTGAACCATATTAAATGTTTTTAGAGGTCAGAAGTGGTGAAATTTCAATAACATCAAGTACTTCAATCTAATAACTGAGAAAAGCAAATTCTGTAAAAGCAAGGATTTGCCAATGCCTATTTAGTATTACTTTTGGGAGAACATGCATTGATTCTATACTACTATACTTTTAGAAACATTTTAATTTTTTCTATTTTAGAAATTAATATACTTTCCACATAACAGTTTAAAATTTAGGCTCTGGGGCGGGGTGACCTGGATCCTATCGTAATGTCATCTCCATTGTAAGATATGAACCTGACTCAAGAGCTTTGTTGTCCAGGGGATGGAGAAGGGTCAGGTGACCTGGATCCTATCCTAATACCATCTCTATACTTACTGAGTATATGATCTCAGTTAAGTGACTAGACTTCTCTATCTCGATTTCTTTTCACCTAAAAAAAAATGCAGGCAATAAAATTATCTCCTTCTTAATGTTGTTGTAAGGATGATGTAAGATGATACATATAAAATACATACATATACGTGTAGCTCAATCAGCTCTTTGAATCAGTGGAGCTTCCATCTTTGGTCGCCCACTTCCTGGTTGTTCTTTCCTATGCAGGCTGGACCTAAGAGTTGATTGTGTGAACCACTCTCTCATTAGCATACTCAATGCCATTATTTTATTATTATCCACCCAATAAATCCCTAATGTTGGGTCACTGTTAAAATCCATCCACATTCTTGGCTTCTAAGACTCTGTACCTGAGCACTGAAGAAAATCACAGTCAGACATGTAGACACTATCAAAAATTATTGTCTCAAACATCATCTGCGACCTCAAATATACCCAATGGGATTTGTCTTCTCAGCCAATTCATATCACCTTCAGCAGCTGTTTCAAATTATCTCCTCATTCTTTATGGCTTGCTCAGGTGCTGCCTTCTCCGAGGAGCTTTCTCTGACCTTTCCATGAGGTGCTTTAAAAGTATGTTTGCATCACGGCTAGTGCATATTTGCTCATGATGCCTAACTCATGGATAATACTTGTTGTATGGATGAATGAATAGGTATTCTGGGTCTGCTCTCCTATTGCACCTCTCCATCCCCTGGATGACAAAGCTCTTGAGTCAGATTCATATCTTATCCATCTTCACATCCCTATCACTGCCTCCACAGTGCATACTGGATGCTGAACCATTTTTCTTGACTGAATTTATCAATAAATAAATAAATTGAAATATTCAGTTCATCCACTCAGCAATTATTTATTAAGTGCCAATTATGTATCTCTACTATTCTGGGTACTAGAAATACAAAGATTAAAAGGTCTTCTCCTTATGGAGTATGCTAAGTGGGCAGGAGAGATGTAAACATACATTTGCTATATATAATGTAATAATCACTCTGGGGAAAGTATGTACAAACTACTATAGAAACACAGAGGACAAAGCATCTCAAGTGTTGGAATCAGCTAGAGATTCTTCTCAGAAGATGCAGCGTTTGGGCTGATGCTTCAAGTACCTCCCTTTCTTGCGATTATCTGCTACAAAACAGACTTCATAGTCCGTGTCTTCTAAATTAACCTACTCTACTAGCAGGGTTCTTTGTTTGTAAGACAAAGTTCACAGAACAGGCATGAAATGATTTGAGTCCTTCGTCCTCAGGAGGGCAAAGTACCTTGATTGACAGTCCTATGAAAATTGCATGCAATGTATGAGAAGAGTTCCCAAAGTAAAATGATATCTGTTATCAGCAGAGAGAAGAATGGATACTGGGAATGCAAAGTAACCAAATAAAGAAAAACTCTCCAATGGATGTGACTGGCTTGGTTCTCAAGTCAGCTATGTTTCCTAACATAAATGTTAAAAATGTGCTTCCTGGTAATATCCATTTAGAATCTTTCAGTTGTAAGTAAGAGAAACCTGACACTTGGTGGCTTCAACAAATAGGAGTGCGTTTTTCTCACTGAACAAGAATTCTGGAGGTACCAGTCCAGGACTGATACAGTAACCACTTGCATCTTAGGGCAGCTGATCTTACAGTGTGGCCCAAGGGCTGCTGGTGCCAGCCCATGAGTTGGTTGTTACTGGTATGTGATAATGTTATGGACAGATTTATGTGCCCCCAGTACTCATATACCAAAGCCCTAAACACAATGTGACTGTATTTGGAGACAGACCTTTGAAAAGGTAATTAAGGTTAAACAAGGTCATAAGGGTGGGGCCCGAATCCAGTATGACTTTTGTCTTTATGAAAAGATGAAGAGACACCAGGGATATAGAGAGAAAACGTCACAGCAAGGACACAGCAAGAAGATGGCCATCTGTAAGCCAAGGAAGAGGCCTCAGGAGAAACCCAATCTGCCATCACCTTGATCTTGGACTTCCAGCCTCCAGAACTGTGAGGAAATAAATTTCTGCTTGTTTAAGCCACCCAGTCTGTGGTGTATTGTTATGGCAACCCTAGCAAATGAATATAGATAAGCATAGAAAATCAGAGTAAGCATTTAGAAACTCGGATAACAATTTGACAGAATTATTTTATGCCTGTTGAATATAATGATAAAATATTTGTACTTGTATTTTGCAAGTCTTTTTCATTTCATTTTTCTATTTATTCATTTTGCTGTATTTTAATCAATCCACAATGACTGGAAATAGTTTTTAATGATATTGATCACAGATAGTTTGAGAGGCACCACCTTAAAGAACCCAGGCTCTTCATATATTTCTTTTGGCTATTGTTTTTAGATGAGCAATCTCATGGTCACAAGATAGCTGCTGTATCGTAAGGATATGATATAAGTATCATATCCTCATCCCAAGCAGAAATAAGGAAGACAGACAAGGGATGAAAGGCAATAGGGGTGCCTATTGAATCTGTCCTTTTTCATCAAAAAGGCAAAAACAAAACAAAACAAAAAAAAGCAAAAACTTCCTAGAAAACATGTGCTAGAGACTTCTGCTTACATCTGTTAGCCAGAACTGTGACAATGGCTATCCTTACTGAAATAGTGGCTAGGGAGAAGGGGGTTATAGACGGTGGGTGAGTCAGCTAACCAACAGTGAATGCCAAACTGGTTTTAGATAAACCTCTTGAGAGTTTAGTTAATATAAATCAGTCTCCTAGATCCAGTCCATTATAGATATATGATCTATAAGTAAAGAAGGAAGGAAGGAAGGGAGGGAGGGAGGGCGGGAGAAGATGGAACATACTAACCTAAAGAAATTCCACCAAGACAAGACTCAACTGGGAGGCTATGGACATAGCAACCTGACAGCCTTTCTTTTCAATTCACCAAACCAGCATAGATTCAGTCTACACACACACACACACACACACATATACACACACACACACACACACACACATCTGATATATACACATATATATATATATATATGTCAGTGCACTCATGGGAGTGCTTTTGTGTAAATTGCCTCACTTAATATAGGTGACAATTCTTAGCTGCACCAGGAACAAATCTTAAGAAAAAAAATTTAGGTCGTTGATTGAAAGCACCAACTTCCAAGAACCATTCCATCCAAGAGTCTTCATATTAATTGAGATTCTTCAGTACCTAGGCATTGGTTCAGCACTCTCTATCTTTAAAGCTTTTGGTCTGGCATCACATTGTTATTGGCTCTATTTAACAGATAAGAGAATACACACAGAAAATTCAAGAACTAAACCAACATTAACCAATCACAGATCCAGTACTTAGTATACAGGTCTCCTGAATTACATGCCTCACTGCCTCCCAACTTTCCATAATAGGACTAATCTTCAGAACTCAAAATGGGGCCCATTGATGTCCCAAAGAAATTCTCCACTCCACTTCTACTGATGTATCTTTGTTTCCTGCTCACCACTAAGTATTACCTCCCTCCAGGATATTCAAATGCTAAACATTTTCAAGTCAGATTTTTTTTCACTCAAGTTAAGTATTATGTTAAGTATTATTCTTTGTGTTTTCATTCTTTCTTTCATTCGATAAATGGAGACACAGCAAAAAACAGACAGAAATGGAATTTACCAGGAAACTAACATTTACATTAATGATTAACAAACACAATTGCAAAATAATTACAAAAGAGACGTTAAGAGTGCTTTCTGTCCAGGCTGGTCTCTCTCTTAATTCTCTCTGCTATTTCATCAGTTATTAGGTTACCTTCCTCTGCCAACAAACATTATAATAAAAAACATGTGAGGATGGGAACACCACCATTCATGAAAACAACACAGAGGAAAAGTGAGGCTGCATTTATTTCAGAATCTCTCCACCAGTTACTCTGAGCCCTATATGGCATTCCCCTGTAGCCTTCTTCTAAGTAAAAGCATACCTTAAAGTGTCCAGCATCAAAGTGGTAGACTTCCCTGTTTTTGACTCATTTTTGAATGGACTCAATTACCATTTAGGTGATGTAATACTCTCACACCTACACACTGTTTTATGTCTCTTTCAAATGCTGTCCTCACATCAAATATCCACTCTATTATGCCAATAACTGCTGTGATTATTATACATAATTGAGATGTGTTCATTTGGTTTGCCCCTTCATATATCTCTATATGGAAAGGAAACAAAATAAATCAGGACAGTACCAGATATGTTGGAAAATAATCCATGGACTGAGTCAGAGAAAATAAGACATGTATCAGATTCTCCCGTGTAACAGAAAGAGCTCTGAACAGCACGTATGACTCCCACCTGAACAACTTTCTCAGCTGTGAACCAATAATTATCTGGGCCTCAACTTTCTCACATATTTAGCACTTAGGTGAACTTTATGATCTCTAAGATCCCTTAAACTCTATGGTTTATAAAAGAAGTTAGAAATTGGAAGCGCACTGATTCAATTCAGACATATTTTTGTGTGCTTTTTTTGTTGTTGGCCCAAAATACTGTAAATTGGTTGTAAACATTTAAAAACTGGGAGACTTCTTAACAATATGTGTTTCTGGTTTCTCATGGAGAAAAATCAAAATATCCAGTAACATTAAGCTCATATTTCTGATACTCGACTCCTTCAGATGGGACCTGCACTCTCCAGATTATCAGAGTTCCCATTGCTCCACATTGCCTCATGGCCCGGGGCCTTTTTCCCCCTACCATCGTTTGGTTTTAAAATCCCAACTGTCAGGCCCTTTATTTTCAGTTCCTTCTGCATGGAAAATCACACCTCCAGATATTCACCTAATCCTACTTTATTTTCATTTTAACACTTATCAGTACCTGAAATTACATTTTTTGGTTTGTTCATGTTTTCATTGTTTGTACCGCTACTAGAACAAAAGCTTTTAGAAGGATAAGACTTTGTCTTGTACAGCAGGGTATTTGCAGCACATAAAATGATGTCTCGTATGAGATAGGTATCAAATAACAGTCTATTCATTGATTTGTTATTGACAATAAATCCCTGTCCTTCCAGAATTTACAATCTTCTGTCTGCCAAGTAAAGGGCTTTCAGGAACCACTTTATTATGGGAAAGCTCAAAATACAATCCGTCACTATGAATATATTTTAAAATAAATGGTATCGCCTTTCTCTCAATTATGAAAGAGACCCATGATCACTGAAGAATAATTAGAAAATATAGAAATAAAAATCAGTCATAATCTCATTTAACTGAGATAAATATTTCAAAATGTTGATGACTTTCCATTCTGGTATTTTTTTCAGGAATTATGTGATTATACTATACGTTTATACATTTTTTTACATACTCTTGAAGGGAACCAGTCCTTTCCTCTCCTGCAGCAACTCATACAATAAGAAATCTCCCCAAATCTCCAGATTCTCAGACAAGCATTGGGGAGAAGTAGCTCCTGCCACTTCTATGCACACACTCCATGGGAGGAGAGGGATTCATCTGATTGCTGACATAATGAGAGTCTGACATTCGTCCTTTCCTGTTTCTCCATGAGGCAGGATTCATGTACTTAAAGACTGTTGTTGAGAAGTGAGTCCTCACCCTTGGCTCTCAGACTCGACAGAGCCCTAGGTAGCATGGTCTAACATTGGGGTCTAAGTAAGGAGCTCCTCTCCATACTCATCACCCCCATTAAGTCTCAAAGTCAAGAGTTGTGGGATGTTAGAGGAGGCTCCCACTAAAGTTGACTTACCCAATTTCACTTTATCAACAATTAAAAACACTGTACCTTACATCTCAGCTGACCACTGTGGTTATTTCTCTATAGGTTCAGAATGTAGAAGAAATGGTGGTAAGTGTTCGCGCTCACTGCAAATCCTACCCATGCTAAATACTCAGTTCTGTAACCTGATTTTCCTGTTGAAACTTGTTACGTTATTTTTTTTTTTTTGAATGCAGCTACCACATTTGAGATATGTCACTTCATGACAGATTGTTCCCTCTACCGATGGATGCTCCTCCTACCTTTAGCAGCAGGTTTTAGACTCCTGCTTTCTGAGAAATGCTAAACATCTTGATAGCTGTGTAGCTGCAATAACATTGGGTAGAAAGAGGACGTGTTGTTCTTCCTTTCTCCCTCATCCCACCCACACAGCCAAATCAATTTTATCCATTTGAAGACTAACAGTCTCTCATGAATTATGTTTGAACACAACTCCAGTAACTATGTAGTCATTTTTAGTATTTTTATTCCATTTTTTAGTTCTTCTCCCTGCAATCATAATCTTACTACTGTTACATTTATTTTTAATTCTGTTTAAGGATTTATTTGCAATTTAGACCTGGAGCACAAACATTACTGATTTATTGATATTATTGATTCAGCTCTTCCTCCCACACCAAGTAGCTTAAATTAAAATAATCTGAGGATGAGAAACATGACTTAATCTTGCATGGTCTCAGAGTACCTCATAAAAGCCAGTGGGTGGTTTCTTCCTGGCCATAGTGGGAAATAAATGGTTAGAACAAAAATCAGAAACAAAACAGGTCCTCCCAGATCTACGTTACATCTTCTTGGTTTGGTCCCATAGCACCCTGTATTTTCCTAATGTAACCCTTCATTAACTTTATTTTATCTCTTTACTGTAAACTTTACTTTATTGGACCATAAATTTTGTGAAGGCAGGGAATTCATCTCCTTTGTTTAAGCCTCGATTCCAAGTGCTACAGTGCCTGTGGTTTAAAAAACGTTTTAAAAAATATCTGGTGAATGAATGAATGAATGAATGCTAGGTGGAAGTAAAATAGTAGGAAACATGGAATTGACCAGAGAAAACACACGAATCAGGCTTCAGAAACTAGACAGAACAAGACTGGAAGGATTGGCTGGTATCTTCTCGGAGCTCCATTCTCCTAATAGCTCCTTCACCTAATCACCAACACCCGTAAGTGGGGATGAGAAAAGGAACCTCTAGGCTAGAACAGATGCTACTTGCAACTAGGTATAGAAAGGAAAGTCAAAACCAAATAATTTTTTAAAAGAGCAAAAGTATTAAATGAATAAAGACATCCAATAGTACTTTTGGCAAAACTAAGAAAATCTAATAAATAATAAATCAATAATCTAATAAAAGGCAAATGCAGAAACTAGGGAAGAGCCAAACCATGGATACAGGTATTTTTTAAATTGCTAAGCATATAAATTATGCCCTGTGCTAATGAAATTAACTATACAATGAAATGAATGACTGTGTGTGTCAGAGGGACCAGGGGGTGGTTAAAGCCAATAAAGACTCATGAAGTAGGAAACCTTAATCGATTAATAACTATGGAATATATTCAGAAAGGTTTTTGGAGATTTTCTTCCAAAAGCACATGTAAGTTCATACGATGAGTTCTTCCAAACAGTCAAGAAACTGTCTATCAATGCTTTATAAATTACTCCAAAGCATGAATGCAGCAGGAAAGATTCCATATTGATTTCTATAAAGATAGTACCATGCTGATATGAAAACCTGGCAAATATAGATCAATATCCTTTATGAATACTGTTGACAAAATTATAAATGAAATACTAACAAAAGAAAATTTGTAATAATACGTACTCAATAAAATTCACCTAAGGGATTTGAATCAAATTAGGGGGAAGTCATGTCACTAGATGTCAAAAAGTTATTTTTAAAAACTCATCATGCAGCTATGATTTTAAAAAAACAAACCTCTTTGTCAATAATTTTCAAAAACTTGTTTTTTTTTAATATGGTGAAAAGCACCTATCCCAAATGCTGAATCACTAAAGAAATTGCCATTAGACTGGGAATAACATAAATATATCATATAAGCAAATAGTGAGCATTCATTATACATAATATTATTTAATATAAGTTCAGGAGTTTTAACACTGCATAAAGATGTAAATTTTTTAAATGAGTTCTACAGTTGAAAAGGAGGAAACGAAATTATCATTATTTTCAGATAATATGAGTTGTCTACTTCAAAAACCTAAGATAATCAACTTATGTATCATGGAAATATGTCACTAGAAATAAATGTAAGTGACACGAATGGATCAAAATGAATATAAAAAAATTCAATGCCTCCTACTCCCACCAAAATGGCTAAAATTAAAGACTGACCACACCAAGTATTGACAAGAATGTGGAGCAATTCAAATTCTTATGAATTGCTAATAGGAATGAAAAGGACACAAGCACTTTGGAAACAACTTGGCAGATTCTTAAAAGTGAAACTTATATTAGCAAACAATTCATACATCCCATTCCTAGGTATTTAGCCAGAAGTCATGAAAATGTATGTCCATACAAAGACTTGTACATGAATATTCATAGCAGCACTATTCATAATAGCCAAAAATTAGAAACAACCAAAAGTCCATCAGCAAGTGAATGAAAAAAAGAATTTGGTATACCCATACAACGGAATATTATTCAGCCATAAAAAGGAATGAATTATTGATACATGCAACAACATGGAGGAATCTCAAAATCATTATGTTGAGGCAGAGGAGCCAGACAAAAGAGTAGATCTTGAATGATTCCATTTATATAAAAACCTAGAAATGCAAATGAATATATAGTGAAAAAAAGCAGATGAGTGGTTGTCCAAGGCAGGGGGTAGGGAATGGGATGGGTTGCAAAGGGGCATGAGAAACTTGGGGCAAGGGGCGGTGCTGGAAATGTTTCGTATCTTGATTTTGGTAGTCGTTTCATGAATACATACACCAGTCAAAACTCAACAAATTGTACACTCTAAAAATAGATATGGGTTATTGTACACAAATTATTTATCAACAAAGTTACAATTTAAAAAATACAACAGAACCTTCTGGACAAGGAAATCCAAAGATGAAGAGACACTTACTGCAGTACATCCCCAAACTAAATTGTCTAAAATCCTTTAACTCCCCTCCTCTAAATGTTCTATTGGCTCTTATTTGCTTATAGACAGTATGTTTCATTATGACAATTATTCAATAATTAATAAAATGTAAACATGTGAAGATATAGATATTTATGCAACACCATTACTAATGACCTTACTAATTTATTCTCCATTTCTCCCTTATTGATTGATTGGGGGTGGGGGAAAGAGAAAGAAAAAGAGAGGGAGGAGAGATTGAGATTAACTTTCCTGAGATAGCCATGCCTAGCTAGAACATTTTATTTCCTTGACTCTCTTTCAACCAAGGGTAACCACATAACATACAGTTGGTTGGGAGAAGAGGGTGGAAGTCTTATAGCTGGGGCTTCTAGGAATACTATTGTTTTGCTGATAAAGGGGGACATGCTCAGTTGACACACATTTTGCCCTTCATCCCTTCCCTTTCCTCCTGACTAGAGAGCATGAATGATGGCTTGGAGGTACAGCAGCCATCTTGTGACTGAGAAAGAAAAAAATAAAATGCTAAAGATGGTAAAGCAAAGGAGAAAAAGTACCTGAGCCAGTTCTGGAGTACCAAGCCCATTTCCCTTGCTACATGAGAAAAATTAATCCCTTATAAATTTCATGCAGCTATAGGAAATTCTACTAACTACAGCATTTGTTGAGTTGGAGGGAGAAATAAGACTTTTATTACCAAACCAATCACATGTTGTTGTTGCTGCAATGGGACTTAAAGATCAAGTCATCAAGTCTCTCATTACACATTTGATGAAACAAGTCCAGAAAAATGAAAATGATTTTCTCAACAGGACACAATCAAGAGAGTCAAATCCAAGCCTCTTGATTTTCAGTCCAGTACCATTTCTACTGTGCCTCCTGCCACACTAAATTCATAAAAAACTACTTACAGAGAGTCTACTCTGTACCAGGTACTGTGCTTGGTGATATATGGAAACAAACATGTATAATAAGACCATGTTCCTCTCCTATAAGAGGGATGAAATATACATGAAGAGATAAGACTACACCAGACTATGAAATAGTAAAAGTAGTTGTAAAATAGAGCTAGTGAAATTAGCCCTATTACATTATGAACCATGATCTCTAGAACAGAAAAAGACAAACAGTATAAGCCAGTATCATACATAGTAAGTGATCTGGTGTTAGTGTCCATATTAGGGAAACATCACGTTGGGTAGGAATAATCAGAGACGTTTGTATAAAAGAATAATGTTTGATCTTTCTTGAAGGAAAGATGGAGTTAACATAGGCAGAAGACAATGGGGAGGACATTTCTAGAAGGGATAAATGCCTTTGGCAAAGAAGTGGTAGTGAGAATGACCAAAAAACATCTTGCAGAAAATGAAACAGTTTAACTACAACATGTATACATATAATTTTTATATAATACATACACAATATACATAATTCTAAATCACAAGGAAATGAGCAATAAAGTATGTTATGATTGTCTATTTCAATACCCAGGATAATGCTGGACCATAGTAGATGCTCAATAAATGTACAAATAATTCATTCACATAGTAAAGGTATACTAATGTGCAAACCAAAACATTATTGCAGACTCGCTTTAGCCAGAGATATTAAAGCATCCTTTATAAATCCTCCAAGCTTATATAATCCATTTCTCTTCCCAGATAAAAATGTAAGTTTTAAGGACCATTGAAAACTGGTAGAGTTACCTAGGTAACCCATTAAGTAAAATACATGAGAATTAAATTCTGATTGTAAGTATTTCCTTTACTGCCTGCCTTTTGAAAAGAGGCAATAGATATAGCATCAAACCTTCCACTTAAAAAGCAGATAAAAAGGAACAGATGACTCAATTCTGATATATCTAAATATCTACTTATGATTTCAGTCAGCTTTCTTTTGAGCCTTTGGTTATTTTTAAAACCACCGTCCAACCATGGCCAAATGAGTTCACAATCCTAAGAACTAGCTAAGATCTACACAACAGCAGTTACTTGAGTATTTTAGACTAAAAAAGAATTTTAAGGTTTTCTGAATGACCCAGATAATTAGATAAAAAAGAGAACCCACCTGTACTATCTACTAAACCATACCTGCCAAGATGTTTAGATAATGGCCAAATATTGCTAATCTATGTGTATTTGATGTGCAGAGTGGCTATCTAAAGAAAAATACTTCTTTGAAAGATGGCCACATTACCAAATCATCAAACATCAGGATAATCATTGGAAAATGTCAATTAATCATCTGGACATGTTGCTAGATTTATGACGAATGTGGTTGATTCTGTTGCTTTCTCTCTGGTACTTTGCCCTCTTGTTGGATAAGGGTGATCACAGGGTGACATACGGAAAAAGACAATGTCCGCTGGAGGCCAAAGCTTCTGGTTGAAAGGAGGAAAATATGTTTCCCTAGATGCCTAGAAAAAGTTGACTTATTTGACGTTTCCCTTCATTGGAATTCTTTGTGTTGATACACACTGGAGTTTACTGTTAACACTTTCTTTTAATTAAAAAAAAAAAAGCAGCTGTTCAATCAAGAGACTATTTTATCAAAGCCCATGAAGCCAGCCCTCTGTGTGTGGTTCTTTCTATAGAAATGATCACTTTCTAATGACAGATGCCATGCTACCTTGTCATGGGGTACATCTGGGTCCTCCTATGAGATTGTGAACCCATTCAAAGTTTGAGGGTTGCAACTGGTTTTGACACTAACTGAGAGACAAAGCAACAGTCAGCCAGATAGAGGTTGGAATTATGACTTATCATCCAAGTTAATACTGAAAAACATCAGGACATAAACAGAAGGTTGAATTTGACCTGCTTATAGTAATACACCCTAGAGGTTAGTTTACTCACGCTTCAATGGCAGAACTAGAAAGCCCAACCTCACTCACAGGGGCAGGGCTTTGAAGCCTAACATTACCAGATGGATGAGAGCTGATGAGAAAGGATACATCCCCTCTGCCAGTAGGCAGGTCCCAAAACAGAAGGGAGAGGGCTGAATTGTGTGCAACACTAGTCATAGGGATCCCACCCTGCCCAGGACAGCAAGGGACCTGCAGGCAGCCATGAGTGTTACTCTAATAAGAGTCCCTCCATATGGAAACAAAACACAAGGGAGGAAAAGTTCCACCCCTTTCCAACAGTGGGCAGCATTCATATCTAAGTGGGTTTTTGTTTGTTGTTTTTTCCTGTCTCCAGTACCAAAAACAGTGCTCTGCTCAAAAAGTACTTATTAATAAAGGTTAACCGTGAATGGGATGACCTCCAAAGAGAGAGATCAGTTTTTAAAGTCAAGCTTGAATCCTGCTTCTGAACCTCTCCAACTGTATGCCCTTAGACAACTAATTGAACTTTCTTGATTTCATCAACTGTAAAATCCAGATGGTAAATACCTAGCTCACAGGAGTCTCATGAAGGCTAAATGTCTCAAGAGTTTATCCCAATGCTGGTGGGAGCAGAGAGGCGCTCAAAGCTGTGAGCTCTCTTCCTCTTCTTTCCCCCTAATAAAATCTGCTCTCAGAAAAAGAAAAAATAAAAATCTGGTACAAGGCATCTTTTATGCTCCCATCAATGAGTTCTCCTCTTCCGGGACCATTTTTCTGCTTAAGCCCTTTCACCCAGTGTAACAAAGCTTAGTTCAGTCAGGTGTGGTCAAGGAGCCAAACAAGAGGGGCTTAGAATAAGGGCATCATTCCGGAAGTCAGGGCCTCCGGATTTTTCTGTCGTCATTATTTTCTGTGCCTCCTCTGCCCCTGTACCATGCCTAATCCTTTGTTTCTGAAGGACTGTCATGAGGACAAATGTCTCTTAAATGGCAAGAGGGACATGAAGGATAATGAGAATAGGAAAAGAAGTAAGAAAGATCTGGGCCCTGATTGCCTTGCTGCTTAAAACAAATGAAATGGGAATCAAGATCTGTGACTTAGCGCTGCAATGTTTATAGAATTGAAACTTAACGCGCTTGCTTTTAATTGCTCCTTAATGGCATACAGAATTACTAGACATTAAATCACTTTAGAGGAGTGCAGGCAGAGTTACTTTATCTGAGTAAAGTCACCTTTAGTTTTTTACGCTAGCCATTAGGCAGCCTAAATGCTAGAAGATGTCACAATTATTTGTTTTGCCTGGAAAATATTCCCAAGTAGTTAGACCCCACCCACTGCCTGATGTCCTCAGAAAAATTAATGACCAATTGCAGGTGCCACTTTGCCTGAGGTACACAGTATATATCGACTTCATTGTAAGGAAGTGGTAAGACAAATTGGAGATGCAAAGGGGACTTCGAGACCTATTTAGAAGCAGCTCTATATAGTAGCAATAACACAGCCTTTGGGAATAGGTAGGGCTGAATTTGAACCTCAATTCTGTTTTCTTACATTGCATTTGTATAGTAAATCTATCATGCATGATCCACTTACCCAATCCCTATATCCCCTAAGAGTTCCAAGTGAACAGTCCCTTCCTTACAACACTGAGAAATACACTGGGGAGCAGAGCACCATCCTCTTTGAAAAGTGGGTGTACTTTGGATAAAGGTAGGAAACAATGCTATTGAGTGGACTCCCTTATTACAATGAAAATGATGAGACCCCATGGCGGCACTTAACCACCAGCTGCACAGTGGCATAGCTGGCAATAATTTGCAGCATGGAAAAGAGGACAGCTTGACCCGAAGGGATCTTTGGCTGATACAGTGCATGTTATCAGGTGAACAGTACCCACTGGAGTTGTGCAACAAGATAGTCTCTCCCTAGGAACTGGTATATGGTAACCCACTAAGATTCCAGTTCATCCATGTGCCACCAACAAACAAAACTCTAGTATGTTAAACAAAACATTAAGTCTCCTCATCTAATTTCCATATCTTAGTTCAAAAACAGTGGTCTATATCATGAGAGCATATCCTTTCCAAATTGAAAGAAAACTCGTTGTGCTTCACACTTTCTAACTACTAAAAAAAAAAGGCAATATTTAATAGTCTTATTTCAATTTTGGAAACATCACACACATCCTATGGAGGTACTGCCCCCATTTACTTAATTAACCTGTATGGCTACCAGGTCGAGAGGAATTTAGGAAGAACTCCAATTCAAGCACCTCTGCCATTTGACCTCTACAACTCAATAGATCCGATGATGCCTAAAATGTCTGTGGCTGGCAAGGATGCTCTATGGAGTCTATTACAAGCCTTAGAAAGAGAATCACAGTGAGTTTGGAGGCAGATTCATGCCCCTTTTGGTGGGTAGCTATTCTTTTGAAAATAGTTCTTGGCTTGCTGTTGGACTTCTTTAGAGACTGAACACCTCACCATGAAAGAATAGGGAACTGTGCACCTTAAAAGAAACCTAGTTAGGTATTCCCAGCAGTATCCATGATCAAGTGGAAGCTGTAATGTACAAGATTAAGTAAGTACAAGAGGACCCTTGGAGATACAAGTAATTTGCATAATTGGCTCTCGCTACAAGTGTGCCTATCCCTAAATCCCCCCTAAGGTACTGTCATGTTTTCCTCAATCCACTCCTATGCCCTCATGAAGAATTCCCAATAACCAACCAACTGAGTAAGGAAAAAAGTGACTTACAGAAGACTTTGCATAATATGCTGACCTGAAAGTAGAACACTGTGATATTATAGCCTCATTTAATTGAGGCCTGAAGGACAGTTCTGTAGGAAATGCTCCTAGTTGGTAAAACTACAAGAAGTACATCTCACAGTCTCCTGTGCATGGAAAGAATGAAGGCCTGAGATGAGTCTCTGTATCAATTCATGGGTAATAGCTACATGAATTGTCTGTGTTGAAGAGGAAGAAATTTTCCTCTACCCTTCTAGGTACTTCTGACTGGTCTAAGAAATAAACTGACACGAGACAGATTAACAGGAAAAAAATCAAACAGAAGTTTAATAACATGTGTATGTGGAAGAGACCCAGGAAAACTGAGTAACTCACCAAAATAGCCAAAACCCTCACCTTAAATACTGTGTTCAGCCAAAGACAAGAGAGGATGTTTGGGGCTTCAAATGGGGAGGAAGACAATTCACATGGAGATGGAAAAGCAAATGTTTGGTAAATAATTATTTGCTGGGCCATACAGAGACAATGGGACACAGAGAGGAATTTTAACAGACTTTGCTAGGTTCCCCTCTGTCTACCACATTTAATTCATATTATACTTATCTATGGGGATAGCTTTCTTCCTGGAATAGATCCTCTATCTACAGTCTTTTAGGCAGTTAGGGGGAAGGTCAACGTTTCTTCCTGAGTCTTTTAGGCCTTGACTGTTTCCAGCTCAAAACAATCCATATGCCAAAGGGACGTTTTGGGGTGGCAAAATAGGCTCCCCTACAGCTGCTAGCAGAGTCAGAATAAATAAGTTTTAAGTTTGGTGATAAGATTCGTGAAAGAAATATGTGGATGAGCCACTCATTTAATGAGTTCAGAGTATAAGACTATGTATGGCCACATAAATGTTAACTATGGGGTCCCCGGGGTGGGGGAGGAGAGCGGAGGAGACTCTCGCTGACAAGGTTCATAACGATGGTCTCCTCTATGGATGTCATTTCACCTCCTTCCCTAGCCACGGCAGTGATTGCTCGGTGCTCATGAACAAAGCGGCCACGTTGGCAAAAACAGAAAAGGTTCATGTGTAGAACAGGAACTCCCCCTCACCACATCTGGCCTGGCCTTTAAAAGAGCTAAGTCTCACTCTCATCAACAATAACCACTTGTAAACTTGACATGGTATCACATCCTAGGGTGCTGAGCCTACTACCTGGTAGTAGAGAGAGCATGGGAAATGTACACAAGCTTTCCCTGAGTCACACTTCTGTTAGCAACACCATCTTTGGATTTCCTAAGAAAAGAAAACTTTAAAGAATGATGCAGTGGCCTATAGAAGACTCAGATAAGCACCAGATTGGAAATGTCACCTTGAGAAGCTAAGGATATGAATGTGCTCTGACAAGCAATCAACATATTGTGCTATTTCCCTCAGAGTCAAAACCAATGGATGAAAGTGGGGCACCTTTCACCGTTACATCAATTGACCTACTTACAGGGACTTCCCTGGTGGCGCAGTGGTTAAGACTCCGTGCTCCCAATGCACGGGGCCCGGGTTCGATCGCTGGTCAGGGAACTAGATCCCACATGCATGCCGCAGCTAAGAATTCACATGCTGCAACTAAGGAGCCGGCAAGCCACAACTAAGACCTGGGGCAACCAAATAAATAAGTTTTAAAAAAATTGACCTACTTACAAAAAAAATAAACAAATTTATGGTCTCTAGGACTCCAGACTTTGCTTAGTTATAGGTCTGAGTGCCCAAGAGAGTAATTCTTCCATTGCACTTAAAGTTAAAACTGCCATATGGCCATTTGGGGATCCTTATGTTACAAGATGTTATGTTACAAGATGGACAGGGTTATTAACCATAATTACCAGTGGAAAATTGCTGCTATATGATGAGGGCAAAGAGGAACATTCTAGACCACTGAGGATCATTCTGAGTACCTTCTAGTGTCTCCAAGTCCACTGTAAAATGTTTGTCTAAGACTAAAGCAACCCGTATAGGAAAGTCCATCAAAGGCTCAAATACCTCAGGACTATAAGCTTAGTT
This sequence comes from Eubalaena glacialis, assembly GCF_028564815.1. Taxonomy (NCBI): domain Eukaryota; kingdom Metazoa; phylum Chordata; class Mammalia; order Artiodactyla; family Balaenidae; genus Eubalaena; species Eubalaena glacialis. Next base: position 49,683,802 of record NC_083720.1, read on the forward strand.
CATCCTGTCAGGTGAAATATCCCAACCAGCCAAGGTGTTTTTCAAAAAAAATAAAAAAGAAAGAAAGAAAAGAAACATGAAATGCATGATGGAGGAAGGGAATTATAACACCAATGGCCTCATGACCAAGTACAGAACTGAGATTCCTCTTAGCTCTGTATTTTTGGAGTATGTTGATGGTGGTTAGATTTACCACTTAGTCCATGGGTTATAAAATATCAAGGCAGGACTGTGATTCAGCTAAGGTAAGAAAAAATAAACTCAGACGTGGATGTCATAACTGACAAGAGTTTGTACCTCCCCTTTGGAGAGCATACGGTGGGGTCCAACTTTGTTTTTGTAAAAGATGGTTCCATACGTTAAAAAACTGTGCTACTACTGTTGTTTGGAATTTTGCACATGGAAAAGAATGTGTACAAAGCACCCCAAGGATTGAAGTGGCAGACAAATCAGATTAGCTCATGTATCACCCACTCCCATTTCCTTCTAGGATTGTACCATATCTTGTACCATATCTTCCTGCACTTTAGAAACAGGATAACGTATTTCCAGGTCTTCTGCAAAGAGGGTTCCACTCAGCAGACTGCACTGCACAAGTCTTGCAAGAGGGAACTGAGCAGTGTGAGATGGCAAACTCACACAGGGAAACAAGATCTCCTTGAAACTAAAGCAGTGAAGACATCTGGTTCTCTGGGGTAGCTTTGAGGGAGGTTTCACTCCAGCATCATAAGTGCAAGTAGCAGATGGCAGTGGCAGTGGGAGTTCACCTAGAACAGTTACAGAGTGTGCCTGGGTGATTCTCTTTCTGTTTTGCTCTTGACAGTGTAGCAGGCAAGGCTAATTCCTTGACCATCCTGAATATTCGGTATGCTACTAAATATTTTTTAATAAACCTCTAACTACAGTCTTTCTGTTACTTATAATCATGAATCCTGACTAATAAAATACTTGCTTACATAAAGGGATTATTTTAAATTTATAAATTTTATATTTTTGCTTAATTATATATCACAAACAGAATTACATAATTAATTTTTTTCTTTTTTTCTTAAAAACAGTTGAGATGAAATTTTACTACACAGACCTAGGCCCTGAGTTTTTTGGTTTTTTTTTTAAACATCTTTATTGGAGTATAATTGCTTTATAATGGTGTGTTAGTTTCTGCTTTATAACAAAGTGAATCAGTTATGCATATACATATGTTCCCATATCTCTTCCCTCTTGCATCTCCCTCCCTCCCACCCTCCCTATCCCACCCCTCTAGGTGGTCACAAAGCACAGAGCTGATCTCCCTGTGCTATGCGGTTGCTTCCCACTAGCTATCTATTTTACATTTGGTAGTGTATATATGCCCATGCCACTCTCTCACTTTGTCACAGCTTACCCTGAGTTTTGACAAACATCTACAACTGTGTAACCCACATCATTATCCAGAAATGGAATATTTCCATCACCCCAGCAAGTTCCTTCATAGTAAATCCTCCCTCTCCAAAGGATACCCCACTTATTTCTACTACAATAGATCAGTTTTGCCTGTTCTAAAATTTCTCATAAATAGAATTATGCAGCAAGTACACATCAATGTCTGGCTCCCATCTTTTAGGATAATGTTTTTGTGATTCTTCCATGTTTTGGTGTGTATAGTTGATTATTCAGTTTTACTGCTGAATTGTATGAGTATGGCACAATTTGCTGATCCATTCTCCTGTTGATAGACATTTGAGTCTTTTCTATTCCCTGAGTATTATAAATAAAGCTGCCATAAATATTTATGTATAAATCTTTCTATTGACATAAGTTTTCATTTCTCTCAGCTAAATACCTAGGAGTGAAATTGCTGGCACATAGAGTAGGTGAATGTTTAATATTAGAAGAAGCTTCCAAACTGTTTGCCAAGATAGTTGTACCATTTTACAATTTCACCAACAATGTCTGAAAGTTCTAGATGCTCCATATCCTCACCAACATTAGGATTCCTCAGTACTTTTTAATTTTAGCTGTTCTAGAGGGAGTACAGTGGTATGCCATTGTAGCTTTAATTTGCATTTCCCTGATTATTACAGTATTGACCACATTTTCATGTGTTTATTGGCCATTTGTATATTTTCCTTTATGAAGAGTCTGTTCAATTATTTTCCGTATTTTTAAGTTGGGTTGTTCATAAGAGTCCTTTATGATCTGGATATAAATCTTCTGTCAGATATATAAATATAGATATACATATATAGATACAGATATAGATATAAAATATGTTCTCGAAGTCTGTGACTTGCATATTCATTTTCTTAACAGTATGTTTTGATGAATGGAAGTTTTTAATTTTCATAAAGTTCAATTTATCATTTAGTGTATACTTACTAATTTCTGTGTCCTGTCTAAAATTTCTCTGCCTACTCCAAGATCACAAATATATTCTTCCCGGTTTTTTTTCTAGAAGCTTAACAGTTCTAGATTTTATGTTTATGTATATGATTAAAATTGAATTAATATGTTGTGTAAGATGTGTGATAGAAGTCAAAGCTCATTTTGTTTCATGTGGATATCTGGTTGTTACAGCACTGATTGGTAAACAGAATTTCTTTTCGTATTGAATTGTTTTGGCACCTCTGTGGTCAATCAAGTGAATATGTATGTGTGGGTCTATTTTTTTCCACTGTTCTTTTTGTCTACACTTATACTAGAACTACACTTTCTAGATTATTATAGCTTTATAATAAGTCTGGAAATTCGGCGGTGTAAGTCAAATTTCTTTCCTTTTCAAAATTCTCTTGGTTACTCTAAGTCCTTTGCACTTCCATATAATTTCTTAGAATCACCTTGTCAATTTCTATCGAAAAGCTTGCTAAGATTTCAATCGAGGTTGCATGGAATTTATGGAATATTGGGGGGATAATGGTACCTTAGCACTATTGGATCTTTCAGTCTAATATTATATCTCTCCTCTTATTTAGTTCATTGCTCAGAATTATCTTGTAGTTACTAGTTTATGTCTTCCACATATACCATTACATTTATTTATAAATATTTTATGTTTTTGTATTATAGAAAATGGTATTATTTTATATTTTCCAATTATTCATTGGTAATAAATAAAATTAATTTTTGTATACTGTAACATTACTAAATTCACTCACCGGGTTTCTTTTGTGGTTTATTTGTAGATTCCTTGGAATTTTCTAATAGAAAATCATATTATTTGAGGATAAAGACAATTTTATTTTTTCCTTTCTGGTCTATATGGCTTTGTGGTCATTTTCTTCCTTTCATTGGTTAGGACTTGAAGTACAATGTTGAATAATGAGAGTAGATGATGAGTGAGAGTAGAGTCCTTGCATTCTTCTGGAATATAGGATCAAGGGATTTAAGGTTTCACCATTATCATGTCAGCTGAGATTTCTTTTTTTTGAAGACATCCTTAATGAGATTGAGGAAGCTCCCCTTAGTTCCTAGTTTGCTGACAGTCTGCTATCATAAACGTGTGTTGAACTTTTTCAAAAGTTTTCCTGCATCTATTAAAATGATCATATAATTCTTCTCCTTTATTCTATTAGTTTGATAAATTACATTAAGGCTTGGATGTTGAAGCAATCTCACATTTTTGGAATCAACTCCACTCCGTCATGTTGTATTATGCTTTTTACATATTGCTGACTTCTTTTGCTAATATTGAGTCCATCTGGGTTCATGAGGTATATTGGTATCTTACGAACATAGACACTTTTTTTTTAAATTTTTTGGCCATGCCATGTGACATGTGAAATCTTAGCTCCCCAACCAGAGATCGAACCCACGCCCCGCTGCATTGGAAGTGCAGAGTCTTAACCACTGGACCACCAGGGAAGTCCCAAACATAGACATTCTTGTGTGGTCTGATCAGGTTAGTGCTGCCTTATTATTTTCTCAAAGTGTCCGTACAAGGTTGATATTGTTGCCTCCTTACATATTTGATTAAATTCACCAGCATATGAATACGGTATTTTCTTTCTGGGAAGGTTTTAAATTATAAATTTAATTTATTTAACAAATATAGGGCTATTCAAATTTTTTTCTCCTTGTGTCTGTTTTAAAAATGTGTGTCCCTCAAGGAATTAGTTCATTTAATTTAAATAATGTACACACTGCCATATTTAAAATAGATAACCAACAAGGACCTACTGTATAGCACAAGGAACTCTGCTCAATATTCTGTAATAACCTAAGTGGAAAAAGAACTTGAAAAAGAATAGAAAAAAAATTAATGATGTGGACTTACATGATACCATTTATATGAAATGTCCAGAGAAGGTAAATCTGTAGAGATAGAATGCAGATTAGTGGTTGCCTGAGGCTGGGGGTGAGGATGGGGAGTGACTGCAGTGGCCATGAGAGAGATTCTTGGGGTGATGGGAATGTTCTAAAATTGTATCATGGTCCTCTAAGATGAGGAATAAGACAAGGGTGTCCACTCTCACCACTATTATTCAACATAGTCTTGGAAGTCCCAGCCACAGCAATCAGAGAAGAAAATTAAAAGGAATGCAAATTGGAAAAGAAGTAGTAAAACTGTCACTGATTGCAGACGACATGATACTATACATAGAAAATCCTAAAGATGCCACCAGAAAACTACTAGAGCTAATCAATGAATTTAGCAAAATCACAGGATACAAAATTAATACACAGAAATCTCTTGCATTCCTATGCACTAACAATGAAAGACCACAAAGAGAAATTAATGAAACAACCCCATTTACCATTACAACAAAAAGAATAAAATACCTAGGAATAAACCTACTTAAGGAGGAAAAAGACCCGTACAAAGAAAACTATAAGATACTGATGAAAGAAATCAAAGATGACACAAACAGATGGAGAGATATACCATGTTCTTGGATTGGAAGACTCAAGATTGTGAAAATGATTATACTACCCAAAGCAATCTACAGACTCAATGAAATCCCTATCATATTACCATAGGCATTTTGCACAGAACTAGAACAGAAAATTTTACAATTTGTACGGAAACAAAAAAGACCCCAAATAGCCAAAGCAATCTTGAGAAAGAAAAACGGAGCTGGAGGAATCAGGCTTCCTGACTTCAGACTATACTACAAAGCTACAGTAATAAAGACAGTATGTTACTGGCACAAAAACAGAAATATAGATCAATGGAAAAGGATAGAAAGCCCAGAGATAAACCCAAGCACCCGCACCTATGGTCACCTAATCTATGACAACGGAGGCAAGAATATATAATGGAGAAAAGACAGCCTCTGCAATAAGTAGTGCTGGGAAAACTAGATAGCTACATGCAAAAGAATGAAATTAGAACACTCCCTAACAAAAATAAAGTCAAAATGGATTAAAGACCTGAACGAAAGGCCAGACAGTATAAAACTCTTAGAGGAAAACATAGGCAGAACGCTCTTTGACATAAATCGCAACAAGATCTTTTTCGACCCACCTCCTAGAGTAATGAAAATAAGAACAAAAATAAACAAATGGGACCTAAGTAAACTTAAAAGCTTTTGCACAGCAAAGGAAACCATAAACAAAACAAAAAGACAACCCTCAGAATGGGAGAAAATATTTGCAAACGAAGCAACTGACAAAGGATTAATCTCCACAATATACAAACAGCTCATGCAGCTCAATATCAAAAAACCAACCCAATCAAAAAATAGGCAGAAGTGTGCCACATCTTCTTTATCCATTCACCTGTCGATGGACACTTAGGTTGAAGTGTCCATCGACAGATAAATGGATAAAGAAGACATGGCACGTATATACAATGGAATATTACTCAGCCATAAAAAGAAACAAAATTGAGTTATCTGTAGTGAGGTGGATGGACCTAGAGGCTGTCATACAGAGTGAAGTAAGTCAGAAAGAGAAGAACAAATACCATATGCTAACATATATATATGGAATCTAAAAAAAAAAAAAAAAAGGTCATGAAGAACCTAGGGGCAAGATGGGAATAAAGATGCAGACCTACTAGAGAATGGACTTAAGGACACAGGGAGGGGGAAGGGTAAGCTGGGACAAAGTGAGAGAGTGGCATGGACATATATACACTACCGAAGTAAAATAGCTAGCTAGTGGGAAGCAGCCGCATAGCACAGGGAGGTCAGCTCAGTGCTTTGTGACTACCTAGAGGGGTGGGATAGGGAGGGTGGGAGGGTGGGAGGGAGGGAGATGCAAGAGGAAAGGGATATGGGGATATATGTATATGTATAGCTGATTCACTTTGTTATAAAGCAGAAACTAACACACCATTGTAAAGCAATTATACTCCGATAAAGATGTTAAAAAAAAAAAAAAATGGGCAGAAGACCTAAATAGACATTTCTCCCAAGAAGACATATAGACGGCCAAGAGGCACATGAAAAGCTGCTCAACATCACTAATTATTAGAGAAATGCAAATCAAAACTACAATGAGGTATCACCTCATGCCCGTCAGAATGGCCATCATTAAAAAATCTACAAACAATAAATGCTGGAGAGGGTGTGGAGAAAAGGGAACCCTGTTGCACTGTTGGTGGGAATATAAATTGATACAGCCACCACGGAGAACAGTATGGAGGTCCTTAGACAACTAAAAATAGAACTACGATATGACCCAGGAATCCCACAATTGGGCATATACCCAGAGAAAACCATAATTCAAAAAGAGTCATGTACCATAATGTTCACTGCAGCACTATTTACAATAGTCAGGACATGGAAGCAACCTAAATGTCCATCAACAGAGGAATGGATGAAGAAGATGTGGTACATATATACAATGGAATATTACTCACCCATAAAAGGAACGAAATTGGGTCATTTGTAGAGACGTGGATGGACCTAGAGACTGTCATACAGAGTGAAGTCGATAAGAGAAAAACAAATATCTTATATTAATGCATATATGTGGATCTAGAAAAATGGTATAGATGATCTTATTGGCAAAGCAGAAATAGAGACACAGATATAGAGAAAGAATGTATGGACACCAAGGGGGGTAGCGGGGTGGGATGAATTGGGAGATTGGGATTGACATATATACACTATTGATAATATGTATATAATAGATAACTAATGAGAACCTACTGTATAGCTCAGGGAACTCTACTCAATGCTCTGTGGTGACCTAAATGGGAAGGAAATCCACAGAGAGGAGATATATGTATACATATAGCTGATAAACCTTGCTGTACAGTAGAAACTAACACAACATTGTAAAGCAACTATACTCCAGTAAAAATTAATTTAAAAAATAAAAATAAAAAATAAAATTGTATCATGGGATGGTTGCACAACTTTATAAATTTACTACAAATCATTGTTTGTTTCATACATGAATTTAATGGCATGTAAATTAAACCTCAATAAAGCTGTTAAAATTTTTTCTAAAAGGATCAATTAAGAGAAAAAAAACAAAACAAATTTATTGTCAGAGTGTATTCACATTATTCATATTATTCCTTTACTATCCTTTAGACATCTGTAGGATTTGTGGTAATGTCCATCATTACTGATAATGATAAATGTGCTTCCTTCTATTTTCTTGATCAGTTCATCTAGGGGGTTATTAATTTTATTAAACTTTTCAAAGAAATCATTTTAAATTTGATTAGTTATCTCCTTTTTAATTCATTTTATTGATTTCTACTAATCTAATTATTTTCTTTCTACTTATTTTGGGTTTAATTTACTCATTTTTTTCTAATTTCCCAAAATGGATTAATTCCAAACCTTATTTTTATTTGCTTATATAAGCATTTAAAATTTTAGCAGTTCTTTATAGCTATATTCACACATCTTGACATACAGTCTTTTCCTTATCATTCAGTTTGAAATATTTTCTAAAGAGCACTATGATTTTATGATTTATTTAAAAGTGTGTTACTAAATTTCCAAATATTTGAGAATTTTCTAGATATCTTCTTTATTGATTTCTAATTTTGGTCAGAGAATATAAATTATTTAAAACTTACTTAGACATTTTTTATAGTCCAGCATATGATCTATCTTTACAAATGTTCCATGTGCACTTTAAGATAATTTGTATTTTGCAGGTTTGGGAAGTAGCAGTCCACATATATAAATGAGACTAGCATAGTTGATGGTATTATTTAATTCTTCTATATTCTTACCAAATTCCTTGTTTAATTGTTCTATCAAGTAATGAGAAGAAATGTTAAAAATCACAACTAAAATTGTGGATATGTCTATATCTTCATGATGAACTGACTCTTTAATCATTTTTAAAATCCCTCTGTATCTATTGTCATATTCAATATCCTGAAATCTACTTTGTCTGATGTTAATATGATCATTCTGAGTATCTTTTGAGTAGTATTTTATGGTGTTACCTTTTTCTATTCTTTTACTTTTAGCCAATCTTTTCCTCTTATTTAAAATGCATCTCTTAAAGGGAACCCTCTTGCACTGTTGATGGGAATGTAAATTGATACAGCCACTATGGAGAACAGTATGGAGGTTCCTTAAAAAACTAAAAATAGAACTAACATATGACCCAGCAATCCCACTACTGAGCATATATCCTGAGAAAACCATCATTCAAAAAGAGTCATGTACCACAACGTTCATTGTAGCACTATTTACAACAGCCAGGACATGGAAGCAACCTAAGTGTCCATCGACAGATGAATGGATAAAGAAGATGTGGCACATATATACAATGGAATATTACTCAGCCATAAAAAGAAACGAAATTGAGTTATTTGTAGCGAGGCAGATGGACCTAGAGTCTGTCATACAGAGTGAAGTAAGTCAGAAAGAAAAGAACAAATACTGTATGCTAACACATATATATGGAGTCTAAAATAAAAAAATTGTTCTGAAGAACCTAGGGGCAGGACAGGAATAAAGACGCAGACATAGAGAATAGACTTAAGGACAGCGGGAGGAGGAAGGGTAAGCTGGGACGAAGTGAGAGAGTGGCATGGACATATATACACTACCAAATGTAAAACAGATAGCTAGTGGGAAGCAGCCGCATAGCACAGGGAGGTCAGCTCAGTGCTTTGTGACCACCTAGAGGGGTGGGATAGGGAGGGTGGGAGGGAGACGCAAGAGGGAGGGGATATGGGGATATATGTATATGTATAGCTGATTCACTTTGTTATACAGCAGAAACTAACACAACATTGTAAAGCAATTATACTCTAATAAAGATGTTAAAAAAATTAAAATAAAATAAAATGCATCTCTTATAGTAGCACGTAATTAGATTTTGCTTTTAATTCCCTATCATCAATCTCTGCCAATTAGTTGGAGTGTTTACTCCACTTATACTTAATGCAATTATTGATATAGTTGAGTTTTTAGCTATCATCTTGCTATTAGTTTCCTATTTTTCCCATCTGTTCCTTACTCATTTTGTCCTTTCTTACCTTCATTTGGATAAATCAATCCATTTTATTTATTTATTTTTATCTATAGTATTAAGCTTTTTAGTTTTATCTCTTATTTTTTATTGGTGATGGTGTTTATTATAGCTTTAGGGATTACAATATGCATTCTTAATTTATCAGAGCCTGTTATAGAGTAATGTTTTGAAAGTATGTTATGCTACTTTATGTGTAATGTAAGATTCTTACAAATATACCTCCTTTTATTTGCTTGGTCCACTGTCACAGGTTTTACTTCTGTATAATGCTATAACATCCACAATCTATTACTATTAAATTGCTCTAAATAATAAAGTGACTCAAACAAATTAAGAGAAGAAAAAAAGACAGTCTGATATATTTATCCACATATTTGCTATTTCTGGTGATTATTTCTTTTATGTCTTTGTGTTTCCAACTGTTATCATTTCTCTTTAGTGCAAGAAACTTCCTTTGATATTTATTATGTGCTATCCTGTGTTGATGAAATTGTTCCACTGTTTCATTTGAAAATGTTTTCATATCACCCTATTTTTTGAATAGTATTAGGAAAATAAGCCAGGCATATCGTAAGATAAGAATCAATATGAAGGAAGAATTAGAAAGAGCTGTGGGAGTCTTCACCCAGTCTTGAAGGAGTCAGGAAAGGTTTACAGTAAAAGTGATATCTCAACTATCTGAAAGATGAAAAGAAAAGAGGCATATTGGTGAGTGAGAACAGAGAGGCCAGTTTTCTTTTTTTCAAGCTAAGTAAAATATAACTAACTTAACTAAAATCCTACAGTGCATTTGGAGTGTTTCCTTTATCTCCCCTTTTCTTTTAATTAGTTGTTTATTTACTATTATAAATAGCAGTATCTTTGAATATTTCATCTGTCTCTATTTGCATGATTTACTCATAATAAAACTCCTAGAATTAAACACTTGAGGTAAAAGGTATACGCATTTTTTATCTTTTAATACATACTAAAAGGTAAATTTCCCCTAGCATGGTTATATAAATTTTCATTCCCACCAGCAGCCTATGATAATTATGGAATTAGATAAAGCCTATAGGCTTTATATTCCTGGAGCTTATAGCATAATTATTAAAATTTCAGGTTCCTCATTAGCCTTTCCTCCTCTATTACTGCTGGGGCCACCTGCAGATCCATCTTTCCCAATTCCCAGCAAAAGTCCAGACCGTAGATGGAGATTTCCAGGACTCCTTCAGAGCATCGTTCTTGACCTGTGAGATAGATAACCTTTCCTGCCAGGCCAACTCCATGTTATGTCCTATATAAGCCTGAGCTCTGACCCCATGTTCACCCTTGGTCCTTGCTCTGATACATAGCTTGGGATCTCAGTTTCCTACAAAATGAGACTCCTAACTTACTGTTAAACTTTTCCCTCCTAGGAAATGAAGACCTATTTATGGTTCCCATTCCTATGTCTGGATCCACCCTGGAATTGTGGACAAAACTTTCTGACGTCAATTGTTTCTCTGTATTTCTCAATGTCACCCACCCTAAAATCAACATCTCTGTGCTCCATTTACTCATAAGTAGGCTTCCTACAGTCCACCTCCAAGTACTTTGATTACATTCACATTTTTTAAAAAAACCTCTTATATCATAAAAATCTTCATAGCAATAACCAAAATTCATTTTTACACCTTCAATCACATCAGAGACATTCATAAATATTGAACACAGAATAAAAATTTACAGGACAGAATAACCTAAATTCAACAGTTTGAAATTCTTTCTTGTTGCAACAAAGACTATCTTTGCTTGCTGCAGGTGAGCTATCAGAAAAAGAAAGTCACTTTTATTGAACTCACATTTCATAAAACCTATCTATTCCATGTAAGAAAAAAAATTCCTTCAATGAGAACAGATTCAAGGGAGGTTATATTTTGCTTGGTTGTACATATTTTGTGAATAAAAGCATATATTTGCATTTTATTTTCTTACTTTAATGGTACAATATTTATAATATTGTACCATAAATCAGTGAAGACTTGTGCCTTTATTGGGTCTGCCTATTACCAAAGTTTTCTGTGGAATACAGCTACATACGTGGTGGAGATCTCATTAACCCTTAAGATGGTAAGGTAAGGTGTATGTACCTACACAAATATTAGATAACTCTATGCAGCGTTCTTATCTTAGAGTTTGCATATCTTTTTGTGATGTGCGGACGTAATCCCAGTTTCCTCTTATTCCCATACTTTGCCCCAGAGCCATATGGAAGATCTGAAAAAGTCAATAAGGAATAATGGAAAAACATGATATATTGTATATTTTAGTGACATCTCTACCTCACTCACACACACACACATGCAAAACACTTATAAGCAGAATCATCATTAATCTATTCTTAACACAGGCAACAGGCACAAAACATGCACTCACAGGATGGAAGCATGCCAGCACTCCCTCTGGCACCGTCTGGTGACCTTTTTTAGCCAGACCAGAGGATATAGTACAGAAATCTCAAGTTAGAAGGTGGTTGGTTTTCTTGCTTGCTTGCCACCAATGACAACCTGAAATGTGAGGTAGACACCTCTACAGATTTCTCTAACCAGGGAGCATGAAAATTTACCCTGTTTACTTTATTCCCTCAACTTCTGCCACGTATCCTAGCCTTTCTTTCAAGTTTCATCTGAAATGTTGCTTCCTCCATGAAAACACTTCCTGATCTCCCAGAGCAAATGTGAGGACTCTGAAGGTGCTTTATATAAATCATAAGATAAATAAGAGTTGATATGAAAGAGGACTTGGAAAGATCTATGGGATGAGAAAGGGCACTTCACCCAGAGGGAGTCAGAGAAGATTTTCTGGGTCAGTGGTATCTAAACTAACTTTTCAAAGATGAAAAGAGTTAGGCCAACTGGTGACTTGGTTCTACACATCATTTACCTTAATTTCTTAATTGATTAGGTACTGTGCACTAAACACTGTGCTAAGTACTTTCAAAGCTTTAACATGCTTTCTCTGCTTTATAATTTTCTTTTACTCAGGATAAAAGCTATAGATTGTCCTTGTGTTCTCTCTCATGCCCCACTTACAAGCCATCAGAAAATCTTGTTGACTCTTCTGTTAAATCCAGATTCCAACCCCTTCCCACCACTGCGGCTACTACCATCCTAGCCCTAGCACCATTCTCCCTTGACTGAATGACTGCAATAGCCTCCGAATTCATCTCCGCCTTTCACCATGGCTCCTGCCTCTCCCTATTTTACTATTATACTTCAAACTTAAATCAGATGATGTCACTCCTCACTGAAACTCTACAACGTCCCACCCCCTCCTCACCCTCACAAGAAAGCCAAAACCCCTACAATGGCTAAAAGATCCCACACAACCTGATCTTTCCCTTTCATTCCCTACCTGATCTCATTTCATAAAACTCTTCCCAGTACTTCCGCTGCCCCAGTCTCACAATGGTCTTCTTGCTCTTTTGGCAGTATGTCAGGCCTGCTCCTGCCTCCGGCCTTTGTGTTGCCTGTTCTCTGTCCCTGAACTGCTCTTTCGAAAACATACACTGGTAATCTTCCTCACCTCCTTTGCTCAAATGGAACTTTCTCTGTGAAGCCTACTCTGACTACTATATTTAAAAGTGTAGCCCCCTCCCTACTCCCTATTCCCAGATGCCCTCTACTGTGCTCTACTTTTCTTTTTTCCTCCCATATCATTCATCAGCTTATCATGTATTACACAATTCATTTCCTTATCACATCTATTGTTTAGTTTCAATCTTCTTCCCCTGGAAACTGAGCCATATGAAGTCATATATCTTTGTCTATTTTATTCACCAATATATACCAAGCATCTATTACAGTCTTTAGCATAGAGAAGGCACTCAACAAATATTTTTCTGTTGAATAAATTAAATAATTTAATCATTTCAATAAGCCCATGAAGTAGGAACTCTCTTACACTATTCTAAAAGGATCATTAACAACGTTACCCGCTCACAGCCAGTTATTGGCAAAGTAAAGACTCAAATACAGCTACGCTCCAGAGGTCAGACCCTCAGTCCTGGCTCCCAGTCTGTTATGCATCCTCAGTACCATCCTGTGATCCTTTTAGGACAGGGATGGTATGTTTTCTACATATCTTGATATTGCCTCAGTGACATACACAGTAGTTCACATACAGTAGGTGCTCAGTAAACAGTCATGTAACTGTGTTTGGCCAGCTTGTCCCAAGCAACATGACCTTGATAGCTACAGTGCCTTCCTGAGTTGGCTCTTCCAACATTTGCCCTAAGAACATATTATGCTCACCTAGGAGTCACAGAATGATGTGAGTAAACAGAGGCCCAGAGAGGTCCAGGAGCCTACCCAAGGCTACGCAGCTACCTGGAGAAAAAGTCAAGACTGAGACCCAAATCTTCAAACTCTGCAGTCATTTCTCCTTTTGTGATTTTAATTTTTAAATATAGACATATCTATACCCTTCAAGTGCAAGTTAACGAAGGCAGGGACTGTTCATCTCTTCCGTGTGCCTTGCAACAGATGTATCCCAATGGTAGGTATACCAAGGGTATTCAATAAATACTTATTTGTTTCCAACAAGGCCCAAGCTGGACAGGCACAAACAGGAGAACCAACACAATTTACCTGGCTGGTCAGAGATAATGAGGGGAAGTGAAAAATGAAACAGCCGCAGGAAAGCAGCTAATAAGCAGTCAATTTCACCTTTAAAAGTGATCACAGTTTCAGAGGTGGAATTGGGAATTAAATAGAATTGGGAAGATTTTTTGATCAATATTCTCCATGGTTTTCATTTTAATTTAAAGGGAAAAAACAGCAAGGCCTTGAGCAAGACTGACAGATTGCTACTTGATCAATTCCTTCCTTGTCCCAGTTGTAAAAACAAAACCATAAATTATACTAATTCTTATTTTGGCTAAATGATTTTCAGCAGCATGGGTGAATGGTGACAGCCCAAGTAATCATGGATTCATCATTTCACACAGCCCAGAGTCACCGTATTGGAGCTGTTCTCCCTTCTGGGGCATTGTCCAAAAAAAATTGTGGCCCTCCCAGAGTCAAACTGAAAACCTGTTAAATAATTTAAATTTTCCATTTGTGTTCAAATAACTTTTCCTCCATTTCTACAAGCAGCTTTAGAATAATGGCATCAATTCTCATGATTGATGAGACATGGCCCGATACTCTGTAACTTTTTAGCTTAATTTTTCCTTCTACTGAATGGCTTTTGACTTCTGCAAAACTAGAAAGTGTGCTTTGGGCATATGTTTATCTCAAAGGCCTTTCAGACAGTGCCAGTAACCATAAGCAGATACCACTTGCCTAACGGGAAAATGTTATAGTTTTGTAGCATGAGTAACTAAATTAAATCTAAAAGGAGGGAAGAGGGGCAGAGTCAAGATGGCGTACTAGGAAGACATAGAATTTCTGTCTCCGCACAACTAGGGCACCTACCAGGCACAGTGGGGGACCATGGACACCTAAGGGGATGGGAGGAACCCCAGCAACCAGGTAGGATGTGGGGCGTGGGGGGAGTGAGGGGCAGGAGAAGTGGAGGCGGGATGGCACTGGCACCCCTGAGGGGCAGCTGGGGGAGGGGAAGGGATCCCACGCCCGAAGGGGGAAACTGTGGGACCACTGAGAGGACAGAGGATCAAAAGGGAGCGTGGCCAGGTTTCCCCTGCCCACCTGGGCCCCCGGGAGCCTGCTGAGATCCCAGGCCTGATCCTCTGCCCACCGAGGCCTCCTCCAGCCGCGGGTCCTGAGGGAGCAGGAGGGAGGGAAGGGGGAGCAAAAGTAAAGGCCAGACCTATGGGACCAGCACCCCTGAGGGGCGGCTGGGGGAGGGGAGGAGTTCCTACAGCCAGAGGGACCCACCCACGGTTAGGGGTCCAGTGGGGATGGGGGAGACCGTTGGTGGGAGGGCGTGGAGGAACGGAAGGGAATGTGGCCAGCACTTTCCCTGTCCACTTAGGCACCAGGGAGCCTGTTGGGCTCCCGGGCCTAATCCTCTGTCCTAGGAGCCTCCCTCCTGCTGTGCAGAACACAAGCCCTGCCCCTACACCCCCACCCAGGGCCCCACCTCCACACTCGGAGACCCCCTCTGAGACCCCCTCCAACTGCGCTGGGCCTAAACCCCACCCACACACCCCCACCCAGGGCCCCGCCTCCAAACTCTGGAGCTCCACAGTCGGAAGGCCCTCCTTTGCAGATGCTGCCTCTCCCCTTCCACGTGCAGGTCCTAAGCAGAGGCCCCGCCCCAGGCTTGAACATCACCCCCCAACCCACCTAGGTCCCGCCCCACCCGAAACCCCACCCCTACCTAAGTTCCACCCCTGCCTAAACGCCACCCCCATAGCCAAGGCTTTTGTTTTCTTCTTTCCTCTTTTAGATTGGGGTTTTGTTTTACCTTGTTGATTCACTGTTGTTGATTCTTTTATATTTTTATTTTTCCTAATAAATCTTTTATTTTTCTATTTTATTCTTTATACTTTGTTATTGTCATCTCCTTTTGCCTTGTCCCACGCCCCCGTTTTTTTTTTCTGTTGTGGTTTTATTTTATCTTGTTGCAGATGTTTCAATTATAGCTTTATTTTTCCTAATATATTTTTCATCTTTCTAATTTTACTTTGTTTTTTACTCTTTGATATTATACTGCTCCTTTTTCTCTTTCTTCTTCTTTTTTTTTTTTCTTACCACATCATGAAGCTTGTGAGACCTTGGTTCCCAGGCCGGAGGTCGGGCCCGAGCTCCTGTGGTGCTAGCTCTGAGTCCAAACCTCTGGACTAACAGAGAACCTCAGACCCCAGGGAATATTAATCGGAGAGAGGGCTCCTGGAGGTCCTCATCTCAGCACCAAGACCCAGCTCTATCGAACTGTCTGCAAACTCCAGTGCTGGACATCTCAGGCCAAACAACCAGTAAGACAGGAATATAGCATCACCCATCAAAAAGAGAGAGAAAAAAAAATTAAATGGCAAAAAAAATATTTTACAGACCAAGGAGCAAGGTAAAAACCTACAAGACCAGGTAAATGAAGATGAAATAGGCAACCTACCTGAAAAAGTATTCAGACTAATGATAGTAAAAATGATGCAAAATCTTGGAAACAAAAAAACTTTTTTTGTTTTTTTTTTCAGCCAAGATAAATCACTTTCATTTCTATAGGAAAGGGAGGATCTAAAAATATATATATAAATTACATTAGTAACACAACATAAGAAAAAAATAGAGGGGAAAAAAACACAAAGATGTCTGTAGGATGCTATTCTAACCTGTTTATACAAAGGTCCTGCATCAGAAATTCACAACCCTACCCACTTCTAAAAATATAGTTAGATATTTACAGAAGCGGTGGGTTTGTTTTTAAATTGCTTTTTCGTAAAAATATATTAAAGGTGAATAGAAATGCTCTCTCTCTGCCCCCTATCCAAGCCCCGAGATTTAACAAGGATCTAGAAGAACTAAAGAGCAAACAACCAGTGATCAACAACACAATTACTGAAATTAAAAATACTCTAGAAGAAACGAATAGCAGAATAACTGAGGCAGAAGAACGGATAAGTAAGCTGGAAGATAAAATGGTGGAAATAACTCCCAGAGAGCAGAATAAAGAAAACAGAATAAAAAGAATTGAGGACAGTCTCAGAGACCTCTGGGACAACATTAAATGCACCAACATTCGAATTATAGGGGTCCCAGAAGAGGAAGAGAAAAAGAAAGGGGCTGAGAAAATATTTGAAGAGATTATAGTTGAAAACTTCCCTAACATGGGAAAGGAAATAGTCAATCAAGTACAGGAAGCACAGAAAGTACCATACAGGATAAACCCAAAGAGAAACACACCAAGACACATATTAATGAAACTACCAAAAATTAAATACAAAGAACAAATATTAAAAGCAGCAAGGGAAAAGCAACAAATAACATACAAGGGAATCCCCATAAGGTTAACAGCTGACCTTTCAGCAGAAACTCTGCAAGCCAGAAGGGAGTGGCAGGACATACTTAAAGTGATAAAAGGGAAAAACCTACAACCAAGATTACTCTACCCAGCAAGGATCTCATTCACATTCGATGGAGAAATAACAACCTTTACAGATAAGCAAAAGTTAAGAGAATTCAGCACCACCAAACCAGCTTTATAACAAATGCTAAAGGAACTTCTCTAGGCAGGAAACACAAGAGAAGCAAAAGACCTACAAAAACAAACCCAAAACAATTAAGAAAATGGTAATAGGAACATACATATGGATAACTACTTTAAATGTAAATGGATTAAATGCTCCAACCGAAAGACATAGACTGGCTGAACGGATACAAAAACAAGACCCGCACATATGCTGTCTACAAGAGACCCACTTCAGACCTAGGGACACATACAGACTGAAAGTGAGGGTATGGAAAAAGATACTCCATGCAAATGGAAATCAAAAGAAAGCTGGAGTAGTAATCCTTGTATCAGACAAAATAGACTTTAAAACAAAGACTATTACAAGAGACAAAGAAGGACACTACGTAATGATCAAGGGATCAATCCAAGAAGAAGATATAACAATTGTAAACATTTATGCACCCAACATAGGAGCACCTCAATACATAAGGCAAACGCTAACAGCCATGAAAGGGAAAATTGACAGTAACACAATCATAGTAGGGGACTTTAACACCCCACCTTTACCAATGGACAGATCACCCAAAATGAAAATAAATAAGGAAACACAAGCTTTAAATGACACATTAAACAGGATGGACTTAATTGATATTTATAGGACATTCCATTCAAAAACAACACAATACACTTTCTTCTCAAGTGCTCATGGAACATTCTCCAGGACAGACCACATTTTGGGTCACAAATCAAGCCTTGGTAAATTTAAGAAAATTGAAATCGTATCAAGTATCTTTTCTAACCACAATGCTATGAGACTAGATATCAATTACAGGAAAAAAATTGTAAAAAATACAAAAACATGGAGGCTAAATAATATGCTACTAAATAACCAAGAGAGCACTGAAGAAATCAAAGAGGAAATCAAAAAAAACTTAGAAACAAACGACAATGAAAACACAACAACCCAAAACCTATGGGATGCAGCAAAAGCAGTTCTAAGAGTGAAGTTTATCGCAAAACAATCCTACCTCAAGAAAAAAAGATAAGTCTCAAACAACCTAACCTTACACCTAAAGCAATTAGAGAAAGAAGACCAAAAAACCCCAAAGTTAGCAGAAGGAAAGAAATCATAAAGATCAGATCAGAAATAAATAAAAAACAAATGAAGGAAACAATAGCAAAGATCAATAAAACTACAAGCTGGTTCTTTGAGAAGATAAACAAAATTGATAAACCATTAGCCAGACTCATCTAGAGAAAAAGGGAGAAGCCTCAAATCAATAGAATTAGAAATGAAAAAGGAGAAGTAGCAACTGACACTGCAAAAATACAAAGACCATGAGAGATTACTACAAGCAACTATATGCCAATAAAATGGGCAACCTGGAAGAAATGGACAAATTCTTAGAAAAGCACAACCTTCCAAGACTGAACCAGGAAGAAATAGAAAATATAAACAGATCAATCACAAGCACTGATATTGAGACTGTGATTAAAAATCTTCCAACAAACAAAAGCCAAGGACCAGATGGCTTCACAGGCAAATTCTATCAAACATATAGAGAAGAGGTAACACCTATCCTTCTCAAACTCTTCCAAAATATAGCAGAGGGAGGAACACTCCCAAACACATTCTACGAGGCCACCATCACCCTGATACCGAAACCAAACAAAGATGTCACAAAAAAAGAAAACAACAGGCCAGTATCTCTGATGAACATAGATACCAAAATCATCAACAAAATACTAGCAAACAGAATCCAACAGCACATTAAAAGGATCGTACACCATGATCAAGTGGGGTTTATCCCAGGAATGCAAGGATTCTTCAATATATGCAAATCAATCAATGTGATACATCATGTTAACAAAATGAAGGATAAAAACCATATGATAATCTCAGTAGATGCAGAAAAAGCTTTTGACAAAATTTAACATCCATTTATGATAAAAGCCCTGCAGAAAGTAGGCACAGAGGGAACTTACCTCAACATAATAAAGGCCATATATGACAAACCCACTGCCAACATCGTTCTCAATGGTGAAAAACTGAAACCATTTCCACTAAGATCAGGAACAAGACAAGGTTGTCCACTCTCACTACTATTATTCAACATATTTTTGGAAGTTTTAGCCACAGCAATCAGAGAAGAAAAAGAAATAAAAGGAATCCAAATCGGAAAAGTAGAAGTAAAGCTGTCACTGTTTGCAGATGACATGATACTATACAGAGAGAATCCTAAAGATGCTACCAGGAAACTACTAGAGCTAATCAATGCATTTGGTGGAGTAGCAGGATACAGAATTAATTCAAAGATATCTCTTGCATTCCTATACACTAATGATGAAATATCGGAAAGAGAAATTAAGGAAACACTCCCATTTACCACTGCAACAAAAAGAATAAAATACCTAGGAATAAACCTACCTAAGGAGACCAAAGACCTGTATGCAGACAACTATAAGACACCGATGAAAGAAATTAATGATACAAACAGATGGAGAGATATACCATGTTCTTGGATTGGAAGAATCAACATTGTGAAAATGACTATACTACCCAAAGCAATCTACAGATTCAATGCAATCCCTATCAAACTACCAATGGCATTTTTCACAGAACTAGAACAAAAAATTTCACAATTTGTATGGAAACACAAAAGATCCAGAATAGCCAAAGCAATCTTGAGAAAGAAAAACAGAGCTGGAGGAATCAGGCTCCCTGACTTCACACTATACTACAATGCTACAGTAATCAAGACAGTATGGTACTGGCACAAAAACAGAAATATAGATCAATGTAAAAGGACAGAAAGCCCAGAGATAAACCCACGCACATATGGTCACCTTATCTTTGATAAAGGAAGCAAGAGTATACAATGGAGAAAAGACAGCCACTTCAATAAGTGGTGCTGGGAAAACTGGACAGCTACATGTAAAAGAATGAAATTAGAACACTCCCTAACACCATATACAAAAATAAACTCAAAATGGATTAAAGACCTAAATGTAAGGCCAGACACTATCAAACTCTTAGAGGAAAACATAGGCAGAACACTCTTTGACATAAATCAGAGCAAGATCCTTTTTGACCCAGCTCCTAGAGAAATGGAAATAAAAACAAAAATAAACAAATGGGACCTAATGAAACTTAAAAACTTTTGCACAGCAAAGGATAACATAAACAAGATGAAAAGACAACCCTCAGAATGGGAGAAAATATTTGCAAATGAAGCAACTGACAAAGGATTAATCTCCAAAATTTACAAGCAGCTCATGCAGCTCAATAGCAAAAAAACAAACAACCCAATCCAAAAATGGGCAGAAGACGTAAATCGACATTTTTCCAAAGAAGATATACAGATTGCCAACAAACACATGAAAGGATGCTCAACATCACTAATCATTAGAGAAATGCAAATCAAAACTACAATGAGGTATCACCTCACACCAGTCAGAATGGCCATCATCAAAAAATCTACAAACAATACATGCTGGAGAGGGTGTGGAGAAAAGGGAACCCTCTTGTATTGTTGGTGGGAATGTAAATTGATATAGCCACTATGGAGAACAGTATGGCGATTCCTTAAAAAACTAAAAATAGAACTACCATATGACCCAGCAATCCCACTACTGGGCATATACCCTGAGAAAACCATCATTCAAAAAGAGTCATGGGGCTTCTCTGGTGGCGCAGTGGTTGAGAATCTGCCTGCCAATGCAGGGGACACGGGTTTGAGCCCTGGTCTGGGAAGATCCCACATGCCGCGGAGCAACTAGGCCCGTGAGCCACAACTACTGAGCCTGCGCGTCTGGAGCCTGTGCCCCGCAACAAGAGAGGCCGCGATAGTGAGAGGCCCGCGCACCGCGATGAAGAGTGGCCCCCGCTTGCCGCAACTAGAGAAAGTCCCCGCACGAAACGAAGACCCAACACAGCCAAAAATAAATAAATAAAAAATCCTTCCCTCTTAAAAAAATAAGAGTCATGTACCACAATGTTCATTGCAGCTCTATTTACAATAGCTAGGACATGGAAGCAACCTAAGTGTCCATCGACAGATGAACAGATAAAGAAGATGTGGCACGTATATACAATGGAATATTACTCAGCCATGAAAAGAAACGAAATTGAGTTATTTGTGGTGAGGTGGATGGACCTAGAGTCTGTCATACAGAGTGAAGTAAGTCAGAAAGAGAAAAACAAATACCATATGCTAACACATATATATGAAATCTGAAAAAATAAATAAATAAAGGTTCTGATGAACCTAGGGCAGGACAGGAATAAAGACACAGACATAGAGAATGGACTTGAGGACATGGGGAGGGAGAAGGGTAAGCTGGGACAAAGTGAGAGAGTAACACTGACATATATACACTACCAAATGTAAAACAGATAGCTAGTGGGAAGCAGCCTCACAGCAGAGGGAGGTCAGCTCAGTGCTTTGCGACCACCTAGAGGGGTGGGATAAGGAGGGTGGGAGGGAAAGGCAAGATGGAAGGGATATGGGGATATACATATGCATACAGCTGATTCACTTTGTTATACAGCAGAAATTAATACAATATTGTAAAGCAATTATACTCCAATAAAGATATTAAAGGAAAAAAGAAAAAAATAATTAAAAAATAAAATAAAATAAAAAATAAAAAAGTAAAAATAAAAGGAGGGAATATAGAAAAAAGGCATTAAAAGATAAGTTGACAGAAGCTGGCCCCTATTTCATCCCTGCCAGTCCCTTGACTTGGGTCATGTTTGCAAGAGGGAGCAGTGTTTTGTAAATTGAAGCCATGAATGACACTCAAATGTCAAAGACTTCTCTTTTTCATTGAAACTAATATGAAAGTTTGGGTTTGCATCATACAGAGGCCCCAGAAGTATCTTCTTTCCCTCATTTAAATTGTCTCTCTCTCTCCCTCTCCCACTCCCTCTCCCTCTCTCTCACAGAGAGAGATTTATTTTAAGAAATTGGCTCACGGGATTTCAGTGGGCGGGCAAGACCAAAAGCCATAGGGCAAACTGGCAGACTGGAAACTCTTAGGTAGGAAGCTGGAACATTACATTCCTGAGGTAGAATTTCTTCTTCCCCAGGGAAATCGGTTTTTCTCTTAAAACCTTCCAACTAATTGTGTGAGGCCCACTCACATTATTGAGGGTCATCTCCTTTACTTAAACTCAACTAACCATAGGTGTTAACCACATCCACAAACTACCTTCAGGGCAACACCCAGATTAGTGTTTGATGAAGTAACTGAGGATGAGAGCCAGCCAAGTTGACACATCAACCAACCATCACTGGGAGCTGAGAGTTTAGTGGAAGAGATAGACATTGAATAGATAACTACACAGGATGTAAGTCACAACTGTATGATGAATACAGAGGAGTTAGGCTAGTCTAGGGATCACAAAGTCTTTCCTGAAGAGGTAACACTCAACCAGAGACCTAATAAGTGAACAGGAGTTAGGCCAGAAGGAAAGGAATTGTATTTCAGGCATTTTGTAGGGCTTATTCAAAAGCCCTGAGTCTAAAATGAACCTGACACATTTGAGAAATGGAAAATGGGCCAGGGCAGCCAGAGTCTAAAAAGCTTTTCACCCCAATGTCCTTAGCGCGAGTTACTAGACAGAACTAAAAGCTTTGGTTTTCACTGGATTCAGGCACCTAGCCTAGATGTGCTTAAGAGATCTTTGGGGGAAATATAATATCTCTTATTCTATTGATCCTATGATTAAAATCTTCTCAACATCCTATTACATATAGAATAAAATGTCTGTCCTCTGACGTTTTTAGGATCAAGTACTACTTTGCTGTCTTGATAGCAACTCCTGCCACTTTTCTTCCGAAGTACCACACTCCAGTCATGTCTTTAGTTCTCAAACTTGCCAGTACTAGTTCAGTCTCAGGGCCTTTGAATTTGCTCTTTCTTCTGCTCTCATCACCATTCCCCAAGATTTCACACAACAGGCTCCTTCTGAGCTTTCAGATTTCAGCTCAAATACCATCCCTCTCTGTCCCATTTTTCTCATCACCATCTGATTCTGTCCCATTTGTTTCTTTCCTTACTTTCTATCTCCATTCATTTGCATGAAAAGTTCATAAGAGCAGAGATTTAGGGAGTAAGCATTTAATACATATTTTTGAAAATATGGATTTAATACTTTTGGTAAATAATCTTTGAACTATATTCATCTCTAAAATGAGACTAATACTGCATATTTTGTCTGTCAACAGGACCACCAGACTATGCAATGGCACATGTATTTAACATACCTGCAAATTGTGGAGGGCTGCAAAAGTGATTCTCTTATGTACAACCAGAGACTAAACTTTTTGTGGTTGACTTTGAAATATTTTTGTAGTTTTGTTTTTTGCTTGGCTTCTTTGTCAACAAATCCATGTCTCTCAAATAAAAAAAAAAGAGCCAGAGGGACATAATTTAAACAATGCCCCGGACAAGCTATCACAAGGTAATGAGATATGAAGAAAAACTGTTATAAGACTGTCTGATTATATAGTAGCGGAACCATTCTAGAATTATGCCCATTTTTTTTAGTCGGGGAGAAATGTCACAAGCCTACAGTATGGTGAATGAGTAAGAACAACACAAATCATAGAGTAAGATGAATGATGATCCAATCTTAGCAACTTACTCAATTTTTATAAAATGGGTGGATACAGACACTTAGGAAAAAGCCTGTCATGAGGATTAACTGGGATATATAAAAGTATATATTACTAAGCCTGGCACATTGTAGGTGTTAAAATTATTATTATTATTATCATTATTATTGATATTGCCACAATAACATGCAAAGGGTGAGCACAGCATTTTACACCATGCCATCCACATTGACAGTCTGTGGGTGATCAATTTAGGTGACACTCAAGGAGGTCTGGGAAGGGACCACTGACTTATAGGCACCAACATAATGAGGATTGAGTAATGACTTTTAGTCACCAAATAAAAGCATTTCAGAAGCTTCCAGCCTCAGTAGTTCTGGGCAATAGCTCCAGAACTCAGACTCCTCTGTATTTCTTGAAGTTGTTTTCATCTCAGTAGAGAAGACACAGGCAAAGACAAATGCGGAGCCCAAGCTGAGAGTTGTCCAGACAAGAATGATAATATCTACTAACTTTAAAAAGAAGTCAGTTCTTCCTGTTTCTTGAAGATGTCACAGCCTGTCTAATGGGTGTCCCTGTGGCTTTTGTAACAAATGGCATGGCACTTTCCCGGCATTTTCCTTCACTTGATTAAAAAGCTGATTCCTTGGTTCCCTCCTCCTTACTGATTTGCTTTCTGTACTCCTTTTGAAACCTGCCTCTTAAAAAAGGCCAGTCTATATGAAAGACCACAGAACCAGGACATTTGGAAAGAAAGGGGAGTGTTGGCCTGGCCCCCTCACCTTCCTCAGAGCCTCACTTTGGTGCCCTGCTCAGGAGGTCAGCCCAACCCCTCTGCTACCTACTCTTAGAATTGATTGCTGTCCAGTCAAAAACAGACAGACCACTGCCTTGTAATCCTGCAACAACTGTCTTATTTGTTTGTGTGCCTGATTGGCTATTGCCATACCATAATTTCAAAGTGTTCATTAAAAAAAAATAAGGCAATGCCCCTTTTAGTAGAAAGCTATGGCATCTTGTTAAATGTCAGAAATGTTTGGGAAGGCCAGATTTAATGAAATTGAGTTCAGCTGAGTGCTTTTTATATGCCGGAACTGTTCTAAGAGCTCAGGATACAACAAAACATGATACAGCTCCCGCTCTTAAAAAATTCTGCCTTTTAGGGACAACAGGCCATAAAACAGGCAATTTCTTTGCAGTGTGAAAAGTTAGAACATTGAGTGACGGGAGCAAAAAGGCTAGGTGCCCTAACCCAGATCAGAGGCAGGGGTGGAAGTACTGTGGCTGGCTTCCCAGAGGAAGGAGGAAATCCAACCCAGGATATAGAAACCCTTCTCAACATACAGTGTCTGAGGGTGGCCCATGGAAATAAGATTAGGAGCCGAGACAAGAATGTTGAACCAGAGACATTATCTGAGTCACTGGGTCACACAGAGAAAAGGAGGAGCTTAAGTCACGCTCACTTGGAGAAGAGGAGATTTCTCATTGGTTTTTCCATCTCTGTTTTGATTTTGAAAAAAGCATGATGGAAAGGGGGCACTGATAGGAGGACAGTGCAAGTAAAGTCATATGACCCCAGATGGCAGAGTCAGCACTTAATGAAATCCGGTGCCTGCGGGGACAGAGGGACTTTGCAAAGGACGTCAACAGAATTACTGAAAGCCTGGAAAAAAATCATGTTCCCAAGACTCAAAGAGCCAGAGAGGGCTCTAGGCCCTGTGCGACCGAAACTTCAAACATCTGCCGAGGCTCTTTATATCACAGAGTGTGTCTAACTCAGAAAATATAAAGATGGGGGGAGGAATTTTACAAGACTTCAGTTGAAAAAGAAATTGAAGAGCAGAAAGGAGTTTGGATATGTTGTTAGGCTGAATATTCCTTCTTTCTTGTTTAAAAATGAGCATTTTATTATATATTATTTCCTTTATCAGAATATGCTTAAAAATGTTTACCAGCTAGTTTCAATGAAAAATATTTTGTTTAGAAAAAGTGAAAGTAGTTGTGGGATGATCTCTACTGGATCCGTGCCTAGAGAGACCTGTCCTCTTAGAGGCTCAGAGGATTCCTGATCAGCCCTGAGACCATTTAGTTATAAATACTCCGATCTGCCGAGGCAAGGTCACCTGGGTACTTTCAAGGTTGTGAAGATAAACCAATTTCATGATGGCAAATGCCATTGGGAATCTTCGGTCTAGAGAAAGAAAAGCAGCATAAAACAAAGTGAAGGAAATTCTATACATACACACATACATATGTACATATACATATACCTACGTATATAAATACACACACAGATACAGTTTTCTATATCAGCTTAGTTATTTTCTCTCTAAAACCTTTAGCAAAATGGGCAAAGGACATAGTTCTGTGTAGGTCTCCCTTTTATGGGGGTATTTTTAATTAGTCAGGAATTAAAATTCTCAAAATGTCCCCCTTTTTTTTTTTTAACCTCTGAATCTCTTGACTGATTCTTAAAAGATTCTGGATTCATTTCTAATCCAGGCAACTCCTTTGGAAGTATAAAAATCAATCAATTTGGATTTTTTTCCCTAAGCATTTTTGTTATTGTTCTTTTCTTTTGTTTTAGTATTATAAGGTGACGGTATTTGGGGGCATGGAAGGGAGTTCTGGTAATTAAAACAATGAACTCGCAAGCAGTTAAATAGCTACGACAATATTCCAGGCCTGCCATCTGAAATAAAAGGAATCACACCACAATCAATCTGTTTTCTAGGACAAAAAATTGTGAATATTAGATTTGTTATATAATTGCCTATAAAACTTTAGGAAATTAGAAAGTTTTAACTATAAAGGGTCTTCATTTCTTCTTAGTTTCTCCTGGTTGTTAAGTTATAGTTTTGTCTTACTTCTCCCCTGTTTCCCACATGTATTCTTATGAGCCTCTTAATAACACAGTTTGATGTTCAACAACTGAATAAAACATAATTTGAGTGGGAATTCCTATTAACATCCAACATTCATTTACAGAGTCTGTTTTCCATTATCTTGCTATTCCCCTCATGTACCGAGTTGATAATGTAGTACAAAATCTGCAATTATAAGTGCCCGTGGTGAATACTGCATTTGAAACTCAACAGGATATTACTGGGGAAATTTGCATATGGCAATCTGACCAACCAAGGTGTCTGACTGTCTTCAAAACGTGTAGAGAACATAGTTTTAAAAATCTGATTTTACATTTTTTGAGCCATATCCCCACACCTTCCCCTCCCACCGCTTTTAGAAACTGCTTTGTGGTAAGACAAAAGGGCAACTGTATTCCAAGGCAAGAAGCTCATTATAAAGTCTTACATACTCAGAGCATTATGGTTTTACCCACTTAGAGGTGAGAACAGCTCTTTGAACTCCATCCCAATTGAATAAGATATCCTTAATTAGAGCTAAATTACTCAAAATTCTATAAAGAATGCCCCTGATCTAGCATATTGATAGAAGAAAACTTTTTAATGGCAGTCAAACTTGGGTTTTAAGTTCTTCCACTAGAATTATGAATCAGAAGGAAGATCAGTTTAGAATCAACGCAGAGAAAGAAATCTAGAAAAAGTAAGGACTTGTCTACTCTCTGTGCTATCAAGAGCTGCCCTCTGGCTAAGCCACCATGTTTCAAGCATTACTCTCTGTAGAAAGAGATTGAAGAGAGAGTCAAATGAGTAAAAGTCTCCTACAGAATTTACAGTTATCGAGAAATGTCAGCCTAGCTACCAGGCTCAAATTATTATGGTAGGTAAGCAATAATCTTATCTTTAATAATCTTATCTTATCTTTGTGGATTTCCCTACAAAAAAAGAAACAGTGACCTCATATATCCTGAAAACTCTGCCTCTTTTATTTAAGTCTGCAGACATTTATTGAGCACATACTCTGTGCTAGATTCAGCAGGAAGCAGAAGGATGAAACCTGGATTCCTAGCTCCCACCACTGCAGAGCCTGCCTACCACCTTAAACACTCTTTACTTTTGGAATAAAACTTGAAAACCTTAATAGATCCAATACACACACACACACACACACATACACACACATACATACACACACACACAATCCACACAAATCCCATCTCTGTCATCTTTCCCTAACTTTAGCCAGGGACAAGTAGTTTATATAAAATACTCTTTCTCAGCTTCTTTCTAGGAACTAGACACAAGCTTGAGACATAGGTTGAAGCACTTGAATGTTTTCAGCATGAAGCAGTGACCAAAAGAAACTGAGGATTTGTTAAACAGATCCTAAGGTGATAAACTCTCAGAGTTAGAGAGAATTTAGGAGTTAGTTAATAATCGTATATTCAAATAAGATAGAACTCCTACTTCTAGGCAACTGTAACAAAATACATTCATCAGCTACTAGTTAATTAAATAGTAATCACATGAAAGTATACTTTGCTGCCAGAAGGCTGGAATCCTTGGCAGCGATTAACTGTATTAATCGAGGTACTTTTCATTAGATCTTCCTGGGATGCTTACAAGTAGTTGATAGAGACAAAACGCACAGACATGGGTGGATGTTTGCGGTGAGGGAAAAAGCACGTGCCAGCACCTTCTCCATGCCCCCAGGCCAGTCTTGTCCTAAATCTCCAAGGTTCAAAGTTTAGGTTCCTCTGGATTCCTATTGCTCAAATTTCCTGTTTCCATTGGTTTCTGAATCTCCCTTGTACCACCTCCTCTGCAACACCCATCCTTTTTATTTTCACCATAATCCTACCACTTTGCCCCACACTGAAAAAGACCGAGAGTCCTTCATTTTCCCAAAATAAACACTATCCCAATTCTCTTGAGCGTAACAACCTTTTGATTAAAGTTTGGGTAACAAAGAGCTTAAAGCAAGACTTTACTCCCCTAAAACTTCAAATCCATTCCCATCATGGAGAAAAATTTGTTGGTCATGCCCGTTTGTAGGATCCTATTTCCTGCCAAATTTCTCAAGCTCCTCTCCTAATTCCAGTCTCTTCTCCTCTTTTTCACCCTTTCCAAGCCCTCATTGTCCCCTCCCCCCTTCAATAGAGTTGCTGTAATAACAGATTTCCTGAGACTTGGTTTTGCAGAGACTAACTTTCAGAACACACCCTGGGGGAGGGACAACTTCTTCCCTTCTTCTTCCCTTCCCAACTTATCAAAAATCACTATTATGGTATTTATTCTAACAAAAGAAAAGTTATCCTTCTTAACAGGAATTTTGCCTTCCTTCAAGATCAAGAGACTCATGGCACTGCTTTCTTTTCAAAATAATATATTTTCTCTCCTTTTTTCATCCATCCATTCTTTCAGGAAAGAGTTATTCAGTACCTACTATGTAACCCACTATGCTAGCTTTGGGTAAAATCAAATTGTTGAAAATAAATGATCCAATAAAATATGACCATATCAAATACTTAAATATTTTTCCTTATCTCTACAATGGTTATGAATATCCCCATGAGTGACTCAATTAATTTAGTCTTCTTATTTTGGCTAATGACTAGTTGGAAACTGGTTATTTGAATTTAACTGGTTCATTTTCAAAATAATGAATCCTTTGCTTTCAACTAGCTGTTTTTAAATCTCTGGAAGTGCCAGGCACAGCTTTAACAAATCTGAAAAATATTATCCCATCATAATATATGTTCATGTCTAGGAGACAACAGAAACTTACTTCTTAAATTTAGGACTGTCAGTACAATAAAGCTTTCTGGCCATGTTTTTCTGTTTTATGGAGAACTTTATTAGTCTCAATTCAAGTGGTCTAATTTTCAAGTGTTTTGATATGAGTTCCAAACACCCTTATAGAGAATAGGTACATGATAAGGAATCTGAAGAATTAATATGTTACTTCTGAAGAATTACATATGCACTACTTAACAAGTACTTCTACTTGTCGGTGTACCAGTGGGTTTTTGTTTGTTTTGGCAAATGTATAATGCTAAACGGACCCTTTATGAGGATAACAACCTTAACTGCTTCTTTGGAGGGACAGCATAATAACACTCTCAATTCAGC
This sequence comes from Eubalaena glacialis, assembly GCF_028564815.1. Lineage (NCBI taxonomy): Eukaryota > Metazoa > Chordata > Mammalia > Artiodactyla > Balaenidae > Eubalaena > Eubalaena glacialis. The sequence goes on from NC_083720.1 coordinate 49,713,896, forward strand.
ATGTGTGTTAGTCATGACCCAAGTGAGAGAAATATGGTAGACTTTTGTGTCAGCTGAGTCAGAGCCAACACCACAGCCTGGGAAAATTATACTTTGTCATAATGTTATCTGAACAGAAATTTCCAGGTGTCCATGCTAAGTGAGTGAGTCACTGCTTGGGGAGTGCACTCAGAAGGTCCTAAATACACATTCCTAAGTGCCACAGAAAACCTAGCTCATTGCCAGAAATGGTCAGGTTTTATGTCATTCCATTATCTTCCATCTCTTTCTATCACACGTCAGGTTAATCTCCTCCCAGAAGGGGCTCTCCCTCCTAGAATGATACCATATCTTGCTGTTCCAAGGAGAGCGGGGGAAAGAAAAGCATGTGAAGGTAAAATTCTGCTTTGGAAATGACTGCAAGGCGGGGGGAAATGGTATGTAATAGCAAAAAGAAAGCCTTGGGCTTTCTGGGCTCAGGCCCCTAAGAGCAATCACTTTTCCTGACTCATTTGTCCTGATTGGCCTTCTCTCACAGTGAAATCAAAGGTAGTATATATCTAAGGTGAGCCATCCTCCAGGTTCCAATAAGTGTCACTATGGGATTTGGGGAGCATAGCTGGTCTTAGCAAATTGTGATGCAGGTAAAATTCAGTTTGATGTGGGTCCATCTCCCTGCTCCCAGTTTCCTTACCATCCTTTACTCCTAACATGTCATTTCCTAAAAGACTCTACGAGCCAAAATAAATCTAATGATTGATTTTTCAGAACCGCCTCCCCCGCCCCGGCCCTCACATTTTAGATTATGGGCCTTCCAAGGACCAGATAAGTCATGTCTGGTAGAATACAGTTGTAACTACACAAAGGATGGCCACATGTGGTAGAGTCATGTTTTCACACCATTTTTTTTCAACTCCTTCCCTCTATCTTTTTCTCAATGCATATTTCCTTTATTAATGAACATTTAAGTTGAACTTGGGGATCTCACTTTTTTAGTGAGGGCCTACCATGTATCAGGCACAATGTTTTCTAAGTACAGTCTGGCATTTCATCTTCACAGCAGCCCCACCAGGTAGGTATTATCGTGCCTGTGTGGCAAATAAGGAAACTGAAGCTCAGAGAGATTAAGTAAATGACACAGGGAGCTAGGCCGGGTTGGTCCTGACTCAACGCAAGTCTTTCTATCTCCAAAGCTCTGCTCTCTCCAATGTATCACTTCACCTCTCATCTGGCTCTGGCGCTGACTCAGGACAGACAAGAAGGAACCTTGAGGCCTTGTGTGACTCTGAGCTTCACCAGAACTCAGATAATTTCCTCTTCACATTTACTTCGTACCAAATACGGCTTTGGTATTTCTTATACCACACAACTCATTTTATTTATTTATTTATAGTTGATTTACAATGTTGTGTTAGTTTCTGCTGTACAGCAAAGTGAATCAGTTATACGTATACATATATCCACTCTTTTTTAGATTCTTTTCCCACCTAGGTCATTACAGAGCATTGAGTAGAGTTCCCTGTGCTATACAGTAGGTCCTTATTAGTTATCTGTTTTATATATAGAAGTCTGTATATCTCAATCCCAATCTCCCAATTTATCCCTCCCCCCATCCCCCCAGTAATTATAAATTCGACACAACTCATTTTAATCTCATCAAAGCCTTTTATATGCATACACTTCTGCAATTCTTTCTTTCTCTTACAGTCACTATGTCAAGTCTTGTCTCCTCAAATCTTATTTTACTGTAAAGAAAGTGGGCTAAGAGCAGAAATCAAACAAATGCTCTCACATTCCATTCTGTGGGAAAATTCCCACTCAAGTACTCACTATAGACCAAGGTAGCAAGTACACCCTCCATTACTGTAGAAACAAACCCTAAGCAAGAGAACTGTGGCCTGTGCGGGAAAAAAGAAAGAATAAAGACTGGGCTTTTGAGTCACACAGGCCTTAGACCTTAGTCTGTAACCACATTTGACATCTTCTGACTCAGGATCTTAAGTCTATTGCTCAAGCTTTCTAAACCAGTGGATACATAGGCCTTTTCTTATCTGTGAAATAAGGGTAGAACACCCTTCATTTATGAAGGAGAGTAAACTAAATTATGTCCCTTCACTATCTGGCTGGATAGTCAGATAGGCCTCTAATATGTACCTTCCTCTCCTACTCTTTCTGCAAACGCACCCCCCAAAATCTGCATTCGCCCTGCCTGCGAGAAGTCTATCTTCTAAATAACACAAATCTTGATGGATTGAAATGCTTCCTGTGTCTACTCTTGGTGACGAGACAAATAGCAGCCGTGATGTATAGGAGCAATGCCACTGAATTATTTGGAAATACTGTGCTCCTAGGAGAGGCCATCTCAGAAGGCCTGTGAGTGTATAATAGTCCAGCTGGATTTCACCATAAGTCAGAAACCATTAATCTAATCAGATTCCTCTCTCCTAGACCCCACCCATACTTTTACTTATTGATTAAAAGAAAAAAAAAAAGGTCTAATTGTTCTTGCACAGCAAAACAGAATTGTGATAAATGCTGCTGAGTTAACAAGTTTCCAGTAGTATCACATCAAGCTGGGCATGAAAAATAAGAAATAGCAGACTTCTATCAGTTAAGGCCTTGAGATCAACTTCATTTAGGGCACTTCATTGTCTTTGGCCACACTGCCGTGCTTTTTGGAAGGTCTGCAGTCTGAAAATATTTTTGGCAACCCTATCAATGTTACCAAAACCCTAGCAAAAGACGAGAATATAAAATCTACCTACCTTGGTAGGTGTGATATTGTTCATAATCTGGTTTGGAATACTATTTCAGTGAAATGAAACGTGTCTGGACCTTGAATCATGATTAAGATAAAGACTTAAAATTCCCATTTTATTAACTCTGGGCTTTGAAGCATAAAAACTCAGCAAAATAGAAGACTTTGGTCTGGGAGCATGCGAGAGTTAGGAAATTGTCTTGATCGTTTCACGGATTTGACTCACTGAACAGCCTTGTCATTTCAATTTCTTATGAAATAAGTATAACATTTGTCACCTTGGCATCAGAGATTCCAACATCAACCACTCTGACCCTTAGACTCAGTATGGGGCACATAGCTAAATTTCATTTTTTAATGATCTATATATTTCTGAAGTTAATTATCCCATCTCTATATGACCAAATGACTCTGAAGTGTCTTAGATTAGAGCTTGCTTAGAGGCCTACCCTGCATAATAATGCTTTTATTGGGGGAAAACTGGGTGTTATGATCAATCCACTAGAAGGTCCTATTTTCTGTGTTCTTTGCTGTGGTTTGGCTACTCAAAATCTGGGTTGCCTGGTGTTGTCTCTCCTCACTGTTGTGATGGGACCTGGCGGTGGTAACTTAGGGTTTATTAGGGGAGAGAGGAAAGCTACTTCCACTCAGTGCTAACCTCAGTCAGGGCAATCTCATGCCACCTTGAGCTAGTGCATCTGATGTTATATCCACTGTTAGTGAAAATCCCTGAGTGGGCTCCTGAGATTTCTTGGAAGATGACGATCTCATTCCTTTAGCCATCTTATGTTCAGCCAAGAGTGTTCAAGGCTTGGGCTTCCCCAGGTCAAGGGTTTAAGTTACATTCTTGCATTCAATCATTTTTCTTAGAGCATTGTCTTAGCTCAGGCTGCGATAACAAAATACCATAGACTGGATGGCTTATCAACAACAGAAATTTATCTTACAGTTCTGGGGGCTGGAAGTCCAAGATCAGGGTGCCAGCATGGTTAGATTAGCATGGTTAGATTCTGGTGAGGGCCCTCTTCTGGGTTGCAGACTACCAAATTCTCCCTATACTCTCACATGGTAGAAAGCAGGAGCTGAGAGCTCTCTGGACGTTAATCCCATTCATGAGGGCTCCACCCTCATGACCTAAGGACTTTCCAAAGGTAGCACTTCCTAATACCATCATATTAAGGGTTATGATTTCAATGCGTAAATTTGGAGGCTTTGGGGAGATATAAAAATTGAGTCAACTGTAAGCATCAATCATAAGGAAAACTCAGTTACAGTTGTTGAGAATCCAATCATGAGCAAGGTACAACCATTCTGCCTTCCTGGAGTTTGCTTTTCTCCAAAGCATGCCATTCATTCCAGAGTGACATATTTGGGAAGGGCATTCATCCTCATTTACTTGCTGGGCTAGAGCCAGTGTCTCCACTCCCAAGTCCCAACAACCTAAGCCCAGGCATTGATTTTTTTTTTTTTTTTTTTTTTTATGGCTGTGTTTGGTCTTCGTTTCTGTGCGAGGGCTTTCTCTAGTTGTGGCAAGCGGGGGCCACTCTTCATCGCGGTGCGCGGGCCTCTCACTGTCGCGGCCTCTCTTGTTGCGGAGCACAGGCTCCAGACGCGCTGGCTCAGTAATTGTGGCTCACGGGCCCAGCTGCTCTGCGGCACGTGGGATCTTCCCAGACCAGGGCTCGAACCCGTGTCCCCTGCATTGGCAGGCAGATTCTCAACCACTGTGCCACCAGGGAAGCCCCCAGGCATTGATTTAAGGCCAACTTCCTGCATGAGCGATTTGCCCCTGAGGACCTCTGGACCCTTTCTGACAGCAGCACTCTATTACTGACCAGGGCCCCTGGATTCAAACCCTAAGTCCATGCCTACGAACACTCTGGCTTTGAGCAAGTTAAATTCCCTGCTCCTGTTTAATTCTTAGTTTCTTCATCTATAAAATGGAGATAGTAACAGTACCCACCCACCCCACAGAGCTCTCATGACAGTGCCTGTTCCATAGAAAGTGTTGTATGAATGTTGATTAAATAAAATAAAAATGAAGCTTTATGTGCTAGTCACTATGTGTTCATCATTCTTCTAAATGGTTTACATGTATTAAACCATTTAGTTTCAAAACACCCTGTGATGTAAATTCCTGTATTACAGATGAGGAAATAGGCCAAGAACCTTTAAATAACTTGCAAAGGTCACACAGTTGTTAGGTTCACAGTTACTAGGTTGTGACTCTATGATTTAAATGCAGACATTCTGAATCCAGAATCAGAATTTCTCAAAACATAATTTCTTTTACAGGAAAGTTTCCAGGAACTTGACATACTTTTTTTTCCCCTAGAGTTAACTGGGTTCTTATGTAAATTTTCTAGGCAGCCAAACACAAACACAATCTTTTCCAGTGTGACCTACTGGTGACTTCCAACTGTCAGTTTCTTTTACTGAATAAGATTTCAGGTTCCCTTTACCCATATACTCTTTGGAAGGCAGAATTCTAAGATGGTCCCCAGGATTCCCACACTCTGGTGTATACACCCGTATAATTACCCCCATGTGGTTGTAAGCAGGACTTGTGAATATGTTGGGATATCACTTGCATTATGATGTTATGTTATACAGCAGAAAGGATTTTGCAGATGTTAATTAAAATCCCTAATCAGTTGACTTTGAGTTAATCAAAAGAGAGATTATACTTGGTAGGCTTCACTTAATTAGGTGAGCCCTTAGAAGAGAACAGAATCATGCAAAGTGACAGAGATCCTCCTGATGCCCTTAAAAGAGCTAACTGCCATGTTGTGGAGAGGCCATGTGGCAGGGAACAGCAGGCAGCCTCCAGGAGCTGAGAACAGCCCTACTTGACCGCCAGTTACAAAGTGGAAACTTCACTCCTATAACCACAAGACACTAAATTCTCCCAGCAACAAGGGAGCTTGAAAGAAGACTTTCAACCCCATATGAGAATGCAGTCCTAGGCTTCTGAGACACCCCAGAAGAAAACCCAACAGATCACTACTCAGACTTCTGACTCACAGAACTGTGAGCTAAGAAATGGACATTGTCATAATGCACTACGTTTGTGGTAATTTCTTATGCAGAAATGGAAAACTAATACACCACTCACTGCTTTATATATTGACATAGATAAGAGGGACTCAGTGTGATAACTGTATTGCATAAAAGGATTTTCCAAGCTAGACAGAAGCATAGATAATCTCCTGGACCAGTCTCTTTATTCCTCAAATGAAGAAACTAAGACCTAGATAGAAAAATGTCTTTACAAAGTCAACCTTAGAATCCAGGTTGCTCCAATCCAGATTCATTCTATCTCACACCTAATGTAGAATATGCCAAATGCAGAACTAAGACATTGACCCAGAACTTGCCTGTCTCCATCCAGTGTTCTCTTCCATGGAACATGCCCTGCTGAATTGCTACCAGTGAGGAGAAATGTAAATGAGGCCAAAGAAAGATATGGAAGAACCCATATGGCTAGATCAGTGAACTAATGAGTAACTTCCTGTGTAAAAAGTTTCCATGAGTCCAAACCGTAGGTAGAATGGACAGACAATAATTAACTTTTATAGGTGAGTTGGGTTTAGATTATGCCCTGGAATGCATGTGGCTAACATCCCAAAGCAATTTGTAGGCTCACTGGAGTGAGAGATGAAAAGTTAGAGTACATAAAATATGCTTTCTAATAGTTTGTCTTTCAAATAAAGACCAATAATATTCCCAATCCCTGTTTCATTTTGAGGTTCATACTGTGGTGGTTATGGGCATGAGCTCTCAAGCCAGGGACCTGAGTTTGAATTCTGGGTCCACTACCTTCTAGGTGTATAAACTTTAACTCATCTGTTTCAGTTTTCTCATCTGTAAAATTGAGATAATGAGTGTAAGTATCACATAGGGTCTAGTGTACATTAACTGGGTTATTGTATATCCAAAAACAGTATATAAAATAAGGTCAGCGCTCACAAACGTTAGCCAGGACTCTTATGTTTCAGTCCCCAAATACTTGGTTTGAAAAACAAATATTTAGGCACATCAATTTGTCAGGTTCTTCTGTTACTGGGATTTTGACTTATAAACTCAATCATAGTATGTATTTCCTTCAGTTACACATTTTAAAATGAAAAAGAAGTGTGATGTTTTACAAGTGCCAGTTTTACTTAATTAAGAAAAAAATTACTATGCTTGAGAAAAGCAAGTCAGTGATTTCAGATGGCACTCAAAGCGGATTAGTAGACAATTTCATGCCAACATTTTTACAACATATTATTTTCCTTGTTAAAGAGCATTAGTTCATTACCGTATGTTTTATTAAGTGTTGGGGGAAGATGGTACCAACACGATTAACACAAGAATTGCTCATCATTTTCTCCAAAACTGTGTGTTCTAGAAGTTCTCTAAAATTAGGCTAGTAAGATTTTTAACTTCGTAAAGACACAAAAATTTACCTACATGGACTAAATGAATATGCAAAGGTTTGTAGGTAGCTGATAGACTATTCAGAGAGCTGCAAGATTACCTAGGAAGATATTCAGAATACTTAACCCCCAAGATATTACAAGCTTTTCTGTAAAGATTTACCAATGCCTACTGGTAAAGTATCAGCCTTACCTGGTAACAGAGCAAAGCGCGCTACTCAAATTTAAACTCAACTACTGTGGCTGGTGTTTGCTAGTGGGTTGTGGTTAGATTTATACTAAATTAGGGCAAACTTATCTATGAATACATGGACTGGGATGCAGGATGAGGGCTGGGCATGCACTTCCCAGAAGAAGGGATTTTGACAAGAAATATCATAAATGGCCATTATGGGGGGTGTTACTAAACTCCAAATCTGAAGTCTGAGATGATGGTATAATGGTTCTAAATCCTTCTGCGCGTTTGGAGAGGCCCTATGAGTGAATTTCCCAATAGACGTGAGCATTCTGCACCCAGACCACGGCAAACTACGTAAATCAGATTGTCTATCACATATAGAGAACCACTGGCCCTCTGCTATTATGATGCATAATTTCTTGCTCTGCGTATGACAAGTGACACAGACAAAGTGGTAGCGTGCTACTGTCAAAGGAAACAATGTCTACTGGGACTCTGCCTATCAGTTATCCAATAAGGTCCTGCTTCTTCTGAAACTGAGATGTGAATGGTCTACCCAGAACAAGCTCATGCACAACTTAGCTTTAGGATGATCTCAAGTGATGTGTGAGTTTATGTTAATCTTTGTGTGTATTTTGAATATAAAGGCAATGTTTCAGTCTTAATTCAACTGTTGCCAAATTTCTGGCTGTAACTCAATGGAAAGGACTTCTCCAGGTCAGAAAAGTACAGCAGTTAAAAGTAGATTGCAGTTGTTACTAAAACAAAATGCTAAGGGAGAAACAAGGAAGACATTTAGATTTGGATTATCAAAATATTAGAAACCATATCACATTTCTTTGTCAAGAACAGAGCCTCGGTTATATTCAGCATAAGGCAAATTGTGATACAAAAATTAGGTCCTTCTAATTTAAGCAGGTAACTCATCGCCATATGTTATAGCTAAACTCAGAACAAGACAGTTCTAATTGTTGGGCTTGTAGCACACAATTTTCTTTATCTGTCCTCTGCATAATCGTTCTTATAAAGAAGTTGCTTGCTGTGAAGTCACAAGTACCAGTTTGTGGGAAGTCATTCCTGAGAAAAAATTAAAGCTTTGACCAAGGTTCTGAATAATCTGGCAAAACCCAGAGAAACACTGGAAACATTTGTTGTTTCATTCTCACCAAGTGACATCAAAACGCATCCTCATACGGCAAAACTCAGAGTTTCAGAATCTTCGCATTACTTATTTGTTCACATCAAGAAACTCTATCTCAGTTATTGATAACATTCCAGCACTTAAAATAGAACCTGAGATATAGTAAATGCTCAATAAACACTGAACCTGACTTTGGACACTTTTAAAGGCAATTTACACAGAATAACTTATTTAACCCTTTGAACCACCTAAGCAGATACTAGTCTTATTCTCATTTTATGGGCAGGGAAACTGAAGAACAGTTTTAGCAATACCTCCAACATAATGCAGCTAGAAAGTAAAGAAAGCCAGGATTTCCATCCAGCCATGCTGGCACCTGTGCTTTCCCTCTAATCACTGCATTCAGACTGAATAAATCAGAGAGAAAGGATCTGTTGAAAAACATGGGTCTATATAGCAATTCTATCTAGAATCTGGACACAGAAATAACCTAAGTTGTTTCAACCCTCTCTACAAAATGGAAGAAGCAGGGTAGAGACCACCAAGGTTTATAAACAGCATGATCAAAATCACGCCAGTGCTCTAACAAGACTTCTAGCCCTGACAGCAACTAAACACTTAATTGCCTACTGTCTTGCATTGCTTCTAATAGATTATTCTTCACATGCTGCAGCAGAGGAGAAATGATACTAAAGTCAAGAACCAGGAGATGATAATAACTACCATTTATTAAACATGCACTGCAAGCTAGCCCTTGGCTAGACACTGTCCCTATGCTATCTTATTTAATTTTCCCAACAACTCTATGGGATATATATTTTTGCCCCATATGAAGGTGAATGAGGTTAAGAAATTTCATCACATGGTAGAAAAAGGATTTGGGTCCAGGTCGACCTGCCTTCACAAGCCCTGGTCTCTCAGTGAGGTTTCTGAGTTCAAGTCTCACCTCTGCCTTTTACCAGCAGTGTGATTTTGAAAAAGTCCCTTAACAGCTCTCTGACCTAAGCCTCATCATCTACTAACAAGGCAATAATAGTAATATTTTATTATCCAGACTTTCTCAAGATTGTTATAAGAAAAATACATGTAAAGTGACCAGATTAGTCACTTTGAAAATTATTCTGTCTCCTCCATTCCACTACCTCTCATCCTGCATATTCTACAAAAATAAAAACCAATACAAACTACAAAAGGCAAAACTTAAATTTGCAATTAACATAGACTTTTTGTTGATTTTCTTATTACAAAATTGTGGATAAATCTGCTAAAGCTGGACTACGCTCCTTTTCTCAGGCCCACCTTTGCAGATGCTCCAAGCACAGGCTGTTTGTCTATTTCCTAATCTTGCATTTGGAGACAGTGTAACAAACTGTGAAATGTTAGGTCAAAGTAAGAGATCATCGTTGGTGTGGTTGTTAGTATGACTGTGTACCTAGTCATGCAAAGTCATTGCTTACACATCCCTGCCCAGGGAAGCTTTCCCTGACTTGCCAAGACTGAACTAGGTGCCTCTCTTCTATGATTCTATAGCAGCCTGTCCTAATCCCATCACAGCCCATTCTAAGACTTTAGTCATATGAGATATAGAGCAAAAGAAAGGAAGACTGTCCCACTGCTAATTCATACCAGAGTTTGACCAAAGAACCAGATCAGATTCAGTATTCTGGAATTCAGAAGAGGAAAAGAAATTTATGGCGAAAGCCCCTGCCTACATTCCCCCTGCCTCTATCCCAGTGACCAGCTAGAACTGCTGTGATAATGACCTTCAGAGGAGTTTGCAGACTTCCCTCCCAGGAGTGCATTCAAAAAAAGAACTCGGTGAACAATGTTTGTTCAACAGCCTGACTGTCCAAAATTCATGTAGAAATCAACGACAGGCAAGCACGCCTTAGCACATCTTAATGGGATGAAATCTCACTAAAAAGTCTAAATGAGCAAAGAGACAATTCAATTTCCAGGGTAGAGACGAGGCTGAGACGGAACACAAGCAAGAAATATTCCCGAGGTGCTCTAAGACCTAGGCTGACTAGATGGGAGAGCTATTGTTTTCAAACCATTACAAAAATGGAGAAGACGAAAAATCCTTAGCGAGACCTCTTCATGACCCCATCTGATGGTCATGAGTCCCTGCCAGACACTGACTGTGAAATTCTAGAGAGGGAAAGAGAAAATATAGAAGGTCGTGTTTATGTAAACTCCTTTCCCTGGGAGCTTTCCTGATACAGAGTGGGAAGGAGGGGCAGAGGCACAGGACAGAGAAAAAGAGAGATCGATACACAGGAATGGGGGGATAGAAACTTCTGGGGTCTCTATGGACAAGACACATCAGTGAGAATGTAAAAGCTCAAGGGTCTCCAGGTGTGAAGGGGAGGGGAGCACAGGGAGGGAGAAGAAGAAGATAAGGCATTTTAACGTTTATAAAGTATGAGTTCTGGGAACTTGTTATTTTTTATCAATGCATAATTCTGAGTCAAAGAGTGCAACTATTTTTTTTTAAAGCACTCCCCTTCTGTCCCTTCTTACTCTCACTTCCAAATCTTCGGAATGATCATATTCAACTCTTTAGCTGTTTCTTCCGATATTTACCACCGAATTTCAACATAAGCTATCTGCTTGGCAATCTTGTGATTTTATAGTTACAGACATTGTCTTAATTTCCTCCTTCTAAGGAAGACAAGGGTTTTGTTTGCTCAGTGTCCTCTGTGCTGGTCATCACTGTGTCCTCAAACTCTGGCAGCGGTGCAAAACATTTCTCAACAAGGTCAAACACACCCATACTTGTATCTACTTTTTTCCTTGGGGACATCACTCATGGAGCCTCAGTCACATGCTCCAGTGTGGACGGGGTCCCCCATGGCCAGCTGCATGGCAGGGGTAATGGGCCGTCTCTTCTTTTCCCCCTGTCTCTACTCAGGAGCCCTCTGTTTCCTGGATCTCACACTTTATCATTTATTCTCTTATTTGCCCCTATGCACCGGGTGAGGCCATGGGCAATGAATCCATGGACATCTTGCGTGTCTGAAAATGTTGTTATTCCACCCTCACACTTGATTTATAGTTTGGTTGAGAATGTAATTCCAGTTAGAAGTCATTTTCCTCAGGATTGTGCAGCATTTCTCTATTATCACTGTTGCTATTGAGAATTTTGATGCCATTAAAACTCCAGAGCATATGTGACCTGCTTTCCCCCCCCGCCCGGAAGTTTTTTAGAATCCTCTTTTTCGTGCTGATGTTCTGCATATTCTTGATGATAGGCCTTGGTGTGGGTCTTCTTCTGCATTCTGCTGGGCATGAAGTGGGCCCTATTAATCTGGAAACGTATAGCCTTCAATGAAGGAAAATGATTTGTTCTATGGCATATTGAACGGAAAATGTTAAAAATTCTAGATTCCACTTACAATCTTTTAGAACCTAATCTCATCTATGAGCCATATTCCATTTGCTAGAGCCAGGCAGTAAATTCAAGAAGAGGGGATTAAACAAGAACATTGAGTACCAACAGGAGACCTTTGGGAGCCATCTTGGAGGCTGCCTTCCACACCTTGTTTAAAAACAGGCAAGAGTCATAATCTCATTGCATCATCTGCTTCTCATGAAAGTGAAACGGTGTCACCTGGTGACAATACAAGGGGGCCTCAGTTCTGAGGGAGAGGATTTTCCTGAGATCTCCCATAGGCAGGAGGAATTTCGTTGGAGAAAATACTTGATTTTCTTTTGCATATATAAAAGTTTATAATCCTTTTTTGGACAGGGAATGAAGAGCCAAAAAATGCATGAGTAAATATGGTGAAAATCTACAAAGTTTGTATTGCTATGGAAGACTTTTTCTTCCCCAGACTGGCAACTACAATAATACTATGAGATGACCTTATCCTACTAAGAGTATTAACAAGAAAAATCACTAATAGGAAAATTAAGGTGACGATTAGGGTAATTAATCATTCAATTAATTTGAAAATATTCATTTGTCTTAATAATTAAGGTATATAAGGATAAAAGATTACTTCTCCAAAATTATACAAATCAATGAATCAAAATTTCCCTGCACTTTATCAAAAGAGACATTCATTACAAAAGTGATTACTCAAACTCAAATACAGTACTCTTATTTCTAAAAAAAACAAAAAAAGCCTAAAAACCCAGAGAACCAAAACTGGAGTTTTTGAGGCTGTTGCTCTAACTATCATTTCCAATGAAAAATCTGATAAATTATTATGCATTGAACACAATCTAGTGGGCTAATTGAGTTTTTCTCACTTCTTGGATTAACTGTTAGAGTTTACAGGACAACTAGCTTTCTTCTCACCGTTGGCTGTATGATAGACTAATTATTAAGAGTTCCCAAACTCTGAGAAGAATGTATTTTGAGGTTTTGGATTCAAATGTATAATTGAACAGCTGTTCCTACCTCTAGCCATGCATATGTTTGTGTGTGTGTGTGTGTGTGTGTGTGTGTCTCTTGCATGTACCTGTGTTATAAATGTACAGTACTTTATATTAGTCTTCTCACACACAAAAAATGTAAGTTGGAATTGATTGTTAGGTACAATATATAAGCTATTGTGAGCTCAGTCAAAGGTAAGCAAATGTGACGTTTTATTTAAGTGAGTTAGAAATTGGTTGGGCATCGTGTGATACCTTCCCTCTCAGTGTCAATAGCCCAGTTCCTAATATCAAATTCCACTCAAACTCCAGTCTGCAGAAATTGACCAGGTCTGGAAGCAGTTATATAGTACAAGAAATGTTGACCATGCTATTAAATTCAACTTTCCTTATGTTCTGATAGAGTATCTTATCATTCCTTGGTGTATTTTCAAACCAGTGGTAAAATATTATTCCAAAATACATGTGAGTTAAAGATACATGTGGAGTTACTAAAAAGAATAAAATTTGCATGTTTAGAAGGACAGGCATTTTTCAAGCTCCCATTATGTGACTATCACTGCACTAGGCGTAATGAGAGAGAGAGGAGTGATAGACCTTATAATCCAAACTTTCATTGGTGAAACACAGCACATAGAAGAGAATTCAACAATATAAGCTATTCAGTGTCTATTTCCCACATTCATGTTCTTTTGTACTATGAAAACTTGAAATTACAATTCATGTTCTATTCAGTATATCATCAGTACCTAACACTATAACTGGAGCATAATAAATGCTTAAAAGATGGCTAATCGATGATGAACGGATCAATAAGTAAATTAATAAATAAATCTATAAATGAACGAAATACATGATACAGAGTGCTCTGGGAGTTAAATGGAGGAAAGTATTCCTGTGGTCTAGAGAGGTAAGGGAACCTCTGATATATGAAAGAGATGGGGTGCTATAGACAACGTTTGTGTCCCCCAGCATTCGCATGGTGAAACCTAATCCCCAGCGATGATATTTAGAGGGAGGGCCTTTGGGAGATGATTAGGACATGAGGGCAGGGCTGTCATGAATGGGGTTAGTGCCCTCATAAAAGAGATGCCAGAGAATTCTCTTCCCTCCTTCTTCCAGGTGAAGACACAGGGAAAAGATGGCTGTCTATGAACCAGGAAATGGGCCTTCACCAGACAACAAATCTGCTGCCTCCTTGATCTTGAACTTCTCAGCCTCCAGAACCATGAGAAATAAATAACTGCTGTTTGTAAACCACCAGTCTATGGTATCTTTGTTATAGCAGCCCGAATGGACTAAGACATGGGATTTACTCAAGTCTTGGAAAATTAGGAATACTGTGGTTGGCTAGAAAGAAGGCAGAAAGGACATTAGCTGAGCTGTTTTCCTGAGAAAATACCCTTCACTGTCTTTTCCAAAGAATCATGAAGTCCTACACTTCTTTCACTATTTCATGATCTTATTGCTACCTTTATAGACAATAATATAATTACTTGAGCTGAGTTGAAATCTTGCTTCCTCATTTTCTAGCTGTGTGAGTGTAACCAACTGATTTAATTTCTGTCTCAATTTGTCATCTATATCTATAGGAATACTAATGGATCTTAATGAGTTGCTGTGAGGACTAGATGGCTTTATGAAAGGACTTAGAGCAGTGAGTACTAAATAGGTGTTAGCTATTTTGGCAGAGTCAGCCAGCTCTCCACAAAAGTCTGCTCACCCCTTCCCGTATGGACTATACTATACACTACAGGATACTTTAGTTGTGACTGGAAAGAGGCTGTGCAGTCCAAGACATCTCCCAGCCTTTCTGCACACAGCTGTGACCAAGTGACTAGTTCATAATTTATCCCTGATAAGAATATATACACTAATATGTATAAAATGGATAATAAGAACCTGCTGTATAAAAAAATAAAATTCAAAAATTCAAAAAAGAAAGAAAAGAAAGAAAAGAAAGAAAGAAAGGAAGAAAGAAAGAAAGAAAGAAAGAAAGAAAAAGAAAGAAAGAAAGGAAAAGAAAAAGAAAGAAAGAAAGGAAGAAAGAAACAAAGAAAAAGAATTAGTGAAAACACACCTTCCCGTTATAATTAGAGAAACTTCTGAGTTTTCATCAGGATTACCTTCAACTGGAAACAGCCAATGGAATAAATCTAAGGTATCTTTTGGCTTTGCTTTCTTCCAGAGACAGGACACCAAAGCCCTCGTGTTCATTTGTGTGCTCGGGCAAGTCTTGCAGTCAATACAATTAGACAAATATATTCAGTGATCATCATGTCAAGACAGCAGGAACTATAGATCTTTTCATGAGAAGGAGGCTTGTTTTGAAAAGATTGCAACTTTACCAAAACTTGGATTTGTCTTAACTGGAACAATTTCGAAGTGTCCTTCAAGAATGCTTATCACATTGCCAAGGGAAAAAAAAAAAGCCTCCCAGGATAAGATCTTAGATAATTCATATGTATTAGTTTGCAGGGGCTGCCATAATAAAGTGCCACAGACTGGGTGGCTTAAACAATAGAAATTTATTTCTGGTGGCTAGAAGTCTAAGATCAAGGTGCTGTCAGGGCTGGTTTCCTTTCTGAAGCGTCTCTCCCTGGCTAGTAGACAGTCATCTTCTCCCTGTGTCTTCACATGGCCTCCTCTCTGTACATGTCTGTGTTCTAATAGCCTCTTCTTATACAGACACCAGTCATGTTGGATTAGGACCCACCTTAATGACCTCATTTTAATTTAATTATCTCTTTAAAGACCCTATGTCCAAATACAGCCACATTCTGAGGTACTAGGGGTTAGAACTTCAAAATACAAATTTGGGGGGCACACAATTCAGCCCATAATACCCCGTGACCTAGAAATGGCCAAATTCAAAAAATTGAAGTACTACGCCTATCAATAATATTATCTTTTTCAAAACTGTGAGTATCCTTTCTACTATGCACCTTATTCTCCTTCAACACTGACTGGATGGAACTACCACTATCTCTCACTGGTGCCAGTATCTAAACTTACTTCCTAGCTAATGCATCTATTAAAAAAAATGCCTTTTTAAGCCCTTTTTGGAAACTGTGGATACAGCTGATAACCTCAGACAGAGTTTATTTGCCAGCTACAACCCTGGCACACAAATTCTTGGTGCTCTCTGCAGATGTTTCACCTGTCACACACATGACAATTTTTTCTGCTCTAATGAAGAGGGAAATTGCTCACGTCATGAAGTTTCTTTGCTTTGTATTGAAATCACAGACAGCCAAAGGTCCTGGGAGTGTCATCTGCTACCCTGAAAATGGGCTCTTTCATCTGAGCTGGGTTTGGTTAGAAGTAGGCTGATTACAAAGACGTCTACTGTAAGCCATGTCCCCTGGCTTACAAGAGCATGAGTCTTGAAGGGCTTAATTGAAATTTGGGCAGAAATTTCATGTTTTTATGAGAAAAGTAAATCATATCCCCAGAATAATCAGAGGGGATGGAGTTCATTTATGCCTTGGCTCAGCTGGCAGCTATCTGGGCACTTAAGAATGAGGTAAATCATTTCACTGGAAGCTCTGCAGTCACCTTTGATGGATGCCGCTTCTGGACAACTGTAGATTCCATTGGCCAACTTGCCACATTGGAAGAAGAGATTAGAATCCACAATTTGTGAAAACTCCCCGATGCTAGAGGAAGTGTTTCAGCAGGCTGAAGTTGAAAATGATAACATCTAGTCAATTTGCCAGAAGTCTGCAGACATTCTCAGAAGTACTATAAAAGTCTGATGAAAATTACTTCTGCTGAGATGGAAAAGGGATTCATAACTCTTTTCCTGCAAACATACCTAGCGTCAATGTGAAAATTCCGGAAAGATACCCTCATTGTCTTGAGGACAAGGGAAATGAAATCATGAATTCAACCCCAAAAGAAAGATTCTTGGAAATATCTAGCATTTCATGAGACCAACTACCCTCACACAACAAAGAACATATGAAAATGAATATTCAGTTTGCCTTGTATGCCTTTGCAATTGGGGTTTCAGCACTTATTCCTACAAAAATAAAAGTCAAAATCAAATGGATATCAAAGATCCCCACATACTGCTATTTCAAAAACCCCTCTTTACAATCTTACCACCTCATTAAAAACCCAACAAAACAAAACTAACAAGTGTAATTTAGATCTCGTTCAGATTTTTTTTCAGAAATTAGGTATATTTTTTAAGGAAAAAAGGAAAGGAATAGCAAACCATAATGGAAAAGAATATATATATATATATATGAGAGTAGCACTGACATATATACACTACCAAATGTAAAATAGCTAGCTAGTGGGAAGCAGCCGCATAGCACAGGGAGATCTGCTCCATGCTTTGTGTCCACCTAGGGGGGTGGGACAGGGAGGGTGGGAGGGAGACGCAAGAGGGAGGAGATGTGGGGATATATGTATATGTATAGCTGATTCACTTTGCTGTACAGCAGAAACTAACACACAATTGTAAATCAACTATACTTCAATAGGATTTTTTTTTAAAAGGAGGGTGAAAAATTATAATTCTTAAAAAACGATTATTTCTATTCTTCATTGTGAAATAAATTCCCAATCAATCCCTTTCATTGCACTAATATCGGTTTTGTTTTAGGAGCCAGAATCCGGCCCTAATCAAACTGGTGGGATGTATCCACCCAGATTTCAGAGTTAATATGGAGCAGTGGCTACTAGGTGTCTCCCATATCCCCCTTTTGGAATTAGAGGGTTTATTGCAAATATCCTATCCCAGCATCTTCATTATATATTGGGTGTGTCAGGGGCAGAATCACGTGCCCTTAGTTCCAAGATTTTCAGATTAAGAGGAACGGTAACCAAGGAAACAAATCCACGGAGCCTCACCCACATCTGAAACTGATTTAGATTTTGAGATCCTTGACCTGGACCTTAAGCCTCATGCCCTAGTAGAGGTATGGGAAGAAGTGAGCATATTTTGCAAGTGGAAGGATAAAAATAATTTGTTGCCAATGCGCAGAATAGGGTGGTTTTTAAAACATGACCTTTTTTCTCACTCAACCCATGATTTAAGTCCCCATCTGGCCTAGCCTTTGGACACTGTCAACAATTTGGAGAGGAAAAGGGCATAGTGTTTCGATTTGTAATTCCACTGTCTCGGTTACCTATTGCCATTAAAATGCAGTATAATAATAATAAACAATCATGAAACCTCAGTAGCATACAGCAACAAGTGTTTATTGCACAAATATCCAGGGTTAGCTCAGGGTCAGCTAGGGAGATCTTTAATCTTAGCTGAAGTTACTCACGTGTCTGGCATCAGCTGGTGGTTGGATGAACTAAGATGGCCTCAGCTTTACATGTCTTTACTCTGCACATCTCTCTTCTTCTATCAGGCTACAGCAACCATATTCTGGTGGTAGAGACAGAGGCACAAGAGAAAGGGCAGACATACTCAAGGTCTCTTTATGACACCACCCAGAACTGGCATTCTTTTACCCCCACCTCATCCTGGAGGTCACTCAGAATTGAGGGATAGGGAAAATATACTCCAATGCTTCTGTGAGAGTAACTGCTAAGTCACATGGCAAAGGGCATGGATAGAGGGAGAGATAAGATGCTGGGACCATCAAAGCAGTTTCCCACCCTCACCAAGGCTGCAGACAGTGGGGGGAAAGGAACTTTCCAAAAGGAATCCAAACTGCCAAAAGGTGGTTTAAGTTAATTCTAAGAAGCCAATTATAACAATAAAGTAAATTTTATACAAAATACTGTATGCATGTGTTTGGATTTTTTTTATTAAAGGGTGTAAAGCTTTCATCATATTCTCGTATCAGTTTTAGACTGGGAAGAACAACACACACAAAATCAGAACACACCCTGGCAGTTCAGCCCCAATACTCTATCTGTTAAAGCTGTGAGGTAGTTCTGCACCATATGGGCCTTCAATTCCTTGTCTGTAAATGGAAGGTGTTGCTTAGCTACTTCCTATTTATTGAGTAGGGCCTCGCATTATTCCTCCATTCGTAGGCTGCTGTGGACATATAGCTTATATGAGAACTAAACACAAACTAATATTTAAAAAGTCAGCAGAGCACGATTAAAAGGGCAGACATAAAACCAGACAATTTTTGTTAACATCTTTATTGGAGTATAATTGCTTTACAATGGTGTGTTACTTTCTGCTTTATAACAAAGTGAATCAGTTATACATATACACGTATCCCCATATCTTTTCCGCCTTGCATCTCCCTCCCTCCCACCCTCCCTATCCCACCCCTCTAGGTGGTCACAAAACACCGAGCTGATCTCCCTGTGCTATGCGGCTGCTTCCCACTAGCTATCTATCTTACATTTGGTAGTGTATATATGCCCATGCCACTCCTTCACTATGTCCCAGCTTACCCTTCCCCCTACCCGTATCCTTAAGTCCATTCTCTAGTAGGTCTGCATCGTTATTCCCATCTTGCCCCAGGTTCTTCATGACCATTTTTTTTTTGTTTCTTAGATTCCATATATATGTGTTAGCATACGGTATTCGTTTTTCTCTTTCTGACTTACTTCACTCTGTATGAAGTCACTCTGGACTCTAGGTCCATCCACCTCACTACAAATGACTCAAATTCCATTTCATTTTATGGCTGAGTAGTATTCCATTGTATGTATGTGCCACATCTTCTTTATCCATTCATCTGTTGATGGACACTTAGGTTGCTTCCATGTCCTGGCTATTGTAAATAGAGCTGCAATGAACATTGTGGTACATGATTCTTTTTGAATTATGGTTTTCTCAGGGTATACGCCCAGTAGTGGGATTGCTGGGTCGTATGGTAGTTCTATTTTTAGTTTTTTAAGGAACCTCCGTCCAGTTCTCCATAGAGGCTGTATCAATTTACATTCCCACCAACAGTGTAAGAGGGTTCCCTTTTCTCCACATCCTCTCCAGCATTTACTGTTTGTAGATTTTTTGATGATGGCCATTCTGACCAGTGTGAGATGACATCTCATTGTAGTTTTGATTTGCATTTCTCTAATGATTAGTGATGTTGAGCATTCTTTCATGTGTTTGTTGGCAATCTGGATATCATCTTTGGAGAAATGTCTATTTAGGTCTTCTGCCCATTTTTGGATTGGGTTGTTTGTTTTTTTGATATTGAGTTGCATGAGCTGCTTGTAAATTTTGGAGATTAATCCTTTGTCATTTGCTTCATTTGCAAATATTTTCTCCCATTCTGAGGGTTGCCTTTTCATCTTGTTTATGGTTTCCTTTGCTGTGCAAAAGTTTTAAGTTTCATTAGGTCCCATTGTTTATTTTTGTTTTTATTTCCATTTCTCTAGGAGCTGGGTCAAAAAGGATCTTGCTGTGATGTATGTCATAGAGTGCTCTTCCTATGTTTTCCTCTCAGAGTTTTATACTGTCTGGCCTTACATTTAGGTCTTTAATCCATTTTGAGTTTATTTTTGTGTATGGTGTTAGGGAATGTTCTAATTTCATTCTTTTACATGTAGCTGTCCAGTTTTCCCAGCAGCACTTATTGAAGAGGCTTTCTCCACTGTATGTTCTTGCCTCCTTTATCAAAGATAAGGTGACCATATGTGCGTGGGTTTATCTCTGGGCTTTCTATCCTGTTCCATTGATCTATATTTTTGTTTTTGTGCCAGGACCATACTGTCTTGATTACTGTAGCTTTCTACTATAGTCTGAAGTCAGGGAGCCTGATTCCTCCAGCTCCGTTTTTCTTTCTCAAGATTGCTTTGGCTATTCGGGGTCTTTTATGTTCCCATACAAATTGTGAAATTTTCTGTTCTAGTTCTGTGAAAAATGCCAGTAGTAGTTTGATAGGGATTGCGTTGAATCTGTAGATTGCTTTGGGTAGTAGAGTCATTTTCACAATGTTGATTCTTCCAATCCAAGAACATGGTATATCTCTCCAACTGATCGTATCACCTTTAATTACTTTCATCAGTGTCTTATAGTGTTCTGCATACATGTCTTTTTTCTCCTTCGGTAGGTTTATTCCTAGATATTTTATTCTTTTTGTTGCAATGGTAAATGGGAGTGTTTTCTTAATTTCACTCTCAGATTTTTCATCATTAGTGTATAGGAATGCAAGAGATTTCTGTGCATTAATTTTGTATCTTGCTACTTCACCAAATTCATTGATTAGCTCTAGTAGTTTCCTGGTAGCATCTTTAGGATTCTCTATGTATAGTACCATGTCATCTGCAACCAGTGACAGCTTTATTTCTTCTTTTCCGATTTGGATTCCTTTTATTTCTTGTTCTTCTCTGATTGCTGTGGCTAAAACTTCCAAAACTATGTTGAATGATAGCGGTGAGAGTGGGCAACCTTTTCTTGTTCCTGATCTTAGAGGAAACGGTTTCAGTTTTTCACCATTGAGGATGATGTTGGCTGTGGGTTTGTAATATACGGCCTTTATTATGTTGAGGCAAGTTCCCTCTATGCCTACTTTCTGGAGGGTTTTTATCATAAATGGGTGGTGAATTTTGTCAAAAGCTTTCTCTGCATCTATTGAGATGATCATATGGTTCTTCTCTTTCAATTTGTTAATACAGTGTACCACATTGATTTATTTGCGTATATTGAAGAATCCTTGCATTCCTGGAATAAACCCCACTTGATTATGGTGTATGATCCTTTTAATTTGCTGCTGAATTCTGTTTGCTAGTATTTTGTTGAGGATTTTTGCATCTATGTTCATCAGTGATATTGGACTGTAGTTTTCTTTCTTTGTGACATCTTTGTCTGGTTTTGGTATCAGGGTGATGGTGGCCTCGTAGAATGAGTTTGGGAGTGTTCCTCCCTCTGCTATATTTTGGAAGAGTTTGAGAAGGATAGGTGTTAGCTCTTCTCTAAATGTTTGATAGAATTCGCCTGTGAAGCCATCTGGTCCTGGGCTTTGTTTGTTGGAAGATTTTTAATCACAGTTTCAATTTCAGTGCTTGTGATTGGTCTGTTCATATTTTCTATTTCTTCCTGGTTCAGTCTCGGAACATTGTGCATTTCTAAGAATTTGTCCATTTCTTCCAGGTGGTCCATTTTATTGGCATATAGTTGCTTATAGAAATCTCTCATGATCCTCTGTATTTCTGCAGTGTCAGTTGTTACTTCTCCTTTTTCATTTCTAATTCTATTGATTTGAGTCTTCTCCCATTTTTTCTTGATGAGTCTGGCTGATGGTTTATCAATTTTGTTTATCTTCTCAAAGAACCAGGTTTTAGTTTTATTGATCTTTGCTATCGTTTCCTTCATTTGTTTTTTATTTATTTCTGATCTGATCTTTATGATTTCTTTACAATTTGTCCCAGAGGTCTCTGAGACTGTCCTCAATTCTTTTCACTCTTTTTTCTTTATTCTGCTCTGCAGTAGTTATATCCACTATTTTGTCTTCCAGGTCACTTATCCGTTCTTCTGCCTCAGTTATTCTGCTATTGATCCCTTCTAGAGAATTTTTAATTTCATTTATTGTGTTGTTCATCACTGTTTGTTTGCTCTTTAGTTCTTCTAGGTCCTTGTTAAACGTTTCTTATAGTTTCTCCATTCTATTTCCAAGATTTTGGATCATCTTTACTATCATTATTCTGAATTCTTTTTCGGGTAGTCTGCCTACTTCCTCTTCATTTGTTAGGTCTGGTGTGTTTTTACCTTGCTCCTTCATCTGCTGTGTGTTCCTCTGTCTTCTCATTTTGCTTAACTTACTGTGTTTGGGGTCTCCTTTTCACAGGCTGCAGGTTCGTAGTCCCCGTTTTTTTTGGTGTCTGTCCCCAGTGGCTAAGGTTGGTTCAGTGGGTTGTGTAGGCTTCCTGGTGGAGGGGACTAGTGCCTGTGTTCTGGTGGATGAGGCTGGATCTTGTCTTTCTGGTGGGCAGGTCCACGTCTGGTGGTGTGTATTGGGGTGTCTGTGGCCTTATTATGATTTCAGGCAGCCTCTCTGCTAATGGGTTGTGTTCCTGTCTTGGTAGTTGTTTGGCATAGGGTGTCCAGCACTGTAGCTTGCTGGTCACTGAGTGGAGCTGGGTCTTGGTGTTGAGATGGAGATCTCTGGGAGATTTTCACCATTTGATATTACGTGGAGCTGGGAGGTCTCTTGTGCCCAATGTCCTGAACTTGGCTCTCCCACCTCTGAGGCACAGCCCTGACACCTGGCTGGAGCACCAAGAGCCTGTCATCCACACAACTCAGAATAAAAGGGAGAAAAAAAAAGAAAGAAAGAAAGAAGAAGATAAAGTAAAATTAAATAAAATAATTAAAATAAAAAATAATTATTAAAAAAAATTTCAAAAATAATTTAAAAAAAAAGGACAGACAGAACCCTAGGACAAATGGTAAAAGCAAAGCTATACAGACAAAATCACACACAGAAGCATACACATACACACTCACAAAAAGAGAAAAAGGGAAAAAAATATATATGTCATTGCTCCCAAAGTCCACCTCCTCAATTTGGGATGATTCGTTGTCTATTCAGGGATTCAACAGATGCAGGGTATATAAAGTTGACTGTGGAGTTTTAATCCGCTGCTCCTGAAGCTGATGGGAGTGACTTCCCTTTCTCTTCTTTGTTCGCACAGCTCTCGGGGTTCAGCTTTGGATTTGGACCCGCCTCTGCGTGCAGGTCGCCTGAGGGCGTCTGTTCTTCGCTCAGACAGGACGGGGTTAAAGGCGCAGCTGCTTCGGGGGCTCTGGCTCACTCAGGCCGGGGGGAGGGAGGGGTACAGATGCGGGGCGAGCCTGCGGCGGCAGAGACCAGCGTGACGTTGCAACAGCCTGAGGCGCGCCGTGCGCTCTCCCGGGAAGTTGTCCCCGGATCACGGGACCCTGGCAGTCGCGGGCTGCACAGACTCCCGGGAGGGGAGGTGTGGAGAGTGACCTGTGCTCGCACACAGGCTTCTTGGTGGCGGCAGCAGCAGCCTTAGCGTCTCATGCCCGTCTCTGGGGTCCGTGCTGATAGCCGCGGCTCGCGCCCGTCTCTGGAGCTCGTTTAGGCGGCGCTCTTAATCCTCGCGCACCAGGAAACAAAGAGGCAAGAAAAAGTCTCTTGCCTCTTCAGCAGCTCCAGACTTTTGCCGGACTCCCTCCCGGCTAGCTGTGGCGCACTAGTCCCTTCAGGCTGTGTTCACGCCACCAACCCCAGTCCTCTCCCTGGGATCCGACGGAAGCCCGAGCCTCAGCTCCCAGCCCCCGCCCGCCCCGGCGGCTGAGCAGACAAGCCTCTCGGGCTGGTGAGTGCTGGTCGGCGCCGAGCCTCTGTGCGGGAATCTCTCCGCTTTGCCTTCTGCATCCCTGTTGTTGCGCTCTCCTCCGTGGCTCCGAAGCTTCCCCCCTCCGCCACCCGCAGTCTCCGCCCGCGAAGGGGCTTCCTAGTGTGTGGAAACCTTTCCTCCTTCACAGCTCCCTCCCACTGGTGCAGGTCCCGTCCCTATTCTTTGTCTCTGTTTTTTCTTTTTTCTTTTGCCCTACCCAGGTACATGGGGAGTTTCTTGCCTTTTGGGAGGTCTGAGGTCTTCTGCCAGCGTTCAGTAGGTGTTCTGTAGGAGTTGTTCCACACGTAGATGTATTTCTGATGTATTTGTGGGGAGGAAGGTGATCTCCACATCTTACTCTTCCGCCACCTTGAAGCTCCTCCCCAAAACCAGACAGTTTAACCAGGCAATTAAATCCTGCATCGGCCATTTATTAGCCGTGTGAACTGGGCAGTTTTCTTAACTTCTCTGTGCTAGTTTCCCTATCTATACAATGGAAACAGTAATAGTAGTATCTACCCTTCCAGTTGTTGTGAGGATAAATGAGAGGTGGAAATCAGGGGACCGCTGCTGGAACTTTTTGTTCTAGCAACACACCGAGGCTACAATCCAGAGATAGCTGCCAGCGCCCCAACACTAAGATCTTGTCACGCCCCACACCCTGCTTCTTCTCATCACCCCTCCGAGCCTAGTGGCTCTGTATTAGAACACGGCTGTAGGAAGACCAGTACCATGGCCATGCTTGATAACAGAAAGTAGTAGGCATAGAAAGATGGCCTCTGCCTCACTCTACCTTCCAAATCTCAGGTTGAGTGTGTGATATTAGTGAAAATAAACTATATTCAGAACCACAGCTGCAAAGGAGCCTAGGAAATGCAAGGTTCTTCTTTTACCTTTCCAACCTCTGCAGCAGACCAAGGCACACCACTCCCCACAGGCACCATGCTCATTATATCAGGTAATGTCAAGAGCACCGGAAGGAGATGGAGCCTTATACGGTATCCCTTGGGGCAGAGATGGTGAAAGCCATGAAGGCAAGGGGAGGGTGAAATGTCCTAGAGAAGAGGATGGCTTTCTGTAGGTCCCACAGAGCAACAATGACACCACCGCCTTGGAAAAAAGAGTCAGAACACACTCTTTTAGGTCCCACTTCATTTCTGAGAGACATTACGCATATTTCACCTCATTAAAATACTAATACTATCCTCAAAGACGCTGGTGAAAAATTCATGAGATGGCGGATATGAAAGCAATTAGCGCAATAATGGCAGAGTTACTGAATTCCATTGAGGAATCATCTGAATTTCCAAGGTTAGGGAATGTGTCCTGTTCTTTGATATTCCCAAGCATGGTGCCTGACCCCAAATTAGATGTCAATACATGTTTACAGACTGTACCAACGAGAAAGTACAATTCTGCTGTGAATGACAGTGTTAGATGGAGGGGATTGAGGAAGGGGAGGAAAGTAAAGGGAGAAATTCTTTTACAAAAATCATAACAGAGAGGATATCTATTGTCTCTGTGGAGGACTAGACTTCACCTTAACTAGAGGAAGATTTCTAAGTATTCACTAGTCCTTCTAATGAAGCACTAGTTCTAACGAAACAGGACGTTATTGGCTTTTCAGATTAAATCACTATTCACAGCACAGAGGCGTCTTACCCTTTACTTATGCATTCCCTTATTTCATAAGTTTCTGAACCTCATCTTCATAAATGACAACCTTCAGGATTGACAGAACAGGCATAATGTCAATGGGTTCATTTGCTGCTTTGAAAGCTATTATATTATCTATATCTAAAAGATAGCAAAGAATCCTATGAAAGGCAAGGCAATTTCCCTATTTTTTTTTTTTCTAGAATCAGACAATGTGCCAAGTACAGGGCAGTAAATGGAGTAAAGCACACATTTCCTGTACCTCTGCTACACCACTCAGTCTGCTGGGCACTAGACCTAAGAATCATTAAAGAGAGCCTCCACATCAACTGACCTCTGATAGGTCCACACTATCACAGTGACAGCTGTCACACATCCCCCTCTGAACCACAATGTTCTCACCTCCAAAAGAGGAAAGTTCCCGAACCATTCCATAAGGCTATTGAGATAACAGTACAAAAGTAAAATGTGAAAAGTGTAAATCACTTACTACATTGGGAGATTACTAATAGTTAGTAACTGGCAGAATTTTAATTTTTGAAATAGTCAGTTGGTATCAGAAGACAAATATGTTTCAAATACAAATTTCAATATAGGAAAATGACTTTCAGCTTGATGAATCTTCAAAAATTGAACATGGTAAATATCAATCACATGTCAAAGGATATCAAAGAAAAGCAAATTAGTACAATAAAGAGTAAAATCCAGAATTAGAAACATTACTAGAATTTATATTTGAAGTCCAGCAGTCATCCTACTGGACTTCAAGTATAAATTCTAGAAATGTCTTTTAAAATTAGCAATAGGTACTAAGAGTCTCTTTAAAAGTAAAGGGAATCTTTACAGTAACTTTTATGGAAATTTTTACTTTGCTTAAGCCGATAAAACTGCTATCAGATAGATAAAATATCTCTAGAGAAAGAAAATCAAATTACATGCATTATAAACTTCAGACTTAGAGATGGCAAAATCAAATCTGGCTTGTCTACAAAAATTACAAATCATGGAGCTGAATTTTGAATTAGCAAAGTTTGGACTTTACTGTCTCCTTAGAGTCCTGCTCTAAAGAAATGATTCTGCAAAATATAACTTTTCATTCTCTGAATGCCAGACTCCATATTGATTGTATCCCACAAATCTTCCTAGATTATGATGCTTGCAGAGGAAATAATATTACATCACCGAGGGTAGGTGTCATTTTAGATGCAAAAGCAATGACTTTAATGTGGAAGAAAAATAAAGAAGTTTGCTTATCATAACTCTAATAACAAATGGTGATGGAAAAAAAGTAGTTATTTTAGTGAGAACTTCCAACCATGGTCTAGAGTATCAGAAAGGAAAGCTGAACTTGAGAATGAGTACTATTAAAGGGTTACTGCTTCACCTCTCTTTTGTTTTTCTTTTGTCTTAATAATTCCACATGATTGCCTATTCTCTGTCCTCTTAAAATCTTCCCTTGCCCATTGCATCATATGGGGTTTTCTTCCCTCAAGAGCGTCTGCAAAACAGAAAGTAGTCTTCATGGGTCTCCCTTCCTTGCTGTATCTTTGTTTAAAGAATCTATCACTACAAGGAAAATAAAAATCAACATGGGGATATTACAAAGCTTCAAAATCTAACAAAGTTCTCACTAAAAGCAACCTCTATTCCCTAAGACCCGACTCTGCACTGATTGTACCTGAAACCCCACATAATCCCTTTATTTCCTTTGATTCCTGAGACAGGAATTCACCAACTTGATTCTTCTTTCACTTTTTATGAGGAGGGTCACCGATCACATTTGCTTGTCTGCCTTCAGATCTATGCCCCACCTTCTCCATACTCTACTCTGAACTGCATGAGTGGCAACCCCCTGCCAACCATGTTTCTGGGTCCCCTTGCCACCTGCCTTCAGGTGGGAAGGAAAGAAGGAGACTGAAGGGCAGGAGGAAGAGAAAGAGAAAGCCAGTGCCTTTCCCCCCATCTCTGCTTCAGGCACCATCTCCTCAGAGGATGCATCTCTCTCTGGTACATCCTCTGTGGCCCCAGATCCCACTGAGCAGACCAGTGTGGTCCCTGGGTCCACTGGTGGCCTAGCTCCTCTCTCCATCCCTCCAACCCTCGGGTTGGTAGCAGCTTCCCACAGTGGCAATTTCTGAGGTTCCCTTGCCTTCTGGTTGCACTTCCTGATATTTTCATAAATGCAAGTGATAGATTCCTTTTATTAAATTACCTAGCACAGCTTCTGCTGGCAGGCAGAATCCTCTCTTTGATAAAGGAAGATATGCTGGCGATTCTTTCTTCATGAAAGGTCTCAAAAAGGGTCACTGAACTCCATGATAGTAGCATTTTTCATACCTCTGCTTCTGGTGCAAGAGCCATTGCAATCACTGGAAAAACTCTCAGAAAGTCAGTGAAGCTGTTACTTCCAAGAAGATCAGAGAACCCAAACTGGAGCTTCAAAATTTCCTCTGGGCAGTGCTGATATCAAAGGGCTGGTACTGGTTAGGCAAACTCTCCAATAGCATCTTATTCTACAATAGGTACACTTTAATTCTCTTAATTTCACACAAAATGATATGCAAAAGTAGTTCCAAGCTTCACCCCATCCCTAGAAAGGGGGAGCACTGCCTCTCAATTCTTCCCATGTAGCAATTCTGGAGAAGCCACCACGTATGGATGATAAGCCAAGGATCCACATCACTGCTTAGGGAGCTTTAGATTTATCTTTTTCCCAAAATGTTTGTTCTAGAGCTTCCCTACTGAAGTCAACAGCAATCTTATTCTATGTGTTCCTCAGTTCCAAATCCCCAGTGTCATCCATAACACTCTTTTTCTGTCACACCCAAGATCTAACCCATCAGCAAGCCCAATTGATAAGACTTCTCACCACCTCTTCTATCCCAGTATAGTCCAAGCCAGCATCATCTCCTGCCTGGACAACTGCAGTCACTCCAAAGTGATCTCTGCTTTTATTTCTACACTCCTGTAATCTCTTCTCAACACAGCAGCTAAAGAGACCCTTCGAAAATACCAAATGCATTATATTATTTCCTCTACTTAAAACCCTCAGGGAGCACCCCAGCATACTCAGAGCAAACTCAAAGTCTTTATCAGAAGAACCAACATATCCTACATAATGTGGCCTCCCTTCTCCTCTCTATTCTTATCCCCTACCACTCTCTCTCTTTCTAATTCCATTACAGCAGCACGGGCATCTTCACCGATCCTCAAATATGCAAGGAAGTTCCTCTCTCTTGTAATCATCACGAGAACACTTCCTAAATCAATAGAAGAACGGAGATATAAAAGAATGTGATTATTCATTAGAACACAGAAGTTAGACAAGGAGAAAATTTCCAAATATCCTTGAGCGCTATCTCTCCCCAGCCTTGGAAAAGCTCAAACGCCTATAGAAAACGGTCACCATTGGGTCACTGTGTTTCAAGGCTTCTGTCCAAGCTTTGTCTCCTGCTCTCTGGTCAGAATCCTAGTGTTCCATCTAGATCTCTCTAAGTTTTACCTTTTACTCAGTTTTTACCACTCACCCCAGTGACTTGAGTATGACTTTCTGTCTGTCTCATTCCTGACTTGGCCCCTAGACGAGGTCTTTCATACCTCCCCTCTTTGGCGCCACAATTTGTGTCCTGAGAGCAGATCACATTCCCACCTCCATGCCCAATTCCAGCCCTGCAAATAACAGATTTTAAATAATCTAGGCCCC
Organism: Eubalaena glacialis; assembly: GCF_028564815.1. Taxonomy (NCBI): domain Eukaryota; kingdom Metazoa; phylum Chordata; class Mammalia; order Artiodactyla; family Balaenidae; genus Eubalaena; species Eubalaena glacialis. The sequence goes on from NC_083720.1 coordinate 49,743,356, forward strand.
CACTTTCTGAACAGAGATAAAGAATGAGGATCATGCCATTGAATAGCCAAAATAAAAATAAGAAAGAAAAATATCGGTACAGACCTATATTGGGAGTCATTGTAGGACGGTATTTTTAGAATATCTAATGACCTAGCTTGAGTTAAACCCCACGGAAACACAGAATTATATGCCCCTAACCCATGTTTTATGAGCCTTAAAAATCATTCCCGGGAATTCCCTGGCAGTCCAGTGGTTAGGACTCCAAGCTTCCACTGCAAGGGGCAAGGGTTCAATCCATGGTTGGGGAACTAAGATCCCATGAGGCATGGCCAAATAGAAAAAAAATCATTCCCTGAAGTCACTGGGATGGGGTAACATTTGAAGCCTCTAGGTCAAAAGAAAAGAGAAACCTGGAAAATAATAACGACACAGAAGTATCATTACCTGTTAAGACACAGGAACTTAACAGAAACATAGACAACATGAAGGAAAATGAAAAATATGTATCTTTGTGAAATCTGGATTCATAGGAAAGAGGCACACAAAAGACCAGAAGAAGTTCTTTTCACATCCTCCTGCCTTAGACTATTAGCAAGGAGGCCAAAACATGAATGACCAGGATTCTCACTCTCGCTCTTTCTCGGACAGAAGCTGCAGTAGTCTTTGTTGAATTGGGGAAACAGTATAAAGTATGGGCACCGCCCGCCCCCCCTCAGCTTATTTGAGGAGGAAATATTCCTGAACAAATAAGGCATAAATGATGTGGGACATTTACCAAATCTCAGAAGAGAAAGCAGAACTGGGTTCAGTCACAAAGATGGCACACAGATCCAACTGCATTCCCCACTCCCTCCAAATGCTTCAGATTCAGGTAAATATAGTACAGTGCATTTTATCTCAGAGGAGGGGACTGACAGCGTCAGATAAGGAAAACTGGAGTCAAGGAGATCTCACTCCATTATTTATCAGAACAAACAGAAGCCTGGATAGACCCTCCATGTTTAGCATCAGTAGGTATAGGAAGAAAGAAAGGAAAGAAGAAAGGAAGGAAAATGGAGAGAAAAGAAAAGAAGAAATGATAGGGAGGGAAAAGAAATGATAGAGGGAGAGACTGAGGATGCAAAGATTTAGGAGACCTTTTTATGCTATGGACCCTTTGGAAGACTATCGACCCATTCTTAGAATATTTCTCAATGCATAAAATGGCATACGTAAGATTGTAAAAGAACCTAATTATATTGTAAATACAGTTACTCAATATTAAAGCAACAAATTTGTGATACAAAACATATATGCCTCTGTTATTCCATTAAATAACAATATACAGTGGTAGGTATGACAGTTTCAAAGTAGTGAGGAACACGATATTTCAAGACATCAGCAATGACTCTAATGTAATGTGAAAGTATCTGTGCTTTCTATTGGTGACAAGGGCACAGTACTGCCAATATTACTGAAAGATGTTGCCTAAATTCATAATGAGAGACCTGCTAAATTGTAGTTAGAGATTAATGAAATTTAAGATGCAATTTTTTCCTTTCCAAGTCCAACCTCAGCATTCTATTTAAGAATCCTTTGGGAGTCCATGGACCCCCATGAAAAATGTACAGGGTGAGAGAGTGTCATGGACATATATACACTACCAAATGTAAAATAGATAACTAGTGGGAAGCAGCCGCATAGCACAGGGATATCAGCTCGGTGCTTTGTGACCACCTAGAGGGGTGGGATAGGGAGGGTGGGAGGGAGGGAGATGCAAGAGGGAAGAGATATGGCAACATATGTATATGTGTAACTGATTCACTTTGTTGTAAAGCAGAAGCTAGCACACCATTGTAAAGCAATTATACTTCAATAAAGATGTTTAAGAATTAAAAAAAAAAAAAAAAGAGAATAAATAATAATTATTAATAATTATTAGTGAAAAGAAGCATCCAGTAAACTGGAAACATACTCGTTTTGACTTGTAATGCTTTTAAAACCCAATAAAATTTATTCCAACATTCAAAAAAAAAAAAAAAAAAAAAAGAAAAATGTATATAAACCAAGGAACAAAAGAAGATTTTCTAAGAATACATCACACTGAAGCCGACTGGAGAGGATGCCTGTGGAAACTTTTGCTCTAAGAGTTTCCTTTATACTACTCCCCCTCATAAAATAGCACATCTTCAAAAACTCCCCTCTTCATGAAAAGAAGAGAAATATGGCTTTGCTCCTTGAAGAACTCAGCTCAGTTACTTTGAGGATTGCTACTCCAAGGCTAAGTCATGGATGCCACTACACAGCATGTTTCATTGTTGTTTTGAGTGGTCTGGGGTTTGGTCTGGATTTCCTTTGTTTGCTATAATCTATAGAAATGGGAACAGCATACCTACCCCCACAAGGGGGGCTGTTGCCCCTGACACATCTTAAATGAATTCTCAACAAAGGCCAGTTTCCTTCCCTTTGCCTTCCTTGAACACCAGTGTGGTCTTTGGACCAGCCAAGTTTCTAACAAAATATATGCCCCTAGTCACAGGGGATGAAAATTTGAGAACTGACTGAAGCAGATCCATCTCTCTGACTTAAAAAAAAAAAAGTAAGGCACAAGGTTTTGGAAATCTCAGATAGCACTGGACATTTAATTCCTACATGCTGACATTTTATCTTTTCAGAGAAGGAAATTTTTACAGGGTTCATCTTTTCCTGAATAGAAAATTATGTTTGGATTTTTAATATGAATTACTTATATCCAAAGAGATCTTTAAAAATGCTGACCAGAGATTGTAGGAATACAAATTCTAAGGCTGAACTGGTTCCAGCATTCATTAAAGTAATGGTGAAAGAAGATGGGCTGAAAGAACTACTTTCTTCTATCTGGAATTGTGTACAAACCTTTTAAAGTCAGGAATCGTTGGGGGGAAACTTGGGGGCTTAAGATAATTCTCAATTTGGCAAGAAAATTTCCTTCAGACAGAAGACAGTACCCCAGAATATATTAATGAATTTATAAAAGTAGTTATTACATCATTGTGGTTTGGGGAATGATTTTAAAGCTTAGCAAAATGTACAATTAATTTTTGATTTTTTTTTGTTTCAGGTTCCTCTTCAAATTCCTACTCTGCTACTTTTTTAAAAAATCTGTATTTCCTTTAGTTGGAAGCTTATTGTTCCTCTTTCCAAATATTTGTTCTGTGTTTGTTCAAATTGAAATGAATTCTTCTGAATATTTATCAAGCCCCTATTATGTGTCAGAAACTGCTAGGAACTTGGAATACAAGGTAGAATAGGAAATGGTCTTTCCCACTAATGGATTTAATAAGGCAGATGGCCCACATCAAAATGAATTGCAATAGATCCATGGATGTATGGAAGAGTTACCCACCCTCTCATGTTCATTTCTCCATTATGTGTAATAACCAAGATATAGAAACAACCTAAGTGTGTCAACGGATAAATGGATACAGAAGATGTTAGACAATATATACATACATACATACGATATATATTTTATTTATATATATATTACATACATACATTATATATATATAAATATATATATATTAAAAAATATATATATATATATAAAAAATTCAGCCATGAGAAAGAAGGAAATCTTGCCATTTAGGACATGGATGGACCTTGAGGGTGTTCTGATAAATGAGATAAACAGAGAAAGACAAACACTGTATGGTATCACTTAAATGGGGCATCGAGAAAAGCCAAACCCATACAACTAGCGAGTAGAATCATAGACTCGTGCTTACCAGGGGCTTGAAGGAGGGGAAATGGGGAGAGGTTGTTTAAAGGCACAAACTTGCAACTACTAAATAAATAAGTCCTGGAGAGCTCACACACAGCATAGTGATTATAGTCAACAATACTGTGTTATAAACGTCAAAGCTGCTAAGAAACTAGATCTTAATAGTTCTCACCACTAAAAGGAGATGATAATTATGCGACACGACAGAGGTATTAGCTAATGCTACAGTGGGAATCATATTGCGATATAAAAATGTATCAAATCAACATGGTGTGCACCTTCAACTTACACAATGTAATCTGTCAATTACATCACAATAATTAAAAGTTACTTAACATATTAACAAAAATGTTTAGCTAAAATCAAGATAGATCCATGGCTTGACAACTGGAGAAAGTATGGTGTACACGTACAATGGAATATCATTCAGCCTCAGAATGAAGAGGACCCTGTCACTTGTCACAACATGGATGAATCTTGAGGATATTACGCCGCTAAGTGAAATAAGGCAGTCACAAAGTGACAAACACTCAAACACTGCAGGACTCCACTTATATACGTTTCCAAAGTAGTTAAACTCGTAGAAACAGAAAATAAAATGGAGGTTGCCAGGGGCAGGGGGAAGGAAAGTGGGGAGTTGTTATTTGATGGGTGTGGCGTTGCAATCACGCAGGATGAGGCGGGTCTGTGGCATGACGATGTGCCTGTGGTTGACAATATTGTACTGTACACTTGAAAACAGTTGGGAGGGCGATTTTATGTGACGTGGGGATTTTGCTACAATAAAAGATAAGAAGTACGGGCTTCCCTGGTGGCGCAGTGGTTGAGAATCTGCCTGCCAATGCAGGGGACACGGGTTCGAGCCCTGGTCTGGGAAGGTCTCACATGCCGCGGAGCAACTGGGCCCGTGAGCCACAACTACTGAGCCTGCGCGTCTGGAGCCTGTGCTCTGCAACGAGAGAGGCCGCGATAGTGAGAGGCCCGCGCACTGCGATGAAGAGTGGCCCCTGCTTGCCACAACTAGAAGAAAAAGCCCTCACACAGAAACGAAGACCCAACACAGCCATAAACAAATAAGTAAATAAATAAATAAATAAATAAAGATAAGAAGTAATTACAACAGAACAGGGTAGTGCTGTTAGAGAATACTGAACGTACAGGCTGGAGCATCAGGCCAATGGAAGGAGCATGAGGCTCTACCTGGGAGGTCAGGGAGGGCTTCCTAGAGGAGGTGATACCTGGGATGAAACGTGAGTGATTAGTAGAAGGTTACCAGGCATGAAGATGGGAGGGGAAAGGGCCCAGGCAAAGTCAAAGAGGCATGACGCAGTGAGGGCCTTGGAGACCTTATAAGGAGTTCCAGAGGGCTGGCACAGAGCTGGTGTCAGGTGCTGCCAAAGAGGGGTCTGCTGAGTTGGAGAGGAAGCAGATGTGGGATCAGGTGCACCAGGCTGAGACATTCTCATTGTCAACATCATGCACGAGATAGCTCAAACCTTGGGATCTTAGCTTGAGCTGTCATAACAAAATACCACAGACTGGGTGGCCTAAACAACAGACATTTATGTCTTATAGTTTTGGAGGCCGGGAGGTCTAAGATCAAGGTGGCAGCAGATTTGGTTCTTGGTGGGGGTCCTCCTCCTGGCTTGCAGTTGGCCAGCTTCTCACTGTGTCCTCACATGGCAGAGAGAGACAGAGCTTTACCAGCACTTCCTCTTCTTATAAGGACACTAGTTCCATCACAGGGGCCCCAACATCACAACCTCATCTAAACCAAACTACCTACCAAAGACCCCACCTCCAAATACATCACCTTGAGGGTTAAGGCTTCAACATATAAGATGGGGGGTGGAGGGGACACAAACATTCGGTCTGTAATACTTGGATTCATGGACAGCAGGCAGCTGATGCAATAAATCTACATGAAAGACCGTTAGCCACAAATTTCAGAACAGAATCAGAGCATTACTCCCAGATCAGTGCAACTAATAATGCAGTACTGAAAGGATGCCCTGAGATGCTAGTGTTGCCTGATGGTTAAGAACTTGTGCTCTAGATTCTGACTGAGGTGGAGTCAAACCCAGGCTCTCCTGGCTCTCAGCAGCTGTGTAACCTTAATGCTTCTGACCCTCAAGTTCCTCATCTGTGCGGTGAGGATGATGATAATAATACCTAGCTACCTCATAAGTAATCTCGGAAGACCTAAATAAGCAACGCTCAGTACAGTGCCTAGCAGAAAATAAACACTCAATAAACATTACTGTGGTTGTTTTTATTATTATCTGTCCCAGAAATGACAAGTCACTCAAGGAAAAGCAGAATTAAAGATTATGTCACAAGCTGGCATTGCAAGTATGATACCTGGTATCAATCATGTTTTGGAAGCTATCAATAAAGTAAACCTAGACATGGCATTTGGACACATACACACACACACACACACACCCCCCAAAACAAACTTCTGAGTAGCAAAATGAAGTAAATCCACCCCAGCACGAACTGCCTTAATAAAGTACTTATTTGCACCAATGTTCACACATTTATGTTAACATTTTATTGGGTATCTTCTTTGGTATTTCTGTTAAGACAAAACAAAAATAAGTGTTATCATTGTTTATATCTTTTGAATATTTAATAGCTTCAGTTCATCTAGTTCACTTTTGAGTTTTAATTGGAACAAGTTTATTTTCCCCTCCTTACATAAAATATGTCCAAGAAATGCATTATCCAAAGTAATTTCATTACTGGAAGAATCTTCATAAAAATGTTTCTGAAGTCCCGTGGTTTTATAGAATCTGCACTTTGTTCAACAGCTTTCAGGACTAAAGCATCTCCAATTTCAGGGTCGGAAACACTTTAAAACCCTTTCCCCACCTGTGCTTCTTCTTACAGATGAGTTATGCTTCTCCATGGGTGAGAGGTCTGTTAAAACTCCCAACCCAGACAAGTTGGACCCACTGAATGCAAATACACGGAGAAGCTGCTCTCAACAGGGGTTTCTTGAGGAAAGCTGCATCTCTCCCCCCCTCCCTACTGTCGACTTTATTCTAGGCTATGAGATACCAGAGGTGAAAGAAGCTTTATACACCCCTTGATCAAAGAGTGCAAAAATTAGGGTGCAGCCAGAGGAAGTGACTGCCAACAGCATGCAGCCTCTGGAATGCCAGGACAAGCCCCAGAGACCTGCTCCCTCTACTTATAACCCTGTATCCCGAACACCTCTTCCCCATCAATAAAGCAAAAACATCTATTTATATGTCCCTTCACATTGCTACCTTATAGACAAACACTAAAAGGTGGGGATATTCCTTCCAAGATCAAAAGGACAGCCTCACACTGAGTTGAGAATAAACTTGGGTGGTAGACGGGGGTACCTCTGACCTGCCATGGGTGGCCAGCACTAGGGAACAGGACTCAGGGGTGGTTGACAGCCCAGGCTCCACAACATGTTACCCAACTTTAAGTTCTTAACTTCTGGCCTAGTCCTTTCATTCTTAAAAAGAAGAGAGTGATCCTAGTTTTGTGATAGAAACGATGTAGCATCTTAATACAAGGTTGTATGTAAAAAACTTTTCACAAAGGCTGACATGAGTGTTATCAACCATACCCAATGAATGGCTCTTGGTAGCAGGAGTTGTCATAATAGTTGTTGTACTAGTGGTAGTGGTTATAGTAGTTGTAACAGTAGTAGTAATAGTAGTGGACACAGCAGCAGTAGTTTTAGTGGCAGCAGAATATTAATAGCAGTAATAGTAGCAGCAGCAATGGCAACAATCATAGCTGGTGTAACAGTATCGTTACTATCCGTGGTGATGGCGTTATTAACATAATGATTAAGAACAATGGCTTTGGTACCAGAGTCCCTGGATTTGATACCTACTTCTGCCTCTTACTGGCTATGACATTTTTGGCAAATTATTTCATTTCCCTAGAGTTTAGTGTCTTCATCTGTAAAACAGTAGTAATAAAAGTGTAGCATTTTTTAAATGGCAACAAATTATCTGACACTCCTCTTATTGACAGGTGGAGTCTATGTTTCCTCCCTGCAAGTCTGGGTGGGCTGATGACTGCTTCTACCAATAGAGTTTGGTGGAAGTGACACCTTGTATCTTCCCAGACTAGGTCATAAAAGGCTATGCAGTTTCCACCTTCTTCCCTGGATCACTGACTTGCCATGCAAGAAATTCAACCTCCCCTGGACCTCGATGATGGAGAGGCTCTGTATAAACACTCTGAATGACAGTGCTAGCTATGCCCAGCCTTCAAGCCAACCATCCACCCCTGTCAAGAACCCAAATGTATTGGTCACCTAATCTATGACAAAGGAGGCAAGAATATATTGTACAATGGAGAAAAGACAGTCTCTTCAGTAAGTGGTGCTGGGAAAACTGGACAGCTACATGTAAACGAATGAAATTAGAACACTCCCTAACACCATACACAAAAATAAACTCAAAATGGATTAAAGACCTAAATGTAAGGCCAGATACTATAAAACTCTTAGAGGAAAACATAGGCAGAACACTCCTTGACATAATTCGCAACAAGATATTTTATGACCCACTTCCTAGAGTAATGAAAATAAAAACAAACAAATGGGATCTAATTAAACTTAAAACTTTTGCACAGCAAAGGAAACCATAAAAAAAAAAAGACAACCCTCAGAATGGGGGGAAATATTTGCAAATGAAGCAACTGACAAGGAATTAATCTCCAAAATATACAAACAGCTCATGCAGCTCAATATAAAAAAAAAACAAATCACCCCATCACATTTCTCCAAAGAAGACATACAGATGGCCAACAACCATGAAAAGATGCTCAACATCACTAATTATTAGAGAAACGCAAATCAAAACTACAATGAGGTTATCACCTCACAGCAGTCAGAATGGCCATCATCAAAAAATCTACAAACAGTAAATGCTGGAGAGGGTGTACAGAAAAGGGAACCCTCCTACACTGTTGGTGGGAATATAAATTGGTACAGCCACTATGGAGAACAGTATGGAGGTTCCTTAAAAAATTAAAAATAGAGCTACCATACGATCCAGCAATCCCTCTCCTGGGCATGTATCTGGAGGAAATCATAATTCGAAAAGATACATGCACTCCAATGTTCATTGCAGCACTATTTACAATAGCCAGAACATGGAAGCAACCTAAATGTCCATCAGCAGAGGAATGGTTAAAGAAGATGTGGTACATATATATACAATGGAATATTACTCACCCATTAAAAAGAATGAAATAATGCCATCTGCAGCAATATGGATGGACCTAGAGATTGTCATACTGAGTGAAGTCAGAAAGAAAAATATCATATGATATTGCTTATATGTGGAATCTACAAAAATGATACAAATGAACTTATTTACAAAACCGAAATCAAGTCACAGATGCAGAAAACAAACTTATGATTACCAGGGGGGAAGGGTGGGGGTATAAATTGGGAGACTGGGATTGACATATACACACTACTATATATAAAACAGATAACTAATAAGGACATACTGTATAGCACAGGAAACTCTACTCAGTACTCTGTAATGACCTAGATGGGAAAAGAATCTAAAAAAGAGTGGGTATATGTATATCTGATTCACTTTGCTGTACAGCAGAAACTACACAACATTGTAAATCAACTATACTCCAATAAATTTTTTTTAAGTCATATACAAATAGAGTAAAGAAAAAAAAGTCAAATGTGTGAGTGAAGGAACCATCTTGGAAATGGATCCCCCAGCCTCAGCTCTTTCAGCCCCCAGATATTTGAGTCGTCTTAACTGATGTTCCAGACACTATAGATAGGGAAACGTCATGCTCACTATGCCCTGTTTGAATTCCTGACCCCCAGAATCTGTGAGCATAAGAAAATGGTTATTATTTTACACTACCAAGTTTTGGGAAGGTTTGTTAGGTAGCATTAATGCGAGGGACAAAAAGCACACACTATTATTAGGTGGATTAAATTTGTTAAAATTGGTAAAACACTTAGAATATTGCCTGGAACACTGCAATCAGTCAATAATATTAAAATTATAGTAATACTGATACTTCTTTTTGCCTTGGCTCTCCTTTTTTGTTTTTCTCCCTTGCCCTAGGCCTCATGATTCCTTTCCTCTGACTTAAAATTGCTGCTATCAGGCACTATTTATAATAGCCAAGACATAGAAGCAACCTAAATATCCATCAACAGATGAATGGATAAAGAAGATGTGGTATATATCATATAATGGAATATTACTCAGCATAAAAAAGAATGAAATAATGCCATCTGTAGCAACATGAATGGACCTAGAGCTCTATTATCATACTAAGTGAAGTCAGACAGAAAGACAAATATCATATGATATCACTTATACGTGAAATCTAAAAAAATGATACAAATGAACTTATTCACAAAACAGAAATAGACCGGCAGACATAGAAAACAAACTTATGGTTACCAAAGGGAAAAGAGGGGCGGGATAAATTGGGAATTGGGGATTGACAGATATACACTACTATATATAAAATAGATAAACAACAAGGACCTACTGTATAGCACAGGGAACTACATTCAATACCTTATAATAACCTATAATGGAAAAGAATCTGAAAAAGAATATATATATATAAAACAATCAATTTTCTGTATTCTTGAAACACTGTAAATCTACTATACTTCAATAAAAAAATTAAAAAATAAATAAGTAAAATAAAATTGCTGCTATCAGCATCTGTTGGGTTTCTTTTCCCCCAAAATTGGCTGCAGAGTTGGATATAATACCTCTTTTCTTTGCTGTCACCACAATTTCTTTCTCAAAGCAAGGACATGAGTCTTTTTTTCCCCTAAGATTTAAGTTTATTTATTTTTGGCTGCACTGGGTCTTCGTTGCTGTGCACGGGCTTTCTCTAGTTGCAGCGAGTGGGGCTACTCTTCGTTGCGGCGTGCGGGCTTCTCATTGCAGTGGCTTCTCTTGTTGCAGAGCACGGGCTCTAGGTGTGCGGGCTTCAGTAGTTGTGGCACACAGGCTCAGTAGTTGTGGCTCGCGGGCTCTAGAGCACAGGTTCAGTAGTTGTGGCGCACGGGCTTAGTTGCTCTGCGGCATGTGGGATCTTCCCTGACCAGGGCTTGAACCCGTGTCCCCCGCACTGGCAGGTGGATTCTTAACTACTGTGCCACCAGGGAAGCCCCAGGACATGAGTTTTTTTGACTGAAAGTTTCTATTGCTAATCACTAGGCGGAATATACAAAGGAAAACCAAAATAACAGATATGGGAAAGGTACAACGTTTTCTAAAGTTCACAAATATTTGGAAGCTACTGTCTCATCTAGAGACTTGGCTCCTTTCTGAGATAATCATTGGGAGTCTGGTCCACTTTCTGCCATCTTTATTCCTAAAGTAAATTCAGCATGCCCCTCACCCCCAGCTCCTGCTCTCAGGAGAAAGACATGACGGTGACCCATTCCTCCCCGAAGGTCTTCTCGCCCGCACTATACCCAAAGAATACTTGGTAGAATTGGAAGAAAAGTAAATAATCAACTCAGCCTCTCTGAGAATTTTTAGAGAAGTGTGATAGTGACTTCAAAGGGCTTCTAAGATTGGAATGGTCACCTTCCAGCACTTCCTCAAACACTGACTCTTTACTCAGCTTAATTTTACTCACTGTTTCTTTTTTAAACAGTGCCATTCCTCCTGAGACTTCCATCTTCTCCCTTCTTTATTTCCTTAACACGAGTTCAGCCCAGTCTATCCTCTCTAGCGCTGAGTCATTTCATCTCATTTCCTCCATCAAAATCGAGCTCAAAACAGAAGCACAGTCAAAGGCTCAGGTGTGCCTTTTTCAGCCAGGGGGGCTCATCCAGACAGGATGGAGCAGGTGGAAGCTGCTGAAAGCCAGATGGCCTCCAGTCACATGAAAGCATTTCTGAGAAGAGCCCAACCCAGTCAAGGAAAAGAAAACACCAACCCCTGGACGGGGAGAGCGTGAGTCACCTCCGGCCAGTTGCCGGGAGGCATTGTGGCTCAGCTTTGTCAAGTGCTATCGATACACGAAGCTAAGGAAATGAAGTGCATCACGGCTGCATTTGACAACACGGATGATTCCATCCTCGAAACTCCATTTCTTGGCCTTCGCTGCCTTCTCTCCCTGTTCTCCCCCTGCCTCACGCCCTTTCTTCTCTTCCTTACAGGTGGTCCTTCTTCTGCCCACCCTCCAAAGGTTGAGGCTTCAGAGTTTTCTTCTCATCCTGCTCTTCTTAACACACACCTCTTCTAGTTGACACTGTTTATTTCATTGTTTTAAATTCCTATTAGACACCCCGATCTCAATCTTTAGCTGAAAACGTCATTATAACTTCAGACCAGCAGATGCAGCTGTACCAGGTCCACATCTGGGGTAGATGGTCTACTGTCAAGTAATATACCAAGATACCTCTATCCCTGTATTTACCCAATGGTATGAAAACCCATAGAAAATGATCTTTAAATGATCAATTGCATATTACATAAATAAACTGTATAAGACATATTTGTCTCTATATATAATAGACAGTGCATACTTACCAAACATACCGTTAAGAACACAAGCTCTAGAGCCAGACTCCCGGTCTCTGCCCAGCTCTCTGACTAACCTGGAGATTGCAAGCAAATCTATGAAATCCGCATCTCAGTTTTCTCATAAAATGGGGATGGTAATCGTAGTTTTCTCATAGAATTTTTTGTGACTATTGAATGAGTGAACATATACAAAGTTCTTAGAAGAGTCTCCAGCATCTAGTAAGCATTTACTGCATTGTTACTATTATCGTTACTTTTTATTTTTAAATAAGTAAATTATTCCCGTTAATATTTTACAATAATAACTGTTACTTTTTTTCTCTTTCTCTCCTTCCCCAACTACTATAAATATCTTTTGGAAGAAGACAGTCTTTGATCCATCTTTTCATTCTTCACTGTAAATATTCAGTAATATTTGATGAACACATGAGTGGATGAACGTGTAAACAACAAACTAAAAACTGGGAGGTTGAGGTGGATAACCGTGAAGAAGAAGAGACAACAAAATTTGGATTAAGAAAAATGAGTTTTATAGGCCAAGAAATTCTGACAAGAAGATGATACAGATGAAAAATTACTAGAAGGGAATCATGCTTCAGAATTACTGTGGCCTGTGGCATTGTGTCTGACCAGAAATTCCCTTTTGCATTTTCACCTCTAAAGAAATTTCGTCCCGCCCTCAAGAATCTGTTTCAAACTCAGGCTGAACTTTGAGTCTGGGCTGTTGTTGAAGAGCTGAGGCCTGTCTCTTCCCACCAAGTGGAGAGAGCATGGCCTTTTTCCCACAGCTGTCCTCTTGGCCTCATAAGAACGTCTTAGCATCCTACTTGTCAGAGAAACCCTCGGGGACCCTTGCCTGAGGTTAGAATGAGCAACTCAAGAGATGAAACTTCTGATACATGCTCCCCTTCACCCCCTAAAGCGGACAGTGAGGAGTGACCCTGAGGGTGCACGAGATAATGCCTGTGAACACGGTCTGGGAGTCTTCTGAAGAAGCGCTCTCTTTCTGCGAAACCGTGGTTTTGTTTCTTGTTAAATATTTTTCTCTTCCAAATTCTTTTCTGCCGGCTTAGGATTAAAATTAGTACGGACTAATGAGAAAGAACATATAACAAACCCTTCCTCAGGGGAATACACAAGCAGCTAAAAAATAATTAAGTTCAAAAGCTAATGCCTAAAAATGACTTATTTATAACCTCTCTTCAAATACAAAGAAAGCCTCCATTTTATCTTCTGTACCTTAGAGCCACAGCATTCTGTTTTTTCCTAAATTTGAAATCTGAGCCTGTCACTCTCCTGTTTAAAACACTTCACTGGTTGTCTTCTGGACTTTATCCTGACAGTAGGATGCAATCTGGCGCCACCTACTTCCCTCTCAGTACTCCTGCCTCCAACTCTGGACTCCATGCTTATCCAACTGCTTGCAATGCCCCCAAAGGACATCCTCCAGGCTTGCTAGGTGTAACAAATAAAAAATACAGGATGCCCAGTTAAATCTGAATTTCAGATAAACAAGTAATACCTTTTTAGTATAAGCATGCTCTACGTAATATTTAAGACACACTTATACTTAAAAAATTATCCACTGTTTACACAAAGTTCAAATTTAACTGATCATCCTCTATTTTATCTGGCAGCCTTATCCCCCTTCTACCCCACCAGCCCACCCTTCAGGACACAGCTGAAGTGAACACATCTTCCTTCCTTTCCAGTCTACTCAATTTTAGGTGTGGCTTCTCCAATGGGCTTAGATGTCCCTCATTTTTATAGAGCTTACTATAGTAGTTACAATTACCTGTTTATTTCTAAAGCTCAACTACTAGATCCCACAAGGTTAGGGCTTATGTCTCATTCATTATTGTATCCCCAGAGCTTAAAAATGTGCCCACAGTATAACAGTTGTTAAATATTACTTATTAAATAAATGAATGGAAAGTCACTGTTTACAAAGCACTTTTCACAATTCAGCAAATTATCTATTTCTATACTATGCAAATGGAAATTTCCTTCCTGTCCCAGAGTACTCCCAGGGGATCTTTTTAAGTATCAGCCAGAGCACTGGATGCCCCTGATCAACACATTCCAATGGCTGGCCACCACAGTTAGAACAAACGCCCAAGTCCTCTCCATGGCTTACAAGCCCTTGCGGGATCTAACACCTGGCTATAACCTCAGTCTCATTTTAGAGTATTCTCCTTGCTCACTGTTAACTGAGCACTGGTGTCCTTGCTGCTCATGACAGTTCCAATCGAAGCTCTACCTCAGGGCCTTTTCACTTACACTTCCCTCTGCCTGGAATCCTTTTCTCAGCTATATGCAAGGTTCTCTGCATCACTTCCTTCAGGCTGGAAGAGTCTCCTCCTGAGAAAAGCCTTTCCTGGTCACTTGTCACTCTCTAGGCCTTTGCTTACATTTTCTTCGAAGTACTCATCACTATTTGACATTTTATTGTATATGTATGGTTCATTTACCCTCTGTTTTTCCCCATATGATTGATGTAAGTTTTTTGAGGGCAGGGACTTTGCCTTCCCTTTTGCATTTTAAGCATCTAGAACAAAGCCTGGAATGTGTAGATGCTTTATAAATATCTGGGGAAAGAAGGAAGTAAAGAAGGGAGGAGGAAGCCTACTCTGGAGCCTGAAATTCTTCTTCACTGAGCAGTTTTCTTCCCATGTAAGAGGAGGGCTTAGAAGGATATATTGCTTTAAATTTACTCTAAGGTGCACATGTGTGAAATTAGAACCTTTCGAGAAAGTAAGATATTTCAGAGATGGTGGAGGAGTTGCTTGTTACCTAAGGAATGGGTTAAGGGATGATACCCAAGGAACAAAGGCCACAAATGGAAGAGACTGTTGAAGGAGTAGGTGACTGAATAGGAAATAAACCATTGTTCCTAAAAAGGTTAGCTCAACCTTGTCTTTTCACCCCCAACCAACACCAAAATCATTGTGACAGACACTTTTAATTGCCCACCCAATATCCATTCCCACTTTCTCCCTTGTTAATAAAACCCATTTTTATTTAGAACAACAATGTTTCCAGCCTTAGTCTATGAATCATTACTCGATCTAGCCTCAAAATTGGTAAACTTTTCCGTCAAGGACCAGGTGATAAATATAATCAGGATATGTGAGACATATGGTTGCCATCACAACTACTCAATTCTGTTGCTGCAGTGCGAATGCAGCCATAGAAAACAGGTAAATGCATGGGTATAGCTGTGTTCCAATAAAACTTTATTTACAAAAATAGGCAGTGGGCAGATCTGGCTCATGAAGCATAGTTGGCCAATCCCTGATCTAAGCAATCCTGTTCCCCACATTCCCAGTGTCCCATCCAACTAGAAACAGTCATGTGACTCTACCAACAATGAACTGAGTGGATCCAATGGCTGGAGGTGGGAGAGAGGCATGGGATGGTTTCAGGAAAAGCTTTTGCTTTCCTAACAAAAGGGGACGGATGACAGTTTTCTTCTTTTTCTTCTTTCCTGGATTACCAGTAATACGGCTACACCTGTGGCAGCCATTGTGAGACCATAATGGAAAGGAATAAGAGAATATCTTATAAATATGTAAGAGAATAGCTGATTCTTAGCCCTGACACCACTGAAGCCTTAATCCAACATCAGAAACTACCTACTTCCAGGGTTCTTAAAATATGAGAGGAGTAAACTCTTAGTTATTAAACCACCCTCGTTTGGTTTTCTATTACTTTCAGACAGATACATTCCTAATCGATACAAAATACACATGCACGCACATACACAATCACACACAGGCACACGCTGGCACACAAGACAGGTACTGAAGTATATTTACCAAAGTGTAAACAGTAATCATCTCTTTCCCAAGTGTGTGGTGGTCTCTTCTTTATACTTTACACTTTTCTGTTCTGCCTTATTATCATTATAACCAAAAATAACTATAATTCTTTCTTTTGCTTTAGGAAGAGAGAGAGCAAATTTTAATTGTTTGGGTTCTATCTGCTGATATGTTCATAAGAACTGACATATTCTCTAAAAATCTCATGCCTGTGTAGGAAGAAAGAAACCCAGGCATCTGGTTCTGAAGGAAGATGAGGAACCAGGCAAATGGCCAGTCATCTGGACACTGAATTGACACAGTAATAACTGTTCTTTCAGGAAGCTCCTCACTCAGACCTCTTATGAGGAAGAGTCAGAGCGCCCTCCTACTTTGTTCATCTCTATCCCTATTACTTTGCCAGAAGACATTTGGAGCTTGTTTTGAGTACTGAGTTTTGCATATTAACATCTGTTATGGGTTGAATTGTGCATTCCCCCCCAAAAATATATGTTAAACTACAAATCACCAGTACCTCCCTATGTGACCTTATTTGGAAATACACTGAGATTATTTAAGATGAGGTCATACTGGAGTTGGATGGCCCCCAAGCCATCAATACGATAAATCACGTCAGGACAAGAAAATATGTGGGGCTTCCCTGGTGGCGCAGGAGTTAAGAATCCGCCTGCCAGTGCAGGAGACATGGGTTCGAGCCCTGGTCCGGGAAGATCCCACATGCCGTGGAGCAACTGAGCCCACGCGCCACAACTACTGAGCCTGCGCTCTAGAGCCCGTGCTCCGCAACAAGAGAAGCCCCTGCTCTCTGCAACTAGAGAAAGCCCGCTCGCAACAACAAAGACCCAGTGCAGCCAAAAATAAATAAATAGTTCTTTTTTTAAAAGAGAAAAGAATCAAAATAAAATTAAACTAAAAATTTAATAAAAAAAAGAAAACACGTGAAGATACAAAGACACCCAGGGAGAAGGCCATTAACAATGAAGGCAGAGATTGAAGGGATGCAGCTGCAAGCCAGGGAATGCCAAAGGCTGCCCACAAACCACCAGAAGCTAGGAAGAGGCAAGGAAGGAGTTCCCTATAGGTTTCAGAAGGAGCATGAACCTGCTGCCACCTTGATTTCAGAGTGCTGGCCTCCAGAACTGAGAGACAATACATTTCTGTTGTTTAAAGCCACCCAGTTTGTGGCACTTGGCTATGAGAGCTCTAGGAAACTAACAGAGCATCTTTGTTTTTGTTCTTTTCCTCAAGGATAAAAACAAGAGCTAAGCAACTTTTCAAAACACTTAAATATCCAGAAATTTATTTCATTTTCCAAGCAACCTTGTGAAATAGATTAAACAATACGTATTTTCTTAAAAATGAAAAGACTAAGGTACACAATCGCCCCTGACAACCTCAGCTCTCTCTCTCATTACCTTTTTTGTGTTTCTACATCGAAGCACTGCTGGAATGCATCTTTTTTTATCTGTTTACCAAATTCTGTATCATGTAGTTTCTATGAGGAAGAGCTTATTCGTCTGTTTATTGCTGAACGTTAGTTCCTACAAAAGGGTCTAGCACATGGCTCTCAACACTCATTTATTAAATGAACTACTGGAATGATCTGTTGAAGAAAGAAGGGAGGAAAGCAAGCTTGTATCTATTAAACACTTGCTCTGTATCAGGCACTTTCTTTTTGTACTTCTTAGATTTTATCCTCCTACTCTTCAAGAAAGGAATTGTCACCCATAATTTACACATGAAGAATCAGCACTCAGGAGCATGGGTTGGCAATAATTAACAAGTCAATCCCTATCAAGAGCTTGTGAACTCTCAAAAACTGCTCATGGGATTGCAAAATGCATAACCTCCGTGAAGGGGACTTTGCGAAAATCTACCAAAATTATACTTTTCTGTTCTGCCTTATGATTGTTATAATAAAAAATAACTGAAATTTTTTTTCATTAAAAAAGGGTATATTTACCCTTTGGCCCAGCAACCCCATTTCTATAAATATATCCTAAGTATACACAGCAAACAAGAAAAAAGGAAGGCACAGGACTCATCACAGCATTATTTATAATAACAAAAGATTGGAAACAAATCAAGCGCCCATATAAAAAGGAATGAGAAAGACCTCTATATACTGCCGTGAAGTGATCTCCAGGATAGGTTAAGTTAAAAAAGCAAGGTAAATGGTGTTCTAAAAAAGACTAATTTTTATTTAGGTTAGGAAAACTATGATTACATGTGCATATACACATACATATATTTAATTGTATTTTTCTGAATTAAAAATTGATGGACCTAAAACTAAGAACTAATAAGTCTCCCTACAGAGAAAAGACAATGAAGGCAGGGAAGGAAGGAGACAAGAAGCTAGAACTCCCAAATGCCCCTGGTTTTATTTTATTTTTTCACTTTAAAATTACACAAATATTTACATATTTAAAAACAAATTTTTTAAAAGACCAAAAAAACCATAACCCCCCCCAGAATTATTAAAACAAAAAAAAAGAATAGGAAATTGGTGGCATAACCACTTAGCGAAGAACACTTCAATCCTTTAAATACAATTATCTTCACTGTACTTCCCTAAAGGGATAAACTAACAACCATCACCACCACCACAACAAACTGCAGAGAAATCTTAAACCAGATTCAGCAATCCTGTTAGCAGTAATAATATTTGCATTGTTAGATAACAGAACAAAAGTAAATTATATTAATGTTGTCAGAAACCAACATTTTTAACAAAGGGATTAAAGGATAAAAATCAAAGTATAAACCATGTATTGTAACCTTTGATTTGGAAACTTATTATTTTCTTTCTAAAAAACAACTTGTCCTATCTCTGTCTACCCAGATGGCCTGAAGCAAGGACAAAAGTACCCCTAAGCGCCCAGATTGCAGCCTCTAAACGCCCAAAAAGAAACAAAGGATTCTTGGGGAAACGGACAAAGCAATGTCTGGGGCATAAAATGTATAAGATAAACAAGAAAAAGGAAAATTTGTAGTGCCAGAAAGTAAGAATGCTATCACAAATGATGAGGCCTTGACAAAAAGACACAGGACCCAACTTGAAGGGATTTCCATTGGCCAAAAATGGGACCAGTGAAGCACCAAAAAGAAATTAATGACAGCAGTGTGGTTGAAACACACAAATATATAATACTCCAGAAATTCATAATAATACAATTCAAAAAACAAAACAACGAATTGTTCGCCTGAAATCGTAGCAAAACCACCATCAGTATTCCGAAAACTAATAAAGAGAAAATGTAAGGCATTTATCTGCTTTTCATATACAAACTTTTTTCAGGGAAACTGAATTATTTACAAACAAAAGTTCCTCTTTAGAGAATTCCAGCTAATAAATGCAGAAGGTATGACAGAATTAGAGGAAAACTCACCATTTGGTAACCATTACTGACAAGAGCCCTAAACAGCACTCGTCAATAGCTGCCGAAAACCAGGAGGCGAAAGATTCATGGAGAACTTAAGAGAGGGACCAGGCTCACAACACCTGCATCCACTTGTATAGTTATCTACTGCTGTTGTACCAAATACCACACACATTAAGCAGCTTAAAACAACACAAACGTATTATTATCTTACCGTTCTGTCGCTGAAGAATGCGGGTCATCTTGGCTGGTCTCTGCTGCAAGTTGTAGGCCAGAACCAGGGTGTCAGCCGTCCTGGGTTGTAGTTGGGAGGCTCTGGAAAGAATCCGCTTGCAAGTTCACTCCCGTTGTTGGCGGAATAAAGTTCCTTGGAGTGGAAGGGCTGAGGTCGGGTTTCCTGGCTGGCTGTCAGCTGGGTACCACCCTTCGCTCCTAGAGGCCCCCCTCAGGGCCCCCAGTCTCACAGCCGCCAGCAGTTCATCTCACCTTTGTCAGACTCGCACCTCTCTGACTCCCCTCCCACCGCGCAGTCTCTTCCGCTTCTTCTGATTTCAGCTGGGAAAGGTTCTCGGCCTTAAAGGGGTCACGTGACTCGATTGACTACACCTGGGCAACCCTGGCTCCTCTCCCCTGTCTGAAGGTCTGCAACCTTAATTACATCTACAAAGTCCCTTTTGCCCCATAGGTAACAAATTTCCAGGTTCCACGATTAGGGTTTGGAGAGACGGGGCACTGTTTGGGCTACCACACCGCTGATCAGTTTTAACCTCACTAACGTGGTCTGAGGGTTGAACTTCACTAACGCAGCCATCGTTTACCCCAGGACGCTGTGAAAAGATTGCAATCTAAAATGGAAACGGCGTAGAGGAAATGGAGAATCTCACGCATGCGTACTCAGGAAAACGAAAGGAGGGCTGAGAGACTGATTTCCCGTAAATTCCTGATTTACAGAAAACCTAAACTTATGCCTTAGTCAATGAATGTGTGCCAAGAATCTCTCCCCATCCTCAAGCCAGTGAACTTGCTGCTTGGACTCTGGCTGGACGTCACCATTTTTGCACTCCTTGCCCGTAAAAACAGCCTGTCCCAAATCCTGGACGGACTCACCTGTACTGTGACACAGTTCATGTGTCCTGAATTGCAATCCCTCTCTTATTCCTGAATAAACTCAATTTCTGGTAATTTAAACTTGCCTCAGTTTACCTCTTTATTTAAATTGACGATGCGGTGATACAGGTAGTACATGGTGCCACCTATGAATTATTCTGGCCCTGTCCCTGCCAAAAATATATATATAATCAAGCCTCTAGATCTAGCTAACAGTTTTGTAGTAAATTAGGAGGATAAAGAAATATTTTTCTAATGCCACATGGTGCAATCAGCCAAATCTAGTATACGAGAAATTCTAAGAGGGCAAATAACTCAGGATTATCAACCAAAAATGGCAGAGAAAAATAAAAGGATGCCCCAAATCTGGAACACTGACAACGCCAAATTCCAGTGAGGACATAGAGCAACAGGAATTCTCATTTATTGCTAGTGGGTAACCAAAGTGGTACAGCCACTTTGGAAGACAGTTTGGTGGTTTCTTACAAAACTAGACACATTCTTACCATATGGTCAACAATCACACTCCTTAGTATTTACCCAAAGGAGCTGAAAATATATACCCACACAAAAACCCACACATGGATATTTCTAGCAGTTTTATTCATAACTGCCAAAACTTGGAAGCAACCAAGATATCCTTCAGTAGGTGAATGGATAAATAAGCTGTGGTACATCCAGACAATGAAATATTAGTCAGCACTAAAAAGGTAGAAGCTATCAAGGCATGAAAAGACATGGAAGAACATTAAATGCATATTACTAAGTGATAGGAGCCAATCTGAAAAGGCTGCATACTGTAGATTCTAACTATATGACATTCTGGAAAAAGCAAACTATGGAGATAGTAAAATCTCCACAATAGTAAAACCACAATCAGTGGTTGTGAAAGGTTGGGGAAGGGTGGGAGGGGTGATGAACAGGAAAAGCACAGAGGATGTTTAGGGCAGTGAAAATATTGTGGGATACCATAATGATAAATGCATGTTATTATACATTTGTCCAAACCCATAGAATGGGTACAACACCAAGAGTGAACCCTAAAGTAAACTATGGACTTTGGGTGATTATGATGTAGGTTATACATCAGTGTAGGTTCATCGGTTGTAACAAATGTCCCACTCTGGTGGGGATTGTTGATAAGAGAAGGCTATGCATGTGAAGTCACAGGGGGTCTACAAGAAATCTCTTTATCTTCCTCTCCATTTTACTGTAAACCTAAAACTGCTTTTTAAAAAATATACAGTCTTATAATAAAAAGATAAAATAAAACCAAAAAATTATAAATAAATAAAAGTGTGGGAGGGTGTAGGTGATTACAGATTAAAGAGATTTACAAGACAAATTGCAATGGGGTAGACCTTCTCTGGATCTTAATTTCATCAAACCAACTGTAAAAATACATTTTTTTTTTAAAGTTTGGGAAAAACTTGAACACATATTGATTTTAGATGGTAATAAATAATTATTAACTTTGTTAGGCTAATATTGTGAGGGTTTTATGTATGATATTGTGGAGGTTTTTTAAGTTCTTGTTTGTTGGAGATGTATACTAAACTACTGAGGGGTAAAATGATGTGATGTCTAGGGTTTGTTTTAATAGTCCAGAAAGAGAAAAAAAGAGAGGTGGGATGACATAGGCAAAACAAGATTGGTAAAATCTTAATAATTGTTAAATCTGAGTGGTAGATCTACAGTTCACTGTACTATTCAGTTTACCATGTGCATGTTTGAAAACTTTTAATATAATGTCCACTATATTTGATCACCTCCCAAAGTTACACATATGACTAGAGTTCCACAACACACACAAAAAAAAACCCACATCAAATCCTTTGGCCCTACCCACATAAAATATCTCAAATAAAACCGTTTCTCACCGCAATTGTGCACATCCTAAATTACTGTAGCAGTCATCTGCCTATCTCCCTGTTTCTACCTTTACTCTTCGCTGTCTGTGGTCCATATAACAGCTGGAGTGATCTTTCTAAAACATACATCACATCATGTCATTCCTCTGTTCAAGCCCCTCCAATGGCTTTCCATTACACAGCAATAAAATAGAAAATTTTACCAAGGACTGTAAGATCCCAACTTGCTCTCCAGTTTATTTCTTATCTATCATTCCTGCTTTCCTAGCTTAATACTCTCTAACTACTCTGACTTCTTTGTTGGTTCTTCAAGTAAGTCAAGTATACTCCTGCCTCAGGGCCTTTGCACATACTGGTCTTGCTTCTGGAAACATCCTTCTCCCAAAATCTCAAGTCTTGTTCTCTCACTTTCTTCAAGATTTATTTCAATTGCTAACCCCTCAGAGACTCTTCTTTGATCACCCTCTAAAAGAGTGCTCAACACCCCTCTTAATCCCCTTACCCTACTTGGTTTTTCATCATATGATCACCATTTATGTGATATTACCTTTATTATGTGTCTCCCTCACATGATAGGTATGAGCTTCTTGAAGGCAAGAACAATATTTGATTTAAAACTATCCCTGGCACTCAGGATGGAGCCTGATGCTCACATATTTATTCTTTGAATGAGTATTGACTGAATGAGAGTTGGAATGTAGGTCTCCTTATCCCCAGTACTTGGTCATTTTTTTTTCTTCAATTGTTCACTCTTTCCATTAACTAACATTAAAAGAACCTAGAAAATTCTAGGTGTTTAAAAAACAATGGCTACAGTATAAAGATACATACAATGTCCTAAGCGAACTTAATATATTTTCAGAAGTATAGAACCAGGGAAAATAATTCATCACCTTGGGAAATTCTCTGAAGATGACTTTCTCATAGATGGGTTTTAGAATTCTTAGAACAGGGAGCTACAGCTACAGAAATTCAAGATTTCCTTCTTGATTGTGAGGCCAAGTAATCCAAGCTTCACTTAGACTAGCTGGAGTATTATAGTAGATGCAATGTTAAGTTTTAATCATGTGAGGGAGGAAGCACTGCTTTCTCCCCTTGGTTTACGACCTTAGGCAAAATTCCAACTTACCTTCAAGTGCACGAGGCACCCATAGCTCAATTTTCACCCACATGTCCCTGAGCTTTGTATTCTTACTTTGTATTTTCCTTTTGTATAAACCCTCTGTTTATTTTTATCCACAGGCTTGTTCCCCTACTTTTACCTCTTAGCAGAGACATTTTAAGGTAAAGCTGAGATTAAGCTGTACGTTGGCGGCAAACTTGGCAGACATGAGATATAAATAAGTGTATCCCAGATTTTTTTGTTGCTCCCATTTTTACGTCTCTTCAGGCTAAAGAATGTGAGCATATGTATCGCAATGGTGATACATATACTTTCATTAATTTAGTGTGCTTCATGACTTGCTGTCACTGAATGGCAAGGAAGCACCTAAAACTAAGTCACGTGTCAAAGCAAAGGTTGTGAGAGAAACAGCAGGTTTTCAGAGGTTCTAGTTTGCAGTCATGTTTCCACAGGCCTGTGAAGTTTACAAAGGACTTTCCTTCTAATCTGTTATTTCATTTGTCCCTCACAACAACCTTACAAGGAAAATTACTGCTCTCATGTTACAGATGAAGAGACTGGAATTTAGAGAGAAATGATTTATTTAAAGTTGGAGGAGATCTTTGAGAGGACATGACCACCAGTTGACCTATGAGCACGACATGGGCAATTGGAGGCTCTCACCCCTCCGCCACCCTTGGTGATTACACTCTGCCCACCCTTCCCACGGCAGGAGCTGCTTTCAAGCATGCAGCGTTGAGAGAGTATGTGTTGTTGAGACCATCTGGATGCTATATGTGACTGGACCCAGTTCGGGCCTCTATATAAACTTTAAGATTCTGGCAGGTAGGTACGGAGATGTACACATCTTGGGGCCACCCAAGACAAACCTTGTACGTAAGTCCCCCTGTTTATTAAAACTGTCACCTGCCAATTTAGAGTGGCTGTCTCTTTCTTTGGTCTCTCCTTGCCTTCCATGCATGGGGCCCAATTTCAAATTTTACCTGGGGAACTTCTGAGGTTGCAAACCAGCACTTAAGCTTAGACAGGTTTTAAGTGACCCAATATTAAGGAAAAAGGTCTTTTTCTGCTCAGCATGTCTCCTTTCATGTCTCATTCCAGGTATTTTCAATGGGATTTAACCTACTCTCCATTCTACCCAATCCCAAGGGTTATAGGAACATGACCTTGGCCAGGCTAATGAGAGGCCTCCATTCTCCTCTCCAGAGTGATTAGTTTGGGGACTCAAACTTGGTAGATCTTATGGAAATATGTCCTCTTTCTCTGTGATCACAAGCTTTAGGGAAAATTAAGCCAAAGCTATTTCTGACAAATTTCCTGGGTCAATTTTGGACAATATCTTCAATATGAGAAAAAGGATGACCAACAGAAGCAGAGTTAGAGAGAGAGAGAGATTGAAGTCAATAAATTTCACTTATTTGCTAAAGCTACCTTAAGCTGGATTTCTGGCCAAGGGGTCTGGCCAGAGTGTACTTAGACAAGACTCAAATCCAGTTGTTCCAAGAGCCAATTCTCTCTTTTCACTACACCTAAGTGAGCCTAGGTCATTAGGATCATGAGTCCAAGTCACAAGCTTTTGTCACTCGAAGGTTTTACCTCTCATCCCTTGATATCACAAACAACTGTTTTGAAGGCCTGCTCCTTTACTTACCACCTCTACAATCTGGGGCAAATTACTCAACCCAAGACTCAAAAGTATCATCACTATAATGGGAATAACAACAGGATCTATCTCCTAAAGTTGTTATTGCCTGTCAAACACTCAACTGGCATATAGTAAACACCCAGGAAATTGTAGCTTCTGTTATTATTATTCACTACTGAATAAGAGAACTTAATGAGATAAGGCAGAAAAACGTGAACCTTTCAGAGGCTCATCTACCAATGTACAGAATAATTCAGTAGGCACAGCCCTGACCTTTAGCAGTGTATGTTACATGGATTCCCAGGAAATGGGATGGGAGGGGGGAAGAAGGACAGAAATTCTGGGTTTTATTGGAAAGACCATTCATTCATGCTTCTGATACTAAAATCATTTCTTCTGCTGAAGAGAAATGATTTAATAAGGAATAAAGGAAAGAAAATTAATATTTACTGAGTGTCTGCCAGGTGTCAAGCTCATCCTAGGCACTATTAATTCCCACAAACACCCTCTAAGGATATAGGCATTGTTACACCCATTTGATGGATCAGAAAACTAGAGTTCTGAATGTAATGCACAAAAACATGGTACTAGTAAGTAGAGCTATATTTAAAAGTAGTCGTATCGGTCTTCAGATCCATGGTCTCCTCCGCACTGCGCCATCTCTCACAATGGACCAGTATAGGAACCCCCATGTGTTTGGAAAACACCTCAGTTCCCCCATAGATGTAGAGACATAAGCATTCCTCCCATGTCATAAATTCCTACAGGTAAGCCTAGTGTCTCACCTCCAAGAGAAGGGGACACAACACCTTAAATCACTAAACGAAGAGAAATTTTGTGCCAATTGCATCTGTCATTCCAGACACCCCGTCACTCCCCTTCAACTCTTTCCTGATTCTGAACCCTCATTGAACTGCACCATTGTCTGCTAGAGCCAGAATAGTTACCATCAAAATGCACGAAACGTGTTTTCGTTAATTAGCTGTGTAATTAAGAATTTTCTCCACCTCTCCATCTATAAAATAGCAATAATACTTGCATACACACATTAATTGAGGTAATGTTTGTAAAAAAAGTCATACAACAAAACAACCATACAACAAAATGAAAATTAATTGCATACGTGTTTACCTGGTTTGTTCCATTGTGTTAACCACATCTTTCCCTTCATCATTCTAGTATAAATTCCTAGGGAGCAAACTGTATATCTCCTTTAACAATACCAATGCCTGGACCCATGCTGTAAGCGCAATTGAAATCTATTGATTTATGAATCTTTCACTAAACCCTAGACCACTTCTTTCTGGTTCCTTGGTCTCCAACACCAGCCTCTTAAGATTGGGGTAGCATTTATACGTGAGGCTTTGTAACAACCTAAAAATAACTTCACAGCATCCACAGAGAGACTCTTTAGCAATTACCACATGTTCTGCCACCCTTCCGCTGTGCAGAAATGACCATATCAAAAAGCTGTTAGTGAAAGGCTGTCGATGTGATAAAATGCATAGTATTTTTAGCACACATCCTGTTCTAACTGCAAAGTATATTTGGATGCTCGTGTAATCTGTGGCTGTCTTAGTAGGGACTGTAGCATCTGGTAGCCTTTACTCCTATTATTCTTACTGTGGTTCCACTCCAAACAGTCAGCTTCTTTCCCATGCAAGATCGTCTTGGCTTTAGCTTTTGTGCAACACTGTAAATAGAAACTGCTACTTTCTGGGAATTCCCTGAGGGTCCAGTGGTTAGGACTCCAGGCTTCCACTGCAGGGGGCCAGGGTTTGATCTCTGGTGGGAGCTAAGATCCCACAAGCTGTGTGGTGCAGCCAAAAAAAAAAAAAAAACAACCTAATACTTTCCTTGTTTATTAAAATTTCCAGGACATTGTTTTTTGAGATAGGTTCCAAAAACTAAAAATCAAAGCAAAACCAAAAACCTGTTAGGTGATCAAAGAAATTTTGGAAATGTTGCTCATTTAAGAACCTTCTTAGGAGAGTCATGATGTTCATTTGCATATTTAAAATTTATAATAGACCTGCTCTGCATATTTAAAATTCATAATAGACCTGCTCTAAAGGAATCTTTTAATTTAACATAACTCTTCCCTTTGGGGACCTTGCTTAGATAGTATTAGACAACAGTAAAGAGTTACTGTTCAACTTGTTAGGCATAGCAATGTCTTGGTGGGTCCTGGGATGGGCCACCCTAACCCCGCTTCAGAAATTAAAGATTATTCCCTGTGCTGCTGGGAGTACGGCCAGCTAACAGCACCTGCTATTTGCCCTTTCCAGAAATTGCCTACAAATTGCCCTCAGCTGAAGGGAGACACTTACTCCAAGGTTATACCTACTTCCAGGGAACATCCCGGTCAACGTGGGAGTATTAGGGGAGTATAAAGGCCCAGCCTTCCACCCAGACTCTGGCCAACTAAGAAGTGCTCAGCGTTGTAGCATTCCATGGGGTCCAGCTGAGTCCTTCTTAGAAACTGCCTAATCCTGCATCCTTTCCTTCCCTCCCACAAATGCTACTCCTGCAACCTCTCAACAAGCTTTCTCTCGGCTTCCCCTCATGTCAGAGTTTGCTTTCTAGGGAACCCAACCTCCATCAATTCATGGGGTAAATTTTCTATCTATTGCAGATATGCCCTGAAGATTTAAGGATGAGAGGGCACAATGTCTCACAATTGCAAAGAAAAAAGGGGGGGAGGGGAAATAATAGATGAAAAAGGTTGGCAAAATGTTAATAATTATTGAGACTAAGCAATGAGCACATGGAGGTTCATTGGAACTTCACTCTTTTGTGTGTATTTGAATTTCTCCAATATAAAGTGTTTTGAAAATATTATCTCCCAAGCTTACAGAGACTCCTCTTTTCAAGTAATACTATTATCATCTTGGGACAAAGCTGATGCTCCTTTTTTCTTAACTGGGGCCTCAATAAACCAGGAAAGTTTCCCCAGTCGCTTCCTGTGGTGCAGAATAATTTCCCTCACTCCAGGCCTGAGTTTTTCAGATGAGTCTCATTGATGCTCATGAAAGTGTCACAGATGCTAATGAAGGGCTAGCCCTCTTTCACTCCACAGACAACCAGCTGAGGTAGCTGCAGAGGCTTGGAAATCAATGGTTGCCTGATGGTAAACCCACCCTGCAAGGTAACCTAAATGTGCAGAGCTTGCTGGACTGTGGCAATTCCCCATGATGGACGAGGGGGAGTAGAAGGCTGTAGAAAGCCTCGGGCGAAGAGGCCAAGACAGCAGAGCCAATTAACCATCTGAGCTGCCACTTGGACAGTTGGAAACCAAGAGCTGTAATTACTTCTCATCTGGAACATTAGCCTTCCTTGAAATCCTGGGAGATGACCGAGGGGCAGCTCTGGGGGACTTTGTAAATAAGAAGAGGGGCAAGGTTCTCTTCCTCTCAGACCTGAAAGGCCCAGGATGGATCTGTGAGCAACTCATGAACAAAAGAATAATACTATCAATAACGGAAGGCAAACAACTCTGCTAGTTGGGGCTTTTTCCCCTTAATTAAGACTCCCTTTCTTAGAGTAGCCTGAAGTATTCAGCTTATGTTCATCAAGCCACCTGCTCTGCCTTGGGTGCCCACCCCTGCCCACCCCCGCCCACCCCCGCCCCGTGTCCTCCTGGAGGAATCTTTGAAGCTTCAATACTTCGGGATACCTGCTCTGAACTGAATTTGCACCTCTAACTGAATCTATTTTAAGGTTTCTTTTGTGACCCTAATGGCTCTCTGTAGGCACTTCCCCACTGTCAGGGACTGACTGGTCTCCTCTGAGGACTGGGGAGGGCCCACCTCTCCCCCAGGGCTTCTGTTTGACATAGGCAGACAGTCTCTACGAAGGAAACCATCTGGCACAGCAGCATTTGATAACACTTTCCCCTTCATCTTTCAGGGTTAGGAGGAAACAGGCGTCTCCAGGACATTCTTTTCTCCTCATTTTCAGACAGGTCTCTCATTCAAGTATACCTCTGGGCCAAGAGCTGTGTAGGCTCTACCTTGTCCAATTTGCTTTCTTGGTTTATCAGTCCCTCTGTGATCTGGCCTCTTCCTACTTCTCAAACCTGCACTCTCCTCCCCTTTCATACTCCAGCCATACTGGTTTTCTTTCGGGTCCTAAACATGCCAGACCCACTGCCTTCCTTCTGTGCACCGGGCACTGTTCCGTTCTCCCGCAATGTTCTTCTCCCGGCCACGGTGGTGTGGCTGGTTCCCTCTTGTCATTCACCTCTCAGCCTGAATGTCACTTCCTCAGAGAATCCTTCCCTGACTACTCAGACTCAAGTTGTCACCTCGTCACTTTCTGTGACATCACCCCATTTTACTTGTCTGCACACCACTGGTATTTTTAGCTGTTTATTTCCTGTCTCCCTCAGCCCCAAACAGGAGGGTAGCTCCCCGGGATAAGGGACTTTCTCCTGCTTGCTCACTGCTTGCACAAAGTGCCTGGAACTGTGCCCAGCGGATGGTGGGTGCTTAATAAATATTTATTGGATTAATTAATTATTAAGTAATCCTTTTTTTTTATTGAATCCTCTGGATAACCGTAAAGTACACATATTATTATTTCCCTTTCACAAAGAAGTAAAGGGAGGTTTAGAAATTAAATAACATGTCCAAGATCACTTGAATCTAGTAAGTAACAGGTTCAGGACCCCAATCGATGGCAAACTCTACGCTCTCCAGCAGTGAAGTCTGTGAGACCTCAGGTGAGATGTGAGAATGGGTCCATGTGTGTCTGTACCAGCCGTGAATGAGATTTTGCTCTGTACCTGGAATGTGTAACCTAGGTCTTAGAGATCATTTCATTTTGTGCCATCATTGTACTGGAGAACAAGCCAACCCACAGAGAGAGGGACCGGCCAAATGCAAACCCACAGTGGCCAAAAGTGAACCTCAAACTGTGTTCTCTGGACTCCTCATTCCATGTCACCAGCCAAAGTAGATGGCCACACAGGTCGTGCCCTACCCAGAGGTGCTAAAAGGACAGCTGGCCGAAGGCTGGACTCCAGCCATACTCAGCTCTCCACACTGTGCACCCACCTGCACCTGCCTGCGTCTGCCCAGAGGGGGCGCTGTTTCCCATTCCCCGCCTTATTAAACTGTGTGCCAGCTGTATATTTATTTGCTTCCTTGGAGAACTCTGATGTAGAAATGAACTGTTCCCAGGCTCTTGGACACCAGAAGTATTCAGAAGGGCATCTGAAGGCTCTGAAAAGCTATTCGTCTCAGAGGGACAAGTTGTGAGCCCTCAAGGGGTTGCTGACTCATCACTTCTCTTCCTAATTATTAGGTGGATCTAAGTGGGAAATACTGTAATGAAGCACCAATCTGGGAGTTCACGAGGATGAATCACTGTTATACAGAGGGTGCTTAGGCTTATGCTGCTCTTTCTGTCCATCGTTTTTCTCCCTTTCTCCCTCTCTCTCTCTCTCTCACTTAGAACATTCTTCTCCAAAAATAAAATCCCACTTGGGAATCCTCAATATCTGATGACTAAGAAAATAATGAAAAGGGAACCCTCTTGCACTGTTGGTGGGAATGTAAATTGATACAGCCACTATGGAGAACAGTATGGAGGTTCCTTAAAAAACTAAAAATAGAACTACCATACGACCCAGCAATCCCACTACTGGGCATATACCCTGAGAAAACCATAATTCAAAAAGAGTCATGTACCATAATGTTCATTGCAGCTCTGTTTACAATAGCCAGGACATGGAAGCAACCTAGGTGTCCATCATCGGATGAATGGATAAAGAAGATGTGGCACATATATACAATGGAATATTACTCAGCCATAAAAAGAAATGAAATTGAGTTATTTGTAGTGAGGTGGATGGACCTAGAGTCTGTCATACAGAGTGAAGTAAGTCAGAAAGAGAAAAACAAATACCGTATGCTAACATATATATATAGAATCTTAAAAAAAAAAAAAAGGTCATGAAGAACCTAGGGGCAAGACGGGAATAAAGACACAGACCTACTAGAGAATGGACTTGAGGATATGGGGAGGGGGAAGGGTAAGATGTGACAAAGTGAGAGAGTGGCATGGACATATCTACACTACCAAATGTAAAACAGATAGCTAGTGGGAAGCAGCCGCATAGCACAGGGAGATCAGCTCGGTGCTTTGTGACCACCTAGAGGGGTGGGATAGGGAGGGTGGGAGGGAGGGAGATGCAAGAGGGAAGAGATATGGGGATATATGTATATGTATAGCTGATGCACTTTGTTATAAAGCAGAAACTAAAACACCATTGTAAAGCAGTTATACTCCAATAAAGATGTTAAAAAATAATAAATAAATAAATAAATACAACATTAAAAAAAAAAAAAGAAAACAATGGGCATAGGCCAGGAATATTCCTAAGGATGCTAAAAACAAGTCTAGAGGGAAATGTACCAACATGCTTACAATGTTTGTCTTTGGAGGGCGGCGCCAGGAGTGATTGTTTTTCTCTTGGCATATTTCTATAGTGACTTCTTATAGGAAGCATGTATTACCTTTACTGTGGGCTGTATCTGAAAAGAAAGTAAAACAGGAAGGAAAGCTGTAGGTAACAGCTCTGGGCCAGGCTTTGGAACCACATGCAGAGTTGGCTTCAGCAAGCTGAGCAGGAAAAGGTACTACCATTTAAAGCTTTTGCCATTCAAAGCAGGAATGAGACCGTGGGTCCTTCCCTTGTGACAGCAGGAAGAGAGCAGGACCTGGAGCTGGGAGGAAAAAAAAACCTAGACCCAAAAGCGGGAATTCTTTTTATAAGCACCTTTGACTTGGATTGCGGGCACATTGCTCTGTTTCAAAGGAAGTGTCGCTGGGCTCAGCCTCAATGCCTCCGGCAGGTGGCTAGAACCAGCAGGCCTCTCACAGGCCACTGGGTTCTATTTGTTTCCTTTGTGCTGACTTTGCCTGTCTCCTATAAAATAGTTAGCAGGGGGAGGAGCCCCAGCGATAAACCCGAAGAAAATAGCGTGTCAAAATGAAATAAGAAAACCTAGAAAAACCCAGGCAAGAGGAGAGAAAATATTCTCTTGTACTTAAAGAAGTGGAAAAGGCAATAGTTGAAAGAAAGGCAAAGCAACCCTTTTGCTTTCCTACTTGTAGTGTCAACAAAAATAATCAATAAGCAATCTATAATAAGAACAGAAAAGAGTTTTATTGAGCCAGACTGAGGACTATAGCCCAGAAGCCAGCTTCCTAGATTACTCTGAGAAATTGCCCCAGAGAAGCATGGTTTTCAGCACAGTTTTATATCTTGTCAGAACAAAGAACATTAAACAAGGCAGGGATACATTTCTTCAAGGTTTCAGAAACAAAACCAGACCAGCACAGACACAGCGAGTCAGCATGGCCTTGGCACCTGGGAAAGGAGTCTTTTCATCAAAGGAGTACCAGCATGGGCATCCCAGGAAGGGAAGCATTTAATCTTTATTTTCAACATGGACATTCTTTACTTCTGGTCAATGTGCCCCTTTCTTTAATGATTAGAGCAGATGTACAATGTATGCTTGATAGGCCACAAATAGGCTGTTTTAGTTAGCATAAAATTCAATTAACTCATGTATAAGCCAGAATGACTTCCCCCGACCTCAATAATATGTGAAAATTTCTTTTATCAGTAAACATTCTCTTCCTCTACCCCCTACTCCTACCACCCTCCAAGAAAATCTACAAACAAAGCTGCTTTCACTGAGCTATGTCAGAGACCAGCTCCAACTTCCACTGAGCCCCCAGAGCAATCTCCCTAAAGAAGATGAGGTCCGCCAGTATGTGGTGAGAAAGCCCCTAAACCAAGAAGAAGGCAAGAAACCGAGGACCAAAGCACCCAAGATTCAGCGTTAGGTTACTACACGTGTTCTGCAACAATGTTGCTGTATTGCTCTGAAGAAACAGCTTACCAAGAAAAATAAGGAAGAGGGTTGGGGGAAAGAGAATGTCAGCCCATGCCCCCTGCAATCCACTCTCAGGCCTCAGGACTTTCCTGGGGCATCTAGCAACAGAGAAAGCATGTAGCCTCCTACACTGTTAGTAGGAATGTAAGATGGTGCAGCCACTATGGAGGTTCCTTTAAAAACTAAAAATAGAGCTACCATATGATCCTTCAATCCCTCTCTTGGGCGTATATCCAGAGAAAAACATAATTCGAAAAGATACATGCACCCCCAATGTTCATTGAAGCACTATTTACAATAGCCAAGACATGGAAGCAACCTAAATGTCCATCAACAGATGAATGGATAAAGAAGATGTGGTACATGTATGCAATGGAATACTACTCAGCCATAAAAATGAATGAAATAATACCATTTGCAGCAACATGGATGGAAATAGAGATTATCGTACTAAGTGAAATAAGTCAGACAGAGAAAGCCAAATATCATATGATATCACTTATATGTGGAACCTAAAAAAATGATACAAATGAACTTATTTACAAAACAGAAACAGACTCACAGACATAGAAAACAACCTTATGGTTACCAAAGGGGAAAAGTTGGGG
This sequence comes from Eubalaena glacialis, assembly GCF_028564815.1. NCBI lineage: Eukaryota > Metazoa > Chordata > Mammalia > Artiodactyla > Balaenidae > Eubalaena > Eubalaena glacialis. The sequence continues at coordinate 49,777,094 of NC_083720.1, forward strand.
GGGAGGGATAAATTAGGAGTGTGGGATTAACATACACACACTACTATATATAAAATAGATAATCAAAAAGGACCTACTGTATAGCACAAGGAACTCTACTCAATATTCTGTAATAGCCTACAGGGGAAAAAATGCAAAAAAGAATTTATATGTAAATTATATCTGAAAAAGGATGTATGTAAATTATAACAATCACTTTGCTGTACACTTGAAACTAACACAACATTGTAAATCAACTATACTCCAATATAAAATAAAAATTTTTTTAAAAAAGAAAACTTATACATTTGTTTATGAAGGCATGCTAAGGGTATTCAGGAGAAGCAAGTCCACAGCCAGATTTTGCAATAAAGACACAACCCCAAAGCAGGGACTGAGGAGTCAAGGGGAAAGAAAAAAATTGGGAAAATTCAGGACTTTTCCTTGGAACGGGATGCAGTTACACAGGGCTACATCTACTCAGGTGGGGAAGCTGCGATGTGTGGTTGGCTTTACTGGGGTTAAAAATCTTGGTCCAGGGACTGATTCAGAGTTGGTTACTTTGGTGGGGTGGTCAAGGGAGCTTTACAGACCTCAGCAAGAGGATGCTGCAAGAGGGGAGGACAGCCGGGTCCAAAGAGAAGGGAAGGGGTTCCAAGACTTTCTTACTCATTTCCTTTGACAAATTGTATGTGCGCCCTTGGGACATTGGGCCAGGTACTGGGAATGCAACGGGGATCAAAATACATGTGTGCTCACCACCTTGCTCCCCATGGAACTTATTTACTAATCAGGAAGACAAACATTAGTTTATATAAATCATATATAGGTCAAAATTAAAACTACAGTAAGTGACATGAAGCCCTGGGGATTTAGAAGGCTAATACATTATAGCCATGTCCTCACTATCTGAAGCTGAATTGTTGAAAGATACAGAGGATTCAGGCAGATGGAGACTGATAAAAAGCTGGCCTGGAGTATGGGGTGAGGTGTGTAACAACAATGGGCTGTCTTGCTACAGCTGCCCTGAGGTTTGAGCTGCAGAAAAGACACCCTTACCCAGCATCACTGCACTGAACAGATGTGGAAAGGAAACAGGGTCCCCAGAGGACCTGCACCAGCGATTATCAGACACCCAGCAGACAGGTCACCCCACTCCCTGAGGCCAGGCTCGCTTCTGGGAAATTCCTCCTCTTGGATTACAGGGAGGGGAATAGTATTCCTCTCCTACATTCCCTGGGCTTTTGTTTTCTTAACCTATCGGGCCTAGCCATTAAGTCAATGGTCAGCCAGGGTCATGGGGCTCAGAAGGGCTCAGAACTCTGAGCCATCCAGCTCTGACCTTCATTAGCCCAGAATTCAGCACCAACCTCTGCTTCTCTGGGTATCCTCCTGGGCATCTCTGGGGCACTTCAGACTTTGCCCCCAGAAGGACCTGCAGTGGATCTTAAGAACGTACTAACAAAACTAACTCATAGACCATTCTGTACCCCTTTTGTATTCTATTTTCTATCTCACATTGTACCAGCAATGACCAGATATACCAGCCCTTGTGGGTGAAGCCATGGTTAGGGTGTTAGAAGCACAAAGCCCCAGCCACAGCTCATGCAGTCAGCCCAGACAGAGCCCAATCCAGACCTTGTGTTGTGGACGGACCCCTAAGAGCTTGTGAATAAGCCTGGGATGACCACAAGTCCAAGAATAATGGTTCGCTCCCTCGTCCCTCAATGAGCTTCTACATAACGGCCTCTCCTAGGCCACATTCGGACGATTTAACCTAGAAGCCTTCCCCCTGGAGCTCCCTACAGCATACCTGGTGCTTGGTGGTATTTTGAACTTCTGACTTACAGACTTGGCAGAAAAACCATGTAAATGCTAAAAATAACTGTTCTGTCCATAAGACTCTCAAAGTATAAACTGGAAAGGCTCTCTTTTTCTTATAATCGATTTTTTTAAGAGCTCTGTCTGCTCTTGAGGCTGCAACATATAACAGTGCTAAACCCAGCACCCCGCAACTGTGTACTGTGTGAGTCACCACACAATGTAGTTGTGTGAACTGCACTTAGCGTAGCGGTGTGAACTGCACATAATGTGAACTATACACAGTATAGCAGTGTAAATTCTAAGACAGTACACACTAATACACAGAGTAGCGGCGTGAATGGTAAGCCATGTGCACAACAGTGACATCACATGAACTACACACCATGTAGTAGAAGGAACTATCACACATGTAGGAATACGAAATACCACACAGTGTAGCAGGGTAAACTATGACACAAGGTCTTACTGTGCAGGTCATATGATCTTTGACACTTTGATAAATCTAAAATTATTCCAGAACAAAAGCTTATGCTCAGGAAAGCTTTCAAGAAGTTCCACTGTCTTCAAACCTCCTGCTATTCCAGCAGCCTGTTACAAGAACACTTATAACCTAATATTGCAAGATAATGATTGTAGTTTAACTTGAAATTTGATTCTGAGCTTCCTTATTGAAAAATGTGAGACAAGCAATTACAGAATTCTTGGAATTAGAAGGAAGGAAACTTACTAGTTCCTTAGCACAAGAAAAGTTTTTCCCAGAAAAACTGTCTCAAGTAAGACTCTGTAAATGGGACACCAAGTGCTATGGAGGGAAACGTCCTCAGAAGCAAGAGCAATAACTTTCAAAAGGTTCTTGAAGGGATCTTTCATAGAAGCTGGAGGTAAAGCTGCACAGTGATTCAGGGAAAGCAATTCCCAAAGGCTAAACGAGCTAATGTTAGGTGTGTAGTGGCCTGGAGGTCCAGCCAGATACAATGACAGAAGACAGAGTGCCTGGGAGGGTAGATGGAATGTATGCTCCATATACCCATCCCCCAGATATGTCTTCCTTCGGGTGGACTTCTGTTTGGAGCTGGGAAGCAGAGAGCTCAAAGTAGACTCTGATCTAGCCTGGAATACAAACGTCCTGAGCAGCTGGTTGGAGACATCTCACTTGAGATAATATATAGTTATCCAATGAAGAGACAGGGTTACAAGATTGTGTACAAGAAGGAGAAACCTTTTGAGTAAGCCAGTTCTAGGAGAGAATGGTTTCACACTAACTAATTGATAAGACAGTGGGCAAGTTACTTAGCCCCTTTCTACGGGGATGGTAATAACTAACTTGCTGAGTTATAGTGAGCACCTAGAAATTTACCTGATCAATAATGATAACTGATGATAATAGTAATACTACTACTAATAATAAATAGTAATAATAACAATAATAATGAGTAGAGTTCTTATGTGATGCTCACATGCACATACTAAGCCCTTTAGAGAGATCATTGCCTAAAATCATTTTTACAACAACCCAATATTGTCAATATTATCTCATTTCTTCAGATGAAGAAACAGAGACCCAGAAAATTAAAACAACTTACCCAAGGACACAAAAGTTAATACTTGTCAGAGCCAAGTTTGAATTTAAATCCTAGCTTCAACACCTTCTAGCTACATGACCTTGGGTAAGTTACTTAAATTCTGAGTGTCTCAGTTTTTCTATCTGTGAAATGGGATAATAACAATACCTCCTTCATAGGGCTGTCGTGGAATTATACCATATAATAGATGGAACATGTTTAGCACAGTGCCTAGCATACTGTAAGTCCTCAGTGAATGGCAGGCTTTTTATTATGTAAAAGTCAGATGAAAAGGAGTTAAGGCTGACACTCTGTGAAAACAGAGGCAAGCACCTAAGCAGAACTTTCACTTGGATCAAAAGCTACCTGAATTTTGACTTGGAGGCAAATTGAAGTAAAACTAGACTTTTCCTTAGGAAGCAGCAATACATCTGATGTAGCATCTGAACAGCATTTAATATAGTCTCCAAGGTTTTATAAATCATAACCACCATCACCAATGAACATGTTTTAGCCCTAAATGAATGTACAGCATCAATCAAAGAACTTTAGGCACTAGAAAAGTGTACAATACCCTTTAGGCGCTAGAAAGCATCCCTCATTTGCAAGGTTAATATAACCCTTGAAGGTTCCATTTCTCTTTAAATATTACAGGAATGCTCATGACCATTTTCATTATTTCTGCCATATATTCATGTAACATGTTTTAATATTTTAAACTTTCTCTAAGTTGAATCACTTTTTTACTAATTCAGGCTCTATTAAGCCACTAAAAATGAATGCTATCTATAATGAATATCTGCTTATGTGACCATGACCTTAAGAAAATCAAGACAACACTAAAATATATTGTGATTTTTAAGAAAAATGTAGTAGCAGGTTTACATTTTTAAGAGACTGTTAAACTAGGCATTGAAATGGATTTGAAATACAAATACAATTGGAATCTCTTCTATACTTCCCTTCAAGTGATTAGCTTTCACCTCCACTGGCACAGAGAAAACATGACCTCCCAGAGCAAATCACTTCATCTTTGTACCTCAGATTCACCCATGAGACTGAAATTGCACCATCTCAACGTAATAACATTTGTGCTTCATATTTTAACACAATGAAATTATTTTGCCTCACACTTAAAGGCAAATATTTTGCCTCATACTTGTTATCGTACACACTTTTAAAAAATGGGACTGTTTTATTAGTTTTCAGGGAAATGTAAATCAAAACCACAATGCAAAATTACTATACACCCAACAGAGTGGCTAAATTTTTTAAAAGCAGACAATATTAAATGTTAGTAAAATATGGGGAAAAAAATGAATTGTCACAACTGCCACAGTAAAGTAAGTTTGCACAAATACCCTGGATAAAATGTTTGGCAGTATCCAGCAAGCTAAAGTTTATAGTATGACCCAGAAATTCCATTCCTAGTTAAAAAGACAACAAAATTTGCTGTATATGTTTACAAAAATGAAAACAACCTAAGTATCCATCAATGGAAGAGAGCATAATTAAACTGAGGTGTAGTCATACCACGTAGCATAGCAGTGAGAGTAAAAGAATTACATATAGCAGTGTTGATGCATCTCACAGACATAATAATGAGGGAAAGTGACCAAACACAGATGGGTTCCTACTCTTTGATTCCACTTATCTAAATTTCACACTTTTCATATGTATGTTATAATTCAATTACACCTTCTAAAATTACAAAGAATATTCCTGCTTCGGATTCTGAGACTGTACATTCATTGCCCTATTTCAGAGAGTTCGGACCCTAATAATTTTATATAAAGATATTATTTCATTTGCTTCTATATGATACAAATTGAATCACAAATTAAGTGAATTTAAGGCAAGGGGTACTGGATGAAATTTGTAAATAAAACAATTAAAGCCTTTCTCTAAATTATATATATATACTTTTTTGGTATTGGTATCTCCAGTCTTTCTTTGGACAGAATTCCACTGTTCTCGAATTTAAAGTATGTTCAATTATAAAAGAAACATTTATCTAAAATATTTAAGTCTCTATTACTAAAAAATAGTAAGTTAGTGCAGAGGTGGCAAATACACCCTCACAGACCACCACCCTCCCTGGAATGCTCATGGCAGAGAGACTGAATCAGCCACACACGCTACTCCATTCTACTGAGCTTGACAGCCTCAGCCTTCCACTCAGACAGCACTTAGGGAAGACACAAGGTATAGAGCAAGGCTGACAGGGGAAATGAGATTTTCCCTTTTTAATCACCTACTTTCACCTCCTGTGTGTTTGACCCGCCCTGTCTTTATGCTCCATAGTGGCCTCCCTGTTCCGCTGCACCCTCTGGACAAGTCCTATCCATTAGGGCAGCGAAAAGATTCAGAGTTCCGTCCAAGTCGCATCGCCAGAGTGGACCACGCAATAGAACACGGACGTGCTGCGACATTGCTTATTCCCTGCACCGGCTCCACTCCAGGTCAGCAGGAGAAGTGAAACGTCAGCTATACAAAGGGGCTCTCTCCAGAACTCAGCACCCAAAGTCCTTTACATCAACTCAAATTCTTCCCCTTTCCCTGGTTGTGAGAAGGTCCTTTCAAACTCTTTCCCTCAGGGGAAATATAACAAGAACACATGGCCCTACTTCTAATTACTCTTTACTTCACTGGCAGACATTTTTTCTCATTATAGTGCAATTACAATCAGCTGATATCTCTTAAAACCAAGGCAACCAAGGGGGGCTTTGGCCAAGCCCTTCCACTCACTTCAGTCATTCTTTCTGTGCTCTCAGCTCCTCTCACCTGTATGATTAAAAGTATGCAAACCATTCTATTGTCAGCTTGTTTTACTCTTCTCTCTCCATGAGGTCTAACCTGAACGTTTTCTACAAAAACTTCCCAAATGTATCTCCTTGATGCTTTCCCCCTTCCTATTTATTACCATTCCTCTGCACAAGACATCCCACCCACCACAAAGAGCTGGTACTACTAAGAGGCTGCTGGCACCTGACGCTGCTCACTGCCCGCATCCAAAAACCTTTGGCTCCGTGATGCTTCAGTTCCTGCTTCCTTTCCGTGATTCACCTCTTCACCGCTGCCAGCTTGTCTGGCTTCAAACTCACCCATCAGATCATCAGATCAGATTTTGCTCCTGTAGTGCCAGCCATGCTGCTCTTCTGAAACAATGTGCATTTGCCCAAAGGACTATACAGAGGGCTGGTTTTGTAGGGACAATATTTATAGTTAAATAACATATAGAAAAAGAAATGCTGCAAGAGTGAGCAAAGATACCTAGTTTTTTAAGCAAGAGATCACTTGGGAAATATTTGTTAAATAAGAACAGGAGAAATTGTCTGTAATGTAACTGCTGAGCTAAAATATAATGGACACCATCTCGTCAAAGAAGTGGCATTAATATATACGATCGGATTTTTACTCTCCAAACATTATAGGATAGTTTACCATGATTATTAGTTAGGACATTCATTTTTATGCTGGTAACAGAGACCCAAGTAAACTGTGGTTTAAGCTGGAGGACCAAACATCATAAACTAGATAGATGTTTATTTCTCTCTCACATAATCCCACCTGGTGTCGCAGTTCAATTCTGCCAGGTCTTCAGAGGCCTGGACACTTTCTATTTTGCTGCCAAATATTTCTCACACCATCATTAAGGTGTGACTTTTGTCTCTGGTCCAAGACAGCTTCCTTTCCTTGTCTACAAAACAGACAAGTAGACGGGGAAAAGGGAAGGAGGTGCCAAGTTCCTTCCATTAAAGGGCACACCTGGAAATGACACCCATCACCCTTGCTCACATCCCACTGGCTAGAAAGGAATCACATGGTCACACCTAGCTACAAGTTAGAATTGAAAACGCAGTCTCTATTTTGGACTACAAATCTGGGCATCTATTGTTACAGAAGCGGTGAACAGATTTGGGGAAGAACTAGCAGTCTATGCCATAGCATTTAGTTTAAAATAATCATTTAGCACTAAGATAGACTTTGTGTGAATAATTATTGAAGCTGGATCACACATACCCAGAGATTCATTATACTACTTTATTTATGTTTGAAATTTTCATAGTTAAGAGTCCTAAAAAATTAATTGCATCAGCATATATTATGGGATTTTGTTGGTGTTTAAGAAATAGGATTTGGCAAGGTTCAATAAGCAAACGGTAAGCAAACAGAGGCTTAAAAGCGCTTGCTCATAGTTTCCCCTCTCTTGCTGCACTTGGAGACTAGGGAATGAAGCTGAGCTAGGCTGCTGGAGGGTGAGAGTCCACACAGAGGAGAACGGGGGTGCCTCAGCTGATAGCTTGCCACCTACCAGACGTGTGAGTGAAGCTGTCCTAGCTGGTCCAGCTGCGATCCACAATGCTAGCCAGCCACAGCAGCCAAAGCTGAGCTGCCCTAGATATCATCACCGGGCAGAAAGGGATGTGGGCTTTACTGGGCTTTGCAGGGCTCCAGAGGAGCTGGACTACCTGTGTGGTACTGTCTCGCCTTCATCTGAGTCAACCGTCAACACAAAAGCAGAAACAAACAAAAAAAACACTGACCTGACAATTCTTTGAAATTTCTCAATCTCTGTATCATGCTGGTGGCTCCAGGATGGACACAAATACCCAGGGTGAGGATTCTGTTTCTAAGAGACAATTTTTTTTTTTTTTTTTCTGGTGAAAAGGGTTTATTCAAGAAGAGGTTACATGAAGAAGGCCAAACAGGGCAAGGTAACAAGCAAAATTTCAGAGAGGACAATACTGGCTCAATCCCACTGGGAAAGTCCGGAGACAGTGTAAGTAACCCTTAGATTTGTCCTGATCCGGACACAGGAGCTAGAGCATTTATCCCCCATCATTGTTAAAGACTATCCCCAGGGCGTGTACGTTCCCAGGCATCTCCTGACTCCTTATTCACAGACTGAGGGTAGTCTGCTTGCCCATGACAATTTAAATGTGATTGTCTCAAACTACCACAATCTTATAGTGGGAAATAAAGTACCCTTCAACTGTAAGAGACAATTTTTGATTCAGGCTATTCCAAGCACTGCCCTTCTCATCCCACTTGTGCTGTAGGGGCTGCCAGGGGCCAGCACACACACCCACTGTTCCCACCGGTTCTTCTTCCAAACGCCAGAGAAGGAAGGTGGGTGCTCTCTGATTATTTCTTTTAAAGAACATCGTGCACAACTTAATAAATCTAGAATTTGATTTTGTCATTATTCCTTTCTTCTTGAAAATTTTTAACTCATCCCTAACCTGACGCCCCTGGCTAACAAATGGCACCTGCCCTCTTGCAAATGAGACAGTATTGAGGACTCTAAAGGGTTTACCAGGACAGCGCTTCTCAGAGAAGACTCATTAGCCCTGAGGGCTGATGAAAACTCTCCCACTCATAAGCTCTGGAGCCTTAGAAACTTGAGGCAACTGAGGTTCATCTCCTTTATTTACGCAGTGAAGATAATAAGTCCTCTAAAACCAGCCTTAGTGAAGTAGGCATCAAAACATAAGTGAAAGTGATCTCTATTCATAAGTAAAGGGTTTTTTTTCCAGTTCTTTCTCCTCCTTAAGCTTAATGTTTGTAAGGATTTAGGGACAGTTTGTTTTCTTAAGTTCTATAAGTTTCCCCTGACCTCATCATGCTGGCGATAAGAGGAGGGTTGCATTCAGAGCTTCATACTGTGTCTTCTGACTCTGCATCCACCCATAGTTATAAGACCTCCACTTCCCCTTATTGGATATGGTATCCTTATAAACTCCTGGAAGTTCTCAGAGGTGTTTCCTGAACAATTGTCATTTTAGTCCTTTCAGACACTAGGTGACTTTTACCATGGTTATTCTTGCTGCTCCCCTCTCTGGTAATCTCCCAGGTCTCCGAGGCTCACAAAGCTGTCACCACAATTAAGGTCACCTCTCTAGGAGAACTGCAGTGGCCCAAGACATATATGGAAGATGCTGCTAATTTACAAGTTCTTCTCTTGCCTTTGGTTCCTGCTGCCACCTTCTTATAATCAGCTCAGCTATTTTTCTGTTTGGAAATTCATCCCCATTTTTTTTCTTTTAAACTAGTACATGTTATTATCACAAGACATCAGTCTTAGCTGAGAGTGCTGTCAGCTGTCACCTCCATTATGAAGGGGAGACGGGCTCTCGCCACCTTCGTGTTACATTCAGCTCTGTGGATGTTGGCGCGGGGCTTCTAGTGTCCCCACTTAGTGAGGCTTTGATGACCTTGCTCTTCTGACTCTTATTTGTAGCCCATTATTCAGAACACTCAGACGTGAGTCCATGATGCTGGGCTGGGAGAGAACTTGAGAAAAGGATATTACACCCCAAATCTCCTTCCTCTCTGATTCTAATGCATGATTCTTGAATCAAGCTACTGCTTCTCCTGTCTTCCTTCCTTCATCATAACTCTACATAGGAGGTGTTTCTGCCCTTCATGCAAATAGTCTCACCCCGTCACTCCTCTGTGCCCAGGCACTTAGGAATTCAAGGAATGACACAGCTCTGGCCAAATCTGAAATAGCCACGACACTTCTTTTTGAGCTCCTGTCCCTATAAGTGACAATGTCTTCTCACAACCTTATATGAAAAATGAAATACCATGGATTAATGAGCTAGTTCAACTATTCAGTTTACTTTAGTTTGCCATTTGCCAATATTTGTGGATTGCTACTATATACAGAGAGAGCATCATTGGGATTTGGTACAGGTACAATGTGAACTCTGAACTGGAGAAATGTCACCATATAATCATCTTTCATGGACGAGAAAACAAGACTATTATAATTGTCTGTATGTTCTCCTTTCTCATTGAATTTCTTGTTCCTTTTCTTCTTGGTTCTCAGTCTTATTTCTGGATCTTAATAAATTCAAAAGAGATTGTTTACTGCTTAACATTTCTTTGTTTTATACCTTGAGCTAAGTACCAAGGAAAAAAACATTTCCAGTCAATCAAACATACCAAGTCTTTGCTATAAAAAGAGAGAAGAATATTCAGAACATTCCAGACATAAAACTATTCCAATTTTTAATCTTGTTTTACAGAAATTAGAGACTTCGCTCTAAATTTAGCTGGATATGACCTGCTTCACCTAACTCACTTACCATTAACAATGGGAAAGAGTTTTAAAACTCCCCAATACCTGTCAGCTCCTGTTATTAATAAGAAAAGCATTTCCGTAATCCTTCACCCCAAGGGCAGTTTCATTATAGTTTCAAAGTTAGTATAGAGAATTCTGCTTGAGACGTAATAACTTTTTAAGAAAATTTGATTTTAAAAGAAATGGAAGCTAAGTATAACATTATGTTTATGAACTATTCATTTTTTAAAGGAAAATTCAAAGGGATGCAAGTATGCTCATCTCATGAATTTGTACTAAAAATTGTAACTGTTCCGTTAAAGAGATATGGAATAGCAGGTGGCCAGGAAGTAGTCTTTATTAAATGGAAAATCTCTTGACCCTGAGTTACCAGCTTTTCAGTTTTCCTCTAGAGAAGGAAAGGGTTAATTCATATTCTTTCCATTTTTCCATGAAAGAGAGGCTCTAGGTTCTGAATTGCTGAGCTCAGTGCCAGGGTTGCACAAAATAAAGACAGATCATATTGCAAATCCTTTCATCAGCATCTCAAAGGGCTTTATACCCATTCAAATACCACTGTACCCTTCCTGAGTAAATAAGTATGCAGTATGGTGTGAGAATAAGAAATTAAGTCTCCCTGCAAGTGCCTTTCCCCATTTGTTTCACTTTGTCTTAATTTCTTTGCAATCCATTCAGTATCACAAATTTAAGATAAAGGAGGCTGGACGTTTGGGTATTTAGTAGCTTTGGACATGTCACTCCAAGTAGAGAAGGCTTCCTGATACCTCAGCCAAAGGAAAGCATGGCAGAGCCCCTGGGAGCAGCTTAGAGGACTGTCCCCCCTGAGACTCTTTGACCACAGATTTGGTCCTCAGATGACATGTATTTCACTCCTAGCACTTTGACATAAATAAATCTTCATCCTTTGAAGGGAGGGACTGAGCACAGGAAGTGGGGCAAAATCAATCTGAACCAAAGCTGATGATGCAGGGAACTTTCGGTAATGAGATTATATTGGCAAGAGCTAGTTCCCAAGGAGAGATCTGAGTTAGGGTAATATTACTGAAAATAAGTCCAACTCCTAAAGTGACCATGAAAAAGGATAACAGATACTTGGAGATACAAGTTACAATATTTTTTTAATATTTGTGTTTTATACTCATAACCCTGTATTCAAAACCAGAAAGAATCGCAAGGCCAACTTTTATTCTAAATCTAATAACTGTATGCAGCCATATGCACTATGAATCTTAGCCCTAAATTTATTTCCCTATCTTTAAGTCCCCTCAAACATTTATTTTAACCTTCACTATTATGTTCTTATTTGCCTTGAATGATTATAGAATGAGGGAAGATGGCATAAATTTAAAGAGAGAACACAAACGAAAAAATAAGTTAAAGGAGTCGGGGCCATGAAGAGTAATAAGAAACTGTCCCTGTTCTTAAAGAATTTACAGACTAATGAGAGAAAACCAGAAACAGAGAAACATACCATTTCACCATAATATGGCAAGTGCTATGCAAAGATATACCCTGGATGTAATGTGGGTTCAGAATTGAGGTATCAGTAATAACAGTGAGATTTGCCGTGCTTACCTATTCCCATCTGCCTCTCCTTAACTCTGCAGCAGCCTTAAAAAAGAGCAGTCTCACTACCAAGATAGCTGTGAAACACAGCAGCCTAGTGGACACTGGAGGGGGCAGAATGTGTTTGAAACACTGCAAAAGGCCCATCCCCAGAGAATTGTCACTATTTGTCCTCTCTGGCAGCTCTCTATAAAAGTCCCATTCACAGGATTTATCTTCAGGTGACATCACTCAGAGGGATAATTCCTAATCCCAGGGCATTTGTCAAAAGCAATCAGCAGCAATTGTTTAACATCACAGCTGCCTGAGCTAGGGATATAATTTAGGAAGTAAGAGGCTTCCCAAAAAACTTAGGAGGAAATTCTAGGGAATGAAATGTCTATAGAAGGTTTTGAAAAGTTCTAACATATTCCTGGGGATCTAGAAGGCCGTGTACACGCCAATAAAGAACCGAGAAGACCATAAGCTCTCACTCCTGGCTAACCTTAAGGCTCTTTGCAAGTAGTAAGTGAAAAATAAGGTGGAGTTGTAAATTGCCAAAGTGCTGAAAGCATGCCACAACAACCTACAGAGTGGGAGATGGACTGCTCAAGGCATTTAAGGAAATCTCTGTCCAATCATGATTTGCCCCCTAGGCTGACTGAGCAAAGACTTTAGTGACCACACACAACAAAGGATACAGACATTACACAACTACTTCAGAAAAGTCATTAAACAAACAACAAGTAGCAAAAACAACAAACTCTAGGTAGGGGGAATACCTGATTTCCAAAAGTGCCACTAAGAAGAGAACTCAACAAAATATACAGAAAAACTACAATTAAAGTGAAGTACTAGAAAATATCTATTGGACAGAATAGAAGATAATGGAGCTAAAATGCAAATACACTGTAAAACACTGAAAAGTACTGAAAGTACTACCATAACTTGAATTTTCTCTAATTGTGCAATTATCTAAGAATTTATAGTTTTAAAGGAACTTTTACACCTTATAATGCTTTAATAAAGTTGCACCAATTGAGTTTTCAAAAAAAGAAGATAATGGCAAAATAGAGAAATGAAACACAAATCATATAGAAAAGAAATAACAAAATGGCAGATCTAAACACTACCTTATCAGTAACTACATTAAATTGAAATAGAATAAGTAATCAAAAGGCAGGGTGTGGCAGAATGGATGCAAAACATGATCCAACTATTGACTTTCTATAAGGGAAACACTTGAGATTAAAAGACACAAATAGGTTGAAAGTGCAAGAATAGCATGTAAACAGTAGTCAAAAGAGAGTCAAATGACTATGTTAATATCAGACAAAACAGACTTTAAGATAAAAATTATTTCTAGAGACAAAGAAGGACAGTTCATAATGATAAAATGATCAATCCAGCAGGAAGCTATAATCATTATAAACATCAACTTTTGGTTCCTTCTTCAAAATCATGTACGAAGTAAAAGATGTACACATAAACCTCAAGTGTATACTAAGAGTGGAACAATATAAAAATATTCACATAGAGAGAAATATGATTTAATATGTGCTATTGGTGGAGGGTAGGAAGACTGGGTTACTGTATGAGCTTGAATCCAAGTACTCCGGGATTCTAAGAGCATAGTCATGCCTTTGGCTACAGATTTGGTGTATTTACCCTTGAAAAGAGGAAGAAACACACAAACACACAAACATGCACACACACAGACAGGACTAGCTCAGAGTCCACATTCTTCCTTTATGCCTATCAAGAGTCTATAGAGCTATAAAACTTTCCAACCTTCAGGCAAGCTCAGGCCCTTGTTCCCCGCAGATGTTGTTCAGCTGTGCTGTGCTGACCTTCAGAAGAAAAGCCTAGAAGGAGGTCAATGGAAAGCAACATCAAGAAACCATGTCATATCGTTTGTTTTTTTTTAATCCCAATATCACTTAATCTATTTTTCACCTGGTAGTTCTTGTTTTTTTTTAAAAAATCTTTAATGGAGTATAATTGCTTTAAAATGGTGTGTTAATTTCTGCTTTATAACAAAGTGAATCACCTATACATATACATATATCCTCATATCCCCTCCCTCTTGTGTCTCCCTCCCATCCTCCCTATCCCACCCCTCTAGGTGGTCACAAAACACCAAGCTGATCTCCCTGTGCTATGCAGCTACTTCCCACTAGCTATCTATTTTACATTTGGTAGTGTATATATGTCTATGCCACTCTCTCACTTCATCCCAGCTTACCCTTCCCCCTCCCCGTGTCCTCAAGTCCATTCTCTACATCTGCGTCTTTATTCCTGTCCTGCCCCTATGTTCTTCAGAACCATTTTGGTTTTATTTCTTAGATTCCATATATATGTGTTAGCATACGGTATTTGTTTTTACCTTTCTGACTTACTTCACTCTGTATGACAGACTCTAGGTCCATCCAACTCACTACAAATAACTCAATTTCGGTTCTTTTTATAGCTGAGTAATATCCCATTGTATATATGTACCACATCTTCTTTATCCATTCATCTGTGGATGGACACTTAGGTTGCTTCCATGTCCTGGCTATTGTAAATAAAGCTGCAATGAACATTGTGGTACATTAATCTTTTTGAATTATGGTTTTCTCAGGGTATATGCCCAGTAGGGGGATTGCTGGGTCGTATGGTAGTTCTATTTTTAGTTTTTTAAGGAACCTCCATACTGTTCTCCACAGTGGCTATATCAATTTACATTCCCACCAATAGTGCAAGAGGGTTCCCTTTTCTCCACACCCTCTCCAGCATTTATTGTTTGTAGATATTCTGATGATGGCCATTCTTACTGGTGTGAGGTGATACCTCATTGTAGTTTTGATTTGTATTTCTCTAATGATTAGTGATGTTGATCATCCTTTCATGTGTTTGTTGGCAATCTGTATATGTTCTTTGGAGAAATGTCTATTTAGGTCTTCTGCCCATTTTTGGATTGGATTGTTTGTTTTTTTGCTATTGAGCTGCATGAGCTGCTTATAAATTTTGGAGATTAATCCTTTGTCAGTTGCTTCATTTGCAAATATTTTCTCCCATTCTGAAGGTTGTCTTTTCGTCTTGTTTATGGTGTCCCTTGCTGTGCAAAAGCTTTTAAGTTTCATTAGGTCTCATTTGTTTATTTTTGTTTTTATTTCCATTTCTCTAGGAGGTGGGTCAAAAAGGATCTTGCTGTGATTTATGTCATTGAGTGTTCTGCCTATGTTCTCCTCTAAGAGTTTTATAGTGTCTGGTCTTACATTTAGGTCTTTAATCCATTTTGAGTTTATTTTTGTGTATGGTGTTAGGGAGTGTTCTAATTTCATTCTTTTACATGTAGCTGTCCAGTTTTCCCAGCACCACTTATTGAAGAGGCTGTCTTTCTCCACTGTATATTCTTGCCTCCTTTATCAAAGATAAGGTAACCATATGTGCGTGAGTTTATCTCTGGGCTTTCTATCCTGTTCCATTGATCTATATTTCTGTTTTTGTGTCAGTACCATACTGTCTTGATTACTATAGCTTTGTAGTATAGTCTGAAGTCAGGGGGCCTGATTCCTCCAGCTCCATTTTTCTTTCTCAAGATTGCTTTGGCTATTTGAGGTCTTTTGTGTTTCCACACAAATTGTGAAATTTTTTGCTCTAGTTCTGTGAAAAATGCCATTGGTAGTCTCAGGGATTGCACTGAACTTGTACATTGCTTTGGGTAGTATAGTCATTTTCACAATGTTGATTCTTCCAATCCAAGAACATAGTATATCTCTCCATCTGTTGGTATCATCTTTAATTTCTTTCATCAGTGTCTTATAGTTTTCTGCATACAGGTCTTTTGTCTCCTTAGGTAGGTTTATTCCTAGGTATTTTATTCTTTTTGTTCCAATGGTAAATGGGAGTGTTTCCTTAATTTCTGTTTCAGATGTTTCATCTTTATTGTATAGGAATGCAAGAGATTTCTGTGCATTAATTTTGTATCCTGCTACTTTACCAAATTCATTGATTAGCTCTAGTAGTTTTCTGGTATCATCTTTAGGATTCTCTATATATAGTATCATGTCATCTGCAAGCAGTGACAGCTTTACTTCTTCTTTTCCAATTTTGATTCCTTTTATTTCTTGTTCTTCTCTGGTTGCTGTGGCTTAAACTTCCAAAACGATGTTGAATAATAGTGGTGATAGTGGACAACCTTGTCTTGTTCCTGATCTTAGAGGAAATGGTTTCAGTTTTTCACCATTGAGAACGAAGTCGGCTGTGGGTTTGTCATATATGGCCTTTACTATGTTGAGGTACGTTCCCTCTATGCCTACTTTCTGG
Organism: Eubalaena glacialis; assembly: GCF_028564815.1. NCBI lineage: Eukaryota > Metazoa > Chordata > Mammalia > Artiodactyla > Balaenidae > Eubalaena > Eubalaena glacialis. The sequence goes on from NC_083720.1 coordinate 49,793,408, forward strand.
AGGGTTTTTATCATAAATGGGTGTTGAATTTTGTCGAAAGCTTTTTCTGCATCTATTGAGATGATCATATGGTTTTTCTGCTTCAATTTGTTAATATGGTTTATCACATTGACTGATTTGCATATATATATTTTAAAGTTAATTTAGTTATTTATTTTTATGTTTATTTTTGGCTGTGTTGCATTTTCGTTTCTGTGCGAGGGCTTTCTCTAGTTGCGGCAAGCGGGGGCCACTCTTCATCGCGGTGCGCGGGCCTCTCACTATCGCGGCCTCTCTTGTTGCGGAGCACAGGCTCCAGACGCGCAGGCTCAGTAGTTGTGGCTCACGGGCCTCGTTGCTCCGCGGCATGTGGGATCTTCCCAGACCAGGGCTCGAACCCATGTCCCCTGCATTGGCAGGCAGATTCTCAACCACTGCACCACCAGGGAAGCCCTGATTTGCATATATTGAAGAATCCTTGCATTCCTGGGATAAACCCCTCTTCATCATACTAAAAAAACCCAAAAACCAAAAAACAACAGAATAAGGAAAGACAGAACCCTAGGACAAATGGTAAAAGCAAAGCTATACAGACAAAATCACACAAAGAAGCATACACATACACACCCCCAAAAAGAGAAAAAAGAAGAAAAAAATCTATATATAAAAAAAAGAGGAAAAGAGCAACCAAATCAATAAACAAATCTATCAATGATAATAAACTCTAAATACTAAACTAGGATAAACATAAAACCAGAAACAAATTAGATGCAGAAAGCAAACCCCAAGTCTGCAGTTGCTCCCAAAGTCCACTGCCTCAATTTTGGGATGATTCATTGTCTATTCAGGTATTCCAGAGATACAGGGTACATCAAGTTGATTGTGGAGATTTAATCCACTGTTCCTGAGACTGCATGGAGAGATGTCCCTTTCTCTTCTTTTTTCGCACAGCTCCTGGGGTCCAGCTTTGGATTAGGCCCCGCCTCTGCGTGTAGGTCGCCTGAGGGCGTCTGTTCTTCACTCAGACAGGACGGGGTTAAAGGGACAGCTGATTCGGGGGCTCTGGCTCACTCAGGCCGGGGGGAGGGAGGGGTACGGATGCGGGGCGAGCCTGCGGCGGCAGAGACCAGCGTGACGTTGCAACAGCCTGAGGCGCGCCGTGCGCTCTCCCGGGAAGTTGTCCCCGGATCACGGGACCCTGGCAGTCGCGGGCTGCACAGACTCCCGGGAGGGGAGGTGTGGAGAGTGACCTGTGCTCGCACACAGGCTTCTTGGTGGCGGCAGCAGCAGCCTTAGCGTCTCATGCCTGTCTCTGGTATTGGCGCTGATAGCTGCAGCTCGCGCCCATCTCTGGAGCTCATTTAGGCGGTGCTCTGAATCCCCTCTCCTCGCATGCCCCGAAACAATGGCCTCTTGCCTCTTCGGCAGGTCCAGTCTTTCTCCCATACTCCCTCCCGTCTAGCTGTGGCGCACTAGCCCCCTTCAGGCTGTGTTCACGCAGCCAACCCCAGTCCTCTCCCTGGGATCTGACTTCCGAAGCCCGAGCCTCAGCTCCCAGCCCCCACCCGCCCCAGCGGGTGAGCAGACAAGCCTCTCGGGCTGGTGAGTGCTGGTCGGCGCTGATCCTCTGTGTGGGAATCTCTCCGTTTTGCCCTCTGCACCCCTGTTGCTGCACTCTCCTCTGTGGCTCCAAAGCTTCCTCCCCGCCTACCCCCCGTCTCCACCAGTGAAGGGGTTTCCTAGTGTGTGGAAACCTTTCCTCCTTCACATCTCCCTCCCAGAGGTGCAGGTCCCATCCCTATTCTTTTGTCTCTGTTTTTTCTTTTTTCTTTTGCCCTACCCAGGTATGTGGGGAGTTTCTTGCCTTTTGGGAAGTCTGAGGTCTTCTGCCAGCGTTCAGTAGGTGTTCTGTAGCAGTTGTTCCACATGTAAATGTATTTCTGATGTATTTGTGGGGAGGAAGGTGATCTCCACGTCTTACTCCTCTGCCATCTTGAAGGTCCCCCCCCCCCGCGCCATGTCATTTCAATAATGCTTTTGTGTATGTCTCAAGAAATCCTTACTCATTCAGAAATTCTAGTTAATTCAATGCATTCATATAATTACACATGATTCTACAATGGACACCATGATGATCTCATTTGTAAGTTTGTTTTTCAATAAAATTTGTGTGAGAAAAGAAAACTAATGGAATGAAATAGTGTCAGGAAAATTATTGATAGGTCTTATTTTTTCTGTTAATTTTAATTATCCTAATTAACCTGGGCTCTCCTAGAGAGCTCTCTTCCGTTTCTGCCATTAATCAGTGATTTGACCTTATGTGAGTCACTGTTTATCTTTACCTGTCTAATGATGGAGTTGAACTAGAAACCCTCTAAGTTTCCTTTCAGCTCCAATAATATTTGTGTTTCTGAAGTAGGGATTAAAGTTTAGTCATAATCTAATTACATGTTGAATTTCCCTTACCCCACCATACTAACTATATTAACTAAATTGCTAATAAACTCTAAACAGCAGAGAAAATGTTTCGGCTTTGTTCAGGGAATGAGTTAAATGAAGAATTGCTAACTTATTTGATTAAATGTTAATTTCACAATTGCCTTTTTATCTATTATTGTCAATAAGTCCAAGGTATAGTGCCCAGCTACAGCCAAATTGCATTAAAAACCTTTTTTGGAATTTTGGAAGGTTTAAAAATAATAGCTAACTATTTCATTTTTAAACTGCTTGCTTCAGAAGTTTTTATAGAATCACTAATAGAAATGTGTTTTCAAAGAAAAGTAGGTTGTTTGTTCCTATAGATCTAAAACTGCTTGGCATATATTTCTGAGCCCTGTATAGCCCATGGAGTTGTATGAAATGTTGTGATACACTCTCCTAGATTATGTAAACCTGTTCCCAGAGTTACACCTATCACGCAATAAATACTATGCAATAGATGTATGATAAACGTTATTACCTCCATTAAGTTTTTCAGTTGGCAGTTATACTTTCATTACTATCCAAATACTTTTAAACATGACCCATTTAATGTATGTCCATAATTACAAGAGTAGATAATACCAATATTACGTTTCCTCTGACTTCAGCCAAGCATAAATGCGACAAATAGGTTTATTGCTTTACTGTGTTCAGCTCAAATCAGAGATTTAAATTTGAATACTCCTAAATGGCTCTCAACACCCAGGTAGCACTCCCTTGACCATCTGCCAATGTACACATTTCCTAATATAGAACGCTGCTCCCTCTGGCAAATTCATTTTCTCAATTTTCTAGAAGCTACAAAAAAGCAGAGGCACAGGCTAAAGCCTTCCCTTAGAAATGGTAAACACCTCAAACAATGGAAGTCATCCATTTCCTTGAAAAAATTAAAATACAATTTGGCGTACATACTTTCTCTGGGCAGAGCCTTCCATCAGTAACATGCTCTGTGGTTGACTAGTCATTTATTTGAATCATTTAGGAGCTATTTGAAGACAGATGAGTTTAAATCACATCCTTAAGCAAAGCAAAATAGATTTAGACTTCCACAAACATCTGTTCATTTTTCACACACTGACTCCATTAAGATAATTCACCTTCTGGAGTAACTCACAACAAGTAGCTCCCTCCACAACACGGAAGAAGGAAAATTCAGTTATGCAAATGATTTCCATTTAAACTCTGCCCAGCGAACAACAGAGAGTAGGTGATGCAAATTGCATGTTAATCACCTTCACATTTACAGAGCTCCAGGAAAGCCAAGGCTGATATGGTCAGATTTTCCTCAGGATTCTAGAATGACAGTATCCTGAGGATGGGAGCCCTGTTAGTTCACCCACATGGTGGAGAACCAATCGGCTGCTAGGGGTTCCTCTACTGGAATCTACTTCATGCGTGACTTTTTCCTCTGCTGGGATATTAGGAATGATAAAATAATACCTGATGATCTTTCTCAAATTATTCAACTTGGCCCAAATCAAAAAGTGGCTGTGATCACCTTGCAACTGTGGCTAAAACCACCATTGGTCCTTGTTAATTGAGGCGGAGATACTGGCTTTTGCTACTTGGAAGCAGCCCCAAGAATCTCTGAGTTAGAAAAAAAATCACTCCTGACTTCTTGTGAGATTTGAGATTCCATTGACCATGACCAAGAAGATAATTCTACAGCTGAAAACTTTGATCGGGTGATACCAGTATTTGGGACTTCTTCAAGGATCTCATGTGCTTAGAGTAGCAAATTCTGGCACAGAAATGTCTTTTGAATATCTCTGGTTTTAACACATTTACATATATATATATATATATATATATATATATATATATATATATATATATATATACCATCCTTTACTTTCCCAAGGGCTTTCTATTTAGAGTATTTTTAAAGTATTGAGGACCTACTTCTGGGCCAGAAACTGTACTAAACAGTGTATAGTTCCATTTAATCTTCAGAACAATATTATGAAATAGGAAACATTATATTCATTCTACAGTTAAGGTTTGGCTTAGGGAGTTTAAGTTATTTACACCAAAAGCAAGGACAAAGCTAGGATTTGAACCCTGGTCTGAATGACTTTCAAAGTCCATGCTGGTACTGATAGGCTACTCTAGGTTCTGCATAGCAAGAAAGAGTTAGGACCACCTTGGTCTCCAAGGCCATAACGTTTGTTCCTCCACCTCTAGGTTTAGTTTGAAGTGTCTGTCTAGAGTTCAAAACTCACATGCCTGGACCTTTCTTCAAAGGATTCTAAACAATGGGTCTGGATGCCAGGCAGATCTAGTTTTCAAAAGTTCTTCAGTTGATTCCAATGCACATTTTCCATCAAGAACTACTGATATCACTTATATGTGGAATCTTAAAAAAAAGGATACAAATGAAGTTATTTACAAAACAGAAATAGACTCACAGACATAGAAAACAAATTTACGGTTACCAAAGGGAAAAGTGGGAGTGGATAAATTAGGAGTTTGAGATTAACAGATACACACCACTATATATAAAACAGATAAACAACAAGGACCTACTGTGTAGCACAGGGAATGATATTCAATATCTGGTAATAACCTATAATGGAAAAGAATATATATATATATATGTGTGTGTATGGATAACTGAATCACTTTGCTGTACACCTGAAACTAACATAGCATTGTAAATCAATTATACTACAATTAAAAAAAAAAAAGAACAACTGATCACATAATGTAGTAATCCTGTCATATGGGAGTCCATGTACACATTCTCAGACATCCTTGGAGACACACAGGAAACTTTAAGGTTGTATTCACATTTCAATAGCAATTTTTTAAAAACTACTCTTTAAGTTAATTCTTGATCTGGATAACCAAGCCCTGCCAGCTGACTTTATTCCTATCTATTTGTTTCAGCTTTCTATTTGTAATCATTAATTTATTCACTCAACAGATACATGTGAGAGTTCAACCAAGATGGCGGAGTAGAAGGACGTGCTCTCACTCCCTCTTGCGAGAACACCAGAATCACAACTAACTGCTGAACAATCAACGACAGGAAGACACTGGAACTCACCCAAAAAGATATCCCACATCCAAAGACAAAGGAGAAGCTACAATGAGATGGCAGGAGGGGTGTAATCACAATTAAATCAAAACCCATAACTGCTGGGTGGGTGACTCGCAAACTGGAGAACACTTATAGTACAGAAGTCCACCCACTGGAGTGAAGGTTCTGAGCCCCACGTCAGGCTTCCTAACCTTGGGGTCAGGCAACGGGAGGAGGAATTCCTAGAGAATCAGACTTTGAAGGATAGTGGGATTTGATTACAGGACTCTGACAGGACTGGGGGAAACAGAGACTCCACTCTTGGAGGGAATACACAAAGTAGTGTGTGCATCAGGACCCAGGGGAAGGAGCAGTGACCCCATAGGAGACTGAACCAGACCTACCTGCTAGTGTTGGAGGGTCTCCTGCAGAGGCGGGGGGTGGCTGCAGCTCACCATGAAGACAAGGATACTGGCAGCAGAAGTTCTGGGAAGTACTCCTTGACGTGAGTCTTCCCAGAGTCTGCCATTAGCCCCACCAAAGAACCCAGGTAGGCTCCAGTGTTGGGTCACCTCAGGCCAAACAACCAAAAGGGGAGAGCCCAGCCCCACCCATCAGCAGTCAAGCAGATTAAAGTTTTACTGAGCTCTGCCCACCAGAGCAACACCCAGCTCTACCCACCACCAGTCCCTCCCATCAGGAAACTTGCACAACCCTCTTAGATAGTCTCATCCACCAGAGGGCAGACAGCAGAAGCAAGAAGAACAACAATCCTGCAGCCTGTGGGAGGAAAACCACATTCACAGAAAGATAGACAAAATGAAAAGGCAGAGGACTTTGTACCAGATGAAGGAACAAGATAAAACCCCAGAAAAACAACTAAATGAAGTGCAGATAGGCAATCTTCCAGAAAAAGAAGTCAGAATAATCATAGTAAAGATGATCCAGGACCTCGGAAAAAGAATGGAGGCAAAGATCGAGAAGATGCAAGAAATGTTTAACAAAGATATTAGAAGAATTAAAGAACAAACACCTAGAAGAATTAAAGAACAAACAAACAGAGATGAACAATACAATAACTGAAATGAAAAATACACTAGAAGGAATCAATAGCAGAATAACTGAGGCAGAAGAATGGATAAGTGACCTGGAAGACAGAATGGTGGAATTCACTGCCACGGAACAGAATGAAGAAAAAGAATGAAAAGAAATGAAGACAGCCTAAGAGACCTCTGGGACAACATTAAATGCAACAACATTCGTATTATAGGGGTCCCAGAAGTAGAAGAGAGAGAAAAAGGACCCGAGAAAATATTTGAAGAGATTATAGTTGAAAACTTCCCTAACATGGGAAAGGAAATAGCCACCCAAGTCCAGGAAGTTCAGAGAGTCCCATACAGGATAAACGCAAGGAGAAACACGCCGAGACACATAGTAATCAAATTGGCAAAAGTTAAAGACAAAGAAAAATTATTGAAAGCAGCAAGGGAAAAATGACAAATAACATACAAGGGAATTCCCATAAGGTTAACAGCTGATTTCTCAGCAGAAGCTCTACAAGCCAGAAGGGAGTGGCAGGACATATTTAAAGTGATGAAAAGGAAAAACCTACAACCAAGATTACTCTACACAGCAAGGATCTCATTCAGATTCGACGGAGAAATCAAAAGCTCTACAGACAAGCAAAAGCTAAGAGAATTCAGCACCACCAAACCAGCTCTACAACAAATGCTAAACGAACTTCTCTAAGTAGGAAACACAAGAGAAGAAAAGGAACTCCAAAAACAAACCCAAAACAATTAAGAAAATGGTCATAGGAACATACATATCGATAATTACCTTAAACGTGAATGGATTAAATGCTCCGACCAAAAGACACAGGCTTGTTGAATGGATACAAAAACAAGACCCATATATATGCTGTCTACAAGAGACCCATTTCAGACCTAGGGACACATACAGACTGAAAGTGAGGGGATGGAAAATGATATTCCATGCAAATGTAAATCAAAAGAGAACTGGAGTAGCAATACTCATATCAGATAAAATAGACTTTAAAATAAAGAATGTTACAAGAGACAAGGAAGGACACTACATAATGATCAAGGGATAAATCCAAGAAGAAGATATAACAATTATAAATATATATGCACCCAACATAGGAGCACCTCAATACATAAGGCAACTGCTAACAGCTCTAAAAGAGGAAATGGACAGTAACACAATAATAGTGGAGGAATTTAACACCTCACTTATACCAATGGACAGATCATCCAGACAGATTAATAAGGAAACAAAGCTTTAAATGACACAATAGACCAGATAGGTTTAATTGATATTTATAGGACATTCCATCCGAAAACAGCAGATCACACTTTCTTCTCAAGTGCACACAGATCATTCTCCAGGATAGATCACATCTAGGGTCACAAATCAAGCCTTGGTAAATTTAAGAAAATTGAAATCATATCAAGCATCTTTTCTGACCACAACACTATGAGATTAGAAATGAATTACAGGGATAAAAACGTAAAAAACACAAACACATGGAGGCTAAACAATACATTACTAAATAACCAAGAGATCACTGAAGAAATCAAAGAGGAAATCAAAAAGTACCTAGAGACAAATGACAATGAAAACACGACGATACACAACCTATGGGATGCAGCAAAAGCAGTTCTGAGAGGGAAGTTTATAGCTATACAAGCCTACCTCAAGAAACAAGAAAAATCTCAAGTAAACAATCTAACCTTACACCTAAAGGAACTAGAGAAAGAAGAACAAACAAAACCCAAAGTTAGCAGAAGGAAAGAAATCATAAAGATCAGAGCAGAAATAAATGAAATAGAAACAAAGAAAACAATAGCAAAGATCAATGAGACTAAAAGCTGGCTCTTTGAGAAGATAAACAAAACTGATAAACCATTAGCCAGACTCATCAAGAAAAAGAGGGAGAGGACTCAAATCAATAAAATTAGAAATGAAAAAGGAGAAGTTACAACAGACACCACAGAAATACAAAGCATCAGAAAAGACTACTACAAGCAACACTATGCCAATAAAATGGACAACCTGGAAGAAATGGAAATTCCTGGAAAGGTATAACATTCCAAGACTGAACCAGGAAGAAATAGAAAATATGAACAGACCAATCACAAGTAATGAAATTGAAACTGTGATTAAAAATCTTCCAACAACAAAAGTTCAGGACCAGATGGCTTCAGAGGTGAATTCTATCAAACATTTAGAGAAGAGCTAACACCCATCCTTCTCAAACTCTTCCAAAAAATTGCAGGGGAAGGAACACTCCCGAACTCATTCTATGAGGCCACCATCACCCTGATACCAAAACCAGACAAAGATACCCCAAAAAAGTAAATTACAGACCAATATCACTGATGAATATAGATGCAAAAATTCTCAACAAAATACTAGCAAACAGAATCCAACAACACATTAAAAGGATCATACACCATGATCAAGTAGGATTTATCCCAGAGATGCAAGGATTCTTCAATATATGCAAATCAATCACTGTGATACACCATATTAACAAATTGAAGAAGAAAAACCATATGATCATCTCAATAGATGCAGCAAAGGCTTTTGACAAAATTCAACACCCATTTATGATAAAAACTCTCCAGAAAGTGGGCATAGAGGGAACCTACCTCAACATAATAAAGGCCATATACAACAAACTCACAGCAAACATCATTTTCAATGTTGAAAAACTGAAAGCGTTTCCTCTAAGATCAGGAACAAGACAAGGATGTCCACTCTCACCACTATTATTCAACATAACTTTGGAAGTCCTAGCCATGGCAATCAGAGAAGAAAAAGAAATAAAAGGAATACAAATTGGAAAAGAAGAAGTAAAACTGTCACTGTTTGCAGATGACATGATACTATACATAGAGAATCCTAAAGAGGCCACCAGAAAACTACTAGAGCTAATCAATGAATTTGGTAAAGTTGCAGGATACAAAATTAATGCACAGATATCTCTTGCATTCCTATACACTAATGATGAAAAATCTGAAAGAGAAATTAAGGAAACACTCCCATTTACCACTGCAACAAAAAGAATAAAATACCTAGGAATAAACCTACCTAGGGAGACAAAAGACCTGTATGCAGAACACTATAAGACACTGATGAAAGAAATTAAAGATGATACCAACAGATGGATAGATAGATATACCATGTTCTTCGATTAGAAGAATCAATATTGTGAAAATGACTATACTACCCAAAGCAATCTACAGATTCAATGCAATCCCTATCAAATTACCAATGGCATTTTTTACGGAACTAGAACAAAAAATCTTAAAATTTGTATGGAGACACAAAAGACCCCGAATAGCCAAAGCAGTCTTGAGGGAAAAAAACAGAGCTGGAGGAATCAGACTCCCTGACTTCAGACTATACTACAAAGCTACAGTAATCAAGACAATATGGTACTGGCACAAAAACAGAAACATAGACCAATGGAACAAGATAGAAAGCCCAGAGATAAACCCATGCACCTATGGTCAACTAATCTATGACAAAGGAGGCAAGGATATACAGGGGAGAAAAGACAGTCTCTTCAATAAGTGCTGCTGGGAAAACTGGACAGCTACATGTAAAAGAATGAAATTAGAACACTCCCTAACACCATACACAAAAATAAACTCAAAATGGATTAGATACCTACATGTAAGACCGGACACTATAAAACTCTTAGAGGAAAACATAGGAAGAATACTCTTTGACATAAATCACAGCAAGATCTTTTTTGATTCACCTCCTAGAGTAATGGAAATAAAAACAAAAATAAACCAACGGGACCTAATGAAACTTCAAAGTTTTGCACAGCAAAGGAAACCATAAACAAGACGAAAAGACAACCTTCAGAATGGGAGAAAATATTTGCAAACAAATCAACGGACAAAGGATTAATCCCCAAAATATATAAACAGCTCATGCAGCTCAATATTAAAAAAACAAACAACCCAATCCAAAAATGGGCAGAAGACCTAAATAGACATTTCTCCAAAGAAGACATACAGATGGCCAGGAAGCACATGAAAAGCTGCTCAACATCACTAATTACTAGAGAAATGTAAATCAAAACTACAATGAGGTATCACCTCACACCAGTTAGAATGAGCATCATCAAAAAATCTACAAACAATAAATGCTGGAGAGGGTGTGGAGCAAAGGGAACCCTCTTGAACTGTTGGTGGGAATGCAAATTGATACAGCCACTATGGAGAACAGTATGGAGGTTCCTTAAAAAACTAAAAATAGAATTATCATATGACCCAGCAATCCCACTACTGGGCATATACCCTGAGAAAACCATAATTCAAAAAACACATGCACCCCAATGTTCATTGCAGCACTATTTACAATAGCCAGATCATGGAAGCAACCTAAATGCCCATCGACAGACAAATGGATAAAGAAGTTGTGGTACATATATACAATGGAATATTAGTCAGCCATAAAGAGGAATGAAATTGTTTATTTATTGAGACGTGGATGGACCTAGAGACTGTCATACAGAGTGAAGTAAGTCAGAAAGAGAAAAACAAATATCATATATTAACGCATATATGTGGAACCTAGAAAAATGGTACAGATGAACCGGTTTGCAGGGCAGAAATTGAGACACAGATGTAGAGAACAAACGTATGGACACCAAGGGGGGAAAGCGGCGGTGGGGTGGTGGTGGTGGTGTGATGAATTGGGCGATTGGTATTGACATGTATACACTGATGTGCATAAAATTGATGACTAATAAGAACCTGCCGTATAAAAAAATAAATAAAATTCAAAAATTCAAAAAAAAAAAACCCAGATATATGTAATTCCTAATATGTGTCATGCAATGCACACTGGTAGTCAAGACAATAAACACATTTCTTCATTTGCAAAACAGTGTTAAAAATAGTGACAACCTGATAGGTTTGCTGTGAAATTTAATGAAAAGTGCTTAAAGACGGGTTTAACATAAAGTCTCAATGAATGTTAGATATAGTTGTTGTTATCTTTTATTCTTTCATGTAAACAAATGTTGTAAACTTCATGTAGTGCTAAGTGCTATGACCAAAATAAAACAGGGTAAAGTAATAGACACTGGCAGATGATGGGGGTAAGATAAAAGCAGTACTTGGTGAGCTGGGAGGTCCTCTCTATTTAAGTGATCTTTAATCAAAGGCCTAAATAAAGTGATGGAGCAAGTCACATAGCGGTGTAGAGAAGAACATTCTAGGTGAAGGAAAAAGTCATTGCAAACATTGTTGGGCAGGAATAAACTAAGGTGTTCATATTCATTTACTCATTTAGTTCCAAGTGATCATGGGACAGAATGTAACTTTTGATGTAGTGTTTCTCAAAGGGCTAAAAATCTTATTATGGGATGGATTCTGCATCCCCACCCCCAATTTATACGATGAAGCCCTGACCCCCAGTACTTCAGAATGTACTTATATTTGGAGATAGGGTCTTTACAGAGGTAATTAAGTTAAAATGAGGTCATTAGGGTTGGTCCTAATCCAATATGACTGAAAATTTGGACTCAGACATGTACAGAGGAAAGACAATATAAAGACACAGGAAGGAGATAACCAGCTATAAGCCAAAGAGAGAGGCCTGGAACAGATCCTTCCTTCATGGCCCTCAGAGGAAAACAACCCAGGCAACACTTTGATCTTGAACTTCTAGCCTACAGAACAGTGAGAAAATATATTTCTATTGTTTAAGCCGGTCTATGGTATTTTGTTACGGCAGCCCAAGCAAACTAAATACAGGCCTGATTCTCAAGAATAAAGAGAATTTTTTCCCTTCTATTTATATTCAAATTTAAAAGTTTATACTTAAAAGATTTTGATCTACAAAAGGATAGTAAATGCTAATTCAGATTAGATTTCCCAGAACTTTTGCCAAGTGGGTTGGTGAAATGGGAAGAAGTCTAGAAGCAAACTAGTTCTCTAGGAGTTGGGGCTCCGTTGACATCTTTGAAAGCTTCCTGACCAGCACAGGATTAAGGTTTCTCATGAATGGATTTAACTCTGTGGAAAGAGTACAGAAGAGTCCTCTGGTAAGCCACCAAAGACTTTCATTCCTCTTATCATCACGAGGTCCCCAGCCTTCTGGATGCAGGACAAGTTATTGAAAGTCATACCATTTCTGAGCCTAACCCCCTCAGGCTGTGTACTCAGTAGGAACAGGCCAAGATTGGCATCTAAGAATTAGAAGTGCCAGGGTTGTAACAAAGAGGAGCATGGTGAGTAGACTGGTGTTATACCCTTGGAAGTGCCTGGCCAGCAAGAGAGAGCTGTGGCTGAGAAAACTGGGCCACGTGTTCATCAGGACTGGAGGGACAAAAGCAGGAACAGGAACAGGAGGAAGAGCTGCCAATGGGGAGGCCCGTAGACGGGAGTGGACACTGAAGCCAGACCTAATGGCTCCATCACAGACGGGTTGCGTGGGTCTCTTTAAAGGATGAGAAAGTGCACTCTATCAAATGGATGGTGGGTGCTTAAGCGGTGGGACTGGTTCTGAAAATAGACACACTGTAGGGCAAAGACTTGATTGCAATTTAATGGAAGTGGTGCTCAAGCAACCAGAAAGAAAAAAACATTTTCACCAAGAATAAGATGCTCCAGCAGGCAATGCTACGGTGGCATCTCAGAGTGCTGGTTGCACCAGAATCTTGGTGGTAAATTAAAATGGAGCCATAATCATTTGGCATTCTAACTCTGGCATGCTTTAATTAAGTAATGATTTGAACCAATGGTTTTATTAAGTCTCTCTGCACAAAAGCCGGCACCTGTCTTCAATTCCTGCTACATTCATTATATTTAGCTCCTGCTTGATATTTCCTAGTAGAAAGGCTAAATATTCACAGTTTCCTTTACTTGTTTATAAATATTAATATAATAGTTTAAACTAAAATATTGGAAGTGTATCATTTATTAAAATATAGTCAAACCTCCTTAGAGTGAATCAGTCACACATAAAGAAAAAAATAATTTCACATATAGATTCATGTTATGAAGAAAATAGAACTGGTTAAAAAGACAGAAAATGACTCAGGGATTGTCTATTTGCTTCTCTAGGACAAGGACATTTGAGCAGAGATCAGAATAATGAGAAAGATGCACCCATAATAAGGTTCAAAAGAAAATCATTCCAACCAGAAGAAATAGGAAGTGCAAGGGCCCTGAGGTAGGAATGAACTTGACATGATTGGGTGACAATAAGAAGAACAGTCTAAACATTAGTGTGTGAGGGGCAAGAGGGGAAGATGAGATTGGAAAGTCAGGCAAGGGATGGATTATGCAAGACTCTGTGGGGTGAAGTAAAGAATCTGGATTTTATTCTAGTTGCAATCAGAGACTCCTAAAGACCTTTAGCAGGAAGGTGATATTATTTATTTTTCCAAAAGTCCCCACTGGCTTCTCTGAGGAAACTGCAAAGGAAGCAACAAGACCAGCTATGAGGCATTATCAAGCCAAACGATGAGGCTGGCTTGAATTACAGTTTGGTTAGTGATGATGGTGAGGATAAATTACTGATTGACCAAGGGATGTAAGGAAAAGATGAGTTATAGGAAAGTCAAAGAGGAATCCTAGGCTGGGGGCTGAGGATAGCAATACAATTTATAGAGATGGAAAATCTAAGGGAAGAACAGATATGATGGGAGGGGCTATTAATAGTTCTGTTTTGATCATGTTAACTTTGAGATGTCACTTAGGCCTCCACGTAGAGATACTGAATAGACAGTTGAATATATGAATCTTGTGGTCAGGTTAGAGTTTTGGACTAAATCTATAGGTTTGGGTTCCACTAGCACAAATATGGTACCCTTCAGAGGCACAGACAGGAATGAGATCACCTGGGGTGTGAATTAAATAGCCAAGAGAAGAAGCTCTGGGTCACATCTACATTTTGACATCTGGTGAAGGGATGCAGCCAGCAAGGGAGATGGAGAGGAAATGGCCAATACAGTAGGAAGAAAGCCAAAGAAAAGAGCATGGTCAACCATTACAAATGCTTCTAGGAATTCAAATTAAATAAGGACAGGGAAATGACCATTAGGTCTGGGATTAAATGGGAGAAGAAGGAAATAGAGACTTTGAGTGAAAAAGAAGACTCACAAAGTTGTTCTTTGAACACAAAACAGAGAAATGGGCTGGAGGATGTTCTGAGGCCAAGAGAAAGGATATTTTCTAGGAGACCAATATTAATGAACACATGGTTAGTCCAATAAGAATAATCCAGTGGAGAGATGTTGATTGATTGCATTAATGAGGCTAGGCTAAATTATTCTGTAGTAAGAAATAAAAAACAAAATCTCATTGAACACAATAAAATTTTATTGCTTACTCTCAACTGTAGTCACTGGAGGAAGGGGTCTGGGAGTGGGAGTGCATTTCTCTGTTCTGGGTTTTGCAGTCATTCAAAGAAGCCCCTTCCACCTCAACACAAAGCGTCTAAACTCCTTTAAGGGAAAGAGAGAACATAGAGGTCATGCAGGGGGTTTGACTGTCAGGTCTAGGAGTGGTGCCCATCACTTCTACCCACATCCCATTGGCCAGAACTCACTCATTTGGTTCCACTAATACAATAAGAAAGTGAGCAAATGGTCCTCCAATGTATTCAGGGGAAATGAATTGGTTTTGATAAATACCTATCACTGTCGCTGTAAATGTCCCTGCTTCTGGTTTCCACATATGCATTTCATTCTTTCTCCCACACATAGAACATTCTCACACCCTCCCCAAGGAGGCAACTGGAGATCCTGTCTGCACTGAAACTAGCTCAAAGTCTAGGATTTCTGAGTGAGCTTTCCATTTACATCTGCATGTGGCTCTTTATTGTACAACAAGCTATGAACTAAAAAGACAAGATACCCTCTTCCACTCCCACATACAGTGTGCAGTGGTGGGAAAGGGAAAAAATAACCATGTAGACACTTCCAGTCAGAAATGGAAAAAGTGGAGATGCTTGGCAGGCACTGGTCTCTAGCAATTCTGAAATACCACTGGGCTAACTTTGTGAAGGTCTTCAACCATGGAAGGTGTGAAAGCTTCTTGAATTGACCCCAATTCTGCTCCCTTGAAGGAGGAAATTGCCTGCCCTTTGTTCTTCATGATTCTAGACTTCAGAGACCTTCTTTCTGGTTTACTTATCCACGTTGGCCACATCTAGTATGGGTGTTGGAGAGGTGCCCTTTTGAGAGCTACACAGCTCACACAGCCCACTTCCTGCATGAAGGATGTTTTAAGACTCAAACAGTTAAGCTTTTTCTAAGCAAGGCTCAAGAATTCTTTGGCAGCAAACTCTCTCAAATAATTAGTATGCTTCTGATTTATTTGCTTCTAGTTAGATCCATGTGCTATTAACTATATTCAAAGTTCTTTTGTAGATTTGGATCACAGATTTTGTATTTTTTCACCTCCTCACCCCCATGCCTGCCCCTCTCAACCTAATGGCAACTACCTTGAGGCTACAAGGCTTGAGAGGACAGGCCGTTTCCTTGACTCAAAGCTGGTCTCTGACTCAAAGCTGAGTCACTCCATACAACTAAGAAGTCTCACTGGGTCTTGGTCTCTCAAGGTCTTTTCAAACCACATCTCTTCCTTGGAGTCTAGAAGCAGTTGACTTTTCCAACTCTGCAGGATCCTGACTTTCTAGAACTTATTCCCTTTCTTTTTTGCATATAAACTGTCCAATTATTACTCTTGTTTATACCATATTTCATTGATTATAAGATGCATATTCATTTTTCATTTTAACATCTTTGTGATTGGGCTGCATTTCATAATTGAAGTCATAAAAAGACATTATATCAAAGTTTAATTGATGTGTTTCATCCTTTCTGAGCGGTACACAAAATAAAGGTGTGTCTTGCAATCTGTGACGTGTCATAGTCTATGAACTTTAGAAATAATTTGCAAAATGAAGTTAATAACAATCAATTTAAACCTGCTAACATCATGGTTCAGTCCCTTCCTCTAGAACTGTAGGCTCAGCACAAAGTCCTCTAAGTGATAACAAGTGTCAGTTTTGCCAAAGTTTTGCCACCTCATACATGGATCTTCAACCATCTAGATTTCTATTTTTGTTTGCTCACCACTTGCCACCCAATTGCTAAGCAAATATCATGGTACCACTAGTCAGGCACAGCGGTTTTCTCTCTCACATCTGAGAAGCTATACACATGCTTGCATGATTTGGTTTGGTCTTTTGCCCCTGTCTTTCCATAACCAGAGCATGCCTCAAGTAAAATCTGATCCTTCGGTCTAAGTCCCAAGATAAGACACATGGAGCAATACTGAGTACATGAGACAAATCATAAAATTCAAAAGATACTCAGCCTAGACGGTTTTAGATGATTTCCATTACCCATTCAAGGAACAAAAATTCTTTTCTTATGCAAATTGCTTCACAGAATACAAATAAATAAAGGAAAACTACAAACTCAGTCTATGAGGCTAATGTGACATTTATACCAAAACTAGATAAGGATAGCACAAGAAAAAATATTTTAGTCAATCTTACTTAAAAATATAGAGGCAAAAATTTTAACACACACAAGTAAAATAAATTTAGCAGTCTGTTAACAAAGAATTCACTATAATTAAAATGGGTAATCCCAGGAAAGCAAGATAATTCTACATTAAAAAAAAACCTATTACTATAATCACCAGAAAAACATGTTACAGGGGGAAAAAAACATAATTCTCTCAACAAATGAAAAAATCATGTCACAAAAATAATTTCATGATGAAAACCTCTAAGCAAACTAAAAAAGAAGGAAAAATATTTTTCTTAATGAAAGTTATATATCAAAGAAAACCACACTAAATTTATTTCTTAATGACCAAACCTTAGAGGAATTCCTTAAAACAAAAGTATAAGAATGCAAATAAGATAGTTTACATTCAGCAATATACAAGGCCCTAGACAAGATAAAGAAATAAGATGAAAGAATTTAAAAGTAATAAAAAATGTGTCCTGATTTGCAAACAGTATAACTGTAGGAATTCCTAGATAATCTGCCAAAAAACTAGTAGAACAACTAAAATAATTCAACAAGGTTTCTAGATGCAACATCAGAAAGAAAAGTGAGCAGCCTTCCTTACACCATTAATAGTTCAGTTAGAATATAGAAAAGCATTTCATTTATAATATCAACAAATAATTTTTAAGATGTGTAGAAATAAATTTAACAAAAGATTTTTGAGACCTTGATGAAGAAAGTTATAAATCATTACTAAAAGTGGAAAAATTCAAAGAAGCTGCCCTAGATAAATGAAGAAATAAACCATGTTGATGAATAGGAAGAATCAATACCTCAAATTGTCAGTTTACCCCCAAATTATTTATTGAATGCAATAAAGTTTCAATGACAGGGTTTTTTGGTTGCTTTGTATCATATTGTTTTTGTGGAATATGGCAAGCCAAGTGCAAATTACACATGGAATATAAGAGATTTTGAAGAAAGTAGGAAAATTGTTCTATCTGATAGCAAGAACCATAACTAAGTTACAATAATTGAGACAGTTTGATATCAGCACAGGAATAGATGGCTTACTATATACACACTACTGTATATAAAACGGATAACCAAGGACTTACTGTATAGCACAGGGAACTATACTCAATATTTTGTAGTAACCTATAAGGGAAAAGAATCTGATAAATATCTGAATCACTGGGCCGTACACCTAAAACTAACACAATACAGTAAATCAACTATACTTCGATAAATAAATAAATGCCTACATCACCTCTACCAAAAAACCCCCAAATTCCAGTAGATTAAAAATATAGATAAAAAAACAAAACTTCAAAACGTTTAGATGAAAATACAGGAAAATATTTTCATAACCTTGGGATAAGGAGGGATTGTTTTAAGTACATATCCTGAAGAAGATTTTGAAATGTTAGCTACATTAAAATTTTAATCTTTTATTAAAACTTCAAACTCTGGTTTTGCCCTTTGACTTGTACTCAGCTGTGTCTGCATTCAGGCCACGCCCCCCTAGTCCACTGACCTCTCTGTCAATGCCACGGGAGAAAGGAGACTGTCAAATGCTGTCCTCCCAGAAGTAGTAACTTCAGGATTGGCTATATGGTAAAGACAGACGGTCCACTGCATAGGAGATGGACAGCATGCGCTTCCCACGCAACACTGTTCAACATCGTCCCTGACAGCAGGCACTCAAAGTCACACTGTATGATCATTTCATTCTCAGGACTGCTAGACAGTGCCTGCTCCATGTAGCATATTGTCCAGGAAAGAATTGCTTTGGCTGGTCTCGTAATAATTTTCCTATGATATTTTTCCTTCAGGAAGAAAATGAGTATTAGAAAGCAGGTGTATTTGGAATCAAAGGGAAAACCAGTGTGGGAGAAAAGATGCTCATTGCCATCTATCTTTTCCATCAGGCTGCTCTGACACTAAATTAAAAGTTTTCAATGACCTCTTTATGTTCTACGTTTAAGCTCCTGTTCATAAACAGCAATGAATTTAAAATATAAAAGATAATATCCAAAGATTCCTACATTTAAAATCCTGCAAGAATTCCTGGTTCCAGATTTCAATTTAGTCTACACCTGTGGAGACTCCTGGGTGTTTATGTTTAACCAAGTCGTATTTTATCTTTGGATTCTCTTCTGCTACAGGCAGAAGAGCTTAACTAAAGCAGTTGCAGCCACCTTTTTATCCAAGTGGGTGCTATTCTAAATTCTAAGATTATGTACAGACAAAGCAATGAGGATTGGTCCTCAATGTTCCCTTGACTGTCATTGCTTCCGAGTGCCAAAGGGAGCCAGGGAGCTCAAAGGCTGTCATGGACACTCTCTTTGAAAAAAATAGCATATCAAATGCCTCAAATATCTCCTGCTTTCAGCCAATTCCTTTGGCAGACAGCGCAAGTGCTACTGTCACTTGAATTTCTCTGACAGAAGCAAGGAAAGGGCCAGCTAGGTTTTCTTGCATCCGTGACCACGCGGAAACATTGTCATTACCTGTGCTTCCTCCACTGGATTTGAGAGCTGTTCAAGCTGCAACAGCCAGACCTAATTTTTGCTCAGTTCAAGTTAGGTTGTTTTTGTCATTCTTTTTATTATCACAACGTGGGGAGCAAGTGGGATTTAAGAAGAAAAGGACATGCATCTTTATATTCAGCTACTTTCTCTTTTCTCTGAGAGGCTCTCTGTTCTCTTTCTCAGAGTTCTGAGAATCTTTCTGTTCTGGTTCAGGAAACCAGAGCTAAAACCAGTAGGAAATATGTTTCAATCTCTGCAGCAGCAGTTCCTGCCATTCATTTTCCATACTAATCACTATGCACTGAGAATGACAATATTAACTCTCCCCATTATCCCTTCCATATAGTGTGTAAATCCCAAATCACCACTTCATTCATGCAATAATATCCTTTAAGCCCTGTCAGGATTAACACTGTCTTCTAGGGATATAAAGGTGGATGGAATATGGTTCCCCGCCCAGTAGGAGCCTCAGATTCATGAAGAGGACAGTGGAGAACCAATAAAAGGTGCAATGCTAGGTGGGCTGTGTATGGGAGCACAGAAGGGTAGCACCTGGCCCAGCCTGGAGAAATGAGAAAGGTCTTCCTAGAGGAAGTGACACACCAGCTGGGTCATAAATGAGTAGGAGACATCCAGCTAAGAGGAGAAGGGAATAAGAACAGACCAGACAGAGAGAGTGTGAAGCACTAATGCAGGATTTCTCAATCTCAGCATCACTAACATTTTGGGACAGATAATTCTTTTCTGGTTGGGGGGAGGGCTCGTCCTGTCCAGTTCAAGATGTTTAGCAGCAGCATCCCTGGATTCTATTCATTAGATGACAGTAGCATCCCCTTCCTCAACTGTGGCAATCATAAATGTCTCCAGATAATGTCAAATTTTATCCCTGGAGAACAAAATCGCCCCCAGTTGAGAGTCACCGCACTAAGCGTGGAAGGAAGAACTAGAAGCAGGTTGGTGTAGCTGGAGCGTAAATCTTGAGACAGAGAGTGACTGGCGTTGGAGATAAGCAAAAGTCAGATCTTCAAAAGTCTTTATGCCTTTCAACTCCAGGAAAGTTATTTAACCAAATAAGAGTGTTTCCTCTTTTGACAAATGGGAATGGCAATACTTTTCCCTGAGGAATGTGGCGAGGGCTAAAGCAGATCACATATGTAAAGAACTTAGTATAGTGCTTGTCATACATAAAAAGATTTGTTCCCTCTCTCCTGCTGGGCTCCATTGTCCGGACTGGGAGTTAGGGTGATGAATTGAAGGGCAGTCGGAGGCCGGAGGGAGCGGTGGGCAGGGCCTCGGAGGCAGGAAGAATTAAGCCACAGGCAGAGCTGGACATGCTCCCACCTGGCCAGTGGAAGCGTGAAGTCCTCCATCCCCACACATTGCCTTTACCCAGGGTTTATCTTTCCAGAACACCTGGCTCACGTGTGTTAGTCAGACACACTTCTTGGTCTAATATTTATCTTAACCCAGCAAACAGCTGCAGTGTTCCCTACATAAACACGCCAGGTCATGGAAAAGAGGGGAGCAGACATGATAGTAGACAGAAATTCTAGCCTTCAGGACTTTCGTCTCAGGGCTGGGGAAAATAGCATCCCTGCTCCTTTTGTCAGCAAAAGCTCCCTGTCTCTAAGCCAACAAGGTGAGGTCCAGCTCAGGCATCCATTCCTCTCAGAAGCCTGTTCTGGTGGCTACCCTGCCCCCGTCAGAGCTGGCGCTTCCTTTCTCTAAGTGAATCACAGCACTCTCAAAACCCCTCTATTGGAGCCCTCAGCACCTTGCCCTACAACTGAACTGTTGGTTGGTTTGTTCACTAGTCAATGACTTAAGTCACTTGAAGGTAGATCCTGTATTTCTCAAATGGGGATTGAATTAATGCACCAAGACACAGAGCTCTGATAAAGCATCTTTCAAGACTCTGTGAATGCAAGCAAGGAGAGATTTTAAAAATAGGGCATCTTTGCCCTCTCCACAGGCCAATGCTTGCATGTGAATTACATCCTAGCTAGCACACAACTTGTTTTCATTTCTTTGTCTCAGAGTTTTAACTGCCTGTATTAGTTTTCTAGGGCTGCTGTTAACCTATTACAAAATTAAAACAATCTTGGTGACTTAAATTAACAGAAATTTACTCTCTCACAGTTCTGGAGGCCAGAAGTCTGAAATCAGTATAACAGGGCTGAAATCAAGATGTTGACAGGGTTGTGATGCCCCAGAGGCTCTAGGAACCTTCCGGTCCTTTTGCTTCTTCTAGCTTCTGGTGGTGGCTGTGGGCATTTCTGAGCTTGGGGACTGCATGACTCCAATCTCTGTCTCCGTGGTCACACTGCCTCCTTCTTTTCTTTGTGTGTAACTCCTCTGTCTCTTATAAGGACACTTGTCATTAGATTTAGGACTTGGATAATCTAGGATGATCTTTTCATCTCAAGATCCTTATCTTAATGACATCAGCGAAGACCCTTTTCCAAAAAAGGTTGCACTCACATGTTCTGGGGATTAGTCATGGACATACCTTTTTGGAGGCTGCAACTCAAGCCACTATCCCATCCTGCACCCATGATGCAGCATTTAGAAACCCAACTGGCTGTGGCCACATCCTGCATCCGTTTAGCCTGTTGGGATCCAGATTCATATAGTTAGAATTAAATAGATAATGTGGGTTCTTTTGAGCATAGTTATATATAGTTATATTGTATAACATGTGCTTTTTATAGGTATTTCTCTTTGCTTGAGCCCATTGAAAGATTACTGTGCTCTGAGTTAAGCACATGAGAATGGAGTCCTGAGTTTGTACATTATAAACAAGTCAGCTGCATTTTCTCAGTTGTAAATTGAGGGACTTGGATGAGTTCATGTTTTTTGTTTTTTGTTTTTTACCTTGTTATCCATATCTCCTTCATTTATTCTTCCTAAGAAGCCTACAGGGTGGGAAGTATTGCAATACTGATTCTTAGAAAGCAGGAAACTGCAGTTTAATATATTTAAGCAATTTGCCCATGATCACAAAGCATGTCAGTCTAAAGCATGGTCTGTCCTTTGAACCCAGTTTTTGCTCAACTCCAAAATCTCTCCTTTCCATTGTGTCAAACATATCTGGGACAGGAAGCTCTCTATTTTATCCTGAGTTGCTCTAATATAGGATTTCATCAGAGATTCAAACCCAAAGTATTTACTACACACACACACTCTCTCTATTTGTAAGAGTCTATGAATAATTAAAAATCAGCTTTGACAATCAGTAAAGTTGCTGCCAAACTGCACACATTAAAAAAAAATCAGTTTTCATCTGCTCGATACTAAGTGTTGATGGCCCTGAACAGGGCCTGTGTCAGCATTCTACAGAGGCTTTGCCGGTACTTGACAACTGCTTGCAGCTAAACTAATCCCTGTCAAGAAGGCTAGGTTTGGAATAAAAGTTTCTGCAAAGGAAAAATCTCTTCTCCTGGATTGTCAACCCAGCCTTAACAAAGAAGTGATCCTGTTATGACTGTCTTCTTGTCAGTGCTGGCTTTTATTCTGATCCCATGGTATGGCAGACAAATAGCCAAATCTATTCGAGGGCAAAAGCTGCAGTGAGCAAAGAAAGAGAACAGTCATAAAAGTTGTAAACTGAAAAGGAAACTGCCCTCATCGGATAGATGGGTATTCCCTCCAAGGAACATGTTTTGAAATATTTGGTCCTCCATATTGTATTTGCAAAGTTATAACTCATCATTTTTATTAATTGCAGATCCAAGTAAATACCAGAGATTCTAATTAGCAAGAGTTCATCAGTATTTTCATTCTGAGTTAATGTACTTTTACCCAAAAAGTTCCAACTCGTAGCTCCAACGTCTAAGACAGTCCTAGGCTTCAACATCTCAGAGGATGAGAAAGTCAGAATATTAAGGGGTGGGACGGGGTTCGTGAGACAAGGAAGTGGTGGGAAAAGGAAATCTTGAGCTCCCTTTAGAGGCTGGAGTGCCAACCCCTCACGCGTGGGGCTCACAGATGGAAAAACACCGTATTACGGGGAAAGGACATCGTTCTGGAGAAGGGCCTGCCCTGATGGCTCATGCTGACTGCAGGTAGGTGAACTGTCGGGACGAAGCTTGGGACTACCCTAAGGCAAAGCTAGTGTGTCACTGAGAAAGGACAGGTCACACTTTTAATTCTCTCGAGTCTGATAAGGCCAAGATTATGGGACCAAACTGTACATAGAACCCTTCCCTCTGACTTGCCCAGGACCACAGGTAACCCTGAGTCTCCTAGGCCAGGCAACTAAGATCACTCAGCCTCCGGGTCACATGACCACCACTACCCATCAACACACGAGGTGCATTCCCTTGTTTCCAAGTCTTTTGTTCAACTATCACCTTCTCAGTGACACTTGTACTGATCACTCTATTTTAAATTACCACCTCCCGCGCCCACCAAGGCACACCTGATGCTCCTTATTCTTCTTCCTTTTTCTTGTATCTGTAGTAATGATCGGCTTCTAATAAATCCTATAGCTTACTTATATGCTCTATTTATTTTCCATTTTCTATCTCCCCCAGTATAATATGAGATCCATGAGGCCAGGGATCTTTGTCAGTTTTACTCCTGATGGAATCCAAGCACCTAAAAGTGTCTGGCATATTGTAATCGCTCAGTAAAAAACATATTGAATAACTGAATGCAAGCATCAGCACAAAATGCGAAACATAGATTATCCTGACATAGAGAAATGGTGAATGGTAGAAGAATTATGCTCAGAGGCTGATCTTTTTCTGTTTTTTAGGGTAAAGTAGCTTTTATTTATTTATTTATTTATTTATTTGGGTGCGTTGGGTCTTCGTTGCTGTGCACAGGCTTTTTCTCTCGTTGTGGTGAAGGGGGGCTACTCTTCGTTGCGGTGCACAGGCTTCTTATTGTGGTGGCTTCTCTTGTTGCAGAGCATGGGCTCTAGGCACGTGGGTTTCAGTAGCTGCATCACACGGGCTCAGTAGTTGCGGAACATGGGCCCTAGAGTGCACGGGCTTCATTAGTTGCAGCGAGTGGGCTCAGTAGTTGTGGTGCACGGGCTTAGTTGCTCTGCGGCATGTGGGATCTTCCCAGACCTGGAGTTGAACCCATGTCCCCTGCATTGGCAGGCAGATTCTTAACCACTGTGCCACCAGGGAAGTCCTATTTATTTATTTCTTGTCACAGAAGTGACTGTCAGTAACTCGGGAACAAGATATATGGGGTGAGAAAAAAATTAGGAGAATGGTCCATGGTAAGGCCAGGGTACACCCTACTTTTGTACACTGCTAGTTTAGAGCCCAAACCTTAAAGTCAGTTTCCAAAGATTCAAGTCCTGAGTCTACCACTTTCCTTACCTTGTGCATGATACCTAAACTCTCTACACCTCAGTGCTCCACTTATAAAATGAGGGTAATAATAATACCAGATTTAACTAAGATAATCCACGGAAAAGTCTGGAACTCTGCCTGGTATATAGCAATCACCATTATTATTTATTTAAACTAAATTCTAAAACATTTTCAGTCCATCTTGACCTGATTAACTTTCAGCCAATAGAACATACCCACATATATATCAACAAGTAAAAACTATGACAAACACCCACCCCTGCAAACAGTGATTTCCTGGAACCCTCCTAGATTATAGCCAGCTCATTCCTGAATCTGTTGCACCATGGTCTCAGTTCATAAGTCCAATTCTTATTGATAATCATGTTCTATCACTTTGCTTTCTAGCTCTTAATGCTGCCTCAGAGAATCTGACTCAAATCAACTTCATCAGCTCTCCCAACTTAGACCAAGTAATTAAGATATGCAGCCAAAATAGCACATCAAGATCTGACTCTTGCTGTTGGGCTTAACTCTGGCCTAACCAACCCACCTCATTCTCCTTGGTAAGAAGACTTGAACATTCTCAAGCTTAAAACTTGAATGTTGAATCCACCACTTACTTTCTTTGATGTTATACAAGCTATTAACTCAATCATTCATTCAGTCAGTGTTTATGGTGCATTGTTCTACGTGTCTATGTACTGATATTAACACCAGGATAAAAAAACCTTAATATATAAAACCAAAATACACTGTGTAAATTATTCCGAAGACTTGCAGTATATTCAATGACACGCAATATATTTTTCTAGCATAGCCCATAGAAACTGGTGACTATACATGACTATACATGACTATACATCTTTCTACCTGTGAATCACAGTAATAAACTATCAAAGCAAAAGGCAGATATACTAATTCAGATCAATAGAGCTTAATGTTGCTGCAAACTTATTAAATGCCATGCCACCGCTGCTTTTCTCATGAAGGAAGAATTGCCTAAGGAATATTACTAAATTTCTGAAATGAAAAATCTTATAGAAGGCCATACCTAACTGAGACATATATCATTCCTTCTACAATTCAGATTTTCAAATGCATAAATGGGACAATCACTTTTAGGGAAACTATTTAACATGCAATGGCTTCAGCTCTCGCTCCCAGCATTCTCTGTTAGCTACTGTATCATTAATGCAAGTCCAAAGAATGAGCTCTATTTTGACCTTTGGGAAAAATCCAATTTTAGAACAGCAAAAATGAATTACTCTTTCCTTTTACCATTACCATATATATATGTATGCATATATGTATATAGAGATACATGTCTGTAATTTGATATGATTAAATGGCAATCCTTGTTTTGTTATTCCTCTTGCGTCTCTCAAATTGGATTTTCCTAAAGGACTCATTCTTTGTGAAATGCTAGCCATGGCAGTGCCGCTTGGTGCCCAGAGAGCTTTAAGAGTGTTCCTTTCAGCACTCTGATGACATACACTCGTGTGGACAAGATTGCAGAAGCAAATGACTGAGTGAGCAGGCTTGGAGATAAAGGCATTTAATTATAGTTTTAGTTCAGAGTCTGTATTTCTTGGGGCACATCCAAGGTTTCTGCCTCAGTGTGGGCACCTATAAAATAGGTAAAGCACAACTCTTCACCTACCTTCTCACAAGAAAATTATTTATTTTATTTTTTAGTTATTTTTTTAACATCTTTATTGGAGTATAATTGCTTTACATTGTTGTGTTAGTTTCTGCTGTATAACAACGTGAATCAGCTATACGTATACATATATCCCCATATCCCCTCCCTCTTCCGTCTCCCTCCCACCCTCCCTATCCCACTCCTCTAGGTGGTCACAAAGCACCGAGCTGATCTCCCTGTGCTATGTGATTGCTTCCCACTAGCTATCTATTTTACATTTGGTAGTGTATGTATGTCCATGCCACTCTCTCACTTCGTCCCAACTTACCCTTCCCCCTCCCCATGTCCTTAAGTCCATTCTCTATGTCTGCATCTTTATTCCTGTCCTGCCCCAAGTTCTTCAGAATCTTTTTTTTTTTTTAGATTCCATATATATGTGTTAGCATACGGTATTTGTTTTTCTCTTTTTGACTTACTTCACTCTGTGTGACAGATTCTAGGTCCATCCACCTCACTACAAATAACTCAATTTCTTTTTATGGTCACAAGAAAATTATTACCCACATCAATTCCTATTCAGGAGTCCTGGCTCTGGCAAGGCCAGTTAGGTGGGAATAAGAGTTTTTAAAATACAGTTTGATATCTGGTTGTGAAATATGCCAAATTAAACTGTCATTATTATTAAATGTAGAGAAAAGGCAATAGAATTAAGACAAGAGTAATAATGAGCACCATGCATTGAACACATTGCAAATTTGAGGCATTCTGCTGGTTGCTTTACGTACATCCTTGGAAATCCTCACTGTCAAATCGTGAAATAAGTATTCTTATTCTCACCTTTTCAAACAGATGAGCCAACTGAGATTTATAGTATTTATAGATACCAAATACTTTGGCCAAGTTCCCACATGGAACAAGTATCAAAGCCTGTGATTGAACCCAGCTTCACCTCTGACTCTTACAAACAAGCTATAGCTATGTAATCAATTGCCATAAGATTTAGAAGAATTTAGATGAAAGAGGCGGGCTTCCATGCACCTTGCAGGTATCTGAACATCTCAAGTGATTAGGAATGTGCGTGTGTCTGTCTGTTTGTAAAACACCAAGTTGCATGCTCCTTTCTTCTTTTTTAATCGTTTCCTAAACCATGGCAAATCTTCAGCCATCTTTGGGCTCTTCCACAAAAGATGAAACCACTTAGTTCACTGGTCTTATGCATTGCTCCTTTTTTTACATTGAGGTATAATTGACATATAACATTAGTTTCAGATGTACAACATAATGATTCTACATTTGCATATATTAAGAAATGATCTCCACAATGTGTCAGGTTAACATCTGCTGGTGGGACAGCTTTTCTTATATGTTCAACAGTTATTATCACTACCCTTCTACGCCACAGTTCCAAAGTCTCTGGTAGCCATAACTCTCCAAAAGCAATGGAAGTAACCATTTCTGAGGCCATTGTGTCCATATTTGATTTTTTAACTTGTAGTAAAAATCTCCTGTTGGAGAATGAGCAGTTAGGCCACTTGTCATTCTCCCCAACACACAGCACCCTTTGTTAGCTCTAGGCTTTCAACCAGGCTGTTTTCTCTACCTGAAATGTCTTTTCCCCTTTCTCTATCTGGTGAAATTATATAGACTGTGTTCATTCTTCATGGCCAAGGTCAAATACCACAGCTTCTAGAAAGCTTTCTCTAAACTTCTCAGATAAAATTAATCAATTTCTTTTCTGTGTTTCTATTAATATATTGTGTTGGCTAAAATGTTCGTTCACTTTTTTCCGTAAGATGACTCTAAAAGCACCTAGTTGTCTTTAACTTCATTCGAAACCATTTTGTTAGATTGTATGTGACAGCTGTCATATCAGCATGCATTTAAAAAAAGACGTATTAAAATTGGTGAATTTTTGTGTAGCCATTTTAATATTGAAGATGGAAGGAAAAAAGCAACATTCGGCATATTATGCTTTATTATTTCAAGAAAGGTAAAAATGCAACTGAAACGCATAAAAAGATTTGTGCAGTGCATGGAGAAGGTGCTGTGACTGATCGAACACGTCAAAAGTGGTTTGCAAAGTTTCATGCTGGAGATTTCTCACTGGACGATGCTCCATGGTTGGGTAGACCAGTTGAAGTTGATAGCGATCAAATCGAGACATTAACTGAGAAAAATCAACGTTATACCACGCAGGAGATAGCTGACATACTCAAAATATCCAAATCAAGCGATGAAAGTCATTTGCACCAGCTTGGTTATGTTAATTGCTTTAATGTTTGGGTTCCACATAAGTTAAGTGAAAAAACCTTCTTGACCATAATTCCACATGTGATTCTCTACTTAAACATAAAAAAAAGTTCCGTTTTTAAAACAAATTGTGACGGGCAATGAAAAGTGGATACTGTACAATAATGTGGAACGGAAGAGATCATGAGGCAAGCGAAATGAACCACCACCAACCACACCAAAGGCCGGTCTTCATCCAAAGAAGGTGATGTTGTGTATACGGTGGGATTGGAAGGGAGTCCTCTATTATCAGCTCCTTCTGGAAAACCAAACGGTTAATTCCAACAAGTACTGCTCCCAATTAGACCAACTGAAAGCAGCACTCAATGAAAAGCATCCAGAATTAGTCAACAGAAGACGCATAATTTTCCATGAGGATAACATAAGACTGCATGTTTCTTTGACGACCAGGCAAAAACTGTTACAGCTTGGCTAGGAAGTTCTGATTCATCTGCCATATTCACCAGACATTGCACCTTCGGATTTCCATTTATTTCGGTCTTTACAAAATTCTCTTAATGGAAAAAATTTCAATTCCCTGGAAGACTGTAAAAGGAACCTGGAACAGTTCTTTGCTCAAAAAGATAAAAAGTTTGGGGAAGATGGAATTATGAAGTTGCCTGAAAAACGGCAGAAGGCAGTGGAACAAAAGTGTGAATACAGTGTTCAATAAAGTTCCTGGTGAAAATGAAAAATGTGTCTTTTATTTTTACTTAAAAAAAAACCAAAGGCACTTTTTGGCCAACCCAGTACTTTAATATGAACGGTTAGCATCTGAGTAGAATCAGTAGAATCATCTCCTCTATTGTACCTCATCCCTGTATTCTCTGCACCTAATACAGGGCTTCGCACATAATAGCAACTCAATAAGCATTCATTGAGTTGTGCTGACAAATGACTTCATATTTGCAAATGTTTAGAGATTGGAAGGATGGTGTGTCAATGATCATGCTGGATACACTGAAAAGGATACCTTGGGGAGTAAACACTGAAGTTGCAACTTCCATGTAAGGACTGTCTGGAGATAAAATTCTGAAGACATAGGAGAAAGAGAAACAGAGACAACTTGGGCTGGGGTGAGCAGGAGCAAAGGTAGGGCAGTGAGGCTAAGATACGGAGATGCCGTGCATGCAATGTAAAAGTCAGCTTTGCATCAAGGTTCTCATCTGTAGCCTTTGACTACATATTTGTAGAATGCTGGGCAGTTCACAAAATGTTTATTAAAAGAATCGTCTGATGCAAATGTATGACTCACCTTGGATAACCAAAAAAATTGAGTCTCAGAAAACTGATTAAAGGTCACAGGTCAAAGGTGATATAATTACTCAGAGACTGAGCTCAAACTAGAACTTAGGTGTTTTCCTTTTTTTTTTACGTCCAACTCTGTGTTCTTTGCCTTACAGCATATACTGTCAGGCAGCAACTTTCACTTGGCAGTTGGCCTCAGCTCATTCTTCTCCTTCATTATCCCTTTGTATCTGTTTTTCCAGTTCCCTTCACTTTTCTCCCTGAAATCCCAGACTCTTTGAGATTGTCACTGTGAAGAAAGATCGCTGTAAACAATGCCAGGTATTCTGCCTCACCTTAAATCATCAAACCCAGAGTCTGCAGCAGGAAAGTGACTAGTGGCAGCAAATTGGTCTTTTCAGATACACCTGTTCACACAAAGAACCGTCACTCCTGGGAGAACCATCCTAAAATATTGGCTCTTCTACTTGCAGTGTTCTCCAAGGTACTGCCATTTAACGCACTTGGAAAAAAAAGTTCAGTTTGCTAATAGTATTTCATGTCTACTGCTCCATAGCTCCACAAATTTCAAGTCAACAAAAGTATATTGAGCATTTAATATGGGTCATGCTCTGTTTGAACACTGAAGAGTCTTCAGGTTAAACGAAACATGGTCCCTGCCATCCCTGTGGCCCTAATGATAATAAGTCATAATACAATGCAGGGTCAAGTTATGCATCACGAACTGAGCAGAATGGTACCACTGCCAGTTTATGGTTTCCTTCAGCCCTTTCAAAGCCACTAACCTACCCAGCCGTCTGTCTCTTCCTAGGCTACTTTCCTTTCTCTTGTGCCAACAGTTCAAACCTTCACTCTCCCCGAGTTTCTTATCTAACACCTTTGTCCAAAAATCTTGTCTATTACCTCTTAGAGAAAGTTCAAAAGTCTCTCAGCCTTCTAAGCACTGCTACCCCATCCACTATGCCAGCACGGACTTACCTGCATCCTCCTTCCTCTTTATCTTCTGATCTCCCACCTCAGTGGAAGGGGTTTCTCCTTCCACTGGCATCCCGTGTCCTCTTGCTTCTCCAAGACGGACATCAAACAGCCTTCGTCTGTCCCATCTACCCAACATTTTCACCACCACTGGTTCTTTGCTCTTAGCAGACAAACAGATGCAAGTCTCTTCCATCTTCTGGTACCCAAGTCAGAAACATAATAGTTATCCTTGGCTCCTCTACTTCCACATATTGAGTTGGCCAAAAATTTCATTCAGGTTTTTCCATAACAGCTTACGGAAAACCCGAATGAAATTTTTGGCCAACCCAATACAATCAGCCACCATATTTATAGACTCAAACGCCTAAGGTGGACCTCTTACATCCATCCCCTTGTCCCAACTCATTGCTACTGCCTCAGTTCAAGCCAGCATCCTCTCTTACAAGGATTATTCCAGTAGCCTCATGACTAGTCCTCTCTTGTTCCATTCTTACTTCTTTCCAATACAGTGGCCACCATACTTCCAGTGAGCTTTCTAAAATCTGAAACTAATCATGTTACTCCTCTGCTTCACATCATTTCATGGCTTCCTTTTGCCTGTAGAATAAAATTAGACTTCTTTGCATAATGCAGAAGTGTTTCCAGAGCTGCCTCTGAACTACCTGGACAGCTATTCCACGTCTCACACTTGGCGTCCCAGCCTCCGGAAACTTCTTTTCTCCCACATCTTTTTGTTCACGTTCTCCCTCTGCCTAAAATGCATCACCTTTCCCATATTCTAGCCTTGACAAGTCCTCTTCCTTCAAAAATCCTTCAGGAAGGTTTTGCTGATTTCTGTTAGGTCCCTCCCACATGCTCAAACACACTCTGACAGGGTGGTCAGTAATGTCAAATGTTCAGGGAAAAGGAAAATAATTTCACCTGTTAAAATACTGTTTGTTTTAGGTACGTTATCTAAACAGTTTCAGTCCATGTATTATTTGGGGCCCTGCTTCTTTGAACATCTAGCACTAAATTATTTCACCCTCTACTCATTTTCCTTTTTGATGTGGAACTTCCGTTTGTATGAAACCTAATTTTCATGTCAGGAGGGGCTGCTTTTTGGAAATTTCAGTTGCAAAGCACAGCAGATGCAGATGGCTTTGGGAAAAGCACAGTCAAAGGCAGTTAATCATGAGTTCCTGCTTTTCTGTAAGCAGAGCCAGATGCTATCTTTGTAGGTCAGTGACAGGTAAACTGCAAATAAAGTAAATTATCACGCAGGCCACATCAGGTATCGAAGCCTTTACTGAGGTTGAAGTTCTTCATTCTTCAGTAGAAAACACATACCTCTTTTCCATCAGAAGTGAATAAAGACATAATAAAGACATATCAGTCCTCTGTCTGGATCAGAAATCACACAATCGACCTACAACACTGTGTTAGCTCCTGTTAACAACATAGTGATTCAATATGTCTGTACATTTCAAAATGATCACCACTATAAATCTAGTTGCCATCTGTCACCATACAAAGATATTATATAATCATTGTTATATTCCCCATACTATACATTTCATACCCATGACTCATTTATTTTGCAACTGGAAGTTTGTACCTCTTAATTTCCCTCACCTATTTCTCTCCTTCCCCCACCTCCTTCCCCTCCGGCAACCACCTGTTTGTTCTCTGTATCTATAATTCTGTTTCTTTTTTGTTATGTTTGTTTATTTGTTTTGTTTTTTTATATTCCACATATAAGTGAATCACACAGTATTTCTTTCTCTGCCTGACTTACTTCACTAAACATAATACCTTCTTGGTGCATTCATGTTGTCACAAATGGCAAAATTGCATTATTTTTTAAGGCTGAGTAGTATTCCATTGTGTGTGTATTTTATATATATATATAAATAACACATCTTTATCCATTCATCTGTTGATAGACAACTAGGTTATTTCCATATTTTGGCTATTGTAAATAAGATTGTAAATCATGCTGCTATGAACATAGGGGTACATATATCTTTTCAATTAGTGTTTTCATTTTCTTCCGATAAATACCCAGGAGTGGAATTGCTGGGTCATGTGTACACCTTATACAGTGCTGTATGTCAATTATATCTCGATAAAACTAGAAGAAAAAAATAAAAACAAATAAAATATTAAAAATTTTTAAAAAATCTCCCAGTCATATATAATCTGTCCACTGGTAGCCCCCGTCCTAAGGACAGATTCTGATTGCTACCAACATAAGTTGCAATGGCACACAGCATAGCTCATGGCCTGAGGAATCCATTTGCCTGGACTTAAACCCTGGCTCAGCCACTTACTGGACACATGGCACGAGCATGTTTCTTGACCTCTCAGTGCTCCAGTCTGCTCATCTATAAGAGACGAATAAGAAAGATAAGATTTACTTCACAAAGTTGCTTCAAAGATTTAACATGCAAAATTCCTGACACATGTTAAATGTCCAATAAATATTAATAGTTACCTTACTGTTAAATGACAAAATCTAACAGAATCTCTTAGGAGGGAAGTCTTCTTATTTTGAAAGTTTTGCTCACATTTCACCCCTATCCTAAAATTTACCTCTAACCATTGCTCTTTACAGTGGAGCTTCATTAGGGCCCTTGGTTGAAAAGGGCTTTGAACTGATGCAGTCAATTTTACCACTGAGATTTTTTTTTTTAATCCCAACATTTATTCAACGATTTTAATTTTAAGAGGGAGATCTCAAGTCCCTGACTATACACTTCAGGAAAGGATCCCAGCCCAAGATTTGGTTTGCTTCCTGTTGGAAGATGGCTGGTCAACAGTGCACCAGTGTTTCACACCATCACTCTGGGCACTTGAGTCATGGAGGGATGTCTTTACAAAGATTAATGTTGCTCAGCCTGTGAATAAAGGAAAATGCCCAGCACTCGTCAGATGTCAAAGTCAGCAGAACTTACCTTGGCACTTACTTTAAAAACTTCATTGTGGCCCTTTGTACCTAAAACAAAATTTTAAGTTCATCAAAACTGTGTAAGATATTCCAAAGTTACAGGAAGAAATCTGTTTGATATCTGGTCACTTCAAAAACAAAACAAAACAAAACAAAACAAAACAAAACAAGCAAGGATGAAGAGGAAGAGAAGGAGGAGATTTCAACTTTTTGTTTACAAAATGTTGATTTTTACTTATTTACATATCAGTTGCTAAAAAGTCTACCACTAATTAAAATACATGAACAAATACGGACAAATGCAGTCTGAGATATGAATGG
This sequence comes from Eubalaena glacialis, assembly GCF_028564815.1. Lineage (NCBI taxonomy): Eukaryota > Metazoa > Chordata > Mammalia > Artiodactyla > Balaenidae > Eubalaena > Eubalaena glacialis. Next base: position 49,827,670 of record NC_083720.1, read on the forward strand.
AAAGAGAGATACAGACATATAGGTACACATAGTTATAGTATTTAGGATGGGATGACATCAGAGGAAACATTTTCTAGTTCCTTTTTGCAAGGCTTTGAATGATTTTTGAACATGTACAATCAGATCTGTTACACTGTGTTTTGTATTTCCCGCTTTTTTGTTTTCTCAGGTTTGTTTCATCACATTCTCTCAAAGAATAGCCTATGAGTTCGTGAATTCAGAGAAAATTGTCAAGAGGGTGAGTAGTTTCTTGTGTAGAAACCAGGGACTGGGTTCAATGCCTCACATACACAACCCCAATTAACCCTAATGTAAGGGAAAACGGCTATTATCCCCATTTTATAGGTACAAATGAAATAAGACAGCCAAGAATAGGCACTTTTCATGTCACAGAGCTGCCTCATTCTATAACATTCTTATCTCTAAATTTCACAACATCAACTGTACCCTTTTCTTCTCTTAGCACGTATTTTCCATTCCCTTTATGGGTTTCAGTGTTTTTCTCTGAGACTGTCCTGTAGTCTTCAGGTCTATCCAGAACTTTAATATCTGTCTGTCTCTCACATGCATGGGTGCACGCACACACACACACACACACACACACACACACACGTGTGCATGCGTTTGAGTATAGACTTAGAATTCCTCATTCATTTAACAAATCTATATTGAGCACCTACTATGCTGCAGGCTCTATTCCAGGCACGTGGGACACAAGAAGGCTTCCTGAAGCTTGCACTCTGCAGGAGTAACAGATATTAAAGAAACATGGCAAACAAAAAATTATTTTATTACAGTTGTAATAAATGCTAGAGTAGAACCTAGTGTGAAATGACAGCTCCTAACATGGGGACCTAACCCTAAGATTGAGAAAAAGAGAACTAAAATATCATCTTTGTTAAGAACATATTGCAGTGATCGCTCTGTGGGCAGATCTGCCTGCTTCCTGACGGTGAGAACTAGTTCCCCTCCCCCTTGCTTTCCGCCTGCCTGAAGCAACTGTACAATCTTGCTCTGTGATACTTTGTCCTCCATGCCACACCAAAGGTAACAGAAATCTTGAAGCTTTTGAGCTTTTTGAGGTGACTGGATTCGGACTGTCATGGGTCATCCTCCTACACTAGTTTCTTTAAACATATGTATGCTGTGGTTTCCATTTTAACTCATGGATAGGTAGCATTGGATTTGAGATTCTACCCCAGGTATTTCTTTCTCTTAATTACCCTTGTTAAATGAGCACTATAAAAATTGACATAGGAGGGTTTTCACTGTTACTTGTGAGTCTCTCTCAGCTCTTATTCATTCATTCTCTGAATCACAAGATATATATTGGACACCTGTTATGGGCCAGGCATTGTGTTACCTACAGGATACACAGCTGGGAACAGAATAGGTATGACCCCAGCCCTCATGGAGCTTATATACTAGACTGATTGTTTGTTGCTATGCTTACTAACATTTAAAAAAATGTTTAGCACTGTGGAAGATGCAGAGGTTGCAGAAAATAACATCTCTGCCTTGCATAATTCATGTTCTTAGGAGGGAGACAAGATCCAGGCACACAAAGCAGCGCACGAAAATATACTGTCAAAAAAGAAATGAATATAGAGTTTAGTGTCCAGGGAAGACTTCCTTGAAAAGATGAGGTTTGAAAAGTGACTTGAAGGAAAAGTAAACTTGGAAAAGTGATTGGAAGAGAGGAGATCATCCAAGGTGAAAAATGACACAGGATCACCTGAAAAGGTCGGGGAGAGGACAGCAAAGAGATGTGATTGTCTAGATTGTAAGCTTACCAAAAATAAGGGAAGGTGGGGCCTTAAGAGATAAGATGTGTTGTTAAAAATTGTCTTGACAGGTAATGCAAAGCTCTCCTTTTTGTAAGTGAAGAGTTCTTGGATCCTTTTCTATCATTTTTATGCTGCTAATACTATTTCTGAAAATGTATCTGGATTTGAAGGGCAAAGGAATAAGAGGCAGGGAGACAGACGGGGACATTAATGACTTGATTTAGGTGTGATGATGTTTGTACAAGTGTGTACCCAATGGGACTAGAAGAAACGAATCTAAGAGATAATATATAAGACTGTGCTACAGTCTGAATAGAAGGGATGAGGAAATGATGGAAGGGAATATAGGAGAGGGAGTGTAGGGGATGAGGGAGTGAAAAATAGACACAAGTGTATGGCAGAGTAGCCTTGGTTAAGTTGGGTTTGTTGAACTTTATACAGTGGTTGAGCTTTTGCATGAAAATATCCTGGGATCATTTAAAGCCTGGTGCTTGGGTAAGAAGTCTAGCCTGGAATCAGGATGTCTTTGGGACAGAAGTGATTGTGTAGCTCTGAAACCAGATGAGCTCTTTGGATGGAGGGGATGCAGAGACAAACCCAAACTCCCAGAAACCAAAAAGGTTAGCAATAGCTAGTTATCTACTAGAAAAAAGAAAATAGAATAATTAGACTTCAGATGATAAGAATGTCTATGCCATTAACATCAGACATTTATTATGGTTATATAAATTTCTTGGGAAAATATAAATGCTAATTTGAAGAAAAAAAATCTCTTCATTAAGTCATCCACATTCTAATTTTGTGGTTTCTAGAGAGGTCAACACTTTGGACTTGGAAGAGGCCAGATTCCATAATTACCTGACAAATTCTCACGATTCCTGGGAAATGGGTAAACTCCCCCATAAAGACAATGAGAAGACAGAAGCTGATTTATTTCCAATAGCTCCATAAATCGTAATAAAAACTTGAAAGATTCAATTAAGAACAGGAATGGCCCCCTGAAAATGTAATAAAGGTGGTGGGGTTTTTTGCAGATTCTTGTCACTGTTAGCTCAAGTCTCCCTACGTTAAAAGCTTTCGTGACAGATAATTAAATGAGCTTTTATTTCCGAGACTCTTGTAAATGATTTGTGATTTTGTCACTGAGTATGTTCGGTATATGCCAGATTTGCCAATAAACTCTCATGACCCCTCTTCTCAATCATGCACACACACAAAAACCCCATAAAAGTATTTAAATTTTAAATTGCAATTTCACCTTTAAAAATACCAGAGAGTGACAGTATAATTGGAAAGATATAAACCATGTGTTAACTTCTGAGTGTAGACCCCAGTTCTGACACCCAAAATTTTTAAAAAATGAAAACATGTTCCAAGGGTACTCTGTCTTAGTCTTTCTGGCTGCACGGAGAGAAGCTTATTTCAATCCATACTATGCCTGCTTATCAGGAAGTTATTCCCAATGGGAATGTGAGCCATGATATTGCCAGTTCCTTATGTTTACATTTCTCTCTCACGAGGCAATTTGGGAACAAACAATAGCTTATAGTTTTAAATCCACACTCCACCCTCTTGATCTAATAAGAGTTTACCTAGTTCTAATGTTATCTTGCCTATGAAATCATTCATTCCACAAATATCTAATGCTAAGTGCTTATCTAATGCTAAGAGGCCCTTGATCTTGTGACGCTCACATTTGAGTGTGTGTGTAGAGGGCAAGGGTAAGGAGGGATTGGGAAGGAAAGATAAAGAAATGATGTACCAAGATAATTTCAGATATAGGAAAGTGTTGTGAAGAATTAAAAAGAGTGAGTTGATAGAGAGTGAGGACGTGACTTCTGGCCTAAGATCTGCAAGTAAACAAGGAGCCATCCCTGGGCATATCTGGGGGAAAAGAGGTTCATTCAGAAAGTTTGAGGTGAGAGCAAGCTAGGCATATTTAAAAACAGAAAGAGGGTTGATGTACACAGCTGCATTAATATAACTTGTAGCAACCAAGGTGGTGCGCTATTTGTACATTTCACCACTATTATAAAGTGGAACTGAGCAGAAAAGGGAAGGAGATGAAGAAGGAAAAGAAGGCTTGGGATAAATCATGTTGGACCTCCTTGTAGGTCAAAGTCCAATGTTGGGTTGAATTTTAAATGTAACGGGAAGCCACTGAAGGACTTTAGGCAGTAGAATGACATAATTTGATTTATATGTTTACACATCATATTTATGGCTGTGTGGAGAATGCATTGTAGGGTGGCAAAAATGGAAGCAGGGAGACAAAGGAAATTGGTTATTGAAGAGGACCAGAGGAGATATGATGGGAGCTGGAATTTGAGGGGTAACAGTGGGGAGACAGAAGTCTTGGCAGGATTAAAATACAGCTTAGGGGAAGGTTCGGCTGGACCAGCTGGTGGATTGAATGTGGGAGATTAAGGAAAGGGTCGATTCATGGACGATGCCTAGATTTTTGGCTTCACCAACTGGGAACACCCAGGGAGAACAGGTTGTTTGGAAGAAGCAGGAAATCAAGAGATTCCTCCCCAACTTTCTCTTCTATATCTGTAGTAGCCTCCTCAGTACCTTAAACACACCTTTGTTGCTGTGCATACCATGATTTATTGTAATTTGTATGTTTAATGGATTTTGAGTCCCTGGAGAGTAAGGATCTTGTTTTATTCATCTCTCAGATACTACCAAAGTGTCAGGCACATAGTAGGTGCCCAAAATATACTTATTTAATACATGTACGAATTGAAGTAAAATATTTCAAGTCCAACTGCTTGCATTTTTGGAAAAGTAGCATCTTGCATAATTGAATATATCCTTCTACTCTGATTTATGAAGTATCTTATTCACCCTGGGAAATACATGCCATATAAAATAAAAAGAGCTATGATTGCAATTTGGATGTTCCATAATTAAAAGAAACCTCTATTTATATGTAAAACAGATTGTATTTCATGTAGAGAAGAAACGAAATAAGTTGTTTACGAACAGGAAATCTTTGGAGCCCTGTAGGGGTTTAAGTTAGTCCCTCTGAATTTAGTAGTGTTTCAATATACATTTATTTAATAAATGGAATTGAATGCAATAGAGTATTTTACCTAAAAGTCTCCATTGGTCTATAAAAATTATATATGAGCAGAGTACTTTGGAATAAACCATGAAAATATCGGGAGGATTTGAATTTAATATACTGGGAGAGAGAGAGTCATTGATATTTAAAGGAATCAGTCACTTTTCATGTGAATTGGCCACTGGAGATTGTACAGCATGTTATTTCAGTACGGTATTCATCTGTGTAACTTACTGTTTCTGTTGTTGTTGTTTCACTATATCTCATACTTACAGGAAAATGAAATGTTTAAACCACAAAATCCCAGGTGGTTCAGCTGACAGGTATAAAAGGCAACGTGCTACTGAAATAAAACATTGTCAGTTTTTGATTAATGGGAGGAGAAGTTTTGATGTAGCATGCAGCCTTGATTTTTGTTCTCTTTCCTGAGCCAGAGTGTTCTATAAAATTCCCACCCACACAACTACTACCAAAAAGCACAGAGAGAAAGAATTCTCTGATTGCAGTAGGGAACACATTGGAAAAAATACCGGTCTTTCTCCAGTGTCAGCATCGCAGTAGCTAATGGACAAGAAACTATAGAAACACAAGAGCCAAGATGGAGAAATAGGACTGATGACAACTCTGTGGTTAAGAGCTGGAAACTTGAGTAAACGCAGGCTGTGAATTCTACCTTCCCTATCTATCAGGACCTGACCAATCTACCACAGAGTAGCGTGGGCCACAGAAAAGGATGATGTTAAAAAGAACAACAAAGTAATAAACCATAGCGTTATTCATGCAATCTTTGTATAAATTTGAGCTCTGTGACACACATCACCATAAGCTTCAAATTTCTTATCACCAATTCCCACAATCATTCCATAAGGTAAAGTTATCTTCCCCACTTTTAGCTGTAGAAACTGCAATTCAAAAATGGTGGACAAACTTACTCAAAACTATATTTCTAGTAAGAAGTAGGCCCGAATCCAAACTTAAACACACCTGGATCCAAATGCACCACCCCGAAGTAGTGAATGATGCAGAAACAGGTGACATGTGAGGGCCCAGGCAAGAATCAGAATAGAAACGCCTCCCTTAGCCACCCCTGTTAAGGGTTTTTTACCAGTTCCTAGAAGTACACCATCCTGAGAGTAAGCATATGACAGAGTACTTGTTATGTTTCATTTATTTATTTAGTAAATACAGCTTCTTTCTAGGTTTAGGTTCAGTTCTTCTCAACTAATCCTTGCTCTCTTTCTAAGGTACCAAGTAAACCACCATCTGGGTTATTACTGAGAAATGTACCTGAAATGAACTAACCCACCTGATCACAGCAGTTGGGGTTCTCCTTCCCAGAGGGGCAGACCAGGTAAGCAGACCCCCTCAGTGTAACAGAGTCCACTGTTACCTGTGTGCCACGTGTCTGAATAGATAACATTATTCTCCCTCCCCCCACTCCCCAAAATTACTAAATGTCTGTAGCATTTAGCATCTATGTATACATGTTCACACCAAAATAGTTTCTATGGGAATGTATTCCCTGAGTATATTTCTGGTTCATTTTCAGGTACTCTCGTTGCATGACCACCATCAAGTTCAGCATTTATGGTAGTTCAACAACCATAATTTTATGGGCCTTTCTAGCCCTGAAAATTTATGATCATAAATTACCAACTCTGTGTTCATTAACTCTCTAGGTACCCTGGAGTTTATGAGAAGTTTTTCTTAGAGAGTTACAATCATGTTGGTGAGTAAAGGCTAATTTTAAAAACTATACAGCACAGGGAAATATAGCCATTATTTTATAATAACTTTAAATGGAATATAACCTATAAAAATACTGAATCGCTGTGTTGCGCATCTGAAGCTTATATTAGTTTTTTTTTACTTTAATGAAAAATGAAAAACTACATTCTTTGACAAGAGAAGGGAATATCGGAGTTTAAAGAAGTGGGGAAAGGAGCTGGAATTATCAGAGAAGAAAGGATTTGTGAAAGCAGTAAGGGTCACCTTGGCTGTGAAAAATATGTAGGGATCATGATGTTAAAAAGATGTCAACACTTACTAAGCAGTTATTATGTACCTAGCACCTTTCTAATTACTTCATGTAATTTCCCTTTGTCAGATCTCACAAGGTAGTTATTACTATTCCATTTGACAGAAGTTGTGGAGAATTATGACCATGGCCAATTGTCATATAACAATAAGAGGCGCTCAAATATTCAGACTCAAATCTGGATACCTGAAAATCCTGTGCCATTTTCAGTATGCCAGGAAAGGGAACACCACATCATGGCCAGGGTTAGCTAACAATATCCTGGAGCTTCTCTCTGTTCTCAGGTGTGCCCCTCTTTGCAGTGCGTCCTTGGCTAGGAAAGTCTTCTTCCTACTTTTCCCTTGGCTGATTTCTAACTTGTCTTTCACGTTTCAGCTTAAACATCAATTCATCAAGAAGTGAAACATGGAAAAACTGTGGACAGTCAGAACGTTCCCTGAACTCCAAAGTGGATTAACCTGCCCCCCCATAGCCACCTGTACCTTCACAATGTATTAGTAGGCTTAGCTAAAAGCTCTGCCCTTTGATTTGCTGGTCTCTGATTAGGCTTGGTGGAGAAGGCAGCTTCCTAAATCTGATGTTTGCTTCAGGCCTGTCTCACCTTGCCTTCCAGAGATTTCAATATGAGATTGTGGGAGAAGGTTAGGGATGCCAGTCCTACTGAGTAAACTCTTTAGAGCCACCTGTCAACTGTTTCTATTGGGGTGCGGAGCTCTGCTGCACCTCACATGACTTAACTCTGTCATTCAGGATTTAATCTGCAGTAAGAGAGCCTCCATCCGCACAGAGGTCTGTTCCCTCCCTGCTGTGCTCGCAGGCTGGCTAGCTCTGGCCTCAGTGCATAGCTCTCGCAGGGCTTTGCTGAAATGACCAATAAGAACACACACCAGCATTCTGAATGTTTTTCTTTTCCCTAAAGCTGCAGGCTTAGTCAGCGTGTGGTCAGTTTTCCAGGGTATCACAAGGAAATGTCATACCCACGCTTCACCACAACGCACGAGGGTCGCCAGCTTTCCAGCCCGCACACCTGTACCCTCCCTTCACAGCCTGACTGCTAAGCCAATGTCGCATTTTTAGGTTAAGTCCAGGGATCCCATTCAGAGTGTGAAACTCCGGATAAGGAGTATGTTGGGGAGGAGTATTATGGAAAGCAATTAAACCAAATTTCTTACCTTAAATCTGTTATGAAGTACTGTGAATACGCTAAATTTAAAGTTCTTATGCAAAATAGTCCTTAACAATAATGAAAACCACCATTCAGCATGCTTACTCATGATCCTCCAACATTTTTTTCTATCATTATCAAAAGTCCTTCCATACATTTTGTATATTTTCCCCAAATTGCCTTAGATCACAAACCGCAAGCGCGTTTCCTGCTAACAAATCGCAACACCCCCAGGAAATGAGCCTGCGGAATGTCTTCATTCCTGGGTGCAGAGTCCCTCCACCCCTCTGCTGAACCTGGCTAGTAGCCTTGAGTTTAAAACCCAAATTCGGTAAAACCTAACTTTTCACTTGGGTCTCAGGAGTGACCTCAGGTCTTTATGAATGTGTGTGTGTGTGTGTGTGTTCCTCTGACATCATACTGAAAAGTGATATATCCTTGTGTGTGTGTTTTTATTCACGTGCAGCACTTAATATTTGTTGGCAGAATAATGAATCTCTTAATTCCAGCCTGGATACCAAAGGAACAGCTTTCAGGATTTGACCCATTTCTTCTTGTTCCAGACAGTGTGGGTTTGACTTCGTCTTTTCATAGATAGATAGATAGATAACAGAGAGAGAGAGAGAGAGAGGTGTGTGTGTAAGTGTGTGATCTGGCTGACTCTAAATCTGGATTGGGTCATCCAGAATGAAAACCTATTTTAGTGCTGAAGCTCCTGAGAACGTTTCTTCTCTCACCTCTGGGTCCCTCTGAGCCATCTGACTCTTGTCTGCTTTCTTTCACTTCAAAGCAGCAGGCAGTGGAAGCAGCTCTTCTGGAAACTTTGGCCTGCTGTTTCCTGCACTGATTTATCCTCTCTCTGCTTTCACCCCAGCTGTTTCCCCACCTCGTGCTCCCGGACTCACTGCCATAACAGCAGAGGTCCAGGGCATTCTGTGAAGTCTGCTCTCAGAAGGCACGTCAGGCCCCTAAATTCCCCCAGGCCCTGCCTTAAGCTTGGCGAGTGCAGCAGACAGGAAAGTGCAAATGCCAACTGACAGGTGAGTTTTCTTTCTGTCCAAGGCCTGTCATCTTTGCCCCTTCCCACCACGAAATGTGTGCCATCGCTTCCAAAAGACATCAAGCAGGGGTCCTGATGCTAATGAGCCTGTGGGTTCTGGAGTAAACAATGGGAAAATACACTGAACCACCAGCTACGGCCCTGGACCCAGAACAGACTTGTAGGTGCAGGCAGTGTGTCAGGAATTCTGTTCCTCCCAGGGCTGGATGGTACAACAATTAGAGACTTATTTATTTATGTATTTTTGCTACTTGGTAGATATTTCCAAATCTGTTTAGGCAAAAAGAGACTTATTCTTATTGACAAGCACCTTAGTGAGAACTCTATATTCAACTGAGTTCTATTCAATAACTAACACATAGTTATTTTCATCTTCATGGAAGCAAGGAATATTGTTTAAGGGGGAAAGAAGAAAACATTTGGGGGACACGGGGTATTTGAGGAAGAAAGTTTAAGTCCTGGGTAAAACTACTATAGTACCTTATCACAGAATGTGGGAAATAGGGATGCAGACCCTCTCAGTCTTGGGGCAAAAGCTCCAGGACTCAGAGAGGGTGGCGAGAGAAAGGGGATCATGTCCTTCCACTGTCACTACATGGTTTTTTTTTAAAATCAAATAAACCTCATTTTTCATTTCTCATTACTTCTATTCAGATTCTTCCTTACTCACCCCATTCAGGCCACTCCAGCCTCCCTGATGTCCGCCGCCCCTCCATCCCAGACATGCCACCTGCTTTTGCAACAGGTCACCACGTGGCTCACCTCTCACCCTTTCAAGTCTTTACACAGACGTCACCTTCTCGCGAGGCCTTCATTATCCCACCCCCACCTCCAAAAATTCCTGAGGCTCTTTCCTAACTTATTTTTCTCTTTATCACTGAGTGCCCTCTAACATATATTTTACATATTTTACTTACTTATAAACAGACTTTCATCTGTTTTGCTCTCCTCTGTAGCCCCAGAGCCTGATGAAGTGTCCGGCCAGAGCACTTTTTGTGTGTCCTACTGCTTGTCGACAGACTGCATGAAGGAACGCACAAATGATGGCCCGGCTGTCAACAGGGAACCCGTATCAGAACTTGACCCATTCCCTCTACCTTCAGATAATGTGGTTTGATTTTTTCTTTTTTCTGTTGATCAGAAGCAAAAGTCAACATCTTGATCACCTATTTCTAAAACAAAAGAAGGTGTCACTTTCCCGAGAATCTCAGCATTATACTAGACACATCAAGTGAAGATAAGGTTGTAGATAAGGGTTTGTCAGCCTGGGCATGTGACAGATTCCACAGCCAGCAAGGATGAAGTCTTAAAGTCACCTGCATGCTGCATTTTAGATGCCAGAGGCCTCCTGAACTGCCTGCTGCTCCTAAAACCCTGGTCGATATCACAGGTGTGGAGGAGAGAGACTGGAGGATTGGAATAACAGTGGTGCTTGCTGGCAACACCGCAGGGCCCAGAATCACCTGTGCAGTTCCTGCACCTGACACCCACCTGCCGGGATTCTGATTTCCTCCTCTGAAAGATGCTGAGTGGCAACTTCGATACCCAAACAGGATTGAGATCCAGGGGTTTAGGGAAACAATACATCCCTATTCTTTACTTTGTCTGCAATTCCTCCGGATCAGCTCTTCAGCTTAAGAATCGGCGTAATTTCGGATTTCCCTCCCATTTAGGTCACCACAGAGCATTGAGTAGATCTCCCTGTGCTGTACAGCAGGTTCTTATTAATTATCTATTTTATACATAGTAGTGTATATATGTCAATCCCAATCTCCCAATTCATCCCACCCCCCCTTTCCCCCCTTGGTGTCCATACGTTTGTTCTCTGCATCTGTGTCTCTATTTCTGCCTTGCAAACAGGTTCATCTGTACCATTTTTCTAGATTTCACATATATGCATTAATATATGATATTTGACCTAAATGGGAAGGAAATCCAAAAAAGAGGGGATATATGTATACATATAGCTGATTCACTTCGCTGTACAGCAGAAACTAACACAAACATTGGAAAGCAACTACACCCCAATTTAAAAAAAAATTGGCGTAATTTCCCCGTGCACAGGTGTGCGCATGGATAGACGTGCTGGGCACGTGAAGCACAGCCTGTGACTACTGCAGGGTTAACCACTAAGGGTAACTGTCAGACTTTTCAGAATTTTGCTTAGAGTGGGCCCAGTGCCCAGGAAAGGGGGTTACACCACTGACAACATTCCTTTTATGGGAAAAGACATTCTCATTTCTAAACAACAAGGTCACAAAATAAATTTTGAAATAAAATTGATTTTTAATTTGGGAGTTGCCTATAATAGAGATTTCCATTTTTAAACACAAGCCCAATCAGAGGTCAAACTGGCAGAGACATGTTCTGACAGGTATACTCATTTATGAACTGTTTACATTGGTTTTAGTGAAATATGGGCAGAAGGGATGGCTTACAGCTTGTGTATCCCAAAGCACAGTAAGAACTTAAGCAATAGGCCCCAAACTGTAGTTAACGTCTGATGTGAAAAATCTAAGACACCGTGGTGGTGTTTTTAGAAACTGAACTTTATAAAGATTTGCAAATTGTTGCCCCTTTTAGTTACTTAAGCATAAGGAAGTTTTTTTTTTTTTTTCCTATGCTGTCAATTTCTTGTCTGGCCCTAAATGTGATCTCCTGTGAATCTGTACTTCTCATCCTCATTTCTGAAGGAACTCCCTGCTAAGGCACTCTGGGGATCCAGGTGTGTTATTTGCACTGGAGGCAGAGGTCTTCTCAATGGTCTTCAAGTCTTCAGCCACAAATAACACATCATACACTGGTCTTGCAGCCTACTTCTGGTGTTGGAGGCACCCCCCCCCCACTGGGAAGTGGTCAGGTGCAGAATCACTAAAAAAGAATCAGGAGAATTATTGCTATGAATGATCTCCGTTTTCACTCTTCTTTCCTCCATAGTGGATGTATATGCTTTACCATCATCATAGGTCTCCAAAGGCCTTTCTCAATTTATGAATTTTCCCCTTCACCCCATTACTTCCCCCTTCTCTCCTTCACCCCATTACTTCCCCCTTCTCTGGTCCCTGCATCTCTGTTGTATATGTGTCCTTGGATATGTATATATCCTTATAAGATTACAGGGGTTGATTCATATGAATATATGGTCTTACCTTATATAAATTGTATCGACCTATAAATCTGGTTCTCTTTATTATTTTCCACTCAACAATACACTTTCAAGATGTATATAGCTACCTACAATCACACCCTGATTATTGCTTCTAAAGGCTACACAAAAGGGAAGGGTAAGCTGGGACTAAGTGAGAGAGTAGCACTGACATATATACACTACCAAATGTAAAATAGATAGCTAGTGGGAAGCAGCCGCATAGCACAGGGAGATCAGCTCGTTGCTTTGTGACCACCTAGAGGGGTAGGATATAGAGGGTAGGAGGGAGGCTCAAGAGGGAGCGGATAAGGGGATATATGTATATGTATAGCTGATTCACTTTGTTATGCAGCAGAAACTAACACACCATTGTAAAGCAATTATATTCCAATAAAGATGTTAAAAGATAAAAAGTCCTCGTGTGCATCGGCCTCATTTTACCTATTCTTTCCCCAGTGACAGGTTCCTCCAGTTTCTCACCACCACAAACAGGGATGCAGGAACCATCCTTAGACATGTTGAAGAGGAGTCGGTAACCAAGAGCAGGGTTGCAGGAATGTTAGAGAATACACATATGTTATTTCATGAGGTATTGCCAGATTTCCCTCCCCAAGTTTTCTACCAAATTCTACTCTCTCCAGCAGAGTATGAGGGTTCCCATTTCATTACCACCACCAGTGTTTGCTAGCATCCTAATTTCTAATTACCAAGCTAAGGAGTTTAAAGGATTGTATCAATATTATATTACCAATCTGAAAAGTATAAAGGATTATATAATTTTTAATTTATATTTATCTGATTATTACTGAGGGTAAGAATCTGTTATAAGACATTCAGGCTTCCCCGTTTATGAATTGTCAACTCACATCCATTGATTATTTTCAATTTTATCTTAACTGCAGATCAACAGACATTTCTATTATATTCTAGATAATAATCCTTTGGTCTCTGGTGTTGCAAATATGGTTCTCAGTTCCCAGTTTGTCAGCTGTTTGTTACCTTCAGTGTCCTTCACTTAACAAAAAACCCCTTAATTTAGATGTAGTCAATTCAACCCACTTTTTTTCTGAGATCTGTAATTTTTTTCACACTTATACATTTACTTCATGGAAATATGTTCACAACATATTGTTAAAGAAAAAGGTAAGTTATAAATCAGCATGTCTACTATGTTCCTATTTATATAAAATGATTCACAATATCAGTCTTCTTCATCGGTTTGGGTATAAAAAAAGTCATATTTCTTTTATTGTTCAAATTATAAAAAACCCAATCTTATTCTGCTCAATTTAGGGAAAAATACAATTTTCCTTCTTGGGTCTCCTGCCCCAAGATTCCTCAGGGACATTCCTCAATGTCAGTTTTGTTGACCTTTTCACAGAACCAACTCTTGGTTTTGTTGATTTTTTTTCCTACTGTTTTTCTATTCTCTATTTCATTTATCTCTGCTTTAATCATTATTTTCTTCCTTCTGCTAGCTTTGCCCAATCAACTTTTGACTTTTAGGGTGTGTGATTTAGGGTTTTGTCTAAAAAATCATATTTATAAAATTTAGCTTTCTATTTGGTGTAGATTTTAAAAATATCAATGTACATTTTTCCTATATAAAAAGCCAATTTCTTCAACAAGTTTAATTAAAAAGTCCTTCTGTTTCCCATGATCTGTGGTGAAATTTATAGCATTTAATAAAGATTAGATTCTGGGATATCCATTATATTTAACTGGCCCTTTTGAATTCATTTATTCTATTATCCATTAATTCACTTAAGAAATATTTATTGAGCACCTATTATAACCCAGACATTATTTTATGTTCTGGGGAAACAGACAAAAGTTTCTGACTACCACAGAGCTTATCTTAGGATAGGGAGATAGTGTAGAGCCTTAAAGGTCATTATAAAAATTGGGGCATTTACTAAAATAATAGTAACTGCTGACACATATCTTGCATTACTATTTGTCAGGCACTGTTTGAAGGGTTTTATCTAATCCTCTCAACAACCCTATGAGATACTAACTACTATTATCCCCCACTTTACAGATGAGGACACCATGGCACATACAGCTTAAGTAATTTGCCCAAGGTCATGCAATTGATGAGTGACAAAGCTGGGATTCCAACCCAGTCAGCCTAATTCTGGAGCCTCTGCTCTTACACACTGCCCTGCACCACCTTTGAGTGGGATGGAAAAACATAGGAGGAGAACCATGACTGACCCACATGTCAGGTTTACTTAGGTTACTGTGTTGCAATTAGGCAGTAGGTGAGGCAAGAGTAGAAAAGAGAGACCAGTTAGGGCCTATTTCAACAGTGTAAATGAGAGACGATGGTGATTTGGATGATTTAGTAGCAATGGAGGAGGTAAGGAGGAGTCAGATTCTGGATTCGTTGACAACTGGGCAGTGGAGTCTGGGAAAGAAAGAAGGATCATTGATGATTTCAAAGTTTTTATCCTGAATGACTTAAAGGACGGAGTTGCCATTTACTGAATGCGGAAGACTACCTAAAGAACAAATTAAGGAAAAAACTCCCTGAATCTTTTAGATGTCTTCTAAAAAAGGGATCTAAAAGGTCATTTTCGATGTCATTAGACACTCAAGTGAGATTGGAATAGATCTCACTTGTATATGTGAGTCTGGAGTTCAGAGGCAAAATCTGTCTACAAGATATAAATTTGAGCAACATTACCATATAAGCTTAAAAGACTATAATAAATCACCAAGGAAAAGGGGAAAAAAGAAGTCCAAGGACTGATCCTGGTGTACTCCAACATCACTCCAGAGATGCAGAGGAAATGAACAAATATTAAGAAGAGTGTCCGGTGAAGGTGGAGTAAACCTGGAAGGTTACAAGTTTGTAGAAGCCAAGTGAATAGAGGTTTAGGGGAAGTAATCTACTTTGTCAAATACCAATGATAGGTCAAATTATAAAAGATCTGAGAAACCATTACTGGATTCACAACACAGAAGTCAGTAATCATCATGGAAAGAATGGTAAAATATTGTGGGTTCAAGAGACAAAGACGGGAGAGCAATTGGAGATAGCAAGAACAGGCAACTCTTTCAAGTTTTGCTCTTAAGTGTAACAACTAAATGGGATGGGAGTTAGAGGTGGATGTGCAATCAACAAATAGAGGACTATTTCTTAAGATGCGAGAACTTGTAGAATGTTTGAGTGCTGGTGGGAAATATTCCAGAATGAATAAAAAATGGAGAGTTGTAATCTGTTTGAATAAGTGAGAGAGATTAGAATCTGGTTCTGAAGTGGTCACGAAGCACAAATATTTCATCCACAGTTACAGAAGGCAATGGACATGAGCACAGGTGTGTTTAGCACTACTATTTGTTTCTGTAAACTGATCACGTATTCAGCAACATTGCTACAAGATCTTATTAGTTATGATAATTGGGCTGTTGGTTTTCTTGTATTTCTTGTTGGTTTATGTAAATACTCTTAAATCTACAAAGAAAGACAGCTTTGTGTCTTGTCTTCTTTTTCAATTAATATGTTTCTGTGGTAGTCATTAGTAACATCCACCAATATTTCCATATCTTCCCTTTCTGGGTCCATGTTAGGATTTTACTTCCTGGGTCTTCTATTCTTGAGTGGAGCCATGTGACTATTTCTCACCAGCTGAGTTTTGAGACAAGTGACATGTATCACTTTGGAACCAGAGCATTTAATTGTGGATACTAGACCCTGCCAAGTTGCCATGTTCCCTTAGATACAATAACTGGCAATGTTTAAGATGGTGGCTATTCCACCAGTCCGCCTCTCCGAGTGTTAATGAGCCCAGCCCTTCTGCCAACCCATAAAGAACATTAAGCATGAGCAAGATATAAACTCTTGTGGTTTATATAATCTAGCCCATCCTGATTAATATGTCTCTTATTTGTTTATCTTATCTGGTTGCATTGGACAGTACTCCCAATACCATGATGAAGAGTAGTGATGGAGGTGGAGATTTTTGTATTATTAAACACCACTAAGTAATGTTTGCAGTAGATTTTTATTGAGTTAAGTAATTTTCCATTTATTTCTAGTGGTCCAGATTTTTAAAAATCACAAATAGTAATTGGATACTACCAAATACATTTTCTACTTCTATTCAGGTAACGTGATTTTTCTCCTTTAATCCATTAGTGTAGTAAATCTTTGTTATTAAATCATATTTGAATTCCTGGAATAAACCCTACTTTATCATGATATGTTACATTGTTAGACCTAATTAATATCTTATTTGCATTATAGCACTTATATTTCTAAGTGCAAGGGGCCTAAAATTTTCTTTTTCATATCATTATCATGTTTGGAAGAATGGTTTTTCTAGCCAATTATGCTATGAATTGGGCATATGTCTCTCTGTTTTCTGGAAAAAAATTAGTGGAGTAGGAATGATCTGTTCCTTGATAATTTGATAAAACTCAACAGAAAAATTATTTATTTTAATATTTTTAAATGGTTATTTAAACTTTTGGTTTGATTAATGTTCTCTACTATTTTTACCCAATTTCATTAATTTCTGCAGTTGTCTTTATTACTGTGGATCAACTGAGTTAAACATTAATAAAATGCCTGGGTCAATGTTACGTATAAAAATTACTGTCATAATTTTAATTTTCTTCTTTATTTCTTACTTGGGCTTAACTCTTTTGTACATTGTTAATTCTTTTTATAGATGAACAATCAGTTCATTTCACTTTAGTTTTTACTGTAGTAAATGTTTTAACGCTATAAATTTCCCACTGAATACCGCCTTTAACTACATTCCATAAATTTTGTCATGTAACAATTTTATATATTTGTTCTAGTTATGAAGTTATTGCTAATGATTTATGAATAATACTTCATACTTATTCTAATTATGAAATATCTACACACGGGTATTTAATAGTATGATTTTAGCTTCTAAACATGTGCCAATTTTTTAGCTTTCCTTTTGTTATTGATTTCTAATCTGATTGAATTATTTTGTGTAGTGTTGATTTTTTATTTATTGAAACTTCTTTGTCACATAGTATTTATACAGTTTTGTGAATGTTTTATGAGCATTCAACAGTACTAAAAATTTTCCATGTATATTTTATATTTCTATTTCTGTATAAGTCTATTATCCTGGGTATATTAACTATGTTATTCAAATCTTTTTCCTAATGCAATGTATATTCCACAATGATTCACATTCAGTGGGTCACAGTCAAACTCCAATAGGCATAGAAAGGCCTGGAAGTGACTAAACAAAGTACTGAATAAATTTGTCTAGTACCTACTCACCCCATAGCATCTTCAGATTTGAGTTCAGGGTAGGAAGCCAGCAGCACACGGAAGTTCATCCATTTGCCAATAACAACATTCAGCAAGTCCTTGTTACTTGTCACCTGTCTCAGAGTAAGGAGTGTCTTTATTGCAACACCATGACATTTCTCCACTCTGGGGCTTTGCTCCATTAATTATCCCCCTTTTTTTCTTTGCGTCATAATTCTCTCTACTGGCTTCACCTCTTCAGCCAAAAAACAAGTTCAATATCCCTCCATCCACCTTTTTTGTTCCCTTCCTTTCCTCTGGCACTTCATTAAATGATTTTTTAATGACTGACTCCACCACATCACCTCTAGTACCTCATATGTGGGCTAGAGCCATGAGATGGGGCAAAGACAAACAAGGGTAGAATCAGCCTCTAATGAGATACTGCAATAATCCAGGTGGAAGTGAAAGGGAATTTGGATTGATATGGTAGCAGTGAGGATGGAGGAAAGGCCTAAAGGGCAGAAGAAAGAATTAGAGTTTAGACAGTGGAAAGAAAGGTGTGAAATACTCATCTCAGAAAGTGAGCATTGCTAAAGACAGCGAAATAGGATTTTTGCAGCAGTGTTGTGTACCCACTTGAGACGAACATGAATTTATCAATATATCAATCTGCCCAGTTGGGTAATTTCCTCTAAAAATCTCAAATGCATGGATACTGTCAATCATGAAATTAGTAAATGATTTGGGAACCCATGATTTGCTAGCCATCTCTTCTAGATTAATCTTCTTAAATTAGTGTTGGATTTACTTATTTCTTTGCAGAAATATGTGCAACAGTTATCTATCCATTGCCTACAAAATAAAATCTACATATCTCTTAGCCAGGCATTCAAGTTCTCTCCATAATCTGACCAAAATAAAAAATTTCAGCTTTACCTTCTCTAAAATTGTCTGTGCACTTGACTTGGTGGTTAGTCAATATATCACATGGTAATATAGGGACAAGGGATCTTTTGTTTTGCTTTATTTCCTTTCAGAGTTCATCATCTCCCTTTCCTTTAGCAACTGCACTTAGATTTTCCTTTGGGAAATGACTTCTTCTAGACTTTTAATCCATACAGTTCCAGAAGAGCACCCTTTTGGTGAGAGGGATGCATAAATAACCGAGACCCACACACAGTAATTGGCTCAGGAAGCAAATATGTCCCTAAAGCCATGAAAATTAGAATCCATGAGCATCAATCCTGAACCGTTTCTGGAAACACGGTGGAGGACAAACAACCTCCTAACTGGTGGTGGTAAATGGGCAGAATGTAATTCTGAAACTTCTAGGGGCAATCTGGTCCACGTGAAGAGGACCTTGCTGAGAGTTAAGCCGACAGAAGAAAGAAATTCCAGAATAAAGAAGGGAATATTCTTGATAACATCATTTGCATTCTGTGACAGCCATGCCAGAAGGTGAACTCTTGGGTTTTTAAGTTATGTCACTAATGAACCCCCTTTGTTTCTGTAAGTTTGGGTTTGATAATTGAATCCTAAACATTCTATAACCTGCACAAGTAGCCACCCGCAACACAGTGTCCCAGCTCCAGAACTCTGAGGCATCCACTGTGTATAGCACTATTTCAATATTTAGGACAAAGTGGGTTATATGGTCATCTACATGGTTATGGACATTTCCTGCCTCTCCATCTAATAGCAGGTTATTTGAGGGCAGTTTATTGCAGACCCTAAATCCAGACTTCCTAAGATTTAAATCATGGCTCTGCCTCTTACTAGCTGAGTGACACTGAGCAAGTGTTTCACCTTTTTGTGTTTCTGATTCATCATCCATAAGATGGGAATTTGAACAGTAACACCTGAAAAACAAAACAAGCCAACAAATAAAAGAATGGAAGCACCAAAGAGTCGTTGTAAGGAGTTAATATATGTAAAGCCCTCAGAAAAGTATCTGGCACATAACAAGTAAGCTCTACGGGAGTGTGAGCTATTTTTGTTACAATTATTATCACAATGATGATGATGATCATTATTATTATTTGCAACCCCGTTGCCTACTGCAGTGCCCTTCAATTATAAAGAGTGAATCACTCTTAATTATTGTATAAGTGGATTTTAATATAGTATTTGTTTGCCTGATCCTGCAGTTTTAACATGGATCAAACTACCAACGCATCAGAAGGTAGCCCCTGTCATCTCAGCTCAGAATACTGTAAAAGTCCAAATCTTCCTGCCTCATTCCTGCTACTTCCATCACCTTCCCCTCCGTCCCTGCCTATACTCAGTTCCTGCCCTTTTAGTTTCATCTTTCTTGCCCAGCATCCAACAGGTGCTAGAACTTGATGATAGATTTCTCCTTGGTCATTTTTGGGTATCAATCCTCTGTCTTCCATCTGATTCTCCATCTTACAGTGGTTTCTCTGCATTACCACACCCTGGCCTTCTACCTGGAGGATCAGCTAACACTTAACAAAGAGCAGCCACTCCACTTTAAGGCTTTAGAACATACTCTAATCAGGATTCGGTATACAATCCCCAAGACACAGGAAGTAGCTAATACTATGTATTTCAAAGGGTTAAGTATGAAAATATATCTTCTCTTCAACTAAAAATTCCCAAGTCTCTTTCCCTACAAGTTAAAGGAGAATTTCTAGGTTAGGGAGCTCCATTCCATGTCAGCAGTAGTCAGTCTCATAAGTAGGATTAGAATGAAGATGGGGTCACATTGGTCACTTCCAACCTAAGGAAGGTGACTGGAAGGAAGAGGGACCAGTGAGTTTGCAGATCATGAGGACTACTGAGTCTACTTAAAGAATGCAAGACAGGGCTTCCCTGGTGGCGCAGTGGTTGAGAGTCTGCCTGCCAATGCAGGGGACACGGGTTCGAGCCCTGGTCTGGGACGATCCCACGTGCCGCGGAGCAGCTGGGCCCGTGAGCCACAACTACTGAGCCTGCGCGTCTGGAGCCTGTGCTCCGCAACAAGAGAGGCCGCGATAGTGAGAGGCCCGCGCACCGCGATGAAGAGTGGCCCCCGCTTGCCACAACTAGAGAAAGCCCTCACACAGAAACGAAGACCCAACACAGCCATAAATAAATAAATAAACAAACACTTTAAAAAAAAAAAACAACGAATGCAAGACATATTTATGACCTGGCCATTTTGAGATTTCAACACCCTCGCCAGCCTGGATGCAGAAGAAACTGCCATCATTCAGAATGTTACCTGAAGCAAAGTGTGGGATAAATTAGCAAAAGGCACAAAACCCATAAAAAACACCTATGATTTAAACACGAGACGTTTCCAATGTACTAAATTTGGAACGATGGGCTTATCCGTGGTCCTGCTGGAGGAAATAAAATGTTCAGCTTGGGAAATGAAGAAAGGAAACATATCAATGTTTTGTTCATCATGCTGGAAGAAATGGAGTTATCTGAACCATGTAAATTCAAAATGTACCCACTTTAAAAAAGCACATTTGCTATATTTGGAATACAATTTAAGAACTTAGAATTTCAAATTCCTAGAAATTCAATAGTGAAAATTTTAAGGCAATTTCTAGTTTTCATACAATAAATATCTATAAGTTGCACTTTTGTACATGAACACACTCAGTAGAAAACTTTTCTTCTACATGGCTTGCTACAAAAATTATCACAGGTCAAATAAAATCTCGTGAAAAGTTATATGATAACAGAGGGTGTCCTAACATGACACTGCATGTAATATTGGTTGATTTTACTCCCACCTAAAATGAAGAAGGCACATATACCATGTTAAATATTGAAAAGAAACTAATATTTATTTTAAAGGGAAATATTAGCATATTCATTAGATTTTAATGTATCATTTTTCCTACATTATTTTCCCTAGAAGCAGATCCTGAGATGAAAGTTCATATGTAAGTGATTTATCAAGGAAATCTCATTAGCAAAGCCAATAAAAGACTGAAGGAAGCAAGACAGTGAAGGGAATGAAGCCAAATGAGGGTGTGATCTCAAAGTCCCACACAGGGTAGCTTCAGCTTGATCCCAAGGAAAACTCTGGAGAGGAAATTACCCCTCAGAGTTATCTGAGTCAAGGGAGTTGGGCTTTCAAACTCCCACAGCCATTGGAAAAGGGTCATCAATATAGGGTCAGCCCAGAAGGACACAAATTCCCATGTGTTCAGTCAAAGAAGGCTCCAGTAGACTGAAGAAACTTCTCCCCAAAATTGCTATAGTTGATGGAATGATGGGAATAAAAGCATATTAAAGTCTGGGGATACACAGGAACAGGAAAAGAGATATTAGGGAATATGGATATAGCTCTGACGTTATTTACTACTTGGTTCTTTAATAATGTTCATTTATATAAGTAATACTTTATACCATTATTATTAACTTTATTATTTTAAAATACAGAAAGACACACTTTGCACAACTCAAAGATATCGTCTCAATATGAACAGATACAGTTAACTGCTATATAGGTCAACTCAAACCAACAAGTCTTCATTCTGTGATACACCATTTTTATTTACACATTCAAAAGTATTCATTTATTGGCCACCATGGAGAGCCCATTTAACGTTGTTGTTAATAACTTTGCAGTCACAAAGAACTTGTTTTGAATCCTGGCTCTACTGGTTACCAACTCCATGATTTGGAGCAAATGACTAAGTTCTCTAAGTCCCTGTTTACACATGTGAAAATTGGGGACAATCATATTTAAGGATTAAGTGAGATAATGCATGTAACTGATTTTGCATTGTGTCTGGTATGTGGTAAGTGCTCAATGTTACTTAATATAACAATGAAAATTATGATGATAATGTACAGGCAGGGTGATAACATCTGTGTATGGGACAGTATACTTGAAAGAAAAATAAGATATGGTTCCTGCCTTAAAGAGCTTAAGATTTTAGAAGGCAAGTCATGAATAAATATTTAGCATAGAAAAGATAATATGAGAGAACGACATATGATTGATACTGAATGAGATACTTAAAAATAGATGTCCCACCTCTACTCTCCCCTCCTCACTAATGTGTTCTCCACACTGACACTGGAGTTCTCTAATACACAGCTTTAATCGTGACACTCTCTCTCCTTTAATTGTCGGACTCCCTTTTACCTACATAAAACCGGGCAGGTTCCACAGCATTAACCTATGATCTATGTGTTCCCCATCCCCTGCAATCTACTATAGTTCAAATCTTTCACTTCATCCTAGTGTTCATTCTTCATCCGAGAACTATTAAGAATATGTAATATTTTTCTACATCTGAGTCACCACTCAAGTAGTTTCATCCATGTGGAATATCTTAACTTCTTAGTGTTGAAATTTCTCCACCCTTAGATGTCCAACCCAAGTGTCACCTCCTGTATAAAGCTTCCCCATCTCTCCCATTTAAATTACTTCCCCCTTGTCCATGTTCTTTTAGTAGATAGTTTTACTACTTAATGGTTTTTACACTTAATCATGTACTAGTAGATTGTATAAAGGAAAATGGCTGGGGAGAAGATGTTATGCACTGAGACTGGGTCAGCCACTCAGCAATGTCCACCAGAATGTTGGTCTTTGCACTAGACTGTAAGTTTCTTGAGGCCACGGATGACCTCTAAGATACCACAGAGGAGTTACAAAGAAAGGAAGAAAATCATCGTGGAAATAAAGTAGTGGAAATGTAGTGGAAATACACAATGTAGTGCAAATAAAGGGAAGATAATTTCAAGAAAGTATACAAGGGAATTGGTGTCAAATATTTCTGAGAAGTCAAGGAAAACAATGAATGAAAGAGACTTGCACAGGTTAGGACTTAGTTAATTTGGAAAATGCAATTCTCCAAACAAACCATACTTATATAATATATAAATATAATATATATATTTAATTTATATAATTTATATATTAAATTTATGTCTATGTATAGATATAGGCGGGAATAAATAGTGAAAATATGGAACTAGCGGTGTACTTTTAACCACGTACAAAAAAAAGCTATGAGACATGGTAGCTGGTGGTGGGAGGTTGAGATTTATGTCATGAGAAAGAAATTTGTGAGTTTTTTTAAAACCTGTTTTTGTTAAAGGATAAAGGGAAATGATTCATTTAAGAGGGAAATATTGAAAGTGCTAGAGAGAAGAATAATTTGAGAAGGAACTGTTTTTTTTTTAACTCCAAATTTTACTCTATAATTAATTGGTGTATCTGCCTAATTCTTATAATTCTAGAATATGGAAATTAAAAACACCCAAACTCCAGCTTGACCTTTTTGCACTGTAGCATTTTTCCATTACGTAGGTAGATTCATGTATTTGAATTGTAACAGCAATTCTTTGTCCACTGCTCCATTCTTAGGGACATTCCCAACTGGTTCAATACAGAACTAACTGGGTCTGCAAGGCTGATGTTCTCCCTTCAAGCACCTGAGCCCACACGAGGTGGCCAGATTCCCCAGCCTGTTAGCAGAAGCTTCTGGAGAGCAGCTTGTCTGTCCATGGGAGGTGAGTTGGCAGGTGTCCACACTGGGTGGTGTGCTTACTGGGAGTCGTTTCCAGATCAAGGGCCTTTCCTTTCCCTCCCACTCTGGGGACTCCTAGTCTCTTCCTCCAGTTCTTTCCTTCTAGAGTCACCACTCTGCCCTTCTTTTCCCTTTCCCCAGCCCCAAGCCCTCAATCTTCTGATCTATAATAAAAAATTGACCCAAGAATCTTCATTTAGCATTCAAGTCAGTGGTTACTTTTAATCTTTTTTCAGCATTGGTGTGGGCTGAAGAGGGAAAAAAGAACCCTCAAAAGATACAGAGAACAGATTGCTGGTTGCCAGAGGTGGGGATGGGGGATGAGCAAAATGGATGAAGGGGGTCAAAAGGTACAAATTTGCAGTTACAGAATGAATAAGCCATGGGGATGTAATGTACCACATGGTGACTATCCTTAATACTACTGTTTGCATATCTGAAAGTAGCTTGGAGAGCGGCTCTTGTAAGTTCTCATCACAAGGGAAAATTCTGTTAACTATGGATGGTGACAGATGTGAACTGGACTTATTGTGATCATTTTGCAATATATACAAATATCAAATCATTACATTGTACATCTGAAATCAATATTATGTTATGTCATTTATAACTCAATAATTTAAAAAAAAGAACCCTTAAGATACTAGAGAGAGCAAAAAAGAGTAGGAAAATATACTAAAAACAGATTAATGACCTGAAGCATCATTTTGGCATGTCATCAAATAGATTAATAATAATAATAATATAATGTCTAACTTTACTGAGTGCTACTGGTCTTATATATAAGACTTATGTAATCATAAGCCTTGGGCAAATCAATGAGAGAAGTGCAATTATTTTTGCTATTTTATAGATAAGAAAACCGAAGCACAGAGAAGTTTAAATATTCTGCCCACGGTTACTCAGCGAACAAGTGTTAGAACTGGAATTTTGAGTCTAGACTGTCTAGTTCCAGAGTCTATACTGTTAATCATCCCACCATCCTTCATGGATATAATATTAGTTTTGCTGAAATACAGTTTCTCCTAACACAATACTTTTGTATATTTCAAAAAAAAAAAAATATATATATATATATAATTTGGGCTTCTCTGGTGGCGCAGTGGTTAAGAATCCGCCTGCCAATGCAGGAGACATGGGTTCGAGCCCTGGTCCGGGAAGATCCCACATGCCGTGGAGCAACTAAGCCCATGTGCCACAACTACTGAGCCTGCACTCTAGAGCCCACATGCCACAACTACTGAGCACGCGTGCCACAATTACTGAAGCCCATGTGCCTAGAGCCCGTGCTCCACAACAAGAGAAGCCACCGCAATGAGAAGCCTGTGCACCGCAAGGAAGAGTAGCTCCCGTTCGCCGCAACTAGAGAAAGCCCGTGCGCAGCAAAGAAGACCCAATGCAGCAAAAAATAAAAATAAATAAATTAAAAAAAAAATTTTAAATACATATAATTTTATATTATTACTTTGTAGACAAAGATTATTTCATACAAGTCAGTGAATTAAAAATTAAGATTTTTGGTTCCTATATTGGTCCAGCTACAAAAGTACACAGTATAATTGTGGCTGTCTAGTGAACGTAATCACATAGAGAATATTTTCTGTAAGATTCTGAGTGGAGGAACACTAACTAGTACATTAATTACTCTGATTTACATTAATGATTTATAAAACCACATATAACGTGCCATGGAACTGTGTAGGGGGTTTAGATACATGGAGAAATGTGGGAACTGACAAAATAGACTTGTCTCAGTTGTATGATTTCAATTTAGCTTTTAAATAAGTGCTTTCCACATTGCTTGAGTAATTAGAAAACCACCTGCAGATATATAGTGTGGTTCTGTCATATGGGTTCTCAGGTAGGTAATTATAGTTTACCTCCATACACATATTATGAATATTCTCAACATCAAAGTGAAGCCTTCCTGAGAAAATCATTTATGGATACAAACAGAAGAGCTCCTGTGGAAATATTAAAAACTGGTAATTATCTCTTGGTCTCCCAAAGAATTTCTATATAGGATTCATTCCCCTTAATGTTGGCAGAATATAAAACAGTAGTTCTCAGTCTCTTGTTTGCTCATTCAAAGCAGCTTATTGTGTCTTCAAAATGTAGATTTCTGGACACTCCCAGAGATTCTGATTCATTAGATCTTGGGGGGCAGAGGGGGGAGGCTTAGAGTCTGTACATTAAACAAGCCCCCTCTGGGAATTCTGATGCACATGATCAGCCCACCATACTCTGAGAAACACAGATCAAAGGATGTCAGAGCAACGTATGTGTTGTGTCCTGACATGGATGCTTTGCTCAGGGAGTACCTGGACAGAGGGCCGTGTACCTGGGTCTACCTACTAGGCAGATCAGCCACTTACTGACGGGTGAGTTTGTGAGTACATAGTTGAGGCACCTCCCTCAACCACTGCTGAAGGATTCAATGACAGGAGTTTGGAAACGAACACAAAAATTAGTTAAGAAGGACTGAACCTGGAATATAGAATGAACTACCTGCCATTTATTCAACAGTTAATGTAAGAAAAACATGTATACAGCAGATTTTAGGAGGTGTCATTAATACCTATCCTTCCTCATTCAAGGACTAATGAAAATTGTATCCAGGTGAGGTTGGGGTCATGTTTTTGTCCTATTACTGCATAAATCATCCCCTTTCTTTGTCTTGCTATCATGGAATCTGCCGATTCCCATCTTGTCTCATAGGTGTTAATGTTGATTCTGCCATTTGCTAATGTAAAAATACTTTTAGACTATCTTAATTGTTCATTAAGGTCTTTACCAACTGTGTCTGTAACTCTGGCTGTTCATATTTTTCTTAGCTACTGCACAGATCTGTGTAGAATTAAAATGTGTTTATCTTTCAACTTGGTGAACGTGTTAGCCATGTCCAGTTGTGACAGCCTAGGAACAGGTATAATCTTTGTTATGACAAAGTGAGGATGATAGAGACAGCTTCACCTTTTCACAGGAAAAGAAAGGCTGCTAAACTGAGTGATGTCTGAAACAGTTTCCATCAAAGGGCAGAAAGTTTTTACTTTAGTATGTGTCACATAATTCAATGCCCAACTGGATGCTGCCATTTAAACATACCATTCCCTCCTCCTATGGGTTTTATGAGCTGAGTTAAGGTTACCATGTTGGTTCTTTTGTGACACAGAGTTGCATCAAAATCTGCTTGTTGGGGTTGCCGTTTGTGATGGAAAAGATGTTTTTAGTGTTTTAGGAAAGTTGGGATTTTACAGATTATATTTTTTTAGGTGGGGATATACCATCATATAGGTTAGGTTTTCAACATACCAAGACCTGCAGAGAGACAGTGGATATTTTCAATCATTTTTTCCAGTAATAATTTAATTTCCTAGGAAAATAATCACAGGATAAAAATCTTTCTCTACATCCTTCATTGTATAGTTTTTAATGCTAAAAATTTTAATTCATAAACGGTGCTAAAAGGAAGAGTCAGATAGTTACATTTGTGCATCTGCAACAGGCATCTAGTGTCCAAGGTATGTCAGGTAAATTGTGCCCAGAGAAGGACCCTTAAGTAACCTGTATCACAGGAACTGCAGTGCGTGTGATGGGGCACAAGGTCAAAAATCTGCACCTGAAAATCTCTCTGGGAAGTTTCTGCTGCCAATCAAAGAACTGCCATGTTTCAGCTCCCTTAAAAAGTAGGGGGAGAAATCTGCCATCCTAAGCACAAAGAAAGCAAAATAAAATTTGGCTTCCCCATGAAGGTTAAGTTTTTTAACAAACAAACAAAAAATAGGAGAAGAGCAACTCTCTGCATTCTGCTTTAACATAAGTTCATTCTAGTTACATTCTGGTGACAGAACTTCAGAAGCAGCTGTCTTGCTTCTTTTTTTTGTTGCTGTTTTTTCCCCTCTGATATATATCATTATTTCTCATGGTCTTCACAGTCTCCATTTTTGAGGTATCCACCAATTCTCAAGATTCTAAAGCTTTTGTCCTGCCCACTTGGGTGAAATTTGGGGAGTAAGTTTTTGCTTTTTCCTCAAAATTTCTTTGCCCAGTTAAAACTCTAAGAAGCAACCAGCATTTGCATTTTTAATACTTTCAATACAAAGAAACGTGTCAGCTTGATTAAACTAAAGACAAAGTTGAAATTTTTTCCAAAACAATAAGTTTGAAAGGTCAATGAGATATTGGTTCATTAATTGTAACAAATACCATAGTAATGTAAGATATTAACACAAGGGAGAACTGGGTGTGGGTATAAAGGTACTCTCTGTACTATCCTTGAAATTTGTCTTAAATCTAAAATTATTCTAACGAAATATATGTTTTAAAAAAATCTCAGTGGTTACAAAGAGCAGAGATAAGAGAGGTAAGAATTGTGAGACTTTACAGATTATCTAGTCCAACCAACTGCTAAGCATTGAACCCTTTTCATCAACATCACCTATAAAGGTTCACCCAGCCTAAATACAACTGAATTGCATTTTAATCAGAAATACCTCTAAGCCAAGGCAACTCAAAAAGGATATTTTTGGAGAACCCTTAGAGAAAGTTCTTCCCTTTACTGAGTCTAAGGTTGTCTCTCTGCACCTTCCATTTTGGAGCTTTCTTTGGGGTCCTCATAGGCCACTAGGTCAAGGACAGGGGCTCCTCCATCTCATACTCTCAGCTCAATACTTGTTGAATATGAAACAAACCTAACCCCCTGTATTAGTTTTCTAGCTACCATAACAAAATACCACAGACTAGGTGGCTGTAACAACAGCAATATATTTTCTCACAGTTCTGGAGGCTGGGGTTCAAGATCAAGGTGTTGGCAGGTTTGGTTTCTCCTGAGACCTCTCTCCTGGGTTTGCAGAGGCCACCTTCTTGCTGTGTCCTTTTCTCTGTGTACACACCCCCAGAGTCTCTTCTTATAAAGACACCAGTTCTACTGGCTTAGAGCCCCATCCTATGACCTCACTTCACATTCATTACCTCTTTAAAGGCCTATTTCCAAACACAGTCACTTTGGAGGTTAGGGCTTCACCATATGAATTTGGGGGGAACACCATTCGGTCCATAATACTCCATTGAAGTATTAAATCCCTTCAAATATTGGAAAATTTCAATGAGGTACCACAGTATACTAGTTAGGGGTGTGGACCAGTTAGTCGACCTGGGTTCAAATCCCAGTTCAGGCACTAGTTAGTAACATGGCTAACCTTGGGCAGCCATTTAATCTCAGGGAGTCTTCACTGTCTTACATGGAAAATGAGGATAATAATGGCAATTACTCAATTAGTATTGTGAGGCTTGCATTCACAGTTCATGTATAGCACTTAACCGTATCTAGCACATGGTAGGGCTTTACTTAATACTAACAATGATAATAATCTCTCCTGATCTTCCTCTGAACTAAGAAACACTTACTTTCTATTTGATGTGGTTTCAGTCCCCTTAACCGTAACTGTGTAACCTCCAAGGGATCGCCTAGTTGTCCCTGAACATGGGTTAGACTAAGCCTATCATTTCCATGGGGTTGCAAACAATATCCTAATACTAGAAGCTAAGAGCCCATTTACTCTTTTGGCACTTACATCACAATACATTCATATTAAGGTGTCCAGTAAAACCCTCGAGTTTTGTTGACTCCTGAGTCTTTTTCTTTGGAGATTTCTGCCAAACCAGGTCTCATTCTTACCTATTTGGAAAGGTCAGTTCCCCGTGACAAAAGTCATAATTATATATTCATTCATATTAAATTTTACCTTGTTGGCATCTACATCTTTAGCTCATTATCTTTGTGTTTACAAATCATTTCACTTCTTATAAATAATATGTTTAAGATTTTTCTCTAGATCCATCCAAGTTTATTGATTGGTGTAGAGGAACAGCTCTGCCCTGGTGACCTTGCAAGTACCTGTATAAACAAAGCTGGAACTGCAGCTTACCTGAGTCCTGGCTGAACACCATCCTGGAATGGAGAGAGGTTTGGAGGTCTCTAAGGAGCTGCTATGATGCCATCTCCCACTTCCCTCCGTACCTCCCTGAAAGGATGCTATCAGACAGATTCTCATCATCTCCTAGGTTCTGATGAAGCACAGGCAACTTAGCAATGTGACATCCCACAACTAATGTTGGAATCATTGCCCCCTCTTATTTTTGGTGCATGGGACAAGGACTTGGGAGCCAGCACCCTGACTTACTCTTCTCCCCACTGTCTGTAATAGATTAACTAAACCTCATTGTATCTCAACTGTTTGATTAGTCAGATCTTGGCTTTGCCTTGTCTTCTAAGTGTGGGTGAGCTTGATAGTGTGTAGAAGCTTCTCATTTTTTAAATATCAGAAATAAACTTACCCAACTCAGATTCTTCCTGAATCTTCTATTCCTCATAATTCCTCAAACGGCAGTTTGATGGTATCACTTGCAATTTTTCAGTAGCCTGCGTTGCAAGTCACTGTGGCCAGGATGCTATAATTTATATCAGCTGGTGGTTGCTAGTTGCTTTCTTATCTTTTCATCCATTTGAACTTCATTTCACTCTTATCCAAGTTCATTTCACACCATATAGCCTTTGTTGCCTATGCAAACTTCACCTGCCATTATTCCACCAAATACTTTAACTCTAGAGTTTCCCAACCTATGACTCCTGGATAAGCTTTTTTACACTGAGGTACACATTCATTCTTTTATCCAGACACTCACCAAGTGGTGACTAATAAGGGACGCTAGGGTACCAAGTAAGGGGTTAACACTTACCTAAGGTCCTTAATAGGTGTCAGTTCTTTACGTATATGAACCTTTTTGATCTTCACTACAGGCTTATTTAGTATGTTCCATTATTGTTGTGTCCATTTTTATAGATCATTAAAATGACACTGCAAAAGGTTAAATATCTTCTAATTATTACAAGATGCACAAAGCATGATTCCAGAGCTTCAGGGGCTCACAGTTCAGTTACTGTTGAGCCTGTGACATTTAGGTCATTGGTCCAGATGACCTTAACTGACATACTAGTGAGAGCTTCCTGAATTGGAGGCTAACAGGAGCAGAGGAAATGGTGCCAACTGTGGGGAAACTGGAAAAAAAAAAAGACGATGAAAAATAGAGGAAGGGGACAAGAAATGTACCAATGAACAAAGGGCAACATCCTTGGTTATGGGTTGAATTATGTCCCCCAATGAGACGTGTTCAAGTCCTAACTCCCCATACCTGTGAATATAACCTTATGTGGAAATGCAAAAGGAGCTTTGCAGGTGTAATCAAGTTAAGATGAGGTCATACTTAATTAAAGTGAGCCCCAATCCAGTATGACTGGTGTCCTTATAAGACGAGAAAACACAGAGGAAGGAGAACGCCATGTGAAGACAGACACATAGGGAGAAGAAGGCCATGTGAAGACGGAGGCAGAAATTGGAGTTGTGCTGCCACAAGCCAAGGAGCGCAGGCTACCGGGAGTTGGAAGAGCCAGGAAGGATCTCCTCTCAGAGGCTTCAGAGGGACTCTTGTCCTGACGACACCTTGATTTTCAGGCTTCTAGTCTCCAAGCTGTGAGAGAACAGATGTCTGTTCAAACCAAACAAAAACAAACACCTTAGAGACTTCCCTGGTAGTCCAGTGGTAAAGAATCCCCCTTACAATGCAGGGGACACGGGTTCGATCCCTGGTCAGGGAACTAAGATCCCACATACTGCAGGGCAACTAAGCCCATGTGCCACAACTACTGAGCTCGCACACCTCAACTAGAAAACCCGCACTCCACAACTAAAGAGAAGCCCGTGTACCACAATGAAAGATCCCGCGTGCCTCATCGAAGATCCCGCACGCCGCATCGAAGATCCTGCATGCCGCAAACTAAGACCCGATGCAGCCAAAAATAAATAAAATAAATTAAGAAAAACCAAAAACACTTTAGATTCAGAGAACAGAGGAGTGGTTACCAGAGAGGAAGAGGTGGGCATGGAGAGGGTGAAATGAGTAAAGGGGATCAACTAAATCGTGACAGATGGAAACTAAATTTTTGGCAATGAGCACACTGTAGGCTTTCAGAGGTAGAAATGTTGTACATGTGAAAATTATGTAATGTTATGAACAATGTTATCTCAGTAAAAAATAAATTTAAAAAATAAACATCTGTTGCTTTAAGTCATCCATTCTGTCATACTTTGTTATGGTAGCCCTAGCAAATGAACACATCCTTCAAGGCGGATTTAAATGCCACATTGCTGGTGAATATATTATTGGACACTTCTCACCTCAGAATTAATCACGCATCTGTAGCACACCCCTAAAACTCGATTCAAACCTAATTTGAATTGTCTGTCTTACAGTACGCACATTTGTCCACTCGCTTGAGGCTTTAACACTTGGGTCTTCACTGCACATTGCCTTATATATATAGCAGTTGCTCAGTGAGTATTTCTTGATTGGAATTATTGACCTGAGTGATTGCAGGGAAGAAAGTAGAGTTTATGGGTTAAACAGCTGCACTCAAAATAATGTGTTTCCACAAACTTCTTGTATTTGAGGCAATGTGAGAATTCCATCAATCCAGATGTGATTCTAATAAAAATTGTTTTTCTCATGAAATGGGAAAGAAAACATTATAACTCTAAGCTAATTATTCTGTATATCATTTCTGGTTGAGTAAGGCTTAGCCCTAGTACTTGAATAGCAAAACTTTAGTAAAGAAAGCTATAATGGATGCAAATAAGTTAACTCTCAGTTGACAACTTCAGCACTTAATGGCAATTTTTCACACCTCAAAGAGCAGCTCTCTGCCTCTGAGGTCATGTTTACATCCCCCTCTCTGTGCCACCTACATTCACCCAGGGTAAAAAATTCCCACGTGATCCTGTGAAAAACAATTTCATGCATGCCAAAAACCATATAGCCATAACTTTTGCATTATTTTTTTGTTCACTTCATGACCATTGTCCATTTCCATCTAAAATTGAATAATCATTATTAATACTACTTTTATTGAAATAGCCATTTGGGGAAATTATAGTATAATTATGAATATCTTTTCTCCCTCATTAAAATAATAACTCCCTATGAGGATGACAGCATTATTTATAATGCTTTGTGTCCCAAATAGGACCAACTGCATGCCTGGCATATTTTAGGTACCAAATTAACCCTGGTTGAATTGAATTTAGGATACTTACACTGTGGCCCTATTCCACGAATGCATATAAACTGAAAGTTTGCAATATATTTCAAATGAAGAGAAACTGTGAATCAAAAATTACAATGAATTACAATTACAAACTGAGTGAACACATCATGGATTTCTTTACAAGTTTACTACAGCTGTCCAGATGGGTTACAGAGTTGTGCAAAGAGGCCACGGACACATACCTAGTCTAATTTCCCAATTTTTGTAGTCAAAGACACAGGACTTAAAGGAAGAAAGGTTCTAACCTGAAGAGGGACAAATGTACCCAGGATGACTCTTGGCACAGTGTTGGAGCATAAGCTAAGCAGCTCTAACAAAGAAGCAAACACAATGGCTTCAACAAGACAGAAGTTTCCTACTCTGTCGTATAACAGTTCAGGTGGCAAGTGGTCCAGGGTACACAGGAGTCTCTACTCCACAAGATCGTATGGCAATCCCAGGTCCTTCTGTCTTGGTGTTTTGCCATTCCCTAGTATGGTGTCCTAATCTTAATACTCAAAACTGGTTCAGCACTTGTTATTACTCTGGGTTTTCCAGGGAAACAGACCAATAGGATACAGATATATAGATATTATAGATATAGATATATACCTATGTCTATGTCTCTCTCTCCCTCTCTGGAGAGAGATTTATTGTAAGGAATTGGCGCATGTGGTTGTGGAGGCCAAGAAGTTCTCAAACCTGCTGTGCAGCACAGGGAGCTCTGCCCAATGCTCTGCAATGGCCTAGATGGGAAAAGAATCTAAGGAAGAGTGGAGATATGTGTATGGATAACTGACTCGCTTTGCTGTACACCTGAAACTAACACAACATTGTAAGTCAACTATACTCCAATAAAAATTAATTTAAAAAAATCTGCAGATGTTTATAGTATGTGCATGTCCTATGAACATTATTTGTGTTCACTTTGTACCCCAAAGGCCACATCCACAATTTTTCCAGACAAGCTTCTCTGTATTGGGCCATAGGTTAAGTAATTGAGCAATTGGACACTGCTATATCTGACTCTTGGCTGAATTTGTTTCTGGTTCTGGTTTTGATTGTTCTTGGATGATTGCGTCCATACTAGTGGCAGCAGTGTGGAAGGTGGCCTTTAATATTATGGTCAGTTCATTAAGAGATTTCTATTGGGTATAATATGTCAGGAATGGGTATGACAGGAAATGCAGAATCTGGTATATTATTAGCCTTTTTAATATTTATATTTGTTTTGTATCTGCAGTAAAATGGGCTCCTTAAACTCCACTTGCTTCATCCAAAAACTCTAGTCTTTTATATTTTCACTTATTAGAAGCCCAATATTAACAAAATCTGTGAAAATGCAATTTCTAAACTAAAGATGAAAAGAAACCAAACCTCTCGCAGGTTTTCTTTGATTTTTCTAAATGAACGAATAATTCCAAATTAATGTCCCCTCAGGGTCTTTAAATAGGCTAAAGAAAGGAAAGAGAATAAATTTTTATCAATTCAAATTAGACAAATTTATCCAGAAAAATAAGTTTCTAAAAGCCATGTAAACCAAGAATTAATGAGTGCCCAAAATATAACTAAGTTCAGCCTTTAAAAAATGACGAAAATCAATGACATTATTATAAGGTACGTGGACAACAGAAAAAAAATGTTTTGCCAAATTCAGAAGAGAGTAGCGAAATCACATACATTCTCAACAATTATGCTTCCTCAACCAATCTAATGGTACTTCATTATACGGTTTTGTCTCATTAACTGAAAAACATTCTTAATAGCAACTGAGACTTCCATTTATGAATAGGAAATGCCTGTTGAGTAGTTTCATATACCTTAGTTACTTCTGGAGGAAATTTTTAAAACACATAATAAGTTCTCTTAAAATTTAATGGAGTGGGGTCTTCACTTCTAGCTATGCTAGAGTAACTGGGACCATACTTGTCCACCATCACAAAGACCTACAGAAATGGACAAAATATGTGAAACAACTGTTTCTGGACATTAGAAAACATGCAGCAAAAACTATGATTCCCCAAGAGAGGAAAAAACATTCAAAGTGAGCACTACAGTCACCCCAGTTTTCTGCCTGGAGGCACATTACAGACCATGCTGGAAGAGAAAACCCAAGTACAGCTCAGGAGTGGCACTGAGTTCATGAGGGAAGACTGGAATTCAGGGAAGCCCATGTGGTTAGAATTTGTGGTAAAGAACCAGAGAGGAGGGAGCTGCTATACAAAGAAAAAGCACCAGGAATCTGCATAGGAATCTGCTCCAGACTACAACTGAATACTCAGTTGTGCACTCATAGGGTGAAATTTCACAAAATCAGGAAAGAACAACTGAGAAACAATCAGAGCTTAAGTAGGGCTGAGAGATGTTTGAGTGTAGCCAGCCAGGGTGGACAGGCCTCTTTGCCCACTGAGAGTAGAGACCTGAGAGTGTCACTGCTAAGTGGTAGGGGTAAAACAGCCTTACAGTGAAGGCTACACTAGACAAGCCCTTACAAACAAGCCTCTAAAGAATCAGACAAACCCACAAGTAATTTAACTGCCTTAAGACAGAAGCAGCAAACACTCAACGGCAAAGAATCACAGTTCACAGACTTCAGTTAAAATTAATAGACTGAGAAGCTGGAAAATGTGGCCCAATAACTATGAAAAAAAGCAGTCAATAGATGATAAGTAGAAATGAGTTATATGATGGAATTACAAACAGGGACTTAGAAGAGGTATTATAAATATATTCAATATTTTAAAGAAAAACATACACATAACGAAAAATACAAAGAAGAACCAAATTAAATCCTGGAGATAAAATATACAATATCTGAAATAAATAATCCAATGGATGAGTTTAAGAGAGATTAGACACTTTGGAAGAAAAGACCAGTGAAAAGAACAGAAACTATCTAAACTGAAGAACAGAGCGAAAACAGATAGAAAATGAACAGAACTTTGATGATTTGGGGGCAATTGTGGGCTAACTTATGTGTAAGACAAAGAAAAATATTCAAAGGAATAAGGCTGTGGGTTTTATGAATTTTATGAAAACAATAAACACAGAGATCCAAGAAATATACACACAACAGAAACCACACCAAACACATAATGCAATTTCTGAAAACCAATGATAGAGGAAAATCTTAAAAGTAATCAGAAAAAGACAAATATTTTATAATAAATTAATTCATCAAAGGACATAACAATCTTAAGTTTGTATGTACCTAATTACAGAGTTTAAAATCCACTAGGAATAAAATGACAAAAAAGAAGCAGACGAATCCAAAATTACGGCTAGAGACTTCAATAACGCTCTCTCAGCAAATGATAGAACAATTAGACAGAAATCAATAATATAGACATCTCAAACACCACCATCAATCTAACTAACCTAATTTACATTTATAGAATGCTCTATCCAATAACAGTAGAATGCACATTCTTTACACATGCTCATAAAACATTCAAAAAGATAGATTATATACT
This sequence comes from Eubalaena glacialis, assembly GCF_028564815.1. Lineage (NCBI taxonomy): Eukaryota > Metazoa > Chordata > Mammalia > Artiodactyla > Balaenidae > Eubalaena > Eubalaena glacialis. The sequence continues at coordinate 49,864,301 of NC_083720.1, forward strand.
GAGTATAAAACAAGTCAAATTTGAAAAGACTGAAGACTTACAAAGCGTGTTCTCTGATGACAAAGGAATTCAATTAGGAATCAGTAACAATAAAGATACCTGGAAAACCTCCCAACACACTTCTAACGAACACATGATCAAAGAAGAAATGATGAGGAAAGTTTAAAAATATTTTTAAATGACTGAAAAGGAAAGAAAACATAAAAATTGTGGGGAACAAGCTAAAGCAGAATTTAGAAGAAATTTTATAGCTCTAAATGCTTATGCTAGGAAAGAAGAAAAATCTAATATAAATGAACAAAATTTCCACCTTTAGAAGGGAATAGCCTCAACTTGATAAAGGGCATCTATAAAAACTCTATACCTAATTCATATTTAATAGTGAAAGACTAAATGCTTTTCCTTTAATATTAGAAATGAGGAAAGAGAAAGAAAACACATACAAATTAGAATTAAAACTGTCTTTATTTGTAGGCAACATGATCACCTAAAGAATCTCAAGAAAGTTACTTTAATTTTTAAGTAAATTTAGCAAGTTGCAGATCTATATATGTGTGTGTGTGTGTATATATATATATATATATATATATATATATATATGTATGTATATATGCACACATAGTTTTTCTATATGTTATCAATGAAAGTATTCCTTCTTTCCTTGCCTGTTAACCCTGTTTTGCTTTGTTCCACTGCCAGTTCTCAGCTGTTAAATTTGTTATCCAGCCTTCACACGTACTATATACAAAACAAAACCCTCAGTTAATCATCACTCAGGAAAAGCCTCACACTGCTGTAGATTACAAAAATGGCCACAAACTCTTCCCATCTTGTACGCACACTCCTTTGAAATATGACGTTATCCCTCTTGCTCTTCCCATCAAGAAGGGTAGTCTATTCTTTACCCCTTGAATTTGGACTTGGCCATGTGACTTACTTTAGTGGATGGGACATTAGTAAATGTGTCAGAAGGAAAGGCTTAAAAAGTGCTTCTACAGTGAAGGTTACTTTCTCTTAATGCTCTGTGAACTCTGCAATCACTCTATGAAGAATCCAAAGTTAGTCTACTAATAGGAAAGAACATGTGGTCAAACAAATCATCCCAACTGAGGTCTTCCTACACCATCCAGCCTCACACAGAGCTGCCAGCTGACCACAGAGATAAGCCAAGCTGTCTCAAACCAAAAGAAATTCCCACCCAACCCACAAAATTGTGAAAAATAATGCTTGTTAAGCCGCTACATTCTGGGGTGGTTTATTACACAGTAATAGCTACCTGATACATGCTACTTCTGTTTTCATTTCAGTAGTGAAAACAAATCACATGCTCACAACTCACTTCAACGACCAGCATATCCAGCAGGTTTGGGGGCGAGATCCTAACAGATAGTAATGATTACGCCTCAATGGTTAGGTTGTAAGTCACCTTTATTCTTCAGAGATGTAGATGTTTAGAAGTAAAAATCATATGATGTCGAAGTTTGGTATAAAATAGTCTTCACAGAATGAGCAGACAGGAGGACGAGGACAAAAAGGAGAGAAATAGATGAAGGAAGCATGACATGTCGATGATAATTGATTACAGGTTATGGATGAAGGGTGTATTCATCTGCTTGGGCTGCCATAACAAAACACTACAGATGTAGTGGGGGCTTAAACAACAGATGTTTTCTCACAAATCTGGAGGCTGGAAGTCTGAGATCAGTGTGCCAGCATGGTAGACCTCTGGTGAGAGCTCTCTTCCTGGCTTGCAGGTGGCCGTCTTCTCACTGTGTCCTCACGTGACCTTCCTCGGTGTGTACATGTGGAGAGAGAGAGGGATGGCTCTCTCTCTTCCTGTAAGTCTAACAATCCTAAGAGATTAGGACTTCATCCTTGTGACCTCATTTAACCTTAATTACCTCCTAAAAATCCTATTTTCACAGAGTCACACTGGGGTTAGGGCTTCAACATATGAATTTGGGGCGGGGGGCACACAAGTCAGTTCATTACAGAGGGGAATTCATACTACTATTTCCGATTTTTCACGTTTGTAAGCTTTCCTAAAATTTATAAGTATTCCTGTATTTTGTCCCCTATTGTCTGTTTATACTTCATTCAGTGAGAGACAAAAATATTCCCTGAGAGAAAATTCTGGAAGGTTCTACAGTCCCTTTATACCATTAACAATTCTTGATTAAGTAGTTAGAAAGTCCAGTTCAAGATAATAAAGCTGTGAATCTGCTTTGGTATCCAATCTTCTACTCTCTTCTAGGTTGTTGTAACTACAATAGTTCCAAGGCAGCAACAGGAAAGGCATGGAGACCACCTTCTCCATTTCCGTTCCTTATCTCCCCCATCTACCTGAAGGCCGCTTTAGCTTCTATCAGAAATGACACGTTGGGGAAAGGGACAAGAAAAATTTTAACTGGAACTGTCATACATTGGCCTTGAGCTCTCTGGGCCCTACTCTGCTACAGTTTTGTTGACATAGATAGATGCGCATGGTCATTTGAAATTCCTTCCTTAACAGGAAGTCAATGGCTCCAGACTCTTCCTGCGGAGACCTCCCTGCTCCTACAGAGGGCACTGTTGGATAAATCTGATGAAAACCCCATACCGGGTCTCTCTCTCCTGTGAGGTCCACAGCTGGCCCATGGGAAATATTCACCCATCCTTCTCCCCATATTCTGTGCCTGCGAACCTACCTCACGGCAACAGCACTCTCTGAACTCTGTCACCAAAGCAGCACTCTGTGCGTTACTTTCCTATTGTCACAAATTCATGATTTTACAGTTCTGGAGGTCAGATGTTCAAAATCAGTTTCACTGGGTAAAATCAAGGTGCTGGTAGGACTGTGTTACTTCTGAAGGCTCAGAAACCATTTCTTGCCGCTTCCAGCTTCTGGAGGTTACCTCCATTCCTTGGCTCGTGCCTCACTACTTCCATCATCACACCTCCTCTGACCCTCCTGCCTCCCTTTCAAAAGAGTCCTTTTAATTACACTGGGCTCACATGGATTATCCAGGATAACTTCCCTATCTCAAGATCCTTAATCACATTTGCAAAGTGCTATTTGCCATGTAAGGTAACATGTTCACTGGTTCCGGGGATTAGGATGTAGACATCTTTGGGGGGGACCATTATTTTGCCTATACATCCTGTCTACCACATTTCTTGGAGGTAGGGGTGTGTGTGTTGGACCCTAATTCAATATGCCTCGATTTCAAAGAACACATAAGCGGCCTTTCCGGGTTTCCTCATGGAAGTCCCTCCCACTAGGCTTGAGGTAAAGAAGGTAGCACACTGCACTCCTCACCCAAGGATGGCAACTGGTCCTCCAAAGATCTCTTCTCCAGTCTCTTCACAAAAGCCTATCTGACCTCTTCTTTGATCCTTACGTCTGTCAGACGGATATAGTTGTGGAATGTGTTCCTTTAGTTCTTTAGTTAAATTTACACGTGATGCTTTCAGTCCATTTGGTATCCTGATATTGCCAATACTTCAAATGGGCACCTTAGTTGAAACTGAGGCAGGGAGCATTCCATTCTAACATCCTGTACATAACTATTTCCCTAAAGTAGAAATATGAAGTAGATCTTCAGGAATTGGTAAATTCTTCAAGCATGTCTTATTTTGTGACAGAATAATGTATTTGATGAGTCAAAAGGAACTTCATTATTCAAAGGTGATTACTAAAGGAACAACATTCTGTCAAATGCAAAAATATTTTTAGGAGAGTATTTTTGCTTCTGAATAGCTTTTCAGTCAGTTATGCTGTTCCTTCTTGAATTAAGAACTATCACTCAACCAATCTTCTGTTCATGTGAAAAAGAATAATTTTAGCTGGAGAGCAAATCTCACTTGAAAAATATTAAATGTGCTACATGATGTTGGCATACTCTATTTTGCTTAAAGAAATGTATTTTTTCATTCTTAAACCTCTTTCTATTAGTGTAACGGCTAAACTCATTTATAAAAATCCACAAAATAATGGTGCCAAAAATTACGTTCACATTATTTTTAGGCATTTTTACTCAAATGATGAAAATGCATTAGTGTGTTTATCCAAAAATGTAATTGCAGCTTTCACTTGTCAGATCTGGAGTATTTCTTCCATCAAACATTTCATTAAAATAAAGATGTCTAACCTTTGAGAACACACCAAAAAATGAGACGGAGTCTCTACTGGTATATTCGCTTGAACTCATTGGGGATATAGGTAACAGAAATCAAATATAGCTTCAATTAAAAAAAAAAAAAGGTGGTGGGAGGGGACCCAGTGGCAGAAAAATTCAGTGATAGAAGGTATGTCACAGAACTCACAGGTAGGGAATGCAGCTGACTTTAGGATAACTCTAAACCCAGGCACTCAAAAGCCTTTGGGACTCTCTTTTGTTGCCACTCCCTCTGGTTTTCTGCATCATTCTCTCTGGCTGCAGGGTTACATGTCAGAATATATGACAACCAAAGGATCCTGAGTCATCAAGTTATCAATCAAGTGACTAGGAGAGACTTCTCAGTTCACATTCCCAGGGAAGAGACTGCCTGCCCTCGCTTGGGCCATGTACCTGTTCCTGGAATAATTAACTACAGCCCGATGTGACACTGCATAAAGATGGTATCGATGAAATGGAGGGGCGCAAGAAAGACAACTATAGCAGGTCATTCCAAAAGTGTCTGGATAGAGTGATGCTGAATACCCAAGAGACAGCTCAGACCTGTGCACGTAAATCCCATAGGTTGTTGAGAGTGTATACTTTCCATGTTGTATTATGTTTGCTTCTTCCATCTGTGGAAGTGGCATCCAGCAAGGCCACGTTTTATGCTACCATCTTTGGTGGGGGATAAGCACAGAAGGATGCAAGAAATAAAAACGTGAACACCAAACCCATGTGGCTATAAACTTGCAGAGGCAACAAACCAGAGCCCAGGTCATTACTGATAAAACTCCCCTGTTCTCTGTCCCTGAATGTAGGTAGGATTTCTTCCTGTGGATGTAGCACATTGAGGGACTCAGTTTCATGTGGTCATCTTGGCTACAAACCCCTGTCTCTCCAAGCACCAGGCTTTCAGTCCTGTCCCTATATGAATGTCAAGAGCCAAGTCCTGTACTCAACAAAACCTGCCAAACCTTCCGGCCCTGTCTTGGTACCAGGTTGCCAGTTTAACCCTGAAGGCAGTAAAATGTATGGAAATCTCATATGAAAACCACTTATCAAACACAGTTTGCTTAAGTTGTAATGAAAAATCCATTTATCTGACTCAAACCAGTCTCTTAGTTTCCTTTTGTTGTTGATTATAATAATTCTAAAGTTACAGGGTTTTCTTCAGCTTTTCGTAAAGCTAAACTATTTTGGGGATTAGTCTATATGAGAAGATGATCTAAATGTCTTAGAAGCACTGTTAGAATTGCTCTACGGCAAGATATTCTCTTAGTGTCCTGCCTACACTGAGGAGACACCCATGCAACGTATCTTCAAATGGGAGCACGTTCAGGCAACTGTACCCCACAGAATTCACACCCAGAAATTTCTAATGGCATGGAAGAAAAACTACCAAAACAAATAGTTATGAAATTTAAGCAGGTAAGGGGATCCTAGGTGGGAAGGTTAAAAACAGAAATAATGAATAAACTTTAAACAGTACAGTAGTTTCTCACTATACTCTAGGGTAAATAGAAATAGCATATTATTTTCTTCAAAATAAACAAAAAAGAAAACAACATGAAGATTTTTATATATAGTTTATAAGGTTTAGATGGATAATCTTATGGTCTTCATTGTTTCTAAACAACATTCAGAGGGAAATATACAGCTCTAAATGTATATTACAGAAAAAAAAAAAAAGGATTAACCCCATTTAAAAAGCTAGAGAAAGAACAGCAATGCAAACCCCAAAAAACATGGGAAAAAGGAAGTAATGAAGAGCAAAAGGCAATGAAAGTAGAAAGCAAACACATAATGGAGAAAGTGGACAATACCAGAGTTGATTTTCTGAAAAGGTTAATACAAGTGACAAACCTCTAGGAATACTGAATTTTTTAAATGGAGAAAACACAAAATAGCATTATCAGGAATGAAAAAGGTGAAATTAGTACATACCTTAAAGGTTGAGAGGATATTACGAAGTACTTTATGACAGTAAGTGTGTCAACTTACATGAAATGAACAGATACCTTAAGAAAATTATACGACTTACCACAACTGAACAAGAAGATATAGAAAATCTTTAATGACTCAGTATCTTTCAGAAAATTTAACCTGTAATTTAAAACTACCCATGAAAGGAAAACTGATGCCCAGATAACTTCCTTGAAAATTCTTCCAAATTAAGATGTAAAACTAATACCAATCTTATAAAAACTCCTTCAGAGAATAGAGAATAACTAAAGTAGCACCATTCATCTTAAGAGGCTGGTATAATATTAATCTAAAACCTAGTAAGGATTATTAAAAGAAAATTATGGACCAATTTCTCTAATAAACATAAATGCAAACATCTAAAAATGCATATGCAAATAAAACCCAGTAATGTATTGAAAGGATAATATTTTATGATCAAATAGTATTTATTCCAGAAATGCAGGGGTGGTTTAACATTCAAAATTCAGTCAGTGTACTTGACTATAATATCAGAATAAAGGAGAAAACCATTCAAACATTTCAACAAATATTGAAAAGGCACTTGATAAAATCCAAATCTCATTCATGGTAAAACTCAGCTAATTCAGCTGAAGTAAAACTCAGCTAACTCATGGTAAAAAAGAAAACTTTCTTAATATCATAAAAGCTATTTACAAAACACCTAAATCTAACATCATATCAAAAGATGAAATACTAGAGGACTATGAGTGTAAAAATCCTCAATAAGATAATAGCAAAAAAAAAATTCAACAGAACATTAAAAGGATTATATACCATGATCAAGTAGGATTTATTCCTGGAGTGAAAGGATGATTCAATACATGAAAGTCAATCAATGTACTATACCACATTTACAAAATAAAGGGGAAAAAAAACCCATGAGCACCTCAACTGATGCAGGAAAAGCACTGATGAAATTTAGTACCCTTTCATAACAAAAGCATTCAACAAACTAGGAATAAAAGAAAACTAGTTCAACATAACAAAAATCATATACGAAAAGCCCACAGCTAACATCACACTCAATGGTGAAAAACTGAAAGTTTTTCCTCTGAGATCAGGAACAAGATGAAAACACTAATTCGAAAAGATATATGCACCCCAATGCTCACAGCAGCATTATTTACAATAGCCAAGATATGGAAGCAACCTAAGTGCCCATCAACAGATGAATGGATAAAGAAAATATAAGAAAGAGAGATAGATAATGGAATATTACTCATCCATAAAAATGAATGGAATTTCACCATTTGCAACAACATGGTCAAATCTGGAGGGTATTATGCTTAGTGAAGTAAGTCAGACAGAGAGAGATGAATACTGCATGTTTTCACTTATATGTGGAATCTAAAAAATAAACAAATGAATATAGCAAAACAGAAACAGACTCACAGATACAGAGAACAAACTAGTGGTTACCAGTGGGGAGAGGGGTGGGGGGAAGGGCAAGATAGGGGAAGGGGATTAAGAGGTACCAACTACTAGGTATAAGATAAGATACAAGGATGTAATGTACAGCACAGGATGTAATGTATGAGAATACAGTCAATATTTTACAATAATTTTAAAAGTAGTATAAACTATAAAAACATCGAATCACTATACTGTACACCTAAAACTAATATAATATTGTAAATCAACCATACTACAATTTGAAAAAGGTTTTTTAAAGACAAAGATACTTTCATCGCTTCTATTCAACATAGTACTGGAAGTCCTAGCCAAAGCAGTTAGACAAGAAAAAGAAACAAAATTTACCCAAATTGGAAAGGAAGAAATAAAATTATCTCTGTTCAAAAATGACATGATCTTACATAAGGAAAATTTAACATTGAAAACAAACTGTTAGAATAGACAAATTCAGCAGAGTTACAAGGTACAATATCAAGTCACAAAAATCAGTTGTGTTTCCACTAACAATGAACAATCCAAGCAATGAAATTAAGAAGACAATTCCTTTTATAATATGATCAAAAACAAATAAAATATAGTTGACCCTTGAACAACACAACACAGGCTTAAACTGTGCAGGGTCCACTTATACATGGATTTTTTCAATAAATGTGTACTACTGTAACTACTACTATAACTACTACATGTCCTATAATAAACATGTTATAATGTCAATATGACCCAAAGAGACCTACAGATTTAGCTCAATCCCTTATCAAAATCCAAAACATGTTTTTTGCAGAAATAGAAAAACCCATCCTAAAATTCATTTGGAATCTCAAATAACCCCAAATAACCAAAGTAATCATTATGTGCGTTATTATGTCCCCCAGAACTCCTATGTTGAAGCTCTGACCCCCAGTAGCTCAGAATGTGACCGTATTTGGAGACAGGACCTTTAAAAAGGTGACTGGGTTGGGCCCTAATCCAATCTGACTGGTGTCCTTAAAAGAGGAAATTTGGATACATTAGAGAGACGTCAGGGATGTACATAAAGAGAGGAAAGGCCATGTGAGAACGGAGAGAGAAGGTGGCCATCTGAAAGTAATGAGAGAGGCCTCATAAGGAACCAAACCTGTCAATACCTTGATCTTGGACTTCTAGCATCCCGAACTGAGAAAATAAAAGTCTGCTGTTTAAGCTACCCAATCAGTGGTATTTTATTATGGTAGCCCTAGCAAACTAATACTACACTATTGAAAAAGGAAAAACAAAGTTGGAGGTCTCAAACTTCCTGATCTCAAAACTTATTACAAAGCTACAGTAATTAAAAGTGTGGTACTGACATAAAGAGAGACATATAGATCAATAGAATAGAATAGAGAGCCCAGGAACAAGCCCTCAGAAACAGGGTCAAATGATTTTCAACAAGGGTGGCAAGACCATTCAATGGAGAAAGGACTGTCTCTTCAACAAATGATGCTGGGAAAACTGAATTACCACAGGCAAAAGAATGAAGCTGGATCCTTACTTTAACATAAAATGTATCAAAGACCTAAATGTAAGACTTAAAACTACAAAACTCTTAGAAGAAAACATAGGGGAAAAGTTTTATGACACTGGATTGGCAAAGATTTCTTGAATATGATACCAAAGCATAGGGAACAAAAGTAAATATAAACTGGACACCAAATTACAAACTTCTGTGTGTCAAAGGACACAATGAATAGAATTAAAAAGAAATCAATGAAATGGAAGAAAATATTTGCAAATCACATATCTGATAAGGAGTTAATATTCAGAATAGATAAAGCACCTACAATTTAACAACAACTCAATTAAAAAATGGACAAAGGATTTGAACAGACATTTCTCCAAAGAAGATACACAAATGGCCAACAAACATGTGAAAAGATGCTCGATATCACTTATCATTAGTGAAATGAAAATCAAAACCAAAATGAGATATCACCTCACACCATCAGGTAAGCTACTACCAAAAAAAAAAAAAGAAACAAACAAAACCCCAGAAAATAAGTCTTGGCAAGGATGTGGAGAAATTGGATCCCCTGTGCACTGTTGGTGAGAAAGTAGGACAGTGCTGCCCCTAGGAAAAGCAGTAGAGTGGTTCCTCAAAAATTTTAAAGTAGAATTACCATATGATCCAGTAATTCCCTTTTGGACCTAAACCCAAAAGAACTGAAAATAGGGACTAGAAGAGAGAGTGTACAGAGGTACACTCATGTTCATAGCAGCACTATTCACAAAAGCCAAAAGGTAGAAACAACCCAAATGTCCACTGGCAAATGAATGGATAAAGAAAATGTGGAATATACATGCCACCTTAAAAAGGAAATAAATTCTGACATATGCTTACAACATGAATGAACCCTGAGGACATAATGCTAAATGAAATAAACCAGTCAGAAAAAGACAAATACTGTATGATTCCACTTACATGAGGTGTCTAGAGTACTCAAATTTAAGGAAACAAACTAGAATGATGATAGCCAGAGGCTGGGGGCGGGGAGTGGGGAGTTGTTGTTTAATGGGTATAGAGTTTCCATTTTGCAAGACCAAAAAGTTCTAGGGATTGATTGCAAAACAACTGTGTATATATTTAACCTTTAGGAAATGAGCCTTCCAATATAATCATTTTTAAATGAGAATATGAAGGACATACTGCAGCAGAATGGATACTGAATTTCTATTGAATTCTTTTCAAAACTGACCATCACATAATTTGCAAACTGACCTAAAACCTAGCATTTTTGTTTGGAACTCATAAAGGACCAGTGCTTAAAAGTAAGATTTTAAAAAAGGTAATGAAGACTAGGTGGGAATAAAGCTCACTGTTGAACATACCAGGAATTTATCCCTGTGACAATCTGATTAATTGCTCACTAAGCCATCTCCCTTTCCTTCCTGGACACATACCTAGACTACATTTCCTGGATTCCGTGTAGTTAGGTGTGGCCACAACTGGGTTCTGGCCAATGGATTGTGGGTAGAAAAAATATATGACATCTCCAGGCCTGATCCATAAAACCCTCCCATGTGCCATCCCCCATCCTCTGAGGAAGTACCAAGAGAAGGGCAGAAACCTGGGTGAGAACTCCTGGGGAGAGGTGCCATGCTAGGAACATACATGCCAGACTATTACTTCAGCAAGAAACTTTTATTGCGTTAAGCCTCTAAAATGTTGACTTTTTAAAAAAGTTTACCCAGACTCAACGTGAAAGTTAAAAAAAAACTAAGCGGTAAAAATTTGTTAACCATGGTTGGCCACCAAATTGACGTTTTTACACAGTTTCATAAAGGAATGGACACTGATAACAAAAAATACCTGTTTAGAACTGGAGTTCATTACTTTCACGTGGAGTATCTTCCTAGATACAATCTTCAACCTGAGTTGGTACACATGACTAGACCTGGCTTTGCAAGCAATCATAACTTGCATATATTTGCTCATCTGAACACTCAATTTTTCTGTACAAGCAAAACTTCATCAATATTATATGCCAAGACAGAATGAACACAATGATTGCAAAATTGAAAATATGATTAGCTGAATTCTTTATATTGTTGGAAAAACCCCATTAAGGAATGCATCTGAAGAGCCCTCTGAAAATATTTTGAACTTTTTGAATATACTTAGAATACTCTGGTAAATAAAAGCCTTCATCAGATAGGCTCAAACTAGATGGCAGCAGCATACAACGGAATTTAACTCTTTTTCCTTCTACCATTTTATATACATGACACAGAAGGACAGTACATGTTTCAAACAGAACGAAGCAAAACTTTGTTAAACAAGTGCTAAGCTAATTCTAAGCATCCAACTCTATAAGCAAAGGTAGCGGTCCACTGCTGACTATACAAACGGGGGGTTCTTAATATTAATATTATGGTCCTGTAAGTTCACACTCAGTATCCACCTCTGAGTCAATGACATCCATGGTGAAAAGATGCTGAAAAAAAGCTATGACCAGAGGCTGCCTGAGACTTCATCCCACACAGAGCTGGGTACACCAGGGAAGGTAGAAAGACAGGACTCATTAACCTACAATGATTAAGTTAATACTCAACTTGTGTTCCTCAATTGATGCCTCCAGTATTCCAGTATTACCACTGGCTATGAGCCTCTAATGGCCAATATAAGACATGGTTCTAGACTGGAGACCTGTAGGTAGGTTGGGAAGAAAATTCAATTAATACCAAAACTTTAAAAAAATCTTATTGATTGCTATTTCATCTTTGTCTAAAACCAAGCAACATATAGTCAAAGATTTTTATTACTGACAAATTTATAAAGTTACAAATTTCTCCTTGAAGAGTTTGCTTTATTTATACAAATAAATCTATTGGTTTTATTACTACTTATATTTCAGTGGGAAAACAAGTGAGTTGATCCATATGACAGTATTAATATAAATTTAGGGAAAATACAGCAAAATTGGCATAAGTGATAAAATGACTTAAGTTCGGGAAATATCGTAAGTAGTTATAAATAATCAAATCATTTCTTAGCTAAGAACACTGAAGTGAATATTAAAGTAATTGAATGATTCTGGGAATGTGAAAGGAAAAACAAAATTAACATTTGTTTTAAATTTCGGATTGCTGTTGTATGCAAACTTAACTTGATGATTTAGTTTAATTCCTGCATCAAATGCATTCAGCTAATTTTTTTACTTCCTCATTTTTTATGGTCTCAACCAACTTCAGTTTGGGTATTTGAACTCAATGCCTGAAATACACAGGCCTAAAGGTTTTAACATTGTTACCTCTCAATAATAAACACAATCTAAACCTTAGCATCTACACATAAATTGCCATCTGTTTATATTATACCTATTTATATAAATAGTGAACATGGATGTAGAGTTACATTAAGTTACATGTGCAAAATAGCCTGAGATTTAGAAATTAGTTGCCACCTATTTACAACCTGAAATATTAACATACTTTTACACATGTATATAAATCACAAAAAATACTCATACACAAACCTAATTTCTAATTGTTACCTAAAAATAGATTAGCATATAACATCATTATATATATATATAAAGTGTGCATATTACACACATTACATAGTATATAACAGCTTGATTTAAAGAAAAACTTTCATGGAATAAATCATGTGTGTTTCCTTAAGTAGAATATAACCAATTATATCTCATTATGAAATTAAAACTCAAAATAGGGACTTCCCTGGTGGCACAGTGGTTAGGAGTCTGCCTGCCAATGCAGGGAACATGGGTTGGATCTCTGGTCTGGGAAGATCCCACATGCCACGGAGCAACTGGGCCCGTGCACCACAACTACTGAGCCTGCTCTCTGGAGGCCACGTACCACAACTACTGAGCCCGCGTGCCACAACTGCTGAAGCCTGTGCGCCTAGAGCCCGTGCTCCGCAACGAGAGAAGCCACCGCAATGGGAGGCTGGCACACTCAACAAAGAGTGGTCCCTGATATCCGCAACTGGAGAAAGCCCGCGTGCAGCAACAAAGACCCAACGCAGCCAAAAATAAATAAATAAATGAAATTTAAAACAAAACAAAACTCAAAATAACCAGGATGAGAATAAAGTTTAGTAAAATTATAGATAATAGACACTGTGAAGAGCACGGGTGCTTGCCTTCAGAGAAGCAATCAAAGCACAGTGGCCGTGGCATCAGAGAACATGGACCTGGTCCTGGATGTGGCATAACCTGCTGGTACTTCAGCAGGTAAGAAACTCTTTGAGCCTCAGTTGCTGAAAATTTAAAATGAGGAAAATGAATGAACCGATTTTTAAGAAAACTGAAACATATCTTAAGAGTTTATGATTCTATGAAAAACAGAGAAACCTCAACTAGCAACAAGCCATAGATTATAAAAGACAAATATGGGAAGGATGCAATGTTTTATTCACTTCTAATTCACAAACATGAAATTTCAATTCAAATACTAAGAATATAATGCATCAAGTCATCACTCATCAACTATGCTTTGTATATCAAAACACTCTGAATATTTTTAGTGGAATCTTCATTTTATTCCAAATATTTGATTTCTTTCCAGTCCCCAACTCTACCAGTCCCAGGCTTCTTTTCCTTCTGTTACCTACAAGAAGCTCTGTTTAAATTAATAAATGCTTACTGAAGGGTGAACATTTCCAAGAAGAGAAAGCCCTCACTTCCTGTGGAAGTAGGAAAAAGCAGAAGAACAAAGTTCTTTTTCTATTTGACCTACGGGTCAAAGAAACAGATCAAACATTGGACTGATGTACTGCAAAATAACAGAGCAAAATTTAAATAACAGTAACAATTAAAAAAAAGAATTATTTACTCCATTCCTCATTAGTTTGTCTTGGTCATTTCTAAACATCATCCTGCACATATATATCAACTTACCTGGAGACCCTAGGCCAGGCGGTAGTTAAATGTACAGGTGCCAGATCTATCTACTTAATTGCCTTGTTTCCTCCACCAAAAAGAATGCCTTTAAAACAACACCTAACAAAAGGCTTAAATAGAACCACCAGTTTTATTATGGCGAAGCAAAATAACTTCTAATGCAGTAACCCAATGAAAAGTGAACACTTACACTATAATGCGTGATCGCCTGGTATCATCTCTGAGAATTACTCTAAGTAAGCAGTAAATTGTTCAGATTTTGAGGTTTATCAAGCTTGACTTTAGCATTTCTTGGATATATATTTTGAATCTGATCTGATTCAAACCTTGAGACTACTGCCAAAAACAGATCTAAGCTGTGCCAATCTTTTCAGGCGTTGACTTGCATATCGGAGAGAAGCGAGTGCACAAAGGAGCCAGGGCAGACCCGATCTAACTTTCCCGGAAAGGACCCCAGTAAGCCTGGAGACAGGAGATAGATAAGGACTGCAGTGCATCATTGACCAACGATAACTTTTGCATCAGACCTGTTTTTGCCCTTAGAGTGGAATTTAAAAATTAGAACTTTAGCATGAACCTGAGGAACTTTATCTGTTTAAGAACAAAGTAACAGCCAACAGATAGGAGCCAATACTGAAGAATCCAAAATAAGTGAACGTGAACCTTGTATGACACCTCTTCATTTACGTTCATATATGGGAAGGGGATGAAGAGGCAAACTTCCAGTTGTAAAATAATTAAGTCATGGGGATGCAACGTACAGCATAGGGAACAGAGTCATCAATATTTTAAGAACTTTGTATAATGACGGATGGTAACTAGACTTACCGTGGTGATTACTATCTTCATAATGTATAAAAATATCAAACAAATCACTATGTGGTACACCTGAAACTAATATAATAAGTCAATTATATTTCAATTAAAAAAGAAATAACATGTGCTGCGGGGAAAAAAAAGAATGAATAAGTAAACCCAAATATAAACCACTGAAAAGCCACAAAAAAATCAAAAATAGTATTAATAAGATGGGCAAAAGTAATGCAATTTAGGAAAAGCTTTTTAGGCATCTCCATTTTCAAAAAAAATTCTGTGAGATTAAAAAAAATAAAACTTGTAGCATTTAAAAAACTGTATTTATAAAATACAACAAACCAAAAGCTCTTTGATTTATATGCCATCAGTGGAGCTAATCATGTAAAAACTCTGATAACTGATACATGTAATTCTCATTAAACTATCCCAATGCACAAACTTCATTCAAATAGCACTAAATGCTCCTAAAATGTAAAAATATAAGATTGACACAATGACAAACACCTATTTATTGTATTACATACAAGCCTGAAATGTTAAGTAGATATTACAGATCCCAAGAAAATTACATTTCAGATTCCCAAAATGTCCTGCTGGTGCTTTGACAACTAAAACAAGCACCAGAGGGTTTTTAGAGGTTTTTTTTTTTTTAGAGGGTTTTTTGGTTTTTTTTTCAAAATTCATAAAAAAGCAACACGTGGGGGATATAAAATACATAAAATCCAAAACTTACAAGTTTATTCAAAATTTTTTTGAATCCCTAAGGTGGCTGTAAACAGTCGGTTTTTACATGTTCATAGCTTAAAGGAATGTGAGTATCACAGTTTATATGGATTTCTGCCCAGGAAGCCCACCAATGCTACACAGTAGTTTCGTGTTTCCATAATCCAGTCCTCACATTGCCAGTGCTATCCATACCCAGCAAGGGTCCATCCTGCCCAGTGCTCTTGATTGGTCCGTTCTGAATGGCCAAGTTGAGGCCATAAGACTTCTGCTGACTTTCAAGTTCAACTACAGTTGGCTTCCTTAATGCATCTTTTTTACTACTAGTTGAAACGGGCTTTTCAAAATTCCTGCTGCTTTTGGGAAGTGTGCTACAAGCATCACTGCTATCTTGTTGGGGCGGGTTGTACTGTCTCTCTCTGTAGGCTAAGTAAGCCCTTCGACTCCGAGAGTGTCCTTCATTGCTGCCCGGCCGGCTTTTCGACAGGCCATTCTGCACGCTGCCTTCCACACTCGTGGGGACGTCATAGGCATATTCTCTTAGGACTGTGAGTCTGCTGGCCCGGTGCCCTTTACTTCTGTTTTTATGATGGCGGCTTGGGTGTACGTTTGTTCGAAATGGAACTTCTAAAGGCGCCACATGCATTTTAATATCATTGTCCATCGAATGCTCTGTCAGACTATTGTCAAGCTGAGGTGTGGCATTCAAAGGTAGAGAGTTGCTATGGCACTGAGCTGCAGCAGCCTGCAAGTTTGTTAATTTGCAGCCCTGGGAGGAGTTTTTGAAGCTCGATGCACTCTTGTTTGTGCACGAAGATTCTGTGCTGCTGTTGGTGCACTTGGGGGCCTCCCCGCTCGGCCCACTGGAGCTGGGGGGCTGCACGTTGACCTGGACCGAGTACGCGCTCCGGCCCGGGCAGCAAGTCATGATCCACGCGAGCCGGACGTCCTCCCTGTTGACACAATGGTGAACCACGATAAACGCACTGAGGCTCAAACACGTGGCTCCAAAAAAGAAGCTAAAAACCAAGTCTAAAGGGTAATACAAAGAAACAGCCAAGGCCCCAAACATCCACAAAGCGACATATAAGAGCAAGGTAAGGCTGGCTCCCAAAAGTTGAGAATGGAAAGTATGCTCATTTTCCAGGGCTGACGTCGAAATGAGGGAGAGAGACAGGGAATCCTGATGATTTACTTCGCCATTTTCATTGGCTGCCAGCCTCTGCTGCTCCTCACTGGGTTCCTTCAGCTCGTATTTGCGCTCAGGGTGTCTTTTCAACTGAATAAATATGCTTAGAAAGTACATACAGTTTACAAAAGTGATGAAGCTGGCAGGCCCGTAGAAGGCTCCCAAGGAGGGTTCCCATGCCATCCAGCAGCTAGGAAAGAAAATGGTGAACCAGCTCAGATGCTACATATGTCAACAAAGTGTTTAAGAAACTGCAGTAAACTTTAGTGCTTAGGAAACAGTTAGAAGAGAAGCAATCGACTCAGGTACGCAGAGAACACTAAATACTCACTAGGGCGCATTTGGCCGACTACCGTAATTCTTGATGTTTGCTGCCGCTGTTATGCCACAAACTATAACGGGTATCCCGCCACCGATCAGGTAAAACCTAGAAAGGGCAGTGATGGAAATAACAGCACATCAATCCAATTTATTAAGGTGGATACATCACAGTATCTCAGTACTGCAGAAGTTATTCCTTCGAGATTCATTACTATTCCAATAATGCATTGAAGGTTAACATTTAAAGGCTGCTTTGTTAACAATAACATTTTTTAAAGTTTTTATTTATTTTGGATTTCTTTTTTTAAAAAAAGCGTAAGGTTTCTGAGTTAAGGAAAGCTGATCAGCTTCTGCCACCCTGTGGACAGGCAAAGTAACAGTAAGCTACTACAGGTAGGGCTTTAGTTTATACTTTTTTCTTTTGGGGGAATGGGGCTTCTTTTAGAGTCAGCTGATGAAGCAGAAAGTTAGTCCACTACATAATGGACTTTAAGATCTTACTGCGCCACAGTTCAGACTAAATATGTAATGACGTTATTTATTTATTAATGTCTGGCTAAACCTGCATATTCCAGGATGTTCTACTGCTGTGTATGCTTACCTTCAGTCAGCTGAGATTGGGACAAGGAAGATACCTGGATCCCAGCAATGTCCTGCAGCACTCAGGCCCTTCCTGACCCCTTTCCCACAGACTAGCTGGTGCAGGAAGAAATGAGGGAGACAGAGTGGCTGGTCCTATGAAGAACAACTTTTTGCGGGGAGGTGCAGATTCTTTGAGTTCTCTGAAAAGAGAACAGGGAACTTCCTGCCCCGGCTAGCTACCCCTGGGTACAGCCAATCTTAATTCTGCATTTGCCAGGTCCAAAGACACAGTCCAAATGCTAATTGGCTGGATAAAGGCAATATTCGTAACACATTTTCCATACATTTTTTCTTAGTCATGCTCACAGGTACTAAAATCCCTCAATATGGTATCATTGCTGAAAAAGACAGCTAATTACTCTATAAAACTATAACCGTCTTCTATTTCACAGATTAGAGGCAGGCCAACGTCCGTGACCCTGCCCTTCTTCCTGCTATACTAATTCATAGCTGCTTCTTACCTGAAAAGAAGGCATCAGTTCACCCAAATTTATCTCGGGCTCCACATTCCTCTCTGCCACTCCTTCCCCACCCGACTCTGGGGCTGCCTGTTATCAAATAACCCTTACATTGCAGCTTTAAATCTTCTTCTCCACTGCATATTCCTTCCAGCCTATAAGTCTATTCATGTTTTCCCTATCTTCTAAAACTTTCCTTCAACCATCACCTTCTTTCTTGCTCCCTTTGGTGACAAACCCCTGGAAACAATAGCACCATCAAGTGCCTCACCTTTGTCACCCTACTGTGAGATGAGGCCGCTGCCACCTACCATGCTACTGAAACCGCCCTCTCTGGGGCCAGCAGACTCAAGGCAAGCCCCACATCCACCCTCCAGGTAGCCGCCATGCTGGGGTTTCTTTAAGCTCAAGGACATGGGGGAAGGAGAGCATCCTAAAGGGTGAGCCTGCACTGTCTAAAGCAAAGGGGGTATCTGCAGGCCACTGGGGACTGCACAGGCTTTGCAGCCCAAGCTGCCTTTTTGTTTTTAATCACCTAACAGACAGGAAACCTAACAGAAACCTAACAGAAAGCTGCATGAGGATAGGTAGGATTCCCATCTCTTAGCCAAACGCCATCCCTCAGTTCCTTTAATACCACCGACAGGGGTGTCAAATCACATCCTGCAATCTGACCATGGCCCAGCACTCCTGCTGCCCCTTCCCGCCCACGGAACTGCTCTCCCCCCAATCTTCAATATTCTCTTTCAATTCTTCCCTTTATCTGCTATGGCCCATTGATATGGCCCAGGGATCATTCTTAACTAACTTTTCTCTAGGAGAGGTTGCTTGTTATCACTGCTTCAACGAATACACGTGAAAACATCTCCTGTCCTGTCCAGAGTACACGTAGCTCGATTTTTCTGCTAAGCACCAGACTCCCAAAATGTAAACTTTCCACGACAGAGTACTGGTGAGCCCACCTCCCTTGTGCTTACCCTCCAGGAGTCCCCCCATCTGCTTTTCCTCTATGATTTTCTCAGTTGATGGACGCACCATCTCAAGAGGGACCTTAGCGAACTGGAGTAAACACTCTGCAGCCACCTTCGAATCCTGGCACACACCCTCAAATCCAGCTGGCCATCAATCCTGGAGAAACTGCCTCAAGTGTCTGAACACGTATCCTCTCTAATCTCCATGCCACTGTTCTAGCTGCAGTCCTCACAGGGACCCCCGAATGACCTCAGCAGAATTATTTACATATGCCCCCTACCCTCCAGCATTCCAATGTATAGCCCATATTTTAACCTGCCCCCCCCCAAGTCCTGAAACTCAGTTTTCACTCTGAATCCTACTACTGTACACTGTACACCCTAGGTTCCTGCCACAGCCAAACTGCACTTCTCAAATTTGCTCAGCTCACCACGGGATCCTGTATCTTTTGTGCCGACCATCCTTTGTGCTGGGGTCAAGCAACTCCTAATAGCCTACCATCCCCTGCAGAATTAATGGCTCCTTTGTTGATACTTTCAAATAACACATCTCCACTCCAGCTCTTACACAGTTGCAGCGGGTTCTTCTTTCAGACTGTCTCCTCAGACTGTAAAACCCTCAAGGGCGGGAGGTTTTCCTTCAGTCCCTGGCCCAGGGCAAGGTACACATCCAGCATTCAACACACTCAGACACTGGTTGACTGACTTCTACTCATCCAGCACAATAATCCATTGACAACTGATTCAGATTATAATGGTAGGAACAGCATGACCCCAAAACTGTTTTGTCTTTTGTAGAGAATAACCACATGGATATGTACTTGACTAGGTTAAAATCTATCACATGACCTCAAGGAAATAAAAACAGCTAATATTTTCACAGAGCTTACTCTGTGGCCAGTGCCATCTTAAGTGCTTTACAAAGTAAGTCACTTATTCCTCACAACAACTCTGTGAAGGAGAATCATTCCCACTTTGTAAGAGACAAAGGCATAGAGAGGATACATAACTTCACAAAGCACTCCCAGTTGCAAGGCTGCTTACAAGTCCATTTTTTTTACTTTCCAAAATTCACTGAGCAATTTTTTGTTATGACCATGCTTCATTAAATTTAAGATGTAATGGACATTTAACATAAAACAGTACACAAAGATATTAGATACCTGAGCATTGGTCTTGGTGGAGGTGGCAACTCATCAGGATCCTGGCATCTTTTAGCTTTTCTAGTGACTTGTTTGTAGATATTTCGAGCTGTCACTCCCACCCAGAGAACTGTAGCAAGGGTGGAATAATGAAGAATTATTCCAACCTAGAAAGAAGATTGAAGAATACATGAACTAAAACAAACAAAATTCCCCTTTACAATCATAAAGTACAGTAGCTGCCAGTAAGCTTTATCAAAAAGACTGGTAAGTTTCTTTTGAAAATCTGACTCAAAAACATTATGAAGGTGTATTCTAATGATCAATTCCTTCGCCTGCTGATGAAACAAAGAAAGCACTCTAACAGACGTATAATAGAGGATCAAATCAACAGCTGGACCTAGGAGGCCCACAGACTACAACTTATACCCAAGATGACTCTAAATATATCACGGAATTCGCTCCTGGACAACAATAAGCCAAAGGCGTGTTACTCGTAGATGATATGTTATAAATTAGAGTTGAGTTCCTAAAGCCCGCTTTAAGGAGGAATATAGAAGTCAAGGGTAACTAGAGGGTGAAAGTCACAGCACACAGAGTCAGAGACCTGAGTAGTTCTAATTCAGAGCTTTTATATATCAAAATGGTAAGCAAGCAATATAACAGATTGATTATTTTAAGTGAGTGAGCTCTGAAATCAACAAGTTTGCCTGGTTTTAAAACAAGAATCCACCCCTTGTGACACTTTAGCAAGCTTGCATAACATTTCAAGCACTGTTTTCCTCATTTGTAAACTGAGAATAATATAAAACTACCATGAGGCTTTGAAAAAGACAGTCTATATAAAGCATTTAGCACATCGCCTGGTCCCTGATAAGCAATTAAAAATACGGCAATATTTTTATTATTACTTATTAGGAGTATGGTTTTAAGAAAATAATGTCAACCTTTCCTAAATTAATGTTCCTCATTTGAACAGTGGAAGGATTATCAATAACCATCTCTAGGGGTTTCTGTAGGGATTGAATGGGCACAAGCCCTGAGACATAATCAGTGCTTGATAAATGATGGATAACTGAAATATACGTAAATGATGACACCAAGTTTCTTCCCAGAGGGGTGATGGGGGGCATGTTGATCATGTAACCTGTGTTTGAAGCAACACCAGTTAAAGATAAAATTCTAGATGAAGATATGTATGGGGCTAAGAAAGGTTTAAAATCTGTTTTAAGAAAAATAAATACATGGGTCATTGGAGCAGAAAGGACATAGTTCAGCTTTCTTATCTAACTACTTACTATCTTTTTGATTCTTTCTTCTTATGCAATTATTACAGGTAAAATCCTATTAATGAAAAGCTCCAAGGGGAAAAAAAAATTTTGTTTTTAAAGGATGGCTCTCCAATTTCAAGAAAATCAAATTGATTGACATTATCAAACCTAGGTCAGTAACAGAAGCATTTAGACTGCTGCCTAAGGCTCATATTAATGAGAACCAATCTGCAGTTAAACATGGTGACATAGAAGCTCAGGTATTATTTTGCAGGGCAAAATACTAGGGTGGTCACTGCCCAGGGCAGTCCCTGTCCTCTTAATGACTGGAAGGGCTAGGAGGGTGGATCCAGCCCGGCCAAACCAGAGCCGTCAGAGTATCTTCTTATTAAGAAGAAAAGTGGCGCCTTGGTTCTCGTTAGTTTTACTGACTGCACTATAAAAGCAAAATTTACAGATATAAGTGGAACAAATAGCATAAAATAACCCTTTGAGCTATCTGGAGTCACACGAAATATTGTAAATAAAAATAGTATACTTGGATTTGGTGCATAGAAACCAAACATTCAAAACAAGTCACTGATATTGACTCAAAATGGTATACTCTACTGTTGTTAGAGTTTTCTCTGATGCAGAGGTCAAAAGAATGAGACAGGGCTGTAAATAAGTTTAAAAACAGAAGTTAAAAATACTTTCAACATAGGAGGTGCAAGATGGAGAATTTTCTTGTTTTAGATCTAAGAGGTAAAACTCAACCTTTAGATTTTGAAGTGTTTCTTATGGCATTTCAAAATATGCAGAGAGGTTTTCACACCTGAAAGATACTGAAGTCTTCTAGTTAAACATTTATTACCAATAGCGGAATTTCAGGAGTCTGATGTCACCTGCTAACAGTCACATAAACAAATCACCGAATATTCCACAAGAACCAGAATAAAGTAGGCACTGAGATCTAGCAGCAAGGGTATTCCTATCTTTTGAAAGGAGGGAGGTGCTTCCTATTTTATTCTCCATCGGACACTTGGGCTATACTTGAATATAAACTCACTGTCACAATTTCTTCCAAATAAACAAGCAATACATGTGGGAAATTTGTAAACAGTTTGGAAATAAATAATCTAATTCATTAGGGCATGTAAATGATTCATTAAATGCAACAGATTAGAATTTAAGAAAGTCACCTTACCTCAGGACATCAATATCCAAAGTTGCAAAATGGATACAAAATACTTATCCTAAACAGTTGCACTTTATATATACATGTTACCTAACCATAAACTGCTCACATACCAGAAGCCAGACATTGTAACAATTGGATTTTTAACCACCAATAAAACTACAATAGTGTCGCATGCACAGCAAGTGTGAAAAAAATGATCTTTAATACTCAGTCAGATATGAATATATATAAAAATTAAGAGCTTCCACTTTTGAATGCCTGCTATGTATCCCAAAATGTATCAGACAGTTTTGTAGATGTTTCTATTTTATCCTCTTAACATCACCATTCATTTAGTGTTACAGACAAGGAGACTGAGGCTGAAAGAAGTTAAATCATCCACCAGAGGTCACATGGTCAGTGGCAGGGCTGCAACTCATAGTAGACCCCTCTACTCTGCGGGTCCTCTCTAAATAGGCAAGCACAGTTATTGGGGTGGGGTGGGGTGGGGGACAGGACACACAGAGTCAAAGAGACTGTCATTTGAATCAGGCCTCTGCCACCCAAAGGCCCTAGTGACTTGGGGCAAGTTTTTTCAATTCTTTAAGACTCAATTTCTGTACTAATAAAATCTGTGAGTAAGAAATACTTCCTAGGGTTAATATGAAATTTAAGATAACACACTTGCAGTAGTTGGCAAGTAGAAAGCTCTTAATATCCACGGGTTGAATCTTTCCCAATGCATCTCACATGCTACTGCAGCGGTCCTCTGGATAAATGACATCAGAGAACACCTGAGAAGGTCAGCTGGCACGATATTTAATAGATTAAATCAGGAAGTGGTAGAGCAGCAAGGTAACTTAAATAAGATCCAGCCAAATCCTTTCACTGCATAGCTAAGGAAACCAAGGACCAGAAAATTAACGCTCAAGCAGTTATTCGGCAGCACAGCACGACCCAGAACCCAGATCCTTTCTCACCTTGAGTCAACAGCCCCTTCTACTCTACCACTCAGTTTCTCCATTCTCCTTTGGCTCCTCTTGCAAAAAGAGAGTTCAAGGCTATAGAATGTGCCCACGGCACCACCCAGAACGGATGACAAAAGAACCAGAGTGGGAAGTACCTGGCTGGTGGGGCATTTAATAACCTCCACCAATCACTTCGGGGAGGAAACTGTATTAGAACCTGTGCACACTGTTCATAAAATATGTGAGCTCTAAAAGGGAGATAAGCCAAATCTACACCAATCATGTGCACATACGAAAACTGCCTGCGAAAGGTGGACACTTTAGGGTTCAGTTTTAGAGATGAAAGAAGAGCCCAAGAAACATGAAGCCCCTGCTAGGTTAAGTAACTAGTCATACGAGCTGTTCTGGCAGACACAGCTGGCTACTAACTGAATTAAGTATTAGAATAACAAAGTGAAGTAAGTCATGCCTGGGTCAGAAATAACAAGAATGATGTTATGTCTTTCATAGAGGAAGGAAAGAACATTGTTAAAAAGAAAAAAAAGAACAGAAGAAAACAACATATAAAACCTGTCCATCCCCCACCCTAGCTTTTCTGGGTAAATCTTTAACTAACAGACATTTGTTATTGAGACTCTAATAACTCAGTGCAATTCCTGTCCTTTTCATTCTAGAAATGGTATAAAATACCATTCAGGATGATGAAAGGCAGTCATCTTTACTATGGCCTCTTTCTGTTCATTTCCTTAGTGAAATAAATTTATGTGTCTATTCCAAGAAATCAATGAATATTTTTTAGATAGAATTGAGACTATTACTGCCATTGTGTGATGAATACACTCCTAATTGTTCATGCTCAAAACAGCTCCAGGTTGAATGATTTCTACTATTAGCAAACAGAGGCCTTTTTTGTTCATTTATCCAATATCTGCTGAGCACCTACTATGCGTCAGGTCTTACACTGATTCTTGGATAAACACTGGTGAATCAAATCAATATAATTCCTACTCCTGTAGAGCTCTGAGTCCAGAGACAACAAATAGGTAAACGACAGTCAATCACAAAGTTTTGTAGGCACCATGGAATTTTAATAAGCACCAGAGGATAATGAAGGGAGGGGGGTGGAGGGACTGCATCTCTGAAACAGCGACAGTAAACTGAGACCTACAAAGTAAGTGGGAGTGGGCCAGGTAAAGAAGGGGAGAAAGACTGAGAAAAGAGAAGCACTGTTTTTTGTACACATATTAAGTTGATCCGAGATCTGTTACCTAACTTCTCATAGGCTCCCTAACAAATTTGTTTTCAGATGTATAGTAATGGCCTGAAACAGGGAAATATTCTACACAGCTAAGAGGTAATTATATCAGTAACAATAGTAGTAATAGCTAGCATCTAACTGAGCATTTACCATATGCCAGGTACTCCTGAGTCATTTAATCCTCTCAACAATTCTTATGCGCACACGCGTGCGCACACACACACTTTCAATTGGATCTCATGAATACGATATTGGATTAATCATCAGCCTTAGGTTAATGACCATTCTAATGACTGGGCCAAGCACAAAAGCACAGCCTGCCTTTATTTAGTTATTTAATTAGCTATTGCTAATAATAGGTGTCCAACCAAGAATCTTTCAATAAGACAAAAAGTAAGATCTTGCCAAAAACCTGTATCAAACCATATGGTCCCCTTTACCCAAGGTAGTCATCACCCTGTATCCTGTGTTTATCATCCCTTTGCTTTCCTTTTTTATACAGTTTTGTTGCACTTATATATTTTCATTAAAAGTGTGCTGTTTCATTTTAGTTACATTTACCTTTATTAAAAAAAAAGATATCAGGGTGAATGTCACTTACGGGACTTAATTTTTCACTTATATTCCTGAGACTGACTCACATTGCTATGCCTGGTTGTAATTCATTAATTTTGACTCTCGTGTAGTATCACCGTTTATTCATTCACCCTCTCAGTGATCGGCACTGGGGTTGCTTCCAGGTTTCTGCTACTGCGTAGAGCGCTGCTATGAATATTCACAGGCACACGCCTGTTCCACGTGTGTCAGCTCTCTCTGAGCCCAGGAGTGGGACTGTGGGTCCAGGGTGTGTGAATGCTTACCCTTAGAAGGTAAAGCCTCCCGGAGTCATCCGCTTACATTCCCGCCATGTATAAAACATGTGGATCCACATGTTCTTCAATACTTGGCATTGTCAGGCTTAATTTTTCTGACAGAAAATGCATAGTATGGTAGCTATCTGAATTTGCATCTCCGTGACCACCAATGCCATGGAACATCTCTTCAGGCGTACCCTGGCCCTGTGTTTACTCTGCTGTCTGTCACTCTTGCCACTTTTCCTACGGGGCTGCGTGTGGCATTCTCACTGATTACAGTTTTTAACATATATATATTTTTTATTCTAATGCTCTGTCAGTGGTTATGTATTGGGAATAGCTTCTTCTAATTTGAAACTTGTCTTTTCACTTTCCTTAGGAATCTTAATTTTTCAAAAAGATCTTATTTTTAATTTAGTTCAATGTATGTCCTTTCTAGTCATATTTAAGAAATCCTTCCTTATCCCAAGGATTATGCTATTTTCTAATATACATGTTAACTCTTTGGTTTGGACTTGTAAGTTTTTTTTTTTTTTTTTTACTTGTTCAATAAGTTTATTACTGTCTTTATCTGAAAAATCTTCATATAAATTGTGGTTTGGTTTATTAACTCTCAGCAGCCCGTTCCTGAGCTCTAAGGAAGCTTGCCTTCTTCTGAGCTACCCAATCTTTCTTCTGGGCAAGTGATATTTTGGGACGGTTCCACCTCTTCTTTTTAACTTCTCTCTTAGGCTTCTTCTCATACACTGGATTCTCTCGTATTGCAGCATGAGCTTTCTTATACATCTCCTCCATCATGTCTGGAGTTACGTTGTTCTTTATGTATTGAGAGAATTGTTTTTTGTAAGCATCTTCATCTTCTTCAATCAGGTAACGCATATAATCTGCAACGTTCTGCCCCATGATGTGCTTTCGGTGTACCTCAGCATTAAATTCTTTGCTTTCTGAATCATAACCAGGGAACCGTTTGGTACTGTGAGGGATAGACAAGCCTCCATCGACAGCTCCCTTCAGGGCCCCAAAAACTTTATTCCCAGTAGTAGTCCTGGCAAGCCCTGCATCCAAGTAACAGGTGAAGGCACCAGGTTGACCATCAATGCTTTCCACATTGTATTCATCTCCAGTCACCTCGATTTGGCCTTCATAAATTTTGTCCATACCAAACCTATTAAGAAGCCTGCGTGCCAGCAGCAGGCCAGTACAATATGCTGCAGCATAATTTGTCAGGCCAACCTTCACACCATACTTCGGGAGTTCGTGAGCATAAGCTGCACAAACTATCATATCTCCTTCTATACGGGCATAAGCAATCTGACAAATGATATCTCTGTTAGTTACACGAACTATCATTCTGTATTTGGGTGTGCTGTACTTATTTTTATCTTGAATTACCAATCGTTTCCGAGCATAGTAGTCAGTTTTGCCCTCTCGCCGTCTTCTAAATTTCACTTGGTATCTCTTGAAGTAGGCCTTATTCTTGACAACTTTAACAAACCCCATCCTGTAGAACAGAAGCTGTAGCCGCCACTGAGCTGCAGAACTAGCACGGCTCCGGGGGGGGGAAAAGCGTAAGTTTTTAATCTACCCAAAGTTGACTTTTTAAAAATGGCTTGAAGTATAGATCCATTTTAATCTTTTTCCAAATGGATTTCCCCAGCTCCCTTAACTGTACAGTGGGGTCTGTCTTTACCCAACTGATGAGGCAAGTAACCTCTGTCTTATACCAAAGCTCTGCGTGGGTCTGCTTCCAAGCTTGCTCTTCTGTGTTGGTCAATTTATCCATCCCTACACCAAACGCTACAGTTTTAACTACAACAGCCTCAAAAGTTTGGATCATTAGAAGTCTTCCTACTCTACTATTTTTCAGAAGTGTCCTAGCTATCTTTGGTTCTTCTTTACTTTCATATAAATTCAAAGACCATTTTATTGAGTTTCATGAAAAATTCTCTTCTTATCTATAGGTTAATTTAGGAGGAACTGCCACCTTTCTGATTTTAACTCTTCCTATTCTTGGACCTAGTGTATCTTTCCATTTATTTAGGTCTTCTTTAATATATAATAAATTTTTACCTGCAAATCTTGAACATTTTTTATTATTTCTAAGTACTTGATATTTTTTGATACTATATAAACGATACCTTCTCATTGTTTTCCCACAGTTGCATTTCTGCATACTAGCAGCAAACTTTTGTATGTTAAACTACATTTAAAAAAAACTACATTCACTTTTGCTAAACTTTCCTATCTTTTTCAAATAATTTACCTGTAAATTACTTTAGCTTTTTTAATATAAATAATCACATCATCTGACAACAACTCGATTATTATTCCCAATTTACAGGTGAGAAAACTGGACACAGAAATGTTACATACTGAAATCGGGATCTAGAAAAGATAATTGTACTCCTATGTTCACTGCAGTGTTACTCACAGCACCCAAGAGTTGGAAACAATCTAAATGTCTATCGATAGATAAAGAAAATGTGATGTATACACACAATGGAATATTTACTCAGCCATAAAAAAGAAGGAAATCCTGTCGCATACTACAACATGGATGAACCTTGAGGACATTATGCTAAATGAAATAAGGCAGTCACAGAAGGAAAAATACTGCATCATTCCACTTATATGAGGTATTTACATAGTCAAGCTCACAGAGACAGGAAGTAGAACGGTGGCTGCCAGGAGCTGAGGGGAGAGGGAAATTGAAAGTTGCTGATCCGTGGGTATAGTTTCAGTCATGCAAGATGAAAAAGTTCTAAAGATCTGCTGTACAACATTGTCCTTATAGTTAATAACTGTACTACACACTTAAAAATTTGTTAAGAGGGTAGATCTCATTATGTGCTTTTCTGCAATTAAAAAAAGTTAAATAAATTGCCCATAGAAACACTGGAAACAGTAGAGCTGAGATCCAAATCTAGGTAGTCTGAACTCAATACTCTGTGACACTGCTTGCTATCATGTACATAGAAAACAGTATGCAAATAAATAAAATTTTACATATTTCCTATTCACATATTAAATAGTTCTGATTTTTTATACTTACACTGCAAAAATACTGTTTACTAAGGCTACATATGTAATAATTTATTTGAAATTAAGAGTTGATTATATTTTTAAATTCTTTATATGTACCACATGTAAAAAGTTTCTCATTTTTATATCTTTACAGTTAAAACTTTTTCTAATTCCTATTATTTTCATAAATAGATAAAATAATTTTTAAAATCCTACTGTCGGAAAATGTCACTTGTCTTTCAATCATAGTCAGGATTTTATAAATTTTTTTAATTAAATGTTTGGCATTATAACAGGCATTACAAGTAGCACAAAATTCCCCAAGATAAAAAGACAAGCTCCATAAGTCATATATTCAGTTGTGAAATGATAATTCAGAATTTGAAGTATACTGGTAAACTGTTTAAGTGACATACAGTTTGACTTTAATTAGCTAAAGAAAAAGGCTTTAAAGAAACAATTTTCCTTTTATAGTTAATGAAACATGAAATTTCTAATAGCAATTTTTTTTTTCATTTCAGTTTTTTACTTTGACTTACTGCTTGGCAGACGCTGGCATTTCTAGTTTGAGTTACTCCTCCCACAAAGATCACACATGTCAGAAAAATATGAAAGCATAAGTTCACAAGCATGTGCCAGCCTTTGAGACTGATTCTAATCAAACTGTTAAAAGAAAAGGGAAAAAATAAGACCCAGGTTAGTATACTTGAAGCTGGACATCTTCAAGTTAACATTTCCAACTCATAAAAGGCCAAATGTAAATGTTTAAACATTTTATTAAAACATACTATCAGACAAACACACACACACACACACACACACACACACACACAGGGTTTGAGAAATCACTCAATACAGTTTCTTAACATTTAACTTTGCAGTACAGTAAAAAAGACAAGTCAAATGGAACTACTACATCCACTAAAGGCTAAACAAAATCTCCATAATAAGAAATATGTGGGCTTTTGTTAGTTACAATGTCTTATGACAGATGGATTACTTGTTTGCTTCCCAGAGATTTCTGCAAGGTGCCAATCTCTATTTTTCCTGACTTACTAGGATAACATGGTCTAAATGCCCAGTGCATTTCTTCCTGGCCTTTCATAATGAAATGCTGAAGTCTTTCTTTTTTATATAAAAACCTCCTTGTTTCTTAACTAAATATCAAGAAATGTCACACATGTCCAGCTTAAAGAGGAAAATACATTCTAGCAAAACCTCTTGTAAAGTGAATTTCTGCTTAGAAAATCCTTTCAGTTCATTATTTCTCACCATAAAATAAAAATTTCTGTAGCTTTGCCTCCAATTAACAAAAACCATATCCCACACTTAAATGCCACAAACATTCTTAAATGCTGTCTATAAAAAAGAATATCACAACAGGCAAGAATTTATAAAACAGAAATGATACCACAGTCTGGTTCTGGGAGACACATCTGCAGGTAACCAGCCTCCAC
Source organism: Eubalaena glacialis (assembly GCF_028564815.1). Lineage (NCBI taxonomy): Eukaryota > Metazoa > Chordata > Mammalia > Artiodactyla > Balaenidae > Eubalaena > Eubalaena glacialis. The sequence continues at coordinate 49,894,475 of NC_083720.1, forward strand.
CTTATCTCCCCCCATGCCCCACCCCCCAGCCACCAACACATACTTCCCATATTCTTCCCCAAGTACAAACCCAGCAAAATGACTGAGTGCTGTAGAAGATGAATTTACCATCACAGGCACTAATTATTTATGTCTTGAATTGCATGAAGTGAAGAAGGCCTGTAGGTGTTCTGAAGTAATCGTCCTTACTTTGGAAGGATAGCATGGTATTAAACTCAGTTTTATCCTAATTGAATGTGAAATAAACTCCACAGACCTCTATTCACCACAAAGTGTTATTTCTTACCTGTGATGGTATATGTAACTGACGATGACCACTAAGAGGCAGAAGAGAAGAATGACAGCCGTGGTATAGACCACAGGGTGCAAGAGATTGGCTGCCTGGGTATAGGGTTCAGATCCCGTCAAATCCTGAGGGGGGAAAATGAAAGCATTATTCTAGGAGCACTTCTCTGGACATCTAGTTACTGAGATTTTCTCAGTGACTAAAACCTACTGATAAACAGAACTCTGGTCCTTACATCTCTTCATTTTATTCAAGGACTATGGTTCATGCTATTTTCCTCACACATTACTTTGCCCTCCTAACTTCCATGTGTTAACTACTCATGCAGTGTGTGTATACACATACACACACACTCTTGTCTTACCATGGACCATCTGCTTTACAAATCTGAATACTGACTCTCTTATGAGGGTAATGGGGAGAGAACAGCAGTGATTTAGAAGGGCAACCACAGACTTCATCCTTTTCGATGCCCTTTCACCCCACTTATCACTCTGTGCATTCACCAGCTGATAAGGCACAAAGCAGCAGTATCTCCAAGTCAATAAAGCCTAAATAGATCTCTCTAACCTCTCACAGTCAAGTTCAACAAATATGAATGGACCAGACACGGTGCAAAGCACAGGGACAGAGTGGTAAACCATGGTTCTTGCCCTTGAAGAGCTGAAAGTCACAGGGCACTCAGATGCACAATCAGATCACAATAATGTTTGATGAACATAAGACCAGCCCGGTGATGGGAGTAAAGAGGTCAAAGATCAGTTAACAGTAAATAATAATAGCAAATCACTTACATAGCATTTACTATGATCCAGGCACTGTGCCAGTACCTTACACAGAGTAACCCTATGAGCTGGGTATATTGTTAGCCCCATTTCATAGCCTGAGAAACTGAGGCACAAAGAGGTTAAGTGCTGGGAAGGAGGATTAGATCCGAAAGAGCTTGGTTACCAAGGCTGTGATCCCAAAACCAAGGCAGACAGTGCCTTCCTAAAATGAAAACAGTGGATAGCTTAAGGCTTCCTTCCTTCTAAAGGACCAAAGCAGGCTGGGAGGACGCCTGCACCCAGGCTGGACAACCAGGGTTTCAGGGTCAAAGCTGTAGATTCACCAGATCCTATCACTAAACTCTCTTTCTAAACTGATTCTGAAAGCTGCAAAAAGGTCAGCTGGATGTGGGAAGGCGTTCACAATGGGTGTATCTCCAATCAGGAAGTTCTTGAGACAATTCCTGAAACTAGAAAAACTAGATGAAAGACAGGAGGGAATGGGTGACAGACAAGGACACTGAAGACGGGCTCAACGGAGTAGGGAAGGAAGCAGCACATTTTCCCATAGAAGAATCAGAGGCTGACAGTGTATAATTACAGATCCAAAAAGATCCTATTAGAACACCTTAACAAGCCCCTCACCGTAACAAATTACGAACAGAGGCCACGGAGCCTGACAAAAATCAGAGTTAATGGGAAACTGGAAGATACAACACAGAAAACTGCATTCCAGCCCAGGCACTCGACCCCACTGTGATGAGTCTCGAACATATAGTTCATCTCTTTATTTGATAAATGTTAACTGGGTACCCACCATGGCAAGGCGCTACGCCAAGCACTGGGCATCAGCTAAACGCAGGACCCTCCAGGGCTGACAGTCTATAAACTAAGACTCGAAAAGGAAAATACAAGACAAAAGCCTACGGCCATCATTCTGAACCTGCCCTTGTGAGATGCCCACGGGATCGGTCTATGGTACACAGCTTCAAGGTACTTGCATTCTGCTAAAAGTCCAGAATATTAGAGGAGAAATTCAAAAACTACTGGGGCAACTGGAACCAGTTAGACGCTAGCTGGAGTGCACACATTTCCCCTCGCTTCTATGAAAAGCTCCTCTTCCCATGTAGACTAAATAATTGAGGATAAACTTTCAGTGTCCAGAATGTGGTCTCTAGACTCTTTCCGTGCACTGCCTGCTTTCCATTCCTCCAGGAAACGTTCAAGAATACATCACCACTTACTAGCTGTATGATTTGGGGCAGTTACTGAGATGGAGACACCACAATTATCTCATCTGGCAGGGTCTGGGGAAGGGGCAGAAGGCGTGTACGCGTGTCTTCCACAAGCCTTTGCAGAGAATAACAAGACACGGGCGGCTGGATATTATCTCATAAAACATCAAAGTGCCAGTTCAGTTCTCAAAATATGTCATATACAATATTTACATTTAAAAGAAATCAGTTTTTTTTTCAAAAGCCAAATGGATGTGATATAGTATGAGAAAGAAGCTGGATGTTGACACCGAGGACCCAGACTCTTAAAATTCCAAGTTAGGGCTGGAGGAAGGAGCAAGTACTATTGACTGGTCACACACAGCACTGCTTCTGCAAGGGCATTTTTGTTGTCACAACAAACTGAGCTTCCCAAGTGAAAGAGAACCTCTGCTGAGAAAATGACCTTTGGAAAGGTGTGAAGAGTCAGAGAGTAATCCGTTTAGGCTTTGCGGGCCAAGAGCAAAATCGAGGCTATTATGCAGGTACTTGTTAACCACTTAAAATATAACCACGAAAAAATTAAAAACCACTCCTAGCTTTCCAGCATTTAGAACATCAAGCAAACAAACAAATGGCAGCTGACTGGAACAGGCCTGTGGGTCAAATGTCTGCCACGGTTTGCAGACCCCCTGTCCAGTATAAAGGAAACAAATCAAGTTACGAAAAACCTCCTATCGTGATGACAAAAACACAAGAGAATACTATTTCAAATAACTGCGAAGATCGGGATAGGAAAGAAGTTAAGAGAAGTTAAAGATTAAAACAAAAGAGGTAAAGTAGAAATCCGAATCAAAATGATTTTCAATTATAGGCTTTGTGATACTATAATGAAAACATAGGTGAATGGGGTCAAAAGGTACAGATTTCCAGTTATAAAATAAAGTCCTGGCAATACAGTGTGCAGTATGGGGACTATAGTTAATAATACTATATTGCATATTTGAAAGTTGCTAAGAGTAGATCTTAAAAGTTTTCATCACAAGAGAAAAAAATTGTAACTGTATGGTGATGGATGCTAACTACTAGGCTTACTGTGGTGATCATTTTGCAATACACACAAATATCAAATCGTTAACACTGTATACCCGAAACTAATACAATGTTGTATGTCAGTTATACCTCTACTTTAAAAAACACAGTATCTACCTGTACAGGGAGAGGAGGTGACATCTCAAATACCCTCAAATCTTATAATTTCACTGCTACCTATGATTCTTGCTTTCACTCTCTTTTTTTTTTTTTTTAAAGACTACTGGCAACCTTTTGGTTTTTTTTTTCCTTAAATTTTATTTATTTATTTATTTATTTATTTTTTATGGCTGTGTGGGGTCTTCGTTTCTGTGTGAGGGCTTTCTCTAGTTGTGGCAAGTGGGGGCCACTCCTCATCGCGGCGCGCGGGCCTCTCACTATGGCGGCCTCTCTTGTTGCGGAGCACAGGCTCCAGACGCGCAGGCTCAGTAACTGTGGCTCACGGGCCCAGATGCTCCGCGGCATGTGGGATCTTCCCAGACCAGGGCTCGAACCCGTGTCCCCTGCATTGGGATGGCAGATTCTTAACCACTGCGCCACCAGGGAAGCCCTCTTTCTCTTTTTATATATGAAATCACTTGTATTAAAAAAATTACTAAATACATGGTCCATAAATGGCCACTAGGAGCCACCCATGAGAAAAAAAGTAGAAGTGTCATTCAGTTTGCAATATAGTGATATATAAGATAGGAAAAGTCTGTGCCTCTGGTGCTCACTCAACAGTCCATCACTAAATGGTGATTCTAGTCACTCTCTTCTATATGGTGCAAAGTTTAAGAAAATAGGCCAGAAAACGGAAAGTAAAGTTTTCCACCAAAATAAACTGCATCAATTCAGAGAACATTAGAATACCTGAAAGTATGTTAAAAACTGCAAAGATAGTTACTATTAAGGAACCGAATAAATGGAAGAAGAGTTTTTGAAATTCTTTGTTTACTTGACAGAGATTCACACATTTACAAGGGTTTACTTTTAGGCTGAGAATTACTAAATATAAAATTACTGGCAGTTTTAAATAATTCGTTATCATCATATCAATAATAAGAATAATTATAAATCAGTAATTGTTTAAACTCACCAGGATCTGAATAATGGAAGGAAGTCCAAAGAAAAACATCTCAGGGTACCCTCTGTTTGTCAGAGTATAAGTATTTTTAAGAGTTTGACAATAAAGTAAAATTTTAAAATAGATCAGAAATCAAAAATGTAAAAAAACCCATAAAAAACAAAAAAACCCCCGAGACTATGTCGTCTATGTTGCTTTTAATTTTTCCCCTAAGAAACAAAGTATAATTTAAAGATATTAATCCTCCTACCACACACCATGCACAAAAGTCAATTCCAATCAAATCACAGACCTAAATGTGAAAGGTAAAACACATTTAAAGCTTCTTAATGCAAACAAAGGAAAAGATCTTCATGATTTGGGGGTAAGCAAAGATTTCTTAAATAGGACATAAAAAAGTACTACTAAAAAAATTTAGAAAAATTAGAAACTCTGCTCATAAAAAGACAACATTAAAAGAAAAAGGAAAAAGGCATGTGTATAGACTGAATGTGTCCCCCTCACAAAATTCGTATGTTGAAATCTAACCTCCAATGTGATGTTATTTGGAGGTGCTGCCTTTGAGAGGTGATTCGGTCATGAGGATGGAGCCCTTATGAACAGGATTAGTGTCCTTTTATAAAAGACATACCAGAGAGTTCCCCTGCTCCTTCCACCATGAGAGGACACAGAGAGAAGACAGCATCTATGACCAGGAAGCTGGCCCTCATTAGACACCGAATCTGCTAACTTCTTGATCTTGGACTTAATTAAGCCTCCAAAACTGTGAAAAAAAAATTGCCACTGTTTGTAAACCATCTACTCTGTGGTATTCTGCTCTGGCAGTTGAATTGATTAAAACAGGCATGAACTGGGAGAAGACATTTGCAACACATAAATCCAACAAAGAGCTCCTATTCAGAACTCATGAAGAATTCCTATAAACCAATAAGAAAACAACAGACAACCAAATTAAAACTGGCAAGACTTGAGCAATAACTTCACAAAAGGGCATACCCAAACTGCCAATATGAAAATGAAGAGGTACTCAACATCATTAGTCACCAAAGAAAGGCAAATTAAAACCACAATGATCAATCACAACACAAGCACTAGAAGACGAAAACTAAAGATTGACAATATCAAGCATTGACAAGGATGTGGAGCAATTAAAACTCATTACTGGTGAGACTGTAAACCAATAAAACCACTTTGGTCAGTTGCATGGCATTACCTACCAAAGCATATGGGTGCCTACAACCTAGCAATTCCACTCCTGAATGCACATGTCCATCAAAAAACATGTGCACGAATATTTACAGCAGCTTTTTCTTGATACCAGATCCTTGCAACAACCAAAATACCCATCAACAGTAGAATGCACAAATTTTGATATCTTTGCACAATGGACTACTATGCAGCAAAAAAAAAAAAGAATAACCTGTTGCCACATGAAAAAACGAAGATGAATCTCACAGATGTAATGATGGGAAAGAAACCAGACACAAAGAGTGCATGCTATACAATTCCACTTATATGGAACTGGAAAAACTTATCTACAGTGATAGACATCAGAAGGGTTATCTCTTGAGATGACAGTGGAAACTTACTAGAAAGAAACATACCAGAGCTTCTGAGTGCTCAAGTAAAAGTCTTTATCTTGATGGCAGCTAAATATGTGTTCACAGATAAAAATATCATCAAGCTATATAGTTAAGATCTGTGCACATTGCTCAATTAGCTCAATTTAATGAAAAAAGGAAAAAGGGTTGGTCCCCCTTTGATTACCAATTCTACTTCAGATAATTTATCCTGCATATTTTCTAACGTGCAAAATAATTTTGTACACGGAAATTATTGGAAACAAACAAAATTGAGGAATATGCAAATAAATTATGGTGAGATCATAAAATAATATTCAGAGGTGAAAAAGAATGAGAAAGCTCTTTAACACTGATATGGAAACTTTCAGAAAGGACATTTAGTAGTGGGATTAAGAAGACAGTTCTGGAGCCTAAGTTCCAATTCCAACACTAACTAACTATCTTGGAAAACTTGGTCATGGTCCTTAGCCTCTCTATGCCTTGGTTTCTCCACCTGTAAACTGGGGGTAATAATAGTAGCAAACGAATGCAAAACAAACGAGTGCTCTCTGGTTTCATGTATTTCTAGATGAATACAATAACAAAAGGGGAATCAAGGTATAGTGATTATTTTATCTTCACTACTATTACCAATTAAGTAGTAAGTACTATCATAAATAGTTTGGCCCTACTCATTCAGTTTTTTTGTTCCCTACTGACCCCAGCTCCTTGAAAGTTTCCTGCTCAATTGGCTATTTCCGATCATATCATTCAAACAAACCCAGTTTCTGCTTAACTTTTTTTCCTTGAGAACTTGGGATATAAATGGTTATCGCAGGATGTCTATTGAACCAAACTATGGTATCTATTCGAGATTTACAAACAAATACACTCTTTTGTATCATTTTTTAAATACAAAATTATTTAAAACCAGAGCAGGAAAAGTTTTATGGGCTAGCTGCCAAAACAGGAATTTAGACTTGCTATTTAAAACCCAATATTAAGGCAGTTTTCAAGAAAAATAGGATTTTACCTATTGTTCAAAATAGTGTCAGGCAAGGAAAAAAAGATGTTCACTTCTAATTTTTTAAAGCTATTTCTTCTATCTTAGGCATGACTTATTTAAGAGTAGGTATGATTTCATTAACTCTGCCTTCATGTTTCATTAGCAACTCCAAAAATCCCATATACTAACTTTATTACAATTTTGTCAACAATTTCAGATACATTTCACCTTGCTGCCCCTAGGTGGCATAGCTATATTTAAGAAAAGCGAAAGGATATTCTTTGAAAATAGAAAAAAATCTTGGTGCTATTTCTTAGCTTTAAAGAACTGTGTATCACATTTTTTAAAAGATTAAAAGTATGAAAGATAAAAGAATATCTTATTCCTTCAAGAAAAGGATTATACTAATTTAAATTGTTGAAAAGAACAGCTAGGAAGTTCAAAAATAGACATTTTAAACTGGTATTAAATTAAATAAAAATAAAAGTTTCACATGGTACAGTGTCATGTCTTTAACAATGAAGCTTATAAAATGCCTTTTGTGTGTGTCTGTGTTTCATGTCTCTTGCCCAACTTTTTCTAGTTAACTACTATAAAAACTTCAGATGATGCTGCATCTGTTACTTCTCCTTCAGCACTTCTCAATTTCATGTTATTTTATAATCAAAACCTGAATGAGAAAACACTTTCAAACTGAAAGAGAAAATGCTTCATATTTTAATTACTGCTTCAAGCTTTCTTTGAAAGGTGACTACAAAACAATAGAATGTGAACTCACAGAAACCAGACTCAGACTTACAGAAATCAAACATCTATTTGTGAAGCGAGTCCTAAACTATCAACACTAACTTTAAGCCCAAAAGGACAGATGACTGATATAAACACAGCTGAGTCTTTGCTAGTGTAGACCCTACCCACTGTCAACTGGGCTGAATAACACACACATTAATCTTTCTGCCCTGCCAGACAATCTACTTACTCCTCTGCCTGTTTGGGACACTAGGTAATGTATCCTAAGTTGAGGAGCAAGGAGAAAACCAAAACACAGAATTGAGGAAAATCTACTCTAATTCAAGCTTGCTTCAAGACCATTTCCAGTGGTAGGCACTCTTCTGTCTTTTTAAGAAAATAATACTTCACTTAAAGTAAAATAGATCACGTTTCAAGATTATTTGGTGCTTTGATAAAACACTGTCTAGATGAGCTGGAGGCAGAAATCAGAATGCAGGCGTCCTCCCTCCCAGGCTAGCCTCAAGCCATTGCTGGGAAATGTCCTTCACAGTCATCAGTAATTCCTTCCACTATGCTCTGAATGCATGTATACATACTCCAGGATGTTAGTATCTTATAATAACCACAATATGAAATAAAAACTAGCATGGCTAATTTCATAATTATCAACTCAGGAATCAGATTCACTTAAATGACTCATTAATAAAAAGATCTGTTCCTATACATTAATAACTGGTTATTCTACCAAAGATTAGTAGACATGAAAAATGGTAAATAACACAAGACATTAACTTGATTAACATTAAAATTGAAGATATTTGGGTCAATACTGTCACTTGCAGCAACTAAACTGAAATTATCACCATTACTCTAAATTCAAAATGAGTCTAAAGATTATGATGTGTAGTGGGATAAGGCACTAGATGGCAAAGAAGGAAAACCTCTCACTGTTCATTGTGCATCTTTGGGCAAATGAGTCACGCTTTCTGCGTTGAGAGTTGGACTGCATACACCCAAGATGTTTCCAAATTTTAAGGTCAAGGTCTAGTTGAATGGATTTGCTTACAAAGTTTACTGAAAATTCCTATGCCAAATTCAATCCCATACATTTCACTTCGTAGTAACTCAATTTCCCTTTAAACTCAGAATTATACCAAAAGTCACCTCTTACTTAAAGAGAGCAATTTATGTCAAAAGTTTTAAAAAAACAATCTTCATTTGAGCTTAACTACGCATAGGGAAAAATGAGAATATTTAGTGTTGATGCATAACGTTAACAACTGCCGTACCATTAAAACCGCATAGTTACTAAGGGAGTAGCACTGAATGGCAGTGATATTTTCATCTGAGCAGAGTATACGGCACCCATCTGACGTCCAGCCTCCTTGTCCGTTCAGCAAATCGAAATCCCACTGGGCGGCCACAGCATCTGCTCCGTGCGCAATTCGACGCAGGGTCACATTAACAGGGATGTGGTGGGTATCAATGTTCACACCATCTGGAGGAAATGGGAAATAAAAATATTTCTTGAAACAAACTTCATAAACAATTAAATGTCAACTTATCCACGAATGGGAACTCTGCAAATACCTTTTCTTCACCAGTGACTCATTAAAATGAGAAGGAACAAAAATAAGCATCTTTAGGAACAGGGCATGATAAAGTCGTATTGCCCAGTGACTACAGGATGACATATGCCACAGACGAACCTATTTTGGTGAGAATCACTGGGGTAACCACTGTACGCCGTTTTCCATCATCGGCCAAATTTGTCGAATTCCCGGTGGCTGGAAAAAGCTTTCCATTGCGGAATGCGATGAGTTGAAGCTTATAGAGAGAGTCATCACTTGGTCTGACTTCTCTTTTTTGCTTTGGTGAGAAAAGGGAAGGAGGAAGCTGAATAGAAGCCTCTACAATAGTATTCTGAAAATATATTAAAAAAAAAAAAAAAACAGAAACAAAGAAGAGTTGCCATATTAGTAGGTAAAAACCAGGAATATTTTAGATAGTTATGAATGTTGTCTAGTTATATGTTGAATATAGTTTTTAAATGTAGGTATGTGAAATTTAATAGAACAATTTATCCGTTAAGTGAAATGTCTGAACATCGTATAATAGCATAGAACAAAAGAAGCAGAAAATGAAGAGAAAAGCAAACTATATTTCAAAGCGCTAAAGTAGTGAACAAGGGATTATTTCAAACGATAAAGTGAATTTTCCCGATAATGTACATTGCTGAAGTAGCTAGCATTAAACAGAACAGGGATCCCAATGATCACTCTTTATATGAATTTTACAATGACAAAATATGGTAAATGAGCACAAAGGGAGCATATCACAAGTGTGAGTATAATTAATTTGGGCTTATGAAACTTTAAGGTGATTTATGATGGATTCCAACTGTCAAACGACAGAAGAAAGAAATTACACACAAACATAATAGAAGTGTAGATTCAGCAAACTTATTTTAGCAGAAGACTGAGACTAAGAAACACATCATGTTTAGAAAAACACAGTAACAAAGAGGAACAAGTGAAAATTCTGGCTGGGCACTGAGTGTTCTTCAGATTTCTTTATTAGGGATTTTAAAATTATAAATTATTCAGCATTTCATAAAAAATAAATCTGTACACCAGGGAGGCAAATAATGATCTAAAAACGTCCTTATTTTAAAGACATCACAAAGCCGCTCTCTTGGCACTCACTTCTCTCTCCAATCCAACATGCACGATGCCAACAGAATTTCCTCTTCAACAAATCTGTTGTTATTTCAGTTCAAATAACACCTTGGTTCCCAAATGTTTAGAAACTATGGCCAAAAAATCCTAAGTATGCCATATAACTTGGCTAATTTCCTTGTCCCAAATTCATCCCCTGACACTCCCTACACCACAAGACTGGGCCACACTGAGTTTATCACTTTTTGAAATCTCCTTCTTTTTAAATGCCACTGTGCACGTGCCAGCATCTCTGGCTGAAATGCTCCATGATTCTTTTATTTGGTAAGCTCAAACTGGTCAGATTTGATTTTCAGTAAGTTAATTCTGCTGGCAATGCAAAGGATAGAGGATCGGGATGAGAAAGGCTGGCAGCCAGGAGAAGGACGCTGCAAAGTTCTATCAATAGGGCTTTTGGTTGGGGGGGATGATTAATTACACGACTCGTCCAGATACTGCTTTTACAGGTAGGTGCTCTCTCTTCTAGACTCACGCAGCATTCTGCACACAGCTCCATGATAAGTAATACTTAAAAGAAGCACTGTGTATCTCACTGTCTGCTCCTCTTAACTAGAGTAAGAGAATTTTTGAATGCAGATAATCTCATTTATTTTTGGATAGCCTATGTTAATAATAGTTCCTTGCACTAGTATTGGATAAGATAGCCCATCGTTTATGAAATTAATGAAAGTCTGTGTGGCATTTTTTTAAAAGGTTCTACTGAAGCAAATGATCGACTTCAGAATTAGTTTTTAACTGCCATGCTTAGAACAATGTTGTAACACAGCAAATAACCATAAATATCTGTTGGAAAAAAGTATTTCAGAAGTTTGAATATTGACAGTTGATCATTACTTTTAAATTGAGGATGCCAAGAAAATATTCAGTAGAAATATTTCACCTAAGAAAACATATAAAAAGGTTTCTACTATTCTCACAAATATAACTTGATAGGAAAACAAAGTTTATTACAAATTCATTCACTAATATAGTATATTTCTATCAAGTATATAAATTTCTCCTAAGTATATAAGGATGCATGCGAAAAAGGAAAAACATCAGTAGATTGATTTAATTAGAAGGTCAAAATCCTGAGGAACTGTTACATACCAGACATTTATTAAGCTGAAGTACTTTAAAATTCATAAAATAATTCTGTTGTGAACACAAAATAACTTGAAAACAAAGCGTAGCTCTCTGGGAAAGTTTTATAATAAATCAAATTAATTTAAAAAAAGAAGTCATACTTTACTTTCTAAAAGAGCTGAAAAAGGAAATGACAACTATAATTTCTAGAAGTATAAGCTTTTTTCCTACACAAATTTAAACTTGTAAAACCATCCCAACAACAACAAATGAAAAACCTCAGGTGTACGGACAGATCCCTGAGAGATGAGAGCTACAAATTCAAGGCTGTTAGACACTTACGACTTCTAAAACATCTTTCAAAGTCCAATAAAGAATATTACTAAATAATAATTATAGGTCCCCTGGGGTGGCCCAGGGTGCTGGAAAAACAAACTTCACCTATATCAATAATATTTAATTTTTATAGTAAAAAAGTAACACTTGCATATTTAATCTCCTTAAAAGAAGTACTGATCATTTATTCCAGAAAGCTTGTAAATCTAATGAAAAAAATCACTAAGGAACACGTTTGTTACATTTACTGTGACTATACTTTTTGCCAGTTAGCCTGAAAACAAGAACACAAAGGTAATAATTTCATTTAACCATATATTCGTTTTTAAATATATGGATTACAGCAATGGAAATAGATATAAAACATACGAATTACAGCTAATAAATCAGAAAAATCTCTCCTAAAAACCTCTGGGGAACCCTCCTACACTGTTGGTGGGAATGTAAGTTGGTGCAGCCACTACGGAAAACAGTATGGAGGTTCCTTAAAAAACTAAACATAGAGCTGCCATATGATCCAGCAATCCCACTCTTGGGCATATATCTGACAAAACTATAATTCAAAAAGACAACCTGCACCCCTATGTTCATATTCATAGCAGCACTATTCACAATAGCCAAGATATGGAAACAACCTAAATGTCCTTCAACAGATGAATGAATAAAGGTGTGGTACATATACACAATGGAATACTACTCAGTCATAAAAAAGAATGAAATAATGCCATTTGCAGCAATATGGATGGAACTAGAGATTATCACACTAAGTGAAGGAAGTCAGAAAGAGAAAGACAAATACCATATGATATCACTTATATGTGGAATCTAAAATATGACACAAATGAACTTATCTACGAAACAGAAACAGACACACAGACATAGAGAACATACTTGTGGTTGCCAAGGAGGAGGGGGAGTGGGGAGGGATGGACTGGGAGTTTGGGGTTAGCAGATGCAAACTATTATATATAGAATAGATAAACAACAAGGTCCTACTGTAAAGCACAAGGAACTACATTCAATAACCTGTAATAAACCATAATGGAAAAGAATATTAAAAAGAACGTATATACAGGTATAACTGAATCATTTTGCTGTACAGCAAAAATTAACACAACATTGTAAATCGACTCTATTTCAATTAAAAAAAAAACAACTTTCGGCAAGACATGTTTTTGGTGTCTAACATCTATTATTGAAGACCATATGCCACCCATGGGGAGAGGAACATGGGATCTGAAAGAAGAAACCAGAATTTGGATCCCAGCTTCACCATGCAGTAGCTGCTTAACACTGCACAATTTTGTCTACCCTGTGAGTTGCATCTGTCACGTGCAGCTAATGATCTTCCTCACAAATGATTATGAGGACCAAAGGGGATCATGACCATGGCAAGCACAAAAGGCTATGGAACTGTGGGTGGTATTTTTATTATTATTTCAGGCATACCTCGTTTTATTGCACTTCACAGATAACTGCATTTTGGGGGGCAGGAGGTGGTTTTTCGGTTTTTTTTGTTTTTAACAAACTGAAGGTTTGTGGCAACCCTGTGTTGTCAGACAGTTAGCATTTTTTAGCAATAAAGTATTTTTTAATTTAAGGTTTGTACATTGTATTTTAGGCATAATGCAACTGCACACTTAATAGACTACACTATAGTATAAACATAACTTTTATATGCACTGGGAAACCACAAACTTGTGTGACTCGCTTTATTACAATATTTGCTTTACTACAGTTATCTGGAACCAAACCCGCAATATCTCCGAGGTCTGCCTGTACTGCCACAGTGTGGCAGGTCGTTATCTGGAGGCTGGGGAGAGAGAAAAATGCCTTAAAGTAATTGACTTACCAACAAACATCTAAAACCTCATCTTGTTTTGACTTCTACAACTCAGCTTTAGTTTTTTTTTTTTAATTTTATTTATTTATTTATTTATTTATGGCTGTGTTGGGTCTTTGTTTCTGTGCGAGGGCTTTCTCTAGTTGTGGCAAGCGGGGGCCACTCTTCATCGCGGTGCGCGGGCCTCTCACTATCGCGGCCTCTCTTGTTGCGGAGTACAGGCTCCAGACGCGCAGGCTCAGTAATTGTGGCTCACGGGCCCAGTTGCTCTGCGGCATGTGGGATCTTCCCAGACCACGGCTCGAACCCGCGTCCCCTGCATTGGCAGGCAGATTCTCAACCACTGCGCCACCAGGGAAGCCCTCAGCTTTAGTTTTAACTTCAATACTAAAAAATTGACAAACTATACACACATGAAATAATGTTATCACAGAGCTCTAATCATGAATTTATTTGCTGAATTCATGCATATTTCCTTATCACTAGATTTTAACAGCATTCCTTATGAAACAATCTGGACTTCTGACACTACGTAATTAATAAATCAAAATTTTCTGAAATCCTAATTTTGTTTAAGTCTCTAGAATTCTAACAATAAAATTAGAATGGGTCAAAGAGCCAGCTGATTAAAAAGAGTAATTTGTTCATGTCTCCTTGACTATCTACTCGCTAGATTTTAAACAGATAGATGTTATGATATATCCTAATTATTTTCTTGTGTATAATTAGTTATTAACTGCATTCCACCTTTTGATGATCTCACCGCTGAAGATTAACAGGGATTATGTTTGCCTTTAGAATTTTTTTTAACTGACTTTCTTTGCGAATTAAGTTTGGCTGTTAATTTTTGTTCAACAACATTTATTGGATGTTTCATTCCTCTATGCATGGCACTGTGCAGAATCTAGAGATACACAATGAAATAAGCCATGGTCCTTGCCCTCAAATATTAAAAATCTAGCAAGGAAAAGACAACAACAATAATAAAACAGTAAGAGCTAACATTTATTAAGTGCTAACACTGTGCCAGGCACTGTTGTAAATGTCTACATATTTGCCTCATTAAACCCTCTCAATAACCCTTTGAGTTTAGTACCACTTCATGATCCCTATGTAACAGAAAGGAACTGACATTCAGAGAGGTTAAGATACTTGCCCAAGTTTGCACAGCTTTTAAGTGGGGGAGCCGAACATGAACACATTTAGGTAACCATATCCTCTGGCCTCTCACTATAACTCAACTCACCAGCATACCAGCTTCTAATTATTCTGGACAGTGAACAAAGCACTATAGGACTAACAGGCAATGATGAATTCTGTCTGAGGAAGAGAAGGAAGCTGCCAACCGAATGGAGTCTTAGAAGACAGTAGCAGGGATCTCCCCAAGCAGGGGGGACACTGAGGGCATGAAAAAGGGCACATATGAAGGCAGGAAGTGTGACGATGTATACGACTGGCTTGGAAATGAAAAGGACTTCAGTTGGGCTAAAGCCCTAGATGGGATGAGAGAAATATGGGATGCATAAAGAAAACCTGATTTCTAAATTCCAGTCAAGAAAATTTTAAAGAACCAATTCTTTCTGGCTACATTAACAGCTGAATTCAAAACACCAACAGCTACTAAAAGCTCTTAGCAGTTAATCGAAAATAGGTAATACTTTGGATGCTAACAAATCTGAATTATGGTAGCAACAGTGGAAGGAAGCATTTGGTTAAGAAAAAAATTAGATTAGGTGCTGTAAGGGTCAGATGACAGGTAATTCAATCTCCAACTGGCTGAATGACTGAGGCCAGGCACTGGATTTCATCAATGAATCAAGCACTAGCCCTGACCTCGAGTAACCCTCAGTCCAACGCAGGAGTTTTAAGAAACCCATTTGGCTCCTGTGTGTAACACACAATGACAGAGATGAGCAGGGTGTTATGGGCAAAGCGAGGAAGAGAAATGAAGATGAGGATGGAAGAGGCGAGGACAGACCAAATGGTATTTGGTAAGGTTCTCGAAGGTGACATTTCTGCTGTGTGTTATCATAAAACCAAGGAGCTGGGGAGGGGAGAGGAGGAGCCAGGGTTCTAGTAGAAGAATGAGCATGAGCCTGGCCTAAGAATGGCCAGTAGTTGGAAGAGACAACAAGGGACGTTTTCTGTTACTAGACAAGGGCAGATAAATGCCAAATGATGAAGTTAACTGACAGCCAGCCTCCAGAGGGACACCAAGCCTCCAAGGGACACCATTTATCGTGGGATCTGCAAGGTCCCTTTCCATGTTGGGTAGATGCAGGGATAATGTTCACAATATTAACAATCTGAGCAGCTTCCTCAGAGGGGAAGTCTCGTACAGGACCTCCGCTCTGTAGGTACCAGCCCTTCAGTTGCTAAAGGGTGGACAGACTGGGTCGTGTTCCTGGAAGAAGGACCAGGACGCCAGCTGAGGAGACTCAGGGGACTGGGGCAGCAGCTATTCGCTAAAGGTTAAGGAAGTACTTCAATATTTTACTAACTGGTATGGTTGGATTGGTATGTGTTGGCTGAAGACTGCCCTAGGCAGAGCAATCTGTATGAAAAGGATGAATTTTTAAGAAGAGCCTGGAGACGCAGAGACTAAATAGGAGCTCATGATAGCGTGGGCAATGCAGAATGGAAGTCCAATCTGGGCTGTGACGGTAATAAAGACAGGACAATAGAGATTCAAGAAATATGTAGAAAGCAACTCAAGCTAGGCTCCTCCTGCTAAGGACTGTCTTTTTATGGGTTCAACTTTATACGCTAGCATGTTCTCCCATCCAAGGGTAATGCAATCAATTATGAGATGTTCAAGATGTCTAGTTAGTATATTCAAGGCATTAAAAAAAAAAAAAAACAGAAAAAAGAGTAAAAATTGCCATAGCATAAAGTCTACAATGTAAAAGTTTCCTGTTAAAATGCTAAGGCATTTGGTACTCTCAACATTAAAATTTTTAACTAATTTTGTGTCATGAAGGATATGTTCCTTTTTCACTAGGTTTAAGCATGTCCATCTATAAAGCATGAATAATAGTGTGATGTGTCCCTGGTTTCTGGCCACCAAGATGATCTTAAAATGATAGAACAGTATGAAATTAACAAATTTGAGAGTATTCATTTAAAGCTTTCTACTTCAGCAGGTAGAAACTCTCCTTACCCAAAGGGATAGGTTGTAAAGTTGATGAAATGTTGGGTTTCATCATTTTTAATTTCTCTCAGACGATCATCTAAGATAGAAGGGTTCATCAATTTTAAGTATTCCTAAAAGACATACACCTCTCATGGGCTTGTGTGTGATGCTGTTTTGATGCCTTTTGTGGTATATTTTTACCAATAAAAAAACACTCTAAGGAAAGGAGCAGGCATTAAGGAGTAGCATCGCTAGGTGCGTCAAATACTCTCATACAGCCAAGAGTAACAAATCTTGCCAAGTTTCCTCTGAATATATGGTGTCAAGTAAATATATTATCATTAGACATTCTGACATAGTTGAGATTGTCTTGGGCAGTGGGGGAAGTTGGACTATTATTAAATTAGGCAAACTGGCTCTCCTTATGGAGGTCACCAGGGTAAAGTATGACAAAATATATTAATTCTTCATTCATTCATTCATTCAATATTTGAGCCTCCACAGTGTACCAGGACACCTAACACCTATTTCATTGATTATTATGCAGGCATTAAAATGACTGGAATACTGTTTGTGATATAATTCAGGAACAAACCAGAAACAAAGAAAGCACTGTGTAATTATAAACTACCAAAAACATAGTTACACATGGCCACACAAAGCTCAACAAAAAATCGTGATTCCATTAGGGTGTTGAAATTTTACTTTCACCGTTTGCTTCAATGCAGTTTAATGAAACATGCCTGAACCCCAAATTTTAAAAATCAATAAAAATGCTTTTAATTTTGCATACTGCAATAAAACACACAATTTGTGAACACACATCACATGCTTGCACTTCTGTACCAAAAATCTTGATCTACAGCTTGCCTGATTAAATGCCTGGATTTTCCCATTAGGCCCAGAGTCAAGGGCACACAATACTTTTAGGAGGTCTACGAAAACATTTTTCTTTAAAATCAGAAGCATAAAAATGAACTTTAAAGTCAAAGAAAATGTCTTAATATGTAATATTAATATATTCATCTTTTTACCACTGCAGTCGTAAAATATAATTTTGACATACTTGTGTGGAGAAAGGGGTCCAGAGGGCAAAAATGTCTAGGCCCATGAAAATCATGATGTGTCCCTTCTTGGTCTAAATTTCTTTCAAAACAACAGCAAAGGCAATACCAATATCCCCCGCCCCCCTCCAAATAACTTTTAGTACGGTTATCTTTGCAAAGCAAAACATTCTGAGTACAGTCAGTCTCCATATCCACAGAGGACTGACTCCAGGATCCCCTCGGATACCAAAACCTATGGATGCTCAAGTCTCTCACGTTAACATGGCATAACAGCTGCATATAACTAGGCATACCTTCCAGTATACTTACTTTAAATCATCTCTAGATTACTTATAATACCGAATGCAGATGCTATGTAAATAACTGAAAATACAATGTAAGTCCTATGTAAATAGTTGCCAGCATGCAGCAAATTTAAGTTTTGCTGTTTGGAACTTTCTGGGATTTTTTTTTTTGACTGAATATTTTCAATCTGCAGTTGGTTGAATCCGCAGATGCAGAACCTACATATACGGAGGGTCGACTGTATTCTAATCTAATTGTAAAGCCTTAAATGATTACAGAATATAATGTACCTTCAAAGCCAGACTTGAAAACGTATTTGAAACGTTGCACTTAAAGCTCAGCTGTTTATCCAGGTTTCCATCCGGATCCCGCCTCCCATAGTCAGAAAAGGCTGTCCGGTCAGTAGCTGCCACTTTCTGGAACACGGTACATGTCATCCCAGTGAAGCCAGCAGCCTTGATGACATAAGCTTCCAGAGCAATATTGGGTGAATACTTCAAAAGTCAATCAAACAGGAGTTATAAAAGATTTATAATATGGGAAAAAAGCACTTTCAAAGAGTTTCAAACACAAAACACTATACATAAGCTAGAAGAGAAAGCTCATGTTCTTACTAAACAAAGACACTGTAGATAACTGGCAGAATGAAAAAAGACGCTGGAAACAAAAGGATGTCCTAAAATAGAAAGATACCCATGAAGAGGAAAAGAGCAAGTCCCAAGGTATGGAAGATCAGATATAAATGAGAAGTCAATTTACAATAATTTGAAGAGTACGCTGCAGGAAACTACAAGCTGAAAATGGAAATGTCTTACTAAAAAACAAAAAAAACCAAGCTAGAAAAATAAGTGGACCCCCTTAATGATCATAATACACTTAAAAGTTGCTTCATTCAACACTTCATGCCATCTTCACTTTTTTCTTTCACGGGAACAACAACTCTTAGCATTAAGTTTCACCAATAAAATCTTTATACAGACTCGCTCCAAAGCTGTTTCTTCAGAAAAGGAAGGGAGGTGCTAGGCCAGACAGAAATGAACAGATTTTAAAAGCAAATTAGGCCAGAAAATCACCTGAAAAAGATGGCACATGCCCCAACAATTTTAAGGAATGCAAGAGTGAGACTGAACTCGAGGGCCCACCAAAATGTACGGCCTGCCGATACAAAGAGCCACCAAGCCCATGTCCGGAGGACTGCTGCCACCACTCCCTCTGTGAGAACCACGACAGAGAGGGCATGAGAAGTGACAGGCTGACAGGTCTCTTTCACATCCAGCAAGATGACAGCATGTGCCGTAAATTTCAGGGACAAGATGACATCTCCTTCCTTCAAGGATGATTCATTCTATGCCTATTATAGAGGCAAGGCATCATTCTAAGTACCATATGAGGACGAAGTCCTCTTTAAAAAATTTTTTTTAAACATAGGACTTTCGTGCGAGGCATCTAAAATCTATTGGGAAGATTAAAATTTTTAAATATAAGAAGGCAGAATTTTCCAAGTACCATATGCACAATAGAAAATAACTGGTGGCTTCCTAAATTTTTAAGACTAAGGAATCTTTGCATTAGCTTTTGTCCCACAGATGACACATTGCGAAAAAACTTACTAAATTCAATTATTTAGCAAATTATATTCGAAATTTTTTTGTCAATCAAAGACATATATAATCATGATAAACATGTGAAACCTCAGTTGAAAGAAAGAAAACTGCCATTTTGAGGTGCCCTTGGAGCCATATCATAAGTAGATATATAGTTTCTCAGAAACTTTTTTATACTTTTATACTTTTTTATACTTTGAAATGGTGTGCAAATACCCACTATCTGTGCAAATACACTGCCCTCTATTATATCCTTGGGTTCTCGGAAGAACGAAGGACGTTCTCTGTGCTGAGTAATAAGCAAGGCTGAAGCACAGGATTGAAAATGGATCTAAATGACCTGGAGGACCAAGTGTGGCCCTAAAACTGGCAAGCTCATTTCAAGTAAGATCATATGCCTGAACGGGCAACTTCCCTGAACTATGTTGTCAAGACAGGAGTCATGCTAAGCCTCCACTTTGTTTATTATTCAGGAAAGTAATCCTAAACTTAACTGAGCAAAAGGACCAATAAAACACAGTCTCATCAATAAGGTTCCACTGATCAATGGAAAGACAGCAATCTTGAATTGTGTAAAATTCATAGGAGGAGGTATAGAACATTCGATGGACCCATTAAAATAGTTAGAAAATGAAAATCATGGGCCAGATCAGCATATGACTGCTAAAAGAATAAAGCATTATTTACTATATTTACCACGTTTGTCATATTTACCACATTTTAGGACAAAAAAAGGAAGCAGTACACCAAGAAATTTAGGACAAATAAGACAATACAATTTAATGGAGTGATTATTACATATAAATAACTCACTATCCCAAGAGTGAAATTGACTGAAAAATGCCCATAGGTTCAGAAGGGTTGGGGGGAATCCTTGTTCCCTTTTGAAATTGA
Source organism: Eubalaena glacialis (assembly GCF_028564815.1). Taxonomy (NCBI): domain Eukaryota; kingdom Metazoa; phylum Chordata; class Mammalia; order Artiodactyla; family Balaenidae; genus Eubalaena; species Eubalaena glacialis. The sequence continues at coordinate 49,915,165 of NC_083720.1, forward strand.
AACCAGGGCAAGAAATCAAGCACTGTCTCAAAACATCCTTCAGGGACGGGAACAGAATACCAGCTAGGATGGACAGTGGGTATGTGACAGGAGGGCAATTCTACAGTGCTGTTATTTGTGTTGTAGCAAGTTTCAGAGGATGAGATAGTGCTAACCGTTCAAACTACAAATTAAGATAGCACTTTCCAGTTACCAAGAACACAGACTATTCAGAGGCAAAACTCTCTCTTAAAATGTCTGAGAACAGGAAATTCTGTAATAATCAGCAATAACAAAATACTCACCCCACAATGGGGAACAGACTTATCTCTTTTGAGTTAGAGCTGCTTTAAATGAACCTTTTCCTTAGAATTCTAGGCTAACATTGCACTTACTGTTGAATAAACATGAGCTCCATTTGCTAGCCGGTACGTGGCGACGCGCTGTAGACACTGAACGATCCTACTGCAGGCTTTAGCTTCCCTCTGCGCCAGCCCCAGGACACGCTCGTCAGCCAACATGATGTTACTTGCAATGTCAACCATCACATCACCGAGCTAGCAGGCATGCAGGAGAGAAAAGGAAGCTCTTTAAAGCCAACGCAGGCGGCTTTACATCATCAAAATCCTAATGAGACACCAAGATGGGCCTTCAGTCTAAATTTTCACGTGAAAACCCAACAGGCATTTGACTTGCTTCTCATTAAAACATCTCCAGATAGGAAGAGCACAGTCAGTTATAACCATTTGGTAATATTTAGCTCAAAACAGTGCACATAAGTAACCATCGAATCATTGGGGAAAAGACCGACATGCAGTACTCAAACTGATGAAGGATGGGGGCGAGGGGGAGGAAGGTGATTAAATTAATCAAGGGGAGGGAAAAGATGTCACGTGATTCTCAGAATAAAAAGATCTCAACTCTGTCTGGAAAAATACTTACCTTCTTCTTGCGTGTTACTTAACATTATTATTAAGAAATATTTGCCACACATTGTCAATCAACTATACTTCAACTTAAAAAAATTTTTTTTAATTAAAAAAAAGAAAGAAACTTACACTGGCTCCCTCTTTAGTATCCTGTCATGTTCAAAACTCTAGGTATGTCCAGCTACTGCAAGTTCCCCATAGGCGCTGGGCCATCGCACATGTCTATACACATGTGGTTCCCTCTACCTCAAATGAGCTGCTTCTTGCTTTCCTCCCAACTCAAGGGATGGTCTAAGACCCAGTGCCATGAAATAAATGGATCCTAAGAAGTATCCACTTTTCCACCACTTGTTTCGTTTCATTTACTGAGTTCTTTTCATTAGCTCAGTTCATAACTTACAGATGTAAACATCTGTCGGGCAATGCCAGTGGAATGTCAATTGGCCGTTGTTGCTGGTGACTTGTGTGTCCCATATCAGAGAAGTGCACTGAACAGTCCAGGCTAAGGAGGCAGCCTGTTGTCGAGGGGGTTTGCTACTGAGCAAAATGTTCACAAGAGGGAGAGCCATGGCAGAAAGAACACAAGCATTCCAGAGGTAGCACTGGAGGATATACAAACTGGCAGGTCCTCTAACCAAGAAAGAAGCATCAAAAGCCCCAAAGCCAAGCCAGAAAGCCAAGGCCGTTTCAGCAGATCTTTTGATCATCCCAGAAGATCCCAGCTGAGCTTTTCAACCCTGTTCTGCCTCCAATACTCTTCCCAGAGTGTGTAATTATGACAGCTGAGAGGGGTTTGGAAAAAGTTCAGTCCTTTCCACCCATGGTTCACTTCAGGAACAAGACAAGCCTGTGGAAATCCACCAGATCCCACCCCCGGAGCCTTGGAGTGAAGCAACTGCTGTAAGAACAGGGGAAAGAACAGAACCGCAGATCCTGACCGCAAGCAGGGCAGGCACCTCCCATACCTTCCTTTATTTGTGAAATAAGGATAATAACCATCCTGTCTTTTCTGCATGTTGTAAAGATTAAGTTCCACTAATAACTATAAGACTCCTGAAACCATGCCTGGCACATGGCAGGCACTCAAAACATAGCTCTTCTTGTTATTTTTATTGTTTTTTATTTTCATTTCAATCCCAAAATAAGTCTCTTTGAGGATGACAGACTCTAGAAGAAGTGTTAAGAGGGGTACATTTTTATTTATTTATTTATTTTTTTTATTTATTTATTTTTAAACATCTTTATTGAAGTATAATTGCTTTACAATGGTGTGCTAGCTTCTGCTTTACAACAAAGTGAATCAGTTACACATATACATATGTTGCCATATCTCTTCCCTCTTGCATCTCCCTCCCTCCCACCCTCCCTATCCCACCCCTCTAGGTGGTCACAAAGCACCGAGCTGATCTCCCTGTGCTATGCGGCTGCTTCCAACTAGCTATCTATTTTACATTTGGTAGTGTATATATGTCCATGCCACTCTCTCACCCTGTCACATCTCACCCCTCCCCCTCCCCATATCCTCAAGTCCATTCTGTAGTAGGTCTGTGTCTTTATTCCCATCTTGCCACTAGGTTCTTCATGACCTTTTATTTTAATTTGTTTTTTCCTTAGATTCCATATATATGTGTTAGCATACTGTATTTGTTTTTCTCTTTCTGACTTACTTCACTCTGTATGACAGACTCTAACTCCATCCACCTCATTACAAACACCTCCATTTCATTTCTTTTTATGGCTGAGTAATATTCCATTGTATATATGTGCCACATCTTCTTTATCCATTCATCCGATGATGGACACCTAGGTTGCTTCCATGTCCTGGCGATTGTAAACAGAGCTGCAATGAATATTTTGGTACATGACTCTTTCTGAATTATGGTTTTCTCAGGGTATATGCCCAGTAGTGGGATTGCTGGGTCATATGGTAGTTCTATTTTTAGTTTTTTAAGGAACCTCCATACTGTTCTCCATAGTGGCTGTATCAATTTACATTCCCACCAACAGTGCAAGAGGGTTCCCTTTTCTCCACACCCTCTCCAGCATTTATTGTTTCTAGATTTTTTGATGATGGCCATTCTGACCGGTGTGAGATGATACCTCATTGTAGTTTTGATTTGCATTTCTCTAATGATTAATGATGTTGAGCATTCTTTCATGTGTCTGTTGGCAATCTGTATCTCTTCTTTGGAGAAATGTCTATTTAGGTCTTCTGCCCATTTTTGGATTGGGTTGTTTGTTTTTTTGTTATTGAGCTGCATGAGCTGCTTGTAAATCTTGGAGATTAATCCTTTGTCCGTTGCTTCATTTGCAAATATTTTCTCCCATTCTGAGGGTTGTCTTTTGGTCTTGTTTATGGTTTCCTTTGCTGTGCAAAAGCTTTTAAGTTTCATTAGGTCCCATTTGTTTATTTGTGTTTTTATTTCCATTTCTCTAGGACCTGGGTCAAAAAGGATCTTGCTGTGACTTATGTCATACAGTGTTCTGCCTATGTTTTCCTCTAAGAGTTTGATAGTGTCTGGCCTTACACTTAGGTCTTTAATCCATTTTGAGTTTATTTTTGTGTATGGTGTTAGGGAGTGTTCTAATTTCATACTTTTACATGTACCTGTCCAATTTTCCCAGCACCACTTATTGAAGAGGCTGTCTTTTCTCCACTGTATATGCTTGCCTCCTTTATCAAAGATAAGGTGACCATATGTGCGTGGGCTTATCTCTGGGCTTTCTATCCTGTTCCATTGATCTATATTTCTGTTTTTGTGCCAGTACCAAACTGTCTTGATTACTGTAGCTTTGTAATATAGTCTGAAGTCAGGGAGCCTGATTCCTCCAGCTCCATTTTTCGTTCTCAAGATTGCTTTGGCTATTCGGGGTCTTTTGTGTTTCCATACAAATTGTGAAATTTTTTGTTCTAGTTCTGTGAAAAATGCCAGTGGTAGTTTGATAGGGATTGCATTGAATCTGTAGATTGCTTTGGGTAGCAGAGTCATTTTCACAATGTTTATTCTTCCAATCCAAGAACATGGTATATCTCTCCATCTGTTTGTATCATCTTTAATTTCTTTCATCAGTGTCCTATAATTTTCTGCATACAGGTCTTTTGTCTCCTTAGGTAGGTTTATTCCTAGGTATTTTATTCTTTTTGTTGCAATGGTAAACGGGAGTGTTTTCTTAATTTCACTTTCAGATTTTTCATCATTAGTATACAGGAATGCAAGAGATTTCTGTGCATTAATTTTGTATCCTGCTACTTTACCAAATTCATTGATTAGCTCTAGTAGTTTTCTGGTAGCATCTTTTGGATTCTCTATGTATAGTATCATGTCATCTGCAAACAGTGACAGCTTTACTTCTTCTTTTCCGATTTGGATTCCTTTTATTTCTTTTTCGTCTCTGATTGCTGTGGCTAACACTTCCCAAACTATGTTGAATAATAGTGGTGAGAGTGGGCAACCTTGTCTTGTTCCTGATCTTAGTGGAAATGGTTTCAGTTTTTCACCATTGAGGACAATGTTGGCTGTGGGTTTGTCATATACGGCCTTTATTATGTTGAGGAAAGTTCCCTCTATGCCTACTTTCTGCAGGACTTTTATCATAAATGGGTGTTGAATTTTGTCGAAAGCTTTCTCTGCATCTATTGAGATGATCATATGGTTTTTCTCCTTCAATTTGTTAATATGATGTATCACGTTGATTGATTTGCGTATATTGAAGAATCCTTGCATTCCTGGAATAAACCCCACTTGATCATGGTGTATGATCCTTTTAATGTGCTGTTGGATTCTGTTTGCTAGTATTTTGTTGAGGATTTTTGCATCTATGTTCATCAGTGATATTGGCCTGTAGTTTTCTTTCTTTGTGACATCTTTGCCTGGTTTTGGTATCAGGGTGATGGTGGCCTCGTAGAATGAGTTGGGGAGTGTTCCTCCCTCTGCAATATTTTGGAAGAGTTTGAGAAGGATAGGTGTTAGCTCTTCTCTAAATGTTTGATAGAATTCGCCTGTGAAGCCATCTGGTCCTGGGCTTTTGTGTGTTGGAAGATTTTTAATCACAGTTTCAATTTCAGTGCTTGTGATTGGTCTGTTCATATTTTCTATTTCTTCCTGGTTCAGTCTCGGCAGGTTGTGCATTTCTAAGAATCTGTCCATTTCTTCCAGGTTGTCCATTTTATTAGCATAGAGTTGCTTGTAGTAATCTCTTATGATCGTTTGTATTTCTGCAGTGTCAGTGGTTACTTCTCCTTTTTCATTTCTAATTCTATTAATTTGAGCCTTCTCCTTTTTTCTCTTGATGAGTCTGGCTAATGGTTTATCAATTTTGTTTATCTTCTCAAAGAACCAGCTTTTAGTTTCATTGATTTTTGCTATTGTTTCCTTCATTTCTTTTTCATTTATTTCTGATCTGATCTTTATGATTTCTTTCCTTCTGCTAGCTTTGGGGTTTTTTTGTTCTTCTTTCTCTAATTGCTTTAGGTGCAAGGTTAGGTTGTTTATTCGAGATGTTTCCTGTTTCTTGATGTAGGCTTGTATTGCTATAAACTTCCCTCTTAGAACTGCTTTTGCTGCATCCCATAGGTTTTGGATCGTCGTGTCTCCATTGTCATTTGTTTCTAGGTATTTTTTGATTTCCCCTTTGATTTCTTCAGTGATCACTTCGTTATTAAGTAGTGTATTGTGTAGCCTCCATGTGTTTGTATTTTTTACAGATCTTTTCCTGTAATTGATATCTAGTCTCATAGCGTTGTGGTCGGAAAAGATACTTGATACGATTTCAATTTTTTTAAATTTACCAAGGCTTGATTTGTGACCCAAGATATGATCTATCCTGGAGAATGTTCCATGAGCACTTGAGAAAAATGTGTATTCTGTTGTTTTTGGGTGGAATGTCCTATAAATATCAATTAAGTCCATCTTGTTTAATGTATCATTTAAAGCTTGTGTTTCCTTATTTATTTTCATTTTGGATGATCTGTCCATTGGTGAAAGTGGGGTGTTAAAGTCCCCTACTATGATTGTGTTACTGTCGATTTCCCCTTTTATGGCTGTTAGTATTTGCCTTATGTATTGAGGTGCTCCTATGTTGGGTGCATAAATATTTACAATTGTTATACCTTCCTCTTGGATCGATCCCTTGATCATTATATAGTGTCCTTTGTCTCTTGTAATAGTCTTTATTTTAAAGTCTATTTTGTCTGATATGAGAATTGCTACTCCAGCTTTCTTTTGATTGCCATTTGCATGGAATATCTTTTTCCATCCCCTCACTTTCAGTCTGTATGTGTCTCTAGGTCTGAAGTGGGTCTCTTGTAGACAGCATATATATGGGTCTTGTTTTTGTATCCATTCAGCCAGTCTGTGTCTTTTGGTGGGAGCATTTAATCCATTTACATTTAAGGTAATTATCGATATGTATGTTCCTATTCCCATTTTCTTAAATGTTTTGGGTTTGTTATTGTAGGTGTTTTCCTTCTCTTGTGTTTCTTGCCTAGAGAAGTTCCTTTAGCATTTGTTGTAAAGCTGGTTTGGTGGTGCTGAACTCTCTCAGCTTTTGCTTGTCTGTAAAGGTTTTAATTTCTCCATCAAATCTGAATGAGATCCTTGCTGGGTAGAGTAATCTTGGTTGTAGGTTTTTCTCCTTCATCACTTTAAGTATATCCTGCCACTCCCTTCTGGCTTGCAGCGTTTCTGCTGAAAGATCAGCTGTTAACCTTATGGGGATGCCCTTGTGTGTTACTTGTTGTTTTCCCCTTGCTGCTTTTAATATGTTTTCTTTATATTTAATTTTTGATAGTTTGATTAATATGTGTCTTGGTGTGTTTCTCCTTGGATTTATCCTGTATGGGACTCTCTGTGCTTCCAGGACTTGATTAACTATTTCCTTTCCCATATTAGGGAAGTTTTCAACTATAATCTCTTCAACTATTTTCTCAGTCCCTTTCTTTTTCTCTTCTTCTTCTGGGACCCCTATAATTCGAATGTTGGTGCGTTTAATGTTGTCCCAGAGGTCTCTGAGACTGTCCTCAGTTCTTTTCATTCTTTTTTCTTTATTCTGGTCTGCAGTAGTTATTTCCACCATTTTATCTTCCAGGTCACTTATCCGTTCTTCTGCCTCAGTTATTCTGCTATTGATCCCATCTAGAGTATTTTTAATTTCATTTATTGTGCTTGTCATCGTTTCTTGATTCCTCTTTAGTTCTTCTACGTCCTTGTTAAATGTTTCTTGCATTTTGTCTATTCTATTTCCAAGACTTTGGATCATCCTTACTATCATTATTCTGAATTCTTTTTCAGGTAGACTACCTATTTCCTCTTCATTTGTTAGGTCTGGTGTGTTTTGACCCTGCTCCTTCATCTGCTGTGTGTTTTTCTGTCTTCTCATTTTGCTTATCTTACTGTGTTTGGGGTCTCCTTTTCACAGGCTGCAGGTTCGTAGTTCCCGTTGTTTTTGGTATCTGTCCCCAGTGGCTAAGGTTGGTTCAGTGGGTTGTGTAGGTTTCCTGGTGGAGGGAACTAGTGCCTGTGTTCTGGTGGATGAGGCTGGATGTTGTCTTTCTGGTGGGTTCGTCCACGTCTGGTGGTGTGTTTTGGGGTGTCTGTGGCCTTATTATGATTTTAGGCAGCCTCTCTGTTAATGGATGGGGCTGTGTTCCTCTCTTGGTAGTTGTTTGGCATAGGGTGTCCAGCACTGTAGCTTGCTGGTCGTTGAGTGAAGCTGGGTCTTGATGTTGAGATGGAGATCTGTGAGAGATTTTCGCCGTTTGGTATTACGTGGAGCTGGGAGGTCTCTTGTGGACCAGTATCCTGAAGTTGGCTCTCCCACCTCAGAGGCACAGCCCTGATGCCTGGCTGGAGCACCAAGAGCCTTTCATCCACACGGCTCAGAATAAAAGGGAGAAAAAATGGAAAGAAAGAAAAAAAGAGGATAAAATAAAATAAAATAAAGCAATTATAATAAAAAATAAGAAAAAAAAGAAAAAAAAATTATTAAGAGTAAATTTAAGAAAAAAAAATTTTTTTAATTTTTAAAAATAGATTTATTAATTTTTTATACTAAAAATAAGAAAAAAATTATTTAGAAAAAATTTATTAAGAAAAAAAATCTTTTAATTTTTTAAAATAAAAAATATGAAAAAACTTATTAAAAATTTTTTTAAAAATAGAAAATAAGGAAAAAATTATTAAGAAAACATTTATTAGGGAAAAAAAAATTTTTAAGCCAAAAAAAAAAAAAAAAAAAAAAAAAAAAAAACGGACGGACCTAACCCTAGGACTAACGGTGAGAGCAAAGCTATACAGACAAAATCTCACCCAGAAGCATACACATCTACACTCACAAAAAAAAGGAAAAGGGGAAAAGTTAATATATCCTGCTCCCAAAGTCCATCTCCTAAATTTGGGATGATTCCTTGTCTATTCAGGTATTCAACAGATGCAGGCACATCAAGTTGTTTGTGGAGCTTTAATCCGCTGCTTCTGAGGCTGCTGGGAGAGATTTCCCTTTCTCTTCTTTGTTCGTACAGCTCCCGGGGTTCAGCTTTGGATTTGGACCCGCCTCTGCATGTAGGTCCCCTGAGGGCGTCTGTTCCCCGCCCAGACAGAACGGGGTTAAAGGAGCAGCTGATTCGGGGGCTCTGGCTCAGTCAGGCCGGGGGGAGGGAGCGGTACAGAGGAGGCGGGGCGAGCCTGCGGCGGCAGAAGCCGGCGTGACGTTGCAGCAGCCTGAGGCGCGCCGTGCGCTCTCCCGGGGAAGTTGTCCCCGGATTACGGGAGCCTGGCCGTGGCGGGCTGCACAGGCTCCCGGGAGGGGCGGTGTGGAGAATGACCTGTGCTCGCCCACAGGCTGTTTGGTGGCGGCAGCAGCAGCCTTAGCGTCTCATGCCCGCCTCTGGGGTCCGCGATGACAGCCGCGGCTCGCGCCCGTCTCTGGAGTTCGTTTAAGTGGCGCTCTGAATCCCCTCTCCTTGCACGCCGCGAAACAAAGAGGCAAGAAAAAGTCTCCTGCCTCTTCGGCAGCTGCAGACTTTTTCTCGTGCACCCTCCCGGCTAGTTGTGGTGCGCTAGACCCTTCAGGCTGTGTTCACGCAGCCAACCCCAGTCCTCTCCCTGGGATCCGACCGAAGCCCGCGCCTCAGCTCCCAGCCCCCGCCCGCCCCGGCGGGTGAGCAGACAAGCCTCTCGGGCTGGTGAGTGCTGCTCGGCGCCGAGCCTCTGTGCGGGAATCTCTCCGTTTTTCCCTCTGCGTCCCTGTTGCTGTGGGATCCGCGCTGATAGCCGCGGCTCGCGCCCGTCTCTGGAGCTCGTTTAGGCGGCGCTCTGAATCCCCTCTCCTTGCGCGCCGCAAAACAAAGAGGCAAGAAAAATTCTCTTGCCTCTTTGGCAGCTGCAGTCTTTTTCCCGGACTCCCTCCCGGCTAGCACCGAAGCCCGAGCCCCAGCTCCCAGGCCCCGCCCGCCCCGGCGGCTGAGCAGACAAGCCTCTCGGGCTGGTGAGTGCTGGTCGGCACCGCTCCTCTGTGCGGGAATCTCCGCTTTGCCCTCCGCACCAATGTGGCTGCGCTCTCCTCCGTGGCTCCGAAGCTTCCCCCCTCTGCTACCCGCAGTCTCTGCCCACGAAGGGGCTTCCTAGTGTGTGGAAACCTTTCCTCCTTCACAGCTCCCTCCCACTGGTGCAGGTCCCGTCCCTATTCTTTTGTCTCTGTTATTTCTTTTTTCTTTTGCCCTACCCAGGTACGTGGGGATTTTCTTGCCTTTTGGGAGGTCTGACGTCTTCTGCCAGCGTTCAGTGGGTGTTCTGTAGGAGCAGTTCCACGTGTAGATGTATTTCTCATGTATCTGTGGGGAGGAAGGTGATCTCCGCGTCTTACTCTTCCGCCATCTTGCCCCTCCCTCCGGGGTACATTTTTAAAGTCTATATGTTCATACATATAAAGAGGAACAATGCATCCAGCAACACTGCCACTTCCTCCTCTGGAAAGCCCCACTGCCTCATCCAATTAAAATATAGTTAACTGACTTCATACTGACCTTACCATCATGTGTCACAATTCTGTCCTTATTTTAATTCCAATGTAAACATCTTGGGGGCAGGGACAGCACAACATCCTATTTATATCCATACCCTTATTCATTAGTGTAACTCTTCGTATAAAAGCCAATAGCTGTACAATATCCATTCACTCCCTGACTAAATATTTATTGAGGACCAAGGTGAGCTAGACACTGTCCCAAGCAATGGAGATTCAGCAGTTAAAGAAACATAAAAGATCTGTTCTGGAGTTTATACCTGGTAAAGAAAATATATAACACGCAAGTAAATACATTTTAAAAAAGTGACTAGGTTGTGATAGCTGCAATAAAGGAAATAAGCAGAGTAGTATATGATAGATAGTAATGGAATATAATTCAAAAACCCTATTCCAATAGACTCACATATTCTCAAGAGGCATTTCACCCAAACCCAAGACATTAACAAGATCAAACTCTGTAGAATCCTGAGTCTGTTCATTTGACACAATTTTTGAAAACATCAACACCCTGGAACATATTCCTAAAAAAACAGGTATGAGGGTAAATTTCATTTTAACAGAAGCCCTTATTTCTGGAGTTATGAAGACGGGTAGTGTGACTCCTGGATATGTCAATCAGCCATTTATGCAGCAACTGAAATAATAACTGCCACCTCTTAATGGGAATTCAGAGTAGCTGGACTAATTTGGTTGAGTTTTTATCTCTTACTCTTACCTTTTCTTATTTCAAATTTGTATGTGAAAATAAATAAAAAAGAGATGATGCGGTAAGATATACCTTACTGCAGCGGTCCCCAACCTTTTTGGCACCAGGGACCGGTTTCGTGGAAGACAATTGTTCCACGGACGGGGGTTGGGGGAGGGGATGGTTCAGGTGGTCATGCGAGCGATGGGGAGCGATGGGGAGGGATGGGGAGCGATGGGGAGGGATGGGGAGGGATGGGGAGCGATGGGGAGCGATGGGGAGGGATGGGGAGCGATGGGGAGCGATGGGGAGGGATGGGGAGCGATGGGGAGCGATGGGGAGGGATGGGGAGCGATGGGGAGGGATGGGGAGGGATGGGGAGGGATGGGGAGGGATGGGGGATGGGGAGCGATGGGGGGATGGGGAGCGATGGGGAGGGATGGGGAGCGATGGGGAGGGATGGGGAGCGATGGGGAGCGGTGGGGAGCGATGGGGAGCGGCAGATGAAGCTTCGCTCACCTCCTGCTGTGCGGCCCGCTCCCTAACAGGTCTCAGACTGGTACCGGTAGGCGGCCCGGGGGTTGGGGACCCCTGCTCTATAGCTATAAGAAAAGAAATGACCACTGGCTGCAAACACTTAAAAGATAAAATACAGGAAAATACCAATTCTCCTCTGAGGCACTACTCAAATATTTCTGTAGTGTTTAAAAAATGAGCACAAGTACAACTAGTTTCATAATTTCTTTAAAAGCTTTACATGTATGGGCTTCATGAAAATCCAACATGAGACCTGACTGATACATTATCTCTTCTGAAAAACTATTTTTTGATCAAAGAACTACAGCTATGGGTCACTAGATAATGCCGGTAAAGGAATTTAACATGTGTTAATAATTGTAAAGAAGAGAAATATCTCTAAGAAGGTACAGAGCTAATAAGAGTGGTTGCCTTAGCTGAGAACAAGCTATTTTTCTCATTATTTCATTACAAATGGCTAAGAACTAAGCAAAGGGATTTGTTGCCAATATATTCCCTAGGGCAGGTAATCACGAAATGCTACATGCTTCTGTAGCTTGGTTACGCAAGTAGTTCTGAATCCTTCACAGTGGCAAAAAAGGGACACAGAAAGGATAACAGTGCATGAAAAATTACACTGGATTTAAAAAGTATTCCTGAAATCTGACACACAGATATAGGTTAATAACTGCCACCAGCCTTAGGAAGCACTGTACTGCTCTTTGACCGCATTCCCTGAAGGCCACGCCAGCCACAAAAGGGTCAGAAGGAATCACGCACCTGCTCTTCCACCTGTCACACTAAATGGTGAGGATCAAATGAAAACACTCTGAACACACTTTATCCAAGATAAAAGGATAGAGAAATGAAAATGCCACATTAATAACAATGAAATCGTTAAATGTCATCTGCTGTAAGAGACAGAATATTTCATGTTCTTTTCTATATTCATGTTCAGAACCCTGGGCAAAATTAGTTCAAAAATCATCCGTAATTTCCATGAATTTCTGATGTTAGTTCATGAAACACACAAGATAATACATAGACTAAACTTGATGATATTTAATTTTAATGTAATAGAAGCAGAAAATAACACTACAGCTAGAATATTTATGTGCCTTGTAGTTAAGTACTCCTGGGTTAAGATTTCAACTGTCCCGTACATGTTAAATGCCCATAGCAAATTATTTAGCCTCTCCAAGACTCAGTTTGCTTATCTGTAAAATGAGACCAAGAACCCTATGAGAAGTGCCCAGAATGTCTCATTTCATAGTAAATTAAGGGAAAAAAAACAAATAAAAAAACAGAAGGCAAATATCTTCATTAAGTAATTCATGCAGTTTGAGAAAAGTCAAGAGATCTAGGCCCCTCCCCACATTTATGTTTTCAAGCACGAATCAGCAGGGGGTACCCTCAGCAATTCTAAGAACCAGAGAAGCAAGAATTACAGACACATGTATCAGCAGGGCAGTACGCTGGGCAGTTGTTTGGGGACAGCCAAGATGGAGATGGGAAGTGCAGAACTGACATGCAGTCCAAACCTGACTAAATAATAACAAGAGCAGTTGATATCATCATTTAAGTTCAAGTAGTCTTCATGGTTTTCTCCTAATTACAAACTATTATATCGAGATCATACCTATCTCAAGGTATGTTATGTTGCCCCGATTACTTTTAATGAAGGAATTGCTCTGTTGTGAAAGTCAAGTTTTAAGAGTGTATTTATGTCACTGTTAACTGACTTCAGCATCCTAGGGGCCTGGGGACCCCACTGAACGCTTCTCAGCTTGTTTAGTTAAGTAGTCAATATTCAATGAGAGGTCTAATTGTGATGATCATCAGGACTATGGCAAAGGTGAAAGCTCTGATGTCACTGTGGTACAGAAGTAAAGAGGATGATGATGGGGAAATGGGTGGGAAGGGAAGAGGGGGGAAAAAGATTGAAAATAATGTCACGTGGAATAAATGTTGCACTTATTCTCCATTTCTTTACAGAAAGGATTTGAGGCAGCCTAACACAATTAAAAAGATTATTTACCTTTTAATTTAAAAAGAATTAACAGTGAGAAATACAGACTTAAGAGAGACACAGGTAAGTCAAAAATACACGTCAATGCAAATACCATATCATATCATTTATATGTGGAAACTAAAATATGACACAAATGAACTGTGTATGAAGCAGAAACAGACTCATAGACATAGAGAACAGATTTATGGTTGCCAAGGGAGAGGGGAGGAGGGGGAGGGATGGACTGGGACTTTGGGGTTGGCAGATGCAAACTACTACATATAGAAAGGATGGACAACAGGTCCTACTGTACAGCACAGGGAACTATATTCAGCATTCTGTTATAAACCATAATGGAAAAGAATATAAAAAAGAATGTCTATATATATATATATATGTGTGTGTGTGTGTGTGTATAACTGAATCACAATTTAATGCAACATTGTAAATCAACTATACTTCAATAAAAAAATAAAAAATTACATGTCAATGGCAGAGCTGCTGGGACTGGGGAAAAATTGATGCTTACTATGTTTCTAGTCAAGGCAATAAAGACAATTTTACAATTAACAGAAAGAAGAACATTTCCTCCAGGTAGACAAACTTGCTTTTATAAAAAAAAAAATTCTTAGTAAGACGGGAATAAAGACACAGACCTACTAGAGAATGGACTTGAGGACATGGGGAGGGGGGAAGGGTAAGCTGTGACAAAGTGAGAGAGTGGCGTGGACATACATACACTACCAAATGTAAAATAGATAGCTAGTGGGAAGCAGCCGCATAGCACAGGGAGATCAGCTCGGTGCTTTGTGACCACCTAGAGGGGTGGGATAGGGAGGGTGGGAGGGAGGGAGACGCAAGAGGGAAGAGATATGGGAACATATGTATATGTATAACTGATTCACTTTGTTATAAAGCAGAAACTAACACACCATTGTAAAGCAATTATACTCCAATAAAGATGTTAAAAAAAAAAAAAGGAGAACCATCAAAATATTACTGGTGAACATGAAAAAAAAAAAATTCTTAGAACACGTGAAGAACACTATTCAAGAAAGGCAGTGTAATGCACAACACCCTCAGCCGTACGTTCACAACAAATGGAAAAGCTGAACTTCTAAGATTCCTCCAGTTCTCCCAATGGAAGCAGATTCTTGTTTTTTCTGATTACAGAAACATTATGTGCATCTCGTTTTCTGGAAGTATGAAGGTCTAAGTACTCTGGACAATCCTCATAAAAGTGAAAAATGCTAAAGGAAAAAAGTTACCTTTTAAACGCACCACTGATCAGTGAGAAAATAAAGGCTCCACCAGAGACCAACAGCAAAACAACAGGAATCCAAGGAGCTCTGAGGGTGAACTCAGCGGATCATCGACTATGTTTTGACTTCCATGCAGGGCCTAGGCCCCGCCAACACAGGCCTAACAGGAGAAGACCACTGCGTAAAGCTGATAACCCAAAGGAGACACCTCCAGGGTCAGCGCAAACCAGCATTAAATTAGCCTCAAGAAAGGAAGGGAACGGCAAGGAAACTTGAAACTTCCCTGTCTTGACCCTGGCATGAGGTGGGAGGTGAAAAGATCTCTTCCCTGACAATTTGTCAACACAAATCAACCTTCACACAGGACTGAGAGCAGAGTTCACCTTTTTTCTGTGGTCTGTAAAACCTCCAGCCGAGAACTAATTTCAAAGTGATCCCCTTACCCCGATATTGCCCCTCGGCACTTAGCAGCAGCACATAAATATCACACTTAATAATGATACATTAGAGCATTCTCATTAGGACCACTCATCACCAACATGAATCAGCACTGTTCTGGAGGTCCTCACCAATGTATATAGAACCAGAAAAAAAGAAGGATGTATCTTATATAGGAACAGAGAAACCAGCTGTTCTTTACTGGTGACATAATTGTCTAGAAAATCCCCATAACCAACTACAAAATTGTATGAATGAATTCCCAGACACGAGGTCCACATTTTCTTTTAACAAACCATAATCAAGGAAAATTGAACATGGACTAGGTATTTTATGATATTAAGGACTTAGAATTCATTTGGGTGATATAATAACAGTATCATGGTTCTATTTTAAAATTCCTTATAATTAAAAAAAATTATGGATGAAATGTGACATCTAAAATTTGCTATTAAATGTTCCAGCAATGAAAAAGACAGAAAGATACAGAGAGTGAGACAGAGAGAGAGAAGGTGGGAGGGATAGAAGACAAAGGAGGTGAGTGGATAGGAGAGATGAAACAAGATTGGTAAATACTGAAAATTGTTGAAGCTTTGTGAAAGGTATTTTAAAAAAGTATTAATAATAACATTCCTTCTCCTATGCTTTTGGCATGTATAACTAATTCCCTTTGTTATAAAGCAGAAACTAACACACCATTGTAAAGCAATTATACTCCAATAAAGATGTTAAAAAAAAAAAAAAAGTTTCTGGAAAGTTTTTAAAAAGTTAAACCCAAAGAGAACTTTTTTTTTAAAAAGCAAGATAAGGATAGAAAATGAAGATTCTACAGTGGTTCTCAAAGCCTGTGCCAAAGACTTGTTGCCCAGTATCACCTGGAATTTGTAGAAATGCCAATTCTCAGACTCCCTCACAGACCTACTGAATCAGAACCTCAGGGCATGGGGCCCACCAGTCTGTGTTTAACAAACCTTCCAGGTGATCATGATACACACACACATTTGAGAAACCATGTGGTGGATGGATCAAAAGGCCAGAAGCTGGGTCTTTGAAAATCTTAACAATACAGAAAAGTCTGACAAGTAAGATGAAGGAATAAAACATTAAAAATACCAAAAATGAAAAAGAAACATAACCGTCAATACAGAAGTGATTATGTCTTAAAATGAATAAATGAAAGAACTTTACATTTAAAAAAATCTGTACATAAAAATGTAGTAAATTAGCATTAAGGTGCATGCCTCACTCACATATTTAAAATGAGAGCACAGTAAGGACACTATACCATGTAACCAACTCTAATCTTCATAGACTTTCTCATCTTCTGAAATGGATATACATTTGTTTTCATAAGAGGAATCACTATCGTAAATATGGAACAGACACTGCCTGACAGACAACCTTCAGCTCTTTTTAAAAGACCCCAGTAAACAAATCATTTAGATCTGGCAGTTTGATAGCTTCCAGCACCCACCTAAGACAACAGAGTACCACCCTGTGTTGGCTAGATTCAATCACAGGTTATTTTAGTTATAACAAAATCCACAGCAGAATAACTTTTTGGACATAACAGAAAAATCAATTTAATTGTTTGTCCAATTATGCTATATGCATTTAACGATACCTCAGCATAATTTTATGCAGTGGTAATTAACTTAAAATGAAGCCCTTAAGCCTCATGATTGCCTCTTAATATAGTAATAAACAGTGAAAGCGATGGTCTGCAGTCTAAGTTTCCAAAGAATCAGATGTCTGTCACTGCATCATAGGTAATATTACATTTATACCTCAATTGTTCAATCCTGAATAATTTTCCTGTTTCTTCTATTTATACTTAATAAGTTGCCATCATTTGTTTCCAAAGATGATTAAAATTTTACCTCCTATGTTAGCCAGTGAAAGTGACAGCAATCTCCTTCAAGCTAAGTTTGTAGATAAGTAACTAAAGCAGTCTCGTGATTTTTTTTTTTTTAAGGACCTCTTTCGTAGTCTCTGAGATCATAATAATGTTAAATTTCCCAACCCTATAAAAAGTATATCCTCGCTTTGCAATGACTCTGCAAAATAGTTTCACCTATATTTCTCATTTGCGCACACAAACTTTGCGCATTACACAGGGCAAGTATCATCCCCCATTTTAAAAACAAAGGGCCCATGGTTAATAACTCACGAACCAGGTTCACTTCCAGTCCTCAACAAGATGCTTCCCCCTAAGAACATACCAAAGCAACAGACCATTTTTTCCACACAGCAGCAAACATGGTGGAGTGTACACCTCGGGGCACCACATTGCTCTTCCTTAGTTGGGAGGTGTGCAGAAATCCCTCACACCAAAACAGGGCAGCATGGGAATAAACATCTATTACATGATGGCAAAATCTTTCTCAAGGTCCACATTCCAAATGCCATTCCAATTACTCTAGTGACCACCTTCCATGAATGCCTTCTAATCATGTGGGCAGCTAACCTGTGATTATAATCAACAAGGGAGAGCAGTATTACCACAGAGGCAGAATTCACACGGCTCCTCCCAGTGATAGAAAAATTTACCATGCGAAGCAGGCCATGGCCCAAAGACACAATCAAGCAAGAGAACAGTTCATTAGGAAACTGTGGTCTGAAGTTCAGATAGCAACACCGAAATGCTATCTCATCGTCAAGTGGTCCGTTGACCTGAATCCCATTTACATACATGTCACTATTTTCTTTCCTTTAACAGCTACGTCACATCAAGTAAAGCACCTCATGTACTAGGGCTGCAGTTTCAAAACTTATCACCAAAATGCAAGATATTAATAGATACTTTACAAAAAAAATTCCTTGGTTAAATGATTTAAGGAAAAAGGCATATGACTTACCTTTCTGCACATTAATGAATCTGAGATGTCCCACATAAAGAAATACATTAGACTTTGTTTAGTCCAGTCTTTTCCCCACAGTACTTTTGGAATACAATGACAGGGCAACACTGTACTAGAAAGTAAATGTTATACAGCAGAAACTTCTGGATTAGACAGCCAAGGTTCTTGGGTTCTGTTTTCAGCCCTGCACTAACCTAGCTGAAAAACCTTAGGTAAATCATTTAATTTTCTCTGGGCTTCAGTGTATGACCTAATCTAAGTTCCTTCTACCTTTAAAATTCATTTTTATGTAAGTGATTTTATCACAAGAGAAACAGTTTATATAAAGCTCTCACCTAGTTGGAAACTTAAAGTTTAAGAATATGTTAATCTGCATCTAAAAAATTATTCAAAACATTATTTGCTGCTCATTCATTCTGAAAACCGTGGTTGTCAAAGTTTTCCCTTAAAGGATATCATGTGGACAAGCATATCACATTTTTAACGTGGCCCCTTTTCAAAGCTATTAAATTTTCATAACTTGTGTATTTTAATCATATGGAATTTTTTTTAAAGTTCCTAACGTAGTCTTTCACTTCTCTAGGACATTCCAAAAGCAGTTAAGCAATTTAACACAAGATCTGGGGGCTTAAAACTCTCCTTAAGACGGATGAACACCTGACAGTGTGGAGAAGAGAAACCCCAGGCAGCCCGAGAGAAGCGGCCAGGCTGACCTACAACGTGATGCAGGACGCTGCTTTCTCACAGGCTGGCTCTGCCCTATCACGGTAATTTCCAAGAACTGACAGTTCACCTCTACTCTTCCCAGCAAGTCACTATAATGGAGCATAGGTTTTTCAATGACAATTTTAGAAGTTAAAAGGTATATTTAGTTCAAATACAGCAAACATAAACAGGCTTTCAAAATACAGATTCAACCCTATCACATGACCATTTGCTGATATGCTATATGCTACAAATCTGAACCAGAAAATACCTCTTTTGATTTTTCCTCTTTAGTAAATCTTCCAAATTTCTCTATCATTTCAGCCACAAATATAACATCCATCTTGTCAGAAAAGTTGGCTGCTTCCACAGTGTAAGCCAATAATTGTCGGGCTGTGGCCACAGCGTTGGTAAGATTGAGCGGCATCTATATTAAAAAGGCAAAAAGAAGCACTTAGCAAAATGATGGACAAAATTCTGACATCTTACCTTTGCATTTCAAAACATGGCAATGAATTCAAATTTTTTATCATTTACTCACTATGACCTTCTTAAAGTGCTTTTCCAAAACTGAGAAAACTGAAATATTATTGGAAACTTACCTGAAGGAATTATTTTTATCTTGGAATGGAATATAACAGTACATAAATGGGCTGCACAATCTCTTCATCTCTACCTAGCCAAATTCTATATATACTCAATTCCAATTGCCTAGTAACACCTTTCCCGAGTATTCCAGCCAGGAAGGATCAATATCTGGCCTGGAACTCCTGCCACATGGGAGCATGAATCACTTATTTGCCTCTTATCTGTATTGCCATGCACTGCCAGTAATGTCTTACATTTTTTTATTTATTGACTTAAACACGACTCAGCACCAACCATTACAAAAAGTGTATATCAGGTGCAGAGGAACGTAAGAAAATGTGTAACACACAGAAACCATCTGCCAGCTGCTTATAAACTGCTATGGTTTAAAAAAAGACACACAGAAGCAGAGATAAGAAAAAGCATACGAATAGTACAAGTGCAACAAGGGCTCACTTGTGACAAAGGATTTATAAAAGGAACTAAAGGGTAGCTTCCCAGGTGCACTTGAAGGACGGTTGGGATTTTGCCTGGAGATACAGATGATGAAGGTATTCAGGCAAAGGCACAGAGTCAGGTCATAACTGGAAAGGAAGAGTGATGCCAGAGATGTCCTTCTCTGGTTGAGAAGGACAGGTCTGATCCCAAAGACACAGTCCACTGAAGTATAAACACCAAATCCTATGCTTTACTAGTATTAAAAAAAAATCTTATGTATTTGGTGTGAGTACCACGTTTTATTAGCACCCTCAGCAGATCTGAAGACTTTCTAGTTACCTGATTAAACATATAAAGAACTCTAGTGACATCATTTGCATATTGGCAGCGAGAATAATCATCATCCGCCCAAAAGCCACCTCGATCACATCTGCGCCAGGCCTTTCTCTCATCCTGTGCGTTTCCGGGATAGATCCCACCGCTGTGGGTATTCCGAGTACACTGTAGATGTGCAGTAATGCCTGCCAGTGTTCTGGGCCACCTAGAGAGACGAAGACAAAATGGCCTAAGAGAACCTACAGTGACACTAGTAACAGCAGAGGAAAATCAAGGTTTAGAACATGTCACACAGAATCAGAGAAAAATCAAGAAGAAACAAAACTCCTTTAATAATAAAGACCCCAAATTTTTTTTTTTAAGTTAAAATGGACTAAACCGTTTTAAGCTATCAGCCAAGTATATTTTATTACCGTAACAGAATATTTTCCTAAAATATTCTAAATATAAACAGACAGGGAAATTGTATCTTACCCAGTAGAAAAGAAAAATGGTACACTAAATGGTCCTGCATTTCTTTTTAATTATTGTTACTACATTGTTGGCTTATATAACCATTAGTTACATAAGGTCAGAATCTTATCCAATATAAACAGAATTTGCCCTTTCACAGAAGGAGAGTTAGTATATGTGTAGAAAAAGAGCTACCATAGCAGGCCCAAGACTGCTGTCCTTAGAAAGGCCTGCTTGCAATGCTGGCCCTTCGGTGGCACCTAGGAACTTGGGGCTTGGAGTGTTCCCATAAACAGTTAACTGGTAAGGGTGATTCACTGTACCTAGACTGTCTGGACAAGAAATATGGTGTATGCTGAGCACCTGCTTTCTTCCTGGGGGGTCTGAAATTTTGGTATCAGGTAGGCAGAGGATGCCTACATGACCAGCTCCCAACAAGAACTTTGGGTGCTGCGTCTCCAGTGGGCTTCCCTGGGCAGAAACACTATACAGAGGCTGCTGCCTTTTCAAGGCTGGAGGAGTAGTGAGCTCTGTGTGACCTTCCTGGGAGGCAGAGATAATCAAGAACCTTACACGTGGATCTCTCCAGAACCCACCTGTGTCTTTTCCCCTTATTATCCAGCTATGTATATTACTGTATCACTATATCTTAGATGTCACTACAGCTATACGCTGAATCCCGTAAGTCCTTTTAGCAAACTTCTGCACTTGGCTGGGATGGTGGAGGGTGGGTCTTGAAGACGTCCAATACCATATACAACTGAATTTACCTGGGTGAAACCCAGATAAATTGTACAGTCACTGTACAAGTGAAGTGACTACACTGACCTGCTGGTATGGACCAGCACTAACTGGATTGAGAGAAATCTTTGTTATTTGAGCTCTATTTCTCCAAAACTGGGAATGAAAATAACATATTTAATAAAAGTTATAGCTGACTCATAACATATGAACTGCTAAATTAAAATATCAGCCACACCAAAATAGAATGCATTATGAAAAACTATATAAAAGATCAAGCAAGACTAAACTAAATCTTATTAATGCAGTGGAAGTTGTAACTGTATAATATCTTACGGAATGTCAAAAGATAAATAATTCATTAATCAGTTAAATGATTAGACTCTACTTCTATTTTTAAAAATGGAAAATACTCCAAAACTACGAGTAAAGACAGAAAATCCACCCTAAGGAGAAAACATACTATGACTATTTAATGAAGATGTTGAATTTAACAAAATTAACAAATGTTATATATTGCACTTTAAAGTATACTTTAAATATTTAAATATTATAGATTAACAGTTAATCCACATACAAAACTTATCCATTGGCAATAATAAATTATGATTTCCACACATTCGTGTCAAGGAGAATTTTAAAAGGGGGAGGGGGAGGAGGACGAAAGACAATTTTTAAAAAATCAATGAAGAAGTAGCTGAGGTAAAGATGTTATTGCTTCTTTACCTTTGACTTGAAAGATTAACACCAAAGGGTTTTTTTTCTTCTCCTTAAAAATCAGACTTACAGCCACAAGGCAGCAATACCACCAATCATAAGACAGCTATAAACTGGGTATTCAACAATCTTTATGCTGCTTTACAGAGCTACATATTTCCCTTCATTTATGTTAACTACATAACTCATTACTAAAATTCTAAACATAAAGAACTTTAGGTAAATAACATATTTAAAGATAATGTTTTAAAGCAACTTTGAAAGTAAGGAGAGTCTAAGGTAAAAGTTGTTAGCTCTCACAAATTCTAAACTTTCTACTAAAAAAATAGCAAACAAATCACAGTATTTAACCCATTCTGATCATCTTAACTGAGTCCAACACTAGTGGCTCCCCAGCTTTCAGACCACCCAATAGCCCTCCTTTCTCAAAGTCCCTCTTGCTTAATTGCCAGAAGAACCAAAGGGGAGGAAAAATGGTTATGTGTTTCTGCTAATTATGATGTCTACTTAACTGCCTACGGTTAAAAGTCAATTAGCACCACAAAACCTTCCAAAGGTCATCCAAAAAAAGCCCTTCAAAAAAACAGGAAATGCTATTAGCACACTATTTTAGTAGAATTTCCAAACTGTTTCCTAAAGTAGTGGTTCTTAACTTTTACAACAAAACCAGCTGATAAAAATGAACACTTCTGGCTCAACCTTCAGAGACTCATAAATCAATAGATCTGAGATAAAGTTCAGGCACCTGTTTTTACTTTTAATCTCCATAAATGATTCTGAAATCACTTATGGGTAGTCCTTAGATATATAATGATATATATGTGAATACACATACATTTCTCAAATTTTCTTTCTGAGGATAGGGGACTGATCACATATGTCTATGCCTTTGAGAATAAAAAGATGAGGGGTCAGTCAGCCCTTTCCAGCACTCTCCATGTCACTGACCTGAAATCCCCTTTATTGTTTACCACCCTCTCGGGAGGACAGTACTGTGCAGAGCTTTCTAAGACCACAATATCGACGGTTCTCGTATTGTTCCCACGTTTGGACTGGACATGACAGCCCCAATTTCCAGTCGATCCAGCCTGAATATTAGAAATGGTTAGGGCACTGCATGAAGAAAGAGTTTAAAGAGAGAGAAAATATGGTTAGGCAAGATGGAAGACAACATGTGCTTCGATCATTCTTTGAGCAAACATGAATGTATGCTGTAGGCCAAGCGCTTGCTTGCTAGATTAAAAATAATAATAATAATAAAAAAATAACCCCTCCATTTAAATACTTCAGCAAGTCAAGACAGGCAGGTAAAGGGAGACCTAAAATACTACAGTAAAGGCTATAGCAGAAGAATGAATGGAGTGGCACTGAGACTTCTCCCTCCAAGAAAACGGAGGGCAGGCCACCACAGGGAGCAGAAACCAAGTGCCAAGGCAGAAACATCATGGCACTTCCTGCAGCAAAACTAAAGGAGAGTCAATTTCTGTTTTGTATATAAGTTCATTTGTAACCTTTTTTTTTTTAGATTACACATACAAGCAATAAAAACAGAAATAGACCCAGAGACATAGAAAACAAACTTATGGTTACCAAAGGGGAAAGGGGGGAGGAGGGATAAATTAGGTGTTTGGGATCAGTATACACACTCCTATATATAAAATGGTAACCAGCAGGGAACTTCACTCAATATTCTGGAATAACCTATAAGGGAGAAGAATCTGAAATAGATACATGCATACATGTATAACTGAATCACTTTGCTGTACAACTGAAACTAACACATTATAAATCAACTATACTTCAATAAAAAAAAGAAAAAAATCAAAAACAAAATGATAATTAAAAAAAAAAACTAATAGAGAGTTTCCAAGTTACATCTACCTTTTCAGATCCATATTCAAGCATGAAGAAGACTAATATTATGAAGTGTGTAATTAATATTTAAAATGAAATATTTTGTGGAAAAGGGGTTAAAACCTGTTGTCTCTAAAAAGATTTAATAAATTACCAATTAATGCTTTAACAAAAGTAGCTTTCCATTTAAAAGTACACTTCAACTTATAATAACAGCTATATTTCTAAATAGTTGTCAGAAAATTCAACTTTCAAGATGAAATCATAATTCTCTAATATAAAACC
The DNA here is from genome assembly GCF_028564815.1 of Eubalaena glacialis. Lineage (NCBI taxonomy): Eukaryota > Metazoa > Chordata > Mammalia > Artiodactyla > Balaenidae > Eubalaena > Eubalaena glacialis. The sequence continues at coordinate 49,938,987 of NC_083720.1, forward strand.
TATTAATTAAAGAGCAAATGTCAGAACCTTCAATTAAACTTTATTCCCCCCACATGATCTACTATACTTTGCTTTTATGTAGATACAAATAAATCATTAGACATAAAGCATGTATAATTTTAATTAACTTAACAAAATAATGCCTTGAAATTAAAACACATTTTTCTAGCTTCCTAAAATCATTAATGGCTACACAACAACAAATGTTCTAATAAAGACTATGAGGCACTGTGATTCTGAATCAAAAAAATATTTATCATCTTTACTAAGTTAGTAAACAAACTAAAACATTGAAATAAATATATTCAAGGTAAAATGACACAGAAGAGTTTGACATTAAATTTAAATAACCAGAAAGTCTGTCAAACATTATACTTTGCATAACTCTATTGAACTAGGAAGAAGTGTATAAAAATTTTTGGCAATAAAAAGCATTCTCTAATCCAGAGATCCCCAAATTTTCTTGGTTCACGGTTCCTTCACTGACTAGATAACTTCCACAATGCCCCTAGCCTAAAAGAAACACCTAGGGTGAAAGCAATCTACAGATTCAATGCAATCCCTATCAAACTACCAATGGTATTTTTCACAGAACTAGAACAAAAAATTTTACAGTTTGTATGGAAACACAAAAGACCCCAAAGAGCCAAAGTAATCTTGAGAAAGAAAAATGAAGCTGGAGGAATGAGGCTCCCTGACTTCAGACTATACTACAAAGCTACAGTAATCAAGACAGTATGGTACTGGCACAAAAACAGAAATGTACATCAATGGAACAGGATAGGAAGCCCAGAGACAAACCCATGCACATATGGTCACCTTATCTTTGAAAAAGGAGGGAAGAATATACAATGGAGAAAAGACAGCCTCTTCAGTAAGTGGTGCTGGGAAAACTGGACATATACATGTAAAAGAATGAAATTAGAACACTCCCTAACACCATACACAAAAATAAACTCAAAATGGATTAAAAACCTAAATGTAAGGCCAGACACTATCAAACTCTTAGAGGAAAACATAGACAGAACACTCTATGACATAAATCACAGCAAGATCCTTTTTGACCCAGCTCCTAGAGAAATGGAAATAAAAACAAAAATAAACAAATGGGACCTAATGAAACTTAAAAGCTTTTGCACAGCAAAGGAAACAAGATGAAAAGACAACCCTCAGAATGGGAGAAAATATTTGCAAACGAAGCAACTGACAAAGGATTAATCTCCAGAATTTACAAGCAGCTCATGCAGCTCAATAGCAAAAAAACAAACAACCCAATCCAAAAATGGGCAGAAGACCTAAATACACATTTCTCCAAAGAAGAGATACAGATTGCCAATAAACACATGAAAGGATGCTCAACATCACTAATCATTAGAGAAATGCAAATCAAAACTACAATGAGATATCATCTCACACCAGTCAGAATGGCCATCATCAAAATATCTACAAACAATAAATGCTGGAGAGGGTGTGGAGAAAAGGGAACCCTCTTGCACTGTTGGTGGGAATGTACATTGATACAGCCACTATGGAGAACAGTATGGAGGTTCCTTAAAAAACTAAAAGTAGAACTACCATACGACCCAGCAATCCCACCTCTGGGCATATACCCTGAGAAAACCATAATTCAAAAAGAGTCACGCACCACAATGTTCATTGTAGCTCTATTTACAATAGCCAGGACATGGAATCAACCTAAGTGTCCATCGACAGATGAATGGATAAAGAAGATGTGGCACATATATACAATGGAATATTTCTCAGCCATAAAAAGAAATGAAACTGAGTTATTTGTAGTGAGGTGGATGGACCTAGAGTCTGTCATACAGAGTGCAGTAAGCCAGAAAGAGAAAAATAAATACCGTATGCTAACACACATATATGGAATCTAAAAAAAAAAAATGGTTCTGATGAACCTAGGGGCAGGAGAGGAATAAAGACGCAGATGTAGAAAGACTGGAGGACACAGTGCAGAGGAGGGTAAGCTGTGACAAAGTGAGAGAGTGGCATGGACATATACACACTACCTAATGTAAAATAGATAGCTAGTGGGAAGCAGCCGCATAGCACAGGGAGATCAGCTCGGTGCTTTGTGACCACCTAGAGGGGTGGGATAGGGAGGGTAGGAGGGAGGTGCAAGAGGAAGGGGGTATGGGGTTATATGTATACGTATAGCTGATTCACCTTGTTATACAGCAGAAACTAACACAACATTGTAAAGCAATTATACTCCAATAAAGATGTTAAAAAAAAATGCAATTGACTGTAACAGAATAAAATAGAAAGAAAAACAAAAGAAAACACCTAGCGTGGTTCCAATGACTAAATGCAATCCTAAAACTGTGTATATATGTCCTAATAACTTAGTAGTCATTTGAAAAAAAACCACACGTCAATTAAAATATTTCATTCTTAACCACAACTACTTCCTAATGGGTTGTGCATGCCTATTGGGCACTCCAAAATTAATCAAACATTAGATACAGATCAAACAGTGATATCCATATTCCTTGTTCCAAAATGATTTTTACACACTACTTGCTTTGCACCATAGTAATTGTCAAAATCCCATTATCTAAAGTATGGCACCAGCAAAAGGGATGCAGCATCATGTAAATTCAACACCCTAACTGCCTGGAGCTGGTAGCTGTGTGGTGTCTCACAAATGTCCAGTATCACTATGCTCAAACACTTAAAATACCGCACAGCACCTCCATTAACACACTGTGGCACCCCAGGATACATTAGCATACCCTCTGGGGAAAATGGTCCTAACCTAACTTTCAGCAATACCTTCAATGTCTAAAACCAATTATCGGAATAAATTTTTCAGGAATCCTCAACACGACATATTAGGAGATTTAAGGAGAAGGAGGTAGCTTCAATTTCAGTGTCTAGGAAAAATACAAACTCTGATTCTTACTAATGAAGGATCAATGACATGAGGAGACCAATGAAGAATCAAGAGGTGTATGAGGTTAACCAGTCCGATAACCACATATTTCCTTTTCCTACAACTTCTTTATTATTCTGGGGTTAACTCTGTTGTAAAGGACTTCTCAGTCTTCATATGAAAGATTTTCACTTTGGTAAGTGTTCCTACCAACAAAAAAATGTTAGGCGAAGTTGCTATCCTTAGAATTAATTTTTTTGTAATGCTAAAGGAATTTAGATTAATTTAAGCATGACCTACAGAAATAAATTTATAAAGCAAATCTAGTTACTTTATAGCTACAAAATTTAAGAGTTAAATTAAAGTTCTTGGAACTATATCCAATATCCTGTGATAAATAATGGAAAAGAATATGAAAAAGAATAATATACATATAATTCAGTCACTTTGCTGTAGAGCAGAAATTAACACAACACTGTAAATCAATTATACTTTTCAATAAAATTAAAAAAAATAAGGCTCTTTTATTCAGAAAAGGGTTCTATTACATTTTTAAAGCTTTTCTGTTGTATTATATGTCAATTATTGTCTACTCAGAAAATAAACTGCTTAAAATATACAATTTGGGGACTTCCCTGGTGGTGCAGTGGTTAAGAATCTGCCTGCCAATGCAGGGGAAACGGGTTATATCCCGGGTCCGGGAAGATCCCACATCCCGCGGAGCAACTAAGCCCGTGCGCCACAACTGCTGAGCCCGCGGTCCGTGTGCTGCAACTACTGAAGCCGAGCGCCTAGAGCCTGTGCTCCGCAACAAGAGAAGCCACTGCAGTGAGAAGCCCGCGCACCGCAACGAAGAGTAGCCCCTGCTCGCCGCAGCTAGAGAAAGCCCGCATGCAGCAACAAAGACCCAACGCAGCCAAAAAAATACATATATATACAATTTGTAAGTTTTGACATATGTATACACTTGTGAAATTATCACACAGTAAAAATAATGTAACAATTAGAATCTTCTCACTAGAACTTAAGCGCAAAGAACATATAAAAAACTTTCCTAACAATCTTATCCCCTAATAAAAGAACTCTGATTCTGGTAATAGCAGAGTGGCTCCTATCAAACCACCCTCCCTGCAATTAACAGTTAGTTACAAGCTGTGAACAAAACTACAATATGATAACTATCTGAACACATGGAGAGTGATCCAAAGCAAGCAGAAACCAAAGAGGACCTGACAGTAGGAAGAAGGGATTGGCAATGGGGAGTAACCAGGAAATTTTTTTAATGGCTTTTGCCCAAGGGCAGGCATTATTCAAATAGAAACTCAAAATCTTACTGGTTGAAAAATCAGAGGACAGAGGTAGAAAGGAGCCTGGCTAGAAGCCCAAACTTTTGCATATAAAATCCACCCAGCTCTTTAACTGACCCTGACCTACAGGTAGACAGGGCAAACACCAAGCAGATTTCAGTGGCTGCCTAATACAGAAAAGCCAGATCTAGGAGTTTGAATTTAACCAAGGTAACTGTCCAATGAAACAAAATCAGCTGTCTTGAGAAGAATACAAAGGAATCCAGAGTCAGGGGTCAGCAAACTTCTTCTTTGAAGGCCAGATAGTAAATACTTTAGGCTTTGCTGACCAAGAAGCAACACTGAGAATATTATGTAGGTACTTTTATAACCATTTGAAGTGTAACCATTTAAAACTATAAAAAAAACATTCATAGGCCAGATTGGTCCCATAAGCTGTACTCTGTCAACTTCTCTATAGTAAATCATTCACAATGTCCAGGATACAATCCAACGTTACCAGACATATAAACAATATTTTTAAAATAGGGAAATATAAACCATATTCATAAGAAAAATAGTCAAGGTGATGATCCCAAGATGACCCAGATACTGGAATAAGAAAGCAAGGATTTAAGGGTATCTACTATAAAAGTTAAAAGACACAAATGAAAATATGCTTCTAACAGACAGACAGGAAATCTCAGAAGAGAAAGAGATATTATAAAATAGAATATCCGAACCTCAAAATTCCCAAACCTGAGTCTTAACTCAGACAGATTTTAGTTTCTTGGTAATTTTTTCATGATGCTTTTGTAATACTACCCTAAAGTGCCCCAGGAAAGAGTTGAGAAACTACAGATCTACTCTTCAATATTCAAGCTGAGGTCTATCTTTATGAAATTGGTAGGAAGGAAAGACAGAGAGAGACAGAAAAAGGTTTGGAGAGATACACAGAGACAGAAAGGGAGGCAGAGAGAAGGAAAGAGAAAATTCAATACCTACAGATTAAGATTTTACCAAAATAAAATATGATAAGTGATAACATATTTATTTTTATCCTGTTTTTTGTACTTTAAGTTCATTCGAATTAACTATTGCTGTGCTTGCACCAATCGTGGGGTTGACAGGTGTTATATTCTTTTATACTAGTGGGGTGAAAAAAGGAAGTATCTTAAAATGTTACATTAATCATAAGACAGTGAAAATTAGGTGATTCCCAAAAGTGAAATTCTAAGCTTATTAGTAGCAGGAAATTGTTAGAAATTAAGTTTGGCACTAAAAGTTTACATTTTTTCCTCTTAAGACTTTAAACAAAAAGTCTCCCACTTTTAAACAGTGTTTCCCTTTTATCCTATGCTTTTTTACTCCAAAACTGGATGGAAAAGATAGCTATTTAATTTTAGAAGATAAGTAACAATCAGGAAAAGAAATGTCAGAAGTTTGTTTTTTTAAATGCAAGAAGGTAAAATATTCATTCAAATTCTAACTAAACAGTACAATTCTGAAATGATAAATAAAATCTACAGAGACAATACCTCATCTAAAAAAAGTTTACCTTGCAATCAATGAGCAGTTGTGAATCATGTTCTTTTCAACAAAGATACCTTGGGATTCATCAGTTTCGACTATTCGCCCATCCTGATACCATAACACTTGCATGTCTTGATCAATATATGAAGCCATGCACTGGAAAGGAAGGCTGTCTCCTTCAAACACAACTTGACGATGAGATGGAGTCATGTAGAAAGATGGTAATTCAAGGGGAGGATCTAGAGACAGTAAAATAAAGACTCAGTTAACAAATACAATACTATATTCACACTCCAAAATTTAAAATTATAGAAATTCTAATTGAAATTTTAAAAATGGAAAAACAAATTCCTCAGTAATCAGCATTCTAATGTTAGTATCAACAAAGCTATTACTGAATTAAGAGGGTCCAAGATGAAAACACCGTTAAGTAAAATTAAAATGAAACCATTTCATATCAACTTTTACAAAGCTGATATATTTCCTTCCAGTAAGAAAAATAAAAGAGAGAAATTTGACTACATATGCAAAAATGTACACAAATCTCTTGGCTCATTAAAAGCCTTTAAAATATTTAGTCCCTTTGTCTAACACAATAATTCTAATTTTAGTAGCATTCTATCCTATATAGCTAATATGTAAAGATGTACACAAGGAAATAATTCCTTTTAATGTTTATGGAGTGAGAAATTATTAACCTAAATCTTCAGTAATAAGGAAATTGTTATGGCTACATCTCTGTAATGAAAAAATAAATGTTATGGCCACATCTATATAATGGATTGGTATGCATCTTTTATATGATGAGGAAACAAGTTTACAACATTTCCAGTTACAAAAGGTTACAAAATAACATTAGAGTATGATATATTGGACAAAACATAATAAAAAGGTATAGAAGATGATACACCAAGGTATCCTTGACATTAGCTACCTATGAGTGATAAGAATGTAAGTATGGGTTTTGTTTTTTTCTTCTTTTAGTTTTTCATTTTTTCCCCCAGCTTTATGGAGGTATAACTGACAAAATTATAAGTTATTTAAAGTGTACACCAAGGTAATTTGATATATGTATACATTATTTCTTTTCATAAATCTTTAATCCAATGAGCATATTTTACATGTGAAACAACAATAATGATAATAAAAATAAAAGGAAAAAACTGATACAGTTGTCTATTTTCAAACACAAAGACTAAACTAGAACCTACCTCTATCATTTTAAGGACTGTTTTTGGTTTCTGTTTTTGTTTTCTGTTTTTTTGTTTTTCATTTAGCACATGGTAAATGTGTTATTTCCCTCAAGCCTTCAGATATTCTTAAAAATCATGATGTTCAATAGCTGCATACTATTTCACTGAATTGATGTGCCATAATTAAACCAATGCCCTATTTTTGAGAATTTAGGATATGTTCACAAAGTCTGAAGATTTACATACATAGCTGATGATTTCTTAAGAATTAACCCCTACATGCAGAATTACTACATGAAGTTGTATCAATTCTTTAAGAACACCAATACATATTGCCAAACTATCCTTCAAAAAGGCTGTATCAATTCACACTCCACCAACAAAAAGTGTGATTGTATCCTGAGATTTTATTACTATCAACAAATTCCTGATTTGCTGTTAGAAAATCTGAAGATCTATACTATTTATTGAAACTGGACTTCATAAAGAAAGCTGTTCAGAACCTAAGAACTTTAAACACCAATCAAAAATTGTTTTTTAATCCAGCTGACTTGTCAGCAAAAACTAAATATTATCAAATCCATGAAGACTGACAGTTGTAATCAGTCCCAATGTGTAAACAGAACTCTGCAGTTTGTCAGGAAAAACAAGATAGCAAGGAAAATACAGTTAACCCTTTCTCAGTTTGTCTTCCTTACCGCACGTCAACAACTCCTGCTTCACACCTGTGACTGGCTGGGCCTGAAGAGACTTAGGATAAACACACCGTGTGTCCCGTACCGTGATGTTTCTCTCCTTTACCCAGCGATGCATCCACAGTATGTTACAATCACACAGCAGATACTCAGTCTGAAATTCTCTGTAGCATACAAAATGCAATTTAGAGCTTATGGTGAATGAATTAAATAGCACTTTTGCTTCATGTTGGCTTACCCTTTGGGGGGCAAGCACATTCCTGCTCGCCCTTACCATGCTACGGCACATACTGTACCATCAACTGGTTATGGTCTCCTTTCCCTTGGGATGACACCAAGTGCCTGACCCCAGCTCCCTTCCCTGCTGATTCGGGGAGTGACTCCACTTTCAATCAAAGTTGGTATGTGAACAAAATCTACTCCTCATCTATGTAACGAACTCCTGAAGCCCAGGGTACTAGAATACCACATCACCATCCTTTGTGTCTATCAAACTTTTACCCTTTCATCCAGTCTGTGGCACAAATACTGGATCTTGAAGCCTTCCGCAATTTTTCCAGCATCACTGCCATGTTCTTGGCTTAAATACCTGCAAACTCTGTTAATTCTGGCAACATAAAGCAATATATGACCGTTTCACATGGTTATATTGTGTTTATCTGACTAGGATGACTGGCTGACTTCTAATTCCTAAGCACCACCTTCTGGTCAGTTTCCAGCACTATCAGTTATAAACACTGGCAATTTTGCCCAATTTTTGTTTGAAAATACTTCCTACATTCCTGCTATCCAGGGTCTCAAAAGCCAGATTATTTTTACAGCCTTTATTTCCTAAACTTCACAGAAATGGCTGACAGGAGCCCACTAAAAGGAGACGTTTTCACTAAAAAGCAGTTTTCTGGATAAGAACCGCAGCAGTACCAAAAAGACCAGATAGAGTTTGATGCAGTGTGATTCTAGAAGTACATACATATGTCTGCCATGGTGAGGAACACCATGAGCGCCTAACCTATCAGCTACATCCCAATGAAAACTGCTAAATGAGATTGAAATGATAAATTTAGAAAACGAAAGATGAGGAGGAGGGAAGAGAAAAAAGAAGGGGAGGGGAAGAGAAAAAAGGGAAGAAGTCAGCATACATCAAACAGAGACATCTGGCAGAGAAGACATTTTTCACTGGAAAAAGAGACTCAAGCCCATATGTTATAGACCATAAAAATTTGAAAAACATTATATTTAACTGTAATTCCAACAGAAATCATTATAACTTATACTCTGAAATATATTAAGGTTCATCTGAAAATACAGTTAGCTTCAAAAGTAACTCCTATACAATCTCGCACTTAATAAAACTGTGTTTTGGGGGGAAAAAAATCAGCCAGTTCTAAAGCTACAGAGAATTATGTAAATATGACCTTACACTGACTTCATAAAGCAGGCATTCTATGTAAGCATGCCTAGAAATCTCAGTAATAAGTTGTGAATTCAGTTTGGGGATGGAGTTACAGGATAAAATTAAATCGCTAAAGCATAACATAGTCTTAACTATAAATTCTTCATAGGGAGGGAGGCATATTTTATACTTTGGGAATTTAATTAGCTGAACAAAATATTTTCTGATTTGGAAACACAAAGAGAAAAAATTACCAATTTATTTACTTTAAATATAAATTAGAGAGATAGAGTAGTATTCTAAGGAGAAAATGGTTGTCCCAGCCTGAAACACATTATTAAGGTTTATGGTATGTTTTTCAATGTGAATGCAAGTTCTCAAGTGAGATTCTAATTATTGCAAAATCACAAGCTTTTCCTATGAAGTCTCTTAAGCCATATAATAACTTTTTAATTGTAAAACACTAAAATGTATTTACTAAAACAGGAGAAAAATTCTTACTTACAAAGATCGTAATGAGCCAAGATAATCAAAAGTTCCTTGAGATAATGATGAAAACAAATTCCCTGAAAGGTTTCTGGAAAAAAGGAAATAATTACACTTTAAGAAATGCTAACAATTATATATCATTTTATCTATTTTATATTTCCTAAAATGTCCTATCATTAACTACTGTTATAAAGAATTTATGAAAGTTGTTTTAAATCTTATGAAGAGAAACATCTAGTAAATATTTTCTCCAAAGTTGAAGAAGAAAATTGTTCTTAACCTTATATAAAGCAGTAAACAAAATTATTTAAAATTACTGCTGGATAAGGATTTTTCTATCAAATATCATGTGAACCTCAAAGTTAACTTCCTGAACTAGATCTTTAGTCATACTCTCATTGCAACTAGAATTATTCTTCATGTGTTCACTCAGTATCACATAAGAAAGCAAAAATTTAAAAAAACATGGAAAAGGAGGGTCTGAAGGGCCAGCAACAGCTGACAGTAACCCAGTAAAATACGTTGGCAGAGTGAAATGAGTACAGGGTTTAAGACGGAAGACTTGGGATAGAGTTCCATGTTGGCTTTGGGCAAATTACTTAACCTCTCTCGTTTCCCCCTGTATCATGGCTTTAATAAATACCTAAACACTTGCAGAGTTTTGTATGAATTGTAGAACACCTTATGCTACAATATGAGTAGTTTGTTACACCCATCATGGTTTGACCAAATCATTTTTTGTGATTTCTTCCATGATTGACTATAAGCTCCAGGAGAGGAAGGACTTGTGTGTCTTATTTACTGGGGTACCTCTGTCAGCTAGTAACAAACTGGGGTATATAGTAGGTGCTCAATTGTGGTGGCTGACTGTTCAGACCCCACCTTTAGGAGGCGCTAGCAAGGACTCTGGGAAAATGGCAGCATGATCCAACCATCACAAGATCTTTTCTGTGCCTACCGTAGTAACAAGAATGATAAAATTTTGGGGCTTCCCTTGTGGCACAGTGGTTAAGAATCTGCCTGCCAATGCAGGGGACACGGGTTCGAGCCCTGGTCCAGGAAGATTCCCACATGCCACAGAGCAACTAAGCCCGGGCACCACAACTACTGAGCCTGTGCTCTACAGCCCGCGAGCCACAACTACTGAGCCCTCGTGCCACAGCACGCCTAGAGCCTGGGCTCTGCAAAAGAGAAGCCACTGCAATGAGAAGCCTGTGCACCACAACGAAGAGTAGCCCCTGCTCGCTGCAACTAGAGAAAGCCCGCATGCAACAACGAAGACCCAATGCAGCCAAAAATAAATTTAAAAAAAAAAAAAAAAAAAAAAGAATGATAAAATTTGGACTTAGAATTCTCAAGGAAGAAGTCCTGAGACCTGCAAGGAGGCCTGCCTCTCCTCCAGAGTCTGAGTTTCATCCTTCAAGTGTGGAAGAAAGTGACAGTTGGGTAGATGGATTCTCCAGTGAGGAGAGGAAAGAGAATTGATGGGGGAGAGGTCAGCTGTTACCATGACACCTGCAGCAACGTATTCTTGGATAGGAAGACTTAATATTACACAAACATCAATCCCTCACAAATTAATATACTGATATAATGGATTTCAGTAAGAACATCACTGGATTCATTTTTATTGTCTTAGGATCTTTTTGATAGAAAAAAGGCTGGATAAAATAATTTTGGTCTTCATAAAAGAATTGCCTAGGAACTTAAACAAACAAAAAGAATACTTGCAAATCAAAATAACCATGAAAGTGATGCCCTTTTCTTTTTTGGCCTATCAGAGTGAATACTGAATGTGGATTTTGAAAAGGGTACAGCTGATGGAGTGTAAATCACTGTAACATTTTAAGGAAGTAACCTAGATGCAATTAAAATGAACAACTATACTTTTATGAAGGTACCCTATGTGAAATTATATGACTTCTGGGATTTACTTTAAAATGTACTCAGGAAGACAAGAGATGTGAGGTGTAACTAAAACAAGACTGCCTATGAGTTGCTAAGTGTTGAAACTGATTCATGGGTCCATGGAGATTCCTTACACAATTACCTGTGAGATTTTTTTAGATGTTTTGAAAGAGTCCATAGTAGTAAGTTGGAAATAAAAATATATTCTACAAATATAGGATTTAAGTATAAACAAAATAACTGCAGCTTACAGGGACCATTAGATTCTAATTACTAGGTAACTTTATTCTAATTATTAGGTATTATAAATTTTTTTTTTCCTTGGAAATCACAGAGGAAGCAATCACATTGGAGACAGACATGCCATCTTCTCAGTAAGTACCAACACAAACCAATTTTTCCTCCAGTGTTGGAACAGACTGCTATTTGTTTGGCTGGACACCTATGAAGTAATTGGCTTTGGCTGGTGGCCATAAAAACCTACACATACTTTAAAACATTAAAATCACATTCCAACTCTGAGGTGCTTACACCAAAAAAAGCATAAGGAAACTGAGAATGACAACGTTCACAGCACAGACACTGCTCTTGTGTCCTAATGTAGTTTACTGAATGGCGTGGTAGGTGAATTATCCACTCACTCCCACTCATGTTGCTTCTTACTCTGTCAATTTTTCTTTACTTACTTTTTGCTACACAGATATATTTGTATTCCTGTAAGTTAAGTGTATATGATGCAGCATCTGTGTATATACAGGAATGTTTACCAGGGCAGATTTGCTAAAGGAGGAGGAAAGGAATCAGATAGTATCTACATTAACAGAGGAATAATTGACTAAATTATGAGCTGTTCTATACTTGGAATGTTCTGTAGCTATTCACATGAACTAAATCAATATGTATTCTCCTGAAAAGATATTAAGGATACGTCAGTAAAAAATATTTTAAGTAAAATGTCGAGTAGAGCACATTTTTAAAGCCCTACGTGAAAGTCTATACTTTGGGGGGGGGGTGGGGAACGATAGAAAAATCTGAGAATATATACACCAGTTAGTACATGCTATCTCAGAAGGGTGTGTCTGAAGTGATGAAGGGGAGATTTAACTTTTCCTTCATATCTCTCTATATGGTTTATTACTTAACAGCTTCAATAATTTTTAATTGTAAAAAGGAAGTTCTTATAAATATCACTCACCTATTGTTTCTGATAGAAAAATATTAAAGGTGTAATTTTCTTAGGGGAAAACAGGTTTTAAACTGGTCAACATTCATAAAGAAAAAAAAGGAAATCTTTGCTTTTTTTGATCTCCTGACAATTTCTCTGTAAATTAACTTCCTAAGTGAAGGACAGAGAATTCACTGAAGTCCATTATTGGGTCCCCATCTTTGTCTGTCAGTTACTCCTAGGGTTACAATGGGAATCTCTGGGAGGATGGTTTCACTTCCCAGAATTTCTCCATCAATAAAGGCAGAGATCAATACATAGAATTAATCAATTTTACCCACCACACCCAAGTCCACTGAATCCTCTGACGTATATTTAAAAAGTCATTTTTGAATTTTTACACTCAATCGCCAAAGCCAAGATGTTTCGATACGATGAGAAGTGTGGGTGAGGATGCAACAGGGTGTCTGCCAAGGTTTCCAGCCCCCTTGGCTAAGAGGCCAAGTCAGTCCGAGATCCCAAGTTCCAGGGTAACCCAGAAAGTTCAGCTGAAGAGGTAGCTGAGGAAATAGCTAGAACAGTGATCCACTCTAGACTGATTTCTTGTGTACACTTACTCTTTGCGGTGGGAAATAGTAATTAGGGAGCTTCTCTGATTCCTAACCTAAAAAATGTACTACATGAGGTGGATGGACCTAGAGTCTGTCATACAGCGTAAAGTGAGAAAGAGAAAAACAAATACCGTATGCTAACACATATATATGGAATCTAAAAAAAAAAAAAAGGTCATGAAGAACCTAGGGGCAAGACGGGAATAAAGACGCAGACCTACTAGAGAATGGACTTGAGGACACGGGGAGGGGGAAGGGTAAGCTGGGACAAAGTGAGAGAGTGGCATGGACATATATACACTACCAAATGTAAAATAGCTAGCTAGTGGGAAGCAGCCGCATAGCACAGGGAGATAAGCTCAGTGCTTTGTGACCACCTAGAGGGGTGGGATAGGGAGGGTGGGAGGGAGGGAGATGCAAGAGGGAAGAGATATGGGGATATATGTATATGTATAACTGATTCACTTTGTTATAAAGCAGAAACTAACACACCACTGTAAGGCAATTATACTCCAATAAAGATGTTAAAAAAAAAAATGTACTACATGCCCCTTAACTAATCAGATTCTCTTTTCCACCTGTTAGATTGAGAAAATGCTATTCTCCATGTCTGAAATACAAATTGTTATCAACCTTCATAACCGCCATACAGCCTGGCTTAGAGAGCAGCCCACACAGAACACCCATTCAAAGTTTCCTGATCCACAGCTCTAGAACTATGTCAACCCAAATTATCACAAGCAACTCCACTGCAATGCATTCTTCAATGTTAAGAAGCTACCTCAATTGCCAATTTTTCTTAGAACAGTATTTAAAGGATATATCAGTTATAGTTCTATATACGCCATATTGTTGCATTTAAAAGAGCCACCATCACCCTTTCTATTTCAGCCTTCTTGGACCCTGTGGAGGCCTGCTGGGAACAGGACTTCTAACAGGACAAATATGTCTGGAAGGCTGTGGTCCAAGGCCATTTTTGCTGGCTATAAGCGGGGTCTACAGAACCAGAGGGAGCAAACAGCTCCCTGAAAACTGAAGGTGTATATGCTCAAGATGAAACAATTCTATCTAGGCAGGAGATGTGCTTATGTGCGCAAAACAAAGAACAACACAGTAACTCCTGGTGGAAAACCTAACAAAACCAGAGTAATCTGGGAAAAGATAACTTATGCTTATGGAAACAGTGGCATCATGGTTCATGCTAAATTCCAAAGCAACCTCCTTGCTAAGACCATTGGACAGAGAATCCGTGTGACACTATACCTTTCATGGATTTAAACTTAATGAAAAGTAAATATATAAAACTGTGGACTTGTTTTCTTAAAAAAAAGAAAAAAAGAGCTACCATCGTCTATTATTACATGGGCTACAAAATCATCTCAATTAATCTCAAAGTAGGAAACGTGGTAGTGTTATTTCTATGTTTTAGTGATTCACCTGGATATATGTACACTGTGTTCCATGACCTGTAAATTCTCACAAGTATCAGAGAATTGGTAAAAATGTAAGAGACAACCCAAGCTCTAAAACTTCCAAAAATGTTTGCTTTTAAGGCAGGAGGCAAATAATAATAATAATAATAATAGTAAGCATATAGTAACTTGCCTTAATATAAGCACTGTCCCACACAGCTCTTTTGCCTAAAGAACATTTGCTGATGGGTCAAAAATCCCAGGACCAAAGCTACATATCCATCTGGAACTAAAGTCAAGAAAATGGTCAAAAAACTTCAGACTCCCTTTTTCATTATTTGATTCATAGCTACCCAAAAATATAACAAATTTTCTCCATAAACACCTCATTTTGCCAATTCTTATGCATTCCTTAAAACCAAAAATACAAAACTCTCGAGATAATAAAAGCACTGAAATGAAATTGTTTGTAATCTAGTTACAAAAAAGGAAACCGTAATTTATTTAATTAATTTCTCGCTATGAGTAAAGCTGTACACCAAATCAATCTTTTGTTTAAAAACATAAACTTGGCCATCTATCTTTCCTCCAGAATTAAAGGGCACACTGAAAAATACAAATTTGCTGACTAAGAAGCAGGAGTAACTTTATTCTGTTCTGGCAAGGGATTTGGAGACCCCTCCCTTACTGTATAGATGAAATGATCTCACTACTTAAGCCGCTATAGCTTTTTCCAAGTTAACTTGAATGAAACAGAAGAAACATTCTAAAAAGCTACAAAGAGAAAGAACCAGGAATAGGTGATCTCAATACTAGAACTTCTACCCCTAAATCCTGCATTTCACCCTGCACCCTATTTCTAGATTGCTCTTCTCTAAATCATGATTTTATGCCATTTTCCCACATCAATGTCTTTCAGTGGCTTCCTAGGGTTGAATGAGTTCTAAGCTTCAGTCTGCTTTTCATATGGTCTTGTATAAAGCTCTATTATAGATAACTGAACTTACTTCTAGTTACTCTCAGAGTCTATTTTAAAAATAAAATTAAAATATATTTGATGGCATATACAAAGTTCTGCACTTATATTAGACATAAATTATAAGATATAGGTATAGATAATTCAAATGCTAATTAATCCTTATAATAACTTTGAGGTATTATTCATCTTTATTTATTAATTACTTACTTTACTTACTTACTTTATTAATCTACTTTTTCATTTGAAAAAGAGAAAAACTAATGAACTCACCTATAATCACAAGGTCAGAGGTGTGATTCAGATGGTCATTTTACTCATAAGACCAATGGCCTTCACCTTGACAAACTGGCCTTGCTCTTATTTCTACCTCCTTTTATCATTTGCTTGACTTCTTTTCCTTTCTAACGATCTGGACCATCAGCTCAAGTTTCACTTCTTCCAAGAAATTTGCCCAAAGTGGCAAAGCTTTGATCATGTCTCTCAATGTGGACATGTTCCCTGGGGTATATACTACATCGTGTGTGTGTGTGTGTGTGTGTGTGTGTGTGTGTGTGTGTGTGTGTGTGTGTGTGTGTTGGGACGGAGGATATAATGCATTGTTATGTTCTGATGACATTATATCTCCATGATTAAATTTCCAGCTCCTTATCTCCTACCACTTCTGTAACCTCTACAGTTGTTATTTTAATATTAAACATATAGGTGGTCATAAAAATTTGGGTACTGGTTCAAATGCTTCCTTGTATTATAATATGAAAGAAAGAGGTACTTACAGCCTAACCAGATTGGTGAGTCCTCGGAATATGTCTGCATTCAGACACCCTATTCGATTGTTTGTCAGATCCCTAGAGAGAAAGGGAAAAAGTGTCTTCAATTAGTTCTCTTGGTTAATGAAGCTTTCATACATTCAATATTCAAGAATGGCACCCAGGTATCACACAAGTCCTATCTTTTAAGCATCTCTGAAATATTCACCTATCTCAAGTGCAGCACTGAGAGAAGAAATAATCCTTGCTTTCACTTACTTCTGGCACGTACAGGCTAAACGCTGTTTAATTACAGTGTCCTTGGTATTTCAAGCATTTACTCCTGTAAAATGACTCAAGATAAAACCGAAGTAGTAAAAATGAGACTCTATCCTACTGTCTGTGATGATCTACACAGCTAATCATGCTAGGTTAAGTTAGGGAACACAGCCTGATCTCAGGCAACATCCAACGGACAATGGGTAAAAGGGCAAATTACCAAAATGTCAAAACTTTTATTTCCTCAAGAACATCTGAAACTTAATGCTTTCTAATTTCATTCCTTAAATACTCAGAATTTTTGACTGTAATGGAAAAAACAACCGAGTTAGCTTTTACTTTACAGATCTGTCATTTATGCTCCAAGTCAAATTACTCTTTAACTATATCTAGGTAACGGCCCATTTTTTCCAGTCACTCCTAACTTTGATAGTTCCTATCAAATGTTACTTTCTATCCATTTTCTTCTTCTCATCAAGCCATGAAACTTTTTTCCTTTTATCTGTGTGATAATTTTAGTAAGTATTTTGTTCTATCTTTCTACACTATTTTTCTTCACACCAAGCACAGGGAATACAATTTTACATTTCAATCAGATTACATTTTAATTGGGAGATAACTGAGAATTTCTTCAAATGAGACAGCATGGTTTGCAACATTTTCCATCAGTGGATTTAGTATGAAAGCCCTAAAACAATTAATCTTAATTTTTCTCAGTTGTTAGATTTGGAATTATTGATCATTTTGAATTTCAATAAAAGAACTAAACAAACTTTCTAAACCAAATTTAAAAAATATTTTTATCATATTTTCTTCAATGCCCATATTATTCTCTGTAATAGAAAAGCATATATTCTTTGAATTTCACTCTGAGTTACTCTTTAGAGGCTTGTACCACCCATTTCTAAATTAAAACTGTCAGATTCTAAATTGCATACCTGGTAATGGGAAAAAAATGTATTAGTCTGATAGAAATTACAAAGACTTTGTATTTGAATCCGGTACCTACTCATTAACTTTTTCCTCTAGATATTTCAAAAGCTAGTTTAGGTAATCCTGGCTTTCAAAAATTTCATAGCACTGCCTTCCCTTTCTTATGGAAACTTTTGATTAAAAAAAAAAATCTTAAGCAATGCAAGTCTTTATCTGCATTCGCTGTGCTCCAGCTCCTCAGAATATTAACGCTAAGTATTTAATCATGTGGGACTTTTTTTAAATTCCAGCTGATTTTCCTCTATTTCTGGGTTTTACTGTTTAAGAAAATTAGACATCATCTTGTGAAGTGTTGCTTAAACAAGCATTTCTGTGCTCTATTCATTATCTTGTCTCAATTCTGAGCTTTAAATGGTGTAACTACCACTGATTCTTTGGGAAACAATTTCATTACAGCTATACCTATTTAAAATGGAATTTAGGTATTGGTAATGGGTTTTCATTTGAATTGAGAATCAGCTTGAATTTGTTGATAAAGCAAAGGAGAAACTGAATGGGTCTAGGTTTTACCTACTTCTGGTAGTTTATTCTTCAGAAAGTCACTTAATCTTCCTGATCCAAATTATCTATAAAATAAAGGCAAAGGCATGGGACACTTACAAAAATACTTTACATGTGGCTGCCGAGTGACATGCACAATTGAAATGAATGAATGATTTAAGGCCTCATAAGAAAAACTGCCTGTAATCTAGAAGCAACTAGCAGAATATCTTTATATCTCATTGAGTTTACGTATAGGACTCTCTCAGCTTACAAGCTGTATACCGTAAGTTCAATTACAAGTTAGCTGTCTGGAATTAAGAATGAATTTTCTAGTGGGAAGAACATTATAAATGACAATTACCTTCCTAGGCAAGAACACAAGAGACTACTTAATGTGTAATGCAATGAAAAAATGCTAAGGCAACATCTGGGACAATAATAGTAATTAAGTTAAGTGCTACTGAACAAGAATTATATTTATTTATTTTGGATAGCAGTACTTGAAAAATTATTCACTGAAGGATAAAGAACTGGATGGAGAACCTAAGATATTCTATAGTATCCTTGAAACATCCTGATGAACCTGCCTTTTATTAACAGTCAAGTTCCATTCAATCTCTACCTTGACATGGAGATATTATCAGTATTAATCTCCCTATTACCAGAAAACAGAACACAGTGGTGTGGATCACAGAAGGAGAGAATGAGTGGACTTCTCTGGCCATATGATGCCACACCCCTCCCTCCTTTTGGAAAAACAAGTTGGAAGGAAAAATATTCTAGAAGTTCTCTAACTTGAGCATCTAAATCACTAGGAGGGACTGTGGAAACAAAGGTGGTTTAGCCTCAGTCCCAGAGTTTGATAGGGTATGTCTAGCACCTACACTCCTGCTCCCCACATGAGGACTCACATTCCTTCCAAACATGATGTCACTTTGCCCCAGTAAGAAACAAGAAAATGACTCATTGTTATACATCAAGCTCAGTTAGCTGCTGCCCCTCCACTCCCTAATGACTGTTTCTGGAGATGCACGTAGCCTATTGATGGCCGTGTTCCGTGCCCCTGCCTGTGTCAGTATGGCTGAGTCCTAACAGCTTCAAAGACTCTTAGCAGCTGAACTCCAGCTACTGTTCCATCCCTCCGGAAGTATATTCCAATTCCATATTCAGGTTCTTGGTCGGTATATACGATTCCACTGAACTGCAAACTTTCCAAGAAGTGTCTGAGTTACCTTTGTATCTCTAGAGCCTAGCTCACTACTGGGCACACAGGATAGAATCAATGAATTTTTTTGTAACTGAATTGATGCTGATCTCTGTCTTCCCACTTCGATTACATGGCTATACCTGGTTGATACAATTCAATACTTCTACTGAACTCTAAACCCAGCTTGATCCAGTGCAACTCTGACGCCACAAATCTCATCACGTCAACGCCACAATGAAAAAGTTCTGCCAGTCCCTACTGTCTAACAAATAGATTCCAAATTCTTCAACATGGCAGGAGAACATCAAAAGCCTAGTTCCTCCCTGACCAGCCTTACCTCCCAACGTTCTTTTCCCCCTTTCTACTTGAAGCTCTGGCCAAAGGACATGTTCTTTCACACTTATGTCCACTCTGCTTAGGATGCTCGTTCTGTTATTCTTCAGTATGTATTCACCGTTCAGGGGCAAGGTCAAATCTAACAGCTGGCCGCTCTCATGGCAGGTCATTCCCCTCTAAGGTGGTCCCCCTCCTTTCCCTGGCAGATTACTATCATTATTATTTAGGATGTATTTGCATTATCTATTTGCCCCCAAGAGTCTGTGAGCTCTTCCAGAGAAGTCAGAGCATAGTAAGTAGCCCGCACTTAGTAAATACATTTAGTAGGAATAAAGGGTGGTGGGACAGTCCACATGGCTTGAGCATAGGGTGACCTCTCATATATGAGCATGTTCACACAGCAACCATGACATGGGCACAGTAAGGGGAGCAGGGGTGTTTAGCTTCAGAAATAATAAAAACTGGTCTTTAGGTTTTGAAATGATAATACATAGAGAAAATATATGGAAAAATGGCAAGATTTTAAATCATTAATAGAAAGGGGCCTCAATTTTTAGGGCATTTACAATAGATTGTTTAAATGTATTCATAACTTGAAAATCATCTACAGATTATGACAGCTGGCAAAGCCAACCATCATGATTTTATTACCGTAAGAGGGATGCAACCATCTATCACCAAACAAATTACTGTATAAATAAACTGCCTTCTAAGCTACTTACACTAAACACTCTGTTTCTCTATCTAGGACCTGGCTAGATGAACTCCTAAAAATTATTAAAAAGCCACTTTTTTTATCGTGTTAAAGTTTAAAGTAGGTTAACAGTTACTTATAATGGTTCAAACTCATAAGTCAGCAATTCAAACACTTACAATCTTTTTAGCGATGACAGTCCCCAAAAGGCACCTGGATCTATACTACTAATAAGATTGTTTCGGAGGTCCCTGTTAAAAATAAAATAAAAGTTATTTATATCTTGACATTGTAAGAAATATTTAGGCACACTGCACCTATCTGCTATACAGAAAACAACAATAATAATAATGGTAGGAAACTGAAGCCAAAAAGGTTAAGCCAAAATCACCCCAGCGGTAGAGCCAGAATTCAAAATCAAGAAATCTGGTTCTGAAGCCATTTGTTTTGGTCAATATAAGAATAAAGGTATATGTCAAAAAGATGTGTGTCCTAATATTCCAATTCAAAGTTATGACTAAACTACAATCTTACACATTATTTCTACAATCTCTTCCTTAGTATGCTACACTTCAGTTACCAAAATAAATCAGACTATATTTGTCACAAGCATAATTAAATTTTTTTAAACCATTTTCAAAAATATACACTCTAAAATTCATGTCATTTGGTTGTTCATATTTTTTCCTCCCCAGGCTTCCATGGCTAGGTTTTCTATAAAACAACATGTTAATTCACAAAATACATCTCAAAGCAATGATCCACCAGCTCCCTATACAATGGCATCTGATAGCAGTCACAACTGACAGCAGTCCCCTGCTTATCCATGGGGGATACATTCCAAGACCCCCAGTGGATGCCTCAAACTGAAAATAGTACCAAACCCTACATATACTATGTTTTTTTCCCTATACATACCTATGGTAAAGTTTAATTTATAAATTAGGCACAGTAAGAGATCAACAACTAATTAAATAGAACAATTATAACAATATGTTATAATAAAAGTTATATAAAATCGGTCTCTCTCGCTCTCTCAAAGTATCTTATTATATAAATGTATTGCCTTTTCCATCTTAACTAAGGGCTTAATACACACTGTGGCCATCACTTTTGCCAAGTGAGGTATGACAACAAAACTAGTACAAATTTTCTTCCTTTTTCACAATTTCAAGGAGAGAAGATTCATTCTTACCATGAATCTAATCAACCTCAGCATACAATTTTTTTCCTCTCCTTATTAAAGTCAAGAACTTTCACCTTTTTACTTAAAGGAAGCACCTTACAGCTTCTCTTTAGCACATCCAAACTGCCAGCATCAGTATTCTCACGCTTTGGGGACGTTATTAAGTAAAACAAGGGTGACTTGAACACAAGCACTGTGAAACCTCAACAGTGGATCTGATACCCGGGATAGCTACTAGGTGACTCATGGGCAGGATATGCTGGACGAAGGGTTGATTCACATCCTGGGTGGGATGGCGCAAGATTTCATCACACTACTTGGAAGAGTGTGTAATTTAAAACGTAGGAATTGTTTATTTCTGGAATTTTCTGTTTAATATTCTCTGACTGTGGTTAACCATAGGTAAATGAAACCACGGACAGCAGAGCCTCGGATGGGGTGGGGTGTCTTCTGTATCCCCATTCTTCTCCAGGGCTCCGCTCTCCCATGCCAGCACACTACCACTGGGGGCACCAGTGAGCGTCACAGCCGGATCCCTCCTCCTGGGTGGATGTGGACCACCTGCTAAGGCGCTGCTGTCCTCTGGGTGCCTGGGCTCTGCTGAGACTCCCCAGTTGCCCCATACAAGTGTCCAGCTAACCTTTGTAGAGGGCTGACCATCAGCCACAGGAGTGCTGAGAAAGAAGCAGAACAGTAGCCCACTTCCCACATGCCTGCCAGTGGCTGACCCACAGTTCAACTCTGCTAGACACCCAAGGTAGGCCCATTCATCAAGACGCACTCATAACCTTGCCCAATGGAGGCTTGAGTGGCTTCTGGTCATCTCTCAGAATGCCTCAGGTCAGACTGTGAACAGAAACTCTTTCCAATTTCTCTTCTTCTGGGAGTCTTTCTGGAACAATGGCAACATTGCCTCCTCCGTGTGTGAGATTCTGACGCCAATCCTCGTAATTATCTATCATTGTCCTCATAATTATTCAGCTTAGGGATACACATGGAGTTGGTGAAACAATACAGAAATGCAGAGCAGTGTTGTGTGAAAGGAGAGAAGGTTAGCACTCCCCTTGACAAGGATGGAAGAGGCCTTCGGGCCTGACAACATGCATACGGTTAAGGCATTGCCACCTACTTCGTGGCATCTAACCACTGTTTTTGTCATACAGAGTGAAGTAAGTCGGAAAGAGAAAAACAAATACCATATGCTAACACATATATATGGAATCTTAAAAAAAAAAAAAAAAAGGTTCTGAAGAACCTAGGGGCAGGACAGGAATAAAGATGCAGACGTAGAGAATTGACGTGAGGACACGGGGAGGGGGAAGGGTAAGCTGGGACAAAGTGAGAGAGTGGCATTGACATATACACTACCAAATGTAAAATAGATAGCTAGTGGGAAGCAGCCGCATAGCACAGGGAGATCAGCTCGGTGCACTGTGACCACCTAGAGGGGTGGGATATGGAGGGTGGGAGGGAGACGCAAGAGGGAGGAGATATGGGGATATATGTATATGTATAGCTGATTCACTTTGTTATAAAGCAGAAATTAACACACCATTGTAAAGCAATTATACCCCAATAAAGATGTTTAAAAAAAAAAGAAATGCAGAGCAAAGCACATTGCAAACCCAGGGTGGCAGGTACCTCCCCAGGTTCTTCAGTCCCTCACTTAAGTTGAGAATTAAAAGGCCTTTCTGAAAGTAGATCCTGGACCACTGGTGCCGCAGGTTATCACAACACTAAGGTGATGTGTCTCAGGACCTTTTATAATTACTGCCCCATCATGGCCATTCTAGCCTGTGAGAAGCAGCCTAAATTCTCAATAGAAAATCCTCAGTTTGCTTTCTCAAGCATCCAACTTGTCTACTTGTGCTTAAGAAAAGGACACCGAGGAAGGCTTACTGCAGTGAGCACAGATCCACATGTTTCCTCCCAATAATGAGGGAGCCACATTCAATTTTACGGACACCAGCTAATGGAAACTAACCATTGTATGGCCTGCTTCATTACTTGCTATTTTTTTCTAATGGCTCATTCTAACTACGTCTAACTAAGACAGACAAGCTACACAGTTAGGGTTGGTTTCTGGACAGGTTTCCTGGCAATTTCACAAAAGCATCCTGATGAAACTGGCCGTCTGCTCCTCACAATGCTGGTAAGTCACTGCTGTAAACCCAGCACTCTCGATGTGCCATCAACCGTGGCTTCCAGCACTATCCATGCTGTTTCATACAGGGTGATAGAGGTTGACCAGAAATTCTCGAGAATTCTCCTCTGGAAGTACAACCACAACCGGTGAATCCTGTGCACGTAAACGTCATGCCCACCAGCAAACCCTGTCCTGCCTTTTCCATGTCTCACTCCCATCCTAACACATCATTCTTCCCTAGCTGGACGCAGAATTGCAATCCCACTCCCGATCCTCCAAATCAGAGCCAGGTTCTTCTAAATAAAACTGAACCCTCGGGTACCTTGAAATTCTTTAAATAAAGGCAATGACTATTAAACATAGTATAAAATCTATGCTCTGATTACCATTACTAAATTAGTATTTCATTGACCCAAACTCAGATTTTATGTTCCACAAAGATGGGGCCTTTGGGAGGTGAACAGGTCATGAGAGCAGAGACTTCATGAATGAGGTTAGCGCCTTTGTAAAAGAGACCCAGAGAGCTCCCGCATCCCCTTCCGCCAGGTGAGTGAGGCTGCAGCAAAAAGACAGCCAACTAGGAAGCGGGCCCTCACCAGACACCGAATCTGCTGGTGCCTTGATCTTGGACTTCCCAGCCTCCAGAACTGTGAGAAATAAATTTTTGTTGTTTATAAGCCACCCAGCTTATGGTATCTTATTACAGCAGCCAGAATGAGCTTAGACAGATGATAAGTGGATGAAAAAGTAAACCATGGCTGAGAAACAGAATTACATTACCTGACCTTAATGATAAAAATCTTTTTAGTAAATTAGAGTTAGCCACAGAATTATTAGGATATTCATAGTCAGACAATGTAGAGACTGCTGCATCTCATTCATAACCACTTACATTTCTCAATAAAGGTAGAGGGTCATGATGCAATTGACCTTCAGATAATTCAGAAAACGTGTATATGTAGGCATATTCCAATATAAAGGAAAAAAATAATGGCATGTTGTTACTAATTACTGGGTAAGTAAATTGGTGATATGGGAGATTACTATGGGAGATTATTCTTTAATTTTAATTTTTTAACTTTAATTTTTCTGTATGTTGAAAATTTTAATTAAAAAGTTGGGAACAAAAATAATTTTTAAGTCCCAGGAATTACAACTAATCATCAGGCCCAACTTATTAGTTCCCATCTCCCCTCCCCAACCAACCCCAATCCTATACCTCAAAGAGATAAGATGATTTTAGGAGAAAATTCAATCAATATGTTTTTGACCTACATTACACAAGCAAAAAAGTGCTGCAAAAAGAAATATATAATGTCAGTTCCATTTTTTAAAAACATATGTTTCCCTTTTCAGATTTTAAACAGTATCTACAACAGGAAGTGATTTAGATAAAGCAGTACATAAATTTGTGGCCAATGATGTACTGCATGTGTTTCTACAAAATACCTCTCATGAATAACCGAGGACTATAATATGATTTAAAGATACACTTTTTCTTCAATAATAAAGAATCCTTGACATAGTATATAATATTTAATAATAGCCATATTAATCAGGTATTGCCAAAAGATATTTATAGTCAGATTCTTTAACACCTCCCACTTCCCTTCAC
Source organism: Eubalaena glacialis (assembly GCF_028564815.1). Taxonomy (NCBI): domain Eukaryota; kingdom Metazoa; phylum Chordata; class Mammalia; order Artiodactyla; family Balaenidae; genus Eubalaena; species Eubalaena glacialis. Next base: position 49,964,229 of record NC_083720.1, read on the forward strand.
CAACCCACAGCTTCCCTAGTGAACACGAGTCTAACTTTAGGATCTATGGCTAAATCTGAATATGTTGCATCATTAAAATATAAATGAAAAGGCGCACAAGAATTGCTTAAACAAAATTAAAGGAATATCTTAACTGTTGTTAAAAGGGCTAACTAAGTCCTTTAGGAAAGAATGCAAGGTGTATCAGATAAGATGCTTTTTAGCTGCAAGTATCAGAAACCTTTACTTCAAAAGGCTTTAACAATAAAAAAATAATTCTCAGGCATTACAAGAAATCAACAAGTAGAGCAGCTTAAATGGGTGGTTCCATCCATCTCTCAGATCCACCCTTCTCAGAATGTCAAGTTTGCCTCCAGGCTGACCCTTAATCAGGGTGTGACATCCAGGTCCAGAAATCACCTCCAAGCACAGAGTCATGAAAAAGAATGGACACTCTCCTTGTATCTCCTTAGGAGCCAAGAAATCTTTCTCCAAGCCTCACAGCTAACTACTCCTCATCTCTCATTGGCAATGCCTCTATCAATCCCTAGAGAAAGAGATGCTGTGGTGACCTAGAGCCATCATTTGGTGTGGAATGAAGGTTGGAAAGTCAAACACATTGGCCACTAAGCAATTCTAGAGTCAGGAATTAAGAGTATATAGGGGAGGTGTGTCACTAAATACTGGCAAATATATAACACAACCCAAGAATGACAATAAAAAATGAAGAGGGAGGTGGGAGACAGGAAGGATAAATGGGTGGATGGATGAATTGATGGACAAGGTTAGAGACTGTAAACCACGTGTGGTTCCCTTGAGCAATGCCTAAGACACAGTAACTCTCAAAGGCTATTTATTAAATAAAGGATCCTCACCTTATTTATCTGATCAGCAACAACTGAGGCTTGACCCACACCCACCTCTCACTCCTCACACACTATACTTTCTCTGAGGCAATCTCATCACTACCTTGTCTCTGGACTCAAATTTGTATCTCTAGCCCAAACTTACCACTCCTCTGAGTTCCCTATTGCATACACAGGTATCTAACTCAACATCTACATCTGGACATCTCACAGCCACCTCAAAAATCAGCATAGCCCAAGTTCAATACGGTATCAGAAACCCTAATCTTGTGCTTTATCGAGCCCCCCAAGTGATTCTGATGCACATCAAGTTGGATAACCACCAATCCAGGCTAGGGCACTGGTCTCTAAACAGAGATTATGGGCTTTAAATGATCTTTGATTTAACACAGCTCCCTACTTCCCCCTTATCCTCACCCCTCATTCCAGCAGCCAGAGCATCTTCTGCTCACAGTGGCTCAGAGTAAAGGCCAAGGTCCTTACAATGACCTACAGGGCCCTCTACAATCTACCCCTCACCCCTCATACCTCTCTGGCCTCACTCGGGTCTCCCTGCTGTTCCTCAAACAAAAGCAGCATGCTTCACAGCACAGCCTTTGCACCTACTATCCCTCTGCCTGTAACGTTCTTTCCCCAGGTAACTCAAGGCTCAATCATTTGCGCTAAGCCTCTGCACTATCACCATGCAAAACTCGCATACACACACAGTGCTGACACACCCAAACTCCACTCCATGTTTTCTTTACCCACAGTACAGTCATCCCTCAGTTCCAGGACCCCCACAGATACCAAAATCCAGATGCTCAAGTCCTTTGTATAAAACGGCATAGTACAGTCGGTCCTCCATACCCATGGAAGGTGGAACCCTGGGTGGGGGGGCCGGGCAACTGTACTTATGCTATAAAGCTGCTTGTTGTGTTTACTATTCTGTTTCTCCCCATTGCAGCAGAAGCTCCATGAAGACAGGACCTTTGCTGTGTTCACTAATGAATCCCAAGCCTAGGAAAGTGTGGGCGATTAATAAATATCTGTTGAACAATTTTAAATTAGCTACTCAGGAAAGACTTAATAATGGTTGAGGCAATATTTGTACCAAGCACTGATATTAGGCCAGTTACCTTTTTAATGGTTTTAATTAACATGATATAACAAATCTACATCAGTTATCCACTGAACGTACTTTTAAAAGAATGCAAATTAATCCTTAAAAAAGGCAGACCATAACCTAGTTTCTAAGATGTCATAAAGATTTAGGTATTATGTCCTAAAAATAAAAACCTCAAACCCTAAATTAAAGAAAAACTCAATCTAAATATTCCTACTTAAAAAGAAAAAAAAAAGCACACACACTCTGCTACTTTCTTATAAGGGACAAAAACAAATATTGGGTTGGCCAAAAGGTTCGTTCAGTTTTTTCCGTAAGATGGCTCTAGTAGCACTTAGTTGTCTTTAATTTCATTCGAAACAATTTGTTAGATTGTATCATGACAGCTGTCATATCAGCATGCGTTTAAAATAAAAACTTATCAAAATTGGTGAATTTTTGTGTAGCCATTTTAATATTGAAGATGGAAGAAAAAAAGCAACATTTTCGGCATACTGTTTTATTATTTCAAGAAAGGTAAAAACGCAACTGAAACACAAAAAGAGATTTGTGCAGTGTATGGAGATGGTGCTGTGACTGATCAAACATGTCAAAAGTGGTCTGCAAAGTTTCGTGCTGGAGATTTCTCTCTGGACGATGCTCCACGGTCAGGTAGACCAGTTGAAGTTGATAGTGATCAAATCGAGACATTAATTGAGAACAATCAACGTTATACCACGCAGGAGATAGCTGACATACTCAAAATATCCAAATCAAGTGTTGAAATTCGTTTGCACCAGCCTGGTTATGTTAATCGATTTGATGTTTGGGTTCCACATAAGTTAAGCGAAAAAGAACTTCTTGAGCGTATTTCCGCATGCGATTCTCTACTTAAATGTAATGAAAACGTTCCATTTTTAAAACAAATGGTGACGGGCGATGAAAAGGGGATACTGTACAATAATGTGGAACGGAAGAGATCGTGGGGCAAGCGAAATGAACTGCCACCAACCACACCAAAGGCTGGTCTTCATCCAAAGAAGGTGATGTTGTGTATATGGTGGGATTGGAAGGGAGTTCTCTATGATGAGCTTCTTCCAGAAAACCAAACAATTAATTCCAACAAGTACTGCTCCCAATTAGGCCAACTGAAAGTAGCACTCGACGAAAAGCGACCGGAATTAGTCAACAGAAAACGCACAATCTTCCATGAGGATAACGCAAGACCGCATGTTTCTTTGATGACCAGGCAAAAACTGTTACAGCTTGGCTGGGAAATTCTGATTCATCCGCCATATTCACCAGACATTGCATCTTTGGATTTCCATTTATTTTGGTCTTTACAAAATTCTCTTAATGGAAAAAATTTCAATTCCCTGGAAGACTGTAAAAGGGACCTTGAACAGTTCTTTGCTCAAAAAGATAAAAAGTTTTGGGAAGATGGAATTATGAAGTTGCCTGAAAAATGGCAGAAAGTAGTGGAACAAAACAGTGAATACATTGTTCAATAACGTTCTTGGTGAAAATAAAAAATGTGTCTTTTAGTTTTACTTTAAAACCGAAGGAACTTTTTGGCCAACCCAATACGAATGATGGAAAACAAGCAAGCTCTCAAATGAAAACCAAACATTTAAAAGAACAAAGTGGTAAGCCTAAAGAAAAAGGATCCATTCTAGATGGAGTCTGTAGAAGTGTGTCCACCTGCACCTGTTTTACTTTGTGGAACACTTAATACATCCAAAAAAAAGAAAAAAAAGAGAAAATTAATCCTCTTAAGAAGTCCATTCTTCAGCCCAAAAGAACTGCCAGGACAGCTTGCCTTGCAAGTTTACTTGATCTCTAGGGCTTATCTGCTAGCTAGCTCAACCCAGCCAGCCCTGTTATTCTACCCTACGTGCCCTACCCCACACTACTAAGCCTATCCCTTATTCTGCATGGCCTGGCTACAGTAATTTTAAGGCCAGAGCTTTAAAGTTTTGGCCCTAGTCTGAATAATTTCTTGACCTATCACTTGCTTTTTACACCACATCCCTTTCTGCCATATTTTTAAGTTGTTTGATTTGTTTGTTCTCATTTTCAGGGGTCTCTAACTAGCCAAAGCAGGCTGCAAACATTTGGCTGGCTATGTCTCTCAGGCAGAATTCTCCCAGGCAGGGTGTAGCGCAAGTGGCTTTATTCGGGAAGGGACCTCAGAACACACTAACAAGAAAGTGGGGAAGTGAGCCCAGAGAGAGAAGAGAACCAATAAAGGGGGCATTGTTGAGGCGATCTCTGCTGTGCTCAACTGATACTCAGCCCCCTGGGCACCTGTGGAAGGCAGTCTAGAACACACTCAGGGTCGTTCCTCTTGGGGTGGTTACCCACCATCTGCTCTCAGTCACTGTTTGAGGGTTGCTGAGGCAGGGGTGGGCGAGTGGGGCAGCTTTCGTTCCAGCAATGGAGCAAAGAAAGCTCTCAGAAAGAGCAAAGAAAGCTTTTGCATTTGGAAGACTTAGGGAGAGACACTGAAGGGCGAGTGTTGAAGGAATAAAGTCCGCTACAGTGTTTTCAGGTGACTTTGAAAATTTTGAAAATGATGTCATTAGACAAACATGAAGTCATTTATTTGGCTAGCTATGTCTTAAGTTGGGTTCCCCAAAAGCAGCTCAGGACACTTCTAAAGCACTTCCTGGCAAACCAGCAGGCTGGTTTGTAGAAAGAACTCTCTCTCTCTCTCTCTCTCTCTGCTAACAAACCCCAGTGGCTAGTCCGCTGCGCCCCTGGGAAACTCTAACAGAGGGTCCTAGCCCATATGCCTCAATGGCCACATGACCAGTTCTCCTGCTCCTACATCATGCTGGATCCTGCGAAATTGGGATTTGGCTTCCCCAGGAAAGAAGCCTCAGATGCCCCTTGTCCTTGGATCCAGAACCTTATATTGCTTTCATGGGATCTTTTTCCCTCTCTCCCCTCATCCCAGGCAGGGATGGGGAGGCGAGCAAAGACAGAGCCCTTTCCTGGGGACCCACCAACATGTAAGCTCTTTCTATACTCCCTCTAACTCTCCAATTAGCCCAGAGAAGGTGTATTGAGGTGAAGAGGAATTTTCTTTTTTTTTTATTTTAAATCTGCTTCAAACCTCTTTTTTCCATTTAGGGTAGGACTTCAGGAATTCACTGGTCAAAAACTGAGTCCTTTTTTCTGTCTTGTCATCCCTTCTCCTGAGGTAGAGTAATTAGGAAACAGGCAGGGAAAATACACATCGGTTAATCTATCAAAATGCTACATCATTGTCATAGGCTGAACTGTGTCCCCCCAACTGTCTTATATTGAAGTCATAACCTCCAGTATCTCAAAATGTGACTGTATTTGGAGACAGGGTCTTTAAAGAGGTAATTAAGTTAAAATGAGGTCACACAGGTGGGCCTTAATCCAATATGACCGGTGTCCTTACAAGAAGGGGAGATTAGGAGACACACACATAGGGAAGACTTGGTGAAGACACCAGAGGAAAACAGATGGCAACCTATAAGCCAAGGAGAGAAGCCTGGAACAGATCCTTCTCTCACGGCCCTTAGAAAATACCAACTCTGCCAGGGCCTTGATCTTGAACTTCCAGCCTCCAGAACTGTGAGGAAACAAATGTTTGTTATTTAAGCCACCCAGTCTGGGGTACTCGTTACGGCAGCCCTAGCAAACCAATACAACGATTACATTCACAGAGATTGTTTTGGGCTCTATTTCAGACACAAAGTCCTAAAGTCTCTGCAGTCCTGGAAGAGAAGCCACCTAGATACACTACTGATCGTGTAAGAGCCAGAAGCAAACCAGAGTCCATGAGAAGCATCTTACAGGGATGAAAATCACAGAAGGGTACAAGAGATATTCTTTGGGTTCAGTCGCAGGATGAGGACAGCAGTGCATAGACACAGGGCAGGTTAGAAAGCTAGGTAACCAGGCAGAGAGGGAAAATGAGAAGCATTATGGAAACAGCAGAAAGTATGAATGAAGAGATTGTTCAAGTAGTTAGTATGGAAAGTACTAAACGTATAGAGTCTTTAAAATTAGCAAACCCAATCAGAAAGCAGCAACATGGTGGAAACTATAAATATGAAAGATGGTGCTGTGCCCTAGGGGAAGGAAAGCCCCCAGTCCTCTTCCACACCTTCCTCTCCGAGGCCCCTGCACCAACACCCTACTTCCAAGCCCAGGTGGAATAATGGGGCAGCGCTAGGGAAGGTCTAGAAGCTGGCAACCAGCCTTGGGTAGTGAACTCCCACAAAAGGGTCAAGCAACTGGCTAGGGGCTCTCTTTGGTCTACCTTGTGCTCTGGAAATCAAGTGAAACAAAGGCCAGGGGCACTTCCACGAGAGGCCGCGGGGCCCTTTGCAGCCTCTGGTCCCAGGAGGAACGTGGAGGAGGAAGGCACACCACCCAGCTCGTGCCCACAGAGGAAGGCCCTGTGGGTGGGGAGCTTCCTCTGGGACGCTTGCCCCTCTCCTTCCTTCTCGGGGCCAAGTCTTCCAAGACTGCAGTCGGAGCCTAGCTCTACCATCCCTGTCTCCTTCTGTCTCAAGTGGGCGGCTCTCCTGCAAAGACAGTGTGAGAGGCAGCCATCCCCCCAGGCATGCGCGACCCGCCTCCGCGGCAGTGGTAAGGCCAAGGTTCGGGCCTAGGCTTGGAAGTGTACATAGAAAATGCCAAGCATAGGGCATGCTTAGGTAAAGATGATCCCCAACAGAGGAAGCCCGGTCACAGAGTCATCACCGGGATTTCAGGCTGAAGCCCCCATCAATATAACAGTCTTTCAAAGTCCCCCAGTGTGTGTGTGTGTGTGTGTATATATACACGTATATGTACATGTATATACATATGCAGATTATATACATATATGTACATATATACATGCATACCTGTACACACGTGTGTGTGTTTCTCTCCGGCCCTATATAAGAGAGATGGTGTTCCAGGATTCTGGTATAAACAGCCCCCTGGCTGAAAACAATAGCAACATTTTAATATCATCTAATATGTTGGTGGCAACCTAATGTTTCTAACATGTACAGGGATTTATTTTCAACAAATGGCTAAAAATAAGGCCAAAGACAAAGGAAATTAAAAAATAAATGTAAAAAAGGAAGGTAATTCACACCATAGCACAGAACTTTAGCTATGCTGCCCACACTTCTGATGTACATGAACCACCACAGCAATCCTGGTGCCAAAAGTAACTTGTGTTTCTAAACACAACAGACACCACTTAACACCTAGGAGTGCCTATCATCCTTCCTTGGAAAGGGCAAACCGCACTGACCCTGCCATCATTATGAGCACCTACTCAAAGCCTGACAATGTGCTACTTGCTAAGGGTATCTGTCAGGCACAATGACTCTTCTTGCAAGGAACAGAAAACCAAACAGGAACAGGCTGCCTCATTCAACTCTAACAGTCCAGAGGGAGTCATACTCCAGCGAGGTCCCGCCAGCTCCCCTACACTCACCCTGATGGGCCTACCCCACACTCCTCAGTGTGTCGGCTCCGGCCCAAGCCCGCAGCACCGTGGCTTCTGTACCAGAAGTACGAGCATCTTTTCTGGTGAAAGTGAGGAAATTCCTCTCCCCAAAGCCCCAAGCAAATCTCAACTCAATTAAACTGGGTCAAATGCCCATTCCTGAACCAGTGACCATGGAATGTGTGTGGACTATCCTATCAAGAAAAGGCCTAGAAATGAGGTGCAGCCAGCATCCTCTGAAGCACATTGACTATGTGGAACGGAACATGAAGGCTTGAATGAAAACAGAAAAAAAAAAAAATCTGAGAATTAAGCACCGCTGTGCTGAGATCATTTTACAGGTGTGTGTATACACGTGTATACATACACATGTTATATGTATACATATGCATACATGAATGCACTGCTATATATGTATATGTAAATGCATATATATATACACACACACACACACATATATATATACACACATATATATATACAAAAAACCTAATTTAAAGATGTTTGATCTTAATGGAAAGAACAGAGACCTGCATAAAAGGATGAAGAACTCTGGATGTTACATGCTTAAATAACACATCTGTGTCAAAGCAATAAAGTCCTGTGGGAATCAATTGTGGCAGAAGACACTAAGTAAAATAGTCAAGGAAAGGCACACAGAAGGAGAAAAAGTGAAGCAAAGAGAACTAAGAAAATGAGGAAAGTCTGTTATCCAACAGAAATGGAGATGCTCACTGTGACTGGCTCCCTGATGTATCCGAAACGTTATCCTAAATGTATGAGTAATATGCGAATTTGAAATTTGATCCTAGAAGAGCATTCAGCACACAAGCAATTAAATATCCATTTTTAATCCATTAAAAACTCACCAAGGCAAAAACTAAGTGCTACTTGTCACACATTTTATCAGAAGCAAAACTAGACCTCATCAAGCAAAACAGAATTATCACATTCAAAGACGGCTGAATAAAATAGTCAAAGTTTATCCAAAAGTACTTCTCCTAGATGTGTTTTTTTTTTGATTCTACTGGACTATCTTATAAGGCATACACATTATGACAGAATTTCAAAATAGCATTGAGGCTTTAAAAGCCACTGGTCATCCAACTATGATGCATGGCCTGTTTTGTAAATAAAGTCACATCCACATTGATTCGTGTATGCATTCTCAAGACACTGGCATAACTGGGTCACTGTGACGGAGACCATATGGCCCACAAAGCCTAAATTATTTAATATCTGGCCCTTTACAGAAAGTTTGCACTTCTCTGCTTTAATGAATTGTTTCTTAAAATGCAATTCTGAGATGTTTTATAATAAAGTATTGGGAAAACTCAATTTTTATTTTGAAAAGTTGAGAGTTTAGTAACAGACTTACAATGAAAATGCAGTAAATAAAATACCAATAAGAGATGATAATAAAAGAATACTCACAATCTTTCAAGGAGACTTAACCCAGAAAATGAGCCATTCTTCAGCTCGGATATTTTATTGTTACTCAGAATCCTAAAAATGACAAAAAAAAAAAAAAAAAAGGTAAGTTGCCTAATATATGTACACCATCAATATCAAAGTAATTTAGCTTGTTATGTTTAAATCTAAATATGAGGAATTCTAAGAAGTCATTTATTACCCAAAGAATTTTTGAGATGCCTGACAAAAAAAAGGGAGCTTCTTTCTCTGAGAAACGACCCAAAATAGCTAACTTGCACATCTTGTCACATCTTAAATTGTTCCTGTCACACTGAGCTAAAAATTTTGAAATAAAAAGGGAGAGAGGTCAACACAAAATAGCTCTAAGTTCAGTATAAAAATAAAGAATGCCACGTACATTTACATAATTAATCAACTTACGTAAGTTGAATACTTAAAAACTGGAAACAATAGAAAAATGCAGAACAAGTGCTCTACAAAATACTGACTTTAAAAGAAATAACAGTATCTTCCAGATACCATTTCAATAATGCTGAATATTACTTGTAACTTAACCATACACAAATCTGTATTGTGTGAAAATATGCTTTTTGCACACACTCACAGACACAGGTAGCTGTATTACAATACTACATCTCATGTATTAGGATGATGCTCTTAAAAAAAATGAACTGGAAACAAAAAAAAAGATTTAAAAGAAGTCCTAGTTGGCAGGACTTGCCTAAGAGCAGACAATGTGTACATGACCTTGCTTCCTCTCAAGGCTTTGTAACTATGCTCCTTTTGCAGCTTGGATGCCAACACAGTAAGTCCCCTACGTACGAACCTTCAAGTTGTGAACTTTCAAAGATGCACACATGTGTTGCACAAGTGGTTGTGCTTTTAATGAAGACCTGATGGAATTGGAGGCCCAGAGAAAAGGACTAAGAGAGACAAGAGGAAGAAGAAGTAACTGAAGAGATTCATGACACAGGAAATAGCATGGAGATTTTCTTTACTTCAGGAAACACTGTTAGTTTTTGAGGCAGAGGACCCGAACATAGAACGGTACACGAAGGTTGCAGCAGCCATTCAGAATGCAATCCAGTGCTACCATGTCATCTGTGAAGAGAAAAAAAGACCTACTATCCAGACATCACTGGATCGTTTTTTCAAGAGGGTAGATAGAATTGAATCTAGCAAGGCACCAGAACCTGTGCCGGCAATGTCAGGCGTGAGTGAAATTGCAGCTTGCCCTCTGTCTTCTATTGCTGACAATCCTTCAGCTTTACCATCTCCCACCTCCTCTCCCGCCTCCAGTCAGTAACTCTTCTTGCCTGTTCACTCGATGCCAGACCTGTATGCCAGCTGTTGTACTGTACTACTGTACTTTTCAAGGTACTATATTGTAAGATTAAAAATGTTTTATTTTTTGTTTTTTATGTATTATTTGTGTGAAAAGTATTATAAACCTATTACAGTATAGTACTGTACAGCCAGTTGTGTTAGTTGGGTACCTAGGCTAACTCTGTTGGACTTAAGGACAAACTGGACTTATCAACGCACTCTAGGAACGGAACTCGTTTGTATGTAGGGAATTTCCATACAGGAGAAAATGCAAAAGCTACCTTACTTGGGGGAATGACACCCAGATAAGGTAAATGAAAAAACCAAGGCATAGAAAAGTTAAATTAATGGCCCAAGATCACACTAGTGGAGGCAGAGGCAGATGTGAACCCCGGCACGCTCCACTCCAAACCCCACATTCTTCAATATACACCAACGTTGGTCAAGAGCCACTCTTACTGGCATTTTAGCAGAAAATTCTCCATCCCACGCAGTGTTGCAACTTCAGGGGCACCCTCACACTGCATACAGGCTGAGTGCTGCCCCCGACCTGGGACGGTGCAACACTGTATAAACAAATGTTAACAGAGAACACCCCTGGGTCATAAGATTTCAGGTATTCATTTTCATTTTGTCTACTCTCATCTTTCTTTTAAAAAAAAATCCACTATGTGTATGAAAACAAGCAAAAACAGCCATTTGACTGATTTTCTTTGGCTTTAAGTGGAATTTTTTTTTTAATCCCGCTAATGCAGGTTAACATTTCACAGCATTTTGGTGAGATGATTAGGGGCTTCTAAAGTCAAGCATACTTGTGCTTGAAGGCCAGCTCTATCACTTTCAAATTACACTAGTCTTGGGCAAGTCACTACATTTCTCTGTAACAGAATTCCTCATTCATAAATGGGAAGAACAGTATCTACCTCATATAACTCTAGAAGGAAAGCAGAAAATGCCCAACATACTCAGTGAGTATTAAGTTTAAGTTTCTATTTCCTTGGTTCTAAGACACACATCTTCCCTCATTTTAATGTTTCTGAAATCAAGATGTATCTGGCAATCAAAGTACATTACTATGTAGTATTTTCTCTCTCCAAGCTGTTACTAAAGCAAAGATGGTGATCAAAAACATGCCGGGCTGGGGGGAAGGGGGGAGGGATAAATTGGGAGATTTATAATAAGGACCTACTGTATAGCACAGGGAACTCTACCCAATACTCTGTAATGGCCTATATGGGCAAAGAATCTAAAAAAGAGTGGATATATGTATATGTATAACTGATTCACTTTGTTGTACGCCTGAAGCTAACACAACATTATAAATCAACTATGCTCCAATAAAAATTTTTTTTAAAATGCAAATGAAAAATGATTCGTATCCTCAAGGAATTTACACTTAGCAAAAAAAAAAATAAACATCATAATCACATTCAGAAATGCAAGTTGGAATGTGAACTCTACATACTCAGTCAGCAAAGACAGAATTTAGTTTCCAATATAAAGCTTAATATTCCATTCTTACACCTTTGGGCAATTTTCACATTAAAAAGACCAATAGCATGAACTACAAGATTTTGTTCATTTTAACTAAGCATATGTAATCTTAAAACAAAATAAAAATTCAAATTCAAAAAAAGCCAATTAAAACACCATTTTCTCTAATCAAAATTACAAGAGGTTTTTTCAAGTAAGGTGGTAGGCATGGGCAAAAGCAAACTTGGACTTGGACATGGCCACAAGGTCACTGGAACAATATTTCTCCAGCCGCCTAGCAGTCCACACCCAAGAGCCACCGGCCTTGCTCTCCTAAATAGGCACTGATCCTAAGCTAACAAGTTACCAAATCTGACAAAAAATATATTCAATAATCTTATTCAGACATGATTTATAACAGACGAAAACTGGAAACTACCAAAGAGTTCAGTTTGTGTAAGAGGAGTAGTTAAATGATGGTACACCAAACAACAAAATGTTATACATCCATTAAAAAATGATGCTTTTAAAGGAAACTTAATAAAAAGGAAATTGTTTACAATCAGTTAAAAAGCAGACAATAAAACTGATATCATTGATTGAAAAGAATGCAGAGACAAAAAAAAAAGACTTGGAAGAAATACATCATAATGATCACTATCTTAGTGATGAGGCTTCTACTTCTCTTTTATTCTTTATAATCTTGCAGTATCTTTTGAAATATCTAGAATAACACTCTTATTTTTAAAATATACTTTCTGATGATAAACCTAAGAATCTTAATTACCAAGTATAGCTTGAAATTGACTTAATTTTGAGTATAATTATATCTTAGAAATAAACACTGAAGTAAGGAATACTTTATTTGTGCTTTGAGATTAAAGACTCGCATTTCTTATTTACATTCAAAAAAGATTTATGTAGTGACTATTTGCAACTTAAAAGGCAGTAGTGCAAAGAACAATAGTGTTGATATCTAGAGCCCAAGGTTTGAACTGAGACCTCACAAGTAATAAGTGATTCCATCTGTGACAAGTCACTTCACTTTTCTAGGTAGACTTCCATTTCATCAATTTTAAGACAGAAAAGATTAGGCCAGAATGATCACCAAGCTCCTTCCAGCTTCTTTTAATTTTCTATAATTATTCATGTTGTAATGAGCAAAGCTGTCGAACTTGATGGTGACTGAGAATTTACAACCAATAAACCAAAAGTAAGGAAACAAAGGAAAACAACACAATCTACCAAGCTCAGTGCCGTTACTATCCTGTTTCTGAATGAAGAATGAAACCCACATATAGAAGTAGCTTGGGAAAAACTGCCAGGGTGGTAACTGAATTATACTCACTTAGATTCGGTATTGCTTCAGCAAAAGGACTGTCATTTGCTCAGTCATAAAGGCTTTAGTAGAATAAATGATAGATTTTATTGAGAGTAAAAGGGAAGACATTTCATCACACTTAAAAAGTTATAACTGTAACCTTAAAAATACAGTTTCAATATATTCAGTCTACATATTACTTGATGTGTTAAAGGATTTTGTGCAAGAAAACAGGATCGGTGTGAATAAATCTACTCTTCAGACAGCTTTTACACTCAATTTTGAGACGGAGGGACTGTGGAACTAGCAAATGCATAATATCACATAACACATAAACCTAAAACCTATTCATACTCAATATTTTTGCTGACATCTTTGAAATTTCAAACTTTCTAGGAGGTAACTAAATGAAAAATATAAAACTTGACCAGAGTTATAAAGCTTATTATACATACCCATTTCTGTTCTATACTAATGATGTTACCACCACATTATCTATAGACAACACCTCTTGAATTTAAACACAAGAAGAGTTTGTTGTCCATTGCTACCATTTAACACAGAAACAAGTTAGTTCAGTATATCATGTATGCTGAAACATGAAAAAAGGAGTAAGACTTAACGCAGACATGTTTTTTAAAAGAATCAAAAGTTTATGGAGCAGAAAGAAATAAAAATTAAGCATTACAATTTCTCAGTTGCATGCTATTCCAACTCCCAGAATGGAATGCTGTTCACAGCATCCACACCCTGTATGGCAGAAGACACAGAATAATTTTCCTTTTGAGAGGAAATGAAAATATATTTCAAGAGCATTAAATATTCAGAGTAAACGTTAGGAATATAATTCTTAAAGGCAATATAATTTCCTGAATGAAAAAAAAACACAAAAATAATCAAATAGGGTCATTAGAGTGGATTGAATGGTGTTCCTCAAAAAGATACATCCCTCCAGAACCTGTAAATGTGACCTTAATTAGAAAAAGGCTGTTTGCGATGGAAGTTAAGGGTTTGAGACTGTCAAGAGATGAGATTGTCCTGGATTAGGGTGGGCCCTAAAGCCAATGACAAGTGTCCCAGAAGAGAAGGGGAGAGGACACAGAGGGTCATGTGAAAACAAGGGCAGTCTCAGAAAGAGAAAAAAAAAAAAAAGAGAAAATGGAAGGCAGGCAGATTTACAAGCATAATAACCAAAGATTTTCCAGAACTAAGGAAAGGCGCAAATGGGACTATGTTTTTAAATGTAGTATATTTTAAAAACTTCTTTTTTGGGACTTCCCTGGTGGTCCAGTGGTAAAGAAACCGCCTTCCAATGCAGGGGACGCGGGTTCTATCCCTGGTTGGGGAACTAAGCTCCCACATGCCGCAGGGCAACTAAGCGCACGCGCCACAACTAGAGAGAGAAAACCCGCACGCCACAACTAAAGAGAAGCCCGCGCACCGCAACGAAAGATCTCACATGCCGCAACTAAGACACGACACAGCCAAAAAATAATAAAGTATTTAAAAAATGACCATTAAAAAAAAAAAACTTCTTTTTCACATTTTTAATGTTAAAATATAAACAATATTTACAACTACTATCAAAGACAAAGGACTAATTTCCCAAATATATAAAGAGCTCTTAAAAAAAAAAAAAATTCCCAATAGAAAATCTAGCAAAGGCCATGAAGAAACAGTTCAATAAAAGTAAACACTAATGGATCATAATCATATGAAGGGATATACAACCTCAATCACAAGAGAAATGTAAATTACTAAAATAAGACACCATAAATCACTTATCCGAATAGGGAAAGATGTGATAACACATTTTATATTCGGAGGGAAACAGCCACTCATATTTTGCTATAAATCAGTAAAATCACTATGGAGAGCAAAAATACAAATGCATATATAATATTTGATTCATTTATTCCTTCTGGAAATTTACCCTAAAGACATACTTGCACATGTGCAAAATACAGTACATGTTATATATTAGTTATATATTTAGATAACAAAATTATTCATTGCACTATTGTTTATAAAAGCTAATTACTGGATATTTAAGTTGGTCCCAGGAATATGGGATTGGGTTAAGTGATCCATTAAATGGATACCATGCAGAACGGGAGGCTGGGAAGCTCTTTAGATATTCATATAGAAAGACCAGAGACATACTGAAGACTGAGGGCATACATTTACATATTAAAAGTTACCATCCCTTGACATTTCTGATTTGCTCAAATAATGCAAATTGATTCTGTACCAGATTTATCATGTAGAATAACACCTGTTACCACTACATCTTTATCAAGAACAAGAGGCAATATGGCTAGGCTACACTTCTGAGTCACTAACCTCAAAGGGCACACAGCCTAAACCTTTAGGGCCAACTGTGATAAGTTAAAATCATAAATGTTGCCTCCTCAAAAGTGAATTTTTTTTTTTTTGGTTTTTTTAAAAAGTAATTAATTAATTTATTTATTATTTTTAGCTGTGTTGGGTCTTTGTTTCTGTGCGAGGGCTTTCTCTAGTTGCGGCGAGCGGGGGCCCCTCTTCATCGCAGTGCGCGGGTCTCTCACTATCGCGGCCTCTCTTGTTGCGGAGCACAGGCTCCAGACGCGCAGGCTCAGTAGTTGTGGCTCACAGGCCCAGTTGCTCCGCGGCATGTGGGATCCTCCCAGACCAGGGCCCGAACCCATGTCCCCCGCATTGGCAGGCAGACCCTCAACCACTGCGCCACCAGGGAAGCCCCAAAAGTGAATGTTTAATGCTTTGCTTCATTTATCCCACTAATAAAAACTGGTTACTCCCCACGTTCTCTTGGGGGCAGCCAAATCCAACCCGCCACCTGTCTGCTTGACAGCCCATGGGCTCTAAAAATGGTTTTTATGTTTTTAATGGTTGAAAGAAAACCAAAAGAATATTTTATGATACATGAAAAAATCTATGAAACTCAAATTTCAATGTTCTTAAAGTTTTATTGGAACACGACCATGCCCATTTGTTCACATATTGTCTACAGCGGCTTTGATGCTATGACGGCAGACTTGAGCAGTGCCCACAGAGACTGTCTGGCCAGGGAAGTCTAAAATATTTACTATCTGACCCTTTACAGAAAAAGTTTGCCAACTCCTGTTTTAGTGTACTCTGTCTCGGCTTATTCTGTTTTCAGGCAAATGAAAATCATGCTGATTTCTAAATTAATTCCTCCTAGCAAGTAAGAATAAGAGTATCTACTGGATTTCAAAACTCTCCATCGATTTGAATAATCTTTATTTTAAAATCACATTTAATTCCGCATGCCATCAGCAATTACACATATTTTGTCCCCAGTATTATCAGTTTGTTCACCATTGTGTCCTTCTAATTGGATGCATTCATTCATCCATTCATTCATTCCTGCAGAAAAAATTCTGGGTGTTATGCTTCAGTCCCTGCGTGTCAAAAAATGTTTTGCCCTCACTCCGTCATATCATCTTGTGTGTTTTTTTTTTAAATAAATTTATTTATTTGTTTATGGCTGCACTGGGTCTTTGTTGCTGCGCGCGGGCTTCTCATTGTGGTGGCTTCTCTTGTTGCGGATTCCAGGCTCTAGGCACACGGGCTTCAGTAGTTGTGGCTTGCAGGCTCTAGAGCACAGGCTCAGTAGTTGTGGCACATGGGCTTAGTTGCTCCACGGCATGGGGAATATTCCCGGACCAGAGATCGAACCCGTGTCCCCTGCATTGGCAGGCGGATTCTTAATCACTGCGCCACCAGGGAAGCCCATATCATCTTGTTTTAACAGCACTTCTCATTATCGGAAATTACTCTGTTCAGATATTTGTCTATTTACCATGTCTCCCATGACAAGGTAAAAACTCATAAAGCGTAGGGATCTTTTCCAACTTGACTGTCACCACATCCCCACACACACAAAAAAAATCATAATGGTGGACATTTGAGAGATTCTATCGTGCAGCCATTCTTTTTTTTTTTTTAACATCTTTATTGGAGTATAATTGCTTTACAATGTTGTGTTAGTTACTGCTGTATAACAAAGTGAATCAGCTACATGTATACATATATCCCCATATCCCCTCCCTTTTGAGTCTCCCTCCCACCCTTCCTATCCCACCCTTCTAGGTGGTCACAAAGCACCGAGCTGATCTCCCCGTGCGATGCAGCTGCTTCCCACTAGTTATCTATTTTACATATGGTAGTGTATACATGTCAGTGCTATTCTCTCATTTCGTTCCAGCTTACCCTTCCCCCTCACCGTGTCCTCAAGTCCATTCTCCACATCTGTGTCTTTACTCCTGTCCTGCCCCTAGGTTCATCAGAACTTTTTTTTTTTTAGATTCTATATATATATATGTTAGCATACGGTATTTGTTTTTCTCTTTGACTTACTTCACTCTGTATGACAGACTCTAACTCCATCCACCTCACTATAAATAATTCAATTTCGTTTCTTTTTATGGCTGAGTAATATTCCATTGTATATATGTGCATCTTCTTTATCCATTCATCTGTCGATGGACACTTAGGTTGCTTCCATGTTCTGGCTATTGTAAGTAGAGCTGCAATGAACATTGCAGTACACTGACTCTTTGAATTATGGTTTTCTCAGGGTATATGCCCAGTAGTGGGATTGCTGGGTCATATGATAGTTCTATTTTTAGTTTTTTAAGGAACCTCCATACTGTTCTCCATAGTGGCAGTATCAATTTACATTCCCACCAACAGTGCAAGAGGGTTCCCTTTTCTCCACACCCTCTCCAGCATTTATTGTTTGTAGATTTTTTTTTTTTAAACGTACTTTGAATTTTATTTATTTATTTATTTTTGGCTGTGTTGGGTCTTCGTTTCTGTGCGAGGGCCTTCTCTAGTTGCGGCAAGCGGGGGCCACTCTTCATCACGGTACGCGGGCCTCTCACTATCGCGGCCTCTCTTGTTGCGGAGCACAGGCTCCAGATGCGCAGGCTCAGTAGCTGTGGCTCACGGGCCTAGTTGCTCCGCGGCATGTGGGATCTTCCCAGACCAGGGCTCGAACCCGCGTCCCCTACATTGGCAGGCAGACTCTCAACCACTGTGCCACCAGGGAAGCCCTGTAGACTTTTTGATGATGGCCATTCTGACTGGTATGAGGTGATACCTCATTGTAGTTTTGATTTGCATTTATCTAATGATTAGTGATGTTGAGCATCCTTTCTTCTTTATGTGGATACACACTCATTCACTCCTCACAAGAACACTATGAAACCGATACTATTCTTTTTTTCTGAAACAGTAACAACAAAAATTTGCAAGTTAGGCAACTTGCCCAGGTTCATATTCAGATCAAGTAGCAGACTGAAGATTCAAACAGTGCCTGATATATAAGTGACTTGTGGGGCTAGGGAGGTGCGCTACTCAGATCTCCCTTCCAGAGAGACCCTGCACAGGACAGCAGGTAGCTGACCACTTCCGGCTGCAACCGTCCAGAGAATCTGCCTCAGTTTCCAAGCAGAGGCCACCCACTTTGGAGGCAATGCCAGCCCAGGACTGAGCATAGCAGTGATAAGTAGGTTCTCTGTTCCTGGCCAGTACAGACTCCCCAGCAGTCCTGCTCTGCACCAGAGTTCCCTGCTGGGCTGGCCAAGACTTTCCCATAGCTGCACGGTGGTCTGCTCCACCCAATTGTCCTTCCTTCCCCCTCTCCTTTCACAGGGGCTAGACCTGCATCTCAATCCACAGGTGTTCCATACCCACTTCTGCTTCATCTCCCTTTTTTTCCCATAGTTATTTCCCCGTGTAAACATCTTATTCTTCTAACCCCACTCTGGCACGCGCTTCCCAGAGGATCCAACTGATAAGATGCCCACAATATCTGTTCATTAAATGAATGAAATAAAAATACAGCTGGGGGCTTCTCTGGTGGTGCAGTGGTTGAGAATCTGCCTGCCGATGCAGGGGACACGGGTTCGAGCCCTGGTCTGGGAAGATCCCACATGCCGCGGAGCAACTAGGCCCGTGAGCCACAACTACGGAGCCTGCGCGTCTGGAGCCTGTGCTCCGCAACAAGAGAGGCCGCGATAGTGAGAGGCCTGCGCACCGCGATGAAGAAGTGGCCCCTGCTTGCCGCAACCGGAGAAAGCCCTCGCACAGAAACGAAGACCCAACGCAGCCAAAAATTAAAAATAAATAAATAAATAAATAGGGATATATTAAAAAAAAAAAATACAGCTGGGTTTAATGTTCTGTGTTCAAATATCCCTCTATAAGGAATTAATGATACAGTATCTACAATGTCCAGGCATCCAGCTGTAAAGATGAGACATATAAATCTCAGTCCCAAGCTCATTCCTTCTCTGAGACTTACGGGAAAAAAATGGGGGTGGGGGGAGGTCAAAAAATCTACCAGAATATGTCTAGTTTTCTTCTTTTAATATTGCAATAAAAGTTGTCCCAAGATACTTTTTTCCACATTTGAACCCTTCTACAATTAGAACCATCTTAAAATGGATATCAAAAGAAATGGCCAGCTACTAGGAAAAGTTGTCACTACTGGCAAATATACAAACCGTGGCTGAAATGTGAAGTCTGGATCCTTAATTACAGCTTAATGTTTATACATTAAGATTTGACTATGATACAGCACTGAAATAAAAAGTTGTGTAATAGAAGACTGAATATTATATGACAGTCAGCATAATTAAAGGCAGCAGAGTAAATCTCCCAGAATTTAAAATTTAGGAAAGGCTGGTGGGATTCATTCATGAGTCATGGAGAACTATCACTCAAGCAGCTGATGTCTCTCATAAGCCGCCAGCTAATTTATAAGGGAAGCAGTTTAACTCCCAGTGAAACATGATTAAAAGGGGGAGGGGGGAGCTTGTTAAATTAACCAAGTAAAAAGGACAAACAAAACCCTAATATTCTTTATAGACAGACAAACCATATTGCCAAGACTAAAGATGCAAAAGAGGGGGCTTCCCTGGTGGCGCAGTGGTTAAGACTCTGCCTGCCAATGCAGGGGACACGGGTTCGAGCCCTGGTCTGGGAAGATCCCACATGCCATGGAGCAACTAAGCCCATGAGCCACAACTACTGAGCCTGCGCATCTGGAGCCTGTGCTCCGCAACGGGAGAGGCCGCGACAGTGAGAGGCCCGCACACCGCGATGAAGAGTGGCCCCCGCTCGCCGCAACTGGAGAATGCCCTTGCACAGAAACGAAGACCCAACACAGCCAAAAATAAATTAATTAATTAATTAATTTAAAAAAAAAAAGATGCAAAAGAAAAAGTCAAGATCACTTTTGTAAAAAGCTCAGTGGGTTAAGATATATGCATCAGGCTGTCAAATGTCTTAAAATACATTTATCATACCTACATAGAAAGAAAAAGGAACTGATACAGGGGTAAAGTGTTATTAATAGCAAAATCTGGCAAATCTGGATATAAAATATATGAGGGTTCTAGATTATTATTATTCTTTTAACTTTCATGTAGAGTTTGAAATTATTTTCAAATAAACAGTGTAAAAAGCTTTGTGTTAAAACGACACTATGCCTAACAAGAATGGTCAAGTGATTCCGAGGACCTCTAAATGAGAAGGCTGGGTGTCCATTTAAATACTAAATATTGAAGCAGTGGCATTTCACGGTGTGGGAAGAAGAAATAGACACTTACAGAGAAACCAGCTCCCTCACTGAACCCTAACCCTAACCCTAACCCTAACCCTAACATCTGACTGTTGATGGCATCTTAGAAACAAATACCGGCTGCTTTTTCCTTCTACGTCTGTTCCTTAAGTTGGTTGGATACTACGTCTCGTAGACCCATCCTTCACATCTCTCAATTCTTCTTCATAATTCTTAAACCTTCTGCTTTCAATTTTGAAAGAAATCCTCAGCTCAGTTTTCCCGACCACTAATTTTCTCAGCCTGAAGTGGTTCCCATTTTGCTCTTGGGCCCATTTACCGCCCCCAGCCAGCACGTTCTAACATTACACTCTCACGGTTAACTTCTCAGACAGCCTCCTTTTCTCAACAGCTCCTTTCCCACACCAACTCCTGCTTTATAGATTGCCCTTCTCTTGGATCTGAGACTAGGAATTAGAAGTTTCCTTTATTGACTTTCCCTTAATCATACTGTTGATCACATGCCTGACGACCAGCGGGTGCTTGCTCATCTTTACAAGTGGGGGTCTGGGCTGATGTGTATTCCTCGCTGCACAGGGTTTCTTGAGCGCACTTGAAAAGAATGGGGAATGGGTAGGAAAGGGAGGTGAGCAAAATGCCTGTATTTCAAGGCACAGAAGCCTCATATCCTTAGAAGGTGGGGACACAAAAGAAACCTGAGGTCCCCGACGTAAACTTCAACTTCCAGCTACAGTCACCCACTGATATTCTGCCTTGGCAAATCTCCCAGCTTATTTAAAACTCAGCTAAAGGGCTTTGTTGCAGAGGCAAACCCTACCACCAAGCCCTCTGAGTCAAACTCAATGAGAGCAGAGCTGGAGCAGCTGTTCCAGGGCTACGAATTCCTGGCGGAGTGCTCTCCTCACCCACGTCTGCTGCCACTCCCTAGAGTTTCAACTCTTGGGAATCTTCCAAGATCCTGTGAAGAAAATTCATTGGTCTAGTTATTCCTGCTTTTGTCTCTATTGGGTTGCAAGTACCTTCACTGTGCAGTTTCACCATCAATCTGATCCCATCCGTTTCATTTATTCCATAGCGTCCTCAGTGCTTCTGGAGCACTGCAGCACCTTTCTCAGTTTTCAGCCCCATTAGTTATGGGTTCGCTCATATTTTATACTACTTCTGTCGTTTTCAACAGAATTTCTGGGAGGAAATGAGAAAAAGTAAACAAGCGTGGTTCAATGTATATCCACTGACGGGGTTGTAAAAGAGTCACTTCCTAAGAGGGGAAGGCTCCTTCCTCTCCTGCATCCTCTCTGGATGCTGAATGCCTGGGGTCAGGCTTGCTGTCTAGCCAATCCCGTGCCGTCACACAGGGAGGCTAGCCTTTCGCTTTACGAAGTTGCCAAAACCCAGAGGAAACTCTCAACCACCTTTCACTTAACAGAATGATGATTTTTAATCACAAGGGTACCTGTTAAAGCAATGCCTCATATGTCAACCAAAGGTAAAGCTCCAGGTTCCCTGTAAAACAATCAGGTGTCGCTGAGCACACCCATTTGCCAGTGCCACAGTCATCCTGGTCCAGCATCCAACCGCCAAAGGCAAAACAAGGGAGTTGGATGGGGGCCTGCTGGCAGGAAGTTGTGGTTCTGTTCCCTGGCCTGGTGACTATTAAACAACAAAATTCACCTGAGCAACTTTTAAAGCTCTTACTTGCTTTACCCAGTGATGCATGGATTTGTTGAAGTGGTGGAGAGTTCAGCAGACTAAGCCTGCCTTCGTGAAGCTGTAAGCAATAGTACTGCCACCCTCAATCTCTGCAAGGTGAACAATTTTTTAAAAGTAGACAGCAAGTCAAAGGTATCACCAGCTAACATACTATTATAGGGTCACAATATAATTTATCACCAGACACCTGATGTTTACATTCGCATTAATAATTACACCAAGACAACAGGTGTCAACCTGGGCATATGGTCACCCTTAACGACTCAAATGGTTCATTAAATAACCTTTCAAGTTATTGAAAGGCATATCTATCAAAGACCTAACATTTTTTTAAGGCTTGTTTTTTCCTATAATTATTTCAGTCTTTATTCAGTAGTTTTATAACTAAAAAGGACATAATCTGTTTTTCTGCTTTCTCATTAAACCATAAGTTCGCATGTAACCAAATAGCATTTGGTTAATTAATAAAAACTAAAAGGTTTTTTATGCCATACTAGCTATTCTTTCCAAAATGCCTAAAAATGAAAAACTGTTTATTAAATAGCACTTCATCTTATCTTAGGAACACATCAGCTCAATGAGAAAAGGGAGCCCATTTTTCAAGGTGTCTGTAACATCATAAAGAACACTGGGCACTTAATATTTATGAATATAATAAAAGCAAGTTTATTTGGCATTTTAATCAAATAAAGAGCTTTCTCCTGGGACCAGAATGAGTTTTTTCTAGGATTTTGAGCCCGATTTTTAAGCTGAAATCCACGATGAACCTACTACGCACTGAGAGTACATTTGAACATCTACTGTGTGCTGGGAGCATCATTAATTAAAGGACATAAAAACAGACCTCAGACTAATATGACACATGAATCTCAGTGTGAAGTGCTACAAGAAGGATATATGATGATTCAAAGAGAATATAGAGTTTAAATGTTGCTGAAGTGCAGAATGATTAAGGGAAACATTTCTGATCTTTGTTGTTAAAAAAATAAATAAATTCAAAGGGCAGACAGGAAGGGGGAAATCCTTTTAAACAGAGATAACTTCTCTGTATTAGTTTTCTTTTGCTGCATAACAAATTACCACAGACTGCTTTAAATCAACACCTACTTAGTGGCACACAGTTCTGCAGTCAGAAGCCCAGGCACGGAGTCAGCGGGTCCTCTGCTCAGGGTGGACGCTGGCTGCAGAGAACCTGGGTACCGAAAGTGGGGATGCTCCTAAATGAATGAATGAGGCGGAGGGAAGGAGGGATGTGACTACACACATTACGTGGGAAGTATTCTTGCCAGGGTCACGCTTGAATCTGAGTGGTGAAAAGTGGTACCTCGTAATTTTAATTTCCACTTCCCATTGTAAATTTGTGTTCCCTTCCTGTGAAGGTCTGGAACTGTCCTTTGACCATTACAACACACTAATTATAAGTATGAGCTCTCAAGTCAGACTGCCTCAGCTCAAAGCCTGGTTCCACCACATACTGCCTGGGTGACCCTGGGGGAATTAATGAGATTCTATGCCCCACTTGCTCAGGCACAAAAGAGGCATCATAATAATAATGACCTCATTAAGGAAGTATGAGAATTAACTAATACAACACAACCCTTCAAACACTTTTGACAGGATCTGGCACACTCAGCACACATTACCTATTATTATTGGCCCATGTTTCTAATGGATCATTTGTCTTTTCTTCCTAATTTGTAGGAGGTTCTTAATACATGGGAACCAGCATTTTCCAATACAATCTTTCAAAAATTCTTAGGCAGCTGGTCCAAATGCCGGGTGCCAGTCTCTATTAGAATATACTCAGAGAGCACATTTTGGAAGCTATTACCAAGGCGTGAAATCATCATTTCTGACAAGGACAGCACTTACTACTAAGCATAGAGTCTAAATAATTCTATTGGTAAGAAATCTCCTGAGACCTTTGTAAATTTAGAGCCACTCTTTTAAGGTAGCTGTTGAAACTATATCAAACAGGGAAGAACCCTGATATGTACAAAAAGCCATATGACCCTAAGATTATAAAACCAAACAATTAATCCAGTCATTAACAGAGTTTTAGGCTTCCAGGGCCATTGGCAAATAAGGGCACGTGTGCCACCACGTCTCTGTCCCATGCCAGATCAGGAGTCGGTCCTGGCGCTTTCCTGATAAGCTCAGGCAACGCTCCTAATGGCTGTTCCCAATTCACAGGTGCTGTCATTCAAGAAATCTACTTGCCATACTGGTTCTATTGCAGAAACTCTATCATAGGCAATTATGACCTCAGTGTACTTTTTATAACTGGTGGGGGGATCGTGACCAAGAACTGACCTGCTCACTGAGAGTGAGTTCTGTGTAGAAAGTCAACAAGGAAGTGCTGTGAAAAAGAATCAGCCAGAACACTGGCGTCAAAAGATGTGTAATAAACATGTGGTAATACGGGCAAAGCAGTAAGGGGGGGGTGGGGAGGGGGACATGCAGGCAAAAGAAATAATCATGTGATATTGAATCTGTAGGACATCCATACAGTCTGAAAATAAAGGAAAAATACATGCGTGTCTGTGTGTATAAAGTCAAAAAAGGCATCTTCACTTTGCTAAAAAAAAAAAAGTGTATGTTTCTGAACTTTATGGACAACTTGTACATTCCTTTGATACTCAGAAACTCAGATAAGCAGGCTGGGGGACTCACTGAGCTGAGGTTTAATAATCTATATTCCTATAACAGGAAAGAATGGGGATCTGCAAAGAGACAACCAGAGTTCAGTGCTAGCGCTCACCAAGGGTTCAGATCTAACTCAGGAACTCAGGGACCAAAAAAAAAAAACCAAAAACAGTTTATAGGATGAAAGCACAAGGTCCCAATATTGGGATCAGCCCCAGGGCACGAGGGCAGGCCTCAGCCAGTGAGTGAGGGGCCATCAGCCTAGAGCAGTGAGAAAAGGCATGCGGCCAAGAAAACATCCCTGCACTTGGTTACTATTATAATGAAATAAATCCCTTCGAAGACATAATTTGAGCTTCATTCAATGTGCACATGAACTCTGCGGATTTTTAAAAAATATCACAGTAACCTTGAATTTCAGCAGTTAAAGAGCCTTAAAGATAATCTAGTTCAAAACCTCATTTTCCTCTTCAGGAAAGTAAGAGCCAAAAAATTACGATGTGTTAAGGGTCACCATTCTACTTGGTAACAAAGCTAACGTAAGCCCCCGTATCCATTCAGTCTCGTGGCTATTTCCTCTGTATCCTGCTTTCTGGTCATCTTTATCAAATATGGGATAGGTGTGCCAGTTCCCTGCTTACCCAGGCATAACTATGACAGGTAGTTGTGAGGGCTCCCTAAAAAAAGTGTTATGCATTCTTTTCACTTCCCATGGAGACCCACCAAAAATGCAACTACCTGCTATGATGTCAGTATTCCTTTCATCTTAATAGGACAGCTATATTTGAGATAGGTCATTTATTACACCAGGATAAAATTTTCAATCTCAAGAATGCAGGTAAGAGGACTATTTAATAATCAATAATACTACACTGCAGTCCTAAGTAGGATGTTCTGATCAGTCCCGCAACCACCTGATGATAGCAAAACGAGATATTAAATTTCTTTCCTTCAGTTACTACAACACAGTAAGTACTAGTTACTTTGTTTTCCCATCAGTCAGCCAGCTCTAAAGCAATGGTTCAAAGTAAACAAGTTCCCCCATATCTTTTCTGCTACAAACACTTACTCTCAACCCCTACTGCCAATATGAGCATTTAGGTTGTCTGTGACTTTTATGAACAGAACAATAGTGAGAATTACAGGCCTAAAGGCCACAGTCCTGGGCCAGAAGCCGAAAAGGTGTGTAACTTGAGAGGATCAATTTACCTGTCCACGCTCAGTTGGCACACCTGAAAAAAATAGGAACAATGCCAACCTTATGAGATTGTTTTACCCACTGGGATGTGTATGTGGAGCACGTGGCACAGTACATGGCACACGATAAATATCGCAATGTTGGTAGTCATTAGAACTTGTAAATCAGTTCAGGGCACTGACACATAGTGGACCCTTGAAAAACACGGGGGTGAGGGCACCAACCCTCCACTCAGTGGAAAATCTGAATAATAACTTATAGTCAGCTCTCAGTATACACGGTTCCTCCGTAACTACGGATTCAACCCACCTCAGATAGTGCAGTACTACAGTACTGAACAACTGAAAAACTTCCACTCATTAAGTGTAACCACACAATTCAAATCCATGTTGTTCAAGGGTCAACTACATAAAGTTCTGGAGGCCAAGGCGCTTTACAGACACCTTAGTTTGCGCTACTCACGGTAGTTTAAGATAATTACCAAACCGGATTTAGGAGAAAGTCGAACTAGCATTAGAAGTTTTTAACCACCTACATTAGCTAACTCAATCATGGATGCTTTAAGGTTACAACAGAAGTAGAAACAGCAGGTCGACCAAATTTAATTTCAACAGAAAGCTAAGAAGTTTCCTGAAATCCCACACTCTTGAAAGAACAATGAGAAGGATCTTCATATTGGCTTTACTATCAACCTCCCAACAGAAAAATAAACACTTTCCATTTACAAGCTGTCACCATCTACTCTCACTCTGGACGTACTCAGACTTAGTACAGGAGGTCTCCATAATCCCCCCTCATCTCTGCTCCGTGCGGTAACAGGACATCTCCAATTTTTAAAGTTCTATAAACACTAAAATGAAAAATGATGGAAACACTAACAAAGCTTAAAAAGGGAAAGTCTGACAAAGTTCTTACATCATGGCCCCAAGTCTGTGGTTGCTAAGCTGTTCTAGCTAAACTGATGGACAAGTTTTTCAACTTTATCCCTGAGGGAAGAACTCGAGAAGACATTTTTTTTTTTTTTTTTTCCCAGCAAGGAGCCCTGAAAAATCAAGTCACAGCAGACAGTTAACTAGGGTTCTCTAAATAGGCAATAATCTCAAGTAGACAATCTCTACTTATCATGGTTCAGAGTCGATGACACCCATTCCCTAGGGCTTTGCCTTCAAAAGCACACCATCCCCTACGGAGGTACTGCTCTCTGTGGCCCATCTTGGCAGGAAACCATGCAACCAAGCTAGCCATTTCCCCATAGGAGCTTCTGAGCCCAAACCGTGTCAAACTGCTGAAATTCAATAATTAAGTGATCATGGTAACAGATGTGGTGACCTGAAGAAGACTACACATGCAGTGGAGGAACGAAAGATCTTTGAATCTAAGCAGACTGCAGGCAAGGCACAGTGCAGAAACTAGACAACAATGGACTGAAACAAATAAAAGTTAAGGTACTGCAGGGATGGATTCATGCCTCCCTTTCGAGAAGGTTAATTGTGAAGGAAGAAGAGTAACTACTCCAACTACTGCTACAAGGGTGGTTTGGGGGAGGGGAGTTTTTTTGTTTGTTTTTGGGTTTTTTTTTAAAACAGAGGCTATGTATGCGCCAAGGAGAAACACCACAAACTAGGGGAGAAGCCGAAAAGATAAGTGATAGTTTCTCAAGAAGTAGGAGGGAAATAGATCAAGAAAAGGGGAGGAAAACAATGAAATAAACTGGCAAAAGAGAAGCACTTTTCACTATCAAAGGCAGAGTGGGAGTTTAAGCCTTGACCTTGTAGGTAGGGTATTCCGCTTTCAAGACTCTAGAGCTCATCTATGATAGATTCATCATCTTGTGTTAAAAATAATGTAAGATTCTTCCCCTAGTCCTACTTGAGAAAAAAAATAGTGGGGAAAATGACACTTCTTTATACAAAGACTTACTGCGTGTTTATGTGATAGACACTGAGAATACAGAGATAAACATCACCATCAAGAGTTCACAATCTGGTGCAGCCACTATGGAAAACAACATGGAGGTTCCTCAAAAAATGAAAAACAGAACTACCATATGATCCAGAAATTCCACTGCTGAGTATACATCTGAAGAAAATGAAAACACTAATGTGAACCCTAATGTTCACAGCAGCATTATTTACAATTGCCAAGATATGGAAGCAACCTAAGTGTCCACTGACAGTTGAATGGATAAAGAAAACGTGGTATATGTATACAATGGAACATTACCAAGCCATAAAAAAGAATGAAATTCTGCCCTTTGCAACAATGTGGATGGACCTACAGAGTATTACCCTAAGAGAAATAAGTCAGAGAAAGACAAATACTCTATGTTACCACTTACATGTGAATCTAAAAAATAAAACAAAGGGATGGATACAACAAAACAAAAACAGACTTTCAGATACAGAGAACAAACTAGTGGTTACCAATGGGGAGAAGGAATGGGGAGAGGGGCAATACAGGGGAATGGGATTAAGAGATACAAACTACAATGTATTAAATAAGCAACAAAGATAGATTGTACAGCACAGAGAAATATAGCCACTATTTCGTTATAGATTATACTCCATTTAAAGTTATAAAAATATTGAATCACTATGTTGTACACCTGAAACTAAATCAATTATACTTCAATTTTTTAAAAAAAGAGTTCACAATCTGGTAAGAGAGCAGGAACTGTAAATAAATCATTCCAAACAGTATGACACCTGCAGCAATGCAAGCAAACGTGAGGTAGGATGCGGTCACAAGGAACAGAGGAGTCAGCCTAGCACTGATTGCCAGGGTAGACTGCAAGTCACATGGTATCCCAAAGACTTAGGATTCTCATCAAATCTTCGCTAGAAAGGGAGAGATCACACTTGGTCTTGTTTAAAACAAACCAAACAAAGGTTAAAACAAATAATCATAGAAAGCCCATCTGTCTTAAAACACAGTACTAGAGATGAATACACCCCTAGTCAATTTCTCTTTGCCTTTTCATGAGAAAAGAGTTGGGAAGAATTGCACAATAAAACAAAGAATGCTTTTAAGTCTTATCTTGATGGAAAATGAATCAATTTAATTAGACTTAGATTCAAGCAGTCTTAAAGAAAGAAAAGTTTAACAACTGCATTACAGAATCTGTATTACAGTTACATCTCCAAAGCCTGCTTTAAGTTTCCTTCATTTAAATCTCAGGAGGGTTTAGACTGAAGTGTCATCCCCAACACAATTTACAACCTGCTTTCTACCTGGCTCACAATACGAGGCCATCACAGAAATGCCAATTAAAAGCCTACCACTATTCTAGGTGCTACAGTTGCAGGAAGGAGCAAAACAGTCTCTCTGACCTCGATGGAACTGACATTCTAGGGGAGGCTAGGTCACATACATGGAACTATTTATTTTAATTCAGAAATGTCTTCATATAGGGAATGAATTTAACTCACAATCACATAGTATGCATTATGTCCTGTGCTGGGGGGATGCAGGGGAGAGGGCTGGGGGTAAGGCTTGAGGAGCTCAGATTACCCCCAGGGATCCTTTATTTCTCCCCAGCCTGGGTTGGGGGCATGCTTATTCCTCTTCTGGGGAAACATTTTGGCCTGCAAGTACGGTAGTCCCTCCCTATCTGCAGGGGATACATTCCAAGAACCCCAGTAGATGCCTGAAACTTTGGACAGTACTGAACCCTTTATATACTGTACTATGATTTTTTCCTATACATACATACCTCCGATAAAGTTTAATTTATAAATAGGCACAGTAAGAGATCATCAACGATAAACTAGAACAATTATAACAATATACTGTAATAAAATTCTATGGAGGTAGTCTCTCTCTCTCAGAATCTCTCATGGTACAAATGTAATGTCTTTTCCATCTTAACCAAACACTTATCAAGCACTGTGGCCATATAACTTTTGCAGTCTGAAGTGCAACAGCAAAATTAACACAAATTCTTTTTCCTTCACTATTTCATGGTTAAAGGATTTGTTCTTACTGTAGATCTTAGCAACCCCAGTATATGATTTTTTTTTCTTCCCTTGTTAAGTCTAAAACTTTCACCTTTTCACTTAAAGAAAGCATTTTACAGTTTCTCTTTGGCACATCCGAATTGCCAGCATCACTACTCCTACGCTTGGGGGATCATTATGAAGTAAAATAAGGGTGACTTGAACACAAGCACTGAGATACCAGGACAGTCGATCTGATAGATGACCCAGACGGCTACTAAGTGACTAACAGGCGGGTACGCTGGACAAAGGGATGATTCACATCCCAGGCAGGACAGAGCGAGATTTCATCATGCTAGTCAGAATGGTGCACAATTTAAAACTTATGAATTATTTCTGGAATTTTCCATTTAATATTTTCGGACCGTGATTAACCATGAGTAACTGAAACTGGGGATAAGAGGGGACTTGTGTACAATTCTTGACTAGGTGAAAGCACCGCTTTTACATGTAGAGCTAGCAATCCTGCCAAAAGATTTTCTTCATGTTCACACCACTGTCATCCAGAAGAATTTAATAAAAATATTCTAAGAAGTAGGTAGTGAGGGTGATGGACAATTTAGCCTTCTTTGTATAGGATTATATTTCACAGATTTGCCCTTCCCCCTCCCCCATCCTGATTACTCAGGAACAAAAGATTTCAAATATGCACAGTTCAAACATGTAATTTAAACTTAACAAGGCAAAATATGAGAAGAAAAAAAGGACAAAAGGTACCTTTTATTTTACTTAAACTAAGAACCAAGAATGTCAGTCATGCAAATTGATAAAGAGCTAAAAGCAACTAGCAAATGCCTGCCTGTTATATGAGTGGATTTAGGCTAGCAACAAAGTTATGTGCCCTGCTAGAGGAGATCTCTTGTTCTCGTCTGCCCAACATGCCTGTCCGTTCTCAAGTCAAGAATATGACAGAGATGCCCACAGTCCTGCCTCCTTAGTCCCAACCAAAGCAGTAAGAAAATAATGAAAGATATATATTATCAGATGAGGAGTGGCTGCTTAAACAAAAAGTGTCAACTGGGGAGGGAAAAAGCTACTAGAAACTAAAACTGTTCAGAGAAGGTGGCCAAATACAAATGACCCTTTTGTAGACGTGTCAAACTATATTAAACTTCACTTATAATCAGAATGTAAATTAAAATAAGCTTTTTTTTTTTTTTTTAACTTATCAGGCTAGTAAAGACTAAAAAACAAAATTCCCAGAGCAGGCAGATATTTGGGAAATTGGACCTCTCATAGTTTCTCTATACTATTTTATTATTTTATATTAGTAATGCATTATTACTGGAAATAAATCTCTATTTTAAATTTAATATAAAGGATTTGAGGTAGACGGAGGCAGGGGCCACCATATGTGTTTCGTTGCCTATTCCATCTGAGTATCAGGCCCTCAAATACTGGTTTGGACAAATGCTTGCTGCCCTTAGACTTTCTCAGTCCATTCCTTTAGTACCACAACGCATCTCCAAAACTTTATTGTCCTTAACCCCATGACTTGGTATTAAATTCAACTTCAGCACATCACTCCCCACTTCACAAAGTCATTTTTTTTTCTCTCTTATGAATAAGGCCCCACCCTACAGCTCTCAGCTCTCTCTGTCCTAAAAATGTCTCTTGATTTTCATCCATCCTTGCTCCACCTGGGAAGAGTCCCTCCCTCCCTGCCCCCCTTTTGAGACCGTGTTCCTCAATCTGTTCCCCTGCCCCTTCTTCTACCTTCTTTTGTTGCAGCAGATGACAGCTGGTGAAGACGGTTACCCCTTCAGGTCGTTGTGCTGCTAGAAAACAGGTTCTCAGCCCAGGTGACAACAGAATCACCTGCAGAGCCATGAAACATACCAACTTCCAGGTCCCATCCTGGACCAGTCAAATCAGATCACGAGATCTGTGGCCCAGGCATCTGAACGTTGAATGTTCCCAGGTGACTGAACACAAGGTGGAAAATCTCAACAGCAAGCTCAGCAGCCAGGTTTGGGGGAGGTGGAGATAAATGCCCCTGCCCCAGCCCACTGGACCACCCCGGGGCTGGGATGCAGGGACTGGGGCGGTGAGACTCTGGCCTGGAGCACCCTCCACACAAACATAATCACTGTGTGTGTGTCACGACATGAAAATGCTTGGAAAGAACTGCTGTAAATAATGGAAGTGAGTATGTGCTACAGGAGATCTGAGACGTACTAGGTTGGGGAAAGGCTTCGTGCCCAGCAGACAGATGTGATGGGAAAGCAAAG
Organism: Eubalaena glacialis; assembly: GCF_028564815.1. Lineage (NCBI taxonomy): Eukaryota > Metazoa > Chordata > Mammalia > Artiodactyla > Balaenidae > Eubalaena > Eubalaena glacialis. The sequence continues at coordinate 49,996,595 of NC_083720.1, forward strand.
GTGGTCACTGACCGAAAAGGTCTATCAGTCCCTTTAGCGAGGCTGTTCCTAAAACCAGTCTTGCAGATTTCCCTTTACAAACCCTATTGCCTATAATAATTCCCCAAAGTCCACCAGTTACCTCCCTGCTATCTCCAGCTCTCTTAGCAGAGTGTGGCAATGGAAGAAGATGCAGGTTAAATCACATCAAAAAGAGCCAGATCCAGGAGAAGTGTGACAGATATTGTACATCTGGAAGGCCAGAGGTGGAGTTCCAGGATGGGATACAAGCACACAAGACTAGGATAAAACTGGTCTAATGGCCAAAAAAAGTCACACAAGCTCGCCTAAATCAAGCTGACAGTGAGCAGAGTAGGCAGTGGGTATCTGTTGAATGAATGCAAAAGCAAGCACTTTTAAAAACTAGGGTAGGAATTATGAAGACAGCCACTAGAGAAGAGTGATTGTCAAAAGTCAGCTATGGTCTTTGGAAGGCCCCTGTTGTATGTAGGAAAACAGATTTAAATCCAGGCCTGCAGACAAAAAGGAAAAAGAAGACCAGGGTGTTGGGGGAAGTGGGGTGGGATTATGGAGTGGGGAGGGGGTAGTCCTGGATAATTCTTATACCAATCCCTTCCATTTGCTCCCTTCAGGTCCTGAGCTGGAGGGATCTGAGGACAAGAAATGTTTCCCTGAGTGAAAAGCCCAATATCTGCAATGTGCTCAGCATGGCACTACAAGTGGCCAGGAGAAACGTGTCCCTTCTGTGAGGCACCGGCTACGGCTCTGTCCCATCCCATCCAACACGCAGGAGATTCCCTCACTACACAGGCAAAATTTCTTAAAAGTTTAGTGGTGGGGGAAAGAAAAACAGCTGGGGCGAGACGGCTTACTTTAAAACTCCCTCTTCAGACTAAAACTGTCTGCACTTGAACATAAATGCAAGCTAAACCATGCATAAAGCATTAAAATTATATTAGAATAAATTTAGTCAGGCAACAACTAAAAACTCATTGAGCAAGTCTGCATCTGCAGCTTCTTAATTTTTGCAAAAACTGACTTAAGTTACTAAAATTTAAAGAATTCTGTATCCTAACTTTTGTCTGTTTATGAGAAAACTGTTGACACAACAATAAACTAGTTATGGTCTCTGGACTTAAAGATTCCTCCACAGGAATACAGACAATACAGAAAACAACTGGTTTTAGAGAAGCAGCTAAATGGGAAAAAAAAAGTCACTGAGTACTACTATAAGAAACTTCACCTGTCATTTTCTGACTTACTTTCAAGAGTTTTTACTCTGGGTTTTTTTTGTTTTTGTTTTTTGTGTTTTTTTGCCTATTTTTAAAAGCCATCTTTACAGGCTTCTGGGAATAGAAGTTGTAACTGGATTGGGGCAAGAACCTCCGAAAGTTCCTGTTTTCTTTTGTTTCTGGTATTTTATTTCTGATTTACTGCCAAACCCACCAACTTCTCTCATCTACTCCTGATGCCGGAGGACTCCAAGCGGACAAGAAGCAACAGGATTCAGGGGCTGGGTCACGCAAAACCTTCTCAGCACATTGGAAAAACTTAAGACTTGCATTCATGGACCAAACGCCTAGATCTGCCCAAAATTCTGCAATATTCCCGAGCAACTTGCCAGCACACTGCCTAACGTGTGTGCTTATCATACACATAAGATAATGTAGTTCAAATGTAACTGTCCACAGATTTACTAGACCCGTTCTTGAATAGGGGATCCAACAGCTGTGAAATGCTGACCTAAACTAAATAAATGTTCTCATTTGCCATAATAGGGTAAAAATTTGAATTCACATCCCTCCACTTGTCCTGACCTCCCAAGATACAGTCCTATCTTTATTGGCATTACTCTTATCAATAAAGACAATTACGTTCCCACCCACTGAGGTCTCAGAGCCCTTCCTTTGAGGGGATGTGCATTATGAGAGCATCAGGTATCCTATAAAGTGACAGAAGAGCACAGATAAGAAGCGCTAGGGAAGGATCAGCGCGCTGGAAGAGGGAAAGAAGAGTTCACAGCAGATGAGCTGGATTGAGAAGCACCCAAAATTTACCAGAAAAGGGATACCAGGAGAGAGGGGCAGACTTAGCCAAGGCACACAGGAAGCAAAATACAAATCTGCTCAGGGGACAGTGAGATGCACACTTTGGTTAAGCAGAGAATTTGTGTCTAAGACTGATCCTTGAATGAAAGAATCATGTCTTATTTTATCCCTGAATACCTAGCACTCAGCACTGTGCCTACAAAATTAACAGTGTCTCAATCGATGTCCACGGGGAAAAAAGTTGTGCTGAGTATCGGGAAATACAGCTACAGAGGTATAGGAGACCTTGCATTCAAAGATTAAAAACCTTACCCATGACCCACACGAATTCAGGCCACGACAGCTTTGGGGGCTGTTCATTAAAATCACCCTGCTCCTTGGGAATTCCCTGGCGGTCCAGTTGTTAGGACTCTGTGCTTTCACTGCCGAGGGCCCGGGTTCGGTCCCTGGTCGGGGGACTAGGATCCTGGGAGCCGCGCAGCGTGGCCGAAATCAGCAACAACAAAAAAAATCGCCCTGCTTCTTCTCTCCCTCTGTTGCCCTCACCTGGCAAAAGCAGCAGCCTGGCTAATCCCAAGGCTTCTCATCTCTAAACTGAATGCAGCTGGAGAGAAATAACAGCGCTGGCCATCTCCCTTTGAACTGGATCACAAGGCAAAATGGACACAACTCCACTCCGGTGACATTTCTGCCATCCCCAGGACGGTCACTCTCCCACTTTCCAAAAGAACCACTTCACTCCTCTTTCACCTTCCTCTTCACACCATCTACTCACCCCTCCTCCCTCACCCTGCCTCTAGGTCCTTTTTTTTTTTTAACATCTTTATTGGAGTATAATTGCTTTACAATGGTGTGTTAGTTTCTGCTTTATAACAAAGTGAATCAGTTATGCATATACATATGTTCCCATATCTCTTCCCTCTTGCATCTCCCTCCCTCCCACCCTCCCTATCCCACCCCTCTAGGTGGTCACAAAGCACCGAGCTGATCTCCCTGTGCTATGCGGCTGCTTCCCACTTCCTATCTATTTTACGTTTGGTAGTGTATGTATGTCCATGCCACTCTCTCACTTTGTCCCAGCTTACCCTTCCCCCTCCCCATATCCTCAAGTCCATTCTCTAGTAGGTCTGTGTCTTTATTCCCGTCTTACCACTAGGTTCTTCGTGACCTTTTAGGTCTTTAAGGAAATAAAAGCAAGGGAGCAGGAAAGCCCTCTTCATCCCACCTGCTCTGCCCACAGCCTCCCGCCCGCCCTTCTGCCTGCGCTCCCTCCTATCACCATGTGGGGATGGAACATCCTGCTCCAGCAAACACCAAACCTCCCACCCGCGCTCCAGCTCCCATCCCATCTCACCTTCCATCATGCATTTCGCCCTCTCCCCAACTATTCCCAACCATACTCAGGCGCTAACGTTCTCTTTCCTTCACACCAAACTTCTTCCTCATCGAGGTGCTATCGCCACCGTCCTCACCCTGTTCTCCCTTCAATCCACCCCAACCTGCCTTCCGCAGCCTCCGATCCACGGAGGGCACCCAAGCGCCAGGCTGTCACATCCAGCTTGGCCTTACTGTTCCTCATCTCTCAGCATCTCTCCACTGGGGCGCCCCCAATTCCTGTCTTCAAACCTGAACTTCTCTTGGCGTCTATGACCAGATACTCCCCAGGTGCTCCCCCCACCTCACCAGAGGCTCCTTCCTGCTCAGGCTCTTCCACTGCTCCAGGAGGCTTCAGTACACTCTCCCCTAACTGACCTCGACCAGACCCGTGCTTGAAATACCATAGATAGACCGATGGTTCCAAAAACCCTCTCTGCATTTCAGTGGGGCCAGTCCGTCACCAGCCCTCACTGTTACTGCAGAATGCCCTCCCCCCACCCCCAAAACCCCATCTTTCACTCCCCTTGGGCCATGCTCAAGTCCTAACTTCTCCAAGAAAATTAAAAAATCTTCCCATGCCTCCACAGCCCCACTGCTCTCTCCTCTTTTCAGGCTTCCTAAAGCATTTAAACAATCAGCAGTACAGGATTTATTACTTAATTACAGACATTCCGTGATTGTTCCTGAGATGTCTGCTTTGCTTTGGTGCAAATCTTCTCTCCAACCAGATTTAAGTTTCCAAACAATACAAGCACTTCTTTTTGTGTACCTGGCCCTGAGCTGCATACACTGGTGACGTCCAATTATCAGTTTTCTGATAGCAAACAAACATAACATTTGATAAAGTAGAATCGCCATGTAGCATCATGTAGCACCGTTGGAAAAGCAGGGCTAAATCTGTACAACCTTCTACCACTGACGTCCTCAGAATTTTTAAAACTTAATATTGAGCATCTCATATAAAACATAGAAATAAAGTAAACAATTTCCAACAAAAACATTAAATGCAGTTAAATTTTTATTCCACGTGTGTATAAGAATAATAAATGGAATTTAATCCTTTAATGGAAAAGGCTACGAGACACAAAAAACAGGTCAAGATGAGGATTTCTGCCAGACCTCTCTAGAAACATGGCTATGAAAATGTGTTGTTCACTAAGATAGTTGAAGGATCTGAGCTTTAAGCTATCAATATATTGAAGTCTAGTTCATCCACTACGTAGAAAAGGCCTTATTTTTCATTATTAAAGAAAGAAAAAAGAAAACTTCTATCCAATCCTTGCCATCCTTTCAACCCCTATCAACTTTCCATGCAACACCTGCATCACAGCTCAGCTGAAAATGCTTGGCCACACCTAAGGAATGAAAACTCCAACCAGAGAGCCTGTCCGACCTTGACCTGCCCCCCACCGCGCCCCAACGCCAGCACCACCACTCCAGGCACTAGACACTTGCCCTTGACTTTCAAGCAATATCAAATGCATGGCTTCACAAGCATCTCCACACCCGTGGGCGTGCTGTGGGCTCCCACCTTCCATCCCCTCATTGCCTCACCATTTCCTTCACTATCATCTTTCTCATCCTTCTCAAATTGGCTCTGGATCCTCAGATCCTCCATCCCACCCACTATGCCCTAAAGGGGCCTCGGTTGCCCTCTTCTGGGTTCCTTTTTCTACTTGTGCACCCTGATATTAGACCGTTTACCATACTGCCCTGAGACTTATTCATGAATCTCTCTCCCTAAATACCGTAAGTTCCTGGAGAAGAAAGATGTTTTTAATCTATATTTTGTAGTGAACCGAAAGGTGTCTCCCAAAGCCATAGGTCCAAGTTCTCAGCCCTATACCTCTGAAAGTAACCTTGTTTGGAAACAGGGTCTTTGCAGATGTAACTAAGTCACAGATCTCTAGATGAGATCATCCTGGACTTCCGGTGGACCCTAAATTTAATGACTGGTGTCTTAGAAGAGAAAGAAGAATATTTGAGAGACACACAAAGGGAAGGCCATGCGAAGACAGAGGCAGAGATTGGAGTTGGGTTATCCCAAGCCAAGTCATGTCAGAAGCTGAAAGAATCAAGGATCCTCCCCCAGAGCCTTTGGAGGGAGCATGGCCCTGCTGAAACCCTTGACTTCAGACTTCTGACCTCCAGCACTGTGAGAGAAGAAATTTGTTGTTTAAGCCGTCAAATTTGTGGTAATTTACCATAGTCCTAGGAAACTAACACCTAGTCCAAACCTCAACATACTGCCCACGACCTTAGTTCAATAAAAAACTGTGTTGAACTAAGAAGGAAGATGAAGACAAGGGGTGATGATGAGAAAGCATCTGAACTGCAGGGCAGGGATCTGGGACACGGACCCCTTGCCAGGCGTTCACCATGGGAACCTGGGCAAGTCACTTATCCACGGCGACCCTCTGATTTATTCCCTAATAAAATGAGGAAACTGGCCCAGAAGACCCTCCACCAGGTCTGATACACCTTGAACCAACTTCATCCGGAACATCAACTTTATATGATCCTTAAATAAATTATAATTTCTTCCCATTCACTGAATAAATTTTATTAATTTTACTTTTATCTAAAGAGCTTTCAGGTGGAAAAAAAGGATTAAAATGGCATTTCAAAGGCACTTGTATTTTAATCAGCTCAAAAAAATTCAGTGAAATAGTTTGATAATATGCTGAAAAGTGATTTTCTATAATATCAACTTTTTTCCCCCGCAGAGTCAACAATTTAAAGTAGCTGCTTTAATCCACTGTTGACAGTTCAGAAAAACTCGACCTAAACTTGAATCAGCTTAAGTGCCACTGATCCAGAACCCAAATGGATGATGACTAATTTCTTCAGAGTAACAAGGGAGTTGGGCAACACAAAGGTTTTCTCCACTTGACTCCAGACTGTAATTATGGTCGCATACCCAAAATATCCACTTCAAAGAATCTGGCTAAGAAATAAATACAGCTGCTGCCGCTACCAAATGGTCGAGTGTTGGTAAAGGAAATCAAACAAAACAAAAACTCTTTTGCCACTTTCGGGCCTCCATAAACAGAAACACACAATTTTCCTGTGTTAAATCTTTCCTAATTCAAACAAATGGAAATGAAGAACAAAGGTGTTGGTAATGAAATTTGTACTTGTCTTACCCATAAATCCAGCTTGGGTTAATTTGGGTTAAATTAAAAACCATATTTTTGGGTTAAATTAAAAACCGCAGTTTAAGTTCTTTCACAGGTCATGCTGCTTCCCTTGCCTTCATGTTTTTATAGTGGCAGCCTTGATTCTTTTTTAGGGAACCAACCAAAACAACATAGAGGAAGACGGCGCCGAGGGACTCGTATTTCAGTTCGACAAAATACCCATTAGAAAGCCTTTCAAGCCTTCCCAAACCAATTCGTTGTTCAGAAAATAAAATCAACAGTCACTGGGGCCACGGGTTCAGCTAGAATTGGCAGAACCACGCTTGCAAAACTGGACCGTGAATCGTAACACAAACTGAGTAACGAGACCAAAAATTTTTCCTTCCAGGTGGAAACTCAATCTGAAAATCAAGTCCTTGAGTTGCAAGGTTCAGCAAACCCCCAGTTTGCAAATCCGAAGTTCTCGGCTTTTAAAAAGATGAGCGCTCACACCCAAGAAAACGGAGCTGGAAGGTGCAAGATTTCATCTGAAATATATTTCTGGCCCTGAAAAACAACTCTATTTTAAAAGGTGCTCTTTAACTGTAATAAAACTAAGATAGCAAAAGCGAAGGAAACAGTCTGGGGGTTTGGGGAATCACACACCGGGGCGTTCAAAGTCCTCGTGTTGCTTTAGTATCCTGCAAACTTGCGTCCAAGTAACTTAAGTTGGAAGATGCTGAAGGACTGGCGCTTCTAACCTAGCACTGTGTTTTCCGGCAGCCCACGCACAGGATGAATGAGCTTTAACTCTGCGGATTGCGTGTTTACTTGCATCCTCACGTGGCACCGCGCAGCTCAAAAGCGCCGCGCCCGGACCGCGCGGGGAACCCGAAAACTTTGCAAACTACCGGAGCTCGGAGGCAGCTCGGGGACACATCTGCTCGCCTGCCGCAGAAACGCGCCCAGGCCGAGCCCCCCGGGGCTTGCGCAGCACCAGCCCTGCCCGCAGCTTCATTCACACAAAGGCACAGGGGTGCCGGCGGGACCCTTTTGCAAGTCGCGCGGAGAGAGAAGCGGCACGACAGAGAGCGCCGGCAGGGAAGGAGGGAGGGGACCGGGAGCTTGGGCAGAGCGGCGCCCCGCGGGCTACTCACAGGGTGACCGTGCGGTTGGGCACCGTGTCCGGGGGCAGGACCTGCGCGAGCTCCAGGCTGCTACACACCACCTTGCCCTCTGCGGCGCCCGCCGCCCTGCCGGCCCCTCGGGGCCGCCCGTCGTGCTTGCAGCCCGGGGGCAGCGCCGCGGCCCCGCCGCCGCCTCCGAGCAGCGCGAGCAGAGCCAGCGGCAGCAACAGAGGCGGCGGCGCGCGGCCCCGCAGGCGCTCGGACGGCTCCATGCTGAGGGCTGGGCGGCGGGTCGGGGCCTGCCGGCCGAGCGGCGGAGCGCTGGCCTAGCGGGCCGCCCCGGCGCCCGGGCGGACGAGAGCGCAGCACGGGCCCCGGAGCGCCCGGAGCCTTGTGGCGGCCGGAGGACGCGCCCTCCTCGGCGCCGACATGCTCCTTTGTCCGCTGCGGCCGCGCTCGGCCTCTGGGTGGCCGCCGGGTCACGGCCGCGCGGGTCCCTGCGCCGCTCTACGGCCGAGCGGGAGCGCCGCCTCCGCCTCCGCCTCCGCCTCCGCCTCCGCCTCCCCCGGCCACTGCCCGCGGCGGCTCCTCCCTGCCTGCCGCCGCCCCCGCCCCTTCTCCTCCCCCTCCTCCCCCCTTCCTCCCCCTCCTCCCCCCTCCTCCTTCCCTTCTTCTCCTTCTCTTTCTCCTCCCCCTTTTTCTCCTCCTCCTCCACCTCGTGGTCTCCTCTCCTCTCACCGCCCGCCCCCCGTGGCTCCGGGAAGGAGGTTGGCTCTCCCAGGCCAGCGCCGCCCGTCACGTGCCCACGACCCCACGCGTGCCCGGCTTCCGAGCAGGAGTTGTGGGCCCGCGGGAGTACGGTAACTCGTGGAGAGGGCGGAAGAAAGTTCTAGCCCAAACTCCAGCCACGGTGGCCACTGTCTGGCACGCTTCCCTCCTCCTCCTCCTTCGCCGCCCTCCAGACAAAGGCGCCCTGTGCGCCCCTGGGGGCCGCGCGTACCGCCCGGCGAGCCCCAGTCCCAGGCATGGGATGAGGGAGGAGAGCAGGGCTGAATTTCTTTGGAGAAAGGCAAGGAGAGAGGTAGTGCCCCAAACCAACTATCTTCAAAGGACTAGCCTTCCCACCTCTCTCCCCACGCAGGGATCGCGAGCCTTTTCTTCGCACACCTTGGTCTCATTTGTCCCGAATACAGGAGAGCTAGGGACAGGTTCCTCTCTCGGAAAGAGGACCCTCTAAAGCCGTTTCTGGCCTTCAGCAATTCCACTCATAACCCTTTCAAAGGATGCATCGGGGCCTCGCTGGACCGGCAGCCTTTGGAAAAAGAAATTTCCCTCTGGCATCCAAAGATACCTCAGATGTAACCAGTTAGAGCAATTGTGAGCAAACCAGCCAAGAAACCCCAGCTGAATCGATTATTCTAGGGAAGGCGGCCTGCCCCGCCCTAACATTTGCAAGACCGGGGTTCACGTACCCTATGTTTAAATATTTACAAGGAATATATCAAGCTTACAAATAAAATATATTCTATGCTCCTATCTTGAAAAATATACCTTAATAACGACCTGGAAGGCCAGGCGTGTGCACAGAGCTCTTAGTTACGTTGGAGCTCCACCCCATACATGGCAAGGAGGAAAGAGCCAGACCCCAGCCCTCAGTCTACACATACTTCCATCACTTTTGCTTCCTGTGCCAGCTCCATTGATGAACAAGAGGGGCTTTCCGCACACGTGTGGACGCCCCAGCCCACTCAACCAAGCTCCCTGCACACCCTCAAACAGCCACCCCTTGGCAACCCCTCAGGCCTAGGAGTGCATACACTGGTTGTGTGGTCCTCCCTTGGGAGGACAGTTCTGGGAAGAGGCCTGCTCAGGCCCTGGAAGTAGCCTTGGGAATTTTCGATCAGTGAATTCCAGGGTCCTGGGCTCCTTGGACAAGGTCTAGAAATAGAAAGGGAACACAGGCTCTTGGGGAACACAACCCTTGGCCCTAGAGATTTTTCACCCCTTGGGGAGGAGAGCTAGGATGGTGCCCTCTAAAATGCAGAGCCAGGACAGGGTTTTTCTTGCCTGAGTCTAAGGTCATTACTGCCTAAGGCCCCGACAGAGTCTATCTTAGGGACCGATTCCTAGGAATCTCTGTATGCCTAGAACTTCCTCAACAGTAAATAAATGGCCTTTGTTTAACACACACTATTGCATTAAGTTGAATAATGCTTCATTTGATCGACGTTTTTTGAAAATCAACGATGTGAGCCCATGTGTCCATTGCTAATAGTGCATTCTGTGTTAGAAATGTTCTAGATCTGCGCTGTCCAATATGGTGGCAGCAGGTGGCTATTTAACACTTGAAATGTAGCTAATGTAGGGTCAGAAGATAATTTTTCACCTTATTTAATTTTAATTAATTTAAATTCAAATTTAAATAGTCCAAGGTGTTTAGTGGCTACTCTGTTGAACAGTGCAGTTCTTGACACTGATGGATAGAAAAAGTGGGAGATCATCATCACCACTAAGTAGCTTTAAATCTATAAATAAACTTAAGTGGTGAAATTAAATAAATTCTCTTGAATTTATTTAAAGAATTCTTATTCCCTAACAAAATCGTCACCATCATCATCTGTTTTTTTTAATAAAGATAAAAACTTCTTACTATAGCAATATGGAAGTTTATTAGCCACATTACTATTGTCATAGCTACAAATTGTCATGTGAACTCAGAATCTGTGAATATCTTCACATACTCTATTTCAGCCTATAGTTGAAATAAATGTGCATGTCTGTTTTTATATTTGTTTACCATGAGTATTAACATCAGTTTGATACATATCCTCTTTTTACTTCACTGTAGTTGAGAAAGTTGTATAAAGTACAGAATTATAAGACAAAGAGATATCTCAAGAAGTATCATGAATCCAAGGAGAATTATGGAGGAAATGCTTTATTATATGGATAATTTCAACCATTCTTGCACAGAAATCACTAATTCTGTCTTTGAAAATAAGAATCACTACAGATCACAAAATAGTAGTACAGTATATTAAAGGGCTTTAGAAAGTATATCTTTCAACCCGGTAGTCCTTGGAATGCACACAACCCTGTGTTATCATCATTCTGTACCAGCATGGGTTCGTAAGGACATAGCAAATGGTCCTTTCCCCACTTACGAAGATCTTTGAGGATGATACTGCTGAAACTTACCATCATTTACCCTCAGTCACACCAGAATCTTCGCTTTAATTAAGCTGCCCCAGCCCTGACAGCCTCTTGTCAGACAGGTCTATATACTGCTAATGCCCCCTCAGGCATCAAGAACATCATACCATTTGAAGTTACAGGACTTAATAGGTCCTTTCAAAGTTCTCACAGTGTTTTTGATTATCCCACTTGAGAACATCCTATAGGAACCCTTTGAGAAATCACTCATTAACCATATTCTTGTACATGTAGTCCTGTAAAGCTGTATTGCGTCAACTGTTGCTTTAAGGATTGTAGATGGACCACATTCCAAGGCTTCTAGGCTGCAAATCCTGTCTTGCTATGTTATGTAAGGCTTGTAGGAGATACCAGAGAAACACTCAAAGATGCTTTGTTTATCCTCCTACTATAGACTCCGTATTAATTATGTATACGTGTCAAAATATACAATTTATATATGTAATAAATATGTGGATGTATATACATATATACCACCCTATTTATTAACAATTTATTTTACGTGCCTGTCTTCTTCCTTTTCTACCAGACTATGAGCTCCTAGAGAATTTTTCCCACCCCTTCTTAAATTACTCCCTCCCACCTTCAATCACTCCCTATTACATTAATCTAGAATCTAGACCAATCATCTAGACTGAACTAGATAACAGGGCTTGTTCAAACCTGAAGATGGCTACCTGTTAAAATTTGTTTATAGTTTTATGTTGTTAGCCTCCCCCATTACAATACCAGCTCTATGATGCTTTGTCTTATTTGCTTTTTATGGCAGAACTCCATTAGTTGCTGCCAAAGAGCCATCCCCAAACTTTTCCTCCCTTGGAGGCTGAAAAAGCTACATAATCATTTCCCCAGCCTCCCTGGCAACTACTGATGGCCATAATCTAGTTCTAGCCAAAAAGAATCAAAGGTTGTTCTGTAGGTTGTGCAATATGGTAGATACTAGACACGTGTTTAAATTTAAATTCAAATTAATTAAAATTAAATAAAACTAAAAATTCTATTCCTTAGTCACACTAGCCATAATTCAAGTGCTCACTAGCTATATGTGGCTGGTGGATACCATTTTGGGCAGCACAAGCTATGGAATAGTTCCAACATCACAGAAAGTTCTACTCTTCAATACCAATCTGAGAGGAAGTCTGCTGAGAATCTTCAGGATAGAAATTCTGTGTGTGATAAAAAGAGACAAGAGAAGATCCCTCTCGCCACCCTCATCCTTCTTGCTTTGGGAATGGTATTGTGAGGACATGATACATGGAACTGAAGCAGGTCTTTTGAGACCACAAGGCAAAAAGCATAAAGGAAAACTCCAAAATCATAGGAAGAAATGGAAAGACCCAAAAAAAAAAAAAAAAAAAAAAATTGGGTCCCTGAGGTCTTGGTTGAGCTGCCAGTCAAGCCTCTGGACTTATTTTTATTGATTATGAATATTCTCTGGTTTAAGCCACTGTTGTTATGGTTTCCTAGTGCCTACAACAGTGCCTGACACATAGAGGAAGTCCAAAGTATTTGTTGATTCTTGAAGTTTAAATCTTACTCATTTTTATGTTCCAAACATCTAACACAGTTCTTCATATATATTAGCTGGTGAGTATTGAGAAGATTGACTAATGTTCAGTCTTCTAAACAAATGGAAATGTGTAATGTCATGATTAAACTGACAGCAGGAAAGAACAGCAACTTTTAGCACTTGAAATGTCTCAGTGACACCTCTATAAACCCTGTTAATAAACAGACATTCTCTGTTTATTTTTGCATCATTTAATGTTAATCTATTAATTGTGACAGCTGTAGTTTATATTTTTAGTCATTACACGGCATGTGCCAGAATGCGTGCTTGGTCCTTACCCAAGACCCAGACAGAAACAGCAATAGTAGCTCAAATAACACCCTAGCCTCTTTAGACAGCATTGGCTCCTGTTCTGGCTTACTAGTTACTAGAAATAGTGACCTTCGGCAAGTCACTAAATCTCATCCTTCAAAATGAGAGTTTGAACTGGAACCAGCTTTAAAGTGCTCTGATTTTATCCTGCTGAACCATGAATTCTATTTTGTTTGTCTGCTGCAGCCAGACTATTATTGGAATGTGTCCCTGTGACAGTTAAATGCTCTTTTTAGATGACCAAATATCTTTCTGAAATGGTATATTCTCTACCCACTGCAGTGTAATTACCATCAGTTGTAAATATAAAGAAGAAATATGAGGCAAAAATTGACCAGCAGTGCCACGTGGGGAATTGCCTTGATGTAATAGGAGTCTCCAAGTACACGACCAGGCAGGTTAGCACAGAGGTGGTGGAACAGGAAGGCTCACAGTGCAAATTAAGATGCTCAATTCACACAGTTTATTATATCCATTTAAAACACACAGGAAGAGTGAGAAGCAGGGAAAGAGTTGGGGTAGGTTAACCCACAAGGGTTAGAATGCAAACAGATGAAAGATCTATCACCTGAACATACACAATGTGCCTATGAAATCTGAGTTAGTCCATCTGTCTGTCTCTTTCTTCCGACTCAGACACATCAACCTTCCCCACTGCTGGTGTGGTTACAAGGACCAGAGCAGAAGTTTAAGCAAGGTGACCCAACAGATTTAAGATATCTGGGGCCAACATCTCACTTGCTCTGTCAGGGATGCAGGGGCAATTGTGCCTGGTCACAATTACAACCTGCCCGATAAGCAACTGTGGACTTTATTTGTGCTTCCTGGACAGAGGGTACTTGGGGCCAGACTTGATGTTACCAATGAAGAGATGTTTTCAACCCAGTAAATACTGAGTGCCTCATATGCCTTATGCATCTTTAGTGAATTATAAATACTTATCCTTCCATCCTTTTCTAAATAAGTGATTTTCTCTTTTGTCCATCTTTTTATCTGTTCACCTCGCATGTACTCTACTTTCTTTCTCTACGTCTACCACGTCTCACAGGTTATTTGCTTCTCTACTTAATGTCATCAATTCTCCTTCCTTTTTTCCTATTATTTTTATATCAGAATTAAATATTTTAAAATAATATAGAAAATATAGGACATAACAGGAAATGACAGACTTTGGGGAAATTTGGAAATAGAGTCCACACCAGAGATGTAGATAGCTTCTCCAAATAGCAGTATTTCCTGAGTATTTATCTCCCAAATATAATGAATATAACCCATCTTGTTATATCAGGTATCTGTGTTATTATAAATTTTACTCCTATGTGCCAATATAATGATTAAAATCTATCAGCCAACTAGTAATTGTTAATGATAGGCATAGTAGCAAATATGCCAATCATGAAATTTCCATCTAAAAATTTTTTTTTAATTGTAGATTTCTTCCTCCTTTGTGTCAGTTAACATATTAAAATCCATTAGTTGAGCTGAACAGAATGAGAAAGTATATTTGAAATTATGCATTTCTCAACAAAGAAATTACTACTTCGAACCAACTTCTGAATCTGCATGTTGATAACGCATTGAATATCTTGTAAGTTGGATTTCTGTAATATATTTTTAAACACATTCCTATGTCACTTAGAAGCCTCAAACATTATTAAGTCATAAACAGTTTGGTTATATAAACTCAAACTTTAAAATTTTAATTTAGATATATTAATTATTTTACTCATTACATTACATGTATTTTGGGTAAGAGAACTATTTTAGTTTATATGTCAATAAATCAAAACTCATGTACATGTTTTATAACTTTATAGAATGCTAAAATACAGAGGATAGTGCTAAAGTATAGAGGAAAAAGCACTGATTTTTTTAAGTCAGGAGATTCAGATTAATATGTTAATCCAAATTATTTTTTTTATTAATTTAGATTAATAAAGATTAATTATTTTAATTAATTTTAATTATATTTAAATAAATTGATTTAATTATTTAAATTTAAATTTAAATTAATTTTTATTAATCAAAATTAATGAATTCTTTATCTTAGGCAAGTTACTTAACTTCTTGGTGCCTAGTTTTCTTCATTTGTTATAAGGTTTAATTTAAATTTAATTTAAAATTTAATTTAAATTATTATAATTACATTGAAAGTTCCTAGCACATGACTTGCACTTAATAGGTGCCTGCTGAAGGTTAGTTGAACCTGAATCTAGCCCATTGCCTCATATTCCAGATGAAGAAGCTGGAACCTAAGGAGGTTAAATGAATCTGTCTAAGGTCATACCCTTGGTTCATGTGAAAGCCTGAACCAGAGAGCTAGGAAAACTTTGCAGGTGTAATTGGTTTCCCTTATAAACTTATAACCAGACTTTCTTATAAACCTGGTCATGAGTTATGATTTAAGCAAATCACTTGCTAAATATCTCTGTTTCCCTACCTGTAAAATGAGAAACTAATAATTGCCCCCTACATTCTAGTATTATTGAAAAGGTAAAGAAGTGATGTGTGGAAGAAACCACTGGGGAAAGCTTTCTATGTAATTATAACATATCATTATAAACATTATAAGCTACAAAAGCGTTTCATCTTTAATAACACTACATTACAATTATATATATAATTATAATTATAATTATAATATTATAATTATAATATTATAATTATATATATAATTATTATATATATATATATATATCTCAGCTCCTTTCCTCTCTAGATCTCTAAATTCCTCCAAAATAAGTGCCATGAATATTCTTAGACAATGCTTCTACTAGGAAGACAAAATGGAGAACTGAGGTAATCATAACAGAAAGTTTAGGAGAAAGCAAGCCCATGTTCTCCATCCTACCTGACTTTTACAGTTCTATTTGTCCAGGTAATTACCTCAGTCATCCTCATCCCTTTGCAAGTGAATAACCATCACAATACATACATCTGAAGTCCAGTTCATTATAACCAAGATGCTTCTTTAGGTACATTCCATGAAGGGAAAGCTTTTGTCTTGTTTATTACTGTATACCAGCACCTTGAACAGTGCCTGGCATGCAATAGCCACTCCATAAATATTTTTTGAATGAATAAATGAATGAATAAAAGATGAATGAATGAAAGAATAGATAATATTGATATTTCTCCATTCATTAATTTGTCTTTTCATGACTGCCAAATAACCGTAACGTATTTGCTATATGGTAACTAAAGTGAAACTTATATTTACAAACTCAACTCTTAGCTCAATTGACTGTGCATTGAAATTTCTCATACTTGCACTTATCCCTTAAAACTATTTGAATATTTGATGCTATCACTGCTAGGTTATAAATGGTAAAACCCCAACAGACTCCAAAGTCTTTCCCCATCAGGAAACTTACTCATCTATATGAAGCCTGTTTGGCTATAAAAGCTCTATATATTAAATTCTAAATTCACTTAACTTCTCTAATCTTCATTATATAAAACTCAGTCCCTTCCGATGGGAATATGTAATAAAAACAGCCTCTCTGGCAACTAATAATGCAAGATATAAAGAGTCTTAAGGGGAGAGGGAGATTCTATCCAGTGCTGTGTCTCACCTTACTTGAGCCTCTCAGGGTTACTCATTACACAGTTGGCTAAGAATATTTTCCGCTTTTATTTCTTTTTTGTGTGTGTGTATTCGTCCCCCTCCTCTGCTCCTTGCAGCAGAACTCTGAAAGGAGGAAGTCGAGAGTCAGGCATTCATGGATCCTTCACCAAAACACCATGCAATTCTATCAAAACTATTCCTATATTAGTCAAAACTATTTCAGGTGAAAGTGACAGAAACACAATTCCAACTAGTTTATACACAAAAAGAAATATATTCGTTTATGTAGATAGAAAGTTGCTTCAGGCATAGCTGGATCCAGAAGCTGAAACGATGTCCCCAGGTTTCTCTCTCCATCTCTTAGCACTTTGTTGGCTTTGTTCTCCATCAAGAATTACTCACTCTGTAATTGGAGCGCCACTGGCAGCTTCATCTTTACGTCATCCTCACATTGTAAAATCCCAGCAAAAAAATAAAAACAACAACAAAACAAAAACAATAATTGCCCCTTGTAGCGTTCCCAGTGAGGGATGTGATTGGCCTATCCTGCATCACGCATCCCTGAAGAAGGGGTGGAGGCAAAGAAGTCCTCTGACCGGCCTGGCCTGGATTGAAAATACACCCCCTGGAACAGGTGTTAAGATCAGCTGAGCTCTCCAAGTACATTCTTGATGGTAGGAAAAACCCTGTCCAGTATGCTATCTTTACCCCTAATAGTACAATCCTCCCTCAGTATCTGAGGGGAATTGGTTCCATTGGTTCTAGGACCCTCACCCCATACCCAAATCTGCAGGTGCTCAAGTTCCTTATGTGAAACAGGGTAGTGTTTGCATATAACCTGCACATATCCTTCTGTATACTTTAAATCATCTCTAGATTACTTATAACACCTAGTACAGTGTGAATGCTATGTAAATACTTGTAAATACAATGTAAATCGTATGAAAAAAGTTACCAGTACTTGGCAAATTCAAGCTTTGCCTTTTGGAACTTTCTGGAATTTTTTTTTCTAATAATTTTGATCCACTCTTAGTTGAATCTGTGGATGTGGAAACCGTGGTTATAGAGTGCTGACTGCATATTACATAGACAAAATGATAGGAAGGAAAAGTCACAAAATGTTAATCATAGTTATCTCTAGGATGGTAGGCTTACACGTGCATTTTAAGGTCTTCTTTATATTTTTCTTTATGTTTTTATTTTACATTATTATAATGTACATGCATTATAATTTTAAAATTAAGTACTTTTTAAAATTTATTTCTTTTATCAAATAAATGAATGAATATTATCACTGAGCCTACTGTGTGCAAAGCACTCTTCTGAATGCTAAGGACAAATTAAATAAATAAAATAGGCTTAGTCACTACCTTTGAAACTGAGAGTAATCATCAGTTATAGCCATTAAATTATAACTTGCTAAATAAACAATAAACTGCCTTCACTGATCAAGCTCGCTTTAATTGTTTCTACAAAAACTTGCATATCTTCCAAGCATCAAGTAGCCTAAACAATGAGATGATTGCCTAAGTCGTTTTCTTCAGAAGTTTGGAGTCAGCTGTGTCCAGTACAAGCTCCCAAGCTTGTTGAGACTGCTTAGGACCCTGCAACTGGGCATGCATGAGTATCTGCTCTGTGACATTTTGACATCAGTGGATCCAAAACTCCACCCTCAGAACGTGCTAAGGCTGCCATTTTCCAAACATGTAGCCCCTGGGCAAGCAGGTGGCTTAGTTGTGCCTGTGCAGAATGATGATAAGCTCTGTCTTTTCTTAACTCTAATCACCTTTCCCCTCTTCCCCACACCTCAGCTTTATCCCATAAATACCCCAAGATCCTTGTGTTTGGGGAGGTAGATTTGAGATGCATTCGCTGTCTCCTCCTTTGGTTGCCTCGTGAATAAAACCTTGGTCTGCTGCAAACCTTGGCCTCTCAGTGTTTGGCTTGGTGCATTGGGCAAAAGAACCTTTGGAAAAACCTTCGGAAAAACCTTCAAGGTATTTGTTGTCAGATGGGGAGGACAAATACACACTCATTTAATTACTATTGTAAAGGTCCTTAAATTCCTTCAGCAAAGGATAATTAATTTAAAAGTTACCAGGTATTATTACTGATTATCACCAAATTCCTCTCTTCTGTAACAGAGATCAAAGGTTTAAATATAAAAATATAATCTAAAATGTTTTTAAAATTATATTTATATGCATATATATAAATCATATAGGTGTATATGTGTGTGTACACATATATATCACATCAAGACACAAAGCTTGAATTGATAAATTTTATCTCATAAAATTATAAATTCTTCCTGAATAAATACCATTAAAAAAAATCAAAAGTCAAGTTGCTAAAAACTTTGCAACATAAATGGTAGAGGAATAATTTCTTTATTATATTAAAAAATTTACAAATCAGTAAGAAAACCCTCAACTACTTAAGAAAAACAGGTGAAATATATGCATAGCTAGCTCACAGAAAGAAAAATAAAAGGTGTACAACAAGGAAGGATGTTCAGTCTCACAAAAAATTAAAGAAATGCAAGCAAACAAACCAACCCACCAACAAAAATTGAAATACTGATTTTCACCCATCAAAATGAAAAAAATAAAATAGATAATATGTGGTGACTTCCAGGTGTAGAGACGTCAACATTTTCCTACATGGTTGAAGGCAATACAAATTGATACAACTTTTTTTTTTTTTGCCTCTTTCCTCCCAGCTTATTGAGATATAACTGACACATAACATTGTATAAGTTTAAGGGGTCAACATGTTGATTTGATAAATTTATAAATTGCAAAATGATTATTACCATAGTAATTAGTGACTACCTCTGCCTTAATCATCATGTAGTTACCATTTCTTCTTTGTGGCAAGAACGTTAAAGAGTTATTCTCTTAGCCATATTCAAGTATATGATACATTATTATTAGCTATAATCATCATACTCTAAATTAGTGATACAACTTTTTTGGTGCATTCTTTTTTTTGTAATGGCAAAAAACTGGAAATAACACGTCTATTAGCAAGTTGAATAAAACAGTGGGTTCGATACATTATAGTAAACTACAAATGGGGGACCCTTCACCTCAAGTGAAGACTTGAGGGAAAATAAGAGGATCTCTGTGTGCTGATCTGTGATATCTCCTAGTTAAGTGAAAAGAGAGATATCATTGATCCCCATTTCTATAAACAGTGTGTATATGCGTGTATGTGTATTTGTACTATATATACATGGGATATTTCTAGAAGGATATAAAGAAATAGTTAATAATGGATACCTTACCTCTGAGAGAGGGATTGGTGGTGAGGAGACTTACATTTCATTGTGTACTTTTTTTCATTATTTGATTTTTTAAAAATCTCTACATGTATTTACTCTTTAATAAAAAGGCAAAATGATTTTAAAGATTGAGAGCAAAAATTGTAAATATACTTTTCAATTTTTTTGACATCAGTAGACAGCAAATCATCAGAGTATGTCCTATTTGTTCCAGGAAGAGTCTCTTGAAAGAATCCTCTTAATTTTGTAAGTGTAAAAAATATGATTATGTAAGTGTAAAAACTATAAAGCAAGCAGGTACCCATTGCCCTAAGGGAGGCCTTTTTCTTTTGTAATGTGTTGGCCAAAAGGGCTCTTTTTAATATCTCTTCAAATGTAGATCAGGTCACTGGGGAAGGGTGAGTAAATCTGCATAGGAACAAAGGAGATTCCTGGGTACAGAGGGATGAAGGCTCTGAAGACCAGCACCCTCTGAGGCTCAAAGGCTTTCTATCTCTGAAGGACAGTTAAGTAATATTTTAGCTCAACTCAGAGGACAGAGACCTGCCTGTTGAAAGCTCCTGCAGCTGGAAAGAAAATGGAACATTTGGAAAAATATAGAAGACCAATCTGGCAGGGACTCAAATTGAAGGGAAGAGAGCCATCCAATGAGACTGGTTAGATAGGTAAGGAAAGGTAAGATCTGGCAGGGGCTGTGGCTTTGTTCATTGAGAATGTTGTTTTTCACCTTAATAACAGTTGGAAACCATTGAAGGGTTTAAAACAGAGGGAAGACACCATATATGTTGGAGTTTTATATGCTTCTTTTGGCTCCTACACCTTGGAGGATGGGGGACTGCCGAAGAATAGATTCTGGGAAGTAATTAGGTGTCTACAGCCAGAGATGAGAGATTATTCCGGTAGCTTAAGCCAGGATGGTGGGAATGGAGATGAAGAAAAGTGGGTATATATGATTGACATCGTATTTAAGAAACCACAAGACTCATTTTTGTGGTTGTTTGGTTGGGGACATGAGGGAGAGGGGGGATGTCAAAGATGCCTCCCAGGTTTTGGTTTGCCTGAGTGCATGAGGATGCCCTTCACCAAGACAAGAAACCCTGGAGGAAGAGCGGTTTTCCTGGGAGGATCATGAGTGCTGTTGAGACATGTTGAGACTGAGGTTTGTTTTAATCATTCAAGTGGTGCTGTTGAATGTGCACTATTATAATCTGGAGTTTTCAGCAAGGGCTGGAGACTAATTTTTTTTTATTTTTGGCCGCACCGAGCAGCTTGTGGGATCTTGGTTCCCTGACCAGGGATTGAACCTGTGCTCTTGCAGTGAAAGCGTGGAGTCCTAACCACTGGACCACCAGGGAATTCCCACTAATTTTTTTTTTCAGTCAGAGCCTATAAATTTTATTTGAGGAATGGATGAGGATGAGATTTCCTGAATAGAAAAGTCAGAGTGAGAAAAGAACAGGGATTAGCAGACATCTGTCCTAAAGAAAGTCAACTTTTAAATGTTGGGAGAGGAAGAGGCAGCAGTGGAGAAGGAATAAGAAAAGGAGTTGACAGCAGAGCAACAAGAGGAAGTGGTGGCTACTGAAAAAAAAATGCACAAGCTAAAAGTTGAGAACTACGTTTTATTTAGGGCATTACTGAGAACTATAGCCCGGGAAGGCGGCCTCTCAGATAGCTCTGAGGGACTGTTCCAAAGAGGTAAGGGGGCAGCCAGGATATATAGGCGTTTTTGCTGGGAAAACAAACAAATATGCAGTCAAACATCAAAAGAGTACTGCTAATCATAAAAGACACCTCAAGTTAACGATTTTAGTGCTTTTCTATGTATGGGAAGATGCAAGAGTCTGGGCTCATTGAAATTGTTCCTTTGATATATAGCTTAACTATCGAGGGCCGGTATCCTGTTTTTCCACTGTCCTGAATTCCCCTCAGGGTGCACCATATGGGGCGGCTGCAGTGGCTGAAAGCTTGATGGCTGCAACATCCTTCGTTTACTGAAGCGGCAGGCATTTCAAAAACTAATAATGTAATAATAAGTGGCGATAAATCCAAATGATCATTGAATTTTTGTTCTACTAAGTTAATGAGATCACTTAGTGACAAATAAGATTTGAAGAAAACTTTATCAAGAACAAGATCTACTATTTTAAATGAACCCTTCTTAAATTGCCTTCTGGAACACCAAAGGGGCTGAACACACATTTAAACACCAAAGGAAAAAAAAAAACCACCAAAAGCACAAAATCACCTGTCCTACCTACCACACCCAGCAACACTCTATCCTCCACCCCTGGCTCCACCACTGAGCTAACAGAATCCTTTACCATTGGTGGCACAACTTTTTATGAGATTGCTCTGAGTTTTACTAATAAGTATGGAAATTCCAGCTGACTCCTCTTCAGCTATTGCAGGAATCAAGAGAATGATTATTTTCTATTCTTTTTGTCTCTACTCAGTTTTTAGGAGACAGAGCTAAAAATTCCATGCCAGATGGTGCTTCTAAGGATTCTGTTGTCATCAAGTCATAATGGAAGACTATTTTATCAGTCAATCATTGAGTCAGGGCCATCTTTTTGCCAGTTTATGTCTTTTAAAGATAAATATGTAGTCTAGTCCTTTACAAAGTCTCCAGCAAAATCTTGCCCTTTGAGTAAAAATAGGTAAAAATATTAGGGCTGACTTCCAAAGCGAGTTTTTCTTTCTCTTCAGCACTATAGAGCAGAGGTCAGCAAACTTTTTCTGTAAGGACCAGATGGTAAATATTTTAGCCTGTGCCAGCTCTATAGTCTCTGTTACAACTACTATAGTGAAAGTAATGATAAATAATACATAAATTAAAGAGCACTGTATTCCAGTTAAACTCTATTTATGGACACTGAAATTGGAATTTCATGTAATTTTCATGTGTCATGAAATGTTATTCTTTTTTTCCCCCATCCATTTAAAAATGCAAAAACCATCTTAGCTTGTGGGCACCATAAAACTAGATGGTGAGCTGACCTCTGCTTTAGACGAAGACCGTCATAGCAGGTCTTGACCTGAATCGTCACCACCTCCTTCCCTCTCCACAAAAATTAATTTAGAAAATTCAATTCCGGTTGTTGAAAATGAAAATCTTAAACCCTGGGGACAAAAAAAAATCTGGCAAATATTGTACTCCAGTTCTTCCAACATTTTTATTTAAGGCAATTTTCATAGTCTGTAACATCCGGGGATGGCCATTTGCTTGGGGTTGATAAGACATAATGGTGACAGCTCAGATAAGGCTCCCGACTACAAATTCTCACCACTCAAACTGAGGTTGAATCAGAACTATTGTCAGTAAGGATGGTGTCTGTCAATCCCTGTGTTGCAAAAACTAGCTGATTGTTGCAGCAGATGTTTGAAATGTAATTATAAGCACTTAGAGCCATTTTGGAAGGAAGTCTAACCCAAGAAGTTCTTTTGGTATCAGCCTGCAAAATCAACATGAATTCTTGAAATGCATTTTAAATGCTTTTGGAGCCCTTAGCCTGAAGGGACCTTGGGCCACTATAATGTCAAGTAGGCTAGAATGTGGTTCATCTCTTTTTACAGTCTTTTTATGATCTGTACTTGTTCCAGGCTACCTGACATAAATTTAAGCAATGAGATCATGCAAATTTCTTCTGAACATTTGTACCCGAGATGATCTGATGACCCCCGTTCAGAAAATCAATATTATTTCTCCATAAAATTCATCCTTTATGTAAAATAACTTATACTGATGAGTTGGGATCAAGTCTTTATTTCCTGTTCTCACGCTTTACCTACTTTGAGATATAGACCAAAATGGGATCTTCTACAAAAGTAATTCTGTAATAGGATCAGTCAAAAGATATAAACATTCAGAGGCCCTCAGACTTTGATGACAAGGGCACAATAAAAATGTGTAATTCCCAGGCTTTCTAAGAAAAATTATCAAAATCGAACCACGGACTAATAGGTAGACTCCTGAAGCTAAGGAAAACAATATGCTAAGGAACTGCTTCCCGAGAAAACTTTTCCTCAACATAATTCCCCTTGCTCAACCTCCTTTGGAGACAGAAACTCTATTTAGGGAATTTAAGGCATAACAACTGCTAGCACCTGAAGCTGAAAAGGCTACTTGGAAACTGGATGGATTTTTATCCATTCAAATGAGCTTTAGAGACATCAACTTGGTCTCTTTCCATCCCTCACCTGAACTTTAGGCCACAGCCTCTGTAAGATTGCACAGCATGGCAAAGGAAATCTTAAAGGTCTCCTGCAGAAATCGTGATGAGATTGCATCAGCCCTCATATTGAGCAGGTAATCTCAACTTGCGCCATCCACCAGAAACAATCTTGGTAAACATGTAAAGGAGGGGCAAGGATGGGAGCCAGCTCCCTCTAGCAAGTTTCTCTGTTGGTAAATGGATTGTATTTCATTCTCAAAGTTTCATGGCTAGGAATATATTCTAAACCATAGTCTGCATATTTTCAGGGTGGCTAGAAGTTTTCCCCTGCAAACAGGCTACTGCCACCACTGTAGCCAAGATCACCACTTGGACAGTCTCCTTGTTCCTCTCTAGCAATAGAGACACTCAATTCACTGGCAAGGTTATTCAGGATATTAAACAAGTAATCCACTCTCACAAAAATTGCACTCTCTTTATCATTCTCAATTCTCTGGAAAAATAGGATGAGCCAACTAGTCAAACTAACCAAATTCCCTGAGGAACTCATATTGCCTTGGCTCTAAGTGTTGCCTTTAGCTCTGATAATCATTTGTTCTTTTCCATCAGGCATTTGTGAAATAATTACAGCAGGCCGAGGAAGATCCCTTACCCATCCTGGACCTTGGGAGACTCTAATCTGATTCATTCCAACATAGAGTTGACCGTTGAACAACACAGGTTTGAACTGCGAGGGTCCACTCATACATGAAACAGATTTTTCAATAAATACCTACTACAGTACTACACAGTCTAAGACTGGTTGAATCTGTATATGTGAACTGGTGATATGAAGAGCCAACTGTAAAGTTATATGGGGATTTTTGACTTTGCAAAGATTTGGTGCCCCTAACCCCTGCATTGTTCAAGGGTCAACTGTACTTAAAACTGCCAAGGTCTTATTAAATACATTCATAGTTATTCGATACATTCAGGTCAGTTCTGTCTTTCCCCCAGACATCCCACTGCAGCCCTTACATGACTTTCAGGTTGGATACCTAGTCGTCTGGAAAAGATAGCCCTGAAAGATTGATTCTGAATCCAGGTGGAAGGGGCCCACCTTTGTTCTCCTAATTACCAATACTGCTGCAAAACTACAAAGAGTACAACCTTGGGTTCATGTTTCATAATTTAAAAAAATACAAGCCTTACTCTGGATAGAAATCCTTCTAACAGAAGACCTTAAACTGAGGCTCTTTCAAGAGCCCTTAGACAGACAACAGCATGGGGTAGAATGCTTTCCCAAGAACCACAGAACAGGCATGACAAAGGGGTCAGTTTCTACCCAAGACCCAAGAACAAGATCCTTTAGGATTTCTCTGCTTAATCTTTGTCCTTTTCCTTCTTTGTTTTCTCTTTGTCCTACTATTTCTTCTTTTCCATCAGACTCTGACCCAAGTACCCCCTTATCTAACACCTTACAATGACTTTGCCCACCTTTGTTCTGTCCTTTCCCTCCTTTGCATTCTCATCACAGGAAGGGCAAACTCCCTTGTTAAGTTTACTCAGTTTTTTCAAACTATCCCTACACACTCTCCACTCATCCCCCACCTGACCACCAGGATGGACACCCCGTTGTCATTCCCTTCAACACATCCCTGGGAGGCTTTCCCCTTAATGATCCATATTGGTATTTCAACAACCCCCATGTCATCAACCTCAACCTCGCAGCAAGTACTAACTGGAACTTAATTCCCAACGTAATTAATGCTTCTCTTGAAATCTCCAAGCTCCAAACCTTTACTTCCTCAGGATCAGCTGTAGGAAAATACACAGCAGCCTTTTAATCCCTGAGAACCATTTTTCCTCCATCACTTTTCAACCAGCCTTACAAATTTTAATTCTAAGCAAGACTCTGTCTTCCTGAGGGATATACCCCATGGTTAACTGTGGCTATTATTAATAATTCCTACCCCCCAAAACTGCCTGTTCCCCCCACCCCAGGATATTACTATTTATTGTGGTCAGCAAGCCTACCCCTGCCTTTTGCACACACTCCAGCTTTCCCCGTGTCTTTGGAAACCTTATATGGGATTTCCACTTATTCAATATCACCAGCCCACCTGTTGACCATGTGTCCCTCTGGATATTTAAATAATTATTTCCAAATGAGGCAACTACAGAGTATTCAGGAAAACTCCAAGGGGAAGTCATCAATTCTCTCTTTATTTGTGCTATGAGGGTCATTATACCCAGTATGGGAATTATACAATTTGAAAAGGTGGTTAGAAATCTCTCTTTAACCCTTACAGAAGTAAATAAATGATATTATTTTTGCCCTAGAAGCACAGCAATAAGCCTAAACTCATTGGTCAGTGTTGTTATGGACAATCACATAGCTCTTGACTTCCTCCTCACTAGTTTGGGAGGTGTCTGCTTCATAGCCAACACTTCCTGTTGCACTTGGATTAATGTCACAGACCAAGTAGTCAATCACTAAACTCAATGACAAGGCTACCTGGCTCTCTAATGTTGATCCAAATGGCCTAGAAGACCTGTTCTCCTGGGAAGGAAATGGAAAGATAGGATCCTGGCTTTGAGGTATATCGCAAGGATGACCAGTCCTTCTGCTTGTAATCTTATGCCTTGCGGTTGGGTGATGCATCCCATCCAGAGTCCTAAATACTATCATGCAGCCATTATCTTGAAACAAGATTCAACAATGTGTTATGATCTATCAGAGTTAAGAACAACCCCACTTCCAACTGATTTTTCATGCAGAGGCTGAATTTGAGCTAATAGCTTTTACACATCAAGATCAAATCTAGACTGACAATGGTGTAGATCTGGACATTCCCCATCTCCTTGTTTCCAGATGTAACTATTTAAGGACAACCTGTGGTTGTCTTCAACAAGAGAGAAAGGAAGTGTGATAAGGCCAAACACAGAGCTTTCCCCTATTATCTGAACCTGCTAACAAAGCCAGACACAGACCCTTCCCCTTTTGCCCCTTGCTAACTTCCCATTCTTTGTCTCATGAGTGATTAGCTAAGATTAAAAATATGTGTTGTCTGAAATTAACTAGACACAGAGATAAATATTTCCCTGTTCAGCTGACTTCCCTTGACTACAAAACAATTTCGACTGTAAACCACCCTATCTGTTACTTGTCTGCTACTCCCTTTAATAGTCTAGGGCAAAATCAACCTTATAAGAAACTCTTACCTTCAGATCTGGCTGTTCTCCCTATTGCAATAGTATGAAATAAACTCAATCTCCTTACTTGTCCAGTTTTTGTCTTTGACAGGTCTTAGGCAGGTGGGAAGGAATATTTCATGTTTCTTTGGCTTTGGTCCCCAAAGAATCTAGTCATGCTTTAGAGTATATTTCCAGGTAGTAAGGAGAAAATTACCTTTGTTCCATTGAGGCAGATCTGGGGCTAGGCAGGGACTAGGAATGAGCCAAGGACAAATTTCTACAAGGGAGCCCCAGTAGAAGATAGATAGATTATACAGTGGAATATTGATCCATTTGTACCAAGTTACTTTTGGTATTTCTATCCCTGTTAGTATCTTCTAGCCCTTAGCACTCAGTAAATTATTTTTAATCTTTCAATCTGGTTCTAGCTGCACTAACTGTGGAGAATTAAGGGATCAGTCCTGTGTTCCAACCTGGAAGAAAATGTCAAAGGGGGAGCAGCACTCTCTTTAAGTGGCAGAGGAAATTATTGAGAAATCTCCAAGAATAAGACCAAAGTCTCTGAGATATGACTGTGTCTCTCCATCAGGTATTCTTCCTGAGTTGACAATTTGGGGTAAGCTGAGTTTGGATTTTATTACAAGTAAAAATGGTTTCCTTACACAAGAAAAGAACAGAGTTGGTGACCCCTTACATGGAGCTTTTTTTTCTTTCTTCTTTTAAGGAAAGTCAAGACCAGGCATCCAATCAGTAAGGAAAAGTCAGTGGTGTAGAATCATGCTCTGACTATTAGGGAGACTGAGAGGTTGTACAAGATAAATACAGAACAGATGGTCAGGTAATTGGGAAGCTACGGTCTATTAACAGGGGGAAGATTGTCAAGCTAAAAGCTGAGTGAGTCAGGTAAGGCGATTGAAAGGGGCTGCTGTGGTTGACGTTCACAGTAACCAGTATCTTCCTTCACTGGAGGCTGTAGAGTGAGTTGGTTCAGGAATCGGTAAGAGTCCCACTTCAGGAGTTAGTTCTCTCATGATTTAAGAGACTGAATCCTCCAGGTGAATTGGATTCTAAACTGAAATGCTAACAACCTAAGGAAAGCTTGGAATTTTCTCCCTTCAAGGTAGGTGGAATATACATTGCATGAGTCTTGAGTAAAGGTGAACGCTAGCCATATTGATATGATCACTAAAGGAAGTGACCCCAGAAATTTTTTTTCAGATATTCCCACTCATTACTGATACAGCAAAATGATTTAGCACCTCTCAGATGTCTCTGTAAATCGTCATCTGCTGATACCAGAAATTCAGTGTAGAAATATGGGCTTAATGTTAACAAGCAGGAGCACTGAACTCTAAGCCTTAAACGGTGACTCTGAGGGAGAATGTTTGATAGTGTTAATATCCATGACATCTCAGAAATGCTGCATAACACAGAGGAAGAAAAAAACCATTTCTGGGTTCTGAATACCAGGAGCAAGCTTTATATGGAAAGAATTAGATGAAAGATCCAACCTTTTATTACAGTTGATGATGCATCTCCATTAACCATCTGAACTTTGAGCAAGTACGGATGCAGAGACTGGAAGTTCTCTGTCGATACTGGATGTTCTGCACAATTGGCAAGAAACCTCTGATGAAGGATATTGAAAATTAAATAGGGCCACAGTTTTGGAGACACAAGAAAGAAGTTTGGCAGAACTCCAAAATGAAGAAGAAAGACACCTAATGAATCATATTCAGAGTCTCTTTACTGGCATCTTAACCACAAACCTGGTAGACTAAACACTATATGGACTACATTATATTAAAACAGATACATATAGAGGGAGATTATCTATCTCTCATTATATAGCTTATCTACTATCTGTAGCTTATTTAAAGACAAATTTTCTAATTTGAAGATGAAAGTTGAGAACAGAAACAACCAATTCTTACCCACAGCGAGGATACTGAGGAATTAAAATGCTTACTCTCTTCACTCCCCACAGCTGTTTACTTTAGTATGGCTTTACTATTCCACTGCCTTCATTGGCATGACTTTCAAAAGACCCATCCATTCTTCAGTGGAAACTCTCAACAGACAGTTTGCACCCTAAGATTCTTTCAATGTCTTGCCTCAAAAATCCTTGCCTTGCTGGTTTCAACAATCCTGGACTGTTGTATCTTACTCCTTACACAATTCTCATCAAACCCTCATGCAGGGAAAGACCTAAAGAACTAAACTTCCAATTCCCAATTCTCGATTAATTCTGACGTTGGTCCCCTACTGAGACATTACCAAAACTTTGCAGAGGCTTGTTCTCCATTAATATGGTAAGCAATATACTTAGCTTTGTCTTACCCACAAGTCATATTTGGGGATATTTGAGAAACCAGCATTCAACAAGTTCTTTTTTTAGTTATTTTGCATAGAGTAAAATCACACTTGTGTGTTTCAAGAACATTTGTAAATAACCAATTTGTGCTGGCCTCTTTAAACAATATATTATAACTTCTCCCTACACACTTAAAAGGCAGCTTCCAACAGAAACAGCTGTATTGTTGTAATCTTGAGAAATATATAATGAATGGTTTCAGTAGCCTTGATATAGGATCTTTCAGGAATATATGGCAGACAGTATATTTATTATTTTTGTTGGCACACCATGACCAGGGTTGACTTCTTTCTTGCCCTGATGTTCATTTATTCCATGGACTCTCTCTTATTCCTGACCCTCTGAAGATTCACTGTTGGGTGAATGACTGAGATCACCTGAGGCCATATGACGTAAACTGCTATGACAGTTCCTGAACTCTTTTCCTAATGGAGTTTGAATAGCATGTTCTCTTAAAGTGGCCCTTGTTTTGCCAGAAGATGTAGTAAACATTATTGTGCCTACAAGCAGAGAATTAGTATAAATATCTGAATTTGAGCAGAATTACAGGTCTGCAGATATCGAGGAGTATATCGTTCCTATGTACTGGTATCCTATTGGTATATTTTCCCTGCCTCTGTGTTAACAACCACTTTCAGTATTTGTGGCTGAAATGATATGATGTCTGCAATTTGTTTCAAATGGTCTAGTGGGGATTGGGGGTTCAGGGTTTATAAATGAAATAAAATTAGCCTTGACGATGGTAATTTTGAAGCTGGGTGGTGAATATGGGGAATTTCAGTGTACCATTCACTCTACTTATGTATATATTTGAAAATGTTTATAATATAAAGTAGACAAAACTCTACCTGCCATTTGAAAGCTGTTTCTAACAGTTGTACTATTTAGGAATTGTCTTAGTTTGTTCAAAAGGTCAAATCTGGTACAATCAAGAGACACTACCTAAGGGATTTATTGGGATTTGAGAACAATGCTGAGGCTCTAGGGAGAAAAAGAAAAAGCAAAAACATTATAGGGCTGTTGAATTTTTTTGTTAAATTAAAATTCTGAATAGAGGAGTACACCTCAAAGAGTCCCAGCTTTTTATCTTGTCACCCAGTGTTAAGTGAAGGACCAGATTTGAGTCATTTTTTTGGCATGAGATGGGAACCCTCAGAGCTTCAACTGAAAGAATGTTGCACAATGGTTTACCCTAGAACAGAGGTCGCAGACTTTTTCTATAAAGGTGCAGACAGTAAATATTTTCTGCTTTGCAGGGCCATGTGGTTTCTGTCACAACTGCTCAACTCTGCCATCGTAGTGCAAAAATAGTCATAAACAATGTGTAAGCAAATGGACATGGCTGAATTTGGCCTGTGGGATGTAGTTTGCCAACCCCTGGATCAGTATATTAACTCAGGAATTAGACAGATCTGAGTTTGTATCCTTATTTTTCTACTTGTTAACTGTGTGACCTTAGGCAAATCACTTAACCATTGAACTCTACTTTTCTCATCTATAAAATGGGATATTATAGTATTTGCTTCATATGACTGCTGAGAAGAATTAGATGGTACACGTGAAGCACTTAACTGAGTGTCTAGGGTTCTTTAAGTGCTAAGGAACTATTACATATTATTAATCAATCCTCTTGGTATTGTAGAATTTATTACTTATCTAGTTAACAGACATTTAACCATTTTCTTCATCAGAATGCAGTAGAAGTTTTTGTCATTTAGGGAACGGGGAATCCAAGTGTAAAATATCTAAGAATTATCCTGATTG
This sequence comes from Eubalaena glacialis, assembly GCF_028564815.1. Taxonomy (NCBI): domain Eukaryota; kingdom Metazoa; phylum Chordata; class Mammalia; order Artiodactyla; family Balaenidae; genus Eubalaena; species Eubalaena glacialis. The sequence goes on from NC_083720.1 coordinate 50,027,705, forward strand.
ACTAATTTTTTCACCATTGTTGTCATCTTATTGTTGAGGTTCTAGTTGGATGATAAGTAACACTTTTTTCTCCATCCCCAACCCTATTTTTTTCCCCCAATGACACAGATACAAGAGTCAGACTTAGATGGAGATCAGAATATCAGCTTTATTGTTGATAAAACTAAAGAATGTGTTTTAATCTGTGGCCACCAGGGCTTCTAATCTCCTCCTACATTAAGTCATTGTATCCACCCAGTCACAGGCAGTGTTGGACAACCATGAGCCTTCCCTTTGCATGAACCAAGCCTGCCCAAATCAGCTTTCTGCTTAGCAGCAAAGGTGACCAGAATGCTTGTGTCCCTCAAATAGACTGGTTCCAAAAGAGAAAGAAGAAAAGGGTCATAGCTGGACAGGCCCACTTCCTTCTCCCATGTACACAAATAAGGGAACTAAGAATAGGGAGAGAGGCAAGGAACACTGCTATAGCTGAAGTCTCTCTCCAAGGGAATATAGAACCACAAAAATGGAGGATTTCCAATAACACATCACACTAAGTCAACTATGCAGAGTGCTTCAATTAGTCTGCAAGATCTTCATAATAGCTCTTTAAGGCATTATTATAAGTAAGCAAAACTTGAAGAGAGTGAAGAGCGTTCCTCAAGAGCTCCCAGGAAGAGAATGGCAGAGCCAGCATTCAAATCCATGGTCAGCTCTCTGCCTCCAAAGCTTAGGGAGCTCTTTCTAGCAAGCCTGGATCTTCTCAAAAGAAAACGAGCAACAAACCAAAAGCAAAACAATAATGCAAATTAATTCAGTTTGGACCTTGTGTTTGTGAACTCTGATAGCTGTGTAACCATCACTACATTATGTTCTAGATGTTTAAAATGGACATGCTTAATAAATCCACTCTTGAATTTTGCCTGCAATCTGTATCTGCCACTTAAAAAATATATGTATATGTGTATATATATATATATATATATATTTCAAATTTTCTGTAAAACAGAGCAACATAGATCTGCCTTCAATTTTCTGGCTTCTACCTCTTTCTTCATAACAAATAGCGGTGCTGAGATTACATCTACAAATTCCTTCAGCTTCTGAGGATGTAATTTGCTTGGTCTTAGAGACTTAAATTCACTTAAAGTGGCTATGTGCCCTTTTTACTATCTTCTCAACTATCTTGAGCTGTAATTCCTTTCTTTAAATTGGACCTTTCCAACTTGAAGGAGACCAAATAGAAATATTTTAGTGTTCTATCACCTGTTAGCATTATACTCTTTAAACAGTAGGCCATCCCATCATTTTTCTCATGCTCCTAACAGTTGAAAACTCCCTTTCTGTCATTTTTAATGCCCGTAGATACCCTGATTCACTTTGTTTTTCACCTTGCTGAGTATTCTTAGAGATTCTTCTTATTCTTTTATATTCACCTTCCAGTCTTAAAACATTACATCCTAAGGTAGATGCAATGGTAATTCTACACAGGGCTATATATTATACCTTTGACCCGTTTTCAATATATGGTATTTGTACTGAAGGGCAATTTGAATTAAATTGTTAGGTTCCATAAAGAAATGAGTAAGATTTTCTGACATTTGATAAAATGTTGTTCCCTTAAATAGCCATACATTTTGACGTTCCATCAAAACAACCAGCAAGATTGCCTTGCGTGATTTGTTTTTATACTTTTAATTTGGTTGCTTTCCCAACTGCTACAAATTCTTTCCATGTTAAAGTTTTGTTAGTTTTTGCTGAGAGTAGTTACCAAAATTTTGCTGCATTTTAGAGAATTTGGTTTGTTTTGCCCTTCAAGTACAAAATTGATGCTACTGACCTGCCGTTAGTAGGACACGAAATGTGAGTTATGTCCCTGGTGTTGGTGATGGATGGTGCTGCCTGAGCCACCAGCACTCCCCTTCGCATTGCCCATTGTGACTAATCGCAGGCATTTGCAAGATGATTAGCCAAGGTTAGGGGTACAGTCTGTGATTATGGAACCGATTTTTTTCTTCATGTGAAAAATTACTAGCTTATAATAGCATTAAATTATAATTTTGCTCCACATCCTAACCAGTGGTAGGTTGTTCATAGCAATTCATATACCTCTGGCTATTTATGTGTTTGTTGCTGCACAGTTCCTGAGTAGAGCCCTGCCCCACCCTGATTCTTTCCCATTAAGTATTTACAGCTTTCAAATGTACCATTTCTACTGCGAAAGGACCAGAATCTCATTCATTTATTTGACAAACTGAGTGCTTACTTGGTTTTAAGCTCTGTTCTAGTGCTGGGGATATAGCAATGAATAAATCAGTTCTTTCTTTCCTGGAGCTTTTATTTTAGTAAGGGGAAAAGGATGATACACTAATATACAAGTAAAGGTATAGATTACGTGTTATAAATAGGGAGACAAATAAAATATGGAAGAAAAGTAGACAGTGCCAAGGAAGGAAACTGTTGATACTTTGTAAGGTCATCAGGGAAGAATTTATTGGTAAGGAGACTTCTGAGCAGAGACTAAAAAGAGTGAAGGAGAAAACCATGTGAATCTTTGAAGGACAGCCTTCCAAGCAGATAAAACAACAAGTGCAAATACTCTGAAAAAGGGAGGGTGCCTGCATGTTCAAAAACAGCCTGGAGGCCAGTGTGAAGTGAAGACATGAGAGAAAGACTCATAGGAGATACAGTCAGAGAACTAAGAAGGGGCCTAATCAGGTAGGACCATCTTGGCTATTGCAGGATTTTAGCTTTTACTCCAAGTGAGATTGGAAGCCATTGAATGATTTTAAGTGGAGGAGCGCCTTGATCTGATTTTTACAATCGTCAGTTTGGCTGCCATTTCAGAATAGACTTTAGCGAGATGCATTAGCTATCTGTTGCTGTGTAACAAATTGTTGCAAAATTTAGCAACCTAAAACAACACACATTTGTTATCACATAGATTCTATGGGTCAGGAATTCAGGCACAGCTTAGTTGGGCCCTCTGCTTTAGGGTCTCCCAATGTTTATAGTCAAGGTGTTGCCAGGGCTTCAGTAATCTCAAGGTCAACTGGGTCAGAATCTGCTTCCAAACTCATTGAGTGGTTGTGAGGAGCGTTCAGTTCCTTATGGGCTGTTGAAATGAGTGTCTTCGTTACTTGCTGGCTGATGGCCAGAGGCTGTCCTCAGTTCCTTGCCAGCTAGTCCTCTCCATCAGAGCCAGCAAGCATGAAGAGTCAGAGACAGAAATCTCAGAGAGATGAAAGTCAGAGTCTTTGTAATCTAATCATGGAAGTAACATTCCCACCTCTACTGTGCTTGGTTCATTAAGAGCAGTCATTAGGTCCAGCTCACGTTCAAGGGGAGGGTATTACATGCGGGCATGGCTACCAGGAAGTGGGACACTGGGAGCCATGCCAACAGCAGTTGTCACAGGAAGCAAGGACAGACACAAGGAGACCAGTTAGGATGTTACTGGTGTATTGTTAATGGCTACTGATATTTCTATGGCAATTTATGGGGTGCTAAATAGTTCCAAAAGCTTTGCTTCTTATGTAGATTCTGGATATATTTTGAAGTTTAAACTAATAATATTTACTGAGGTATTGGATATGGAGTGTGAGAGAAAGACAAGTCAAGGTTGACTCTAAGGTTTTCGGTATGAACCACTGGAAAGATGGACTTGTCATTTTCTGAAATAGAAAAAACTCTGCAAGGAGAAGATTTTGAAGGGGGAGGAAGGAATCAAGAGTTAAGTTTTGGACATGTTGACTTTGAGATGCCTCTTTGATATCCAAGTGAGGTGTTGATTTGGCAGTGAGATATAGGAGTCTGGAGCTCAGGGTAGAGGCTTGAGCTGTACATAAAAATTTGACAGTCATCACTATTTACATTGTTTTTAAAGCCATGATGCTAGGTACGATCACTAATGAGAGTGTATGCCAGAAGCTCTAGAGACTGTGCTAAACTGGGAAAGAATACCTCTGTGTAAGGTTCACGGATGAAGAAGACCATTAACACTTGTAAACACTATGTTTATCTCTGCGGTCACCTCTTTGCCTCTAACTAGGACAACTTTTTACATTATGCAATTCAGTCTAGCTTCTTAAGGGTCTGAACTTCTGGAACAGGTCTCCATCTTTGAATTTTTTCTAGCTAATAGTTACCCAGAATGAGAGTCTGGATTCCCCAAAGGCAAAAGCAAGCCTATGCTAATACAAAATGGAAGTTTTGAAAAGACAGACCTTTCTTAAAAAAACTTCAGATATAATTTGGTGGGGCAGGGCTCAAGGTCATTTAACATGAGTGTAGTTCTTGCAATACTTTTTTCTAGCTCTTCTCTCTTTGAACAATTTCATCCACTACTTTTACTTCAAATGTCATTTACATGCTGACAAGCTCCAAAATCTATATTTTAAATCCCAGGCTTTCTTTCCCAAGTTTCTTGTCCATATTATGAACTGTGCCCTTGGCACCTCAACCTGGAGTCCTACAGAGACTGGAAATGAATTCATGCTTATTATCAAGAACCTATTCTGTCACTTTGTAAGTTCATGGCCTTATCATCCATCCAGTCTCCTCTGTCAAAAACATAGGAGGCATCCCAGGATTTCCTTCTCTCTTATACTGTGATTAATAATCATAATAAAACTAATGATATGGAGATTTATAAATATTATATCTAATCATCACAATAACCCATTGAGCAGATATGGTTATATCTACCTTATAAATAATAATGGTAAAATAATTCATGAGATCAAAAAGCAAATTAATGGCAGAACCTGGAATCAACCCAACTCTCCTAGGCTGCAAATCTAGTGTTCTTTCTACTATTCCATGTTCCTTCTTCATTCATTCACCAAGTCTTATTAGTTGTAAATTCAAAAGCATCTCTGCATTCTAATCTCTCCTTGCTGAACTCTGCCATGGACTTAATGCAGAACTTGATTGCTCACCTGGACTTTAAAGCCATTCTTACCACGGTTTATAGTCACACTCTACTGGGGTCATCCTTTAAAACAAAACCAATTGCACCATTTCCTTCTTAAATAATTTATTGACTTTAACTGCATGTAAAATCAAGTCTCAAGCCTTAACATTTTGACACTCAGTCTTTCTCAGACCCAAACTAACTCCAGGTTCAGAAATCTCCAAGGACCCTTTGCTCCAGAAATTCCAGATTTTCCTTTTTCTTTGCCTGTGTTTGACTTTCTTCTTAGAATGCCCTGCCTGCCTTCTTCCTTCTTAGTGTAAAAGTCTTACCCATACTTTAAGACCTAGTTCAAATGTTACCTCCTCTGTGTGACTTTTATAAATTTAGGTAAAGCTAGTCTCTCCATCTCCTGTGCTCTTGCAGCTAATTTCTGCTTACATCCCTGCCTCTAACAGTAGGTTGTGAGACCCTTAAATACAGAGACTGTCTTGTTTATCTTTGTATTCCCAGTGCTACTGCACTGAGACATTCTATAAGTATCCGCTTTTTCAGATGATAAAATCATTCATATATCTGATTCAGATTTTTAAAAAATGTACAGATGAACTATTGCTGTATGAAAGGGGGCTACCTCTTGACTGCATTTTTTCGATTCCATTAAGGATGGCGTTAGTCATCCTTGTTTATCGAAAACTTAGGTATATTTTGAAACTTTTTGTAAGGTGAAAATCCTTTTCGCTCTTTTTAGTATGAATGAATTAGATATACTGAATAAGAATAATAATTAAGTTGCATATTTTATACCAAAGACAACTTAAAATTGTTTAAATATTATGCCATCAGCATTAACTGGAAGAAGCAGCTAGTAAATTAATTTGTTGGATTCTAGATCTATAGAAAGTTGTCAGTGTTTAGGGCAGGCTAATATAGACATTATGGAGGTCTTGAGGCTGTTCTTTTAAGTTTTCTTGCCTTTGGCATACTGCAAGCATATCACTTGCTACTTATTTTGTTCAAATCTGTACAGAGATTAACCCACATATAACTGACACTATCATCTATTGAGTGTTTCAAGTCATCTCTCATCACCAACTTATTTTTAGGAATGAAACAACTGAGATACTTTTGAAGTTGCTGTAATCTTATTTATATTAATTTATCCAGTAGTACTTTAACAATTTAAAGGTTTTTTCCCCCAGAAAGTAATTACAATGACGATGTATTTTACAATTTGTTGATAGCAATGACATTTTCCTTAAAAAGAGTTTTGATGTACATTACTTTAAATGTGGTTCTAAAATAGTGGTTGTGCAAAATACATTGTACTAATTAAGTAAGCTACAAGTAGTAAGAAAATTTGTGATTATTATGTTAATTTCTGGACAAAAAATAGTGCAGTCAATTCTTCATTGCACAATTTATGTGATACTTGCAGCTGCCTCTCCAGTACCCATTCACTTCTACTCATAATCCCTGGTTTCTGTTTGGGATTCCATGTGGTCTGAGGGAAGATAATAACTCCATCCATCAGCTCTAAGAATACAGCACATGGCCTTGACCAAGCCAGTTGGAACAATGCACTCCTCTAGCCACCATGATTGGCTCAAGAGTTGTCATGTGACCAAAGCTAGTATAATTAGAGAGAGAGAATGCTGGGAAAACCAAGACCTTCTTTTCCTTTGGATGGAGTGACCCACAGATATGAAGTGTAGAACTCTGGAAGCCATAGTGTTTCACTGGTAAAGACTGTGTGCCAATAAGAAGGATATACAGAGAAAGAAAGGGGTGAAAGAATCACAGTAAGACGGAGATATAGACTGATTACATTTTAATCAAACCATGACTATTTTAAATGACAGACCAGGAGACCAGCTCCTGGTTAAAAATCGAGGTGTGGTTTTTTTCATGCCTAACCATAGCCAATTACAAAGGTCCTACCTAGCAGGTCCCATGGGGGAAAGCTGCCCTCCCCACACCAAACCTGGTGCACAGCCAGTGCACTGCAATCTCTGAAGGGAGTTGCAGTCAAGAACTCAGGCCCCCTCTGGCTGGTCATACTTTTAGGCTTAGCTTATCTTCATTTCTCGCCCAAGCTCCTATATTCCAGACTGCAAATCCGATGGTCTGTCATTAAGAGCAGTCAAAAAATTTCCATATTACTTTGGTCCCTTTGTGTTGTTTTCTTTTACTTGAAACCAAAACCATTCTGAGATATCCATATTAATGTGTGGCAGAGTGGATAAGATTCTTTGACTACAAGAAATATGTCTTGGTATTTATATTTGAACACAAATGTGTTTAATCCATAGTTTTGCAAGATAAGTAATAAAACCACATTAGGAAGTCTCAACTCCATAGACTATGTGGCCGGGTGTGCTCATCGTACTCTCTTACTCAGTGTCCATTCTGGTTTCTTTGTTAGGAAGAATCACCCTTGGCAAACTCAAGAGTAAAGCATGTCAGAGTTGATTTAATAATGTTGCTTATGATATATGATAACCTGAATGCACCCGTGGGGTATCAGGAGCTCAGCTGAGCTGGGAAAAAGAGAGCTGTGCTGGTAGATATCAGAGTAACCGATTAAAGCAACAAGCGAAAGATAAAAGAGTTCAGTCTTTAACCACTTGCTGAGATGATATAAGCAAAGAGGCTAAAATCAGAGAAGTTGCCATCCCCTCCTGTTCCATTGTCCCCCATGGATCAGTGCTCTGGTCCAGGGTTGAGTGGAAGTGTCGTCTTACTTTTGAAGGAGCCCTGAACAAAAGGCTCTGTCATTTTTATGGACCCCAGGTGGGGGGGAAGCACTACAGGTGGAAAAGTACTGAATACTGAGAGTAGGGAAAAGTGTCTTCAAGGTTTGCCTTTTCACCCACTAAGAAGACCTTGGCACCTGAAGAGGACCTCAGCCCAAGGCTTCAGATAAAGAAACCTAGGAATATTGGAGCCTGGGGTAGGAATGCAGATAAGTGTAAGAGCATGACCAGCCAGAGCAGGCCTGAGTTCTTGATTGCAGCTCCCTTCAGAGATTGCAATGCGCTGGCTGTGCACCAAATCTGACGTGGGGAGGGCAGCTTTCCCCTGTGAGACCTGCCAGGTAGAACCTTTTTAACTGGCTATGGTCGGACCTGAAAAATCACACATCAATTTTTAACCAGGAGCTGGACTCCTCAAGAGGAAAGCCAGATTATTTTTTATTCTAAGACCCTGAGTGTTTTCATGAACCCTATTTAATGTAGTATTTGAGTACCTGATATATCACATGAATCAGATTTAAGTTATATATTGTTTGAATACTTCTGCATTTGTGGATTTTATTATTCCATGTTAGAAACCTTTCGGTTCAAAAACTTTTAAGTAGGTTACAATTTACATGGCAAAAGTAAAACTCAATAGACAGTACTCTAGAGGAAATCAGCTACTCTATAATTAAAAAACTTTGTGTCACATATTCTAAAATTTAAAAAATCTCAAAGAATAAAGAGAGCCCTAATTACTTGCTCCCTGGACAGTTATGCAAATCCTAAATCTTCAGTATTTTATTTCAGTGGGCAAATACTATAATCCCTTTACAGATCCTAAATGTTTTACCTAATAATTGTTATAAAATTTTCCAAATATATGTCAACACTCCTTTCAAATGGCCTTTCTTTTTTTTTAAATATAATTTTATTTATTTTTGGCTGCGTTGGGTCTTCTTTGCTGCGCGTGGGCTTTTTCTACTTGTGGTGAGCGGGGCCTACTCTTCGTTGTGGTGAGCGGGCGTCTCTTGTGGTGGCTTCTCTTGTTGCGGAGCACTGGCTCTAGAGCACGGGCTTCAGTAGTTGTGGCACGTGGGCTCAGTAGTTGTGGCTCGTGGGCTCTAGAGCACAGGCTCAGTAGTTGTGGCGCACTGGCTTAGTTGCTCCGTGGCATGTGGGATCTTCCCGGACCAGGGCTTGAACCCGTGACCCCTGCATTGGCAGGCGGATTCTTAACCACTGCGCCACCAGAGAAATCCCTCAAATGGCCTTTTAAAGTTTACCAACTCATGACAATAAGTTCTACTTTCCCCATCCCTTGCTGAACACTACGAAATCTCAACTTTCTGAGGGTCCTAAGGTCTCCTCCTCTGCGAGCACAAGGCAAAGCTTAAAGGGAGTGGGGCTTCCTGGGTATTAGAAAAATCCCCAAAACTAAACAAACAAAAATATTTTGGCTTTGATATGTTAAACCGGTATGTGAACTGAGCTATAAGACACAGAATAAGTGCACACGTGGTAAGATGCTGCCTCTGTATGACACTAAAAAAATATAGGAAATAAACTGTTTTTAAAACAATAGTCTACTTTTCTCACAGAATTTTAATCTCAAACATGGTAAATTTAACTTTTGGCAGCTAAGAACAAACCATAGGGTAATTAATGGATAAAAAGTTTGTCCTAGGAGGGGGGTGGTGGTGGGATGAATTGGGAGATTGGGATTGACATATATACACTAATATGTAGAAAATAGATAACTAGTAAGAAACTGCTGTATAAAAAATAAATAAATAAAATACAATTAAAAAAAAGAAAAGGTTTGGCCTAAAGTCAGGGTCATAAAATGAGTGAAAAAAATGACGATTAAAAATCTTGTCTAGGTTGAGATGGTAAATTTTATGTTATATGTATTTTACTACAATAAAAAAAGTAAAAAAAGGAAAAACATCTTGCCTAATAGCAAAAAGCCCAGATTTTAGGATGTAAGGTGGGGGAAAGGGGAGACCTGAGTCAAACCAACTTCTTTTTGGTTGACTCATTTTTGAATCTCATTCATTTCCCACAACAAATACTTCAACTTTGGATATTTGAAAAATATGTTTTATATTTCAAAATCTGATTTAAAAAATTGGGAAATTTATTGGTTCTATAGTGGTAAGTACAGTTACTACAAAATGTGATGTTGTAAATTTGGGGCACTGTGTATTTGGTTTCATGCAACGTTTAAAAATTTTGCCCTAAAGTTAATACTTTATATAAAAGTTTTGAGCAGGACCCAGGTAACCTGGAAAAAATGCATAGAGAAGCTTCCCTTGAACTTTCTTGGATAGGTATATTAGTTTGCTCTGAATGCCATAACAAAATACCACAGGTTGGGTGGCTTCAACAACAGATATTTATTTTCTCACAGTTCTAGAGGCTGGAAGTCCAAGATCAAGGTGTTAGCTGGGTGGTTTTTTCCTGAGGCTCCTCTCCTTGGCTTGCAGGCAAATGCCTTCTCACTGTGTCCTCACATGGCCTTTCTTCTGTGCACACATATCCCTGGTGTCTCTTGTGTGTGTCTAAATTTCTTCTTCTGATAGGGACACCACTTAGATTGGATTAAGGCCCGCCTATATGACCTCCTTTAACCTTCATTACCTCTTTAAAGGCACTGTCTCTAAATACAGTCACATTCTGAGGAACTGGGGGTTAAGGCTTCAACTTATGAATTTTGATGGGACATAGTGCAGGCCAACAGTGTGGTATAATAGTGTAATATCTCACATAATTTCCAGATTTTACAAGTTTAATTGTAGTTTATTTTGATGTATTCTTTTGTAACACTCTTAATTGGCAAATTTGAATGTATATAACATTAAAATAATAGATATTTGTATATATCTATTATTATATATAATATATCTATTTGTATTATGTATATCTATTTGTGGCTTCTGAGTTCTACATTTGGTTTATTTGTAATTGAAATAAGAATACATATATATGTATATAAGTAATATATCTGTATATAATATATAAATATATAATATTAAATTACACATGTATATAAATTAATTCTTACATCTTGAACTTGAGGCAAACAATATCCTGGGCAAAGTCTCAACACTCCATATTTACCTGAATTATCCTCTGTTAATCATAACACAATTCTAAGATGCAAGGTATATCCTTGAGTCTCCACCAGGAAAGTTTGAAGATTTTTTTCAGGTTATATTAGTTCTTTATTGTTGCATAACAAATTACCCCAAATCTTAGGGCTAAAGATGACAAACGTTTGTTATCTCCCACCTTAGCCGGGTAGTTCTGGCTCAGAGTCTTATGAGATTGCGGGAGAGATGTCAGCCAGATCTGCAGTCATCTGCATATCTGACAGGCTGGAGGACCCACTTCCATAACAGCTTTCTCAAGGAGCTCTTGGCTGGATGCCTCATCCTTTGCTGGCTGATGGCGGGAGGCCTAAGTTCCTGCCATATGAACCCCTCTGTAGCTTGAGTGTCATCTCAGCATGTCAGTTAACATCCCCCAGAGAGAATGATCCAAGACAGAGCAGGTAGAAAGCCACATGCCTTTTATGACCTGGTCTTGGGAGTCACACAATATCACTTCCATCATGTTCTATTTGTTAGAAGTGAGTCACTAAGTCCAGCATTACTCAAGGGGAAGGGAATTAAGCTTCAAATTTTAAAGGAAGGAAAATCAAAGGATTTATGGACATATTTTAAAACTACTACACGGTTACTGGGTCAAGATAGTACTAATTTGAAGGATCATCGGATTTATATACTGCAAACCTTGGTATGATAATCCAGAACATGAGATGTTAACATGGTTAAGAAACGTTATACATTATAAAATGAAAAAAATATATAGCCCCCGGAAAAGAGCACTAAGTCACGGTTAGGAACAACATCAATTAACTAGGATGGTTGCTCTCAACCTTAAAATTTGAAATTTTAAGGCTGGAAAGATTTAAAAATAAGTATAAAACATATAAAAGAATCAGAGCAATGTGTTAATATTTTTCATTAAGAAAATAGCTGTGTATATTTGAAATTTGATATACTGTAATGTGTAGTAGTGGCCTATTATAGTCACAACACTTTAACTATAATTTGAAATGTGTATTTAAGAACTAGATTTAGACATAATTTTTGGTGAAATCTTACAGGTAATTCTCAGCAATAAAATAGCTAAGAGAACTTAGGTTTACTGTATTTAAAAATTTAGTTCATTGGGTTTATAAGAGCTATTTAGAATTGAATTCTTTTCCCTTAAATCAGGCAATTGAAGTTTTTAAAGAGCAGATGCTCAGGTGCCTTGATCTTGGACTTCATTGCCTAGAGAATTGTGAGAAATAAATGTTGTTTAAAGCCCCCAGCCTATAATATTTTTGTTAGAGCAGCCCAAACAGACTGACACTGAACAACCTGTAAAATAGACACTGATAATGTAAAATGCTTCCTGGATGTCCGAGGACAGCTTCCTCTACCTTTCAGACCTCTGGCTATTCCCACATAGTTTTTCCATGGCCTCCCAAACCTTCATTCATGTGTTAGTCCAGGCATTCAAGTCAGTGGCACCCACAGGCAGATGTAAGACAATAGAAGAAGGAGAAAATGATTGGTCCAGGCCTGGCTTTTCTGATATAGCAGCTTCTCACTGTGCATGCTACCCCACTTTTGCTGCATGTAATTCGGAGAAGCCAGACCAAGTATCATGCATGCAGAAGCCATTGGGAAGGTAGGATTCCTTATCCACCTGCAGATTGACTTGACTGACATATCCAGGTAGATTGGATACTCCCGTGTCCTAGTTATCATGTGCCTGTTCTCTGCATGGCCCCAAGCTTTTCCCTGTCAAAAGGCAAATGCCTTACTCTAGGGGAAAAGCTCCAAGAATACTTGCTGGAGAGTTTCTCCTAACATAGTCTAAAACCAAGATTCTCATTTTAAGGGCAAGTTTCCTATAACTATGTACATAGGCCTAAAAGATCATTTAAATTCTGTACCTCATACCATCCCAAGAACTCTGAAAAAGTAGAGTTGAAAAACTATGATATTAAGAAAGAACTGTCATGGGTTAAAAAATGGTTCCCCCAAAGATAGCAGGTCCTGATTCCTGGAACCCATAAACGTTACTTTATATGGCAAAGTCTTTGCAGATGTGACTATATGAAGAACGTTGAGGTGGGGAAAGAATCCTGGATTTTATAGGTGGACCCTAAATGCAATTACATGTATCCTTGGAAGAGGGAGGCAGAGGCAGATTTTACTACACACAGAGGAGAAAGCTGTGTGAGGACAGAGCAGAGAGGGAATTGAAGATGCTGGCCTTGAAAATTGGAGTCGTGTGATTCAAGACAAGGCGTACTGGCAGGTACCAGAAATTGAAAAGAGGCAAGAACAGATTCTCCCCTCTAGCTTTTGGAGGGAGGAGGGCCCTGCAGACACTTTGGTTTTGGTCCAGTGAAACTGATTTCTGACTGCTGGCCTCCAGAACTGTGAGAGAATAAATTCCTGCTGTAAGCCATAGTTTGTTGCAAATTTATGATAGCAACCATAAGAAACAAATAAAGTAACTTTGCAACAAAACAGGCTGTATGAGGCCTGAAGTACTTCCAACTAACATGGTGAACATGGGAGTTGTAATTCAAAGGACTATGTGACTCAGAACATATAAAATTATCACCAGGTGGGCCTCAGCACATATTCCCACTGTTTCCTTCCAATGCCTGACGGACAGGTTGTGGCCACTGTCAAATATGAATTACCATTTCAAGTTCATTTTCAGCATGAGAGTAGGTCGGGCAATACTGGACTCCATACTCACACATCTCTGCAGCCAAGGTCTATGTAAAGAAATTCCAGAGATACACCTGCCTTGCCCTGGGCCGGCCAGGCCCTATGAACCCTCAGAAGTGGGGGGTGTAGCAGACCATGTTTGTGCACACATCAATCTCATTGAAAGTCTGCTCTGTGTAATGAGCAAGAAAGTCATAGAAAATGAGGCAAATTATATTACAACCACCACCAAAACAGGGTGCAAATAAAAAATAACTTTTACGATCTCCAAAGTTTAGGAGAGAATAGTCTTGCCCCTAACATTTTGGGACCCTGGACCTTTTCAGTCTAGATTATTTAAAACTAAAATACAAATACAAATAATAATAAGCATCAACATTTTAACTCAAAATTATTAAAGTTGAAATATATTCATTTTTGAAAATATAATTGTCATATTAAATACATTTACAAAAATAAAACTTCACATTCCTTGTGTGCACTGTCCATCAAATTGCTATTGTAAAGGTTGTCAAGCTTCACACATTTGTGTCTCAAATTATATAATGCAATTTTGAGAGCAATTACTCAAAATTTTAATTACTATTATAAAATGTCCATCAGCTGTCATGTGCAATGTTGCAAATACTATTCTAATTAATTCCTAAGTACTTCCTGAAGCACATATTGGAACACTGATTGGAAATGGTACTTTGTTATGCGAGTTATTTATGGCATTCTCGCTGAGAGCAAGGATCTGATAGATTATTTTGACTCCTTGAGTGGAAATCCTTCCTGCACACTGAAGCATTGTCTGTCTTCAACATCATCAGTTTTACAACACACATCTTCATCCCTATCCCTACCAGCAAGGACACAAAGGAAAAGGAATAGAAAAGTGTTTCCCTGGGCCCTGAACAGTGTTATTCACAAGAGGGGCTGTTTAGCATCTAGCAGCATTAAGACTCTGGTCCTAAGTGATGCAGGAGCCCAAGTTCTCTTTCATCCTTTTGTGGGGTTGGAGTGTTTTGTGATTTAGAGCCATCTAAGCCATGAGATGTAGGGCAAGAGTCCTTACTGCCCAGGCCTCAGGGCAATATGGGAAGGGAGTTCCCAAAGTTTTCACTTCTTTGTTGCACACAGCTCTAACCTAGGAGAAAAAGAAGATGCCATGTGGTTACCTCAAATTTCAAAGACCTGCCTTTTGATGCAGCACAATTAACCTCAGAACTACTTTATGAACTAGAAAACCACTGGAGACTTCATAACTTGTCTTTACCTTGCTTGCATTTGTAGTTTGCTGTTCCATACAGAAACCTTCCCTCCTACTGCATCTGACCACACCCAGTTTCCTCAAGTTACATTTAAAATGATAGTGAGAAATGACAGTCCTTGGGGAGACATATTTACAGTTAAATAACTTATAGGAAAAAAAGAATATGTGGTAAAATATGCGGATTTATACACTTCCAGACTGGAGACTGACAGGGTTATCAGAACTCTCATAAACAACAGAGTTACAAGTTGAATACTTGAAAATTTCAAATAACAAAGAGATTCTTAATATTTTACTCCTCTGGACAAATCCTGTGACTTCTTTCAAATCTATTAAAATAGTCCTTTTGAAGTCTGATAATTTTTGAGGATATGATTAACTTTCCCCTCTCCCGATAAGCATCAGCGTGTCTTAGGGACCCTCTCTCTTGCAGATCACAAGACAAATCCTGAAGAGGGTCTTGGACATACTCAGGTATAAAATAAGTTTATAATTTTGGTGTGTTAAAAGCTGGGAGATGGTCCTGGATGAGCGCTTTCCTTCTTTTCTGCAATGCAGTTCTTGGAAATGGAACAAGTCAGTTGCAAATGTCTTAAAAGTTTATTTTATTTTAATTTTTAACAGCTTTATTGAGATATAATTCACAAATCATACAATTCATTCATTTAATGTGCAAAATTAAATGGTTTTTAGTATGTTCACAGAGTTGTGAAACCATCACCAGAATCAGTTTTGGAACATTTTCATCTTCCCCCAAAGAAATCCCTTGCCCAATAGCAATCACTCCCCATTCCCTCCCAACCCACCTCCACCTCTACTTTCTGTCTAGAGATTTTCCTATTCTAACATCTCATATAAATGGTATCATGCAATATGTGTCTTTGAGACTGATTCCTTTCACTTAACATGTTTTCAAGATTCCTCTGTGTTGTAGCACGAGTCAGTGTTCTATTTCTTTTTATTGCTGGATAGTATTCTGTTGTATAGATACATTTATTTCATTTACCCATTCATCAGTTGATGTAAATTTGCCCTGTTTCCTTTTTTTTGCTCTTATGAATAATGCTGCTGTAAACGTTTGTGTACAGTTTTTGTATGGATATATTTAGCAATAGAATTTCTGGGTCAGATGGTATAACTCTATGTTTAAGTTTTGAGGAAGGCTAAACCGCCACATTTTGCATTCCCATCAGCAATGTATGCGGGTTCCAAATTCTTCACCTCCTCTCCAACTCTTGTTATTGTCTTTCTTTTTTTATTATAGCCATCCTAGTGGGTATAAAATATCTCATTGTGGTTTTGATTTGCATTTTCCCTAATTGCTAATGATGTTGATTATCTTTTCATGTGCTAACTGGCCACTTGTATATCTTATTTGGAAAAATATCTGTTCAGATCATTTGCACATTTTAAATTTAGGCTTTTATTACTGCACTGTTAGAGTTCTTTACTGCATGTAAGTCCTTTATCAGATACATGATTTGTAAATATTTCCTCTCATTTTGTGGGGTTATCTTTCACTTTCTTAATTTAACACTTATAGCACAAAATTTTAAAATTTTAATAAAGTTTGTGTGATGGTTAATACTGTATCAACTTAACTGGGCCATGGTGGAGGGGTTGCCCAGATATTTGGTCAAACATTATTTTGGTGTATCTGTGAGAGTATTTTTGGATGACATTAACATTAGCATTAGTAGACTGAGCAAAGCAGATTACCCTCTCTACTGTGAGTGGGCCACATCTATTCAGCTGAAGACCTAAATAGAACAAAAAGGCTGACCCTCCTTTGAGTAAGAGGAACTCTTCTCGCCTGACCATTTGTGCTGGCACATTGGTCTTTCCCTGTCTTTGGACTCAAACTGAAACTTCATTGTTCTGGGGTCTCAGGCCTACAAGCTACTGGACTTGAACTTAAATCATCTGTTCTCCAGGCTCTCCAGTTTGCTGACTGTAGACCTTGGGATTTCTCAGTCTTCCTAATTGCATGAGCCAATTCCTTTCTCTTTCTATATATGTATAGAAATCTCTTTCTATATGTGTATACATCCTGTTGGTTCTGTGTCTCCAGAGAACACAGTCTAATTTATTTCTTTTTTCATTGCTTATGATTTTGATGTCATATCTAAGAAGGCTTTTCCTAACCCAAGCTCATGAAGATTTACTCCTACATTACATTCTAAGACTTTTATAGTTTTAGCTCTTACATTTAGGACCGTGCTCCATTTTGAATTAATTTTTGTGTATGGTGTGAGGAAGGGTTCCAACTTCATTCACTTATATGTGGATATCCAATTCATTGCCCATTGAATTGTCTTGGCACCCTTAAAAATCAATTGACCAGGGGAGGGGGAAGGGTAAGCTGTGACAAAGTGAGAGAGTGACATGGACATATATACACTACCAAATGTAAAATAGATAGCTAGTGGGAAGCAACCGCATAGCACAGGGAGATCAGCTCGGTGCTTTGTGACCACCTAGAGGGGTGGGATAGGGAGGGTGGGAGAGAGGGAGATGCAAGAAGGAAGAGATATGGGAACATATGTATATGTATAACTGATTCACTTTGTTATAAAGCAGAAACTAACACACCATTGTAAAGCAATTATACTCCAATAAAGATGTTAAAAAAAATGTATAGCTATAGGGCATAATAAAGTTACTGTATTCACATTATAAAAAAAAAATCAATTGACCATAAATATAGGTGTTTATTTATTTTGACTTTCTATTCAATTCCAAGAACATGTACGTCTACTGTGACAGTATCACATTTACTTGATCACTATAGTTTTATAATAATTTTTGAAATTGGGAATTGTGAGTGTGATCATTTAATCTTCCACCATTAAGTATGATGTTAGTTGTGATTTTATAGTAGGTGCCCATTATTTAGTTAAGGAAGTTACCTCCTATTCCTAGTTTATTGATTGTTCTTATTATGAGAAATTGTTGGTTTTTGTCAAATGACTTTTCTAGGTCTATGGAGATGATCATGTGGCTTTTGCCCTTTATTCTATTGATACGCTGTATTACATTAACTAATTTTTTGGATGTTACATCAAACTTGCATCTTGGGGAAAGTCTTGTTTCAAAATTCTGAGCCTGTGTTTTTTGACACGAAAATGCTGAAACATATCAGGAATACCAATTACTGTAATAATGTGGTAGAACTTGTTCTATAATGCATGGATTGTTGAGGTTTTCCAGTCTGAAGGTAGGTATACTTTGATAATCCAACTGTGAATAGAGATTCACTTTCCTACTTCTGCTCTCATTCTGATTTTTTCATCCCTGGTATCAATGAGTCTTCAACCCAAATAAAAACACGATCAAAATTAGAAGCCCCAAAGTTAACAAGTGGAAATAACGTGAAAGTTAGATATTGTATTATAGCTTTCTAGGGCTATCGTAACAAAATACCACAAACCAAGGCTTGAATAACAGAAATTTATTGTCTCACAGTTCTGGAGGCTAGAATATTGAGATCAAGGTGTTGGCAGGGTTTGCAGGCTTTGAGGAAGAATCTGTTCCATATCTGTCCTCTAGCTTCTGGTGGTTTGCTTGTCAATTCCTAGGGTTCTTTAGCGTATAGGTACATCACTCTGATCTTTGTGTTGATGTTCATAGGGGCTCCTTGTGTGTGTGGTGTCTGTCTCCAAGT
The DNA here is from genome assembly GCF_028564815.1 of Eubalaena glacialis. Classification (NCBI taxonomy): domain Eukaryota; kingdom Metazoa; phylum Chordata; class Mammalia; order Artiodactyla; family Balaenidae; genus Eubalaena; species Eubalaena glacialis. Next base: position 50,046,063 of record NC_083720.1, read on the forward strand.
TTCCCCTTTTTATAAGGACACCAGTTATATTAGAATACTGCTCATCCTAATGCCTTCATTTTACTTGATCACCACTGTAAAGACCCCATGTTCAAATAAGGTCACGTTCTGAGGATCTGTGCATTAGAACTTCAACATATAAATTTGCGGGAGGACACAGTTGAATCCATAACAGCTACCTTCTGAGAAGTCAATAAAATTGTTTTCTAAAGCTTTCATGTAGAGCCTTAAAATAGGTCCTAAAATAATAAATTTGAAAATGACATCTCCATATTTTTAGTATTTAATTCTTATTCATGGAATAAAGTTGAAATATGACTAATTCTTGTTATTTGAATTTTCTTGTTTGATGCTAGAAACATTCTAGATTAGAACTATCATATATTCTAAAACCCATTATTTTTATGAAGGTAAAGACTTTAATTATGGAATTCTAGGAGGTCAGGCATAGTAGCTGTGGTTTAATTAAATAAGTTTTTTTGGCATTAGGAAAGAAAAGGATGAAAAGAAGTGGAAAAGCAGGAGAGAAGGAGAAATAATAATAGCAGCAGATAGAGGAGAGAAAGAAGAGGAAGAGACAGCAACTCTGATATATTAATTCTTCCCTGGTGATATGACTGTCAGAGACAAATGATATAGAATTACCATAGATTTTAAAGTCAGATTCAAACAAAACTCTAATATTAAAGTCTGTGTTCTTCATGGATAAGGCTTTTAAAATGATATATATATATATTTTCTTTTTTAGATTTTAAGGTGCTGTCAGAAAGGAGTCAAATATTTTGCATCTATTTCCAAGATTTACATATTCAGCTACACTGACATTTACCTAAATGTTTTATCTTCTTCACCCCGTTAAACAAATTATATTTGAGCTTGCAAAGTAGAAATCCAAGTTTAGTAATAAAAGCAGAAACTAAGTAAATACCAAATAACGATGAGACAATTTGTTTGGGAATTTAAAAACTAGGGCAATAGCTTAATATTCTAATTATGAACAATTATATAACTCAGAACATTTTATTGTTTCAATCATGTGTATGTAAACTAATTATATGAACTAATATGCTAAATAAGATTAATTGTGATTTATGGAACATTAATTTAAATGATTGTCCAAAGTATGACATTTTCCAAAGAGTCAATTTCTTTGTATAACACTTTTAAGAAGGGAAAATGTGTTAGACTATGTAAATTTACTTAATTTTAGAATTGTAGTTACTTGAAATGACTTTGAAATAATATATTCCCAAGCTTTGCTTTAAATAGATGCACTGAGGTTTTTTTTTTTTTTTTTTCCTTGTCATTTTTGGGCACTGGCATTATTTGTTCATAATAGAAAATCATACATTTATTTAAAAGAAAACCTCTATTGACAATGACATATTCAGAGGTTCACAAGGATAAGAGTGTTAAGGTCAGCCCTTAGGGCATGCACATTTTGGAATGTATAAATGACTAATTTGCAAATCAATGGGTAAAGTTAGGATATGTACAATACACATATTTAAAAATTATAAACAAAGTAAGATTGTTCCTGAAGATATTCCCCATACTTCTCAGATGTTTAGAAAATAAAATCTGAGGCTTCAGGGCAATAACTCAGGATAATAATAGGGTTATGAACCTTATTATAATTTTTTAAGCTTACAATTTGACTCAAATTTTCAGTGCAATAAATCTTGTAGACCATGAAATTAATTTTTCTTTCTTTTTTTTTTTTTTCCTTCTTGTAGGCATGGAAGAGTGTCCACTTAGAAATTAGTGCTTCTTGCTGGAGAATGGAGGATGAAGGAAGACATATAATGTCAGATGTGTATTAGCTAATTATTTTTTATTTTCACAAAAACATGTTGATGTAAATAGAGCAAGGATGCTTTTCTAGGTTATAGGTTCTGAAGGATCCCCAATCCACTTTTAAGTTATTAGTGCATATATATTGCATGCTTTTTGTCTTAACATTTTATATGACTAAAATCAGCTACTCTAACATTGACATCTGAATTAGGGTACTTGGGTGTGTGTGTGTGTGTGTGTGTGTGTGTGTGTGTGTGTTTTCCATTAATTTCTGCATTTTTTTTGAGAGTTATGTTTTATTCGGCAGACATACTGAGGATTTCAAGCCCAGGAAGCAGCATCTCAAGTAACCCTGAGGAAACTGCTCCGAGGAGGCAAGGGGGGTGATCTAGGATATACCGGAGTTTTGCAACAAAGGGCAGGTAGTAGGACCAAAAGATTACTGTTAATAAAAGAAAACTAGATATCACAAGTTTAGGAATTTAGCGCTTTTCTTTGTAGGGGAAGTTGCAAGAATCTGGGCTCACTGAAATCATTCCTTTGATATATACCTCAGCTATCTGGGGCCAGTATCCTGTGTTTTCACATCCTGAGTTTCCTCAGGGCTCACCATTGGGAGTGGCTGCAGTCTGATGGTTGCCAGATGGCAAGTATTCTTTGTTTCCTTCCTGAGTTCCCTCAGGGCTCACCAGCTCACCATTGGAGGTCTGCAATCACTGATGACTGTGACATCCTTTGTTTACTGATATGGCAGGCAATATTTTATTTCTCAGTTCCTCCTCTTGGTCCAAAATTTGACCAATGTTTGGGAAATATTTCACGACCAAGTTTTGTCCCAGGGTGCTGGGAGGCTCTTCCCAGATCAGGTGAAAATTCTTGTTGCTATCCCCACTCCAGGTGCTAGTTTCTGGATTAGGCCCTGTTGATAATTAAAGATTCTCTGGATCCTCTGTCTTACTAGTCAATTATGATCCAGGAGATATTTTCTCTTGTTGCTTCTTCTCATACCTAGAATCACACTGTTACAATTATTCTATAAAAGTCATAAATGTGATCTATTTCCTCAAGATGTTTAGCCATCATCAATTTTGTTGGAGGTCTGGTTACACACTGGGTACTGTAAGAGACAACAATCTTATAAAATAGAACGTAAGTAGTACAGCTAGTAACATTGACCTAGTCATGGGGCAGTAGAGGGACACAAAGCATAAACAATTTGGAAACAAAGAACAAATTAAAACAATGATTAGTATAACTAGTTGTAATCTGGTTGCAATAAACCATCAAGTCCACAGGAGAGCCAGGTGTATTTGTTTTACCAAAGTGATTTACTCTGGCATCATGAACATGGCTTTCTAAGGTTTGAGTTCCATCTGAAGATTTAGGGACTGTTATGGACTGTATTGTGTCCATAAATCTGTAACCTTCAATGTGACAATATTTGGAGATAGAGACTTTAAAGAGATAATAAAGGTCAAATGAGTTCAAAAGAATGGGGCCCTAATTCAATATGACTGCTCTCTTCATAAGAAGAGAAGGAGACACCAGGTATACATGGGCACAGAATAAAAGCTCTGCGAGCACATAGTAAGGAGATGGCCATCTGCAAGGCAAGGAGAGGTCTCAGAAGAAACCAAATCTGCTGACACTTTGTTCTTGGACTTCTAGCCTCCCTCAGAATGGTGAGGAATAAATTTCTGTTGTTTAAGCCACCTGGTCTGTAATGTTTTGTTACAGCAGCCTTAGCAAATGAATACCAGGATATTTGCAGAATGTGACCATAATGTGATTAGAAACATAGACTCCAGATGACTTATTGCCTGGGTTAAAATTCCCACTTCAGTTCTTACTAACTATGTGAACTTAGGCAAGTTACTTAACCTGTCTATGCTGCTCCTTCATGTTGTGAAAAGTAAATACAATGGTAATATCTGTCTCATGTGGAGTTGTTTAAGAATATGAATGTTATTATATAGAGAGAGATCAGAGTAGTGCCTGGCACATAGTAAGCCCCATGCAAGCGTTCACTATTTTATCTCTCCTTCTTTTCCTTCTCCTCCTCCTCTTCTTGTTCCCTTTCCTTCTTTTTTGTAAGGAATACAAATGTACACAAATAAACTCAAGTAAGGGTGGGAGTTATTGTAAAAGCACAAATCCTATGGACACACACAAAAAAGTTTGATCAGTGTAGTAGGGAGAGACTCTAAGGAAAATTGCCATTCACCAAAGGCTTTCCCCAGTCTATAAATTAACCTAGAATTCTCCTATCAGAGCTTAAAAACAAGCATTGAAAGGCCAAAATGAAGCCCAACTCTTGTTAAAGAAGACAACAGAGTTCGTCCACTCAAAAATGTAACATTCAAAAGGTCCAGTATACAATAAAAAATCCCTAGGCATTCCAAGAAGCAAGAAAATGTAATTCATAAAGAGTCAAAAAGTCAGTCAACAGCAATCAAAGCAGATATGACAGGATGGAATTAGCAGACAACATTAAAACACTAATGTGATTAAGTTCAAGTATTTAAAGGAAAATGTAAACATGAGAAGAGAAATAAAAGATTTAAAAATGAAAAATTTACACAGATGTAGGGAACAAATGTATAGACAACAAAGGGGGAAAGTGGGGGTGGGGGGGTCATGGTGGTGGTGGCGTGACGAATTGGGAGTTTGGGATTGAAATATATACACTAATATGTATAAAATAGATAACTAATAAGAACCTGTTGTATAAAAAAATAAACAAAATTCAAAAAACAAACAAAAAATAAAATAAAAATGAAAAATTTAGAGACGAAAAGTAAAAATCTCTGAAATGAAAATCTCATTTGCCAATTTCTGTGGTATGAATACTCCCACCCTAGCTAATTTCAAACTATCAACTTGGTGTTGCTGAATGCAGAGTTGGGAAGAAATGCACACACTTGGCTCTTGCAAGCTGGCATAAGTCAGCTCCAAGCCCACTACTCTCCTTATCTGTAGAAATTCAAAGTAGATCGTGACAGGAATCTATTCTTTAGAGGAGACTGGCTTGTATTTTTGTTAGGTACCTGGGAATGTCCCCAGTTTCAGACCACTTTAATTTCTTAGCTTTTTTGGAGCATGCAGGTAGTTTTGAATTGGAATCCCAAATCCATTTGAGGTCTGCTTCTGTTAACAGATTCTCAGAAGAAATATCTCCTTAGTTTTTTCCTTCCTTCTCTCGGGGAATCGATGTACTCGATCACCAGTTTCCATTGTCAACCATGGCATTGTTGCTTCTTTTACCTGGATAATATATTCAGTTTGTGAAATGGTTCACCTAATTTACGTGGAAATGATAGGCTGTAAAGGTCTTCTAAACAATTGACATTATACTACCCACATAAAGCCAATTAAAAGAAATTATTGTTTTAACCAACATGAATTTTTATTATTTTTTAGTTTTGCTGGTTGCAGTAGGCATAAAAACAGTCCATTCTGTAACAAATCTCTGCAGTTGATATTTAATTTCCACCACGTTGAAAAAGTTTGAACATTATCTATGGGATGTTCCAATAAACATTTCAGAAAGACAGATTGTGCTTTAGTAAAAGAAATATAAATTAAGGCATTTCAGGAATATTTACTTATCTTTATTTTCATACTATTAGAACAACATTTGGATACAGTGTTTCCCCACTTAAAGAATCATTTATTTTATTTTATTTTTTAATTTTTAATTAATTAATTAATTAATTTTTAAAACATCTTTATTGGAGTATAATTGCTTTACAATGGTGTGTTAGTATCTGCTTTATAACAAAGTGAATCAGCTATACCTATACATATATCCCCATATCTCCTCCCTCTTGCATCTCCCTCCCACCCTCCCTATCCCACCCCTCTAGGTGGTCACAAAGCACTGAGCTGATCTCCCTGTGCAATGCTACTGCTTCCCACTAGCTATCTATTTTACATTTGGTAGTGTATATATGTCCATGCCACTCTCTCACTTCAACCCAGCTTACCCTTTCCACTCCCTGTGTCCTCAAGTCCATTCTCTACGTCTGCGTATTTATTCCGGTCCTGCCGAACCATTTTTTTTAGATTCCATATATATGTGTTAGCATACGGTATTTGTTTTTCTCTTTCTGACTTACTTCACTCTGTGTGACAGACTCTAGGTCCATCCACCTCACTACAAATAACTCAATTTTGTTTCTTTTTATGGCGGAGTAATATTCCATTGTATATATGTGCCACATCTTCTTTATCCATTCATCTGTCGATGGACACTTAGGTTGCTTCCATGTCCTGGCTATTGTAAATAGACCTGCAATGAACATTGTGGTACATGACTCTTTTTGAATTATGGTTTTCTCAGGGTATATACCCAGTAGTGGGATTGCTGGGTCATATGGTAGCTCTATTTTTAGTTTTTTAAGGAAACTCCATACTGTTCTCCATAGTGGCTGTATCAATTTACATTCTCACCAACAGTGCAGGAGGGTTCCCTTTTCTCCACACCCTCTCCAGCATTTATTGTTTGTAGATTTTTTTGATGATGGCCATTTTGACCGGTGTGAGGTAATACCTCACTGTAGTTTTGATTTCCATTTCTCTAATAATTAGTGATGCTGAGCATCCTTTCATGTGTTTGTTGCCAATCTGTATATCTTCTTTGGAGAAATGTCTACTTAGGTCTTCTGCCCACTTTTGGATTAGGTTGTTTGTTTTTTTGATATTGAGCTGCATGAGCTGCTTGTATATTTTGGAGATTACTAGTTTGTCAGTTGCTTTGTATGCAAATATTTTCTCCCATTAGGAGGGTTGTCTTTTCATCTTGTTTATGGTTTCCTTTGCTGGGCAAAAGCTTTTAAGTTTCATTAGGTCCCATTTGTTTATTTTTGTTTTTATTTCCATTACTCTAGGAGGTGGGTCAAAAAGGATCTTGCTGTGATTTATGTCATAGAGTGTTCTGCCTGTGTTTTTCTCTAAGAGTTTTATAGTGTCTGACCTTACATTTAGGTCTTTAATCCATTTTGAGTTTATATTTGTGTATGGTGTTAGGGAGTGTTCTAACCTCATTCTTTTACATGTAGCTGTCCAGTTTTCCCAGCACCACTTATTGAAGAGACTGTCTTTTCCCCATTGTATATTCTTGTCTCCTTTATCAAAATAAGGTGACCATAGGTGCGTGGGTTTATCTCTGGGCTTTCTATCTTGTTCCATTGATCTATGTTTCTGTTTTTGTGCCAGTACCATATTGTCTTGATTACTGTAACTTTGTAGTATAGTGTGAAGTAGGGAGCCTGATTTCTCCAGCTGCATTTTTCTTTCTCAAGATAGCTTAACTATTCGGGGTCTTTTGTGTTTCCATACAAATTGTGAAATTCTTTGTTCTAGTTCTGTGAAAAATGCCATTGGTAGTTTGATAGGGATTGCATTGAATCTGTAGATTGCTTTGGGTAGTGTAATCATTTTCACAATGTTGATTCTTCCAATGCAAGAACATGGTATATCTCTCCATCTGTTTGTATCATCTTTAATTTCTTTCATCAGTGTCTTATAGTTTTCTACATACAGGTCTTTTGTCCCCTTAGGTGGGTTTATTCCTAGGTATTTTATTCTTTTTGTTGCAATGGTAAATGGGAGTGTTTCCTTAATTTCTCTTTCAGATTTTTCATCATTAGTGTATAGGAATGCAAGAGATTTCTGTGCATTAATTTTGTATCCTGCTACTTTATCAAATTCTTTGATTAGCTCGAGTACTTTTCTGGTAGCTTCTTTAGGATTCTCTATGTATAGTATCATGTCATCTGCAAACAGTGACAGTTTTACTTCTTTTCTGATTTGGGTCCCTTTTATTTCTGTTTCTTCTCTGATTGCTGTGGATAAAACTTCCAAAACTATGTTGAATAATAGGTGTGAGAGTGGACATCCTTGTCTTCTTCCTGATCTTAGAGGAAATGGTTTCAGTTTTTCACTGTCGAGAAAGATGTTGGCTCTGGGTTTGTCATATATGGCCTTGATTATGTTGAGGTAATTTCCCTCTATGCCTACTTTCTGGAGGGTTTTTATCATAAATAGGTGTTGAATTTTGTTGAAAGCTTTTTCTGCACCTATTGAGATGATCAAATGGTTTTTCTCCTTCAATTTGTTAATATGGTGTATCTCATTGATTGGTTTGCGTATATTGAAGAATCCTTGCATTCCTGGAATAAACCCCACTTGATCATGGTGTATGATCCTTTTAATGTGCTGTTGGATTCTGTCTGCTAGTATTTTGTTCAGGATTTTTGCATCTATGTTGATCAGTGATATTGACCTGTACTTTTCTTTCTTTGTGACATCTTTGTGTGGTTTTGGTATCAGGGCGATGGTGGCCTCATAGAATGAGTTTGTGAGTGTTCCTCCCTCTGCTATATTTTGGAAGAGTTTGAGAAGGATAGGTGTTAGCTCTTCTCTAAATGTTTGATAGAATTCGCCTGTGAAGCCATCTGGTCCTGGGCTTTTGTTTGTTGGAAGATTTTTAACCACAGTCTCAATTTCAGTGCTTGTGATTGGTCTGTTCATATTTCCTATTTCTTCCTGGTTCAGTCTCAGAAGGTTGTGCTTTTCTAAGAATTTGTCCATTTCTTCCAGGTTGTCCATTTTATTGGCATACTGTTGCTTGTAGTAATCTCTCATGATCCTTTGTATTTCTGCATGTCTGTTGTTACTTCTCCTTTTTCATTTCTAATTCTATTGATTTGAGTCGTCTCCGTTTTTTTCTTGATGAGTCTGGCTAATGGTTTATCAATTTTGTGTATCTTCTCAAAGAACCAGCTTTTACTTTTACTGATCTTTGCTATTGTTTCCTTCATTTCTTTTTCATGTATTTCTGGTCTGATCTTTATGATTTCTTTCCTTCTGCTAACTTCAGGATTTTTTTTGTTCTTCTTTCTCTAATTGCTTTAGGTGTAAGGTTAGGTTGCTTATTTGAGATGTTTCTTGTTTCCTGAGGTAGGATTGTATTGTTATAAACTTCCCTCTTAGCACTGCTTTTGCTGCATCCCATAGTTTTTGGGTCATCATGTTTTCATTGTCATTTGTTTCTAGGTATCTCTTGATTTCCTCTTTGATTTCTTCAGTGATCTCTTCGTTATTTAGTAATGTATTGTTCAGCCTCCATGTGCTTGTATTTTTTTACAGATTTTTTCCTGTAATTGATATCTAGTCTCATAGTGTTGTGGTCAGAAAAGATACTTGATACGATTTCAATTTTCTCAAATTTACCAAGGCTTGATTTGTGATCCAAGTTATGATATATCCTGGAGAATGTTCCATGAGCACTTGAGAAGAAACTGTATTCTGTTGTTTTTGGATGGAATAGCCTATAAATATCAATTAAGTCCATCTTGTTTAATGTACCATTTAAAGCTTGTGTTTCCTTATTTATTTTCATTTTGGATGATCTGTCCATTGGTGAAAGTAGGGTGTTAAAGTCCCCTACTATGATTGTGTTACAGCTGATTTCCCCTTTTATGGCTGTTAGCATTTGCCTTATGTATTGAGGTGCTCCTATGTTCAGTGCATAAATACTTACAATTGTCCTATCTTCTTCTTGGATTGATCCCTTGATCATTATGTAGTGTCCTTCTTTGTCTCTTGTAATAGTCTTTATTTTAAAGCCTATTTTGTCTGATATGAGAATTGCTACTCCAGCTTTCTTTTGATTTCCATTTGCATGGAATATCTTTTTCCTTCCCCTCACTTTCCGTCTGTATGTGTCCCTAGGCCTCAGGTGGGTCTCTTGTAGACGGCATATGTACGGGTCTTGTTTTTGTATCCATTCAGCCAGTCTATGTCTTTTGGTTGGAGCATTTAATCTATTTACATTTAAGGTAGTTATCGATATGTATGTTCTTATTACCATTTTCTTAATTGTTTTGGGTTTGTTCTTGTAGGTCTTTTCCTTCTCTTGTGTTTCCTGCCTAGAGAAGTGTCTTTAGCATTTCTTGTAAAGCTGGTTTGCTGGTGCTGAATTCTCTTAGCTTTTGCTTGTCTGTAAAGATTTTAATTTCTCCGTGGAATCTGAATGAGATCCTTGCTGGGTAGAGTAATCTTGGTTGTAGGTCTTTCCCTTTCATCACTTTAAATATGTCCTGCCACTTCCTTCTGGCTTGCGGAGTTTCTGCTGGAAGATCAGCTGTTAACCTTATGGGGATTCCCTTGTATGTTACTTGTTGTTTTTCGCTTGCTGCTTTTAATATTTTTTCTTTGTATTTAATTTTTGATAATTTGATTAATATGTCTTGGCATGTTTCTCCTTGGATTTATCCTGTATGGGACTCTCTGCACTTCTTGGACTTGATTGACTATTTCCTTTCCCATATTACATAAGTTGTCAACTATAATCTCTTCAAATATTTTTCAGTGCCTTTCTTTTTCTCGTCTTCTTCTGGGACCCCTATAATTTGAATGTTGGTGCATTTAATGTTGTCCCAGAGGTCTTTGAGACTGTTCTCAATTCTTTTCATTCTTTTTTCTTTATCCCGCTCTGTGCTAGTTATTTCCCATATTTTATCTTCCAGGTCACTTATCCGTTCTTCTGCAACAGTTATTCTGCTATTGATCCATTCTAGAGAATTTTTAATTTCATTCATTGTGTTTTCATCACTGTTTGTCTGCTCTTTAGTTCTTCTACTTCCTTCTTAGACGTTTCGTGTATTTTCTCCAATCTATTTCCAAGATTTTGGATCATCTTTACTATCATTACTCTGAATTCTTTTTCAGGTAGACTTTCTATTTCCTCTTCATTTGTTTGGTCTGATGGGTTTTTACCTTGCTCCTTCATCTGCTGTGTGTTTCTCTGTCTTCTCACTTTGCTTAACTTACTGTGTTTGGGGTCTCTTTATCACAGGCTGCAGGTTCATAGTTCCCATTGTTTTTGGTGTCTGCTTCCAGTGGGCAAGCTTGGTTCAGTGGGTTGTTTAAGCTTCCTGGTGGAGGCGACTGGTGCCTGTGTTCTGGTGGATGAGGCTGGATCTTGTCTTTCTGGGGTGCAGGACCATGTCCAGTGGTGTGTTTCAGGGTGTCTGTGACCTTATTATGATTTTAGGCAGCCTCTCTGCTAATGGGTGGGGTTGTGTTCCTGTCTTGCTAGTTGTTTGGCATAGCGTGTCCAGCACTGTAACTTGCTGGTCATTGAGTGGAGCTGGGTCTTAGCATTGAGATGGAGATCTCTGGGAGAGCTTTTGCCGTTTGATATTATGTGGAGCTGGGAGGTCTCTGGTGTACAAATGTCCTGAACTCAGCTCTCCCACCTCAGAGGCAGAGGCCTGACACCCGGCCAGAGCACCAAGACCCTGTCAGCCACACTTTGGGGAAGTCTGAGGTCTTTTGCCATCGTTCAGTAGGTGTTCTGTAGTTGTTCCACATGTAGATGTATTTCTGATGTATTTGTGGGGAGGAAGGTGATCTCCACGTCTTACTTCTCTGCCATCTTGAAGGTCTCTCCCAATCATTTATTTTAAAACTTAAACAAGGTTACGTAGTAGTCCTGAGTTCACTCATAATTGTCCAGATTCTTGGACTGTGGCAGAGATTGTTAGCTGCCCACAAAAATCTGTCCTTCTCTTCATCCATAGTGGAAAGGCATGAATTTGTATTAATCTTTCTAATGGCATAGCATTCCTATTTAAACTATTCATTTTCTTTATGCATTCACCCATCAGTGGACATTTAGGTTGTTTCTATATCTTGGCTATTGTGAGTCATGAGGCAATGAACATGGGAGTGCAGATATCTATATATCAGTGTTTGTCTATCTATATACAATGGAATATTATTCAACCTTAAAAAAGAAGGAAATCCTGGCATCTGGATCAACATGGATGAACCTGGAGAACATTACACTAATTGAAGTGAGCCCAACACAGAAAGACAAGTACTTGCATAATCAGAGTTATATGTGACACCTAACATAGTCAGTATCATGGATGCAGAGAGTAGAATGGTGGTGGCCGGGAGTGAGGTGAAAGGGAAAATGGGGAGAAGTTGGTCAAAGGTTACAAATTTTCAGTTATTCAGGATGAATAAATTCTGGAGGTCTAATGTGTACAGCATGGTGAGAACAGTTATAGATACAGTTAACAGTACTGCATTGGGAACTTGAAATTTCCTAACAGGTAGGTCTTTCACATACTCACCACACACACACACACACACACACACAAAAGAGAGAGAGAGTGAGAGAGAGAAAGAAAGATAAAGTAATGGTGAGGTGATGAATATTTTAATTGGCTTGGTTGTGGTGATTGTTTCACAATGTATACAGATCTCAAAACATTAAGTTGTACACCTTAATTATATACAATCTTTATTTGTCAGTTTTACATCCATAAAGCTGAAAAAAAGAACTCATGCCGTTCTGTGGGGGAAATATGTCATTTTTAGCCCTGTCTACTGACATTTTTAGCCCTGTCTACTGATCTACTGACATGGCCCAGGAGCAAGGTCATTCTGTGATGTGCTCTAGTGCCAAGGAGCATGGGGCCTCTTGGAAAAAAAAGGTTGATTCCATGTCTGGACTGGAAGGTTTTGTGAGAGACTAGAGCATCTAGTTGTGCCAGAAAGCTAGGAAGCCTTCGAAGATTAATGGTGTTATGTCAAAAGACCACAGGAACCAATTTAAAGTGTACTTGAGACAATTTGAGCATCAAAAGGAGGATAATGGCTCTGGTCAACTGACACACATTAAATCTGAAAAACTGTTAATATATAATTTTGTACAAAGGAGAAAAGCTAACAAAATGTCGAGGCTTATTATGCAATCATGTTGCCGTTACTGACTAATTTATTATATTGTTAAAGAGGATAGGGACAAAAAATGTAATTGCTTCTGGTAAATGTATTTTCTGACTCAAAGGGAAGATGAGTAGAATGATATCATAAGTTGTGACCTTAAAGCAGACATGAAATATTCAAATTAAATTGTGTATCTATACATTTATATTAGTAATACATAATACATAATTATGTAATATATGTTATATATGTATATATATTAGTATTTTAAAGAGTTTTATGGTTCTAAGAATGAAAAAAAATGCAAGAGCCGTCAGATCTAAAGGATTTAAAGTTCTGCCTCTCAGGATCGCATCAAGTGCAAAGTCTCTAAGGTTAGAAGGAGAAAGACATTTACTTACCTTGAAGTTTACTAACTCGTGTGACGAACTGTTGGTAGACTGAAGAATTAGGTCTTGTACATAACTTGAATCCCAGAGAGTGAGCTAACTGATCATCTTAGAGTTATGAAATCACTGATGTAGCAAACAAAAATTGTATTCAGCAAATCACGTCAGAGTAACAAATAACATCCTTCTAGCATAAATCTTTTTTAGTAATGTCAGTGGTGGGGTATGATCACTGTTTTCCTTAGTGAAATAATGTTTTTTCAACGTGAGAAAATTTAGAATTAAGTGCAGAAATGTTTATGAAAATCAGACTTTTAGGATTAGTATTTTCATGTTGAGACAGAAACTGTGCCTATCTGATATTGCACATGCTAATAAAAAACGGGAGAATTTGGCCTAATGGAGTGACAATCTTTTAACTAATTTGAAATGGCTATTTAAATACTACAGTTTTATGATTTTAAGAAATAATGATGTACAGTTATATCTCATCTAAGATATTAGGTTCACTTTATAAGCTTTTAAAATTTAATTAATAAGAATTATTTAATACTCAGGAAGTTTCTATTTCTTGAATGAGTCAGTTTAGTATTTAAAAGGGGGAAGCTTGAGGTGATCCAGGCGAAAATGTTCTTCTATCACAGAGTATCATCCCTCTACATTGTCACCCATAGTGTCTTTCTTGACACCTAACTGCCTAACCTACCAATTGGAACCCTGAGTCTTAAAAGGCTACCTACACACAACAGGTTACTTAGTCCTCTCTGTTCACAAGCTCTGGCTGTACCCAGATAAGCTTCCCAAGGTCTTATTCCCCACTCCTTGTCCTCATCCAGTTATTCCACTAAGTGACACACTTGGGGATAATAGAATAACAACAACAACAGACTGCTCTATTTTCCCAAAGAGTCCTACCTCATTGTGTGCTCTGCCCCATTTTTGCCTCTTATAATACTGATAAAACAAGGAAGCCAGTACAGGTGCAACAAAGCATCCCACTGGGTGGGTGGGGGGGAGGTCCCTTACTTACTTAGAAAATGACTATGATTTTTCTATCCTGGGAGTTACAACCATGTCCTGCTTGTTCTATACATGCTCTTTGGAGGGTCCAAAACTTTCCAAATAATATTAATATCAAAAATAACTTGGGAGATTGGGATTGACATATATACACTAATAGGTATAAAATGGATAACTAATAAGAACCTGCTGTATAAAAAAATAAATACAATTCTAAAATTCAAAAAAATAAAATAAAATAACTTGCTCTACAACATGGATGGACCTAGAGATTGTCATACTGAGTGAAGTCAGACAGAAAAAGACAAATATCATATAATATCACTTATACATGGAATCTAAAAATATGGAAGAAATGAACTTATTTACAAAACAGAAATAGAGTCACAAATGTAGAAAACAAACTATGGTTACCAGGGGTGAAAGGAGGGGAGGGATAAATTGGGAGATTGGGATTGACATATACACACTACTATATATAAAGTAGATAACTAATAAGGACCTACTGTATGCCACAGAAAACTCTACTCAGTACTCTGTAATGGCCTATGTGGGAAAAGAATCTAAAAAAGAGTGGATATATGTATATGTATAACTGATTCACTTTACTGTATACCTGAAACTAACACAACATTGTAAATCAACTATGCTTCAATAATAATGAAAAGAAATCACTTGCTTTAGAAGTAGGTTTCTTGCTGGGGATTGTAGACTTAGATCGAGGTTCTCATGTTATAGGATACGATTTCCATATGTATGTGAAATCCTAAATATATCACTTATCAACATAATTTTTCTCCTACCCTCAGCGCTCTGACAAAGTAGAGAAAGGAAACTGTCATGTTAAGGAAAGACCAAGTAACTTCTCAGTGAATGTGGGTGAAAGTGGCCTGCGAACTTCTAGTGATCAGGATGGAGGTGTGAGCTGCAATTCTGCCCGCTGGGGAACTCAGATCGCTGAAATCATCGGGAATGATGCATAAAGGTTCCAGCTCACATTCTGACTGTTTTTCTCTGAAGTGGAGATCGTGGAGGTGTCCTTTACAAAGCCTTTTTCTGACTGTAATCCTTCTCTGCTTGTAGGTGTGCTACCAGGTCAATCATGTTCCACAGCAACGCGGTCTTTCCAGTTGGAGACTGGATCTGTGCAAAGGAATTCTGGGCTAAAAGTACCTTGCGCCTGGGGGGACTGTGTCCTGTGAAAGTCTCCTGACCACCCCTATGGCTGAGCTGTTCTTGGAATAACCCTTATGTATCCACACATCTCGCAAATCTCTCCTACACTGTAAACCAGAGAACTGTGAACTTGAAATCTTTGCTACCTCAAAATGACCACAAGGGGGCTTCCCTGGTGGCGCAGTGGTTGAGAGTCTGCCTGCTGATGCAGGGGACACGGGTTCGAGCCCTGGTCTGGGAAAATCCCACATGCCGCGGAGCAGCTGGGCCCGTGAGCCACAACTACTGAGCCTGCGCGTCTGGAGCCCGTGCTCCGCAACAAGAGAGGCCGCGACAGTGAGAGGCCCGCGCACCGCGATGAAGAGCGGCCCCCGCTTGCCGCAACTGGAGAAAGCCCTCGCACAGAAACGAAGACCCAACACAGCCAAAACTAAATAAATAAATAAATAAAAATTAAAAAAAAAAAAAAAAATGACCACACAAAAAAGAGGTGGGTTTCTTTAAGTCACAGATACCACTTAAATTTGGAAAGTCCAGAAAAGGACTCCGAGTTTTTACCACTTCCTGTCGGCCTCAGACTTAAAATGGGAAAAGGCAAACATCTTGGGGCATTTGTCTCTGGCTGAGGGGAGTCCACAACAAATTCTCAACGATTTGGGAGATGATGGGCAAATAACCTCAGGACCACTGCTGCGAACTAGAAATCCACTTGGTTATTTTGTGGCCGCCAGTAGGAAGGCCCTCCTTCCCTGGCTCTACCGTGTTCACCACCCTCAAGGGGAATTTAGAGATAATGAACAATTACAAGCTTTGGAAAGGCAGATTTATAGCCTGATAAATGTCCAAGTAAAAACTGGCGGGTTTGTTTATCCCGAGAGGGGCATTTGATGTGGAACTCACCCCCTCCACAATCAACAGAAGTTCTCGCCACATGTTCTAAAAGTTAAAAACAGCATTTCAGTTATCAAAGAAATCCTTGATTTTATACATCTCTGCACAAATACTATAATCCCTAGAAAGCCTAAATATTTACCAGATAAATACTGTAAAGACCTCTCAAAGTCCATCTTTTTCTCCCCTGCTGAACATCAAAGTGTTTCATCTTCCCTGTCTGACTGGCAAGAGACCCTTCCTTTCCCTGCTGACCACAAGGCAATGTTCGAGGGGGTCTTCAGACAAAAGTGGAAATCTTCTTTTTTATGCATTGAGCTATAGGCATGTTGTAGTCTTCAGCCACAGGGTGATGAGACCTCTTCTGCCCTCCAGTAATGTAATTCTTATAAGTAGCCACATCTTGTATTCAAATTCTGAGTCTGTGGTTTTCTTTTTTATAGCACTTGTCTACAACAATATTTAATATCCCCTGTTTTCCACCTTCCATCTATTGCCTTCACACTTCCCTCTTGCTTGTAGATGTCACCGCTCAAGCTCTCCCTTTCCAACTCCTTCTCTTGTTATCTCTGGCTCACATAACTTTTTTTCTTCTCCTTCCAGATTTCCCTCCTAGCCTTTGGTTATGGGAATCACCATGAAGTCCTTTCTATCTAACACCATGTCATCCCTTTCTGCCCTTTCCCAGGTTGTTTTTAAACAAAATTCTCAGCTTGAGGTTTTTTGGACCACCCATTTTCAAACAACTTGAACTGCAGACCAATGTAAGAACTGGTTATGGTTAAAACTTCTTAGAAGTGTGTTTCCCCTTTGCTAAAGGGGCACACTTCTGACAGGTAAGTTTCCTTGTAGCTCCCTGAGGATATGGAATGAAAGTTTTACTTCTAGTTTATCCTTATTTTGAGGATATGGGATTCCAGCTTTGGGAGAGAGTATTTCCTATTATTTTCCTTACTTTGGGTGGTCCTGGGCCTAGTTTCCTATACCTGTAAGGCTGTGACAAGTGAAGAATTCATTTTCTAGGGTTCAATGATTGCTCTCCCATGTAAGGCTGGTTCAAGTTCCATTGCTCTCTGGGTGTCCACCTTTCTTTAGTTTTTGGTCGAAGTGTTACTTACTTTCCATCTAGCCCTTTGATGCTTGGAAGATGATTTTAAAAGTCTGTTATCTTGAATTTTCAATTGGTTTCAGAGGAAGCGTCAGTTGGTGACCCTTATTACCTACCTGCCTGCCCAGCCTGCCATATTACCAGAAAGAGTTCATGACAAGATTTTCTGAAGTTCAACTGGACTCCTGTCCTCTAAGAAACCCACCTTGGTTATGAAAAAAAAATTAATAATCTTTTTTTATTCATTGCTGCATTTGGTTTGCCATCGTTTGGTTTGGTGTTTTTGCATATGTGTTCATATGTCAGATTTGTCTATAATTTACTTTACTTGAATCATCCTTGCCTAGTATTTGTGTCAAGTGTTTAGCCTCACAAAATGATTTGGGAATTGTTCCTACTTTTTCTATTCTTTCATAGAATTTGTGTAAGATTGAAATAAAAATTAGATAGATGATTACTGTAAAACTGACATACAGCTTCTTTGTGAACAGATCTTAAATGAGTGATTTTATTTATTGGTTTTAGGATCATTTAGGTTTTCTATTTCTTTTTCAGTCAGCTCTGGTAATTCAATATTTTCTAAAAGTTTGTCTTCTCACTTAAGTTTTAAAATTTGTTGGTTAAGAGTTTTTAAAACCTCATGGTGTTTTCATCCATAATGCATCTGTGGTTGTTTTAAATTTCTAAAGTTATTTATTTGTCCTTTCTCTTTTTCCTGAGCAATCTTTCCAGTGTTTTGTGATTTTTATTAATCTTTTCATATAATTTACTTTTGGCTGAGTTGAATGTCACTACTACATATTTGTTTTCTAGTATATTAATTTCTTTTCCTATCTTTGATATTTTCTTTTTTAAAAAAATCCTTTTGGGTTTATTATAGTCTTTCTTTACTTTCTTATTTTGAATGCTTAAAACCTAATTTTCAAGTTCCTTGTTTTTCTAATATACATACATTTGGGGCTATAAATTTCCATCTAAAAACCACTTTAGCTATATACCTCAACTTGTGATAGTTGGTAGTAGTATTTTAAAATGTTCATTCATTTCCATTTTGATTTATTTTTGTTCTTGTGCATTTTATCTTAATTACATTCTGGTCAACTAATGTGGTTTGACTGGTACTGATTATTAAAAAATATTTGATATTTGCTTTATGATTTAATACATGTAGATTTGTATAAGCATTTCATGTCTTCTCCAGTTGTTAAGTGCAATGTTTTACATGTACCCATTAGATCAAGCTTGCTAACTGTGTTGTTTAAATGTCCTCTATTCATGCAGTTTTTTGTTTTGTTCTGTTTTGTTTTGCCTACTTTAGGCATTGTTGGGGAGGAAACAGTCTTTTTCTTCTACCCATCTTAGTTTCATTGACCAGGGCTCTGTAAATTAGACTAACAAAACACAGATCAACAAGAGAAAAAGAGACAGAAGTTTATTAGCATGTGCATTGTACATACACTTGGGAGCTTTCAGAGATGAATAACTTCAAAGGGTGGTTAGAATTTGGGGTCTATGTACCTAACTTAGTAGGGGAAAAGGAGGGGGAGAAAACTTATGGAAAGGCAAATTACTTTTTGGCAAGATAAAGAGGCCCTTAGGAGAATGGATAGAAAAATATGATAGTTTTATAACATGTCTGTCTGGGTGTGCTTGCGACTTTCTCCCCAAGAAGAGAAGACTAAGAGTTACTCTGGGAAGGGGATTTATGACAATTGAGCTCTTTGGGGAAGCTCTTCTTTTAGGCATACAAGAGACTGAAGAAACTCAAATGCCTTCAGAACAAAATAATTCTTATGTCAAAGTGTCATATTTTAGGGTGGCAAATCCTGATCCTCTTTATAATCAATCATTGAGAGAGATGTCCTAAAATCTCTCACTATGTTGGTGTACTTGTCAATTTTGTAAGGCAGTTGTAAGTCTTCTTTTACATAAAGATTTTATAAATTCTTATTTTTTTCCCAACTACAAGTGTACATAATTGTTATAAAAACTTCAAACAATACAGAAATATATAAAAGTTGAGAGTGACTATCTCCAGTATTTTCACATAATCATTGTTACCATTTTGTGTATAATTTTTCCATAATGTTTTCAAGGTGTGTGCATGTTTGTGTGTATGTATTCCTGGAAAGTGTTGTTATGTTTTAATTGGGAGGCTACATGGGGAAGATGTTTAAAAAGGAATGGCTATTTGCCACCGTTTCATAAAGGTAATTTTAAAACAAACAAATAAAGTGTAATCCAGAAGTCAGCTGGATTCTCCCAGCTCCTTGAGGACTAGATAAATCTAATTTAAACTCAACCTCAAATCCATGTGGAAAACTCTACTTCCTTAGTCTAGATTTCTTTGAATTCCCGGATAGCATATACTCTCATAGCTACTTCTTCCTCTACATTTGTCCACTCTCTGTTTTGTTCTCAGTCAACCTAAGGTAAAACCCAGCTTCTTCCAAAACAACAACAACAGCAACAATAACAACAATCTACTCACACCATTTGTGAGTGCAGTAGGCAAAATTGAAGACTGTGGGTAGTGTAGGTGGATTGGTTATGATACCAACCAGTGTTCTTGGCCTTCCTTAATCAATAGAAATTGATAAGAGGCCAGACAAGAAATTCAGACAAGCCTTTATTTGGGGCCCCTGCTGCAGCAGGGGGGAGTGAAAACAAATAACAGGTTCCCTTGCTCACTCCCCAAGCAGGGGTGAGCTGGTTCCTTATATGAGGTGAAGGTAGGGGCGGGTCAAGGCGTTGGGCTGGAAGGGAGGCTTAGGTGGTTTGCCCACCCCTTTGGTGGTGGTGTGTGCAGGGGGCATGCGGCAGTACCCTGCTTTTGCTCCTGACTCTTCAGAAGTGGCAGTTGGGCTTTTTGGTCTTTTTGTATCTTGTTTTCCAGAATTTGCCCCAACTGTGCATGCATTCAGTTATTTTTAGTCCCTTTTAGTTTCTTTGTATTTTGTTGCTCGGGGAGACATTTGTCCAGGTACAAGCATTTCAGCACTGCAGCAAAGGATCCCAGTTCCTAGGTCCCAGCCTGTCTCAGTTATAGCAGAGATAGTGGAAGGAAACAGAGAAGTTTACATGGCAGAGAAGTGAAAATATCAAATGAAATACCAGATAGTACAACCGTGAGCAAGTTCTTCAGCCTCCCTGCCTCTCCCTCACCTGGCTTCTCTGAGAATTTTTTATCTTGCTAACCTCCCTCTTTCCCTTTATTTCTCTGCCCCAATTTTGCTTCTCATTCCTCTCTCAAACAGTTAAAAATTTTCTCCTCATTTCATGCAGAATTGTTTAACTTTCAGCTCTTTTGAGGCTTGGTCTGGGTCTAACATTCATCCCTTTGATTCTTAATTTGTCACAAGATATTTTCCCAAACAAAGGCAGTTTATTCACGAAGAGGAGTTCTGGAACTAGCTGTTAAGATAGTATACCTTGGGAGGGAGGGGCAAGATGGCGGAAGAGTAAGACGCGGAGATCACCTTCCTTCCCACAGATACAGTAGAAATACATCTACACGTGGAACTGCTCCTACAGAACACCCACTGAACGCTGGCAGAAGACGTCAGACCTCCCAAAAGGCAAGAAAATCCCCACGTACCTGGGTAGGGCAAAAGAAAAAAGAAACAACAGAGACAAAAGAATAGGGACGGGACCTGCACCAGTGGGAGGGAGCTGTGAAGGAGGAAAGGTTTCCACACACTAGGAAGCCCCTTCGCGGGCAGAGACTGCGGGTAGCAGAGGGGGGAAGCTTCGGAGCCACGGAGGAGAGCGCAGCCACAGTGGTGCGGAGGGCAAAGCGGAGAGATTCCCGCACGGAGGATCGGTGCCGAGTAGCACTCACCAGCCCGAGAGGCTTGTCTGCTCAGCCGCCGGGGCGGGCGGGGGCTGGGAGCTGGGGCTCGGGCTTCGGTGCTAGCCGGGAGGGAGTCCGGGAAAAAGACTGCAGCTGCCGAAGAGGCAAGAGACTTTTTCTTGCCTCTTTGTTTCGCGGCGCGCAAGGAGAGGGGATTCAGAGCGCCGCCTAAACGAGCTCCAGAGACGGGCGCGAGCCGCGGCTATCAGCGCCGATCCCACAGCAACAGGGGCACAGAGGGAAAAACGGAGAGATTCCTGCACAGAGGCTCGGCGCCGAGCAGCACTCACCAGCCCGAGAGGCTTGTCTGCTCACCCGCCGGGCCGGGCGGGGGCTGGGAGCTGAGGCGCGGGCTTCGGTCGGATCGCAGGGAGAGGACTGGGGTTGGCGGCATGAACACAGCCTGAAGGGGCTAGCGCACCACAACTAGCCGGGAGGGTGCACGAGAAAAAGTCTGCAGCTGCCGAGGAGGCAGGAGACTTTTTCTTGCCTCTTTGTTTCGCGGCGTGCAAGGAGAGGGGATTCAGAGCGCCGCTTAGGCGAACTCCAGAGACGGGTGCGAGCCGCGGCTATCAGCACGGACCCCAGAGTCGGGGGCGAGCCGCGGCTGTCAGCGCGGACCGCAGAGACGGGCGCGAGCCGCGGTTGTCGGCGCGGACCCCAGAGGCGGGCGTGGGATGCTAGGGCTGCTGCTGCCGCCGCCGGAACGCCTGTGTGCGGGCGCGGGTCGCTTTCCCCGCCGCCCCTCCCGGGAGCTGGTGCAGCCCGCCGCGGCCAGGCTCCCGTGATCCGGGGACAACTTCCCCGGGAGGGCGCATGGAGCGCCTCAGGCTGCTGCAACATCACGCCGGCTTCTGCCGCCTCAGGCTCGCCCCGCCTCCTCCGTACCGCTCCCTCCCCCGGGCCTGACTGAGCCAGAGCCCCCAAATCAGCTGCTCCTTTAACCCCGTTCTGTCTGGGCAGGGAACAGACGCCCTCAGGCGACCTACATGCAGAGGCGGGTCCAAATCCAAAACTGAACCCCGGGAGCTGTACGAACAAAGAAGAGAAAGGGAAATCTCTCCCAGCAGCCTCAGAAGCAGCGGATTAAAGCTCCACAAACAACCTGATGTGCCTGCATCTGTCGAATACCTGAAGAGACAACGAATCATCCCAAATTTAGGAGGTGGACTTTGGGAGCAGGATATATTAATTTTTCCCCTTTTCCTTTTTTTGTGAGTGTATATGTGTATGCTTCTGGGTGAGATTTTGCCTGTATAGCTTTGCTCTCACCGTTAGTCCTAGGGTTAGGTCCGTCCATTTTTTGTTTTTTGTTTTTTTTTAACTTAAAAAAATTTTTTTTCCCTAATAAATGTTTTCTTAATAATTTTTTCCTTATTTTCTATTTTTAAAAAATTAAAAAAAATTTTTTAATAAGTTTTTTCATATTTTTTATTTTAAAAAATTAAAAATTTTTTTCTTAATAAATTTTTTCTTAATTTTTTTCTTATTTCTTATTATAAAAAATTAATAAATCTATTTTTAAAAATTAAAAAAAAATTTTTCTTAATAAATTTATTCTTAATAATTTTTTTCTTATTTTTTATTATAATAGCTTTATTTTATTTTATTTTATCCTCTTTCTTTCTTTCTTTCTATTTTTTTCTCCCTTTTATTCTGAGCCATGTGGATGAAAGGCTCTTGGTGCTCCAGCCAGGCATCAGGGCTGTGCCTCTGAGGTGGGAGAGCCAACTTCAGGACACTGGTCCACAAGAGACCTCCCAGCTCCACATAATACCAAATGGCAAAAATCTCTCAGAGATATCCATCTCAACATCAAGACCCAGCTTCACTCAACGACCAGCAAGCTACATTGCTGGACACCCTATGCCAAACAACTAGCAAGACAGGAACATAGCCCCATCCATTAACAGAGAGGCTGCCTAAAATAATAATAAATCCACAGACACCCCAAAACACACCACCAGATGTGGACGGGCCCACCAGAAAGACAAGATCCAGCCTCATCCACCAGAACACAGGCACTAGTTCCCTCCACCAGGAAACCTACACAACCCACTGAACCAACCTTAGCCACTGGGGACAGATACCAAAAACAACGGGAACTACGAACCTGCAGCCTGTGAAAAGGAGACCCCAAACACAGTAAGATAAGCAAAATGAGAAGACAGAAAAACACACAGCAGACGAAGGAGCAGGGTCAAAACACACCAAACCTAACAAATGAAGAGGAAATAGGTAGTCTACCTGAAAAAGAATTCAGAATAATGATAGTAAGGATGATCCAAAATCTTGGAAATAGAATAGACAAAATGCAAGAAACATTTAACAAGGACGTAGAAGAACTAAAGAGGAACCAAGCAACGATGAAAAGCACAATAAATGAAATTAAAAATACTCTAGATAGGATCAATAGCAGAATAACTGAGGCAGAAGAACGGATAAGTGACCTGGAAGATAAAATGGTGGAAATAACTACTGCAGAGCAGAATAAAGAAAAAAGAATGAAAGGAACTGAGGACAGTCTCAGAGACCTCTGGGACAACATTAAACGCACCAACATTCGAATTATAGGGGTCCCAGAAGAAGAAGAGAAAAAGAAAGGGACTGAGAAAATATTTGAAGAGATTA
Source organism: Eubalaena glacialis (assembly GCF_028564815.1). Taxonomy (NCBI): domain Eukaryota; kingdom Metazoa; phylum Chordata; class Mammalia; order Artiodactyla; family Balaenidae; genus Eubalaena; species Eubalaena glacialis. The sequence continues at coordinate 50,069,677 of NC_083720.1, forward strand.
TAGTTGAAAACTTCCCTAATATGGGAAAGGAAATAGTTAATCAAGTCCTGGAAGCACAGAGAGTCCCATACAGGATAAATCCAAGGAGAAACACACCAAGACACATATTAATCAAACTATCAAAAATTAAATATAAAGAAAACATATTAAAAGCAGCAAGGGGAAAACAACAAGTAACACACAAGGGCATCCCCATAAGGTTAACAGCTGATCTTTCAGCAGAAACTCTGCAAGCCAGAAGGGAGTGGCAGGATATACTTAAAGTGATGAAGGAGAAAAACCTACAACCAAGATTACTCTACCCAGCAAGGATCTCATTCAGATTTGATGGAGAAATTAAAACCTTTACAGACAAGCAAAAGCTGAGAGAGTTCAGCACCACCAAACCAGCTTTACAACAAATGCTAAAGGAACTTCTCTAGGCAAGAAACACAAGAGAAGGAAAACACCTACAATAACAAACCCAAAACATTTAAGAAAATGGGCATAGGAACATACATATCGATAATTACCTTAAATGTAAATGGATTAAATGCTCCCACCAAAAGACACAGACTGGCTGAATGGATACAAAAACAAGACCCATATATATGCTGTCTACAAGAGACCCACTTCAGACCTAGAGACACATACAGACTGAAAGTGAGGGGATGGAAAAAGATATTCCATGCAAATGGCAATCAAAAGAAAGCTGGAGTAGCAATTCTCATATCAGACAAAATAGACTTTAAAATAAAGACTATTACAAGAGACAAAGAAGGACACTATATAATGATCAAGGGATCGATCCAAGAGGAAGGTATAACAATTGTAAATATTTATGCACCCAACATAGGAGCACCTCAATACATAAGGCAAATACTAACAGCCATAAAAGGGGAAATCGACAGTAACACAATCATAGTAGGGGACTTTAACACCCCACTTTCACCAATGGACAGATCATCCAAAATGAAAATAAATAAGGAAACACAAGCTTTAAATGATACATTAAACAAGATGGACTTAATTGATATTTATAGGACATTCCACCCAAAAACAACAGAATACACATTTTTCTCAAGTGCTCATGGAACATTCTCCAGGATAGATCATATCTTGGGTCACAAATCAAGCCTTGGTAAATTTAAAAAAATTGAAATTGTATCAAGTATCTTTTCCGACCACAACGCTATGAGACTAGATATCAATTACAAGAAAAGATCTGTAAAAAATACAAACACATGGAGGCTACACAATACACTACTTAATAACGAAGTGATCACTGAAGAAATCAAAGGGGAAATCAAAAAATACCTAGAAACAAATGACAATGGAGACACGACGACCCAAAACCTATGGGATGCAGCAAAAGCAGTTCTAAGAGGGAAGTTTATAGCAATACAAGCCTACATCAAGAAACAGGAAACATCTCGAATAAACAACCTAACCTTGCACCTAAAGCAATTAGAGAAAGAAGAACAAAAAAAACCCAAAGCTAGCAGAAGGAAAGAAATCATAAAGATCAGATCAGAAATAAATGAAAAAGAAATGAAGGAAACAATAGCAAAAATCAATGAAACTAAAAGCTGGTTCTTTGAGAAGATAAACAAAATTGATAAACCATTAGCCAGACTCATCAAGAGAAAAAGGGAGAAGACTCAAATCAATAGAATTAGAAATGAAAAAGGAGAAGTAACCACTGACACTGCAGAAATACAAACAATCATGAGAGATTACTACAAGCAACTCTATGCCAATGAAATGGACAACCTGGAAGAAATGGACAGATTCTTAGAAATGCACAACCTGCCGAGACTGAACCAGGAAGAAATAGAAAATATGAACAGACCAATCACAAGCACTGAAATTGAAACTGTGATTAAAAATCTTCCAACACACAAAAGCCCAGGACCAGATGGCTTCACAGGCGAATTCTATCAAACATTTAGAGAAGAGCTAACACCTATCCTTCTCAAACTCTTCCAAAATATTGCAGAGGGAGGAACACTCCCCAACTCATTCTACGAGGCCAGCATCACCCTGATACCAAAACCAGACAAAGATGTCACAAAGAAAGAAAACTACAGGCCAATATCACTGATGAACATAGATGCAAAAATCCTCAACAAAATACTAGCAAACAGAATCCAACAACACATTAAAAAGATTATACACCATGATCAAGTGGGGTTTATTCCAGGAATGCAAGGATTCTTCAATATACGCAAATCAATCAACGTGATACATCATATTAACAAATTGAAGGAGAAAAACCATATGATCATCTCAATAGATGCAGAGAAAGCTTTTGACAAAATTCAACACCCATTTATGATAAAAATCCTCCAGAAAGTAGGCATAGAGGGAACTTTCCTCAACATAATAAAGGCCATATATGACAAACCCACAGCCAACATTTTCCTCAATGGTGAAAAACTGAAACCATTTCCACTAAGATCAGGAACAAGACAAGGTTGCCCACTGTCACCACTATTATTCAACGTAGTTTTGGAAGTGTTAGCCACAGCAATCAGAGAAGAAAAAGAAATAAAAGGAATCCAAATAGGAAAAGAAGAATTAAAGCTGTCACTGTTTGCAGATGACATGATACTATACATAGAGAATCCTAAAGATGCTACCAGAAAACTACTAGAGCTAATCAATGAATTTGGTAAAGTAGCAGGATACAAAATTAATGCACAGAAATCTCTTGCATTCCTATATACTAATGATGAAAAATCTGAAAGTGAAATTAAGAAAACACTCCTGTTTACCATTGCAAGAAAAAGAATAAAACATCTAGGAATAAACCTACCTAAGGAGACAAAAGACCTGTATGCAGAAAATTATAAGACACTGGTGAAAGAAATTAAAGATGATACAAATAGATGGAGAGATATACCATGTTCTTGGAGTGGAAGAATCAACATTGTGAAAATGACTCTGCTACCCAAAGCAATCTACAGGTTCAATGCAATCCCTATCAAACTACCACTGGCATTTTTCACAGAACTAGAACAAAAAATTTCACAATTTGTATGGAAACACAAAAGACCCCGAATAGCCAAAGCAATCTTGAGAACGAAAAATGGAGCTGGAGGAATCAGGCTCCCTGACTTCAGACTATATTACAAAGCTACAGTAATCAAGACAGTTTGGTACTGGCACAAAAACAGAAATATAGATCAATGGAACAGGATAGAAAGCCCAGAGATAAGCCCACGCACATATGGTCACCTTATCTTTGATAAAGGAGGCCAGCATATACAGTGGAGAAAAGACAGCCTCTTCAATAAGTGGTGCTGGGAAAATTGGACAGGTACATGTAAACGTATGAAATTAGAACACTCCCTGACACCATACACAAAAATAAACTCAAAATGGATTAAAGACCTAAGTGTAAGGCCAGACACTATCAAACTCTTAGAGGAAAACATAGGCAGAACACTCTATGACATAAATCACAGCAAGATCCTTTTTGACCCAGCTCCTAGAGAAATGGAAATAAAAACACAAATAAACAAATGGGACCTAATGAAACTTAAAAGCTTTTGCACAGCAAAGGAAACAAGACGAAAAGACAACCCTCAGAATGGGAGAAACTATTTGCAAATGAAGCAACTGACAAAGGATTAATCTCCAAGATTTACAAGCAGCTCATGCAGCTCAATAACAAAAAAACAAACAACCCAATCCAAAAATGGGCAGAAGACCTAAATAGACATTTCTCCAAAGAAGAGATACAGATTGCCAACAGACACATGAAAGAATGCTCAACATCATTAATCATTAGAGAAATGCAAATCAAAACTACAATGAGGTATCATCTCACACCGGTCAGAATGGCCATCATCAAAAAATCTAGAAACAATAAATGCTGGAGAGGGTGTGGAGAAAAGGGAACCCTCTTGCACTGTTGGTGGGAATGTAAATTGATACAGCCACTATGGAGAACAGTATGGAGGTTCCTTAAAAAACTAAAAATAGAACTACCATACGACCCAGCAATCCCACTACTGGGCATATACCCTGAGAAAACCATAATTCAGAAAGAGTCATGTACCAAAATATTCATTGCAGCTCTGTTTACAATCGCCAGGACATGGAAGCAACCTAGGTGTCCATCATCGGATGAATGGATAAAGAAGATGTGGCACATATATACAATGGAATATTACTCAGCCATAAAAAGAAATGAAATGGAGGTATTTGTAATGAGGTGGATGGAGTTAGAGTCTGCCATACAGAGTGAAGTATGTCAGAAAGAGAAAAAGAAATACAGTATGCTAACACATATATATGGAATCTAAGGGAAAAAACATAAGGTCATGAAGAACCTAGTGGCAAGATGGGAATAAAGACACAGACCTACTAGAGAATGGACTTGAGGATATGGGGAGGTGGAGGGGTGAGATGTGACAGGGTGAGAGAGTGTCATGGACATATATACACTACCAAATGTAAAATAGATAGCTAGTGGGAAGCAGCCGCATAGCACAGGGAGATCAGCTCGGTGCTTTGTGACCACCTAGAGGGGTGGGATAGGGAGGGTGGGAGGGAGGGAGATGCAAGAGGGAAGAGATATGGGAACATATGTATATGTATAACTGATTCACTTTGTTATAAAGCAGAAAGTAACACACCATTGTAAAGCAATTATACTTCAATAAAGATGTTAAAAAAAAAAAAAAGATAGTATACCTTTTCAACTTCTTTGCAGAAGGAGGAATTTACTCTCAGAATAAAGAGAAGTTCTTTATTTCAGCAAGTTATTTATTTCAAATAAATTTAACTTTATGATAACCTCATGATGCAATCCTTCTCTAACTATGAGGACAAAGTGGCAAAAATTTCACAATAGACTAAAATCACTTATTCATTCAAACATTTGTTCATCAAAATATATTGAACACCTCCAATCTGTTGGGCATTGTTCTTTCATAGGTCTGAGTGAACCACTGGGATAAGCCACCTGTAAAGCTTGCTTACCACTATGACCTTGCACCTCAGAGCATGTGGTGCTCTGTTGGAGAAGGATCTATCTCTTGGAAAATATAAGACTTCGGCATGCAGATAATAGAACCACATCCAGATAATAGAAATAACATCAGGCTGAGGATAGGAAGCAAGAGGATGGAAACATTCCCGTATTTGGGGGGGATCTTTTAATATTTATACTGCTAAGCTATATTATTTCTGGCTATTTTTTACCAAGGACTATATGCAATATGGGGGTATATTTGCTGCTAGAGGGAAAAGCTTTGAATGATCATGACTGTTTTCTTATTGTGATGCTAGCCATTCAAAATTATTTTCCCCTTATTTTGATATGTTATAGCCCATTTGCTTAGAAGTGATGTCGATAGGGTGGATATTCTTTATGTCTTGGGGGTGAAAGATAATGAAAGGAGAAGTATAGGAGAGTTAATGAATGGAGAAGGATTCAGAGAAGTAATAAAGAGAGAGAGGAGAGTAAGAGAAAATAATAGATGTGATTGGGAAGAGAAAGGTAATTAAGAAACTGAAGAGTGAAAGGGCTCTTTCCAAAGTATGCTGCTTCCCACAAGGCAGTGTTCCCTCTCTCATCTTGCCCTTCATGTTTGACCATCATGCCCTCATCCCCATGTCATGGTACTCCTATATCAACCTTTTTCCTTTCTCTTGGGCTTATAAATTCCACCGACGGCTTGCACTGCAGACATATTGTAAAGGGCCTGTTGTCTTCTCTGATGTTCTCTTACATTCTATTTCTTGTACAGGCATTTTTGTTTCTTGGTGTCTGGGATCCTTTGACATCTAATACTCTTCAGAGCTGACAAACACTGGAAAATTCAATTTCCTTATTCTCGAAGAACAGGGCTTCCCATTGCATCCATGGAGTCTCATAGTGACCCTTAATTCTGAGTCACGGACCAATTTGTTCCAGAACCACATAGGTTTGCTCAATCACACCTTTTTACTATATTTGGTTGTGGACAGCACTTGGTCCTACAAGGGGAAGGTGAGGTTAAAATTGTGCTAGTGGAAAGGACTCATGAGGGGTTTTCAAATAAGAATAATATGTGACATAATAATGATATGAGGCCAGAAAATTGCTGTATAAGAAAATGTACAAACTCTACAATACAGATTAGGTACTAACATATACCTACAAAGTGATTTCCAATGCATTATCTAATTCAGTTCTCCAAATGTAAGAGTTGTGTTGTGTAAGGATTTGTTTTGCGTTAATTTGGCTAAGTTGGAGCTATGTTTCTAGAATTTTCTTCCCGGTATGTGGCCCCTGCATACGCCACAAGAGATTTAGATTTTATTTTTAATTGTGGTTATAAATACATAACATTAAATTTACTATCTTAAACTTTTTTAAATGGACAGTTCAGCAGTGGTAAGTACAGATCTTCTTCTATTTATGATGGAGTTACATCCCCATAAACCCTATTGTAAGTTGAAAATGTCGTAAGTCGAAAATGCATTGAATACACCTAACCTAATGAACATTCTAGCTTTGCCTAGCATGCCTTAAACGTGCTCAGAACACTTACCTTAGCCTATAGCTGGGCAAAATCATCTAACACAAAGCTTATTTTACAATAAAGTGTTGAATAGCTCATGTACTTTGTTGAAACTGTTTTGAACTGAAAGTACAGTGAAAAACAGAATGGTTGTATGGATACAGTATGGTTAAAAATGTATTGGTTGTTTATCTTCATGATTTCCTGGTAGTCACTACCCAGCACGATGAGAGAGGATAGTAGTGCATATCACCAGCCCAAGGAAAAGATCAAAGTCAAAATTCAAAATATGGTGTCTATTGAATGCATATCACTTTTGCACCATTATAAAGTTGAGAAATCATAAGTCAAACCGTCATAAGTTGGGGATCATATGTATATTCATCTTGTTGTGCAGCAGTTCTCTAGAACTTCCTCAACTTGTGAAACTGAAACTCTATTCTCTTTAAACATTATTCTCACCCCCCCCGCCCAGTCCTTGGCAATTACCTTTCTACTTTCTATTTCTATGAATTCGACTGCTTTAGACATTTCATATGAGTGGAATCATACAGTATTTGTTCTTCTGTGACTGGATTATTTCATGTAGCATAATGTTCTCGATGTTCATCCATGCAGTAGCATGTCATAGGATCTCCTTTTTTTAAGGCTGCATAATGTTTCATTGTATGTATATAATACATTTTCTTTATCCACTCATATGTTGATGGACACTTACGTTGCTTCTACCTCTTGGCTATTGTGAATAGTGCTGTAATGAACATGGGTGTGCAAATATCTCTTTGAGAACTTGCTTTTGATTTTTTTTTTTTTTTTTGGTTATATACCCAGAAGTGGGATTGCTGGATCATATGGTAGTTTTATTTTTAAATTTTTTGAGGAGCTTCTGTACTGTTTTTATAGTAGCCGTACCATTTTACATTCCTAACAGGGCTCGAGGGTTCCAATTCCTCTGTATCATCACCAATATTTGTTGTTTTCTGTTCTTTTGATGGTGGCCATCCTAATGGGTTTGAGGTGATGTACTCATTGTGGTTTTGATTTGTCTACAAAAGAATTTTTGTGTGTGATTTGGAGGGTGAAAGTAAAGTAGCAGTCATAATGTTTTTACACTCGAAGGCCAGTGCAGGTAGGGTTGCCAGTAAAATACAGAATGCCAAATTAAGTTTGAATTTCAGATAAACAAAAATAAATCTTTAGTATAAGTATGTCCCAATACTGCATGGGACATATTTATATTAAAAAGGGATTTGTATGCAATATTTGGCACACATTTATACCTAAAAAGTATTTGCTACTTATCTGAACTTCAAATTTAACTGGGCACTCTGTATTTTTATTTGTTATATATGGCAACACTAAGTGTAGGGCACCCAGCACTGTTGTGGGTCACACACACTGATGAGGATTTGTGGGTTCACCCTCTGGCATGGGAATCAGCCAGATCTGCAGAACCTCTAGCAACTGCCATATCTCTTCCTTCAGTTTTGCTGACTCTTGGACCAGGTGTGTATAAAATTTAGCTCAAGTGTCCATCAATGGATGAATAGATAAAGAAAATGTGTCATATACAGCCAGTGGAATATTTGGCAGCTTTTTAAAAAGTGATGAAGGAAGCAGCTTATCCAGCAGGTTACCCCCATCACTGATGCTGGAGGTGTGAAGACAGTGAAAGACCAGTGTTGGTTCCAGAACATCTTGTGGATTCCTCTCAGCCTCAAAGGTTCTTATATGTCCTTATTTCCTGATTTCATGCTTATCTCCTCTTCTAGACTGCTGAACTTGCTGACTTTGGGCTATAGCAGCAGACACAGAAGGAACAACCTCACTTAGATGGTCTAATCAGCTCCCTCAACTGTATAAGATAAAATCTCTGGAATAAATCATCTGTCTATCTATACACCTATATCTGTATCTGTATCTCTGTCTCTAACTCTATCTCTATCTCCCTCTAGTAATTCTGCTTCTTTGAACAAAACCTGAATGATACAGGCTGAAATGTGTTTATATACATTTTTAGCATATTTTTTAAAAAATTATTAATTAATTAATTTATTTTTGGCTGTGTTGGGTCTTCGTTTCTGTGCTAGGGCTTTCTCTAGTTGTGGCAAGCGGGGGCCACTCTTCATCGCGGTGCACGGGCCTCTCACTATCGCGGCCTCTCTTGTTGCGGAGCACAGGCTCCAGACGCGCAGGCTCAGTAGTTGTGGCTCACGGGCCCAGTTGCTCCACGGCATGTGGGATCTTCCCAGACCAGGGCTTGAACCCGTGTCCCCTGCATTGGCAGGCAGCTTCTCAACCACTGCGCCACCAGGGAAGCCCTATATACATTTTTATGTGAAGACACTGGATCTTAAGATGTTAAGTACCTTGTTCAAGGTTATATAAATAGTGAGTGGCAGAAAGAAGCAATATTTGATTTTGGTCTCTCTACCTCTGAAAACCACCGTCAGACTAATCTATCTTAGGGAATACAGTGGGGCAATCACACATATGTGGAATATTAATTGATTGATGAATGTCACATTCCAAACAAGCAAGGTAATTAATCTAATTCAGCACTAGTGATTAGGTCTCGTTAATACTATATTTAGTAAGTGAGCATCTAATTTCTTCTAAGAGACATAGATAAATGGGAGAAATTTTTAGAAGACCAACCAGAGAGGGATTTAGACGGAGGAAATGTTAATGAAATAATGCAGGCAATGAAGTAGACAGCAAAGAATAGAAGTCCTGGTTGGAGCATAAGGGATAATAACACAGTTCGTAGAACTGGACAGAGAAAAAATTTAAATCCCAGAACACTAACAAAGGATTTTTAAGAGAAGCAGGTTCCTTACACATCATCTGCCACTCTAGAGAGCTGTAAGATGTGCTACCATTCACAAACTAGCAGCTGAACACTCAAGTGCCTTCAATTATTTCAAATAAGTAAAATGGCCAGCCCAAAGACCTGGCCCCATCACTCCCTCATTTCATCAATTCTAAGATGCATTTTGTCTTTTCATGTTTTTTAAAAAATAGACTTAATTTTTAGAGCAGTTTTAGGTTTACAGAAAAGTTGAGGGGAAGGTACAGAGAGTTCCCATATGCCCCCTGCCCCCCACATGCCTAACCTACTTCTCCTCATTCTCCACCAGAGTGGTCCATTTGTTACAAGTGATCAGACAGCATTGTCATATCATAAGCACGCGAAGAGCATAATTTACATTAGGGTTTATTCTTGGTGCTGTACCTTTTATAGAATAGTTTCACTGCCCTAAACTCCTCTGTACTTCATCTGTTCATTCCTCTCTAACCCCTGGCAACCACTGAAACAGGAAACCATGAAATTCTTCTTTATGTTTTGACATCTCAGAAATTAGGACGCGTCTTATTTTAAATTGCACTCTACGTTTCTCAGTGAAATATAAAATAATGGTGCCTCTTGCAATTGGTGATGTCTTATAATATGTAAAGTATAGTAGTTTTGTGATTTGGGGCAAATTAAACTCTCTATGCCTCAATTTCCTTCTCTCTCTTGTATAAGTCTGTTGTGAGGAGTAAAGGAGAAAACCATATGTGTTTAGAGCAGATTAATTATCTGCTGTCACAATGATGCTGTGTACCAGACCACACCAAAACTTGGTGGCTTAAACCAATATCCCTTTATTATTTCAGCATGGTGGTTCTGCTGAGCTGGGCGCCTGGGGTCTCACTCCTGCGTCTGTGGCGCGCTATAGGTGTATTAGGAAATGTTGCTGATCTTGGCTGGGCTCTCTCACACGTCTGGAGTGTTGACTAGGAGAACTCTCTGCATCATGTGTTCATTCGTCTCCTGGCAGCTAACCTGGGCTTGTTCTGGTGGCGGCAGAGTTCCCAGAGCTAGCACAGAACGACGTCTGTCGCATTCTGTGGGACAAAGCATGTCACAAAACAAACCCAGATTCAGAGGCGGAGGAGATTGGTTCCACCTTGTGACAAGAAGAGCTGCAAAGTCACGTCACAACGAGCATGGCTTTGCGGTGGGACTGGGAAATTGGGGCGGTTTTTGGAATCAATCTATGATAGTCAGTGCCTGGCACACAGTGAGTGCTCAATAAATCTTACTTGTTATTATTCTCATCATCATTAATTAATGAGTTGAACTGGTTTAGTCCAACTTGGTTGAAAGAAAGAGCATGGGGTCTACCTTGCGAGTGCTTGGATGCAGCCCAGGCTGCTGACATGCCTGTCAGATTCTCAGGAGCATGAGGTCTTAGAATATAAAAAATGGAAAGATATTCGAGTCCAATTACTCTCACTTCTTTATTTTATTGCGGAGAAAAATGAGCTCAAAGGAGGTGAAATTTTTCAAGAAGGCAGAGCAGAAGGTCTTGGACGTCCAATTCCCACGTCAATGCTCTTTATCATAAAATGCTGATTCCCTTCCACGTATAATGGTGAGGAACAAAAAGTTCTATTTCTTTTAAAATCTACAGCAAAATAAAACTTAGGATAAATATAAAATGTAATAAAATAAGCTTTTAAACATACAATCACAGATATGTATTTGCTCTTTTTACCATTTTAAATGTAAGCTTTTAGTCTGTTAGAACTTGTAAGTTCTTTTTAATGATGTCTAAATATTGTATAAACATTAAAATAATTCTCAGTTTTAATGACAGCTATGTATTTCAAATACATGCAATAAGTAGATTTTTTATTGGACTTCAGTAAAAATGGCAGTACATGAAATTCAGATACACTTTTTTTTTTAAATTAATTAATTAATTAATTTATTGGCTGTGTTGGGTCTTCGTTTCTGTGCAAGGGCCCTCCCCAGCTGCGGCAAGCGGGGGCCACTCCCCACCGCGGTGCGCGGGCCCCCCACCATCGCGGCCCCCCCTGCTGCCGAGCACAGGCTCCAGACGCGCAGGCCCAGCAGCTGTGGCCCACGGGCCCAGTCGCTCCGCGGCGTGTGGGATCCTCCCAGACCGGGGCTCGAACCCGTGTCCCCTGCATCGGCAGGCAGACTCTCAACCACCGCGCCACCAGGGAAGCCCCAGATACACTTTTTTTTTTTTTTTTTTTTTAACAAGTCTTACATCTGCCTTTTCCTTGCCTCTGCTTGGCTTTCACCTGTTTTTTTTTTTAAACATCTTTATTGAAGTATAATTGCTTTACAATAGTGTGTTACTTTCTGCTTTATAACAAAGTGAATCAGTTATACATATACATATGTTCCCATATCTCTTCCCTCTTGCATCTCCCTCCCTCCCACCCTCCCTATCCCACCCCTCTAGGTGGTCACAAAGCACCGAGCTGATCTCCCTGTGCTATGCGGCTGCTTCCCACTAGCTATCTATTTTACATTTGGTAGTGTATATATGTCCATGACACTCTCTCACCCTGTCACATCTCACCCCTCCACTTCCCCATATCCTCAAGTCCATTCTCTAGTAGGTCTGTGTCTTTATTCCCATCTTGCCACTAGGTTCTTCATGACCTTTTTTTTTTTTTTTTTTTTTCCTTAGATTCCATATATATGTGTTAGCATACTGTGTTTCTTTTTCTCTTTCTGACTTACTTCACTCTGTATGACAGACTCTAACTCCATCCACCTCATTACAAATACCTCCATTTCATTTCTTTTTATGGCTGAGTGATATTCCATTGTATATATGTGCCACATCTTCTTTATCCATTCATCCAATGATGGACACCTAGGTTGCTTCCATATCCTGGCTATTGTAAACAGAGCTGCAATGAACATTTTGGTACATGACTCTTTCTGAATTATGGTTTTCTCAGGGTATATGCCCAGTAGTGGGATTGCTGGATCATATGGTAGTTCTATTTTTAGTTTTTTAAGGAACCTCCATACTGTTCTCCATAGTGGCTGCCCAGATACACTTTTAATGGAGCAGGCAAGGATAAATTTTTGTTGGTTTAGAGTTAGAAACAATGAAATGAACCATTTAGTATTTTAATACTTAGTAAACCTGATTTACCATTTCAAAAAACAAAGTCTGTAAGTACACTTAAAATTATTGGACATCAAAGACACTTTGAAAATACTTTTTGTTTAAAAATATATTGGTTTGAAATTCACAAATCCAAGGTAACGTTAAAATGCTCAGCAAAATGCATTTATTACTTTGTCTCCTAATAAAAACCACACACACACTATACTTGTATTTGTATGACTGTGTATATGTTACTTGCTCACATATACTCGAGTGTACATTTATTAGAGTTAATAGGAGAGCATTGGATTTGAATTCAGGAGACTTCTATGTGAAGTTGGCAGTTATAAACCCTGGGTAGTCACATAAATTCCTTGTATGGAGGAGCATATATTTTAAAGATTTCTGTGAAGGAGCTGTGTGGATACAGACAATCAGAAGTTCTTGTCTTTCTACAAGATGTGTGTGTGTGTTTTTTGTCTTAATCTTAAAAAAATTTTTAATTGTAGTAAAATACATATAATACAAAATTTATTATCTTAACTATTTTTAAATGCACTGCTCAGTGACGTTAAGTGCATTCACTTTGCTGGGCTACCATCACCATGATCCATCCACAGAACTCCTGTCATCTTGCAAAACTGGAGTTCTGTACCTATTAAACAATAATTCCTCATTCCCCTTTCCCGCAGGTCCTGACAACTACCATTTTGCCATCTCTATGAATCTGACTATTCTAGACACCTCATAGAAATGGAGTCATACAGTATTTGTCCTTTTGTGACTGGATTATTTCTTTCAGCATAATGTCCTCAGGGTTCATCCATGTAGCATGTGCCAAAAATTCCTCATTTTAAAGGGTGAATAATATTCTATTGCATGTATATACTACATTTTGTTTATCTATCTGTGGACTCTCGGGCTGTTTCCACCTTTTGGCTACTGAGAATAATGCTGCTCTAAACATGAGTGTACTCTACACGATGTTTTTGTCTGTGGCATATTAAAATTATTCAAGCTGATAGTACTCTTAGTCAACATACCCATTTTTCAATTCATTGTGGTGAAACTTCTAATCCATTTTAGCGAATCTAGAAAGGCTTAGACATCTCTCCAAATCAACTGATTCCCCTGTGTGGGGGGGATAATAGTTTATAGAGCACAAACGCAGGCATTAAAAAAATACGCTTTTAAAGAAAGAGATAACTATGTGTAAATGTTACCCTGAATGGTCACACTCGATGAAGAAAACTTCATGTAGTTCCTCCTCGTTGTTGCTAGTATCAGGTTAATGCACTCATTCAAGATCTGTCCTGTCCTGATGAAAGTTCCCTTCCATTTGCTGTCCCTTCCCACACACTTCTCTTATCCTCTCAAGAACATGAGACACTTCTGGATGCTTTTTCATGCTCCCCAGAGCTGAAGAAATCTCGGCGGGTTGACTCAGGTCCTCTCTGCCCAGAAACAGCCTGCCACTGTTTCCGATGCTGTTTCCGATGCAGTGGCACACTGGTGCTGCCACTGGTTGTGGTGGTGACATCTTTGTAAGTGTCACCACCAAAGTGTGCTGCACAGACTGAGGTCCCTTTGTCCTGGGGTTCTCCCTAAACACACCTGTGGTTTCTGTCATGCTTCCTTTCTACTTCCCCAGCCTTGCCTGCCTCACTTCCTTAGAGACATATACCAGCAGTTGACATTATTTTCTTCTCTCAGAAGGACACCTTCATCTACTTATCCAGATTGGATTCTGGTTCCTCCACTACCTATTTTCCAATCTAGTGTTAGACATATAGTTTATGACTCAGTTTCTTTGGAGTGCAACTTTCCATATGTAAAACCCAATTTTTGCAGGTATTTTGAGAGAGAGAGAGAGAAGAAAAAATCCTGACACTCATAAATTAAAAGAACGTAATTTCAAGTGTATTGTTTAAACTATGAGGTTCAGGAGTGAATTCTGGAACTCCAAAGGCAGGATAACTCTTAGTTCCCTATATTCCAGGTAAAATTCCCACCCTCAGACAATGCATATGGTTGACTGAGCAGGGGCAGGGTCAAAGGGAAAAAGGAAAATGAACCCTAGGTTTTCACTCAGGCCAGGAAGACCCACAGATAGCCACGGACGGGGAGGAGCAGAGATGGTGAGAAAGTGTGCAGCTTGGGGGATTTGACCTGGCTGATTGGGACTGGAGGCTGGAAGGCTGACTAATCCAACACTTGGACACAGCTCTTGTCTCTTCAGTACAGTGAGGAAGGAAGTGGGAAGGAGAGCTGATGGGTGTGGGTGTGGAGGGGGAGGGAGGTTGACTACCATGCGTGCTAGTCTATGTCTACACACACTGGGTAAATTACCTGATTAATCCTCAGAACTCCACAAAGCAGTACGAAAGCTGATGTCCAATTTCAAAATAAGGAAAGAAAGGATCTTGGGTTAGAATCTTAAATCCCTAATTAAGGATTCTTATCTTGAAGCAACCTAAGTGTCCACCAACAGATGAATGGATAAAGATGATGTGATATATATATGTATATATGTATATATATATAAAATGGAATATTACTCAGCCATAAAAAAGAATGAAATAATGCCATTTGCAGCAATGTGGATGGACCTAGAGATTATCATACTAAGTGAAGTAAGTCAGACAAAGACAAATATCATATTATATGGCTTATATGTGGAATCTAAAAGAATGATACAAATGACCTTATTTACAAAACAGAAATAGACTCACAGACGTAGAAAACAAACTTATGGTTACCAAAGGGGAAGTGAGGGGGAGGGATAAATTAGGAATTTGTGATTAACAGATACTCACTACTATATATAAAATAACCAACAAGGACCTACTGTATAGGACAGGGAACTATACTCAATATCTTGTAATAACATAATGGAAAAGAATCTGAAAGAGAATATATACATATACACATGTATCTGAATTACTTTGCTGTACACCTGAAACTAACACAACATTGTAAATCAACTATATTTCAATAAAAATTAAAAAATAAAGATAAAAGAAAAAAAAAGAATTCTTATCTTTTATTCATAGCAGGCAGTTCCAACACAGGGTTATTCAGGATCAAACCAAGAAGAAAGTTGGATGCTCCTGATTCTTTAAAATGTGTTTATGGTTTCACTCTATTTGCATCTCTATTTACCTAGAGGACAAACCAAAAGATAGGAAGGGCTGGAGGAAAAAACTTGCAACCTTTATTTGGGGCTAACTGGTGATCATTTGGTGTTACTCGCGGAGTTGCTGCTCACCACGGGTTTCTGTGAAGCTGGAGACCAAAGTCTGGACTCTGGGTCCCAGCTCCTGCCCCTGTAGTCAGGGTGGACTCCCATCTGCCCCCTTCCTCCGGCTTCCTGGTCCTCTGCATCCCTGCTTTGACAGAGGGTTTTAAGGATGGAATTGTTTTCTGGCCATTAGTTCAACAACCAACGTGTGTTTGATATTTTAAGCTAATTTTTTTTTGGCTATCATATAAGGCAATTAACAGTAATGAAGTTAGAATATTTATACACATAAAACTGTATATTCATACTCATGCAAATATCTTTCTACTTTATAATTTTTACACATAATTTGTACTTGTTAAAAATATTTTCACACTACCCTGGAAAAAGAAGTCAAGTCAGATGGTTGTATTAAAGTTGTGGGAGGAGTGACAGGGGGAAGAACAGTAAGGAATTTGAATCAAACCCCTCAGTTAAAAATCTAAGGTCAGCAGCTTGGTGTGTTTGTCCACACTGGTGCCCAAAGACCATGTGTTCTGCTATTAGTCCTGTAAGTTCCTAAGATACTATATATTGGCCCAGTGCTCCTTGAGCAAATTATTTAACCAGACTTTCTAAGTGGGTAAAATATAGACAAAATAGTCCCTAACAGGTAGGGTTGTTTGGAGCTTAAACAAGAAAATCTACATCCGTTGTTAAAATAGTACATGGTTTCGTGAAATATGGGACATGAAGGGTGTGGCTCCTGAGACTAGACTGCCTGTCTTCAAATTCTGGAAATACTACTTACCCTCTGGAAAGACAATTTCTCATAGGAATTTACAATGATTAAATTAGCCAGTCTATGCAAAATGCTTAGAAAATGGCTAACCCATAGTAAATATTTAATAAATGTTAGCTACTACTATTCATACTATTAGCATTGTAATCTACCCCCAGGATGCTTTTGGATCGTTTTTAATACCTATAATCTCTATTATACCATCTACATACTGTTCATAAGGTTCCATTACCAGAAAGTCTTGTAACCTGCCCTGTACAGTGAAAAGATACAATTAGAGAATAAAAAATAATTAGAAGGATTCTTAGTATGCTCATATGTTAATTTCTCTTTATTTAGTTCATTACCTGCAATTAAAAGCATTTTAATCACGTCTCTCAATTTCAAACTTGTCCTTTTGCATTTATGCAAATGCATAATGTCTGTTATTTCTAATAGATATTTGCATTATTTCATTATTTTTTCCTATTTAATTTATTAATGTTCTTCATGAAATTGGTTCATTTCATAGACAGCTCCCCAGAGTTTTATTAGTTGATGATTTCTTTGTTTTTGATAGTTGCTTTTTCATCCTTAGAGAAAGTTTCCTACACTATTAATGGGAGTCTAAACTGATCTTCCAACCTTCCTAGATGCCTAGAAACAAGTTTTTTGTAGAAGGATAGCGATTATAGAATCTTTCTCAATTTTGCTAGTCAGACACCTTGAAGAAATCAATTAGTAGGCAAATTATTAACTAATTGAGCATTTAGAATGCTCTTACTTTGGAAAAATCAATTAGGCCTTTGCCCTTAGTTTTCCAGCATTACTTCATTATTAATTGTTTCAAACAGCAGTTTATCAGCAATGGACCCAGATCAGCTGACAGTTGTTTTTTGTTTGTATTCTGTGCTTAATTGATTAATACAACGAGCTGAAAACCTTTAACATCATTGATCATGTTACGGAAAGCTGAGTAATTGGCTGGCAAAATGCGATTTTTTAAAATTAATGATTCAATGGTTCAAAGGTTCAATTCAGCGGCAGATTGCAGTCAGCAAAAAGAGACGATTTTCAGTATTTCTTCAACATGGATGATCTGAATGATAGGCCCACCTCATTCTCGGAGCCAATACTATTTTTCTGTCTTTGTTAGTGATAATTTCTTGTTCTATATAAAGCCCAGGAGGTCACATTTATTATCTTTTTTTTTGGCTGTGTGGGGTCTTCATTTCTGTGTGAGGGCTTTCTCTAGTTGCGGCGAGCGGGAGCCACTCTTCATCGCAGTGCGCGGGCCGCTCACCATTGCGGCCTCTCTTGCTGCGGAGCACAGGCTCCAGGCGCACAGGCTCCAGACGCACAGGCTCAGCAGTTGTGGCTCACGGGCCCAGCTGCTCCGCGGCACGTGGGATCCTCCCAGACCAGGGCTCGAACCCGTGTCCCCTGCATTGGCAGGCAGATTCTCAACCACTGCGCCACCAGGGAAGCCCCCACATTTATTATCTTAATGACACTATTTTATTACCACTGGGTAAACAGAGTTTTCAACTCAAATTTTGAAGAGATTGCCATTGTTATCAGAGGTACAAAAAGAAGATAAATTTATAGAATGCAATTCCATGCTTTATAATCTTCAGGTGGGGGCAGTGGTGGGAAGTGGGTCTCAGTTCAGTAACCTACTCTTCTAGAAACACTTTCCTGAAACAACTCTCTGCAAACCTCTGGGTCCCTTTCCTCTGCTCCCATGGCTGCCTAGACAAAGTTTTGTCCCTACAGTTATCATCATACTGGGTTTATTTGTATGGCTGCCTCACCAGAGAGACTACAAACCCTTAAAGGTCATTGACTCAACTAAGTGTCTTTGTATCTTTAGTACTACAGTACTCCTGTTTTGGGTATAGAATTGGCACAGAATTGGTTGACCAAATGAAAGGAAAACACACACACACACACACACACACATTCTTTCATTCAGTTAGAGAAATATATTTTGGTTATGTATATAAAATTCATTGTCATCATTATGAAATATCTTTCCTTGACATATAAAACCAAAGTCCCTGCATTTCCAAATTGTCCCCAACAATTCTCAGAGCTCAGCCAGGGTCTTAGGTCAAATGCTGAAAAACATTTTAATCCCCACCCTCTCTGTGTCTCCAAGCACTTGCTGAGCTAAAATTTTAAACCAGTATTCTCCAAAGTGTATTTGGTAGAAAAATACCCCTCAAGATATTTCTAACAAAAAGAAGACCTATGATCAAATAAATTTGGTGAAACACAGCAAATTCATCTCTTTTGGAAATGTACAATAGGCATTAGAATGTGAAAGGTTCTGAGAAGCCCAGTTACAACTTGGTAGAGCCCAAGTTTTTTTGACCTTGAAACTTTTTTTTTTTTGGAACATTCATTAACATCTCTGGGAACTAATAGTCTATAGAGTATGCTTTGAGAAATGCGACTCTAAACAATAACGTGAGTCAGAGAATGTGATTTTGGCTGTGCTTTATATGTAGGAAAAATGTGAGGAAAGTCAGGATCTCAGTGACTGCTCACAGGCATTGTACTCTGCTAGTGTGGCAACTTAAACAACTTTGTTTCACTTTCCATACATTTGTTGCTTTCTTTTCTAGTAATAGTTTTTCATTGCAGAAAACTCAGAAAACAGGTAAAAGTAAAAAGGGGAAAGTCTTTATGGCTGTTTTGTTTAAAGGATTTCATGCTCAAGTAAATTTGGAAAACAGTATGGAGTTTCCTCAAAAAAACTAAAAATAGAACTACCATATGATCCAGCAATTCAACTTCTAGGTATTTATCTGAAAAAAGTGAAAACACTAATTTGAAAAGAAATATGTAACCCTATGTTCATTGCAACCCTATTTATAATAGCCAAGCTATGGAAGCAACCTATATGAATATCTCACATATATATCTATATATATATGTCTCATACATATAATGGAATATTACTCAACCATAAAAAAGAATGGAATTTTGCCATTTGCAGCAACATGGATGAACCTGGAGGGTATTATGCTGAGTGAAATAAGTCAGAAACAGAAAAAGAAATACCATACAATTTCACTTATATGTGGAAACTAAACAACAGAACAAAGGAACAAACAAAACAAAACAGAAACAGAGTCAGATACAGAGAACAAACTGGTGGTCAGCAGAGGGTCTGGAATGGGGGTGGGCAGACGAAATAGGTGAAGGGGATTATGAGGTATAAACTTCCAGCTATAAAATAAATAAGTCAGGGACTTCCCTGGTGGTGCATTGGTTAAGAATCAACCTGCCAATGCAGGGGACATGGGTTTGAGCCCCAGTTTGGGAAGATCCCACGTTCAGCAGAGCAGCTAAGCCCGTGTGACACAGGTACTGGGGCTGTGCTCTAGAGCCTGCAAGCCATAACTACTGAGCCCGTATGCCACAACTACTGAATCCCGTGCACCTAGAGCCCCTGCTCCACAACAAGAGAAGCCACTGCAATGAGAAGCCTGTACACCGCAAAGAAGAGTAGCCCCCGCTTGCCACAACTAGAGAAAGCCTGCGCACATCAACAAAGACCCAACGCAGCCAAAAATGAATAAATAAAAAAATAAATAAATAAATAAATTTATTATAAATAAATAAGTCCTAGGGATGTAATGTACACTTAGGGAATACAGTCAATAACACTGTAACAACTTTGTATGGTGACAGATGGTAACTAGACTTTTTGTGATCATTTCACAATGTATAAAAATATCAAACCACTATGTTGTACACCTGAAACTAATATAATATTGTATGTTAATCATAATTCAATAAAAACTATACTATACCTGAAAAAAATTTGGGAAACTTTGGGTTAAACTAAGTTGGACAGACTTTTCATGCCTTCTCAGAGCCTTACTATGATCAGTAATATAAAAGTTGAACCTATTTACAAAACGGAAATAGGGTCACAGATGTGGAAAACAAACTTACGGTTACCAGGGGGGAAGGGGGAGAGGGATAAATTGGGAGATTGGGATTGACATATTCTTACTACTATATGTAAAATGGATAACTAGTAAGAACCTACTGTATAGCACAGGGAATTCTACTCAATACTCTGTAATGACCTATATGGGAAAAGAATCTAAAAAAGAATGGATATATGTATATGTATAACTGAATCACTTGTTGTACACCTGAAACTAACACAACATTGTAAATAACTATACTCCAATAAAAATTAATTAAAAAAGAAAGTTGGCTCTCCATTGGGGTTGTAGTATACAGCTCTTCCCAATTTTGACCACTAATTTTTAGGCATTTGGGGGGCTAGTGGTGGTTGGGATTCACTATGGATTATGAGGAGACATTTGGAAGGCCTTCAGTGATTGCTGCCCAGTGTCCCTCACTGGACGGAAGAGCATGTGCTCAGGAAGGTCATGGTCTCCAAGAGTTCCACAGTTACACTTGGAATCCATTTCTCAGCTCCCCATAACTTATTACAGCTGTCTTTATCCAAGGGCTCAGGGCACAAGGACCTAGAGAGATTAGAGCTAAAAATAACAAAAATACAATTAATATGCAGTTGGAAAACAATTGCTCAGGCAAATCAACACACACAGATAATGGATTCTGTCCAAAGCTTCATTTTCCAAACTGAGGAACAATAATATGCATATTAACCCAGGTGAATTTCTAAACAGATTTTTGGCAGCCTATGATTAGATAAAGGAGCTCATGCATCCTGAATGCAATTTACATAGTTAAAATTAAGCACCCTCACAAAGGCAAGCACTTAAGTTCAACCAGAACAAATTGTTACTTTCATGGTATATTTTTCTCCATCCTTTTACTTTTAATCTATATGTATCTCTATATTTTAAAGTGGGTTTCTTGTGGACAATGCAGAGTTGGGAAGTGCACAAATTGTTACTTAGAATTTTTCCTACTCACTTTCGTAATTCCAACTAACTTTCAAGTTTAAACATAATTTCATTTTCTTTCCAAAATGTTTATTAAATCTGAGTTTTAACTTAATTGTTGATTGTTCAGGAAGCTAGGGTTGTGGGAGTTTTTAATTTCTTAGAAACAAAATTGAGGAACCTATAAAGAAAACTAAATTACATAACCTTCTTATGTTCTCATGAATTCACAGTTAAGGAAAAATCCTGGTTTACATGCTACTGCAGTTTGTAGACGCAACAGTTGCTGGTAAAATAAAATACAAAGAGATTCCTTAAACAAAAAAATTGTGCACATGATGAAAATATTTCATATTTAAAGGAGAGGAACTTTGTTTCAAAACACATTTAGTGAATAAATAAAAATCTGAACATACGATTTTGGAATGGAAAGAAAAGAGTGCCTCTTAAAATTACAAATTTAAAAGCAAATGAATAGTAAAATTAAAAGGAATTATGGGAAAATGATAATAAATATTTTATTAAGATAATGCTGTTGTACATTGTAAGCATGGTAGTAAGGTATAAGTTTTCAAGAGAAAGGACATCTATGGTGAGAGATGGTAAAGAAGTTATTTTTTAAAACCTGATTTTGAAATAGGAATTATCATTTGCTAAGCACTCACTATACATCAGGCATTAGCTAAATATTTTATGTGAATTTTTTCACCGAGGACTGTCATCAACCCAGAAAAAAAAATTTTCTTCGTTTTACTTTAAACCTGAAACATGAAGTAAAGAACAAACAGCGCAGTAAGGGGAATTAGGATTTAGCACAGTTAGTGACTGGCTCTCATCCATTTTGCCACAAAATGTTCACAGTATTACCATATCACACTGTAGTTTTCCTTTTGCCATCAAAGAGAGAATCAGAATGCTGCATCTGATTCTCTTCAAGGAAGAATTTTCCTTGCCACTGTCATTCAAGACCTTTAATTCTTCATTTCTTAAAAAGACACGTCATCGCTTAGAGTTCCTTTCTTTATGTCATCAATAAAGAACTGGAGAGATAAAGGCTTTTTTATCATGTGAAATTATAATAATTAAAATCATAATAATTCTTTCCATTCTCTACCTAATGCAGCCTGTATGAATGAAATTGGAAAGCATTTTGTGTATAAAAACCGTGTGAAGAATACTACCTTCTGAGGACATAAATCCATACCCGGAGGGTGAAAAGGTCCAGGTGCGGTAGCTTCCAGTGAATGTAGTGGGCACGTGGGGAAGAGTATGTATATTTTGTGTTCTCTTTCTCGTTCTTAAATAAGGAAACAAAGAATTAAAAAATTAAAAAAAGAAACTAACTCAAGTACAAAAAGCAGCGACACTTTTATGCAGTTGTGTTTAATATGTTATCTCTCAATATCCTTGTAATTTGGGGGGGTTCTTGTTCCATAGAACAAGAACCAAAAACTTGTGTGTGTACATAAGCACACAGAGACATGAAACTAAGTACACAAAAGAATCAGAATATAATTATAGATGCCCTTCGTTTAAAACTCACATTTTATATTCATGTTTATGCAGGTGAGGTTTAAAAACACAAAAAAAGCCATTCAATTCAGAATTATGGTTTCCCCAGAAAGTGCAGCATAATTCTAGCTCACATTTATTCATATTTTGATAAAACATATTACCATTTCCAAAACCTCTGGGTACCATAACATATTTAAAAATACCAGCATAATTACCAGGCTGAAAAAGAGTACTAACTAGGCATTTTCCCCATAGAAAACCATTTCATATACCTATTCAGAATTATATATGTAGTCAAGAATTTAATATTGTAAATCTATAAAAGAATGAGTTATCCTTTCTCTGGGAGTCATAACTTTGGGTTTTAGACTCCTATCTAGTGAATATTTCAAACATGGCACCTCATTTATGTAATTTTGGGGTGGGTACTGAATATATAAGCTTTGACAATAAACTGGCTCACCTTCATTTCCTTGAAACCAACACAGAAGTGTGTACCCATTTTAATATGTGTTGTGCTTTCTGCATACAAATGAAGCATTACTAAACAATTCCAACTGCGTTTTAAAAAATCAGCACAGTTCAATGTTTCCCTAATTCTCTGAGTCTGGGGAATATAAATAATCATTTTAATTCTCAGGTAGACACTGAGTTACACAGTAAATTATATCAAGACTAAGAAAATTCCATTTTTTAAAACTCACGTATTCCTTTTATATGAAGAACCTGAGATATGAATGAACTCAAAATTGTATTTAAAGTTATGACTAAAATTAGCTGTAGCACTGAAAATAATTCTTACTATTTTAAGGAAAAAGCTCTTGAGGCCATTTGAAAAAAAAGGGTTATATTGAAGAAGAGAAAGGCAGAGAGAGAGAGATAATTAATAGGATATATGAGAGTTGAATAACTAAATGAGAATATACAGATCTGCCAGAACCCAATGCGGTCAGAATAATATTAATCAAATCTTACTGACTCTTAATTTGAATAATGAGGAAACATTCTTAGCCTGCTTGATCATGTTGGCATTTTAATTAAACTTTCTTGCATCCCAGAGAAAACAATAGTTTTTTTGTTGGAACTCTTTTAGTCTAACTGTTAATAAAAATACTTTTGAAGGCAGTAACCAAGTAGTATAATTGGGGTCTTTATGTATAATAACAAGGCAGAACGTGAGGCCATTGATTCAAAACTTTGTTTTTTGTTTTTTTTTTAAATTGTCTATAAATCTGTAACTACAAGAAACCCGAACAAAGAAATGTAGATTTAATGAGAACAAACTTCCCCCATTTTCAGAGATAATGTTATGGTTATTCTGCTATAGCGTGTACCTAATAGAACAGTTCTGGTCTAGTGGAATAAAGATTTTCAATAAATAAATAGTTGACAATTTAATATACTTATATAGCATACCTTGTGCCAAAGGCACCATTCTGAGTGCTTTAGAAATATTACCTCATTTAATCTTCATAACTACCTTATAATATAGGTACCATTTTTATTCCCATTTTAATGATGAGGACACGGAGGCACAGAAAGGTAAAACACTTTGTCCCAGATTGTATAGGTAACTAGCTGCAGAGCTAGGATTTAAATTAGGTAATCTGATTTCAGAGTCTGTGTGCTCAACCCCTACACCTACATGCCTCTAACACTTTTCTAGATCCCTTTTGCAGGCTCTGTGATTCAGAGCTAGATGAATCTCATCTCATTTCATCCTCAGAGTAATTCTGTAAAGTAAGTATTATTATCCTCATATTACAGATGGGGAAAATGAGGTCCAAGAAAATTAAATAACTTGATCAAGTTTAAATTACTAAGAGGAAGGATATGAACTCATTTCTATCTGACTCTGAAGTATATGCTTTACCCCAAAGTTTTCTGATATCCTGAAGTGGTATTTAAAGATTCAGGAATTTAATTTACCCCCTTAAATTTTTAATTTTTTAATAACATTAAATACTAAACATTTACTGAATCTCTATTAGGGACATATCTGGGTTTTATGGGGCCAGAACCTAATATAATTTTGGAGATCTGCTTTAGGATAAAAAATACAAATTCATACATGTAAAAATTAGATATGTAAGTAACTACTTACCATGAATGAGAAAAAAACCATCGCAAATGATTACAGCATCATTCCTTCATGCAGTCTCTTACTCTGACCTTTGTACTGTCATGCTGGGTGAGTTTGCACAGTGGGTGAAAGGAGAATTTCTTCACTGGAAAGTTAGCAACAGCTTGATTGTAGATGATTGCAAATCACGTAATTATATCTCCCTAAATACAAACGAAAAGGATCCCAAGTCAGCTTTCCCTTAGCTAGATTAAAAAAAAAAAATGCCCATAGCCATTTCAACATTATTTTGTGTTAACAAGCGTATGTGCAATGGGAGAAGTCAAATTAGAGAGGTCGGACCCCACTTTTGCAAATTTCACGAAAGCACATGACCATGAGAACATGTTGCTAGGGCCTCTTCTAGGGCTTTGGAATGTACGTGTGCAAGTGAGGACTTCTGAAGCAAGCCTCCTAGGGGGGCCAGTGGCGCAATGGATAATGTGTCTAACTACGGAGCAGAAGCTTCTGAGGCAAGCTTGCTTAGCTTCACAGTAAATCCAGCATCTTCTGGCATCCACTCTGTTCTGGGCAACGTTCTGCCTCTCAAGAAGTGATGTCCTTGCCGGTCTAAAACAATACTATTAAGCCATCAGCATGAATGTGTGGGCACAGTGGAGTAGGGATGTACGTAGCAAGAGAGAGAAACTGTTCCTCATTCTGTCAGATTATACAGCTCTGGAAAGTTGGAGAAAATTCATAATGAGTTACACCTAAAATTGAGAAAGTAAGTCTTTGTTCTGTGCCTTTTTCCCCTGTTCACAAAGAACATTAGTAGTTAGAATTTGATCTAGATTAAGACAGAAGAAAACAATATTCCAAGATTCTCTTGAAGCCTTCTAGAATTAAGAATAGTGAGCAAGGGTAAAGTGGAAGTTATTGTAAAGGTCCCAATTTCTATGCATAGGAAAAACCTTGTGGAACTGAAATGCTCTGCATAATGGTGAAAAATGTTATCTCCACTGTGGGCTGGCAAGGCTGTGGAGGTTCACTGACTCTGTAAGTAATTTTTTCCTTTATATATAATGATTTGTTGACTTGCTTTGGGGAATACAGAAAGCCATAAAGTGAAAAAAAAAGTTCCCTTTTTCCCAGCCTCATTTCCTTCTTCCCTCAGTATATGTTAGCACTGGTCAACAGTTACCCATGGGAGACAGAAGACCATAGGAAGAGCCAAGAGGTATTATCTCCTGTCTGGTCTAGAATCATCAAAGAAAACAAGACCTATCCTGTTAAAGCAAACACGAGGTTGTTCCACCAAGTGATTCTTGCAGTAGAGGACAGGTTTCTGGGCTCCAGGCATATGGGAACATTTATCTTTTCTCTCCTTACATGTACAGAGCCCTGGGCATGAGTAAAAATGGAGGCCAAAATACCATTGTCTAGTTATTTGAAAGATATAAATCAAATAACAAATCATTAAATAAAATATATAGTATTTCCTACCTTGGAAAAATGTGCCTTCATGATGACAAAAGGGAAAAAAATGTATGTAAAAACTAGGAATTTCAGATGACTGAAAATTGGCAAACTATTAAAGATGACTGATTTTATTATTTTTGCAAATGGCTGGATGTTCTGTTGATGGATCAAAGATTTAAGAATAAATAATGAAGACATATAATTTGTAAAATATATTTATCTTATAAAATGTATTTTTCTTGTCTGCATTTCACTAATTATATTGTTGTAATCAAAATTATACATAATTTGTGTTCTCTTGGCAGTAATGGTCTAAAGTAACTTTCTCTTACTAAGTTAAGTATATAAGCCTCTAAAAAACTTCAGTCATATAATGAAACAGCTACTTCTTTTGTTGGCTTCTGTGTGTATATGAAAAAAATTTTTCCTGTTAATCTATCTTTTGTCGGTTTAATTTGCAGTCCTCATACGCAAACCTAAGAGGGTTGAGGTAGAGTTTTTCCTCCTGGGTGTGTGTTGCACCTTGTCAGTGCTGAGCACCAGTACCTGAATGACAGAGACACTCACTGTTTTAAGTGAAGTAAAATCTGGATTTGGATAATTTTTTTCTTAGAGTTAGTTAATATTTTTTATATCCAAAACTCATTTTTTATTGTGCACAACTTAGTATAATAAAATGCAAGGTTTAGGTGTAAAATTAGATGACTTTTGACAAATGTGTACACTTATTTAACCACCATCTCGTTCAAGATATTGAACATTCCACCACCACAGAATGTCTTTTCTGTCTCTTTTCTAGTCAACCCTTAGAAAAACCAGAGGCAACCACTGTTCCAATTTCTAATGCTGTTGATTCGTTTTCTCTCTTTTAGTGTTTCATAAAAATGAAATCATATGGTGTGTGCTATTTTGTGTCTGGCTTTTTTTGCTCGATGTAATATTTGTGAGGCTAAATCATTTTATTTTGTGTAGTTTGTAGTTGTTTTAATTGCTGAAAAAAATATATTTAAAATATATTTATTGTATTTATTTAACCTTTCTCTTGTTAGTAAACATTTGGTTGTTTCAAGTTTGGGGTTATTGTGAATAAAGCTGCTGTAAACATTCCTATACTATTCATTGTATGGACATGTGATTTCATTTTTCTATGATAAATACCTAGGAGTGGAATTATTTGCTCATAGGGTAGGAGTGTGTTAACTTTATAAGAAACTCCCAAACTGTTTCCCAAAGTGATATCATTTTGGATGAGAGTTCCAATTGCTCCTCATCTTTGCTGACATTTGGAATTTTTATCTGTTTTATTTGGCCATTCTCTTGGGTGTAAATTAGTATTTTATTTTGGTTTTAATGTTTATTTCCTTGATGATAAATGACATTGAGCATCTTATCATGTGCTAATCGGCCATTTGTATATCTTCTTTTGTGATGTGTTTGTTTAGGTTTTTGGCCCACTTAAGAACAATTGACTTAGGGACTTCCCTGGTGGTCCAGCGGTTAAGACTCCGAGCTTCCAGTGCAGAGGGTGTGGGTTCGATCCCTGGTTGGGGAACTATGATCCCTCGGGCCGTGCGGCCAAAAAATTAAAAAACAACAGCAATTGAGTGAGTTGTCTTTTATTCAATAATAATCTGTAGGAATTCTTAATACATATTTTGTACACCAGGCCTTTGTCTGATACAGGTATTGTTCATATTTTCTCCCAGTCTCTGACTTGTCTTTTCATCTTAATGACATTTTATAATAAAGAGAACTTTTACATTCCACTTGACCCATGCGTTCTTTTAGGCATTGTTGTAAGGGTGAGTTTATGCTGTGAAGGGCCCTTGAAAGCAGAGGGCCAGGTCAGCCATCCCTTTTGCCCAGGTCTAAGCCTGAACCGGCTTCTTTATTTATTGACAATTCACAAAGGAGACTCATCCTGCTGTTGGAGCGTCTCTAAACCCTATTCTTGCTGATAATGTGTTTTTCATACTAATAAAAGGTCACATATTATTTGATTGGCCAGAATACGGCAGAGGAAGAAGGAAGGGTCTTTCTTGCTGTGGTAGTTCCATCTGGATATCCCGTATACAGGCAGCCAACGTATTTCAGCTCTGGTACCTGGAGTATCGTTTCTTTACAAAGACCTGCAGTATGTTTGGGGACCCCACACCTGAGTCCTTTTAATAAATAATTTCTTAGTTTCCCCTGGAGCTGTCCTCCCAGAAGGCTCGAGCCTGAGTAATTTGAGGGAGACCTTGTCCTGTCCTCTCTAGCACCTTTTATTCTGAGCACATGAGCCAAATCCTCTGGCATGTCCTTCTTTAGTCAAAACAGTTTCATGTAAATCACCTCCTGGAGACATGGCCACAGGTCCTTTGACGCCTTTGAGCTTCTTTTATATTGATATCTGAGGTCAGAAGGTATGAGTTATGAAAATAAAGAGATAAGGATTAAAACAACAAAAACAACAAAATCCTTGAACCATTCTACTTGCTTTCACACCAACCTCATTGCATTTTTCCGCATGTCTGTACATGTCATCATTTCTCCTGTCTCAAGACATTTGAACAATTTCTACTCCTGTTCTAAAAACTGCTCTCTCTTCTCTTTACTTGGCTATTCCAAACAAGTGTCTTTGGTTTTTATTTTAATATATGTAACATTGACATCAATGCTGAGACATAAGCATAGAGCTTATGAGAAGTGGCATTTTTGGGGGGGCTTAATCATACTGTCTGTAATTGGCTCTTTACTTGTCTAGCAGCCCTGACCAATCACTTGAGTCCAGATACTGATTTACGTTCATGAATAAACTTCCTAGCTAACACCCTGTCATGACTGAGCAGAGTCCCTGAATCAAGCTTCCACCATGGCAAAGGCACTCCTCTCTAATGGGCCCCAGGAAAATCCAACTCCGCACCCTTTGCTATCACTTGTCTGGCTGTTGTGCGCACCCCTCCATGGAAACCCATAACTAGGACTATTCTAAGGTTTCTTCCATCTCCGAGGATGCCTGAAAGTCTCTGTATCTCTTTCATGCCTTAGAGATTTAGGGCACTGTTATTTTCAGGTGGACAGTTAACAGTTGAACAACATATCTGGGCTGGTTCATGTTAAAATTTACCACTGAGAATAGAAAGGGACAACTGATATTAATAGAGCGCCTAATATAGTCATCTGCTCTCCAGGAGCTTTAGGTAACTTTAGTTTCATTCACGAGAATGCTGATAGGACATTAAGTTTTGATGAGGAGAAAAGGGGTAGGAACATTGATAGTTTAAGTAGTGATTAAAAGTGCGAACTCTGGAGTCGGAAGATCAAGGTTCAAACCTTCGTCCCAAACATATAAGCTGCCTGATCATCGGCAAGCTGCTTCAAAACTCTAAGCCTCAGTTTTCTCAGCTCTAAAATGGGGATGACAATAGTATGTACATCTCAGGGTTGTTAGGTGATGTATGACTTAAAAGGTGAAAGGGCCCTAAGAATCGTGCCTGACACATAATAAATATTAGCTATCATTATTATCGTTGATCTGGAGGCTAAGACCTTTGGGGCATGAAAGCTCTAGATTAGATGAGGGGAGGGCTGGAAAGTGGAAGGATGAGTTGGCAAGGTAAGACTCTCTTGAATAACTTTGTATACCTGAAACGCTATCAGTGTGTGTGTGTGTGTGTGTGCCTGTGGGGTGTGTGTATGTGTGTGTGTGTGTGTGTGTGTGCGCGTGTGCATGTTTTGACTGGAGCTGAAGAGAGCAGAGAGGAAAGAAGGTGATCTGAAGTTTGGAGAAGGAAGGGAACAGTAAAGGAAGTCACCTATTTCCCTCCTATTATGTCTGGTTCTTTGATCCCTAATCCCTTTCTGGGGTTTTCTTAGGCAAAGATTCAGAAATTAACAAGCAGGAAGGATTGCGGACACCCATCTTTCTTTTTCTTTTCTTTTTTTTTTTTTTTGGTTGTGTCGCGCAGCTTGTGGGATCTTAGTTCCCTGACCAGAGATTGAACCTGGGCCCTCGGCAGTGAGAGCACGGAGCCCTAACCACTGGGATGCCAGGGAATTCCCCGACACATCTTTCTGCTCCGCTTTCCTGAGAACTTCCAACACGCTGTCGCCCGGCCAGTCTGCACACGCCTCCCCTACCCTCACTCTGACTTGGGTGCTGAGAATTCCAATATCTTGGATTGGGCCTCGGAAACCCTGCTGAAACAGCTCCCTAATTCTGTCAGGATACTGTGGTCTCTGGGTGGACGAGAAGTAGCCTTCTTGCTTTTTGCTTCTCTTTACTGCATCTTAGCCCTGATCACAGGTAGGGGTGTACTTCCTCTGTATCCCCAACTTACAGTCATCAGAGCAGGAGCGGTTGTGTGGGCAGTTTGCAACACAGAGCAGAATTCCAACCCTTTGACAGGAGAATAAGGGGGGAAAATGCCTCATATCACAAACCAGAAGAGGCAAAGGGAAAACTCGCTGGGCAAAGCTAATGGCATGTTGTTGCTCATCTAAGCATCTCAGATATTTGGGAGAAATGAACACATGTATGCAAGCTCCAACGTGCATTAAAGGAGATTCCATTCCTCACTAGCGATGTTTTCTAGCTTTAATCTCTCATTTCACCCCAGATTCCTTTATTCTTATAGTTCTGCTTTCTAGCAACCAATTTATACTTTTTTCTGATAAATGTTCCTTTTTAAGAATAATCTGTCTTTGATGTATAAGCTCAACATTCTTCTAACTTCTAAGAGAATAGAAGCTGTGTAAGACTAAGAGCTGGGGAGAAAAATACAACGTGTTTCCTGCCTGGATCTTGAAATATCAACTCCAACTAGTTGGATTTAAACACTTCTAATTTTTTCTTTTATTCATGACAGTCCCTCACAGAGTTAGTCAGAATTTTAATGTATGTCCATACAGGGTAAAACGGAAAGGACAAAATTTGGAATCCACATTCATACATGGTTTTGCCTAGAGAATGATGAACGTTTAGCTATGCTCAGTGTTCTCCAGGAAAATTTAAATAGAAATATAAAAAGAGATCTGAGAGGACACAGAATAAATTTTTGTGTTGTGCTGATTAAAATTAGAGCACGTTGCAGGGCAAACAGTGGGCTATAATACATCTAGAATTTAAACTAACTTACGGTTTTGTTAATTTTTGGAAGCAGAGCTTGGTCTCACCGTATTTCAGCTTAGAATTCAGAAAAGAATTGTTAAAATCGTTCCCAAATTAATTGTGAGATTTTCTGTTCTTTTCATTTTGAAGGAGTATGCATTGCTTTGTTTGGTTTTCTCTGCAGAGCATACACTGGTAGTCACTGAACTAGCCTGTATATTGAAGATGTTGGGTAAGATGCATAACTTCATTCTGTTCTCATTATGAGAATTTTAGTGGGTTTCATCATTAGAGATAATGATGACTCTGCCTAATTCACTATGGTATAGATTACAGAACAGGGTGGCATTCATTGTTTCATTTAATGATATGCTGCAGTAGTTATATCATAACTACTTTGTGAAAACCTGTGCTTCTACTTGCTTTTCATTAATATGCTTCTGGAATTAATTTTTGCAGTTTATACACACAGTCTAGACTTAGAAAACTGGAGTGAGACACGTTTGCTAGGCTGTGAGACAATCAGGATATGTTCCAGTGATCTTGGTACCGATGTGTTTAGTTTTTCCAGGACACTTGATCATTTGCATTTCATCAGAGACTTCGGATACGTACTTACAGGCGTTCTCTATGGACTCAAGAATAAAATCCTCCAATATTGGCTGTTTAAGGTGAGTCCCCTGTATGATTTGGCAGCTGTGAAGCTATTCACACGTTTTAAAAACTTGATGCAGGTATTTATATATTTCAGAGCTAAAAAGGAAAAAAAAAACTAGGCCTTCTTATCTTCTCTTTCATTCCTTTGACTTTCCATTCTGTGGGCACAAATTAAATTCTGTTTTTACATCTTTAATGATACAAGCATTCAGGGCACAATGAAAAATAAAGGCCTTATTACTTCATAATATGTTTGGAATTGTGCATAACGACGTGGAGTTGATTAGATGGCGACAGTAATCGCAGGACCATAGAGTAGCTGAAATTAGAATTGGAAAATACCCATTGGGTATCATTATCCTTCTTCCTGTCGAGGCAAGATTGTTTTCTGACATGCTGTGTGTGTGTGTGTATGTGTGTGCTTGAGAATTCTCTCTTAGCTACATAAATACACAATTTGATACACTTGTTTAGCAAAATTGTGACAGGAACTGAGCATCAAACCAAATAAGACAGAACTAATAGAGTGTTGAATAAAAGGATAGAAAATAACCACAAAAGTAGCAGTAGCAGCAGGAGGGGTAGTAGTAAATATTTATAGAACACCAACTATAAGCCATCTCTAATATAAATATCAAGCATTCCAATCAGATATTATTATTCCCATTTTATACATGAGGAGATGGTATAAATAAGAATACATGGGGGGGGTGGTGGTGGTGGTGGGATGAATTGGGAGATTGGGATTGACATGTATACACTGATGTGTATAAAATAGATGACTAATGAGATCCTGCTGTATAAAAAAAATAAAATAAAATAAAATTCAAAAAAAAAAGAATTTACTGTATAACATGGGGAACAATATTCAACATTTTGTAATAACATATAGTGGAAAATAACCTGAAAAAAATAATAGATATATATACCTGAATCACTTTACTGTACACCTAAAACTAAAACAATATTGCAAATCAACTATACTTCAATGAAAATGTTCTTAAATTAAAAAAAAAAATACATGATTTAAACAAGGTCAGATGATTTGCAAAAGATCCTACAGCTATAAATAGTGGAGCCCAGATTCAAACTCTGGTCACCCAGCCTGCAAGTTCCTTCCCCCCACTATGGAAGTGAGGGGAAAAGGGATGACTATGGCAGCAATAGGGTTCCTGGGTAGGCCCACAACCTAACGCAGAACAGAGAGTGAGAAAAGAGTGTTGTCGGATGATGTCACCAAGATGGTGGAGTAGGAGACCCCAGCCTCTGTCTTCCCACAAAGAACAATAATTAGACAGCTACCCATGAATGAAAGAGCTCTAGGAGAGCTCTGGAGTCCACTTAAGAAACTTCAGTGTCACAATGGGGCAAAAAACCTGGGAATAGCCACACAAAAAGGGTAGGAAGAACAGTTTCATTTTGCCTGCATCATCCCATCCCCCAGAAGGCACCGTCCAGTGCCAAGAGGGAACTTCCTGGACCAAGAGACTTCCCCTCACCAGGGTGAGCTCCCAGCTTCCCCAGTTTTTTGGGCACTGCCTGAAGGACCCACTTTTGCTTCACCTTCCTCAAAGACTGGCAGCATGAGACATCTAGAGATGCATAGGAACAAGGAAGAGGGTCAGGGGTTACCAGTATCAGTCACAGGGTTTGAGAAACTGCAGCTCCCAGTGGACTGCTCCGCAGAGGACTGCAGCAACCTTCACCACTGGGGACCTCAATAGCCCTTGTGGATCCTCTTTAAATTTCACCCCTGAGGACTCCATCACGGGCTCCAGGGAACTGCTCCACAGAAGACTCCAGCAGCTTTATGCCACTGAGGAGAGCAATGGCCAGCAAAGCCACTGTGGATCCCCTGCAGATTCCATCCCCAAGGGCTCCATGGGTTTTTGCATTTGTGGACTTCAGCTACCTGAGTCCCTCTCTTTCCCCACCTCCTGCCAGAGCACCCCCCCCAGCCAGTGCTGCCAGAGATGCCCTGGGCTCTGGGTCCTGGTATTCACTCTGCTGCAGGCAGCCGGCCTCCGCTCTGTAGCTGTGTGTGTGCACGATGCCAACCCTCACTGCCACTCGTGTGCCCGTGGCTGACCCTACAGCCACACAAGTGCACGTCAGCAGCTCAGATCCCCACCACTGCTCATGAATCAGACTCTGGTCCTGACTCCTGACACAAGCCTTCACGGCCACATGCCTGCAGCCAGAGACTGGCACGCTATCGGCCCTGACCCCTGTCATGGGTACTCACCACTGTGCATGAGCTCAGATCTTGCCCCAATGCTGCTTCTGAGCCCAGATCTGGCCCTGATTCTAGCCACTGGCCTGCACTACCAGTAAAATTGTCTGTTTGCAGATGACATGGCAAATGGCCATTAGGTATATGAAAAGATGCTCAACATCACTAATCATCAGGGAGTAAAATATTAATAAACAGAAACTTCAGTTAAATAGAGTTAGAAGACCTGCAATAGGAAGAAGTAGAGCCCAATAGGAAGAAGAAATTCTCCTCTTCTTTCCTGGCAAGAACTCAGCCACTAAAAAGCCATGAACTCTATTTATTATAGAGTAATAGTAAATAGAATATAGTATGCTATAGACTCCCAACTTCCTTTTCTTTTCTATAAAAGTGTTCTCCTTCCCTTGCCATGTGGGAACTTGCATATGGCTTGCAATTGTTGCAGACCTCCAATTGCCGTTCTCTGCTGATCTTGAATAAACTCATCTTTGCTGGAGAAATACCTGGTGGTCTATTTCTTTTAGGTCAACAAGGGACATGCAAATCAGAAGCGTACTGAGACATCACCTCATACTTGTTAGGATGGCTATCAACAAAAAGTCAAAAGATAACAAGTGTTGGTGAGGATGTGAAGGAAAGGGAATCCTTGCGCATTGCTAGTGGGGATGTAAATTGGTACAGCCAATGGAAAGTAGTATGGAGGTTCCGCAAAAAATTAAAAATAAGACTACCATATGATCCAGCAATCCCATTTCTGGGTGTATATCCAAAGGAAATAAAATCGCAAAAAGATACCTGTCCTCCCATGTTCGTTGCAGCATTATTCATGGTAGACAAGAAACAGAAACAACCTAAGTGTCCATCCACAGATGAATGGATAAAGAAAATATCATGTGTATTATGATATTATTATTAAGACATTATGCTAACTAAAGCAGGTCAGGCACAGAAAGACAAATATTGCATGATTTCACTTATGTGGGGAATCAAAAAAAATGTTGAACTCACAGTAACAGAGAGTAGAATGGTGGTTATCAGAGGCTGGGTGGGAGGTGAAGGAAATGGGGGGTGGGGATGTTGGTCAAAGGCTACAAACTTTCAGTTATAAGTTAAATAAGTTCTGGAGACCTAATGTACAGCATGGTGACTATAGAGTTAACAATAATGCATATTATACTTGAATTTGCTAAGAGTAGGTTCAAGTCTTCACCCCTGCAGACACACACAATGGTAACTACAGGAGGTGATGGATCTATTAATTAGTTTGACTGTGGTAATTATTTCACAATGTATACCTTTACCAAACATCACATCATATACTGTAAATATATACATACTTTTTATTTGTCAAAAATAAATAAATAGAAATTAAAAAAATAAAGTGTGTAGAGTGTAGTCTACTTAACAAAGACTTGTTCCTTGACCAAAGTTGAGTCAGGTTCCTCTGAGTCCTCTTTTTGACTTGACTCTGACCTGGGGAATCTGTCCTGGGCCTGCTTAGTCCAGTTTTAGCAAGAATTCTCCTGGGTCAGTTTAGCGAGAAAGTCCTCCACCTTTGATAACTGATCAAATTTCTTATCCCCCACCCTCAATATCTTATTACCATGGCTTGCCTTCCCCAAGGATCCTGTCAAGTTGGACTAGCCTTGATGTATCCGTCCGCTGCCCTCCACCCTGCATATTGGGCTCTCTCTGCCTGGTCCTAGGTTGGAAGCAGGGGAAAAAGTAGGGAAGCTGTCAGTTATTAATCGAATACTGGCCACTTGGGGCTGATCATTACAGATTTTTATTTTAGCTTCCTGGATTGTCACTGGAGATAACAATCTGACTTTCTGCAAGTCTGACTTACAGCAGACTGGCTTCCTGGGCTGTTTATTGTAGATAAGGGGATTGATCTCCTGGGCAGGTTGCTGAAGGGTGTGGGTCAGAGTTCTATTTTTATATCGGGTCTGGCCATTGTCTGTTGGTATATTCAGTCTCTCAGTGTTTAGGATTAAGGGAAAGGGAAGCAAAGGGTGGCTGTGGGGTGTAGACAGAGCTTGAATGTGTGGGCTGTGGAGTCTACACACACTAGCATGAAACCCTCTGGGTCTGGGATGAAGCTAGAGGTGGAAAGAAAGTGGGATCACATCACAGCTGGGAACTGGGAGCCAGGGTCGGCAATCCCTACGGAACAGAATTCTAAGTCTTAGACTCGCCTTCCAGTTGTTACAAAGGAATATTGTTTTCAACGTGAGAGGGCAGAACATGTTTTATTTTCTTTAAGAATTTGTTAACGTTTCTTACAACTTCTAATATTCAGCCATGTCATATGTGGCCCTCCAATTTTACGCTTGTCCTTCACTCTGCAAATATAAGGAGTAGAACTGTGGACAAGTCCCAGGGTCTTTGGTAAAAATCCTGATATTGGGGTAGCCTCCCAGGTTATCAGTATCTGATCTCTCTTGTCATACCAGAGCACCATCGTCTGAATCAAAACGGTACCTTCAGGTCAGGGCCAGGTCCATAATTTGTGGGGGTCAAGTGCAAATGAAAATACAAGGTCTGTTTGAAAAAGCTGGAAAAAAATGTTAAAGGTGATAAAATAGGAAGTTTTTTCCTTTCTTCCACAGGCTTTCTCTTAAACCTTCATGGTGTTTTTTATTTTCCATATTTCATGTCTTCCTAAGTGAAGAAAAATTGAAATTTTAAACAATTAGCATAGATTTTGCTATTCATCTTTATAGTGTACAATATCAGTTTTAAATGTGACTTTAAGAGCACTTATCTAATGTGTAGAATCACTAAAATGACATAATTTTTTAAATTGAAGTGTAGTTGATTTATAATTTTGTGTTGGTTTCAGGTGTACAGCAAAGTGATTCAGTTATATATATATATATATATTCAGATTCTTTTCCATTGTAGGTTATTACTAGGTTTTGAATACAGTTCCCTGTGCCATAGAGTAAATCCTTGTTGTTCATCTATTTTATATATAATAGTGTGTATCTGTTAAACCCATACTCCTAATTTATCCCTCTCCCTGCCCTTTCCCCTTTGGTAACCATAAGGTTGTTTTCTATGTCTGTGAGTCTGTTTCTGTTTTATAAATAAGTTCATTTGTATTATTTTTTTTAGATTTTTTATTGATATTATATAATACTTGTCTTTCTTTGTCTGACTTGCTTCACTTAGTATGATAATCTCTAGGTCCATCCATGTTGCTGCAAATGGCAATATTTCATTCTTATTTTTATGGCTGAGTAATATTCCATTGTTTATATATATCACATCTTTTTTATCCATTCATCTGTTGATGAACACTTAGGTTGCTTCCATGTCTCATAATTTATTTTATAGCTCGTACATGGATATTAACAAAGGGAATTGGACAATGAGAGGAAGAATATTGCTGATACCATGAGGTATTGGGTTGGCCAAAAAGTTCGTTTGGGTTTTTCCGTAATATCTTAGGGAAAACCCCGAACGAACTTTTTGGCCAACCCAATAATTCGGTTTGAGAGTTCAGTTTATGAGTTCAGTGAGATACTTACATGGACTTTTTAGTTAATTATGGAAGACTTTGCAGAAATCAGGGAATCCCGTAGGAACAGATAGTTCTAAATTTAGAAAATTTAGGCCATAAGTTAGTATGATGTCTTTTTTAGCCAGTGGGATATTAACACTAAGGGAATTTTAGTGAAATTAAATGTGAAATGAAAAAGTGGAATAATAATCGCTTCTTTATATTTCTTTCTAGATTCATCTCTAAAAACTTCATGCTAGGTATCACAGTTCGTTCTTGCTCACGTATTTAATATGCTTTTTTTATCTCTCTTTTTATGTTTTAACAGCTTTATCAAAGTACAATTTACATACCATAAAATTCACCCATTATAACTACAATTCAATAATTTTTAATAAATTTACAGAGTTGTGCAACCATCACCACAATCTCACTTTTGAACATTTTCATCAACCCAAAGAGTTCCCTTGTATCTATTTGCACTGTCCAATTCAGTCCCAGGGAGCCATTGATCTGCTTTCTGTCTCTATGAATTTGCTTTTCTGGAAGTTCGATTTACATCATACAATATTCTAAGTCATTTGTGTCTGACATTTCACTAAGCATAATGTTTTTGAAGATCATTCATGTAGTAGTATGTAAAAGTAATCCATTCCTTTTTGTTAGTGACTAGTGTTCCATTGTATGGATATACCACATTTTGTTTGTTTATTTACCAGTTGATAGATATTTGGACTGTTTCCAGTTCTGGGCTATTATGAATAATGCTACTATGGTCATTTACATCTTTGGGTGGACATAAGTTTTCATTTCTCTCAAGTACGTACCTAGGGATGGAATTACTGGGTTGTATGGTAAGTCTATGTTTAACTTTTTGAAAAACAGCCACATTGGTTCCCAGAGTTTCCAGACTATTTTTCCACCAGCAAAGCATAGGAGATCCAGTTTTTTTCACATTCTGGCTAATATTTGGTACAGTCTTTTTGATTATAGACATTCTAGTTGCTATGTAGTAGTAGTTCATGTAGTTTTAATTTCTCTTTCCCTGATGACTGCTGATGTTGAACATCTTTTCATGTGTTTATCAATCATGTGTATATTTTTCTTTGTGTCTATTCAAATCTTTTGTCTATTTTTTTAGTTGGGTTACTTGGCATCTTATTGACTTTCAAGAATCCGTTTTACATCCTGAATAAAAGCCCTTTGTCAGATATGTGTTATGTATATTTTATCCCAGTCTGTGTGCTCCCTTTTCATTATCTAGCTGCATATTTTGAAAACCAAAATGTTTTAATTTTGGTGAAATTTGTGAAAAATATCCAGTTTATCAATTCTTTATTTTATGGATTCTACTTTTGGTGTCATATCTAAGAAATATATGTCTAGTCCAAAATCTCAAAGATTACCTTCTATGATTTCTCTAGAAATTGTGTAGTTTTAACTCTGACATTTATGTCCGTGATCCATTTTGAGTTAATTTTTATATATGATGTGATTATGAACCAAAGTTTATATTCTTGGCATATGAGTATCCAACTGTCTTGGCACTTTCCTTTCTCCATTGATTTGCCCTGAAATCTTTGCCCCCAGATCTCTTGACCATTAATGCGAGGGTTCAACTTCTTCTATATTACATTTAATCTCCTTTCTCCTACATTAAGAATTCTAGTTCTCAAGGGCACAGAGGATGGCTGAATATCTCACAGTACACTTGTGTGTTATCCCATATTACACTCAGTAGTTTCATAATAGCAATATCTTTTATTGAAGTATAGTTGATGTACAATATTATATAAGTTACAGGTGTACCATATAGTGATTCACAATTTTTAAATGTTATACTCCATTTATAGTTATTACAAAATTTTGGCTATATTCCCTGTGTTGTACAATATATCCTTGTAGATTATTTTATACATAATAGATTTTACTTCTTACACCCCTACTTCTCTATCGCCCCTACCTTCTTCCCTCTCCCTACTGGTGACCACTAGTTTGTTCTTTATATCTGTGAGTCTGTTTCCTTTTTGTTATATTCACAAATAAGTTTGTTGTATTTTAGATTCCACATATAAGCAATATCATACTGCATTTATCTTCTCTGACTTATTTCACTTACCATAATAATATTAATAATAGCAATATTAATACTACCAACACCAGTATGATTTTCCATTCATTTTTTTTTCAGATTTTAAAGTTATGTGTTTTTTTTTAACATCTTTATTGGAGTATAATTGCTTTACAATGGTGTGTTAGTTTCTGCTTTATAACAAAGTGAATCAGTTATACATATACATATATCCCCATATCTCTTCCCTCTTGCCTCTCCCTCCCTCCCACCCTCCTTATCCCACCCCTCTAGGTGGCCACAAAGCACCCAGCTGATCTCCCTGTGCTATGCAGCTGCTTCCCACTAGCTATCTATTTTACATTGGTAGTGTATATATGTCCATGCCACTCTCTCACTTTGTCCCAGCTTGCCCTTCCCCCTCCCCATGTCCGCAAGTCCATTCTCTATGTCTGCATCTTTATTCCTGTCCTGCCCCCAGGTTCATCAGAACCATTTGTTTTTTAGATTTCATATATATGTGTTAACATATGGCATTTGTTTTTCTCTTTCTGACTTACTTCACTCTGTATGACAGACTCTAGGTCTATCCACCTCACTACAAATAACTCAATTTCGTTTCTTTTTATGGCTGAGTAATATTCCATTGTATACATGTGCCACATCTTCTTTATCCATTCATCTATCAATGGACACTTAGGTTGCTTCCATTCATTTTTAAAAGTGATGCACTGAAACACTGACTGGAGGCTCTGGAGCAAGGGTGGACCCTTCCAGTTATGGGCTTCACTTCGGTGTGATGTGACTGCTTTGTTTCATTGAGAAACTCCCCAAAGGCCCTGTCTATTGATCTTTCTTCTTGGGTTTCAGTTTGCTCATAAAGGATTCTCCAATCTCTAGCCAAGAGGAAAAAGGGGCTGCACCATAAATACATTTCCACTTAGTCCTCCTTTTCAGTGCTGTGCCTCCTCCCTAATTAAGCCTCAGATCTCCGAGTCCTATGTCTCTCTGGAATGTTTTCATAGAATAGCTGCAGAAAAAGAAGGATAACTCATCTGCTGCTTAATTGGGTCTAACCGGAGGTGGGCTGGAGCCAGCGCGAATCAGCTCTCTAGAGGTGGTGTGCTCATCCCTTCCCAAGTCTGAGTTGTTTGGTAACATTATATTAGTAGCTTGAAATTACCCATGATGGGAGTATGTACACCATGAAAATTGGTAAACAGGGCTTTGTGTGTGTGTGTGTGTGTGTGTGTGTGTGTGGTGGGGGGAGTGAATGGGGCAAGTAGAGAGCTGGGTACCAGCACACTGTTTGTTCTTGCTTCTTATTAGACAAACTTTCAATAAACTCTCCAGTTTTCAGCCGTATCTGTAATGTCACTTTTAGATTTTGGAATTCCAAGGACTAAATCAGCTTGCTTCTGGGCTGGCTTCCATGTCTCTTGTTTTGCTAAGTCTGTTACAACTTGTCCATTTGCTTTCTATCTTCTTAAACTTTGTGGCTACTATCTCTTTTTCCATTCCTTTTGACCTTGTGAGTTTATCCCTACATTGTTATTTCATAGGATATTGAAAAGAAGCATGCATTGAGCACAAAGTAAATAAGTACTCACTTCACCATATTTAACTTTAAGTCCCCTTTAGTTTTAAAATGTTCTCTTTGACTCTCTACACACATGCAAATACATACGGGCACTGGGTCCCATCTTTTTTGCTCCCTTGGATCTACTCTGTAGATATTAAAAGTGGGTTTTTAAAAAGTCATTTTGTGTTTTACAGAAGGATACTGTGAAGAAAGATGTAATGAAATGGGCTTCTCATGTTTAAATGAACAAAGCATAACACACTAAGGGACAGGATGTATTCCAAGATGTTAAATGTTAACTACCTCTGGGAGTGGGATTTTCTTTTCTTATTTTTGTTTCTCTATTCTTTCTCATGTATCTACAATAATTCTTCATTTATTTTAGAAATAAGAAAAAAAAGTTATTTTAAGTTGACTAAAACCCACACACACATGCACACAGACACGCATTCAAAAGAAACTGACAAGTGTTAACGTAGAATTATTGGGGGGTTTACTGAGCTCAGAAAGGCAGATGTAACATTAGAACATAATGTGATTCTAAGGTCTAATTCCAAGACATGTTGTGTATTTCTGGCCTGACCCTCATTCCTCACGCATACATACTTTTCGGGGTTTCTAAAAGTACAATATTATTACCTGAGTTGTGGTGCTAAGTGACAAGTTGCAAACTGTTGTCACTTTGAGTTTCACATTTCTCAGAGTAAATGGAGGAAACCATTATTTCTCTTCCTCATCAGGTGAAAATTCCATAAACATTGAGCACACATGTACTGTAACACAAAACCTTTCCATGTGTCAGTATAAACTCCTAGGGTGGCAATATCATTATCCCTTTTTCTGTAAAAGGGTGGGATTTTGAAACTCAGGACTTTGCTTTTTACTCTGAGGAAAATCAGGAAGAAAAAAACTGAAAGGGACCCTCTAGTTTCCTGCCAATTCCAATTTTCTAGCCCCTGTCCCTCCCAGGGATGCCCAGTGTTTTAATTGTAGTAGAAGTTTCTAGGCATTTCCTACTGGCTGCAGCTCTGCTAATGACCAACCTGACAGCTTTATTCTTACTTGTTAATGTTAAGAGCACATTTAGATTACATTTGGACTGACCAAGAATGAGTAGCCAGAGTCCATTTTGAGTGACAGCTTTCAAATGCTGCTAAAGATATAAAACCCAGACATGAAAACAGGTAGAATTTGCAGAGGTCAAGGAGTTTGGACCTATATGTCAGTTGTCCACAGAGGACCTGTCTCTGAGATCCCCCCAGGGGATCAGTGGTTGACATCCTTTCTTGGCTAGACTCCTGAGGCCAGAAGCCAGACCATCAGCTACTGGGCAGCGCTGGCCGGAGACAAAGTGTGTTTAGAGGAGTCAGGACAGTTGGCCAAGGACTCTGCCATCCAGGAGTTTGACATATGATAGGTTAAGAGTAATAAATCTCTTGTTTAAGTGAGAGGTGGTTAGAGTGTCTACTTTGTTCTCAGCAAATCTCTAAGGAGAGAAAAAGTTAATTCACAGAATCGAAGGAATGGGACTAGATGCTACAGTTAGGCTCCAAGTCCTGAGTGGGCCAGCAAGAGACGAGGTAAGCAGGGAGGCTGTGTGATTCAACTGAGGACCTCCAGGCTCTGAAGAGGCTCCAAGTTTATTAGAATCGGAGCTGATATGGGTGTGCTTGGCCTTGGGCAGGCTGACAGTGCACACTTGCGTTGTGATTGCTATGATTAAAGGTGAGGTTAGTGTAAAGGCTCTGTGCTCTGTGGCAATGGGCAGCCGCCCTCTGCCATTCTGGAATCTGAGGGTTCTCTTTAACGGCTCCCA
Organism: Eubalaena glacialis; assembly: GCF_028564815.1. NCBI lineage: Eukaryota > Metazoa > Chordata > Mammalia > Artiodactyla > Balaenidae > Eubalaena > Eubalaena glacialis. The sequence goes on from NC_083720.1 coordinate 50,113,021, forward strand.
ACCATAATCTTTTCTTTTTCCTCTGAGCTTTTAATTTTTTTCAAAAGTCAGTATATATATATATTTTAACATCTTTATTGGAGTATAATTGCTTTACAATGCTGTGTTAGTTTCTGCTTTATAACGAAGTGAATCAGCTATACATATACATATATCCCCATATCTCTTCCCTCTTGCCTCTCCCTCCCACCCTCCCTATCCCACCCCTCTAGGTGGTCACAAAGCACCCAGCTGATCTCCCTGTGCTATGTGGCTGCTTCCCACTAGCTATCTATTTTACATTTGGTAGTGTATATATGTCCATGCCACTCTCTCACTTTGTCCCAGCTTGCCCTTCCCCCTCCCCATGTCTGCAAGTCCATTCTCTATGCCTGCGTCTTTATTCCAGTCCTGCCCCCAGGTTCATCAGAACCATCTTTTTTTTAGATTCCATATATATGTGTTAACACATGGTATTTGTTTTTCTCTTTCTGACTTATTTCACTCTGTATGACAGACTCTAGGTCCATCCACCTCACTACAAATAACTCAATTTCGTTTCCTTTTATGGTGGAGTAATATTCCATTGTATATATGTGCCACATCTTCTTTATCCATTCATCTGTTGATGGACACTTAGGTTGCTTCCATGTTCTGGCTATTGTAAATAGAGCTGCAGTGAACATTGTGGCACATGACTCTTTTTGAATTATGGTTTTCTCAGGGTATATGCCCAGTAGTGGGATTGCTGGGTCATATGGTAGTTCTATTTTTAGGTTTTTAAGGAAACTCCATACTGTTCTCTATAGTGGCTGTGTCAATTTACACTCCCACCAACAGTGCAAGAGGGTTCCCTTTTCTCCACACCCTCTCCAGCATTTATTGTTTGTAGATCTTTTGATGCTGGCCATTCTGACTGGTGCGAGGTGATTCCTCATTGTAGTATTTGATTTGCATTTATCTAATGATTAGTGATGTTGAGCATCCTTTCATGTGTTTGTTGGCAATCTGTATATCTTCTTTGGAGAAAAGTGTATTTAGGTCTTCTGCCCATTTTTGGATTAGGTTGTTTGTTTTTTTGATATTGAGCTGCATGAACTGCTTGTAAATCTTGGAGATTAATCCTTTGTCAGTTGCTTCCTTTGCAAATATTTTCTCCCATTCTGAAGGTTGTCTTTTCGTCTTGTTTATGGTTTCCTTTGCTGTGCAAAAGCTTTTAAGTTTCATTAGGTCCCATTTGTTTATTTTTGTTTTTATTTCCATTTCTCTAGGAGGTAGGTCAGAAAGGATCTTGCTGTGATTTATGTCATAGAGTGTTCTTCCTATGTTTTCCTCTAAGAGTTTTATAGTGTCTGGCCTTATATTTAGGTCTTTAATCATTTTGAGTTTATTTCAAAAGTCAATCTTGATCGAACTTCTTAATCAGGCTAGCATCTCTTCTTTGAAATTACTTCCCTTTGACAATCTCTTAATAGTAACTAAGGCATCTCTGCAGAAAATTAGAAATGTGTTGCCCATCCACCTCCCATGCTCATCCCCCACGCAGTGAGTGGGCACTGTTGGCTGGATCCCAAGGTTTTGAGAGAAGCAGAGGGATGCCTTCAAGAAAGAAGAAACCATATTATGTCACTATACCATTCTTGGAATCCATCTCTCCCTCCCCTCCCTCCCGCCACCTTTTCTTCTTCTTCTTCTTCCTCTTCCTCTTCCCCTCCTTCTCTTTCTTCTTCTTTTTCTGCCTCTTTCTCTTCCCCCCTTCTGCTTCTCCTTCTTCTTCTTCTTCTTTTTCCTCTTTCTCTTCCCCTCCTCCTCCTTCCTCCTCTTTTCTTCTTCTTCTTCTTCTTCCTCCTCCTCCTCCTCCTCCCCCTCCCCCTCCCCCTCCCCCTCCCCCTCCTCCTCCTCCTCCTCCTCCTCCTCCTCCTTCTTCTGAATTTATTAGCTGTTAGGCAAGGGGTTCTGTACTAGGCATTAGAAAGAGATACAGAAATCAGAGCAATATATTGTTTCTGTTCTAAAGAAATCCTCAACTTGGTAGGAAAGCTGCTAAGACATAGTAATGAAAGATTCAGGATTTGGAGTCAGAGAAGCCGAGTTCCAATCTTGCTCTTCTACTTCCTGGCTATAGGTCCTAGGGCAAATTATATACCCTTAATAAACCTATGTTTCCTCAGCTGTGAGATGGGGTTAATAATAATAACACCTTTCTTATATGGTTGCTGTGTGAGGATTAAATGATAGAGAGTGGTGTCTGATACATATTAAGTGCTTAAAAATGTTGGCTGTTTTTAGGGGAGGTAGGATGAATATACACATCATTTAAACAGTATAAAATTAACATTATACAAGTGAAAAATAATGAAAATGAAATAGCTACAAAGAATCAGTTATTTAAGAACATTTTCAGGAAGGCACCCAGTAGCATACATTTTATGAAATAGGTAATTTAAAGTTCAAAAATTCAAAACTAAATTGTGTCCTAAAAGCTCTTCTAGCGAGAGTCAAAAATAATAATATGGTGCTTCATTTGCTTGTTAACACTAAAACTCACTGTTACCTTTAATGCAGCCATATTTGAAGTGAGTGAACAGACCAGTGTCCAAGATAATGTGGACTGGGAAAGACATTAGAAACTACAGAAAGTGAAACATGTCAGAAGGTGACACCCTCTGTTAGCTGTCAGGAGCATAATCAAGATGCAGTCAGGAGACGGCCCCATTGAAAATGTCTTTCCTGTAGAACTTGGTGTTGAAATTGAATACGTGATATTGTAATACATAGAATACTGGGGAATAATGAAAAACAGTGTCTCAGAGTAAGAATATGCCATGTTTTCAGGCTTAAACTGAGAACCAAGGGACTCTAATTCTAATGAGCAGCTCCTCTTTATTTCCTATTTAATTTAAAAATATAGCTCTGAATATTATGTACTCTTTGAAGGAAAGGAACATGCCTCATACTTTGTCATCTCTCCATGGAACCCAGAAAGGTGCTGAACACTTTGAAGTCCCAGAAGGACTCTTAGAAAAGAGTTAGTAAAAAAGGTCTTGCTTTACAAATGCCAAACTTGAGACCCTCAACAAATATCTTGGTTGATCATAGAGACTGAGAAGGGTATTTAGGGGAAAAAATATCCAGAAGAATATACGAGGCAACATTTTTTGTTTTGACCCATAGGGAGATCGCTGGTAGAGAATTTGATAGATTATTTCATTGCATACAAAGAAATTTTGACTATTGGTCCAGATACATTTTTCAGCACATTTTGGAAAAAGATGGAATCTCTTTTATCTGCATCCTGGAGCTCAGTTCACAGGGACTGGAGTGAATGATGGAATCAAATTTCCTGCCCAAGCAAGGCTGAGAACAGGCTCTTGCAGCTGAAATAATCTCATCAGGTCAATAGAATAATTATTAATATCTGTAGAGTATTTTACAGACTACTCATTTCTTCATTTAAGAAATGTTTATTTAGCATCTTCTATGTTCTATATTTAGCTACTGTATACTATATTTATTTGTAACAAAGAAATAATAACTGCATATGTTGAGAAGTCTCTAAGTCCTATACTCTTCTTTTCCGAGCTTCTTATTTATACTCATTGGATCCTTACAACAACCTTCCTACATAGGTAGTATTACCTGCATATTACAGGTACTAAAATTGAGGCATAAAGAGATGAGGCATCTTGCTCTGTGGCCCACAGCTCATAAGAACAAAGCTGATATTTAAACCCAGGTGTGTGTTTGTCAGGCTCTAAGACACTTATGCTCTATGATAGCTACCTTCCGGGGGATCGTGATACAGAAGGAACACCAATAAAAAAGCAATTGTGATGTATGATAGGAACTAACACAGAGTTATGTGAAAATATGTATGATTTATTTATTCCGTAAATGTGCATGCGCTTTATTCACAATGCTGCAAATTCTCTTGACTTTGTAAGTTATTGTAGTAGTCGCTTCCAAACATTAATATTCTCTTTTTCAATCTCTTGCTCTATTTTTGGTGGAGGAAATGACTTTAGAGTAGGTTTAACTGACAATTAAAATTATCAGAGTAATAAGTGAGTGAGCTAGGATTCAAACACAGGGTTGTCAAGTGTCAAAAACTACCTTCTACTGCTTTTTGAAGTGCTTGGAGTCTTTGGTGCTATGAGATGATAGGAAGGGTTTACTCAACGTTGCCTGGGGGAGTCCTGGCTGACAAAGTAGCTCTTGGACTAAGGTTTGAAGGATTAGAAGCCCAGTAAGTGAATGAGAGGATGGAGGGCATCTCAGATTGTAGAATCAGCACATGCAAACTCTCCCAGGAGAGAAAAGTAGAGCTGATTTGGGGAAGAGCACGTCATTTGCTACGGCTGTTGACATGCAGTGGCTTTGATTTCCCACGACATCATAAATAAAGCACCGGCACAGTTCAGAGAAGTTAAGAAAGTAATGTTGACTCTAGGAGAATTAGATAAGATCTCATAGGAGTGACATTTGAACCTTGGAGGATGAGTAAGAATTGGACAGATGGAGATGGAGAGGAAAAAGCATTCCACATGTCAGGAATAATGTTAGAAAGGGAATAAATAAATATTCAGTCTGTGAACAGAAATCATGACTAATCACTCAGTTTGACCAGACTTGGGGAAATAAGACTGAGAAGGATACTTTGCCAGATCTGGGAAAGCCTTGACTATGGGCACAGGAATTTTATTTTACTTGTAGAAATCACCAGAGGAGAGACATGAACACAACTGTGCTTTAAGATGTTGGAAGTTGATATAGAATTAATTTATAACACCCTTTAATAAAAGCCATTGTTGGAATAATTTGGTAAAAATTAACACTAAGACAAATAACCAAACTGAATTTTGTATCACATTTTTTAGTTTATGACCCATTTCAGCTAAGGATTCATTTGATCCTTAAGCAATTTTGGATGCAGGCAGATGAGGAACCTTGAAAAACAGAGATTTTAGGAGATGTTCCAAAACTCACCCTCTTCTTACAGAGTGCATTCAGATCTTCTGACTCCAAGCTCTCTATCTTCTGAGTATTGTTATGGTAGGCACTGGCATTTTACATTTCTTTGTTTTCTTCTTTAGATCATCTTGTTCTTCCCACAAGGAAATTGATAAAAGTCTGCAATGTCTATTTCAGCATAAATGATAAAAGCTAATATTAATGATTATTATATATCAGGCACAATGATAAATGTTCTCTGTGAATGAGATAAATCATAACAACTATCCAAAGTAGGTACCTTTTCCATTTTATAGATAGTTTGCCCCAAGTACTTGAAGCTATTAAGTGACAGAGTCTGGATTTGAACTCATGGAGTAGGGCTTCTGTGTGTATTGTATCACCGTGCCTTACTATTTTTCCAAGAGCAAGAGTTTTTTGAGGGTTTGGTTAATATAAATGCAAAATAAGCAACATTTTAAAGACAATAGAATTATTTCCAGGCTTGACAGGCTATACATAACAATACTTCGCAATAATAATCATGATATAAATCTGTACAGTGATTTATTTGAAAGTAACAGTTCAGATTTATAGGTTTTCCAGGGGCTGTTGAGATGATCTTTGTAGCATTTTGATCCCTTTATGAGCACCTTCTAGCCAACCTAGAGTTGTGCACTGGTGAGAGTAAGAAGAAGGCAATGGTTTATAGGATCTATTCCCATTGGTCTTAGCGGTTGGTAGGAAGTGTGTTAAATTCATTCTTTATAAAATAAAGAAAGCAGAAATAATCTCTAAGAAACTTTCTGATTGTAGATAAACGCATCCAGTATTCTCTCTTTATCTGCTTTCTCTTTACATCATTATATCAATAGGTACATCCACCCACTGATGTGATACCTGTCACGGGCATCAGATCCAGCTTGTTGAACTATTTTCCCAGAGTGACTTATATAATCATGAACAGGTCACAAATCATGAGATCTTAGGGTCTGGGCTTGTCCACTAATAGAAAATTAAATTTTGCTGATGGAATAATTTGAGCCACATCTGAGTAATCGTCTATCTAATTTATGGTTTTAAAAAGATAAAAGGAGGCATCAAGATGAGAAAGAGAATAACCAAGATGATTCATGGAAAATGAATTTGAAAACGTGTGGCAGAGCTTAGAAAGCTGGGAAAAGCAGTAGCTTTTTTTCCCCCTTTTTTCTTTTCTTTTTTTTTGTTAGCCAAAACTTGTCTCTTTCCTTCTAATCCTCCCTCCCCTCCTTGCCTGCCTTATTCAAGAGAACTATCAACGTGCAAGTTCAGGTTCTTTGTAGTTGTCAAGTCAGTTAAGACAGGGCCCAAGTGCTCAATGAGCTTAAAATCTACCTTTGGAAAGAGACTGCAAGCCTCTGTTATACATAGGAAGCAGTCTCTGGGAGGTAAGAGTTTTTTATTTTTAATTTATATTTATTTATTTATTTTTATTGGCGTATAGTTGTTTTACAATATTGTGTTAGTTTCTACTGTACAGCAAAGTGAAGCAGAGTTCCCTGTGCTATACAGCAGGTTCTCATTATTTATCTATTTTATACATATTAGTGTATACATGTTAGTCCCAATCTCCCAATTCATCCCACCACGCCTTTCCCCCTTGGTGTCCATATGTTTGTTCTTTACATCTGTGTCTCTATTTCTGCCTTGCAAACCAGTTCATCTGTACCATTTTTCTAGATTCCACAAATATTTGTTAATATGCAGTATTTGTTTTTCCCTTTCTGACTTACTTCACTCTGTATGACAGTCTCTAGGTCCATCCACATCTCTACAAATAACCCAATTTTGTTCCTTTTTATGGCTGAGTAATAAAAATAATAATTTTTTTGGCTGTGTTGGGTCTTCGTTGCTGTGCACGGGCTTTCTCTAGTTGCGGCGAGCTGGGGGTACTCTTTGTTGTGGTGCTTGGGCTTCTCATCGTGGTGGCTTCTCTTGTTGTGGAGCACGGGCTCTAGGTGCGCAGGCTTCAGTAGTTGCAGCACGCAGGCTCAGTAGTTGTGGTGCATGGGTTTAGTTGCTCCGTGGCATGTGGGATCTTCTTGGACCAGGGATCGAACCCATGTCCCCTGCATTGGCAGGTGGATTCTTAACAACTGCACCACCAGGGAAGTCCCTGGGAGGTAGAGTTTTTTAAAATGAAGGTGTTAATAGTCTAGGAAGTCAGAAGCTCCAAACGAAATGATCTCTGCAACAGCTGATATCCAATAAAAAAGGAGGATGGAAAATGTCACTGGAATTTTGATAAGAATTGCACTGAATCTGTAGATCGCTTTGGGTAATATGGATATTTTAATGATATTAATTTTCCCAATCCATGAGCATCAAATATCTTTTCATCTATTTGTGTGTTCTTCAGTTTCTTTTATTACTGTTGGTGGGCATGTAAATTGGTGCGGCCACTATGGAAAACATTACGGAGGTTCCTCAAAAAGTTAAAAATAGGTCTACCATACGATCCAGCAATTCCTCTCCTGGGTATCAATCTGAAGAAAATAAAAACACTAATTTGAAAAGATATTTGCACTCCTATGTTTATTGCAGCATTATTTACAGTAGTCAAAATATGGAAACAACCTAAGTGTCCACTGATGAGTAAATGGATAAAGAAGATGTGATATGTATAAACGGTGGAATACTACTAGGTTATAAAAAAGATTGAAATCTTGCCATTTACATCAACATGGATGGAGCTTGAGGGTATTATGCTCAGTGAAATAAGTCAGACAGAGAAAGACAAATACCACATGATTTTACTTATATGTGGAATCTAAAAAACAAAACAAACAAACAAACAAAACCCAGACTCATAGATACAGAAAACAAATTGGTGGTTGCCAGAGGGAAGGGAATGAGGGTGGGGTGAAATTCACTGGTGTGAAATTCACTGGTGTGAAACCCAGTGCCAAGTATATATCAACACATATTTTCGGATTTGTTTCTCCCTTTGCCATTTTTACTTTTATACAAGGGAGAGAGAGGGAAAGAGTAGAGGAGATGATTAAAAAAAAAATGCATGAAGTGAAGAAACTTTGGCCAGGAGTGGAATTTTCATGATCCTTTGGGTTATGGTTAGCTATATGCCGGTTAGAAAGTGGAAAGACCAAGTAAAGACAAATGCCTGTAAAAAGCTAAAAAAAAAAAAAAAATTAAAGAAATTTTGGGAGAAGCTCTTCTAGTACAAGGGCTTTATGGTAGAAATGTGTTGTGCCTTCTAGAATATTAATAAAACTGTATTTCCAAATGGAATGGAACAGCTGGAATGAGACAGGACTTGGAATGGAAACACCTGGACCCGAGTTCTCGCTTTGCTGACTTATAACAGTGTTTTTCCAGGCAAGTCTCTGGCCATCTTCTTCATTTATAAATGATTGCATCTACCTAAATGACCTTTAATATGATTCCCAACTCAGAAGACTCCATGATCCTAACTGAGGCTTCCTCTCCAAACTCCATGTATAGGGCCTTTTCAGTTCTCTGCTTTATGATTCTGAATGAAGGTCTCACTTCCACTTCACCACTGTGTGGAAAGGGAGGAGAAAGGTCTGGAAAGGGACTCTGGGTTGTTAACTGCCATCTGGCACAAAGAACAGCTGTACTACCAGAATTTCTTCTTCCTAAAAAAATACGATGTGTGGAAGTGGACAGAGAAAGACCACAGAGTAGAAGGGCTGGAGCCTCTGGAATGTTTGCTTTATTTAGCCCCCAACGATTGGCAGCCAGCTGTGACATTATTACTCAGTGCATCTATGTTGCCATTCAAAACATTTGTTGCAAGTGCTCAAAAGAGAACAGTGGGCCTGTGTAGCTCTATTTTCTCTCTCTCTTAAGGGTTGGGGAGGGATGCTTACACAACTTGCTTTGAAGAATACTAGTGGTTCGAATCAGGGTCTGGTGATGGTCCATAGAATTTCTCTAACTCCTCATGTGGTCTCATTTTAAGAAAAATGCTTTCCTCCTTCTGATATATTTATAGCGTATGCTTACTGTCCAACAGAATCATAACTTCAACACCAAGACATAACTACATTTTGGAAAAAGATTTCATAAGAAATAGATCAGTAAGAAGCCAAAGGGGGCTGGGAGGTAAGAGATACATACATCCACATAGGAAAACAGACCTGGAGAAGTTAAGCAACCTTTGCAACATGTACAGATTCTTTATACTACACCACACTTCCTCCGGGGCTCAGTTAAATCTTTCAGAAGAGTGAAAGCACTGTTGACACTCAAAAGCTAAAGTCAGGACTTGGGATAAGGCAATGTTGTTCTCTAGTTCTGAGAGAAGAAAAGAATCACAGTGCACACCAGGAAAATAATTTTGGAAACTTAGTTAATTGTGAAGGTGATACTGAGCCAGCTTGTGGCTAGAGACAAAGGAAATATTGTTCACTTCCCATAAATGATTTCCCATATGTAAAGTGAGGCTGATCCTAGCAGGTGACTTCAGAGATGTGGAAACATTTAATCACATATGAATAAATCTTGCAAATACTTTAAAAAAAATGCAAAATGTAACCTTTAAAGTAAAATCATGGCTGTCACATTTTGAGACTGAAAGCTCTAAAAGTAGAGCTTGTTTATAGCAACCACAAAGGCCAGGGACCTGTGGTTTTATTGGATTTCTCATCCCAAGAAAATATTTACACTTGGAGGAGATGATGTGTTTTTAACTATAAAAGCCATACGTAGAATATTTGTGGAGAATGTTGAAAATAAAAATGTTTTTTTCCCTTCAGGCTGGCAAAATTGACAGTTCTGCTTAAGGCATCAAAAAATAGGTAAAATAAAGAATTGTGTTCCTTTTAAATGGGTGAAGTTTTAAAAGTCTTAGTGGGGAGGTGTTTTGTTGATTGCCATGAAGGAAAAAAGATCTTTGGGGAGCGTCCTGCTTTCTATTGCCACAGAATTCCAGTCACTAGAGTTATTGGAAGCTCAGATACATGAGAGGGAGAGAAAAGAAAACCACAAGACAGAATGAGAAAAAAATAGTTAGCGTAGATATAGCTCAACAGACCATAGGCGAAATGGAATAAATGAACATTGTAGGGAAATAAAGGCAATTTGGGGGAATTTAACAATGCTTGCCATTCAATCATTGACAATCCAATTTAAAAAAAAGCCAATTACTGATTTAGGGATCAATTGGTTTGTGGAAAGAAAAGGACGCCAGACAAAATATTTGCCTTTTGCATTAGCCATTATGTCATAAAATAAAGTTTTTATTTTAAGCGGAAGGCTCCAGGCTTCTAAATAACAGAGGCAGCAATAAAACAAAAGCTGCAAGCTGGGGAAAGTGATCCAGAAAAGGATGTGGCAACACATGCTGGTATTTTGTCCTAACAAAAGTAATATCCAAATGCACTAAAATGGAAGGAGCCAGACCTCTGCCTTAATATTCCCTATTGCTTCTCTCACTTTTATAGTTTCTGAATGCCTCTCTAAAGAATATAAGGCCAACCCCATGACAAAACTATATAAAAAACTTCTCAAACTATTGCTGGACTGACATTTAATTGTAGCAAATGTAGCAAATATTGCTTGGACTATAGAAATGAATGATCCCAAGAATTCAGTGTTTTTTTGATTACACTGGTGTGAATTAAAAAAATTACTGATGTGATTATATATATGCTTCTCTCTCTCCAGTTCCTGACACAGAGCTCCTAAAATCCTTGTAATTTCCTATTCTAACGGAGTGACTCTTGGTGGGCTCCTGGGTGGGGTCTGGTCATGAGAAAGACCAAGCCATGATTAGAAGTTTGGAATTTTCAGCACACACATGGTCCCCAACCCCCGGAGAGGGGAGAGGGCCTGGAAGTGGAGATAATAATCGATCATGCTGGTGTGATGAAGCCTCCATAAAAATCCCTACAGTATGGTGTTTGGAGAGCTTCCAGGTTGGTGAACATGTCCAAGCTGGGATGGTGACACACCCAATTCCATGGGGACAAAAGGTCCTGCAATCGGAACTCTTCTGGACCTCACTCTATATATCTCTTCTGGACCTCACTCTATATATCTCTTCTGGACCTCACTCTATATATCTCTTCTGGACCTCACTCTATATATCTCTATATATCTCTTCGTCTGGCTGTTCATCTCTATCCTTGATCATAGCCTTTATTATAGAGTATTATAGAGTACACTGATTAACATAAGTATTGTCTCTCTGAGTCTGTGAGCTGTTCTAATAAATTATAGAACCCAAGAAGCGGGGTGTGGGAACCCCAATTTATAGCTGGTTGGTCAGAAGTACAGGTGACAATCTGGGATTTTCGACTGGCCTCTGAAGTGTGGACCTCAGTGGGACTGAGCATGTAACTCGTGGGGTCTGACGCCAACTCTAGGTAGACTGTGTCAGGACTGGGTCAAATTGCGGGTTACCCAGCTGGCATCAGATAATTGGTGGGTGTGGGGAAACCCTCACATCTGATACCAGAAGTCTTGTGGGTGTGAGAGTAAAGGAAAACAGTGAGTTTTTCCTAGGCAAATGAGATATTTATTTTCACAGTGTTTGTTGGACCACACTGGGACTTGATTGGAATAACAAATGGCAAAAGGCCACAAGTCCAGCAAAAGAGGGGACACCTAAAGCTTCACGCTAATTGGAACGAGTTAGCAGGGGACATTTTTCCATACACCTGTGTGACTTCTGTTCTGGCTCAATTCCTTGGCCAGATGTGTGTAAACTAGAGCAGGTACTTGTAAAAGTGGGAGAATCCACTTCAGAGAGGTTGTGCTAATGAGAGAAGACATTCATTTACCTGTGTGAGCTGTGGAAAAATATTGCTCCTCTATACCTCATAATTGTAAATTTTAACACTTTCTTTAAGTCTGGAGATGGGCCTCTCCCACCAGCCTCCCTCCTACTGCCGAGTTAAATGGACTGAGGGAATTAGCTTCCTTTAGCTGTTATATCTAAAAGAATCCCTGCCCAACCCAGCTTATGGCTGTCTTTATAGCCCTCTGAATGGCAAACTGCTACCTTTTTTTTTTTTTTAACATTTTATTTTGAAATAGTTGTAGATCCATAGGCAGTTGCACAGAAATGTACAAGGAGGTCTGTGCGCCCTTCACCAAGCATCCCGCAATGTTAATGTCTTACATAAGACATTATAGTACAATATTAAAACTAGGAAATTGATATTGTACGATTCCATTATCACCAGTTATACATATCTCATTGTGTGTATGTGTGCGTGTGACTCTATGCAGTAACCACCACCATAATTAGCTACTTTACCATCACCATAAGGGTCCCATCTATCTGCTGTCCCTTTATAGCCAGCCCCTATCCCTAATCCCAGGCAGGCCCCTAATAGGTTCTTCATTTTATAATTATGTTATTTCACAGAAGTGAACTAAGAGTGGAATTATATGCTATTCAAACTTCTACCTTGAATATGTAACAATGTCTTACCCATGACAGTTTTTGATGGCGTGTCAGCTGCGGGCCTAGCACTTTTCTTATTGCTTCACATATATTGTCTCATTTAATGCTCACAACAGGGTTAAACTAAGAATGCTCACTAGTTTACAGATGGGAAAACTGTTGTTCAGAGAGGTAAGTGCATCCAAGCTTACACACCTAGCAAACACTGTGCCGTACTCACATGGGGCCCATGGGTTGACACCCAAGCCCACATACCTCTGCTACCCACTGTTTTAGAAAAGAGAGATTACCTGTAGTTTGAAAATACTCAATATTCCAATTTCCTTCCCAATAAAAATCATCAAAGGGAAAGCTAATCAACATCTTCTTTATTGTCAAAGTACATGTAAGATAGAAGGAAAATTATTGTTTGGGCATGGGTTGAAAATGGATGAAAATAATGGCCTAAGAGCTACACAAATTTCAGACCTTTGGATACCACCTTTAACATTTTTGCTGTAGCTTTGTAATACCTGCATTACTACTTACTTTACATGGACTTATCTTCTTTTTTTTTTTTAACTTAAAAATGTATTTATAAACAAAAATTTATATCATGGTGCTGTATGGAAAACTAGCATCATGTATTGTAAGTAAAACGTAACCAGAAAAATATATAATGAAAACATGGCAACTTTATTAAGTTTTAGCTCTCTCCATTTTTGGATTTCCTCCCTCAGTTTCTAGCCCCTCTTCTCCCTCAAGCTCCTTTCTCTCTCCCCCACTACACCGGAAGGACAGAGGTTTTCTGTTTGAATTCTCTTAGGAGTATCATCAGGGTAAACATCTTGAAAAATGAATGGCACTCTGGTTCACTTCCCTTCTTTCATGTTTTGACTCTTTCCCAGTTACTACCGACTCTTGCATCATCTTCAGTGCCTTTAAAAAGTTGTCTTTGGTGTTAAGAGTTTGTGACTGAAATTTGCAAAAGGATAATTCTGACACAAGCTACTCTGCCATGATCAGAAGCTAGAACTTCTGTTTTATCATAGTTAGAAATAGATTTCTGTGTTTTTGTTTGTTTGCTGGTTTGTGTGCATAATATCTATCTCTTCCATGAAACTCTAAGCACAGGAAATGAATGTTATAAAAAGAGGTCCTCAGGAAAAATTCTCATTTGTCACAAGCTCCTTCTTACTGACCTTAACTGTCTAGGCCTATTTTTTTTTGTCTTGGCCTATTTTAACTGCCTCACCTTCATTTCAGGAGTAATATTAATAAATTGCTCATTCTTTATCCATTTTGATTATTATATATGAAGGTTATAATGCAAGAAATCTTTAATCAGAATGCAACAACAGGGCCTTCCCTGGTGGTCCAGTGGTAAAGAATCCACCTTCCAATGCAGGGGACGTGGGTTCGATCCCTCATCAGGGAACTAAGATCCCACATGCCACAGGGCAACTAAGCCCTCGCACCATAACTACTGAGCTTGCGTGCCTCAACTAGAGACCCTGCGTGCCTCAAACTAGAGCCCACGCGCCCTGGAACCCGTGCACCACAGCTACAGAGCCCACGCGCCCTAGAGCCTGTGCGCCGAAACTAGAGAGGGAAAACCCACACGCCATGATTAGAGAGAAGCCCGAGCGCCGCAACGAAAAATCCTGCATGCCTCAACAAAGATCCCACATGCTGCAACTAAGACCCGATGCAGCCAAAAATAAATAAATAAATAATAAATAAATCTTTTAAAAAAAAGAATGCAACAACATAAAACACACATGAAATGAGGCTAGAATAATAATCTTTTATAATCACTTAAAATGAGCGAAGTATATTTTAGCTCTAAATGTTATGAACAGAAACATGAGTTGAGGGCTGGTGTTGTCCAAGGAAAGGGGATCCCAAATAAAGGGACTGTGGGTCCAGTACAGTGTTGCCTTCTGGAAGACAGGGAGGAGAGCTCCCTGGTCAGAGGCTGAGATGCCCCACACCGTTAGTACTTCACAATGGCCAGGTGGATCTTTGCGCAAGCTACTCTAAGACCCAGAAGTCTCACAGACAACTTTTCAGGTGGAGTTCTCTGAGGAACAGCCTTACTGTCTGCTCCCTGAGCCTAAATCCTAAATCCACTTCAGCCAGTGGTCTCAGAGGGTTCCTTTCTCCCTTGGTGACCTCACAGGCAAAGCAGAGCAGAAGTAGTATTGGTTATATTCTTTCCCCCTTCCTAACTATCTCCTTTCTCTACCCTGAATCTATAAGGGATTGAGGGGTGGGAAGGGGTGGCAATAATACATTTAGGAAAACTGCAGGTAACTCTCTACTTACTCTTTGATTCTTCCCTGAGTAACTCAGAGTAAAAATGGGATGCTTTTAAAACAAAGTTGGGGCGTTTTAATTAGTAGATTGGAAAATGATTCAGACCCTGACAGTATGTTCAGGGACTGACTTGTTGGATTGGTTCACTTCTTTCCTCATAGGGTTTAGCATGGTGGTTGACTCATTGTAAATGCTGACTGTTATTCATTTGGTAAATGAATCAATGAATTTAGGGAAAAAATATACCAAATGAGCTTTGGTATATTATCTTAGCTTGCGTGCTTAAGGCAACCCCTGTTCTCAGAAAAGTTATAAATCGACGGGGAAGTCAGACAGCTAATAAAATACCATGAGTGTTATGATAAGAGGTGCACAAGGTACAAGGGAACATGGGGCAGGGGGACCTAGCTTGTTTTGGGGAACGTGTCCTTAAAAAAGTAACTTTCAGCTGGCCAATTGAAGAGGCGTAAGAGTTAGCCCAGATAAAGTGAGAAAAAGTTCCCAGCAGAGAAGGCACCATTTGCCAAGAATCAGTGTGGAGAACAAGCACGAAGCATGGTAGACTTGGAAAGCTGAAAAAGGCTAAAAGAGCTTATGTGAGGAACACTGGTGTGAATGTGCAGGGAAGGGAGGCGGGAACCAGGTCACACAGGCTTTGTATAGATCAACAAGTTTGAACTTCTGGGCAGAGGACAATCTGCGAACAATCTGTATTTTAGAAAGATGGCTCAGGCTGCAGTAGAATCTGTTGGTTGGGAGTCCATTTGGAGGTTTCCAGACTTAAGAGGATTTCCACTGACTTTGCACAGAGAAGAGGCCGCAGGGATGAAAGGAAATTGACATATGTAAGACATATCAATGAGTTAGAGTCAACAGTGTTTGGACGTGGGCTGGACGTGGGCTTAACGTGGCAGGAAGGAGGAGGAGGGCAAGAGAAAGGTTCAGGATGGTATATAGGTTGTGCAGTGGTCTTGGATTGAGGATCTAAGAGAGAGGTCTGGGCAGGTTCTTCTAGACCGTCCATCCCATGCCACACAGAAGGCTGTGCTTGCTCTCCAATGTAGCTCATCTAAAATAATTTGATGATCACCGAAATTGTTCTCTTTCAATCTGATTTTCCATTTTATTTGGCTCAATTCCACTCTTTGATGCTTCCTTTCCAGACTGTGGGTCTCCAATGCATTGCTTTTTTCACTGTGGGAAGAAAATGCTTCTGAAGTTCCAAACCAATCCCTGAAGCAAGATGAACAATCAAAGACACTCTCAAACGCACAAACCCTCACGGGATTTAGGTGGATTAGCTAGTTTAGTCCTGAGGCATATGACACACCTGTGCATTGCCACAAACAGTTTAGAAATAAAACCCATTCGTGACCTGCAGCAAGGCCTTCGAACCTGATTGTTCTCTTTCTGGCATTTAACACCTGGGCCAAAGTTGAGAGCACACATCTCCTTGAATTTTGCATCCTGGGCCCCTCACTTGCTTCATCCTAATTCCAGATTTGTTTAACATGTCTCCAAATAGTTCATAGGAATATAAGTGGAGTTTAGATTGTTTTGATGGAGGGGTGTTTTTAGGAGGATGATCTGAGTGGCTAAATCCATGTTGGTGGAATAACAATTCTGGTGAATTTAAATCATGTCGATGAGGTAGACAGAATCCCTGGCAGCTGCACTATGAATATTGCCCTGAGAAGTGCTGCTATTAGAATCTGATACCACAGCTGTGGGCGTGAGCTGGAAGGCTCCCAAAAGGCTTTCTAAGGGCTCTGCCTCTACTGAGTGCTTTTTGTTCTTAGTGCTTCTAAACTCAACGGTTGAGCTTTGAGTAGTATTGAGTGGTTCTTGTGATTACTTGTATGCCATTGTTAGTACTGGCCTGTCAACACCTTGAAGGGCAGAGCATTTTCTGTTTGTTCTGAAAATTACTCAATAATAAATCCTTAATTATATAGCAGTATGGCTTTTTGAAATGTTGAGTGATGCATTGCTGTTGTTTTATGTTGCTTTCATGCTAAATCTTATGGTGTGTATGGCCTTCAATCAATAAATGCAAATGGTGTAATGGAATCCCACTTGAGTCTGCCATTAATTATCTCACAGATATCTTCATTGCAGGGCTGGTGATATGGGCCAACATTCAAGACAGCTAGAAAAAAATATCCACTAAAGTTTCTTTATTTGGAGGGGATTTATGATCTATAGAGACACATGAATCATGTATATATACACACATCCACTTTCATGTACCTATGTCTATACTCACTCATACATATTTACGTAAAACCACATGTGTGGATAAATAGACATAAACATGCAAATATATATTATAGGTATGGACATATATGCATATATATGTATGTATGTATATATAGATATAGATACATGTATACACACCTCAAATATATATGTGTACTGTATACGAATCTTTTGGTTGCAAGTAGCAGGAAACTCAACCCAAATAGACCTAAACCATAAAAGGAATTTACTTGTTCTCAAAGTTTTGGTTTCTTCCATCTTTCCTCCAGATCCGAAAGCTAGTCCTCTTCATATTTATGAAATGGCTGCCAAAACCTTCCACATTAGCAGGAAGAGCATGACTTTTTAGATAGTTTCTATGAAAGAGTGAGAAGCTTCTTTCTCAGAAACCCTAACATACATTTTCTCATGTCTCATTGGGTTTCAAGCCCAGCTCTGATCTAATCCCAGTAACTAATGAGATGAGATGTGAAGATGGCCTTAAATTAATCCCTGAAGCTTGTGGGTTATTGGGTGGGGTGCAGTGTCAGCAGGTCCAGAAGCACAGAGTCTGCACAGGGGAGAGGCAGATACCCAAAGGAAAATCAGATTCAGTTACCAAGAGACTCCTGAGAGTTGACTGCATTCTAGATGGCCCAGATTAAGAAATGCCTCAGCTGCTGGCTTCCACACACATACACATCACAGTTGTCAGAATCTTCACAGTCGAAGATTTCTTTTATAACTGATTTACTTTCTGGACTTCATGCTTTGACAGGTTCTATCCGCTAAGAAACTGAGAACATTGTTATAACTAACTCATTTTTGAATTTTCATGCATGAGAAGCTGGTATTACCACAATGAGTTCACGTAATTCAGCTTAAAGCAATAAAATGGATGTTTTAGATAGCCTGGGAGACCTGATAGGAAGTAAATATACAATTGCAATTAGAAATACTGAAATATTAAAAATAGCTTGATGACTCTCAGGAGTCCAGGGTCCTGTTTGGGGTCACTTTTGTAAAATATACATCCTTAGGTCAGGATTTGAGCAGATCTTTCTTGGCAAAGGCAGAAAATCAAGATGAATAATTCACTGCACACACATCTGAGGGTAGAATTGCCCTTTGGTGTGCCTCACCCCACCTGGCCCTCCTTCACTTCCTGTTTCACTTCCTTTTTCCTCTAGTGATAGGATATCGCCAAGAGGCTCCCCTGCTGGAAAAGAGTATTTTGAAGTCACCAAACTTTTTCCTCTGGCTTTTTTGGTTTAAAACATAGTCATTATTCGGTATTCAGAGAGCGTATTTATCAGCCAGTCCCCGATCTCAGTGGTTTAGCAAAGTAAACATTTATTTCTCATTCACACCACAGTGCAAAGTGGGCTGCTTGTGGGGTAGGTACTGGGCTCTGCTCCATGCGGTGATATAGGGAACCAGGCCTCTTCTATCTAAGGAGTTCCTAGGACCTCGGAGTTCTCCAGTGGCACCTTTAAATCCGATCTGTGGATGAAGGGCAATGATGACATATGGACAAAACACGGATGATTGTGTGGGCAGATTTCAGTGATCTAGCTTGGAAACGGTGCATATTTTTTCTGCCCGCATTCCACTAACTGCAAGGGAGGTGACACATGTGGTCTAATTGTGTGCCTAGATGGAAAAGGAACCAGGATTTGGCTAACCCATAGCAATCTGCTGCAGATAGAAAAATGCTTATTTAGAACCTTACTTTTATCCTGATACAGGTACACAGGAACATTGTGAATGCCAGGATTTTGGAATCTTGGCATTTCAAATTGGGAGGGTCAAAGTCTTGACTGATGGAGCTGAATCCCTATTGAGTAACAGCTTGTATTGCAGTTAACAAAGAGTTTCTGCGAGATATATTTTTACCCCAGAGGGCACTGCATTTATAGTCTCTGAGCACTCCAGGATTTCTAGAGAGAGCACACCAGTAGCCAAACCCATAATGCAAGTAACATATTCATTTCCCTCCGGCTTGGAATGTGGACAGAGGTTGGTGGCTGTCCTGAATAGCAGGATTTGGTGTGTTGTTCTGAGGCAGTACCCTGGGAAGGTGGCAGGATCTCAAAGGGATTACTGTGTGGTTTTGAAAGGGAGTTGAACCTAAGGGCTCAGATTTATACCCTTAAAGTATTCCCATGCCTCAAAAGCAGAGAGTCAGTGGACTGCAAGGGACAATGGCAGGCGGGGAGACTGGATAGTGGACATGTTGGCATTAACCAGTAGGGACCAAAATTGGGAGGTGAGAGAATGGGGCCACTAGGCATTAAAAAAAATTTGCTCTTCACAAGACCTTAATTACCTTGTATGGCCCTAAAATGGAGTGCAGGGGACTCAATGACAAATTAAATTACCAGCCAGTTTTGCTAGATGAGGCCATGAAATCAGACTTCTTTTTGTATAAAGAAAACAAAGAAATAAAAAAATTTTTTTTCTTACTCAAGATGGGGGCTGCAAATTCATAGGTCTTACAATCAGAAGGGCTTTAATGCAGGAGTGTTAGTGGAATGAGCTCTCTGTAAGGTGAGAATACAGAGAGATTGTGGGCAGCAATGGAAGGTACTAGAGAGAGTGCTGGGAGAGCTAAGGTTCCCTTGGCCCCTCAAGACCCTTTTGGGGGCCCACACTTACACTAAGACAAGATTTGCCTTTTTCACTCTCATCTTTCTTTCCTCTATGAGTGTACAGTAGAGTTCTCCAGAGGCAACAAATCGAATGAGAAGCAGATACAAGCATCCAGCTGTCTTCTCTTAAGCCAGGCATAAAAGAGATTTGCAAAAATGCAAATCACTCTTCTCACTAAATATCCTTTGTTTATGATTATATGATTACTTTTCATAAAATATTTATGCTCACATGCTTTTTATTGCTGTTTTACATGAAGTCATAAGTAAATATTCTTAAAATTTTAACTTCAAATAGAGTAAATATTGATAAATACAACCTACTTTAAAAAAAGCTCTTTAGGGGTTTCAATTCTTTTTAAGAATGTAAAGAGGTCCTGACACCAAAATGCTTGAGAGTGCTAGACTGGAGAATTCCATCAGAGCTGAGAAAAATTAAATTCCGCCATTTGTGGTCTAATAATTTCAGAGAATGTGGAGCACTAAGAAAGTAGAGTTTTTCTTTCTAGAGAAAAATCATTAGAAGAGCAGTCACAATTAGCTAGGGGTTATGGTGTAGATGGCCATTGGTGGGAAAACAAAATTTTAATAACACTTCATCCAGCAATTTGTAAACCTAAAAAATTACAATACTGCCACCTAGTGTTCCATAATGAAAATATTTTAATATTTATTTATTTTTCATTCAACTTACGATTGCTTCAGAACTGAAAGACTATAAACACTTTAATTTAATAGCATGCCCTGTATTTTTTTTTAACATCTTTATTGGAGTATAATTGCTTTACAATGGTGTGTTAGTTTCTGCTTTAAAATAAAGTGAATCAGTTATACATATACATATGTCCCCATATCTCTTCCCTCTTGCATCTCCCTCCCTCCCACCCTCCCTATCCCACCCCTCTAGGTGGTCACAAAGCACTGAGCTGATCTCCCTGTGCTATGCGGCTGCTTCCCACTAGCTATCTATTTTACATTTGGTAGTGTATATATGTCCATGCCCCTCTCTCACTTTGTCCCAGCTTACCCTTCCCCCTCCCCATATCCTCAAGTCCATTCTCTAGTAGGTCTGCGTCTTTATTCCCTTCTTGCTCCTAGGTTCTCCATGACCATTTTTTTTTTTTTTTAGATTCCATATATATGTGTTAGCATACGGTATTTGTTTTTCTCTTTCTGACTTACTTCACTCTGTATGACAGTCTCTAGGTCCCTCCACCTCACTACAAACAACTCAGTTTCATTCCTTTTTATGGCTGAGTAATATTCCATTGTATATATGGGCCACATCTTCTTTATCCATTCATCTGTGGAGGGACACTTAGGTTGCTTCCATGTCCTGGCTATTGTAAATAGAGCTGCAATGAAGATTTTGGTACATGACACTTTTTGAATTATGGTTTTCTCAGGGTATATGTCCAGTAGTGGGATTGCTGGGTTATATGGTAGTTCTATTTTTAGGTTTTTAAGGAAACTCCATACTGTTCTCTATAGTGGCTATATCAATATACATTCCCACCAACAGTGCAAGAGGGTTCCCTTTTCTCCACACCCTCTCCAGCATTTATTGTTTCTAGATTTTTTGATGCTGGCCATTCTGACTGGTGTGAGGTGATACCTCATTGTAGTATTTGATTTGCATTTCTCTAATGATTAGTGATGTTGAGCATCCTTTCATGTGTTTGTTGGCAATCTGTATATCTTCTTTGGAGAAAAGTGTATTTAGGTCTTCTGCCCATTTTTGGATTGGGTTGTTTGTTTTTTTGATATTGAGCTGCATGAGCTGCTTGTAAATTTTGGAGATTAATCCTTTGTCAGTTGCTTCATTTGCAAATATTTTCTCCCATTCTGAAGCTTGTCTTTTTGACTTGTTTATGGTTTCCTCTGCTGCGCAAAAACTTTTAAGTTTCATTAGGTCCCATTTGTTTATTTTTGTTTTTATTTCCATTTCTCTAGGAGCTGGGTCAAAAAGGATCTTGCTGTGATTTATGTCATAGAGTGTTCTGCCTATGTTTTCCTCTAAGAGTTTGATGGTGTCTGGCCTTACATTTAGGTCTTTAATCCATTTTGAGTTTATTTTTGTGTATGGTGTTAGGGAGTGTTCTAATTTCATTCTTTTACATGTAGCTGTCCAGTTTTCCCAGCACCACTTATTGAAGAGACCGTCTTTTCTCCATTGTATATGCTTGCCTCCTTTATCAAAACTAAGGTGACCATATGTGCATGGGTTTATCTCTGGGCTTTCTATCCTGTTCCATTGATCTATATTTCTGTTTCTGTGCCAGTACCATACTGTCTTGATTACTGTAGCACTGTAGTATAGTCTGAAGTCAGCGAGTCTGATTCCTCCAGCTCCGTTTTTCTTTCTCAAGATTGCTTTGGCTATTCGGGGTCTTTTGTGTTTCCATACAAATTGTGAAATTTTTTGTTCTAGTTCTGTGAAAAATGCCAGTGGTAGTTTGATAGGGATTGCATTGAACCTGTAGATTGCTTTGGGTTGTAGAGTCACTTTCACAATGTTGATTCTTCCAATCCAAGAACATGGTATATCTCTCCATGTATTTGTATCATCTTTAATTTCTTTCATCAGTGTCATAATATTCTGCATACAGGTCTTCAGTCTCCTTAGGTAGGTTTATTCCTAGATATTTTATTCTTTTTGTTGCAATGGTAAATGGGAGTGTTTTCAACTTCACTTTCAGATTTTTCATCATTAGTGTATAGGAATGCAAGAGATTTCTGTGCATTAATTTTGTATCCTGCTACTTTACCAAATTCATTGATTAGCTCTAGTAGTTTTCTGGTAGCATCTTTAGGATTCTCTATGTATAGTATCATGTCATCTGCAAACAGTGACAGCTTTACTTCTTCTTTTCCAATTTGGATTCCTGTTATTTCTTTTTCTTCTCTGATTTCTCTGGCCAAAACTTCCAAAACTATGTTGAATAATAGTGGTGAGAGTGGGCAACCTTGTCTTATTCCTGATCTTAGCGGAAATGTTTTCAGTTTTTCACCATTGAAGATGATGTTTGCTGTGGGTTTGTCATATATGACCTTTATTATGATGAGGAAAGTTCCCTCTATGCCTACTTTCTGGAGGATTTTTATCATAAATAGGTGTTGAATTTTGTCGAAAGCTTTCTCAGCATCTATTGAGATGATCATATGGTTTTTCTCCTTCAATTTGTTAATATGATGTATCACGTTGATTGATTTGCGTATATTGAAGAATCCTTGCATTCCTGGGATAAACCCCACTTGATCATAGTGTATGGTCCTTTTAATGTGCTGTTGGATTCTGTTTGCTAGTATTTTGTTGAGGATTTTTGCATCTATGTTCATCAGTGAAATTGGCCTGTAGTTTTCTTTCTTTGTGACATCTTTGTCTGGTTTTGGTATCAGGGTGATGGTGGCCTTGTAGAATGTGTTTGGGAGTTTTCCTCCCTCTGCTATATTTTGGAAGAGTTTGAGAAGGATAGGTGTTAGCTCTTCTCTAGATGTTTGATAGAATTCGCCTCTGAAGCCATGTGGTCCTGGGCTTTTGTTTGCTGGAAGATTTTTAATCACAGTTTCAATTTCAATGCTTGTTATTGGTCTGTTCATATTTTCTATTTCTTCCTGGTTCAGTCTCAGAAGGTTGTGCATTTCTAAGAATTTGTCCATTTCTTCCAGGTTGTCCATTTTATTGGCCTACTGTTGCTTGTAGTAATCTCTCATGATCCTTTCTATTTCTGGAGTGTCAGTTGTTAATTCTTTTTCATTTCTATTTCTATTGATTTTAGTCTTCTCCCTTTTTTTCTTGATAAGTCTGGCTAATGGTTTATCAATTTTGTTTATTTTCTCAAAGAACCAGCTTTTAGTTTTATTGATCTTTGCTATTGTTTCCTTCATTTCTTTTTCATTTATTTCTGATCTGATCTTTATGATTTCTTTCCGTCTGCTAACTTCGGGGTTTTTTTGTTCTTCTTTCTCTAATTGCTTTAGGTGCAAAGTTAGGTTGTTTATTTGATATGTTTCTTGTTTCGTAAGGTAGGATTGCATTGTTATAAACTTCCCTCTTAGAACTGCTTTTGCTGCATCCCATAGGTTTTGGGTCATCGTGTTTTCATTGTCATTTGTTTTTAGGTATTTTTTGATTTCCTCTTTGATTTCTTCAGTGATCTCTTGGTTATTAAGTAGTGTGTTGTTTAGCCTCCATGTGTTTGTATTTCTTACAGATTTTTTCCTGTAATTGATATCTAGTCTCATAGCGCTGTGGTCGGAAAAGATACTTGATATGATTTCAATTTTCTTAAATTTACCAAGGCTTGATTTGTGATGCAAGATATGATCTATCCTGGAGAATGTTCCATGAGCACTTGAGAAGAATGTGTATTCTGTTGTTTTTGGATGGAATGTCCTATAAATACCAATTAAGTCCATCTTGTTTAATGTATCACGTAAAGCTTGTGTTTCCTTATTTATTTTCATTTTGGATGATCTGTCCATTGGTGAAAGTGTGATGTTAAAGTCCCCTACTATGATTGTGTTACTGTCAATCATATGGCTGTTAGTATTTGCCTTATGTATTGAGGTGCTCCTATGTTGGGTGCATAAATATTTACAATTGTTGTATCTTCTTCCTGTATTGATCCCTTGATCATTATGTAGTGTCCTTCTTTGTCTCTTGTAATAGTCTTTGTTTTAAAGTCTATTTTGTCTGATATGAGAATTGCTACTCCAGCTTTCTTTTGATTGCCATTTGCATGGAATATCTTTTTCCATCCTCTCCCTTTCAGTCTGTATGTGTCTCTAGGTCTGAAGTGGGTCTCTTGTAGACAGCATATATATGGATCTTGTTTTTGTATCCATTCAGCCAATCTATGTCTCTTGGTTGGAGCATTTAATCCATTTACATTTAAGGTAATTATCGATATGTATGTTCCTATTACCGTTTTCTTAATTGTTTTGGGTTTGTTATTGTAGGTCTTTTCCTTCTCTTGTGTTTCCTGACTAGAGAAGTTCCTGTAGCATTTGTTGTAAAGCTGGTTTGGTGGTGCTGAATTCTCTTTGCTTTTGCTTGTCTGTAAAGGTTTTAATCTCTCTGTCAAATTTGAATGAGATCCTTGCTGGGTAGAGTAATCTTGGTTTAGGTTTTTCTCCTTCATCACTTTAAGTATGTCCTGCCACTCCCTTCTTGCTTGCAGAGTTTCTGCTGAAAGATCAGCTGTTAACCTTATGGGGATTCCCTTGTGTGTTATTTGTTGTTTTTCCCTTATTGTTTTTAATATTTGTTCTTTGTATTTAATTTTTGATAGTTTGATTAATATGTGTCTTGGCATGTTTCTCCTTGGCTTTATCCTGTATGGGACTCTCTGTGCTTCCTGGACTTGATTAATTATCTCCTTTCCCATATTAGGGAAGTTTTCAACTATAATCTCTTCAAATATTTTCTCAGTCCCTTTCTTTTTCTCTTCTTCTGGGACCCCTATAATTTGAATGTTGGTGCGTTTAATGTTGTCCCAGAGGTCTCTGAGACTGTCCTCAATTCTTTTCATTCTTTTTTCTTTATTCTGCTCTGCAGTAGTTATTTCCACTATTTTATCTTCCAGGTCACTTATCCGTTCTTCTGCCTCAGTTATTCTGCTATTGATCTGTTCTAGGGAATTTTTAATTTCATTTGTTGTGTTGTTCATCACTGTTTGTTTGCTCTTTAGTTCTTCTAGGTCCTTGTTAAACGTTTCTTGTATTTTCTTCATTCTATTTCCAAGATTTTGGATCATCCTTACTATCATTATTCTGAATTCTTTTTCAGGTAGACTGCCTATTTCCTCTTCATATGTTAGGTCTGGTGGGTATTTGCCTTGCTCCTTCATCTGCTGTGTGTTTCTCTGTCTTCCCATTTTGCTTAACTTACTGTGTTTGGGGTCTCCTTTTCACAGGCTGCAGGTTCGTAGTTCCTGTTGTTTTTGGTGTCTGTCCCCATGGCTAAGGTTGGTTCAGTGGGTTGTGTAGGCTTCCTGGTGGGGGGGACTAGTGCCTGTGTTCTGGTGGATGAGGGTGGATCTTGTCTTTCTGGTGGGCACATCCACGTCTGGTGGTGTGTTTTAGGGTGTCTGTGGCCTTATTATGATTTTAGGCAGCCTCTGTGCTAATGGATGGGGGTGTGTTCCTGTCTTGCTAGTTGTTTGTCATGGGGTGTCCAGCACTGTAGCTTGCTGGTCATTGAGTGGAGCTGGGTCTTGGCGTTGAGATGGAAATCTCTGGGAGATTTTTGCCATTTGATATTACATGGAGCTGGGAGGTCTCTTGCGGACCAGTGCCCTGAACTTGGCTCTCCCACCTCAGAGCCACAGCCCTGATGCCTGGCTGGAGCACCAAGAGCCTGTCCTCCACACGGCTCAGAATAAAAGGGAGAAAAAAAAGAAAGAGAGAAAGAAGAAGATAAAATAAAATAAAATAAAGTTATTAAAATAAAAAATAATTATTAGGAAAAAAAATTTTTTTAAGTAATAAAAAACAAACAAACAAAAAACGGACAGACAGAACCTTAGGACAAATGGTAAAAGCAAAGCTATACAGACATAATCACACACAGAAACATACACATACAGACTCACGAAAAGAGAAAAAGGGGGAAAAATATATATATATATTGTTGCTCCCAAAGTCCACCTCCTCAATTTGGGATGATTTGTTGTCTATTCAGGGATTCCACAGATGCAGGTACATCAAGTTGACTGTGGAGATTTAATCCGCTGCTCCTGAGGCTGCTGGGAGAGATTTCCCTTTCTCTTCTTTGTTTGCACAGCTCCTGGGGTTCAGCTTTGGATTTGGCCCTGCCTCTGCGTGTAGGTCGCCTGAGGGCGTCTGTTCTTCGCTCAGACAGGACGGGGTTAAAGGCGCAGCTGCTCCGGGGACTCTCAGGCCGCGGGGGGAGGGAGGGGTATGGAGGCGGGGCAAGCCTGCGGCGGCAGAGGCCGGCGTGACGTTGCGCCGGCGTGACGTTGCGCCGGCGTGACGTTGCACCAGCGTGAGGCGCGCCGTGCATTCTCCCGGGGAAGTTGTGTCTGGATCACGGGACCCTGGCAGTGGCGGTGTGGATAGTGACCTGTGCTTGCACACAGGCTTCCTGGTGGCGGCAGCAGCAGCCTTAGCGTCTCATGCCTGTCTCTGGGTTCCTCGCTGATAGCTGCGGCTCGCGCCCATCTCTGGAGCTCCTTTAAGCGGCGCTCTTAATCCCCTCTCCTCGCGCACCAGGAAACAAAGAGGTAAGAAAAAGTCTCTTGCCTCTTTGGCAGCTCCAGACTTTTCCCCGGACTCCCTCTCGGCTAGCCGTGGCGCACTATCCCCCTTCAGGCTGTGTTCACGCAGCCAACCCCAGTCCTCTCCCTGGGATCCGACTTCCGAAGCCCGAGCCTCAGCTCCCAGCCACCGCCCGCCCTGGCGGGTGAGCAGACAAGCCTCTCGGGCTGGTGAGTGCTGGTTGGCACCGATCCTCTGTGCGGGAATCTCTCCGCTTTGCCCTCCACACCCCTGTTGCTGCACTCTCCTCCGTGGCTCCGAAGCTTCCCCCCTCCGCCACCCGCAGTCTCCACCCGCTAAGGGGCTTCCTAGTGTATGGAAACCTTTCCTCCTTCACAGCTCCCTCCCACTGGTGCGGGTCCCATCCCTATTCTTTGTCTCTGTTTTTTCTTTTGCCCTACCCAGGTACGTGGGGAGTTTCTTGCCTTTTGGGAGGTCTGAGGTCTTCTGCCAGTGTTCAGTAGGTGTTCTGTAGGAGTTGTTCCACATGTAGATGTATTTCTGATGTATTTGTGGGGAGGAAGGTGATCTCCGCGTCGTACTCTTCCGCCATCTTGAAGCCCCTCCGCCCTGTATTTTTAATGTTTATTTCACCAAACACATACACTTTAAATATCTTCCCTCATTTCCTTTGATAGTTAACCTCTTCTTTCTTCTTAGGATTAGGATAATTGGAGAGGGTAGGATTTCAACCTAGTTATACCTCATTCCAATCTTGTGTGTCTGTCATTACACAGTGTAGGATGAATTACTGCTGTCTTAGGGGAACTGAATTAGTAACTCTCCTCACTTTGATTTTTCCTAACTCCTCTTTTCACAGGCATTAAAAACAACAACTTAATTTTGGATCAATTTTAGATGTACAGAAAAGTTTCAGAGATAGTACAGAGTATTCCCGTGTATCCCTCTCCCAGTTTCCCCTGTTGTCAACATCCTGCATGACTACGGTCCACAGGCTGAGTGTCTGGCACAGTGGATGAGAAATTCCACATCAAGCATGTGACTGTGAAATTTCAGAAACAGAAGCTTGGGGAGCAGGGAGGGTGGGCTGGGGCACAAAACAGGTGACATATGAAAGACTAGGACTTGGATTGTCATCAGACTTCTCAGTCGCCACACTGGAAGCTAGAAAACCGTAAACCGATGCTTTCAAAATTCTGAATGAAAATTATTTCTATCATAAAATCCCATAGTAGCCAAACTACATATCAAGTGTGACATTAGAATAAAGAGAATTGCAGAACTACAGGGTTTCAAAAAACGTGCCTCCCATGCCCATTTTGTCAGAAAGTTATTCAATGATTTGTTTCTCTAAAAAGGGAAAGGAAAAAAAGAGGGAGAAAGCCCAGGAGACTGGTGAGGGAAGTTAAAGACTACATAGCTCTGTGGCTGCCTCAGAAACAAACAGTGCAGAGTGCAGCAAGCAAACAGAGGTGTTTAAACATGGATTCATAGTCCTGTCAGACTGTTCGGGGATAAGTTAGTGATAAGAATAGAGGAATTTAAATATAAAATCCAGACAGTTGATGAACCCTGGAGAAAATGAAAAGTTGCCTGTAAGCATGGTATACTACACAGCTCAGCTTTGAGCCATACGCAGTCAAATTCATGTAAATATCGAATATTTATTTAAACAGAAGAGGTAATCTAACCACATTGGGTGGATGGAGGAAGGGGAGAGAGAGAGAGCACACATGCTAGGATCTTCCACCCTTATATCCAGAAGCCAATAGTTACTATCTAAAATTGAAAAACAAATTAAGAGGCACCAATCTCAGCCTATTATTTGACAACATTGGAATAAATATCAGAAGAAACAGTTGAAAATGGTGACCTCTAGGGAGTGGGGATAAGGAATTGGGAGGAATTGGCCAAGGGAAAGTTCTAGTAGGATTATGTTACTTTTAAAAACAATGTCCATGTGTTTCATTAAAAGGGAAAAGATTAGATGAATGGGTGCCATGCCAAAGCAGGGACCTGGTCTGTCCCCAGGCTGGCCCAACTCTGTTAAAAATCGGGGAGTGTCTGGAGAACAGTATAAATGGTCCCCCTGAACCAAGTGTCTTGGCTTCAAATCAAGGCTGTGGCCAGTCAAGTGGGATGCTTTAATCAGGCTCCCTTCTTGTTTGCATACTCGTTTGCATTCTGAGACTTCGGTCAGGGTGAGAGTTCACTTACTGTTTGCACAGCTGCTGGACTCCCCTGCCTGAAGGGTGCCGCTCTGTTGCCTGAGTGTTCCGGTCGGCCGTCTTCTGAAAGCATGGATCTTCCTGCAGGATTTGGATGGGGGACAGTCACCTCAGCTTATCAAGTGGAAGGTAGGAGAAGCTTCTTCCCCTTCTCCAGAGCTGGGATGGCTTACTTCTCATGGATTCTATATGTCTGGGGAAGAAGGTCGGGTGAGGAGGCAAAAAGAAGAGAAGGAAAAGGGTTAAGAGCCCATAACTGCATAAATGAAACTATCCCTTTTCACATAGAAGAGACTTGCTTCCCATGTCCCTTTCCTTAGGCACAAGGGTGGTGGTGACGAGGGGCTGAAGACCCCGCTGCGGCTATAATTTTGGTCCGTTCCAGCTTATCTGAGACATCAGTGTACACTGGACCAGCTGCTTTCATCACTGGTTTCTTGAACACATTTCCCATAACCTCCCTAAAAATGATAACAATTTCTCCTATTGGTTAGAAAAATATTGACTAAATACCTTCAAGGAGTCCAAGAGACATCACTGAAGGATGTTCTTCAGTTGGGAGAGGTTCCCTGTTCTATTTCAAGGCACCCCCATTTCCTGGGTGGCTGAGAATTAACTGTGAGATGGCAAAGAGCACCCAGAATGGAGGTGGAGGTCTGAGTTCTGGTCTCCATCTTGCCAGGCATGAGCTTGTGCATCCGGTCTCCTCCTTGAGTCTCAGTTTCTTCCTATGTACAATAGGAAGATTAGATTAGCTTTTTCCTATATATATTTTCCACCTAAGGAATCAGGGATTGTTAATAGCTATCATGGGAAAATATTTATTTGGTCAAATAAATGTGGAAACCCAGGGATAAATAAAGCTAAGAGAATTTCTGGCAGCATTTTCCTAGAACTGCTGTAGCAAATGACCATAAACTGGGAGGCTTAAACACAGAAATGTATTCTCTCACACTTCGAGGGGGCCAGAACTAGCCGTCTGAAGATGTCATTAGCTAAGTTAAGGTAAGCTCATACTGGAGTAGAGTGGGGCTTTAATCCAATATGACTAGTGTCTGTATAAGAAGAGGGAAATTTGGACACAGAAACACATGTGGAGAATGTCATGTGACAATAGAGGCAGAGACTCAAGTGATGCAGCTGTAAACCAAAGAACGCCAAGGGCCGATGGCCACTCCCACAAGCCTGAAGAGTCAAGGAAGGGTTCTACCAAGAGTCTCAGAGGGAATATGACCCCACTGAAACCTTGATTTTGGACTTCTGGCTCTAGAAATGAGAGAGATTAAATTTCTGTTGTTCAGGCCACCCGTTTTGTGGTACTTTATTATGGCAGCCCTAGAAAACAAATACATCAACAAAAACAAGTAAATTAATAAAAGATATAATTACTGCTTATGGTAAGTGCTAGGGTGATAACAGGTTTTGATTTAGGAGGATCTCTGTGAATTACTGTCATTTAATCTAAAACTTTAAGGACGAGAAGGAGGGAGCCATTTGAAGGTCGTGAAGGTTTTTCTAGACAGAGTGCAGGTTGATCCTGGCGTAATCCATGCTGCTTATGATGCTTATGATTCCCAGCTTCAGTTGCCATTTCCCAGACCTCCAGAAATGAGAATGAGGAATCTCTGCTATGATAATTGCAACAACTGCCATGTAGAAGACATCTTCCATGGGAACTATGTATGTTATGACACATATATGCTCTGTGATACAAAGCACTTTCAAAAGAATGTCTGGGAACGTCCAGGTTAATAGGGATTCCACGTCACTTTTTTCTCTCTCTATAGTATCTTCTGCATTTTTTCCCAGATAAATTTTACTTGGTCAGGGTGGGTGACTTGATGAAGCTGGCCTTCTAGTAGTGAAAATGAGAGACAGGGCGTTGGCTAGTTTCCTTCTCAGAAGAGAGGTCAGACAGAACTGAGAGGGGATTGCAGTGCACAGAATCAGGTTCTAGAAGGTGCACAGCATGGAAACTAGGAAGTTGGGTTCTGGAGCCAGACTTGCTAGACTGGGGGTCCATCTCTACCTTTTTCTAACTCTGTATGACTTTGAGCAATTTACTCAACTTCTCTGTGCCTCCTTGTCGGTAAGATGGGGGTGATTATGGTATCTACTTTATAGTGCTTCTGTGAGGTTTAAATAAGATGACGTGTGTTAAATGCTTGATGCTCAGTAAGTGCTGAATGCATCGTATTTATATCTAGGTGGGGGAGGGTCGCAAACGGGCTACTGAGAATGAATTACTTTAGAACTCTGCAGTGAACTTGGCTGAAGCACACAGTCAGTTATACAAGACAACACAGTGGGTTTCACTTCCCAGCTCCCAGATCCTGCTCACTCAGCCCCGGGGATAAGATTACTGGTCCTTTCTGAGCTCCTCTCTTCACAGGGTCTCCACATTGCTATACCTCTTCTGTCTGCACTGGGCTTGCTGCTGCCTTATTGTAAGGTCTTTATTTGTTGTCCCTAACCTGCTATTGTGCTGTTAACTCTCTAACAACAGCTTTCAGAAGGGAAATTGATCTTCCCTTCTCTTTTTGTCAATGCACAGATGCTTTTTATATGTTTCCTTGGTTTTCTTACCTATCCTTTTGTGCTGGGTTTGAATCCTAGCTCAAGCACTTACTAGCTGAATGACTTTGGGCAAATAACTTATTTAAGTCTCAGGTTCCTTATTTGTAAAACTAGGAAAACAGTCATGCCCACTCTGTAAGTTTGTTCTGGGGATTAAAGAGGTCAGCATATATAACCGGAGCACAAGAGTGCCTGGGCCATAATATCCATGAAATAACAATAACAACAGCACTACTGCTAATACTACTAGTGATAATAATAATGATGATGATGTTATTCTTTCTCCTGGCTGGATTCTCTCCCACTCTGTACTGATAGGAGAGCTACATCATCTGCTCCATTTCCTGGGAATGGTCCTTTCTTCTTTGGACCACAAGTAAGAATATACTCCCTTCTTGCTCATTCTTGTCCTGATCTTCCAGCAGCGGCTGGGAAAGTTACTGTTTAGCTACCCCTTCCACCACTGCGAGGATTACATATGCAGGACGTCAACATGTGGCTTTGTCAAATCAATGTGGCCCGGAATTTAAAAGCTGAAGTGACCTTGTCGCTTTTTGATTTTGAGAATCTTTGCACTTTTGAGCTTCCCTGGCCTCTGAAAGTCTACAGAGCCTTTGGAAGTCAGGGACGCTCAGCAGAACTGAGGATTGAGCATGAATTGTATTTATACAGAAAAAATCTATCTCGGTGATTTGTTATAAAACATCACTATGTATCTTTTTCCAGAGGTTTTCAAAACACATTGTCTGTGTTAGTATCTTTGTTTTCAGACATCCTCTCTGGAGCCCGGAGATATAGCTATAATACTCCACCCCCTCCCCACTCCCCTACAGACCCACGCCCACTCCCACACAGAAATAGAGATATTTGGGCCCTGTTACTTTTAATCAAAGTCACTGTCAAGGTCTTTGCAGGTAGAGTGACCAGAAAGTAGGACAGGCCTTCCGGTCACTGGGCCTCCTAATATACTGACTACTTGCTTGCATATTTCACCAGACCCATGGCTCTTCCTTCTTCCTGTCCATGTCTCTTGGGCCTTCATGCTGGCCTCTTCCCTGACTATGGTTTTTAAGAAGAGTTTAATGTAATGTTTATTACATCAGAGTTGGCTGTGTAGTGCCTTTTGGAGGAAAGCGCCATATAAATCTAATAAATAAATAATAAACAAGTGATATAAGCAGGAGGAAAATTATGTGTTTTACGTGAGCTGTGAAGAATATTGTAAAACCTGTAAAAATGTATTTGTTAGATGAAGAGGCAGGGAAGAAACTGCAGATGATCATCATTCGTACAGGAGTGAGTTTCACGCAATATTTTAAAGTACAGAAAAATTCCCATGATTTTTAACCCTGTGTGAAACTGACTCTGCCTATGCTTTTGGCTGCAGGGAATGTGAGGCCCAAAACAGCAGGTAGCTCAGTGGCATTTTGTTTACTTCCTCAGTAGGCCACGGAGGGGCTATGAAAATAACATTTAGGACCTGATTCTACAGCTCTTATGAGCTTGTACCTAACAGTGATTTCACGGAGGATCTCTTAAGGGGTGAATGTGCTCTGCAAAATCCCGTGAATCATAAGCAAAGTCCAAACTACTCCGTTAAGGCCTCCTGATGTGATCTGAGTTTGTGGGTTTCTTTTTTTTTTGTCTTTTATTTTTTATAAATTTAATTTAATTAATTTTTTATACAGCAGGTTCTTATTAGTTATCTATTTTATACATATTAGTGTATATATGTCAATCCGAATCTCCCAATTCATTCCCCCCCTTCCCCCCTTGGTGTCCATACATTTGTTCTCTACATCTGTGTCTCTATTCCTGCCTTGCAAACTGGTTCATCTGTACCATTTTTCTAGATTCCACAAATATTTGTTAATATGCAGTATTTGTTTTTCCCTTTCTGACTTACTTCACTCTGTATGACTGTCTCTAGGTCCATCCACATCTCTACAAATTACCCAGTTTCGTTCCTTTTTATGGCTGAGTAATACTCCATTGTATATATGTACCACATCTTCTTTATCCATTCATCTGTTGATGGACACTTAGGTTGCTTCCATGACCTGGCTATTGTAAATAGAACTGCAATGAACATTGGGATATATGTGCCTTTTTGAATTACAGTTTTCTCAGGGTATATGCCCAGTAGTGGGATTGCTGGGTCATATGATAATTCTATTTTTAGTTTTTTAAGGAACCTCCAGACTGTTCTCCATAGTGACTGTATCAATTTACATTCCCACCAACAGTGCAAGAGGGTTCCTTTTGCTCCACACCCTCTCAGCACTTATTGTTTGTAGATTTTTTGATGATGCCCATTCTAACAGGTGTGAGGTGATACCTCATTGTAGTTTTGATTTGTGTTTCTCTAATAAGTAGTGATGTTGAGCAGCTTTTCATGTGCCCCTTGGCCATCTGTATGTCTTCTTTGGAGAAATGTCTGTTTAGGTCTTCTGCCCATTTTTTGATTGGGTTGTTTGTTTTTTTAATATTGAGTGGCATGAACTGTTTATATATTTTGGAGATTAATCTTTAGTCCGTTGATTCGTTTGCAGATATTTTCTCCCATTCTGGGGGTTGTCTTTTCATCTTGGTTATAGTTTCTTTTGCTGTGCAAAACCTTTTAAGTTTCATTAGGTCCCCTCTGTTTATTTTTGTTTTTATTTCCATTACTCTAGGAGGTGGGTCAAAAAAGATCTTGCTGTGATTTATGTCAAAGAGTGTTCTTCCTATGTTTTCCTCTAAGAGTTTTATAGTGTCTGGTCTTACATTTAGGTCTTTAATCCATTTTGAATTTATTTTTGTGTATGGTGTTAAGGAGTGTTCTAATTTCATTCTTTTACATGTAACTGTCCAGTTTTCCCAGCACCACTTATTGAAGAGACTGTCTTTTCTCCATTGTATATCCTTGCCTCGTTTGTCATAGATTAGTTGACCATAGGTGCGTGAGTTTATCTCTGGGCTTTTTTAACCGGTTCCATTGATCAGTATGTCTGTTTTTGTGCCAGTACCATATTGTCTTAATTACTGTACCTTCGTGGTATATTCTGAAGTCAGGGAGTCTGATTCCTCCACCTCCATTTTTTTCCATCAAGGTTGCTTTGGCTATTTGGGGTCTTTTGTGTCTCCATACAAATTCTAAGATTTTTTGTTCTAGTTCTATAAAAAATGCCATTGGTAATTTGATAGGACTTGCATTCTGTAGATTGCAAGCAATCTATAGATTGCTTTGGGTATAGTCATTTTCAGAATATTGATTCTTCCAGTCCTAGAACATGGTATATCTCTGCATCTGTTTGTGTCATCTTTGATTTCTTTCATCAGTGTCTTATGATTTTCTGAGTACAGGTCTTTTACCTCCTTAGGTGGGTTTATTTCTAGGTATCTTATTCTTTTTGTTGCAATGGTGAATGGGATTGTTTCCTTAATTTCTCTTTCTGATCTTTCATTGTTAGTGTATAGGAATGCAAGAGATTTGGGGGCATTAACTTTGTATCCTGTAAATTTACCAAATTCATTGATTAGGTCTAGTAGTTTTCTGGTGGCATCTTTAGGATTCTCTATTTATAGTATCATGTCATCTGCAAAGAGTGACAGTTATACTTCTTCTTTTCCAATTTGGCTTCCTTTTATTTCTTTTTCTTCTCTGATTGCCATGGCTAGGACTTCCAAAACTAGGTTAAATAATAGTGGTGAGAGTGGACACCCTTGTCTTGTTCCTGATCTTAGAGGAAATGATTTCAGTTTTTCACCATTGAGAATGATGTTTGCTGTGGGTTTGTCATATATGGCCTTTATTATGTTGAGGTAGGTTCCCTCTATGCCCACTTTCTGGAGAGTTTTTATCATAAATGGGTGTTGAATTTTGTCAAAAGCTTTTTCTGCATCTATTGAGATGATCATGTAGTTTTTATTCTTCAATTTGTTAATGTGGTGTATCACATTGATTGATTTGCAGATATTGAAGAATCTTTGCATCCCTGGGATAAATCCAACTTGATCATGGTGTATGATCCTTTTAATGTGTTGTTGGATTCTGTTTGCTAGTATTCTGTTGAGGATTTTTGCATCTGTATTCATCAGTGACATTGGTCGGTAATTTTCTTTTTTTGTAGTATCTCTGTCTGATTTTGGTATCAGGGTGATGGTGGCTTCATAGAATGAGTTTGGGAGTGTTCCTTCCTCTGCAATTTTTTGGAGGAGTTTGAGAAGGATGGGTGTTAGCTCTTCTCTAAATGTTTGATAGAATTCATCTGTGAAGCCATCTGGTCCTGGACTTTTGTTTGTTGGAAGATTTGTAATCACAGTTTCAATTTCATTACCTGTAATTTGTCTGTTCATATTTTCTGTTTCTTCCTGGTTCAGTCTTGGAAGGTTATACCTTTCTAACAATTTGTTCCAGGTTGTCCATTTTATTGGCATAGAGTTGCTTATAGTAGTCTCTTAGGATGCTTTGCATTTCTGCAGTGTCCATTGTAATCTCCTTTTTCATGTCTCATTTTATTGATTTGAGTCCTCTCCCTCTTTTTCTTGATGAGTCTGGCTAAAGGTTTATCAATTTTGTTATCTTCTCAAAGAACCAGCTTTTAGTTTTATTGATCTTTGCTACTGTTTTCTTTCTTTCTATTTCATTTATTTCTGCTCTGATCTCTATGATTTCTTTCCTTCTACTAACTTTGGGTTTTGTATTTTCTTCTTTCTCTAGTTCCTTTAGGTGTAAGGTTGGATAGTTTTTTTTTTTTTTTAATATCTTTATAGGAGTATAATTGCTTTACATTGTTGTGTTAGCTTCTGCTGTATAACAAAGTGAATCAGCTATACATATACATATATCTGCATATCCCCTCCCATTTGCATCTCCCTCCCATCCTCCCTATCCCACCCTTCTAGGTGGTCACAAAGCACTGAGCTGATGTCCCTGTGCTATACGTCTGCTTCCCACTAGCTATCTATTTTATATTTGGTAGTGTATATATGTCCATGCCACTCTCTCACTTCATCCCAGCTTACCCTGTCCCCTCCCCGTGTCCTCAGATCCATTCTCCACGTCTGTGTCTTTATTCCTGTCCTGCACCTAGGTTCATAAGATCCTTTTTTTTTTTCTTTTAGATTCCATATATATGTCTTAGCATATTGTATTTGTTTTTCTCTTTCTGACTTACTTCACTCTGTATGACAGACTCTAGGTCCATCCACCTCACTACAAACAACTCAATTTTGTTTTTTTTTAGGCTAAGTAATATTCCATTGTATATATGGGCCACATCTTTATCCATTCATCTGTCGATGGACACTTAGGTTGCTTCCATGTCCTGGCTATTGTAAATAGTGCTGCAATGAACATTGTGGTACATGACTCTTTTTGAATTATGGTTTTCTCAGGGTATATGCCCAGTAGTGGGATTGCTGGGTTGTATAGTAGTTCTATTTTTAGGTTTTTAAGGAAACTCCATACTGTTCTCTATAGTGACTGTATCAATTTACATTCCCACCAACAGTGCAAGAGGGTTCCCTTTTCTCCACACCCTCTCCAGCATTTATTGTTTGTAGATTTTTTGATGATGGCCATTCTGACTGGTGTGAGGTGATTCCTCATTGTAGTTTTGATTTGCATTTATCTAATGATTAGTGATGTTGAGCATCCTTTCATGTGTTTGTTGGCAATCTGTATATGTTCTTTGGAGAAATGTCTATTTAGGTCTTCTGCCCATTTTTGGATTGGGTTGTTTGTTTTTTGGATATTGAGCTGCATGAGCTGCTTGTAAATTTTGGAGATAAATCCTTTGTCAGTTGCTTCATTTGCAAATGTTTTCTCCCATTCTGAAGGTTGTCTTTTTGACTTGTTTATGGTTTCCTATGCTGTGCAAAAGCTTTTAAGTTTCATTAGGTCCCACTTGTTTATTTTTGTTTTTATTTCCATTTCTCTAGGAGCTGGGTCAAAAAGGATCTTGTTGTGATTCATGTCACAGAGTGTTCTGCCTATGTTTTCCTCTAACAGTTTTATAGTGTCTACCCTACATTTAGGTTTTTAATTCATTTGGAGTTTATTTTTGTGAATGGTGTTAGGGAGTGTTCTAATTTCATTCTTTTACATGTAGCTGTCCAGTATTCCCAGCACCACTTATTGAAGAGGCTGTCTTTTCTCCATTGTATATTCTTGCCTCCTTTTTCAAAGATAAGGTGACCATATGTGCATGGGTTTTTCTCTGGGCTTTCTATCCTGTTCCACTGATCTATATTTCTGTTTTTGTGCCAGTACCGTTACTGTAGCTCTGTAGTGTAATCTGAAGTTAGGAGCCTGATTCCTCCAACTTCGTTTTTCTTTCTCAATATTGCTTTGGGGTCTTTTGTGTTTCCATACAAATTGTAAAATTTTTTGTTCTAGTTCTGTGAAAAAATGCCATTGGTAGTTTGATAGGGATTGCATTGAATGTGTAGATTGTTTTGGATGGTATAGTCATTTTCACAATGTTGATTCTTCCAATCTAAGAACATGGTATATCTCTCCATCTGTTTGTTTCATCTTTAATTTCTTTCATCAGTGTTTTATAGTTTCTGCATACAGGTCTTTTTTCTCCTTAGGTAGGTTTATTCCTATGTATTTTAGTC
The DNA here is from genome assembly GCF_028564815.1 of Eubalaena glacialis. NCBI lineage: Eukaryota > Metazoa > Chordata > Mammalia > Artiodactyla > Balaenidae > Eubalaena > Eubalaena glacialis. Next base: position 50,151,225 of record NC_083720.1, read on the forward strand.
TTTTTTTTTGCAGTGATAAATGTAGTGTTTCTTTAATTTCTGTTTCAGATTTTTCATCATTAGTGTATAGGAATGCAAGAGATTTCTGTGCCTTAACTTTGTATCTTGCTACTTTACCAAATTCATTGATCAGCTCTAGTAGTTTTCTGCTAGCATCTTTAGGATTCTCTATGTAGAGTATCATGTCATCTGCGAACAGTCACAGTTTTACTTCTTTTTCTGATTTGATGATTCCTTTTATTTCTTTTTCTTCTCCTGTTTCTGTGGCTAAAACTTCCAAAACTATGTTGAATAATACTGGTGAGAGTGGGCAACCCTGTGTTGTTCCTGATCTTAGTGGAAATGTTTTCAGTTTTTCACCATTGAGAATGATGCTGGCTGTGGGTTTGTCATATATGGCCTTTTTATGTTGAGGTAAATTCCCTCTATGCCCACTTTCTGGAGAGTTTTTATCATAAATGGGTGCTGAATTTTGTCAAAAGCTTTTTCTACATGTACTGAGATTATCATATGGTTTTTATCCTTGAATTTGTTAATGTCATGTATCACATTGATTGATTTGCGTATATTGAAGAATCCTTGCATTCCTGGGATAAACCCCACTTGATCATGGTGTATGATCTTTTTTATGTACTGCTGGATTCTGTTTGCTAGTATTTTGTTGAGGATTTTTACATCTATGTTCATCAGTGATATTGGCCTGTAGTTTTCTTTTTTTGTGACATCTTTGTCTGGTTTTGGTATCAGGGTGATGGTGGCCTCGTAGAATGAGTTTGGGAGTGTTCCTCCCTCTGCTATATTTTGGAAGAGTTCGAGAAGGAATGGTGTTAGCTCTTCGCTAAATGTTTGATAGATTTGGCTGGGGAATCCATTTGCCCTAGGACTTTTATTTGTTGGAAGATTTTTAACCATGGTTTCAATTTCAGTGATTGTGATTGGTCTTTTCATATTTTCTGTTTCTTCCTGGTTCAGTCTTGGAAGGCTGTGCTTTTCTAATAATTTGTCCATTTCTTCCAGGTTGTCCATTTTATTGGCATATAGTTGCAAATAGTTGCTTATCTCTCATGATCCTTTGTGGTTCTGAATTGTCAGTTTTTACTTCTCCTTTTTCATTTCTATATCTGTTTATTTGAGTCTTCTCCCTTTTTTTCTTGATGAGTCTGGCTAATGGTTTATCAATTTTCTTTATCTTCTAAAGAACCAGCTTTTAGTTTTACTGATCTTTGCTCTCGTTTCCTTCATTTCTTTTTCATTTATTTCTGATCTGATCTTTATGATTTCTTTCCTTCTGCTAACTTTGGGGTTTTTTAATTCTTCTTTCTCTAATTGCTTTAGGTGTAAGGTTAAGTTGTTCATATGAGATTTTTCTTATATCTTGAGGTAGGATTGTATTGCTATATACTTCCCTCTTAGAACTGCTTTTGCGGCATCCCATAGTTTTTGGGTTGTCATGTTTTCATTGTCATTTGTTTCTAGGTATTTTTTTAACTTCCTCTTTTATTTCTTCAGTGATCTCTTGGTTATTTAGTAAGGTATTGTTTAGCCTCCATGTGTTTGTGTTTTTTACGTTTTTCCCCCTGTAATTGATTTCTAATCTCATAGCCTTGTGGTTGGAAAAGATGCTTGATATGATTTCAATTTTCTTAAATTTACCAAGGTTTGATTTTTGACTCAAGATGTGATCTGTCCTGGAGAATGTTCCCTGTGCACTTGAGAAGAAAGTGTAATCTGCTGTTTTTGGATGGAATGTCCTATAAATATCAATTAAATCTATCTGGTCTATTATGTTATTTAAAGCTTGTGTTTCATTATTAATTTTCCGTCTGGATGATCTGTCCATTGGTATAAGTGAGGTGTTAAAGTCCCCACTATTATTGTGTTACTGGCGATTTCCTGTTTTATAGCTGTTAGCATTTGCCCTATGTATTGAGGTGTTCCTATGTTGGGTGCATATATATTTATAATTGTTATATCTTCTTCTTAGATTGATCCCTTGATCATTATGTAGTGTTCTTCCTTGTGTCTTGTAACATTCTTTATTTTAAAGTCTATTTTATCTGATATGAGAATTGCTACTCCAGCTTTCTTTTGATTTCCATTTGCATGGAATATCTTTTTCCATCCCCTCACTTCCAGTCTGTATGTGTCCCTAGGTCTGAAGTGAGTCTCTTGTAGACAGCATATATATGGGTCTTGTTTTTGTATCCATTCAGCAAGCTTTTGTCTTTTGGTTGGAGCATTTAATTCATTCACATTTAAGGTAATTATCGATATGTATGTTCCTATTACCATTTTCTTAATTGTTTTGGGTTTGTTTTTGTAGTTCCTTTTCTCCTCTTGTGTTTCCCACTTAGAGAAGTTCCTTTTCCATTTGTTGTAGAGCTGGTTTGGTGGTGCTGAATTCTCTTAGCTTTTGCTTGTCTGTAAACCTTTTTATTTCTCTGTCAAATCTGAATGAGATTCTTGCAGGGTAGAGTAATCTTGGTTGTAGGTTTTTCCCTTTCATCACTTTAAATATGTCCTGCCACTCCCTTCTGGCTTGTAGAGTTTCTGCTGAGAAATCAGCTGTTAACCTTATGGGAGTTCCCCTGTGTGTTATTTGTCATTTTTCCCCTGTTGCTTTTAATAATTTTTCTTTGTTTTTAATTTTTGTCAATTTGATTACTATTTGTCTTGGTGTGTTTCTCCTTGGGTTTATTCTGCCTGGGACTCTGCGCTTCCTGGACTTGGATGGCTATTTCCTTTCCCATGTGAGGGAAGTTTTTGACTATATTCTCTTTGAATATTTTCTTGTGTCCCCTCTCTCTCTCTTCTACTTCTTTGACCACCCCCCCCACCCCCGCAATAATGCGAATGTTGGTGCATTTAATGTTGTCCCAGAGGTCTCTTAGGCTGTCTTCATTTCTTTTCATTTTTTTTTCTTTAATCTGTTCCATGGCTGTGAATTCCACCATTCTGTCTTCCAGGTCATTTATGTGTTCTTCTGCCTCAGTAATTCTGCTATTGATTCCTTCAAGGGCATTTTTCATTTCAGTCATTGTATTTTTCATCTCTGTTTGTTTGTTCTTTAATTCTTCTAGGTCTTTGTTAAACATTTCTTGCATCTTCTCAATCTTTGCCTCCATTCTTTTTCCGAGGTCCTGGATCATCTTCACTATCATTATTCTGAATTCTTTTTCTGGAAGGTTGCCTATCTCCACTTCATTTAGTTGTTTTTGTGGGGTTTTATCTTGTTCCTTCATGTGGTACATAGTCCTCTGCCTTTTCATTTTGTCTGTCTTTCTGTGAATGTGGTTTTTGTTCCACAGGCTGCAGGACTGTAGTTCTTCTTGCTTCTGCTGTTTGTCCTCTGGTGGGTGAGGCTATCTAAGAGGCTTGTGCAAGCTTCCTGATGGGAGGGAATTGTGGTGGGTAGAACTGGGTGGTGCTCTCATGGGCAGAACTCAGTAAAACTTTAATCTGCTTGTCTGCTGATGGGTGGTGCTGGGTTCCCTCCCTGTTGGTTGTTTGGCCTGAGGCGACCCAGCACTGGAGCCTACCCGGCCCTTTGGTGGGGCTAATGGCAGACTCTGGGAGGACTCACGCCAAGGAGTACTTCCCAGAACTTCTGCTGCCAGTGTCCTTGTCCCCACTGTGAGTCACAGCTGCCCCCCGCCTCTGCAGGAGACCCTTCAACACTAGCAGGTAGGTCTGGTTCAGTCTCCCTTGGGGTCACCGCTCCCTCCCCTGGGTCCTGTTGTGCACAGTACTTTGTGCGTGCCCTCCAAGAGTGGAGTCTCTGCTTCCCCCTGTCCTGTCATAGTCCTGCAATCAAATCCCACTGGCCTTCAAAGTCTGATTCTCTAGGAATTCCTCCTCCCGTTGCCATACCGCCAGGTTGGGAAGCCTGATGTCGGGCTCAGAACTTTCACTCCAGTGGGTGGACCTCTGTGGTATAATTGTTCTCCAGCTTGTGAGTCACACATCCAGCGGCCATGGGATTTGATTTTATTGTGGTTGTGCCCCTCCTACTGTCTCATTGGAGCTTCTCCCCTGTCACTGGATGTGGGGCATCTTTTTTGGTGAGTTCCAGTGTCCTCCTGTCGATGATTGTTTAGCAGTTAGTTGTGATTCCGGCGCTCTCACAAGAGGGAGTGAATGCATGTCCTTCTACCCTGCCATCTTGAACCCTGAGTTTGTGGTTTTTAAGGAGGCAAAGGCCTCAGTTTTATGAATGCTATTATCATCCCTGCATGCTGAACTGGATATCAATGTAATGTTGGGACTTTGATTTAACTTGGATTTTGACTTTATGTTGGCAGATATTGAGGCTGGCCTCAAACTTTAGCCACTTGTTTGTCTTGGTGTGTCAAAGATGGAATGCTATAGTTGAGAAACTTGGGGTTATTTTTGCACATACAAAAGTGGGAGAATAAACAAAGCAGCTGAATTCCTTGGTTTTAGGTACAGTTTGTAGTAATTCTATCCAGGCTGTTTCTTCTCTGTACCTTTTAAAAACTGAACTGGTCCATTCAAACGTGAGCTAGAGACACGTTTTATCTACCTGCTGTAGATGTCAGCACAAGCCCCATATTTCTTTAGATCGCTTCCTGTTTGCTTTCTCCGCTCAACCAATTTTGGCAGTGTGTCTTGGTTCCTAGTTCCTACTAAACTCTTTGGAGGAAACATTCCAGTCTGTGACTTAATCTCTTGGCTGCCCTTGGTAGTTTTCTAGAACGGAGCTCACCAGATTGGTCTGCCCTTTGTGTGGACCACCTAAGAAAGGAGTGGGAGTAGGCTTAAAAGCATGGTCATTTATTTCTTGATGTGTAAGGAAAAAGGAAGAAGAGAGGTGAGACTTTATTCATGAAATTTCTCACAAAGTTGAGATGACAGAAAGGACCCTTATTTCTTTCCCCCAGTTTCAAATTTGAGATTCACAAAAACTCAAAGTTGCCCCTTTTTTTGAATGTACCATGAAATTATGTAGGCATCATTGAACGAGTATGGGCTTTGGCAGGGATGATATTCAGATATTCATCAGCTGATACACTGGCCAATCCAATGTTAACTGTAAACAATAGATGTAGACTGGACCGGCACCTGCCTTAACTGAGAGTAGATGCCAGCCTTAAACAACTGGTATGGGACAGACTAGCATCAGCATCTTCATTGACCATTAAGAGTAGTGGCCAGCTGTCAACAACTGATTTGACTAGCCTGGCACCCACATTAACTAATCAGAGTGGGTGCCAGCTGTAATCAACCACTGGGGACACACTTCCATGAACTGACTGAATTTTAGCTTCAGGCTTATGAGTGGGACACAGCTGGAATATATCAGACTCTATTTGTGAACTACTAGAGAGTCAAATCACTTAATTTCTTCAAGCCTCAGATTTCTCACCTGCAAAATTCCTAATGCTCACCTCTTTTTTTGAAATTTCATTGGATAAGTGTTGGAGAGCTTTTTCTTATGTTTTGTACTTCTTTGGATCTGAGGTGATTTCCTCAACTTTTTCTTCCAGATTATTAATTTGGATGTTAGCTTTGTTCATTCTATTTTTCAGTCTCTCTATGGAATATTTAATTATGGGGATCATATTTTTAAGTTTTAGGAACACATTCTTATTCTTTGATTGCCTAGTTTCCAGGAAGTCAATTTGTTTTTTCGGATATAGTCACCCTCGAATCTTTTTAAGAATGCTAGTTAAAAAAATTGTCTTTTTTTTCTTTTTCTTTCTTTCTTTTTATATCACTTTGAAACCTTTGGATTTTTTGTTTATTTGGGTCCATATGTTTTACGCTATTTGTTTTTGTCAAATGGCTGGTGATCCTTGAATACCCGTTTATGTTTTTGAATGAAAGAATATGTTGATAGCAGTAACTGAGTTAGGCTTCCTTTGAAGTTAAGTAACTCTGTTGAACTGAAACAGGGCTGACCCTAAAAGAAGCAGGGTTCTGTGTAAGTGGGTGGGGCCTGTTGACAGTCAGGCTTCTCATAATGGACTATGTGTATGAAGGAAAGGAGCCAAGATTTAGATCTCAATAATTGCCAGATAATGGGGTCTTTAAGAAAGAATGTTTTGTTTGCTTTTTATTTATTAATTTTTTTTAACAACCTTTGAGAGACTACCACTTGTGTAGTTTTTAAAAAAAATATTTATTTATTTATACTTATTTTTTTCCAACATTTTACTTAACATTTCTTTCTTTCTTATTTTTTTAAATCTTTATTGGAGTTTAGTTGCTTTACAATATTGTGTTAGTTTCTACTGCACAGTAAAGTGAATCAGCAATATGTATATACATATCCCCTCTTTTTTGGATTTCCTTCCCATTTAGGTCACCACAGAGCACTGAGTAGAGCTCCCTGTGCTATACAGCAGGTTCTCATTTTATGTCTAGTATCAGTAGTGAGTGTATATATGTTAATCCCAATCTCCCAATTCGTACCTGGTCTTAATTGCAGCATGAGGGATCTTAGTTGTGGCATGTGGACTCTTAGTTGCAGCATGTGGGCTTCTCAGTTGTGGCATGCAGACTCTTTAGTTGTGGCATGTGAACTCTTAGTTGTGGCATGCATGCGGGATCTAGTTCCCCGACCAGGGATCGAACTCAGGCCCCCTGCATTGGGAGCATGGAGTCTTATCCACTGGACCACCAGGGAAGTCCCTTGCTTTTAAAAAGTGTTTTTATTAAGTCTGTTTCTTTTTCTTCAGTTTAATTGAGATATAATTGACATATAGCACCTTATGAATTTAAAGTGTACAGCATAATGACTTGACATATATACTGTCAGTTGATTACCACAATAAGCTTAGTTAACATCCATTATCTCCTTTAGATAAAAAAAGAAAAAAAGAAAACAGTTTTTTACTTTTGATGCAAAATGTTAGGATCTACTCTCTCAGCAACTTTCATATATAGCATGCAACAGCTTTCACTGTAGTCATCATGTTGTATATTACATCCTCAGTACTTATTTATCTTATAAACTAAAAGTTTAAACCTTCTGACCACCTTCATTCAATTCCCCCTCCCCCCACCTCCCATCTCTGGAAGACACAAATCTGATGTCTTTTTCTATGAATTTGGTTTTTCTGTTTTCTTAGATTCCATATGTAAGTGAGATCATACAGTATTTGTCTTTCTCTGTCTGTTTGCTTTTGACTTTTGTTTCTCATCTACACTACCCTTCAAGTTCACGTTTAGTTCTAGAGTTTATTCTACTTTTCTTTACTGTCTCAGTGCCCTTGATAGCAATCTTGCCCCGTCACATCTCTCACTTTTATTAATCATTTCTTGGAACTTCCACCTGGGGTGAAGGCAGCACTAACTGCTCTGTTTATGGGGGAGAGGAACCAGTCAGGCCAATAGTGCATTAGATAATCCTTTAATTAATTACCATGATAACTGCTCTGAGCCTGCTGTGTTCTCTGCAGTGGCTGACCTGCAGATTCTCTAGGGCAACCGCTCTTAATCCTTACCAGCCGTCTTCAGTGTGTGAGTGTATGTTGCAATCCTTTGCTTTAGTTTCTCAGACAACTCAGCCCTAGTTTCTTTCCATTTGCCAGAAATACTTTAGTCAATGTGATATTCTTTGGGGTTTTTTTTGTTTTCAGCTCTGTTGTGGAACTTTTTTTAAAAAAAAATTTTACTGTCATTTCAATGGGGTTGTGAGAGGGAGAGGAATTAAGTACGTCCACTGCACTCCCCATCTTGAACTGGAAGTGCTTATTAATATGTGTTTATATAACGAAAGTGCCTTATGAACCATGCAGTTTTATTCACAGTTAACAAGTGAATTTCCCTGTCTTCTTCTTACCCTTATCCTCCTCTCTATCAATAACACATCCAACCTCTGGAAATTTTCTAGTCCTATGCTTTTTAGAAAGAGGATGAGATAACATGGAATTGATGACATTTTAGACAATGTAACAAGAGAAAGTGAAATATTGAGACAGGGTGAGGAAAGCCGTAGGGGAGGAGGGGTACTATGACCAAGAAAGGCCATATGTCTAGGTGCCTGCCTCTGGGGTCAGCTGCTCTAAGCCATTTGCACTTTTCATCATTTCTTACCTCCCTTTATCCTGGACACACAGATTCTCCCTGTACCCAGTTTCCGGGTACCTCCACTGGCTTCGTGGGCAGTGCTGAAATGTATCTGCTGCCATCACTGTTGGTACATGTGGGTTATTTATTGATAACAGTCTGCCTGCTTGTGTATTCTTTTCTATAGGCGAAGTTCTAGGTACAGAATGGACGCTTATCACATATGTTTAGGAAAAACATTTTTATTTGTACTATGAATGTATTAAAAAATAATTGTAGAATACTTAAAATACACAAACAAGCAAAAAAAAAAAAAAAGCAAAATAAAAAATCAGCCAGAGAGGTATTTTCAGATTTTGAGTACGTACTTTTTCTATACATTCACAGACTTTCATGCACTTCCGTTCACCCTAATAGGTACGTTCTGTAAATGGTTTTGGTTTCTGTAAGACCCTTACAAATATCCTGATAGGCTATAACACATCTGTCTCTTTTCTCCTCTTCTGGTGCCCTTTCTTCCTTCTCTATCTTTCTATACACATGGATGTTACATAGAAAGCTAAATGTGAGTAAATATATGTGTCTTTGAAAAATAAGAGAAAATTTGCTGCATTTCAAACATTTGTTTGGAGTAGGGTTCTATATATTGTCATACAAATCTGTACATAAATTATTTTGTCACCACTAAATTCATCAGTTAGGATGGAACATTTGTTTATTTGGATGAATGTGTGCCAGCATTGTACTAAAAAAAAGGCATTATTTATGCTGTTCCTTCCTGGGTCTGCCCATCTGGTAAGAGTTGCTTTCCAGGTAAGTTCACTGGTGCAAAGCTTAAGCGATTCTTCAAAAATTATTAGGTCGTCACACAGTGTCCCAGACAGTATGGGACTCATGCTAGACCCTTCTTCTTAATCTCTCCTTTATTTAATCAATTATTTTTTGTTCTATCTCCTCTAAACCTCTTGATTACACCCCTCTTCCCCATTACTACTTCCTTTCTTTTAGTTCCAGAACTCACCACCTCTTGTCTTAAATTCTCCTTCCCTCCCCTCCTCCAATCTCTTTGGCACACTGCTCCAGCATGGTCTTTTAAAATTCCGACCACACCATTCCATTTCTTGAGAGATAGCATGAGCTCTGAAATCAAACAGACTAGGTTTGAACCCTGACTCCACTGCTTACCAGTTGTATGACACCTTGGGAGATAGCTAAGCTTTGCATACCTTGTTTCCTCATTTGTAAAATGGGAACAGTAAGGGTGTCTATCTCAGGGTTGTTGTAAATATTAAATGTGTTTATGAACATTGAATGCTTAGAACATTTGTACTGGGCAAACTGTATGTGTTCAATAAATTTTAACAATTATTTAAAATTTTTTAATTTTCCTCTTACCTTCTACAGAATTATTTCTGAACATCCTGCATGGCATAAAAAAAAACCTTTTGTAATTTTACCTCTGACTACTTCCCCAGTTTTGTCCCTTGTTTCTTCTTCATTTGTATCTTATTCTTTGACCAAAATGAACACAAGTAATTCTTTAAATGTGCCATGACCTTCATGTACTGTTGCACGCACTGTTCCCTCTGCTTGAGTGCATACCTGACTTCTGGCATGAGCAGAGACCAACAGAGGACACCGATCCAGGCTTCCTAACTTCCAGGCTGGATCTCTTCCTACTGCAGCATACTGCCTCTTTCATCGTCATCCTTTATGCTACTCTTCTAAGTGTGTTATGTGAGCATGGTAGAGATAGTAAGGGGCTGGGAGTGGGGTGTGGCAAAGGAAACCCCCCAAAGAAGTTTTTAGTACCTATGAACAATTTATTCTTGTATTAACTATTTGGAACAACATGGATAATATGTCTTTTACTTGGGAGCATTTGGACATAGCTCCATGCTTTTAAGGATGACTAATATCATGAGAGGTATTGATATGGATTGATATGGTATTAAGATGGATATTATAGCTAAGTGTTTGTATTTCAGATGGCAAGGGAGCAGCTGGGCCCCTGTTATTTTCCTTTGATTCTGCTATGTGGGCCTCTGCCTTGAGGTGCCCTAAACCAGCTGAGCAGATCTGTATTGTCTTTGGATCTTTCTCAAGGTGCCTGCTCTTCCTTTCATTAGTGTGGATAAGCAGAGTTTGATTGTAAAGTATGCCTGGGACAAATACAAGGGCTTTTAAAATTGTCTGCTGTTTTAGATTATCCAGGCCACTGATCCCCCTTCCTTACCATGGATAATTGAGAATGGACCAAGCTGAAGAGTGCTAAGCAGAACCAATTGACAAAATAAATGAGATTTTAAAAATCCTTTACGTTTTGATAATAGAAAAAAAAACAAGCTAGATATTCTTCTTTTTTAATCTAAAAGAGCCTATTTTATATTTTGTAACAGTAAATATATTTGGTTTTAAATTGATTCAAAATAGGAGACTATATCCTATGATGTACCAGTTTAAAAACGTATGCTAACCACAGCATGTACTTAATGGAGTTAGGGGAAAAATGGAAAATATAGGCAAGAGGTTGGACAGTTCCAGATTCAATGTCAAATTCTCTTATAACCATGTTTATGTTTCAACTAGGTAGCAAGGAGTGGGTGGGAATTACTTCAAATTCTGAAAATCTCTCTCTTGAAAGTGGAGGCTATAATTCTTTGTCCCTAATGAGCAATAACCACGTGGAGAAGGGCATTTCTTGAATGTTTGTGTAAGATTAACAGGATTCTGATTTCTGGAAATATCTAATCTCACCTCCTTCTCATTTTCATCCTTTCCTCTTTCCCAGTGCATCCCTGCATGCAGGGAGAAACGCATTTACATGTCACTTGACTGGGAATTTAGAGGACATGTTCTCAAAGGAGCAATGTTGTAAATAGGGATTGGTGTCACTGAATGACTTTCAGGTGTACAATGAGATAAATAGATTTTGGGAGTTGGCCTGGGAATTTGGAACATAATGTAAGAGGCAATGGTGAGTTTCCGGGCAGGTGACTCATAAACAAGGGTTTTGAAACATTATTCATTTTTATGTTGGGAATTGCCAAGCTAAGGCTTAAAGTCTCCCACAGCTCCTGTGAATAATCATTTAAATACAGGCTTTGAGACTTGGGGGAAAAAGTGCATTATTTAAAGACAATAATCTTCCTTTGGAGTCATTGTAGTCCTTCATACAGATGCATACTTGGGGATCTTTGAAAGAGCAACATTTTCTCTTGATGGTCCATTCCTTCATATATCTTATAAATTATCATCCAGGTCTAGGTGGCAGGCGCAGGTTAGGGATGCACGACAGCCACTCTGCACCAGAGTGTAGGAGACTAAGGCTCTTTCAAAAGGTGGAATATTACAAAGTGGCTTTGGCCATTGCTTATTGTGCTTGTGTGAAGAAGAAGACATGGGGATGGAGATGATAAGGGCTCTAGTGTATCCTCTGGTTCTTTGTAGTGCCAAGAACTTGGCAAACATAGTCACACAATACATTCTTGTTGCCCAGTTGATTTGATGAAGGGAAAATGGAAGAGTTCTCAGCATAGAAACTATATAGCTGGGCCAAACATCCTCCAGGGTCATCTCAATACACTCTCTGTGGCTCAAAGAAAGACCAGGTACAACTATACTAAACCTATGATACAGTTGGCTTGTTGTTAGATGATGACTTTTCTCTTGTTAGAGATTTCTTTTCTCCAAGAAATAATTGGAGAGAAATTATGTAAGAAGATTCAGAAAAGTTCTGTCTCCATGTTGTACCTGGAGACCTGGGTTCCCTGGCATGAATTAGTAATTAAAGTTAAATTGAATAGATATTTATTTGAATTACTACTATGTAGTTCTTCCCAATTAGATATTTGGGTACTAGAGTCTGGAGGTGTAAAAGGTAAATAGAATGATCATTTGAATCCAACATTCTAGTGAGGTCGAGCGTCATATAAATGATTATGATATCTTGTGACAACTCTAGCAGTAGAAGAAACAAAATGATGTTGGAGCATAGGTGGGAAGAGTGGGGATACAAGAATAAAACTGGGGAAGATGGTATGCCATCTAAATTGAGCTTTTAAGGGGAAGTTTGTTTTGTTTTGTTTTTCAGGGAAAGACACAAGGAAGAGCATATTAGCAGAGAAAACATTTTGAGTCAAGGATCAAAAGTATGAATGCTTATGTTATATTTGGGGAATAATATAGTCACATTTAGCAAAGGGGTTTAGAATTCTAATACTTTAGAATGTATTAGAATCACCTGGAGTTCTTGTTACAATGTAGCTTTGGGGGCCTAGTACCAGGTTATATAGTAGTGGTATTTACAGATGGGGCCCAGGAATTTACATTTTTTAGTAAGTGCTCTGTGCGATTATGTTGTGGATGGCTCATGCCTTGGGAAATTCTGCCACAGGCTATTTTCTCTGATAACATGGTGAATGGTAGGACCTGAAGACAGAGAGGTAGATAGGTCCATGTCTTGATGCACATAAGGTACCAGGCTAAGGAGTTGGTGTTAGGATCATGTGCTCTAGGTTCTTGGGACCTACAAAATATTCTTAAGCACAGGGAGTATTATGATCAAGTCTGTATATTAGAAGAGTTTTGACTGCAGTGTGGAGGATGAACTGAAGGAAGGAGGCGTGGAAGCAAAGGAACAGTTGTTAGGCTATTGCAATAGATGAGGTAGATGATGATGAAGTCCTGAATTTGGGTGGAGGGGACAGAATGGAGAAAAAGCAGAAAGAGACATCACTGAGGGAGAACCAAAAGGATACGTTCATAAGTACGATGTAGGGCATGAAGGAAGTAGGAGGAAGACTAAGGTGACTCTTGTGATAACAGTTTAGGTAACTTTCTGGCTGATGATGCTATGAATAGAAATAAAATACACTGGAGAAGGAGCATGTTTGGAATTTGTCTGGTAGATATATAATAGGTTCAATTTGGATTTGAGAGTCCCTTAGTGTATTTAAAGGGAAATGCCTGGGAAGTCACTGAAGATTCATACTTCCATTTCGGATTTGATTTGCTGTTAGTTTTCAGTGTGTAGCTGGTAGTTCAAGTCATAAAGGAAGAGAATTCTTGAAATAGGGTTATAGAGGGAAACAGAAAAGGAGCAGGTTGCAAAGTCTGGATTATGTGCTGTAGAAGAATTTAAAAGACTCAGAAGAGCCCATAAGGATGTGATATTCTTCCAGAATATGAGCATGACTAGAAAGAACTTGAGGAAACTTCCAGTCCAGTGGTGTTAAAACATTTTTTTTAATGCAGCAGAACTAGGTTTTCAAGGAAAATCTAACTCAGGACTTTAATAAAGCAGATACAGATGGAACATCTCTGGTTGAAGAGAAGAGTGGGAGAACATGTGCCTATCCACCCAGTGTTCCCTTCTTTACTGCTTCTTCCCCTCTTGTCAACTCCTGACTCCTCTCCAGGGAACATGGTTTTTAAAACATAGATGTGCATCCTTTATTTTATAGAGGCTGGATGATGGATTACATGATCAATGTCATGAAACTCATTAGTGACTGAGGGGGAGCACAATGTGATAAAACCCACAAGAAACACAGCAACAAAAGGCAACCAGCCCAGTGGTGAAGACAGTACATTGTTTCAAGGAATGGGGGGTTAGCATTCTGAGTTGTAATATTATGGGAAGGAGTTGCAGAGGTGGTAGATTTTGAGAGGGTAAGAAAACATTCAGGGGACTTCCCTGGTGGCACAGTGGTTAAGAATCCACCTGTCAATGCAGGGGACACGGGTTCAAACCCTGGTCCGGGAAGATCCCACATGCCTTGGAGCAACTAAGCCTGTGTGCCACAACTACTGGGCCTGCGCTCTAGAGCCCAGGAACCACAACCACTGAGCCTGCATGCCACAACTACTGAAGCCCGCGTGCCTGTAGCCCGTGCTCCACAACAAGAGAAACCCCCGCTAGCCGCAACTAGAGAAAGCCCGCGTGCAGCAATGAAGACCCAATGCAGCCACAAATAAATAAATAAGTAAATATATTTTTTAAAAAAAGAAAGCATTCAGGGATTCAGTTTCTTTAGCTCTGCCCATTTAAGAGTCAGAGCTACAGGTTTGTGCTGGGTTGGAGAAAGTTAGAAAGTGGGTCTTTCCAACTTCTACAAAACTGAGGCAGTTATCATAGACATTGCATTGCACTTATAGCCCAGACCCCATCCAAATTCCAGTAGAAGTGAAACTTTAATGATGGGATGAGAAGTGAAGGGCAGCAGTAGCTTTCCTTTCATGGAGGCGGGTCTTTGGGAGGACAACCTAGTTGGGAGGCGAAATCTTGATAACTTGTCTTAAAGTTCTATTTGCAAGGTAAGTATGCTTTTCTTATTAGAATGCATATTTATTTAAGAAGACTCTTTTGGAAGGTTGCTGATGGAACACCCCTTTATACTGCCAACTGGCATATAGTAGAAACTATTTGTAGCAACTACAATCATTCTTTCACACGAAAACTCTAGAATACTCTGTATCCAGGGAGTTGTTTTGCAGTATCAGCTGAAATCTGCCAAGACTGAAGACTGACCCAATGTTTCCTGGGGGACCTTGAGGAAAGTCAATTCGTTTATGAGTCAAAGGAAGCTCAAATTATTCTAAATGACACTTGCTGGTGTCGGAAATTTCTGTTCTGGAATTAGCAAGCTGCTACAAGTTCCAAGCTGCTGTCTTTTCTTAGAAAGAAGGTTATGGGATATAAATCCTTTCAAGTGCATTTTATTGTACCAATTGTTTTGTTTAGAAAAAGCCTATTAGTTTGTTATTTAAAGTGGTCTATTTAATACTGTCAATAAATTCTAAAATTGGAGACTGGGTATTGTTATTTTGGATGTTTTAACAGTTCTCGTTGTCTAAGTTACTTGGCCTTGGCTCATTTGCTTGACCTTTGCTTGTTTTAATGGCTTGGGAAAAATTCCCCACTACAAAGAGTTGATATAGTGACTCTACATATATGTGATACAAATATGGAAAATATTTGAATATGTTAACTAACAGTATTTGAATGATTGGATCAGGTCTGTGTAACCAAAGTGAAGCAGACTAACTGTGAAAATTTTAGAGGAATCAGAAAGTTCAGGTAAAAATACAAATTTCTTACAAAAAAAGTTTAACTTATTACATTTATTATTTTGAGTATAATTATAACTGTGTAATAACTATCCAGAAAAAGGACTAGAAGATTGTACTGCAAAATAGTAATACAGAGTATTGATATAATGTGCTAGTTACTGGCACCAGTGCTTCTACACTTCACTGGCTTAGGAAAAACAAGCATTCAAATTAGACTTTCACAAGCAATGTAGTCTTGTTTTTGTTACTTAACCTTTTAAGACTTACTTCCCTCAGGTGAGTAATATCTACCTTTTGGAGGTTATTGGGAATAGTACATGAAATAATTTAGGCAATCTCTTAGCACAGGGCCTGACATTTTTTAAAGAACTCATTAAATGTTAGTCCTTATCATCATTGTCTTCATCACCATCACCATCACCACCAGATGATGTGTTAGTCTGGGTCCTCCAAGAAGCAGATGCCAGGATGGTATTGAACATGCAAGAAGTTTATTAGGGGAAACACCCATGAGAGAAACTGGAGTGGGAGCCAGGAGAGGCTGGGATGCAGGTCTGATGAGTGAAGGAGTAAGGGAAGGAAGAAAGGAAGTTTGAGTGAAGCATTTAGACGTAAGTGAAGTCCAAAGAAAGTTTACCAGGTCTTTGGGGAATCCTTGATCCAAAGTCTCCTGTCAGAAGAGTCCCACATCTTCCAGGTCCAGGATTGTCATAACCTTGCCATGCTTATCATTGGCTGGGACCAACCCTGGGAAGTGGGCCTCAGTGCCAACTCCAGCACACGTGATGGATTTCAGGGCTCAGCAGCTGGGGCCCTGAGTCAATCACACTCCTTGGAGTTGCGGGTTTGTAAAATGTGCTATTATGGCAGTCACAGTTGTGAGTGATTTAAACAATCTTCCCATTTTGGGGGTATTTTATTAATATTTTATATTTAACCTGCATTACTGTGACATTTGGTAGAAGGGGTAAAATAAAGAATTTAAAATATTTCCTTTTGCTTGGGTAACCTGAACTCTTTTAGACTTGCCCAAATCTCACAGTGATTCCAAGCTTTTACTTTGCTTGAATATTTCGGTACAGTTATGTTATTACTTCAACTGGATCTTTCCATGAAAAATTTTATTTTTCTGCTTCAACTTTAATTTCTATTTAGAAAACTGATTTGATTAAAGAGTGAAAGTTTAAGTGTTTGTAACAGGATTCAATTAAAATAGGTCATTCTTGGGGCTCTGAAAAGGGTAACTGGCCTTGAGCAAATTGGAAGAAAAGTTGTAAAATTCAATTGGATGCATCACAACATTTAACATCTTTAAGGAGGACGTTTTGCCTAATAGATTCAATTTAGAAATATTTAGTGTAGGTCATCAGCTTAAGCACCTAAAAAAAATGTGTTTGTTTTTTTCTCCCTTTAGTTATAGCTGGGCTCAGGACACCTGGACTCTATTAAATAAACAATTTGTGATGGGACCTTGAAGAAAGTCAATTAGTTTCTGTGACTTTACCGGTAGGTTAAAAAGGAGATTGTAATATTGGTGAATAATGTGCTTAGAGATGTTTGCATAAAAGATGCTTTGTCATTGTAAAGTATTATTGAATATTTATGGTCTACCAGACTGAGCCAAATGGCCCAGAGGAAAAAACAGTCAGATTTATGTAAACTTTGTTCAGTGTCCCAGATACTTCAGGATGGGTACTCTATATAAGAATGAATAAATAAATGGTATAAACATTATTTTAAATTTTGAAAGTACATCAGTAGTATCTGGGGTGTTAGTCAGTGTGCCTGACCTTTGACATTGAATGAAATGTCTTCCTCCAGGTAACTATTTCAATTTCATAAATATTTTTAAAGCCAGAGGAATTGATGCAAATAATGTTTTCTCAGAATTTTGTGTCTGCAAATAAAGGTAAATTATATCTTTACCTAAAACCTACAAGAAATGATTGTCTCTCACCCACAGAGTTGCTCTGAGAATTCCCAGACTGAAATTGCATACCTTATACTTCTTTTCTCTCCTTTCTTTTAAAAAGGGTTTGACTCACTGTCTGCACAGTATTCTATCACTTTATTGTGATAAATCTGAGCCTTAAAGAAAAAAAAAAAAAAATTAGCCGTAAACACTGCCCAAGGACTTAATGGATCTTACTGAGCCACGCAATGCAGATGTATTGGGACATAAATAGGTAATAGGAGATAAGAGGCACAGAAGCAATTTATTTGGATTGGGTCACTGCTTAATCCAAATGGGTTCAGCAAAAGAATTCATGAAACGTGACAGTAGGCCAAGAGGAACTTGCTGTGACATTTCAGACTCCCCTACCTCTTTTAATTAACCATTTCAAGTATAACAAAACTTAGATTACATTAAAGATTCAGTAAGACCCGTCAGTACCAAGTGCAGACCTGTCTGTGGGGGATGGATGGTTCTGCTCGCCTAAGGCAACGGACTATGACTCAATTTTACCTCAAGTTGGGCTTTTAATTCCCATGATACATTGATTCTGAACCACATTTTTCTAAAAGACAAAAACCGCAGCAGAGTTACCTTATGACACAGCCTGTCATTAAATGCACTTAGAAATATTGCATGGATCTAAATATACGTTTGCAAGTTTAATGAGATATTTGAAAACATAAAAATCACATAGAAAGAGCTTGCTATCATGGGAATGATGGGAATAATAGCAATAGCAATAATATGTGGCTTTTTAAAACAAATCGTATTTGCCACCATGCCAGACATTTAACACGTGTCCTATATAATCTTTCCCTTTTTAAAAATAAGGACAGAGATTCAAAGAAGTTAAGCTGTCCAGGGTGAACTAGTATGTGGAAGTTCTAGAATTTTTTTTAAATTAGAGACAAAAAAATAAACCCACATTCCTGCTTAGGCAGATTGTAAGGAATTCTTGCCCATTAATTTGTGGGTTTGACATTCTTCAGGTGCTAATATCTGGATATGACCCACCTCTCTTCAGGTCTAGCTCTCTAAGTCTACCTACCCCCAGCTCTTCTCTCTTCTCCTGGGAAATGGGAACTAAGATTGAAAGCCCAGAGTCATGCCTAGGTATCTGAAGCATTGTATGATTCATAAATATTTGTTGAAATGGTCAAAGAAAGATCCAGCTGACTCTGAAGCTTGTGATTTTTTTACTCATTACAAAAGGATGCCAAGAGAGACCTTCAAGATGGTGGAGGAGTAAGACGTGGAGATCACCCTCCTCCCCACAAATACATCAGAAATACATCTACGTGTGGAACAACTCCTACAGAACACCTACTGAATGCTGGCAGAAGAGCTCAGACTTCCCAAAAGGCAAGAAACTCCCCACGTACCTGGGTAGGGCAAAAGAAAAAAGAAAAAAACAGAGACAAAAGAATAGGGACGGGAACTGCACCTCAGGGAGGGAGCTGTGCAGGAGGACAAGTTTCCACACTCTAGGAAACCCCTTAACTGGAGGAGACAGGGGGTGGGTGGGGGGGGAAGCTTTGGAGCCACTGAGGAGAGCGCAGCAATAGGGGTGCAGAAGGCAAAGCAAAGAGATTCCTGCACAGAGGATCGGTGCCGACCAGCACTCACCAGACTATATTAGAAAGCTACAGTAATCAAGACAGTATGGTACTGGCACAAAAACAGAGGTGTAGATCAATGGAACAGGATAGAAAGCTCACAGATAAACCCACGCACAAATGGTGACCTTATGTTTGATATAAAGGAGGCAGGAATATAAAATGGAGAAAAGGCAGCCTCTTCAATAAATGGTGCTGGAAAACTAGACAGATACATGTAAAAGAATGAAATTAAAACACTCCCTAACACCATACACAAATATAAACTTAAAATGGATTAAATACCTAAATGTAAGGCCAGACACTATCAAACTCTTAGAGGAAAACATAGGCAGAACACTCTATGACATAAATCACAGCAAGATCCTTTTTGACCCACCTCCTAGAGAAATGGAAATAAAAACAAAAGTAAACAAATGGGACCTAAAGAAACTTAAAAGCTTTTCCACAGCGAAGGAAATCATAAACAAGGGGAAAAGACAACCCTCCTAATGGGAGAAAATATTTGCAAATGAAGCAACTGACAAAGGATTAATCTCCAAAAGTTACAAGCAGCTCTTGCAGCTCAATATCAAAAAAATGAACAACCCAATCCAAAAATGGGCAGAAGACCTAAATCGACATTCCTCCAAATATGATATACAGGTTGCCAACAAACACATGAAAGAATGCTCAACATCACTAATCATTAGATAAATGCAAATCGAAACTACAATGAGGTATCACCTCACACCAGTCAGAATGGCCATCATCAAAAAATCTACAAACAATAAACGCTGGAGAGGGTGTGGAGAAAAGGGAGTCGTCTTGCACTGTTGGTGGGAATGTAAATTGATATAGCCACTATGGAGAACAGTATGGAGGTTCCTTAAAAACCTAAAAATAGAACTACCATACGACCCAGCAATCCCACTACTGAGCACATACCCTGAGGAAACCATAATTCCAAAAGAGTCACGTACCACAATGTTCATTGAAGCACTATTTACAAGAGCCAGGACATGGAAGCAACCTAGGTGTCCATCGACAGATGAATGGATAAAGAAGATGAGGCACATATATACAATGGAATATTACTCTGCCATAAAAAGAAACAAAATTGAGTTATTTGTAGTGAGGTGGATAGACCTAGAGTCTGTCATACAGAGTGAAATAAGTCAGAAAGAGAAAAACAAATACTGTATGCTAACACATATATATGGAATCTAAAAAAAAAAAAAGCTTCTGAAGAACCTAGGGGCAGGGCAGGAAGAAAGACGCAGACATAGAGAGTGGACTTGAGGACACAGGGAGTGGGAAGGGTAAGCTGGGACGAAGTGAGAGAGTGGCATGGACATATATACACTACCAAATGTAAAATACATAGCTAGTGGGAAGCAGCCGCATAGCACAGGGAGATCAGCTCGATGCTTTGTGACCACCTAGAGGGGTAGGATATAGAGGGTAGGAGGGAGGCTCAAGAGGGAGCGGATAAGGGGATATATGTATATGTATAGCTGATTCACTTTGTTATAATGCAGAAACTAACACACCATTGTAAAGCAATTATACTCCAATAAAGTTGTTAAAAAAAAAAGAAAAAGAATATATATATATTTATATATATGTATAACCGAATCATTTTGCTGTATACCTGAAACTTAACACAACATCGTAAGTCAACTATATTTCAATAAAAATTAAGAAAAAAAAAAGAAAAGGATGCTATTAGCCCATTTTCATGAGTGCCAGGTTTAAATAGGTATTTAAAAGCATATATCAAAATGGAATTAATTAAAATAAGACATTTGAATTTAACTGACAAACAATTGATTTACTAGACCTAATTCACGGAATATATTTAGGGAGCCCATTATTTCGCTTAGTTATGTTGGACAATGAAAATCTGTAATTTGTGTTTGATAAGAAAATAATGAAAATCAAATGAGTGTTTATAAAATTCTTGGGTTGATTTGTTTCTAGAATTAGGCCAGAATTCCAGGAGTTGGGGTATTTTGTGTATCATATGATGTCACTGGGAAATAACAGATAAAGGCATGGTGCTCTTTGTAATTTTCATGCATCAGAGGCAGGTAAGAGTTAAAGGGTTTATTTAAGTCTTGCAGAGGGTGTTTCTTCTGGCAACAGCAGTTTGAATGTAGGGCACTTTTTGCATTTTAAGCACTGTTTGATCCCTTGTCCCATAGTTATGGAATAAGAGAACTTTATTATTATTGTTTTTAAAAGGGAAACAGGAAAAAGGCCACCGGAAAAAAATGCTTGCCTCTAGGGGAAGAGCTTTCATAGTGCATTTTGTCCAGGAGCCATTGCCCCCTGCCCCAAAGTTCTGGAACAGGATGAATGTCCTTCTCTCGGTACTGAGAGGCTAGATGATGCTGCAATGCATCTCCAGAAAAGAGTACCAGCCTTGTAGTCATCAAGGAGGGCAGGGAGTCAAGGTGAGTTCCTAAAAGGACTATTTACTTTGAGATCTCTTCTTAGGAGAGAGTGTAGCCTGGAGTCATAGATACAAATACTGTTTATCAACAACAACAAGGAAACACTGCCTCCCAGCAAGTCAGTTTTAAATGCCTCAACTCCCATAAACATCCAAGAAATTTTCTCAACAACACTGCCAAACCGGAAGACGCAGGTATATTATCATCCTCATTTTGCAGATAAGGAAACTGAGGCATAGAAAGGTTGAGTGAATTCTCTAAGGTCACAAAGGTATCGAGGTGTAGAGATAAATTAACATAAAGAAAATATGAATTGAAAGACCATTGAGTGTAGTCAGAGCACAGTCTTGGATCAGTTTCACCAGCTTACAATTTTAAGTTCACTAGTTACCAGCTCTGTGATCTTCTTAAACTCAAGGAAACGTCAGAGTCTTCATGTCTAAAAAGGGTAGAATCAGAAGGCAGAAAGCATGTGATGGGGTTCAGGACAAGCTCTAGCTCTCCCAAAACATGGCACTTTGGAAACTGAAGGAGTTTGAGAAAGTGGCAGAAACAGGAAGGTCTCTCTGATCTTCAGCCCCTGAAACAGGTCATAAAACATTCATGTGAGAGGTGTTCTCCCTATACCTGGAGGAAAGGTGCATCCTTATCTCAGAAGACAGAGGGACACTGAGAAGAATCTGAATAAGCAGGCCTTGCTAAGTTTCCCCCAAGTTAGCACATACTCCTTGACCTATCATATTCCTCCACAACTGTCTACTCTTCATCAAACCCAGCATAAAAATACTCAGGTTTAACCATTTTATCTGGTCTTCATTTCCTTACGAAGTCTCCCATGTCATGTAAAACTTATATCACATAAATTTGCATGCTTTTCTCTTGTTAATCTGTTTTTGTCAGTTTAATTTTCAGGCCCAGCCAGGGACCCTTAGAGGGTCAAGGAAAATTTTTTATCCTACACATGTAAAGTGCCTAGCAAAGTGCCTACCCCCTGCTGAGGACTTAATACATAATAGCTATTATCATCATCATGATGCTTTTTCCAGTATACCATTCCGTCCTCCCAAATGGGCCTCAGATTAGCATAGTGACAATCAGAGGCTGAAGCCAGCCTAGATGAATGCAATGCTCTGATGGATGAAAAGCAGAGGAGAGGTTTTCTTTCAAAGGCGGAGAAAAGTGTCTTTCAGTAGACGGAGGAATTCTGTGCATAAATGCCTGAACGCAAAGAGACTTAACTGAAAGATAAAAGAATAATTGCAGTAGAATAGCAGAGGCAAAAGCAGTTAAGACAAAAGGGACAAGTGTTAAACAGGACTACAGTAAATGAAGAGGGAGTCAGGAGTCTTTGTAGCTGAAGACATTATGATTATCAGAAAACAAACAACACAAGTACAGGGTTGGAGCCCAGAAGGTCAAATCCCAGAACCAGGATTAAATTTCCTCTCACTATTTATTCCTAGAAGAATTTATCACTTCCCTGAATTATTAAGTCAGTAATTAACTTATAATCATGTTCTGTTATACATTATATTTGTACAGTCCACAAGTACAACACTCAGGGCACGCTCATAAAAGTAACTTCTTTATTTTCCCCACTGTACCTTTACATTTACCTAGTGGGGGTAGTTCTTCCCTTCTCTTTAGAAGAAAACACAGGTGGGCTCTGTTTGTCTGGTGGCCTTAAGTCTTATTATGTACTGGATATATTCTTTTTTAAATTGAAGTATAGTTAATTTACAGTGTTGTGCTAGTTTCTGGTGTACAGTGAAGTGATTCAGTTCTACATATATATACATACATTCTTTTTCATATTCTTTTCTATTATAGTTTATTACAAGATATTGAATATAGTTCCCTGTGCTCTACGGCAGGACCTTGTAGCTTATCTGTTGTACTGGATATCTTCTGTGTGTCCATTGGGATCCACTCTCCACCTTTCCCTGCTCTTGGCCCTGGGAGAAGACCTATATGGATGGCATTGTCCTTTGGCTTCAGTTTGGACTTGATCAACAGGAAGCATTAGCAGGAGATGGTAGATTCCGGGTAGGAGGAGGGAGAAGACAAAGTATTTATTCTTCCTGTTCCCCCATCTACTGGATTGCAGTGGGTTGGCTCTACTAAAGAACTCCTCTCCTGCCAGGCAGCCCTCAGCAAGCCACTACTCTCTACAGGCTTTGGAAGCCCATTCTGCCCCAGCACCTTCTGTGGTGCTGACGACTTCCTGCTGCTGCAAGCCTGGAGGTTCTGTGCCATCCTTGTTGCTTTCCCCAGACCCTGCTCACCCCATAGTAAAATGTCCCTGTATAAAACTCTCCTCAATTACCCAGTATGAGTGCCATCTGTTTCCTGCTAGGACCCTGGCTGATACATATGGCCACTTCAGTTGCAACACATAGTCTCATTTTGGTATTTAGAATAATTAATCTATGAAGTAGTTAAAACTCCAAATCGGATGAAGGTTAAGTCCCTTTCTTAGCTCTATTGGAGGAGAGGTTGTGTTCATCTTCTTTTTTTCCCTGCTTCTCTGATTTCCGATTGTTTATCAAAGCTTCTGACCCAGTTAAACCTGGTTGACCTGGTTGAAGGCAAGGTAATGAAAAGGAAAGTTCTTAAGCTGGCTTCACAACATCCGATTTTGATAGATATTTAGATGATTCTTTTTCTCATGGACACATCTGTGGCTTCCAGAGACCTCCCCATGCCGGGCAGTATCTGAGTACCACAGATGCATATCTCCCCCAGCCCATCACTTTCTCTATTCAGCCTCAGCTCCCATCTGTTGAGGAAAAGTCTGTTCTATAGAAGCATTTAGCTGCATTAAAGATGTTTGTTTTCAGGTTTTTGCCTTTTCTTAAGATAATTTTAATAACACATTTTTCCTCAAAAACCATTCTGCTTTATTTTCTGTTTACTCCAAGATTTAGTTAGAATTTTAAATAAAATCCAAGTGGATAGATTGGCTTATTCTTTGGTTGTTAAAAATCTTCCTCCCTTCCTCCCTCTCTCCTTCCTTCCCTCCCTCCCTCCCTTCCTTCTTTTCTTCTTTTTTGTTTAATTGTCAGAGAATGTAGCCTGCATGAGTTCTAATATTTGTGAATACTTCAAGGGTGTTTGAAAATAATTTTCTATTGCTGATTACCAGTCTTTGTTTCTCTCATTCATGTGTGTGTTTCATATGTGTATATACACACACATACATATATATCTATATGTGTAAAGTCATACATAGACTTCTATCCATAAGAGAATAAGCTTATAAACTATATTAACCAAATTCTTTCTTTCTTTTTCAATTTCTGAGAGTTTCTCACTGTCTTAATTAAGTTTTCAATATATCCCAGCATTTGTAGCAGATTTTTTCTTGTATATTTCAAGACTCTATTGTTAGATGCACAAAAGTTCATGATTACTCTATAGTTTTGGTGGGCTATAAGCTTTATTAATATGAGCTTATTATTCTTTGTCTTATTTGATGCTTTTTCTTTGTATTCATTTTAATATCATATTAATGTTACTAAATCTACTTTATTTTTATCAGTACTTACATGTAAATATTTTTTTCCTCTTAATCTTTACCTTTGTTGAAACAGGACTGTTTAATGGATTTATAATTTTTATGATTACCAATATGGTTCAACTTTTTTCTGCCCTTTTATTATTTTATATCTTGTAATGTGATAGTTTCCTTTTGCTTTGCCCTCCCTCTCTTCTGTCCTTTTCCCCTTCTCATTGTATGTTTCTTTACTCTTTTTCCCATCTCCTGCAGTGTTTTCCAGGGGAGGTGCCGCTGGCAGTTGTTCTGGCCACTCCTTGGTGTGTGTGGCTGCTCTGTACTTAGCAGGACCTCTTATTGGCCCTGTCACTAAATATCAGCAGCATGTCAGTCGCTGGCACAGTAAAAAGCACACGTGCATGTTTCCACATGCCTCCTTCCGTGGCATGCCCTCCTTCCTGCAAGCAGGTGCTGACTAGTTTGGGACCTAGTTCTACCATTTTCCTTCTCTTTATTATCTTTATTTTTCTAACTTAACTTTTAGTTTTATCTTAGTAACATACATGCATAGTTTAAAAACTCAGATAGTACTGTGAGAGTTATAATACCCAACAACAAAAAAGGTCTTTTATGTCACTCCTCTCCGCTTCTTATTTATTTTCCCCAAAGCCAATGCTTTTGAGTCTTTTCACTTTTTCTAGGATTTACTTTATGTTTCTAAAGAGCATGCCTATACAGCTATTATTTGATGTTCTAGTTGAAAATATAACATACTGACTTCCTATTATGTCAGATTAGATTTTTTTTTTTAGGCCTGCTTACAGTATCTGCTCACAAAGCAAACTTTCTCTTCTCCATTTTCTAATGTGAGTATTTGGGAATTAAACAAATTTTGTTTAAATTATCATTTAGTTTTTGCATCACAGTTTTATGTAAACATTGTGTGCAAATGAGCCTAAGATCCTATGACTTTCTTTTCTTGTACGGTTTTTATTTTTGCCTGAGAGTTAATACTTCGTTGTTGTTGGCTTCCTATTCTGTGATTCTTTCACTAATTCATCCCTACACTGTCTGCCAGAAACGTAAATTACTTCTTGACATGTTCAAACACATCACATACTTCATCCGTTTCTTTTGTTTTTATTTTCTTGGAGACATCCTTCTGGAACCCTCCATCCTCCTGTGCTGTGATAGTGAAATGCGTTTCCACTTGGTATGGTGGTTTTTCTTATCACTTTTGGGGCCCTCATCCCTTCTGAATTAGCTTCAGGCACAGGGCACTGTTTCTAGATCAGAGAATCTTTGCTCTCCACGACCTCAAAGTTTCACATAAAATAGTTATGTCTAATATTCTTAATGAATGTTAATTGTAAAAATATATAAATGTTTTCATTTGAAAGTACATCAGGTCACAATTTTTGAATGGCAATTACTTGAATTTTTAACTATATTTCCTCTTTTTAAAAAAAATTAATTAATTTATTTATTTTCAGCTGCGTTGGGTCTTTGCTGCTGCGCGTGGGCTTTTTCTAGTTGTGGCGAGTGGGGGCTACTCTTCGTTGCGGTGCGCAGGCTTCTCATTGTGGTGGCTTCTCTTGTTGCGGAGCACGGGCTCTATGAGCGTGGGCTTCAGTAGTTGTGGCACGTGGGCTCAGTATTTGTGGCTCGCAGGCTCTGGAGCGCAGGACCAGTAGTTGTGGTGCACGTGATTAGTTGCTCTGTGGCATGTGGGATCTTCCTGGACCAGGGCTAGAACCCATGTCCCCTGCACTGACAGGTAGATTCTTAACCACTGTGCCACCAGGGAAGTCCTATATTTCCTCTTTCAAGTAAAGAATTTGCAATCACTTACAAACATGGAGACAGCTTTTCCACATTTCTGTGAAGCAGTGACATAGCAAACATCAATATTCCTATTTTATGTTAAGCATGCCACACAAAAAGCATTTTCCTAAGCACACACTGTTCCCATATGCCATTCTTGCTACTGGAGAAACAAAAATAAGTGAGTGACACCTGGACCCTGCCTTGACAGAGCTCAAAGTGCAAAGGAGGCAAAAGATATTTTTAATGTTGACTCGACACTATGTGTTATTTGTCCAGTGTGTACCCTGAGGAGGGTGTGATCGTGAAGAGTTAGAGAATGCTCTTGAGAAGACGTCGTAAAGTAAGGTCATTTTGGGGTTTTGAAGGAAAAGTATATATACACACACACACGTCACACACTTATTTAGTTTTTGCTTGACGTGATTTCCTTTGTGCATAGATCTATGTCCTCACGAAGGGCATTGTCATGGCAAAAGTGAAAGTGACATGACACCATTTGTAATGACGGCTTCTAAACCAGGTAGCCGAGGACCCTGCAGACCCAATCATGCAGGTCCAGACACTGAATCTTCATCACAGGCAAGTTTGCAAACATGAGTTAACTGCTTCCTACATGTGTACTCTGGCATCAAGAGCTGGCCACAGAAAGAAGGAAAAAGAGCAAATGGTCACTTTTTGTGTAAATTTTTAGTTAGTATTTATTGCAATGAGTCTAGAAGACTAGAAAACTAACACTTGCTGGACACATACTGTCTGCCACCCGCCCTGCTAGACACTTTGGCTTTGGCTCAGTTGATCTTTATGAGAACCCTACAAAGTGGATATTATCTTCTCACTTCATATACAGAGAAGTCAAGTAGAGATGGAGCTGAAACTCCTCTATGCCAGCTTTAGAGCCTGTGCTCTTTCCGTAATCCTTTGCCGCCTTGGAAGTTTTTGATATTTTGATTTGTAGGTAATGTCAATATTTTACATTTTTTGTGGGACTCCTTTCTATGTCCTCATATGGTAAGAATTTCAGAGACAATTTTATTTTCTTCCAAATTGCTAAAAAAACAAAATACAGGAATTTGTCATTTTTGCCAAAAATATTGCAACAACCTGCTAACTGGTCTTTGGGCTTCTAGTGCCTTCTTTCTGCAATTCACCCCTGCCATTGCCACCGAATTACGCGTTTGCTTTTCCCTTATCAGAGCCACTGTTATAACTCCTACTCATCTTTCAACATCTGCCTTAAAATGTTTTCTCGTGGGCAAGTCTACCTGCCTCCCAATGACAGAAGTAACTCTTGAGTGCTTGCTTCTTGGTTCTCCCGTAGTGCTTTTACATTATTTTATTATAGCTTTTATCTTAATGTAGTTTAAGACTTTATTTGTCTGATATCAACTAGACTGTGAGATCCTCAAAGGAAGGTAGATATTGCAGTTATTATTTGGGAAATGTATAGAGGTGGAACGAAACATTAATTCACAAAGAAAGATTTTATTTTGTCTAAGACTCACCTAAGTTGTAAGTAATGAAGGAGTTTAAACTGTTGATGTCGATAAGGGTAGGACTTGGGTATCATGTTTTGATAGTCACAGTTATTAGCTATGTGATATTGGAAAGTTACTCAATCTTTATACTTTTGTTCTTATTAGTAATAGTAGCACATCTTCTAAGGGTTGTCGTGAGGGGAAGAATGAGATGGCCGATGTAAGTTTTTGATACAGGAGTGATAGAAAGCTAAGGCTCAGTAAATGGCCCTTATTATGAGCAATGAAATGTATTATAAGATTTGTTTGTTCAAAAAACAATAGCAGGCTTTGTGCAGTGGCAGTATCGTAGCCAATGATGTTTATCCGAGGTGTGATTATTGCTAATTGAAAACTTTTCCCAAAAAACAATAGCAAAAAACATTTATAATTTATGTGTATAGAATCAAAAATAAAACTGATCTCCACATACTCACCATATTTCTAGGACCCCCTCTTCAGTACTTTCTCCTTACCCCTTTTCCCAGAGGTACCCACTAAGATGGGTTTTGCATTTATTCATTCCTTGCTTTTCTTTATGATTTTAGCATGTGAGACTATATAGCTAAACAATTTCTTGTTTAGCTTTACATGTTTTGGACATTGTATAAATGGAAATACATTGTATTTTTTGCTTCTTCCCTCTCAATATTATATTTGGGAAATTTATTCATGTTGATACAGATGTGGTTCATTCATTCTTACCCCTGTATAGTCTTTCATTGTATGACTATTCCATAGTTTATTCATTCATTCATTGATTTGTTGTCCTGACAAAGGAAATTTGGGCTGTTTCCAGTGATGGTTTTTGTTGCTGCTTTGCAATCATGGTTATATATGTCTCCTGGTCTACATTTGTAGAAACAGGATATATGGTGGTATGTGAATTATGGGGTTTTGATATATGTGCTTCTTCAACTCTACCAGATATTTTTGTATTGTTCTCCTACCAGCAGTGTATAAACATTCTTGCTTTGCAACAATCTCTCTAATGCTTGATATTGCCCAGCTTTTAAATTTGTGCCAACTGTGTGGTTGTAGAATAGTATCTCATTGTGGTTTTCATTTGCATTTCCCTGTTTTTTAATGATCTCCTATGTGTTTTTAAATGTTTACTAGCCATGTGTTTCTCATTCTGTGAAGGAACTATTCACATCTTTTGTCCATTTTTTTATAATCTTGTTGGTCTTTTTAATTGAACTATCCAAATACAAATGTGGATCTATCTTTGCAGTTCAATCAGTATTTGCTTCATTTATTCTGAATCTCTGTTATTAGGTGAATAAACATTTAGGATTGTAAATCCCCTGAATATATTGACCCCTTTTAATATTATTAAATGGTTTTCCTTATACCTGGTAATATTCTTGCTCTGAAATCTACCCTGGTATTAATATAGCTACTCCAGTTTTCTTTGATTAGTGTTAGCATGGTACATCTTTTTCATCCTGTCACTTTTAACCTTCTTTTGTCTTTATATTTAAAGTGGGTTTCTTATAGGCAGTATATAGCTGGGTCTGGTGTTTTAACTGATCTGATAATCTCTGCCTTTCAATTGGGTTGTTTAGATTCATTCATCTTCAATGATATTATTTATATGGTTAGGTTTAAATCTACCATCTTGCTATTTGTTTTCTATTTGTTTCGTCTGTCTTTATTCTCTGTCCCCTCTTTTTATCTCTTTTTCAGATTATTTTTTATAATTCCATTATATTTTCTTTTGGCTTATTAGCTATAAGTCTTGCCTTTTTTCTAATACATGCATTAACTAGATATCACAATGTTTTACTATTTTTTGTGATTTAGTTTTTAGTATTTTCTGTTGACCACTATTATGCCTTCTTTATTTTTTAATTAATTAATTTTTTATTATTTTAGCCCTAGCATTTTTTCGCATTTATTTATTTATTTATTTATTTATTTATTTATTTTAACATCTTTATTGGAGTATAATTGCTTTACAATGTTGTGTTAGCTTCTGCTATATAACAAAGTGAATCAGCTATACGTATACATATATCCCCTCATCCGCTCCTTCTTGAGCCTCCCTCTCACCCTCCGTATCCTACCCCTCTAGGTGGTCACAAAGCATCGAGCTGATCTCCCTTTGCTGTGCAGCTGCTTCCCACTAGCTATCTATTTCACATTTGGTAGTGTATATATGTCAATGCTACTCTCTCACTTCGTCCCAGCTTACCCTTCCCCCTCCCTGTGTCCTCAAGTCCATTCTCTACGTCTGTCTGCATCTTTATTCCTGTCCTGCCCCTAGGTTCATCAGAACCATTTCTTTTTTTTTTTAGATTTCATGTACATGTGTTAGCATGCCCTAGCATTTAAGAAAAATTTTTTTTTGGCTTCGCCACACGGCATGCGGGATCTTAGTTCCTGGACCAGGGATTGAATCCATACCCCTTGCAGTGGAAGTGTGGAGTCTTAACCACTGGACCACCAGGGAAGTCCCTATTATGCCGTCTTTGATGTTAAGCTATTCTGATGTTCCTTTTCAGATTTTTGAAAGAAAAAGCTAATGTTCTTTAGTTATTGAATTCTAACATTATTGGTCAGAGTTTTCCGTCTGTAGTTCTCCAGCTTTTTGAAATTTATGGTGACTTTATTTATGGACCAATTTGTGCTCAGCTTTCATGATGTTTTTGTTTGCATGAAAACAATGTATATTTTTCAGTTGTAGCATTCATTATTGTGCAATGTCATATAGATCAATTAGATCAAGTTTGTTAATAAATGCTATCCTTATTCTCTCTTGTTTCAGCTGCTGAGAGAGGTTTTAGTATCAAGGTTATTATAACCATGTGAAATGAGTTGAGACATTCTTTCTTTCTTATTTTTTGGAATAATTCATGAAAGAGTAAAGTTTATTTGTTTTGTTCTTTAAATGTTTGCTAGAACTTGGGTTGATTAAAACCCAAGGTGGAGTTTTGGGTTATGGAGGTGTATTTGTCAACTTTACATTTCGGTTGTGTCAATTTTTGCTTCACATGTTTTGAAACCAGATTCTTAGATGCATACATATTTAAAACAGCATTGTTATTATGTGGTGACCCACCTTATCTCTAGTGCTTTTTTTTCCCTCCTTGAAGTCCTTTGCTTTTTTGGGGGGTGGATATCTTTCTCTATATTTTGACTTTCAATGTTTTTATATTCTTATTTATTAGGTGTGTTGGTTAACAATATATCACTGAATATAAAAAATATATATAGTGACAATCTCTGTCTTCTATCTGGGGAGTATAGCCCATTGACATATTGTTATAAGTGATTATATATCTTGTCATACCATCTTATGCTTTTATTTTTCTTATTTCTTTGTTTACTTTTTATTATTTTCCTGCCCTCTTTTAAATGTATTTAGTTTTCCTCATTTAGTGTAATGGTTAAGAGCATGGGCTCTGGAATTCAACTGTCTGAGTTAGAATCTCAGCTTTAGTACAAGCTGATCTAGGCAAATTAATTTAACCTCTTCATTCAGTTTCCTTACCCCAAAATGGGGATAATAATTGCAGTTACTCATAATATTGTTGCGAAGCATCAATATATATAAAATGCTTAGAACAGAGCCTGGCACAGACTTGCTATATATGTGTTGGACTTGTCTTTAAAAAAAAATTACATTTTTTTCTTTAAGTGCTTACCCTAGAAATTTTAACCTGAATATAAAATATAACAAAGTAAAATGTTAATCAATATCTTTAGTCCCCTTCTAGACAGTTTATGAATCTGAGAACACTTTAACTCTGATTTCTTACCTTGGTGCTTATATATATATATATATTTTTTTTTTTTTTTGGCCCAGCATTTTAGTTCTATCTATTCTTTTTAATTCTCACAAAACGGACATTTTATTATTGTTTTATGCTTTAATAGTTTGTTTAGATTATCCACATATTTAATAATGTCTATTTTCTATGCCATCTTTTCTAATGTTTAATATAATTTCTTAAATTCATCTTCATGCTAACTAAAGTTAATATAGCAAAATAATTTAAAGAGTCAAAACAAGACTGTTTCAGAAACCATCAATCCCTTGTTCTCTTCCATGTTCCTCTCTCTAGAGGAAATCCCTTTTAATTCTTTTGGTTAATCCTTTTGGCATTGACTTCTATATCTTAAATATCATGCTTATATTACTAGTTTTTGAGTTTTTTCCTGTTGTAGGCATAACCTATTGACTTCTCCCTGTGAAAGATGAAGATTTACCCATTTGTCCACTTTTTCTCCCTCTTCCTTCCCACTTTCACCACCCCCATGCACAATTAGAATGGGAATAATTGCTAAGTTGTTACAAAGTTTCAGTTTTGCACAATGAAAAGAGTTCTGGAGATAGATGGTGATGATCGCCCAACAATGTGAATGTACTTAATGCCACATAACTGTACCCTTAAACATGGTTGAGGTGGTAAGCTTTATGTGATGTGTATTTTACCCCAATTAGAAATATTCTTGTCAGCTAGAGGGTATACTGAAATGTGTGTAGATTAAATGAAGAAGCGTGGGTGGGCTAAAGATGAAACAAGGTTGGCAAAAGTTGGAAACTGCTGAAGCTGAACCACGAGTACATGGGGCTTCACTGTACTATTGTGCATGTTGACAATTCTCTAGTAAATTTTTTAAAATTTGAAAAAATCAAACTAAATATTCTAGTAGTATAATATTCTTGAAGAAATAGGCTATGGGAAATAGGCTGGTTTCCCATGGACTGGTTACTCTTTGGGTTTGCTGCAGAGTTACATCATTCCACAGATTTCTTCTGCCAGATTCCTCATTTCCTGGATCCTGGATCTTTCTCTTTCTTGGTTTACATCATTGTTTTGGAGAAATTTATCCTCCAGTAATATCCAATGAAAGGAAAAATTTTTTCCAGTATCCTGTCAGAGCTCGTATGTCTGCTAAAATCTTTTTCCATTCTCACACTTAATTAATGGTTTGAGAGCTGAGTTGTGGTTACAAATATTGAGGAGTAATTTCTCTCCCACAGGCTAGCTGCTTTGTTGTCTCTTTCTCAGGCAGAGCTTGTTGTTTATTCTGGCACTGTATGTGAAGTCCTTGCATCATCAGACTTATGTGAGCATCTTACCACAGGCTTCCCGTTTTGGTGAGCTTTAGACTTTTGTCTCTTTTCTCCCTTGTCCCACAGGCCATTAAAATGCAAGCTCACATCATCTGGGCTTCTCAGATGCTCGCAGGACAAAAGCCTGTATCGCTACTCACTTATGCTTCTGAATTACCTCTCACTTTGAGCCTGTATCGCTACTCACTTATGCTTCTGAATTACCTCTCACTTTGATTTTGGGTTCCCTAACATCCTGCCAGATCTATGGCACATTTAACAATACATTTCCCATATTCCATCCGGCAATTGTAGTTGTTTGAAGGATTGCTCAGAATATGTAGTCTGCCTGGAAACGGTAGTCTTGTTCCTCCTAAAGAACAATAAACTTTTAATATGTGGACATAATTACATCTTGAGAAGATCCCTAATGAGCAAATGAGTTATTAATATCATTCATTCAGGAAAATTTACATTCAAGTACTAATGAGTACTGGCCACTATATAAGTTTTTTATTTTTTTAAAGGCCACTGTATATTTTTAAATCAAAATTTCACTTATAATGGTTAATTTGCAATTCATATTCTAGTTCTTATAGAAACAATGTTGTTTACATGTGCTTCATCTAGTATACATCTAGAATGAGCTACTCTACATAAGTACATTTTCCTGCTAAATGACATTTACCTCTTGCAATTGTCAAAACTTGTTTTAAGCACTTCAGATGGACTGTTTTCCAAAATGTGTAAGTCATGTTATGCATTTCTTAGGCTTCATAAATTGAGTAGCACGGGCATCAGTTGACTCTTCCTTCATTAGTCAGTCATTATTACTAAGAGCAGTGTGGTCCAATGGAAGGACTTGGACTTCAACGTCAGACAGATCTGGAGACACATCTTGGTTCTACTACTTACTAAGAGTGTGATCTTAGGCAAGTCACAATCAGAGATGTGGCGAAGCCAGCTTGTACTGGCTCACCAGTGCCTACTGTTAAGTTTTCAGCAATTTTATGAGCTGATTCTTAAACACAGCATTAAAAATTCAATTACATAAACTTATAAGTAAATAATTTATATTAAAAAGGGGTAATAAATACTCAAAATCCTTACTTCCTCAATATTTTACTACATTTATTATTAGCTATGCCCTTGAAGCTGTTTAGATTTCTTGTATCTGTGTAGAAGAAATACTATATAATGATGTGCCACTGCTCATCTTTTTGCAACTCTGCCTTCAGTGCTGTCACATTGGTTGCTTGAAATTGGTCATGTGTAAGTATTTATACCAGTGGAAAAAGTAAATTTTTGTGTGTCATGTCTGTAACTGTTACATTGTGAGTAGGACAAAAAATTCAAGGAAATATTCTTCCGCTGTTTGAAAACTATTATCCAATTCAGCAAAGAAGTTGCTCATGTCACTGATGAACAAGTGAAATTCTGGTACATCTTTGTTATTTTCCTTTCATTGTGCTTGTTAATTTAAGCAAAGATATCAGTCAACAGTCATGTGAGGACTACTCACATTTGTCAGATTGTATGTTGCAGTTTGTCTCCCGATATAAGAGTTTGGCAAAAATCTAAACAAGCATTGTATGAGAATCAATTGGCTATAAGGAATTTACAGTAAAGAGCATTGCATATTATTACTTGGAGATGGTGTATTACACATCCTTTATATCAATAAAATTTATAATAAACATATATACATATAGGTATATACATTTTTAACATATAGCCACTTGTTAATATTTACCAATACACTATGCCTAAACTCTCTGAGGTTAAGCTTCTTCATTTATTGTAAATCTATTAACCAAAACTATAAGCACCATGCTTGACCGAAATTGCATTTTAATATTCATACCTATTTCATTCTGAGATTGAATACCAGTATTCTTTTTCTTCCTCCCTCTAAACCCTATATACAGACATAACTTGAGAGCCATTGGGATGTATAAAACTTTTTGCCTCTATTTGACATGGCTCCGGAGTACAATTTTTAATATTCATGATTTCTTTGTATAGATCTTTAGTACCCTACCTTGATATCAACTGTCATTTTTGCTTTTGTCAGAGCTCCTTCTTTTAGCAGCCTCTCCTGTCTCCTCATGGTTCTCTCCCATAAATTATAGCCCAGGTTGTCTTTTTGTTGGTCTGGAGACTACATCTAATCCTATTAGAATTGTGCAAAAAATATGAGTAAGTAAATGCTAAATGAGGATCGAAAAAACTTTTCTCTAATTGCTTTAGTCTATTTACTCTAGCTGTGACTTCCTTTCTTACATGAAAGTCATTACGAACTATTTTAGGTATGTAAAAAGGATTGTGGATAATGTAATCAACAGCCTCTCATATACCTGTTAGCCAGCTTAAGGAGTGAAACATAAGAGATGCAAAGGGCCCTCAGGCTCCTCCTTGTTTCCATTTCCCTCCATTTTCTACCCAAAGACAACCACCAGCCTGAATTGATCATCCCCAGGCATGCTGTTGTATGTTTACCTCATATGTCTGTGTTCAGAAAATCCATGTTTTGTTTTACAAATTTTGCATAAAACATGATAAAAGTACTGTATATATTCTTTTTAAAATGAATAACCTTTATATTTTAGAGCAATTTTAGATTTATAGAAAAATTGAGCAGGAAGTACAGAGTTCTCATATATCCCATTCCCCCAATTTCCCCTACTATTAACATCTAGCATTAGTGTGGGACATTGGTTACAAATGATGGGCGAATATTGATACATTATTATTAAATAAAGTTCACAGTTCATGGGTTTTGACAAATGTATAATGTCATGTATCCACTATTACAGTATCATACAGAATACAGTTCACCCATGAACAAGTCAGGGTTAGGGGAGCAGACCCACAGCACAGTGGAAAATCCATATACAGTTTTAGTAGTTTCACTGCCATAAAAATCTCCTGTGCTCCATGTATTCATTCCTGTATACATTCTTTTGAATCTTGATTTTTTTTTTTTTGTTTGTTTAATATTATAGTTTCGAGGATGTCTTAGTCCATTTGGACTGATCTAACAAAATACCATAAACTAAGGGGTTTATAAGCAACAAACATTTATTCTTCACAGTTCTGGATGCTGGATGTTGGGGATTAGGGTGCCAGCATGGCCAGGTGAGGGCCCTCTTCCACATTACAGACTTCTTGTATCCTCACGGGGCAGAAGGAACTAGGGAGCATGGTGGGGTCTCCTTTTAGGAGCACTAATCTCATTCAGGAGGGCTCCACTCTCATGACTTAAGCACCTCCCAAAGGCCGCACTTCCTAATACCATCACATTGGGTGTTAGGATTTCAACCTCTGGATCTGAGGGGACACAAAACATTCAGACCAGAGAAGAGGGTTATCTATGCTCTGATTCATTCACTTTAACAGCTGATTAGTGTTTCCTCTCTATGGATATACCCAAAATTAATGATCTGTTCTACTGTTGATAGGAAATAGGTTGTTTCCAGGATTTTGTTATTACAGAAAACTCTGCCTCAATAATCTTATATAATCTCTTTGTGAAAATACATGAGCGTTCCTCTAACGTATGCCCTTAGAAGTAGAATTAGGGAGTCATGAGATTTTTAACATTACTCCTTTATACCATAAAATGGATTCTAACTACCATTTTAAACGAAATTTCTATGTGAACAGGGATTTCAAATGAAATGTAATTTTTTACCTTCTGTCCCTTTAATGTGTGACACTCTCTCTTACCTCTGGGCTTATTCTGACCCTGGCTCCTCTTTTTTTAAAATATTCCCCCCACTCCCACCTCTGAGAAATTCACCTTGATGAGTCAACATTTCCTTTAGATTTCTGTCTAGAAGCCATTTGTCTAAGAGACTTCGGACTCCTGCCCACATCTGGATAAACACCCCTCCCTGGCTTTCATGCAACGGTCCTTGCGTTGGCTGTTTTATAATCGCGTGTAAGTTCTCCAAGGACCCGAAGCACAGCAGAGTTCACCGTGGTAGCCACTGTGCTTAGCATAGAACCTGACACATTGCATTTGCTGAATTAAGGGAGGTATGAAGGAATGAATGTAGGATACCAATATCATCCCAACAATGGCAAAAACTAACCTCCTCTCCACAATAGTTGACTGGACCATCTCAGGCTCCGTGGTCAGATGACAGGAGGCTAGGGTTCAGGTGTCAAGGGTCAAAGATAAGATCCCGAGACTGCTTTGTGCACAACGAGGACAAGGCATGTCAGTCATGGCCAGGAGAAATGTTCACAAGGAAGAGATGTTTTAAATTCAGACACTCATAAGCTGAGCCCTGCCTCTGTCTACCAGCTGGGAGATCTTCAGATAATGAACCGTGAAAGCCTGCTATGCCACGGCATTATGCAACAATTTTTCATTTGCCACCAGTCAGCTTCAGGGATCAAGGACAGCTGAACACATAACCCACTCATGCATGTTATTTTAAAGGCATATTTTAAAGTTATCAATATGATACATTGAGTTAATGAGGGATGTTCTTTGGGTGACAAATATTTACATTCCACATATGCCTCTTGATGTCAAGAGTGTAACTGTTTCATTTTCTTCTTTTTCTCAGGAGGCTGGGATACAGATGGAAAAGGCCCTTGTGTCTGGGACACATTCACCCATCAGGGAAGAGACAGAGTTTTCAAGAACCAGACTGGCGATGTAGCTTGTGGCAGCTACACTCTGTGGGAGGAAGATTTGAAATGTATCAAACAGCTTGGATTGACTCATTACCGCTTCTCTCTTTCCTGGTCACGTCTGTTACCTGATGGGACGACAGGTTTCATCAACCAGAAAGGCAAGTGTTTCTTAAAAATAGAAGGTTGCAGCTTTAATTCAAGGTTATTGCTACAGCCTGGCATAATTAATCCAGGATGCTATTCTGCAGTGTAGCTTTGAAATTGCAAGTTTTTAGAGTGATTATAGGATAAATTTTTTGAAATGGGTTTGCATTAGCTTTCTCAGGACTATTCTGGCTTCTCTCAACTGGAGATCTTTGTTGGGAGGGGTGGAAATAGATGGGCAGGAAGGGGGTTGGAATGTGTTTTATTTATGCAAGATGTTATTTGACTGTTGACCTGAAGGTGAATTTCCAAAAGTTGTGTATAAACTATTTTCAGCTGTGTTATGCTGTGATGAGTCATGAAAAGCCCTGTGGAACTTGAGAAGATTCTGAGCATTTCAATTGAAGCTGAATTAGTGGAGCTAATTAACTAGCACAGAGGTTAACACCAGAGCCCCTGGTATCTGTTTACTTGGGATTAAGTGCCAGCAACGTCACACTATCTATATAAGCATCTCCTGGGCATTGCTTGGTGCCTCAGTTTCCCCATGAGTAGAAAGGGACACTGTAATAGCTCCTACTTCAGAGTGTTGTTGGAAGATTAAATGAAATAATCTTTTAAAGTGCTTTACACAGTAGTAGCTGGTATAGCATAAAAGCATTCAGTAGGTGTTAGTTATTATTCACGTTATGCCTTGTAATGAAAAAGACTACTGCCCTATTTGAAAGCCTATTATTTATAAGGCATTTTACATACATTTTCTCTAAACCCCACAAATCAATGAGGAAGATATAAGTATCACATTTTACAGAGGTGCATGTTCAAATCCAGATATTTTGTAAATTTGTATTTTTTGGTGGATCCGGAATTTAAGCCCAAGGTCTGGCTAGCTCCTTCCACACAACAGGGTTGGCAGACTATGACCTGAGGCCAAACTTGGCCTGATTCCTATTTTTTTTAAATAAAGTTTTATTGCAATACAACCGTGCCCTTTCATTACGTATAGTTGGTTGCTTTCCCA
Organism: Eubalaena glacialis; assembly: GCF_028564815.1. Taxonomy (NCBI): domain Eukaryota; kingdom Metazoa; phylum Chordata; class Mammalia; order Artiodactyla; family Balaenidae; genus Eubalaena; species Eubalaena glacialis. The sequence goes on from NC_083720.1 coordinate 50,190,061, forward strand.
ATGTAATTGGTAGAATTGAATAGTTGGGGCAAAGACTGTACAGCATGCAAAGCCTGAAATGTTTACTGTGTGGTCCTTTATAGGAAAAGCTTTGTAACCCCTGCGTCACAATTTAAAGACTTCTCAATAAAGAACCATTATTGCTCCTTTGTTCTGGAAAAGATTTCACATTACTCCCAGGGTTGGGACTAGGTGAGGCAAGGAGGGACCTAACGTGGACAATTTGAGAGGCATGTACTTTCAGCATCTCACAACTGCAAGGTTGTGCGTGAAGTCACCTGCGTGCCTCACTACACTTCCAGCCCAAAGGGCCGGCATAGATATTGAGGGGTTCTTTTTGAGTAAGTTATCTGATTTCCTATGTAGTAAGAGCAACCTGTGATAACAGTTCCTAGGTGGACTTGTGCACTTTCACTGTAATGTGGGGAAATCTCTGCATTGTGAAATGGAACCACAATTTATAGACTTACCCGTAGCACATGGCCTTAAAGTAGCCTCCCCCAGATAAGGACAATGCAAGATTAGCAGGTTCATGACTTGATTCTAAAGACATTAGCCCCTTTTTTTAACCACTCTTGGTTGAAGGTCTACTTTCTTGGCATCACCTGCCAGTTTTATTTTTTGACTTTGAACAGTAGGTAATTTGTTATTCAGTTTAAAAGTTAACTCATAGTTTTCCACCATTCTAATCCATCATCTGTACCCTCTCTTTTCTCTGGCACCATCATAACCCTCAAGGATTAAAAACTAAGAGTAATCTTTGAATCTTCTCATTTCTTTGCTTCTTACATCTAATTGGTTGCCAAATATGATCCATTCTTCTTATGCCTTTTTAACTTCTCCCCTTCTGGCCTTCTTCTCTGTCCCTGCCCTGGTTTAGATGTTTTTGATATACCCTTGACGGTTATACCTACTTTCACTCTCTTTCTTTGTCCTTTAATCCTTCATACAAAATGCCACCACAGCAATTTTCTGAAAGCTTGGCCCAAGTGATGGTGGCTTGCATCGTCTCCTGCTAAAGCAAAGCAAGATAAAAATTTTTTTCTGTCATTTAAACTCCTTCATATATCATTCCAGTTTTTGACTTAGTCTTAACTCACCTCTGAAGCATTCAAGGCTGAATCACCCATGCACGTGGTTCATGCAATTCCTCCACGCAAGGCCCTAAGCACATAACCCATTACTTACTAAACATGCTATGCGATTTTCCACCTTTGTAGAAATTTTCTTAAGCTCTTCCTCCTGCCTGGATTGGCCTTTTAAAAAAACTCCCAACTATACCCGCTGAATGTTTATTCTACTGTTAAGGGCTAGCACAAATGTTTCCTCTTCTTTAGAGTCTTTCCCTATTCCAAGACAAAAGAAATCTTAAAAAAAAATTCCCATAGCACTTTGAAAAACTCTTAGGGTCTTTCTTACGTTCTTCAGTCTTGGCATTATTAAATCCCCTGCTAGACTGTGAGCACTTTGAGTTTAATTCAACCCAACAAACATATATTAAGTGTCTACTGTGTGTCAGGGACTCTGTCTACATACTCATAATGAAGATAAGAGAATCCCTGGAATTTTTTACAGGGTAAAAAGGAGATGATTCTGCCTTGTTCACCCCTGTGACCTAGTACAGTGTCTTGCAGGGATGAATTCAGTAAACACTTAACTGAATTTAATTGAATTAGGTCAATAATAACCATACAGATCCCTCTAAGAGCAGTAATGGTTGCCTTTTATTGAGCATGTAGTACGTGCAACTCACTATGCCAAGCACTGCACCTGCTTTTGCAAATTTAGTGCTCCGAACAGCCCTGTGAAAGAGGGCCCTCCCTAAACAGAGGGAATCATGGTAATCTGGGGCGTAAGGCTGGGCATAAATTTGCCAAGATGACAAATTTAGTTAGAGCTGAGTTCAACCTAGGTCTGTCTGATGTCAGAAAGTAGGATCCAGAGACATTTACAACCTCACCAAACCACTTGTATTCTTTGTGCTACAATTTCCCTGTTGGTAACATGAGGTGGAAGCACTAAAACTCTTTCCACTGTTCTAGCCTATGATTCTAGCAGTTTGGAATTTTTAACTGAGCTTCCATTTGGATGGTAAACAACATAAAAATTAAAAAAGAAAACCCCACCAACTTGTAATATAGGTCCATAATCCCTTATGTGAAATTCTAAAATCCAAAAGGTTCTGAATATTGAATCCTTTTTAGTAAGTTTAGGTTTAGTAAGTTAGTAAGCTTTCTAAAACAGATTTAGCAGCAAAAGCTGACCTGAGTTGATGGGAAAGTTTTTTATCATCTCAGTTCATTTTGCTTGGTGAGATTATTTATCTATTTTACTGTGGAAATATTAAGGGATACTGACCCACACCCACTGGGGGTGTTAAACTTAATACATAATACGTACTCTGTTTCTTTTCTAAAAATCCTCAAATTCTGAACACATGGCTGCCAAGATTTTCAGATAAAGGATTGTGGACCTGTACCAATACGTCAACATATCCAGTTATTTAACACCACCTTAAGATACACAGGAGTTCATGGCGCTCACTGTAGATCAGGAATGCAAGAGCAGGGCAGCAGAAAAGCTAGAGGGTGGTGGTGGTGGCTGGAGTCACTGGGGCCACCTGGACAACGTGAAGGATTCACTTATGCAATTCTCACGTGGGGATCACGTGCTCCCAGCACTAAGCTTTTCATGTTTGGCACCAGCTTTTGTAAAGCCGTAGCTGATTAACATTACAGACTTTTCTATGAACAAAAGGGCAATGGAAGTGCTTCCAGTAGGCAGAATTTCAGTAAGTGGCTGCTCACTCTTGTGCAGTGATCTGTTGAAGCAATTGGAACTGTTTCAGATCAGAAAGGCCATCATTTGTTTTCTCTGTTTAAACATTTTCTCAAAGAGCATGTAAAGAATTAGAGAACCCTTGTCACTATCTTTTCCAAGAAACTCCTGTTTTTGTATTTGACTCCCTATTTTAAAGCTTGATGAGAGGACATTTAGAAACTTGTAAGTAAAATCCTGTGTTCCCAAGCTGGAAGAATATTTTACAAAATGGAACTGTTACACAGTCTTTCTCTTTCAAATGTCAAGTTTTTGAGGTTTAACAAGAAAAGATTGAGCTGGCAACTGAAATCACATTTTTCTGTATTTCTCAACTGTTCAAGTGCATTTTCATATCTGCCGCAAATGTAAGTTTCAGGTGATTAGCAAAAGACCCAAGTATTGGAAACAAAAAGGAAAAGGAATGGTTATGCAGAATTTCTTTTGCACTTTAAGATTTAAAATATGAGCACAGTTAGCAGGAATGGTAGTTAAGTAAATAACTAAAGAAACATTTATTAATCTCCTACTCTATGTTGGGCAGTGAGGTAGGCTGAATAATGGCCCCTCAAAGTGTCCATGTCTTAATTCTTAGAAACTGTGAATATATTATCTTACATGGTAAAAGGGACTTCACAGATGTGATTAAGTTAAGGATCTTTAGATGGGAAGATTATCCTGGATTATCTGGATGGTACCACTGTAATCACACAGATCCTTTAAAAAGGGAGGCAAGAGGATCAGAGCCAGAGAGAGAAGATATAAGGACTGAAGCAGAGGTCAGACAGGAGACAAGGTGTTTCAGTGCTGGCTTTGATGATGGAAGAAGGGGCCATGAGCCTCTAGAAGCTGGAAAAGGCAAGGAAATGGATTCTCCTTGAGAGCCTTCAGGAGGAATACAGCTGTGCTGACACCTTGATTTTAGCTCAGTGAGAACCATTTTGGACATCTGATGCCTGGAACTGTAAGATAATAACTCGGTGCTGGTTTAGGTCATTAAGTTTGTGGTAATTTATTAGAGCAGCAATAGGAAACTAACACAGTCAGTATGTCAAGAGAAGATAGGTCAGTGAAAGAAATTGGTGGTGTGGGTCTAGCGAGGAGTGAACCTAGAGAGTTATATGTTTGACACATGGTGGGCACTTGGTCAAAATTAATTCTATGTTAAGACATTTACAGTTTGACTAGGAGAATTCCAGTGTAGTTATTTTATGGACTGAGACATCATCTTTGCAAGTTTCAGCCACATCCCCTTCTAAGCAAATTTCCCCATTTCTTTGTTCTACGTAATCCTGCTCCGCTCTTGGCCACAGCTGACTGGATGAGGCAAAGACTTATTTTCCTGTGGCATATAATTTGTCTAACTTCATTAAAAAAGATAATCCTGCTCAACTGTCTTCCTCTCTCAGGGATGTTTGGAATTAAGGAGCTGAGAGGCTGAGTTGGTGGGTGGTAGGCACTAGGGTTATGAGGTGGCATTGGCAGATGGGATGGCCATTTTGAGACCATAGCAAATTGGATGCACAAAGGAAACTGGTTCTTTGAGCAGGAGAGGAATGGAGTAGATGTGTTGAGAGAAGTTGGGATGGGAGACATCAGTCTTTCCTGAGATGCAAGATTTTCTCAGCTCCCAGCTTTAATTCCTTTACCTTCCAGTGTGATTTTTTCCTGTCATTGGGTATCTGATGTCACTCATTTCAAATAATGCCCACTGCATCACATACTAACCAGCCTTCTACCTCTAATGTCACCTTTACATTTGAGTTAGTGTGAGTGGGCTTCTTTTCCCTATTTCCAAAAGACCTTTAACTTAAATATGCTTCATATTTTCAAAGATCAAATAAGAAGTGGGTTTAATTAAAACAGAGACGATGATAGTAACTATGAAAGAAGGCTGTGGAGATTTTAATACTGAAAATAACCCTGCCCTAAATATCCAGATGCAGAACAGGGTCCAAATGACCTCTCAGGGTTTCATGCTCCCTAGATTAGTAACAGATGATCATTTAAAAATACATGTTTATGCATAGAATTAGTTACCCTGAATTGTATGAGTCTGATAAAGCTAAAGAACTCTCTATTGTTCTCATTCAAAGCTTAAACACTCCTGAGGTGGCACTATTAATATTCCTCTTTAACAGATGAGGAAACGTGGGTGTAGAGAGGCCACGTGATTTGTCCACAATCCCTTGACTGAATTGTCTGACTTCAGAGCTCTGCTCTTAAAAGCCTCACTCCACTGCCTCATGGGAAAGTTTCATTACAACACCGAATAAGCTGTACAAACCAGAAGTAAAGCGCTCAGTTCTGGGATGATAAATATTAAGTATGTAATGCTTTGTTGCTCTGCCATGTTGACGAGTAAAAAAAAGTTTTACTTAAAAACTTTTAACTTCAATTCAATTGCAGATCATCATGTTGTTTGAATTACATTGATTGCCATCATTAATGATAGTGCCATATCTAATGATGCTTATAAATCATTGATTATTCCAGAAATTAAAAACAAAAAAACCCTGATATTATGAATCAGCTCCAAAGTGGTGATTTTTGTTTTTTTTAATGGAACCTTATTTATAGACTCCCTTTATTTATTTATTTTAAAATTTATTTATTTATTTATTTATTTATGGCTGTGTTGGGTCTTCATTTCTGCGCGAGGGCTTTCCCTAGTTGCGGCGAGCGGGGGCCACTCTTCATCACGGCGCGCGGGCCTCTCACTATCGCGGCCTCTCTTGTTGCGGAGCACAGGCTCCAGACGCGCAGTCTCAGTAGTTGTGGCTCACAGGCCCAGTTGCTCCGCGGCATGTGGGATCTTCCCAGACCAGGGCTCGAACCCGTGTCCCCTGCATTAGCAGGCAGATTCTCAACCACTGAGCCACCAGGGAAGCTCCCGGGAAGCCCCCGGGAAGCCCCCCGGAAGCCCCCCGGAAGCCCCCCGGAAGCCCCCCAAAGTGGTGATTATTAAGGCTAGGGAAACAGTATCACCATGTTTCTGGATCTGAAACATTAGTGTGAGAAGGGGAATGTTGTAGTGGGAACAGCTCAGTCTTTGTAGTGAGACAGACTGGCTTTAAATGTTGGCTGTGCCATCTGACAACATTGTCGCTTTATGTCCGGTACTCACTCTCTGAATCTCAGTTTTTTCATATGTTTATTGAGACTAAAAATGCCTACCTCTTGTGCGTAGTGCGGGGATTAAACAAAATGTATGATGTTATCTACATATAGTATGAATGCAAAACATGAAAGCTGATATTATTTTTATATTCAAAGCCAATGGAAGACATTGGCTATAAAAACCTTAATACAGTCCAATACCAAGATGATCCCGTCATACAAATCTTTGGATATTCCATTTTACAAGTGAGGAAATGTGGGCTTACAGAGGCCCAGAGATGGGATGGCAGAGTGCTCTTTTAGTGAGAGAGGAAAGAAAAGCTTTATAAACTTTGGTGAGTATACTAGTTTTCCTTGGCTGCTGCAATGAATTATTACAAGCTTACTTGCTTAAAACAATACAAACTTATCACCTTAGAGTTATGTAGGTCAGAAGTCTGACACAGGTCTCTCCTGGATGAAACCACAGTGCTTACAGGGCTGCAATTCTTTTTCAAAGATCTAAGGGAGAGTCTGTTTCTTGGCTCATTTAGGTTTTTGGTAGAATTCAGTTTCTTGTGGTTGTAGGACTGAAGTCTCCATTTCTTTGATGACTGTGAGCCGAGGATCATTTTCAACTTCTAGAGGCTACCTGCATTCTCGGATGGTAGCTCCCTTCTTCCATCTTCAAAGCTGGCAATAGTAGGTTGAGTCTCTCTCATGCTGCCATCTCTTGTGCCTCTTCTTCTGTTGTTGCATCTCTTCGATCCACTCTTCTGCCATCCTCTTTCACTTCTAAGGACTCATGCAGCTAGATGGGGCCCACTTGAACAATCTAGAGAAATCTTCCCATCTCAAGATCCTTAACCTGAATTATATCTGCAAAGTCCCTTTGCAGTAACATAAAAAGTAAAGTAACATATTCACATATTCTATGGATTACTGCATGGACATTTTGTGGGGCTGGGGTGGGGGTGGTAGCTTATTATGTCCACCCAGAGAATAATGGCATACAAAAGGGGCTTCCAAGTATGGAGTTGTTATGCATGATTCACATTATGTTCATGCTTGCAAAATAAGTGAGCTGTTGTTAAAAATTACCCACTCTTACAGACAGATAGGCAGACAACACATGACCTTGCATAATTTGGCTTCTGCTTACCCTGCTTACCTCTCACTATTCTTATTGCTCTTCTGCTGAGCTATGCACTCTCCTTATGGTGAACTTGCAGTTCCTAGAAGAGAATGAATACACAAACAAACAATGGCCAGGCCATACATGACAATAAAACTCTGATCCACAAGAGAAGCTCAGGAAGCCAAACGACACCCACTGCAGCAGTTGGCCTAGAATAGTCAGAATGTGGTCAACAACTGCCAGCTTCTCTATTTTTTGCTCCTCTGTCCCCTACTTTGAACTTAGAACCAACCAGAAAAAGCCAAATATGCTTCCCAAACCAATTGCCTGGGATGCCCTTGTTCTAGTTAGCCTACCTCCAGCCTCCCTGTGCCAACAACCTTCAATCAAAAGTACCTGAATCCTCCCCCCATTTTTTTTTTTAAATAATAAAGCTTTCCTGCTTCCCTGATAGCCTTTAATTATCTGCCAAATGCAAGTGATAATGGCTGACTCCTTGCTACAGCAAACTTGGAATAAATAAGCTGCTCACATTTGGGTGGGCTTTGTTTATTTCCATTCCTCCTTTGGACTTTTGCACATTTGTTTCCCTTTCTTCTTTTCCTGGATCACTCCTCCTCGCCTTATGTGGGTCATTTATTTTCATCTTTTGAGAATCAGCTTAGATGTCACTCATGACAATCATGACAATAATAATCATTATTAGGATGATAGCTAACTATGCCAAGAACTGTTCTAAGCATATTCGGTTTATCAGCTCATTAAATTCTCACAACAATTATTGAAATACATTTCTATTATTGTCCACATTTTACAGACAAGGAAAGATAATTCAGAGAGATAAAGTAACTTGCCTGAGGTCACCAAACTAGTGGGTGAAGGCCTTGGGATAGAACTTAGGTAGCCTGTCACCATAGTTCACTTTTTAAGCCATTATGCTACACTGCTTTCAGAATGGATTTCCAAATGCCCTCAGTTTGGGATAAGGACTCCTTATCATATGTTTAAATAGCATTCTGTACTTTATTTTTAATAATAACATTGTATGATAATTGCTTATGACTTTGTCTGTACTCCCGACTAAAATTTAAGTTTTCTTTGGACAAGGACAATGTTTATCTTACGTTTGTAAGTCCAGCATATAGTAGTTTCTCTATAAATATGTATTTGAGGAATGAATAAATTAATGATTGAATGAATGAAACATGCAAAAGTCTAAATTATTATATTTAAAATTGGTAGATAATAAGTTAAAAAAAAGAGAGATAAAGGGACCCTGCTTCTATGCAAACTTTGAATGCAATACAATTCTGCATATGAATTTACAGTTAAATTCACAACCTCTCAAAACAGGACAGCTTCTCTCTTCTTTGCTTAGTTTCCCTCCATACTCTTAGACATACAATCACATGAAGAACTAATATCAGCCTTTCCTCAGAAAGTCTCTTCCAAGTTGACAGTCATTGTTAGGTTAGACCCAGCATCTTCTTGGCATCGGTTTCTAAGGCAGAACATGTCCAACTTAATAACATTCTTCTGAACTCTGCCACATCCAAAAACTCTCTCTCTCACACATGCAGTGCTGGGAGAATCAGCTGAGAGCCAAGGGTAGCTGTGTATTCCCATGGACTATGTCAGAAATTTAGAGCAAACTCCCCAACTGAGCATTCCTTAATGTGCCACGCCCCTGGCTCACTGCCCTTGTAACCCACACTCTGGGACCGATGCTGAGCCCTTGTCCATGATCAGTGGGTCTCTCTTCCTAGACTTGTGAGACTGATGGGTCTGGAGAAGCACTAAGGCAGCCATTGGGTTCAATTTCTTTACTTATATTGAATACTTTTGAAATCTATTTATTCATTCAACAACTATTTATTGAGTCTCTACTAAATTTCTGGGATTGTCCCAGGATTTGGGGGATCCAGAGATAAATTAGATAGATAGGCCCTTATTATCAGGGGGCTTGTATTCAAGTGGAGTTGATCTACATACAAACAAGCAAATAAAATAATTTCTTTTTTTTTAATATGAACATATAAATATAATTTTTAATTGAAGTAGATTAACAATGTTGTGTTAGGTACACAGCAAAGTGATTCAGTTATACATATATATCTATTTTTTCAGATTAATTTGCCTTATAGGTTAGGATAAAATATTGAGTATAGTTCTCTGTGCTTCACAGTAGGTCTTTGTTGGTTATCTGTTTTATATATAGTAGTGTGTATATGTTAATCCTAAACTCCTAATTTATCCTTCCCCCCTACAAATAAAATAGTATCAATAAGCGTGCCAATAACACAAAGTTAAGTGATACCGACTTGCCCAAGTGAATCCCTTTCAGAACATACATCTTCCACAGTCGTGTTGCCCCATCACATTTCCCTCTCTGATCAGCCAGTCTTCCTTGGACTTCTTCATGTTTCCTCCCAGGCTTTAATTGATTATAGGTAGAAAGTAATGAACCTTATTTTGGTTTAAAGTCATTTAGGATATTATTATTCCTGATCCTCTCCCAATCCTTATTTATTGTCAATGTACTAAAAATAACTTTTCTTATACTTTCTTTTATTTTTCTTCTAGGAATTGACTATTACAACAAGATCATCGATGATTTGTTAACAATTGGGGTCACGCCCATAGTGACCCTCTATCACTTTGATTTGCCTCAGGCCTTGGAAGACCAAGGAGGTTGGTTGTCAGAGGCAATCGCTGAATCCTTCGACAAATATGCCCGGTTTTGCTTCAGTACATTTGGGGATCGAGTCAAGCAGTGGATCACTATAAATGAGCCTAATATTTTTGCCCTGCTGGCATATGAGTGTGGTGCATTTTCTCCTGGTGTGCCTTACGTTGGAACTAAAGTTTCTCAAGCAGCTCATAATTTGATTAAAGCTCATGCCAGATCCTGGCACAGCTATGAATCCTTATTCTGAAAAGAGCAGAAAGGAATGGTGTCTCTCTCAATTTTTGCTGGCTGGGTGGAACCAGCAGATCCCAACTCAGTGTCTGACCAGGAAGCAGCTAAAAGCCATGGCTTTCCAGTTGGATTTCTTTGCTAAGCCCATATTTATTGACGGCGATTATCCTGAAGTTGTCAAGTCGCAGGTTGCCCTCATGAGTAAAAAACAAGGTTTTCCATCGTCCAGGCTTCAAGAATTTACAGAAGAAGAGAAGAAAATGATCAAAGGCACTGCTGATTTCTTTGCTGTGCAGAATTATATGACTTGCTGAGTCAAGTACCAGGAGAACAAGAAAGGAGAACTGGGTTTACTCCAGAATGCGGAAGTTGAAGTTTTTCGAGACCCATCTTGTATAAGTTTGGACTGGGTCTATGTGGTGCCATGGGGAATACGTAAACTACTGAAATACATTAAGGTAAATGCACCTTTTGTTTGCGTCCACGTGTATTCAAACATGGGAAGATGGGAAGACAGGCATATGTCTGTGTGTATAAGAACCCGAACAAAGAATGATTTAGGCAACAGCATATACATTTGTTGGCCTGGGAAAAGATGATTAGGATTTAAGTCGATGGGGGTTAACTAGCTGATAAAGGGCTTCAAAGCTATTATTAAACTTAGGATTAAATTAAATCCTAAATTAAATTAAATTCAGTTGTGGCTACAGTAACTTGGACATATTTTTCAGGCTGGGGTCACAACTGGAATTACTAAAAGGGATAATAAGGGTTGAAATAGCTGGATCCTTTTTGGGTCTCTGTTACACTGGATGGCATCCAGGTAGCTGAAATTAAAAATTTTAAGTTATCAGTTTTTAGGATTCCTGCTGTGTGGCGGGATAGAGGCTGTAGCTGCTGGGAGGGACCAAGGGGTTAAGGAGAAATGACAATCAGCAGATGCTGATGGAAGAAAGATACTTCTGTCTTCTCATTATAACAGAAGTCATTTGACTGTCTTCATGGATATTTGCACAGTTTTTCTTTTCCATTGTTAGTTATAAAAGGTCAGCACGCAGAAAATTAAGTTAATAGGGTCAGTGCAATTTGATGAAAACTAGTTTTGGGGTTGTAGTTTAGAGAAGGTAGAGGGGAATGCACCTGATATAATGAGCTTTTTTTTTTTAAAAACATCTGTTTGGAATAAAACTTCTGCTTTCTCATTCCAGGATATGTATAATAACCCTGTAATTTACATCACAGAGAATGGGTTTCCCCAGGGTGACCCGACATCTTTTGATGATGCTCTGCGCTAGGAGTATTTCAGACAGACATTTCAGGAGCTGTTCAAAGGTACCATTTGAAATGATGAAAGATCAATTGTGCAAGCTTAATATAATTTTCCCATGTGCCTATTTGCATTCAGCAAAGACCAATGATTTTGAAAGCTGAAATTCATGTAAATCAGTGTAAAGCCATGTAATTAAGAGAGAGGGGAGAAAAAGTATTTAGGAAAGAGGAAGGTGAGGATTTTGGTCTAGCTTCAACCTGCTGAAGTTTAAGCAAGTAAAAAGCGACTGTCTTCAGCATTTTGTGACTCCTGGGTGAAGGTGACATGAATAGAAGGAGTGGTGACTGTTGGGAGAGAACCTCAGTTATTACAAAAAGATCAGCTGTGACCAACTAGAGCATGTTTATTTGCATATTTTAATATCCTAACTACCAAGAAATGAATTGACAGAATTCTTAAAGGACAAAAGTTAGTATTTGTTCAATAAACTTTAAAGTGCTATGCGTCTTCAGTCAATGCATGTTTCATTTAAACTGTTACCAAGCAGCAGAAACAGTTTTTTTTTGTCATATAGAATCTGTGAATTTTGTTTCAAGACAATATTATTATTCTGGTATCTTGTTTTCCCTGATGGGATTCTTTTCATATTTGAAAACAAATGTGAAGGAATAATCTTCAACTGGTAACACACATTTCTATACTCCAGTTAATTTCTCCCTTTTAGCTACCACTTGGAACACTGTTGCTTCGTAAATTTAATTTCTCCTCCCTGTAAAGGAATAATATCATAGCAACAAAATTCAATGCAAAATTAGATTTTCAATTTCCTTTTTTTAACCATGATAGGCACAGTTATTTCTCATCATTCTGTTTGAGAGGTCCTGGAATGATTCTTTCCAAAATAGTAACATACTGGAATCAGCCAGAAGGAATTCTGGAAAGTGACATAAAGTGGTTTCTTTCCTAAACCTAAAATATATTGACTCAGTCCCTCACCTGGGCCTGGAGTTTATTGACAGAGGGCAATTGGATTCCTACAAATTGATCCAAGTAAAATCATTCTTTTGTATTACAGACAAAACGGATTCGTCCTCTGTGTGGGAATTCCCCATCTGATAAGAAAAGGAAATCTCTAGGTTTCTGAGATTCTCCCCACTTCTCCCTATAAATGACCCTATTCATAGTTAATACACTGATGTTCCCAGCTTCACCCCAAGAGACAAGTAGGCTAGTTACCATCATCAGATTTATGGATCCCATAGGGACCACAAACGACTCGTCCAAAATTGTTCTGTGTATGTTAGGGAAAAGAGAGAAAAAAATAGAAATTGGCTTTCTTCATTCCTAGCTTGGTGCTCTGTTTAGTGCTAACATAAGGACATTTCATTGCTCTCTGAAATTGTTTCAAGTACTTTATACAGTCCCTTAGATCTTTAAGACCCTCAAACTAAGATAACTTAAAGATAGAAAAGTTATTGAAGGCAAGAGTAGAAAATGTGAGAAGATTTGGTTTGTGAGCGACAGGAGAGAATAGGGTTAGGAACAAAATCCTGTTTTTGAACTTGTTGAATTTCTATTGTACTTTTGAATTGATGTAAAAAGTATCACGTACTTAAACCATTAATTTTTCACAGCATCTACAATCTCTTCTGATTCTTAACATTAGATAATTTATATTCATTGTAATTAACACACAATATTGTATTTATTTTGATTTTTAAAAAATATGTAGCCTTTCAAAATGTGCAGAAATGTACACATTGACCAAAAACCCTATATTAAGTGTATATTCTGGACTGGGTATAGTGATAGCTATTTTTCATATGTTGTTGTAGTGGACACCAATTTTTTCATCTGCAGTGAAACTCTCTTTTCTACTAATGAATCCGTTTTTTTCTATGAAATACCCACCTCCCCCCATCCTTAGACTTACCATACCGGGGGCCATGTAAGTAGAATAAAATACTGCTGTTTGTCAATAGATAATTGATTGGTCTAGATATAGGCACATGACATGAGCTGGTCCAATCTCAGTTCTTCCCTAGGATTTAAAACTTGGACCAATCAGTTTGTTTGTCTCATAGCTTGGATTGACCTTGGCAGGCCATTGGTGGCTATGCCTTGCCATGTAAAGCTGAGGGGTAGTGAGAAGGTGAGCTGCAGGTGCCCCAAGGGAAATGGAGACAAGAAACGGGGAGAGATTCAGGAGGGCACTTGCACCTCTAATTCCAGTTTTTCTTCAGAACCAGTTGCATGTATGTTCTTGAGAAACATTACTTTTACTTACAACTAAGTGCTCTTTCTGCTTCATCTGCTTCTGACTGGATTTCTATCACTTGGAACAAAGAAAGTCTTAATTGATGCCATCATCTCATTTTATTGTCAAAACAGTGAGATGAGGTCATTGCTCCTAATTTACAGATGAACAAACTGAGTTTCAAAGAAGCTAAGTCATTTGCTCAAGATCACCAAGTTACTAAGTAATATTTACTAGAACAAGGCAGAATGTGTATATTATTATTATTATTACTACTACGGTTGGTATTGGGCTTTCTGACTCAGAGTGCTTGCTTGTCCCACCACACTTCTCGAAACTTCCTCACCTTTGGTGCCCTGGGCTTGCATAGATTCTTTGAAAGTGCTTCATTCTGCTTCTGCAACAGCCGACAGGTCCTACGACCTTGGACAAAACTCAGACACCCTGTATCCTGCCTGTGTCAGAGGCGCAGAGCTGAAGTTACTGATCAATTTCCTGAGACGCCTCCAAGGTAGCGCCGATGATCTTGGTTGGTGAGAACCTTACTAGTAAGAACCACCTTGTGCGCAATTAAAAATAATAACAGACCGAGGAAGACATTTGTGGGAAGAGCTGCAGGTGGGAGCCCTCCAGAACCCAGGGAGTCAGATGGACTATGGCTTTGTGATTCCCATGAAAAAAGCCCTCCCTCCAACATCACGCATCCGGACAGGCACATAATGACACCATAGTTGGATCAATGGCGTCTGCCTGGAGGTCTTACTAATCGCTTCAGGTAAAATCCCACAGCAATTAATTGAGCAGTAAAAAGAAAACTAATGTTTCTGTTTCCTTTTGGGAAAGAAAAAATAAGAAAAGAGGAAAAATGTCATTTCAAGAAAAAAAAATCAGCTAACACCTTTTTAATCATTGCATTATTTAAATGCCTTTAAATAGATTGTGTTTTAATTAATGCAGATATAGATGAGAGAAAAGCGACACAGTGGAGACAAAAACACTGTAAATAACATAGAACTAGGCTTGCATTCCAGTTCCAGTTATTCAAGGACGGGCAAAAGGTTCAAACTCCCAAACTCTCAGTTTGTTCAGCAGTAAAAATGGGATAACACTTTCCCTGGCAGAGTTGTTGAAAAGATTTTGTTTAATAAGCTATTGTGTTAAACACCCCAAGCAATTGCCTGGCACATGGTAGGCCCTCAACAAATGGTGTAATTATTATTATTACAAAATGTGCATTTTAAAGAACATATTTATCACCCCAAGTTATTTTCCTTATTATTTAAGAAATAGAATACCAAGACATTAAAAAAAAATTCCATCTTCCCTCAAGTCTCTAAGTTATGGCAGAACATTCCCCCACGTCTGCAGTTTTCTCCATCATTCTTTTTGGGAAACCTCTGAATGACTGTTGTAACATTGGCCCTCTGGCTATTTATGATTGAACCCTGTGGAGGACAAAGCAGCCAGGACCTCCCTCCATTCGTTATTCCTTTGGAGAGGTTGCCAGATCAGGTGAAAAATCAAATCATTGCAGCAGAAACAACTGTCAATCAACTGGGTACCTGGAGTTGTTCTGCCACAGGAATTTTTGTAAAAGCTCAGGGAGCAGTGATCTTCAAAGAGTTAGGCTTTTCTCACATGATATGAATCTTTATTATATTCATAAAATTTACACCAGTCCTTGCTGCTCTGGAGCCAGCAGGCAAGTTTAAGTTCGTACGTAATCACACACGAAGGGATACCTCAATAATCTGAATGTTGTTGAGCAGGTGAGAAAGTGTGGGAAATCAGGGGAAGTTATTCTCAATGGGTGATACTTGACCCATGACCTAAACTCTCCTAAAAGGGGATTCCAGTTGGGTTCAACCTGCTCCTCACACCTACTGAATATATGCCTGTTCTTGGCTTGGTTCCCAATCTTTCCCCAACTGGAATGTCATGGTCTTTGCCTTCTTCCTGGCCCAGTCCTGTTTGGAGTAGATCAACTAGCTTGAAGTCAGGCAAGACATGGGTTTGAAATTTAGTTCTTCCACTTACAAGTTCAATAATTTGGGGAAAAGTCTTAAGCAAACAACACTTCAGCCATCTAATTTTTAAAATGGGGATAATAAGAACATCTATCTTCTAAAACATGGTGAAAAATGAACAAGATAATGCATATAAAGCCTACATACAGAGTCTGGTACATTAAGAAAGATTCCATAATGACGGTTAATTTTGGGGGGCATCTCTGAGCCCTCTGAGAGTTGGAGCTGTGTCTTTTTTATAATTATATCTTCAGCCCAGAGCACCGTTTCTGTCATGTAGTAGCTTTCTACACATGTTTGTTGAATTTGGTTGTCTATATCAGAGAAGAGTTAGTCAATGGATAATGAGAAATAAATGATGAAATGATTGGGAACTGTATTTTCTTTCCCTAAAGAAATATACCCCACACAGGAAAAAAAAAATGCAGCCTTCTGGGGCTTCCCTGGTGGCGCAGTGGTTGAGAGTCTGCCTGCCAATGCAGGGGACACGGGTTCGAGCCCTGGTCTGGGAAGATCCCACATGCCGTGGGGCAACTGGGCTCGTGAACCACAACTACTGAGCCTGCGCGTCGTGAGCCTGTGCTCTGCAACAAGAGAGGCCGCGATAGTAAGAGGCCCGTGCACCGCGATGAAGAGTGCCCCCCACTTGCCGCAACTAGAGAAAGCCCTCGCACATAAATGAAGACCCAACACAGCCATAAATAAATAAATAAATTAAAAAAAAAAAAAAAATGCAGCCTTCTGGAAAGTTTCTGAGCCAGCCCAACTTTCCAGTGAGATCCATGCCTGAGTTAGCACAGTAGTAGATGATTGCAGAGAAGATTTGTTAATGACCAGCTTTAGGCTTTTAATGACAAAACCCCTCAGCAAGATGTCATCAAATTTATTGAAGACTTCACTGAAAGTGTTGAAGCTGATGCATTGTAACAAGAAGGTTATAAATCTTGCAGCTTGGGTATACCACCAAGACAGGATGCTGAGCACAGAATCACCCTGCTGTTGTCTGTCAGCATTCTCCCTCCCTCACTTCCCATGGAGAACCAGGAAAGGAGAAATAACATCCATTTCTGAAAGTGGTGCAGACCTGGCAGCCACCTGCCTATGTCAGTTTCAGACCACAGAGGCCCATTTAACTGGACAAAATGTGTTAAGCACCTGTGTTTTTCTAAATGTGCATTAAAAAAATCCTAAGAATTAGGGAAGGATCTCAAAGTTTGAGACATTGACCTTTTGGAAAAATGAACCTATTAAAAATCCATTGCAAGCTCAGAATAGAGACTCAATTACCTGAATATAGAGTTTCACTCCATGTCTATTGTTTTATTGCTTCTCAAAGTAAACCTTTGTCAACCTAGCCCTATGGAGCAGTTCATCTCATAGCTCACGGAGAACTCACAGCTTTGGGAACGTGTGGGGTGGAATGTCAGATGCATTTAATACTGTTGCTCCTTCCTGGACTGGATGGAGCTAGCGAAGAGGAGTCAAGATCGGAACAGAGAAGGAAGAATGAGATCCGAAGGCCGTGCACAAGAATTGTTTGTGTGTGCTAGTGTACGGACTTGTAGCATTTGAAAAGTCATGAAGAAAACAATTTCCAATATATCTGTATTCCATCAACCTACATACTCAGACCACACATAAACTCAGACAGCCAAAGATTACAGAGTAAACCTTAAGCAGAGATATGCCAGATGACCTTCCCCTATTGCTTCTCCCCTACCTCTCCCCAAAGTTCAGTAGCATACTTACCTTTGTCTTCCATTCTCCCGTATGAAGGGTGGCAGAGTAGAAAGTCTGAAGGGTCTGAAGAGTGAAGACTAAGTCCTGGGTTCTTGTGGTGTGCCCTTGGGGAAGTTCTCATTAGGACTCTCTGAATGTCAACCTCCTCACCTGTTAAATGGGACAGATGCTAATTGCCATCCTGCCTAACCCAAAGTCAGTTGTGAAAATAAAATAATTTATGTATATGTATGTCCTGAGCACCTTAAAATGTTAGATATTATTCTCATGTTTGATATAGTTACTTTACACCTTTAAGGACATCATCACTCTGGCCAAAAATACATAATCTGGACCTTAGTGTTCTCCACTGCAAAGGGAAGTGTTTGGTGCCCATTATCCAGATCCTGTCAACATTTACAATTCTCATATTCTATGGTTTTTGTTTTCCTGCACGTTTCTGAAGGGCTATGACAGTGGGATCAGATTAGGGGTTTGAGAGAACGTGTTCTATGACCAAGTGACTGGTGTGGTGCTTGGCAAAGCTCAGAATCACACACACACACACACACATACACACACACACACACACACTGCTGTTGTTGAACTACTTCACCAGACTTAATCCAGGTGAGGCCCATACTGATGTGATCAGGAACATACACCATTTAACAGGCACACCCTCTTAGAAACATAGAACCTGGTGCATCTGCTTCCTGGGAACAGGTTTCATGGAGTTGCCCATTTGAGAAGCAGCTCAATCACACATCTGCCCTTGTGCTTCCTGATTAGAAACCGTTCTTTATCTTCTATTTCCATAGCATTCTAATACATATGCTCTGCCCCCACAGATGGACATTCCCTTGGGCTTCTTTTTAATTCAGTTCCAACTGTTTTGAGGGGATAATTACTTAAGGTTCTCCACCACATCAGACCCAGTGAATTTTAATACTACTATACAGCCTTTAAAAAATTTATTTAGATGATTCCAAGCTCATCCTCCATTTTTAGAACAATCTGTCCAGTAGTTTTTGTGTTGATGTAGCAGCAAACAGAAGTGCAAGTGTATTTTTATAACTGTAAAAGAGACCTGTAAAATAATCAAAGTATAATTTATCTGAAGAAAATCTATTTTTCCAATATAAAGAGTAGACTCAATAGAATCTTGAAAAAGAGGCAAAAATAAGGATTTGATAATGCTTTTTAAAATGAAGTATAATTGAGATATAACATTGTATAAGTTTAAGGTGTACAACATGTTGATTTGATATATTTATATATTATAATATCACCACCTTAGTGTTAGCTAAAACCTCTAATATGTTACAGTTATTATTTCCTTTTTATTTTTGGCAGTAGGAACAATTAAGATCTAGTCTCTTAGCAACTTTGCAGTTTATAATACAGTATTGCTGACTATAATCACTATACTGTGCATTAGCTCTCCAGAACTTACCTATTTATTGATTAGTTCATAGTTTGTACCCTTAAAGAACATCTCCCTCCACCCCCAGCCTCTGGTAACCACCATTATACTCTCTGTTTTTACAAGTTTGGCTTTTTAGTTTCCACATGTAAGTGATTTTATACAATATTTGTATTTTTCTGTCTGACTTTTCACTTTGTGTAATGCCCTCAAGTTCCATCCATGTTGTTGCAAATGGCAGGATTACTTTTCCTTCTTCTCATGGCAGAATAATAGTCTGCTGTGTGTTTGTGTGTGTGTGTGTGTGTGTGTGTGTATGTATGTATATATCAAAACTTCATTGTTATACATTCATCTGTAGATCTGTTGATCATTTGTTGATGGACACTTAGGTTGTTTCCATATCTTGGTTATTGTCAATAATGCTGCAATAAACATAGGAGTTCATATATCTCTTGACTATCATCAAGAAGACTAGAGATAATTATTGGCGAGGATGTGGGGATAAAAGAACTCTTGTACACTGTTGGTAGGAATGTAAATTGATTCAGCCACCATGGAAAACAGTATGGAGGTTCCTGAAAAAATTAAAAATAGAACTACTATATGATACAGCAAAATCCACTTCTGGGTATATATCCAAAGGAAATGGAAACAGGAGTTTGAAGAGATGATGACTTTTTTCACCTGTTTGGGGAGAGAGCAATACTGGAATATTCAGGTGTTGAGAGGGCTATTGGAATTGAGAGAAGGTGAACATCTCAGGTTTTCCCCAGGTGAAGTGGTCCTCAATTGTCTGTCTACATCAGCTCTTATTTTCTGATCTCCAAAATAACCTGATTACCACCTGGCCTCTTAGTTATCTAAGAACCTGCTTTGGAACAAGGCTAGTAGAATTTCTCTTAGTGTGATTGGCAGGGATTGCCTGGATAACTGTGTTAAGAAGGATTCTGTTGGACAGCTGTGGGCTCTTGGAAAGAAGAGGGAGAAGTGGATAGCCAGGTGTTAGCCATTCCTACTCAGGAAACTCAGGAAACTTTTGGAGTTTTCCAAATCTTGGAAAAGGATATTCCCCACTATAAATTATTACATTGACATTATGTCTTATAAATCGAAGTCTTGTGAGCTCGTCAGTGGAGATTAGCTCTGGGTGCACTAAGAAAATGAGTCTCTGGATTTGCAGCGTTGCTAATTAGACCTTAAGCAGTGTTAGTCTCACCAGTTCTATGGCCTTCCCCTCTGTGGTCTTATCTTACCTATTTATAACTTTGATATTATTTATGCTGGACAATTGCTCTACAGTGACATAAATATTGTTTCTGCCAGCTTTCCCAAGCTTGTCATTGAGTAAATTCCTGGTTAACTACATCCTATATTGTTTTTTCATTATTGAGCCTGACACTGTATACAAGAAAATCAACAATATTATGAATAAAACATTAAACATTGGTGCCATAAACTGATTCATGAGACCCTCGTACAACTGCTGCCCTGTCACAATTGAATACTTGTTGAATAAGCCAACTGAATAGATGGAACCTGGGAAACACTTTGATTTTTGAAGACAATGCCCATTATAATCCTTGAAAGGAAGGGAAAAAACAATTTTTAGGAGAAAATGGAAGTTATTAAAACGTATAAGCATTCACAGGCAAGAGCAGTGTGTAGTAAGATTTTATGCACCATTTTTTTACAGACAGAATTCTAACCAGAATACAGTTTTGGGGTTTTTGGTTCTATACTTAGCATTCAGTAAGTGCTAAGTAAATGTTTAATGAGTGACTAGGAGATTGAACCTACATTAGCAGGAAAACTGAATTACTCTCCAGAATTTCAATGAATATTAGATTTATACCACCATTTTGCTTTTTAAAAGAATTTAAATAAATGGTAGATTGTTTTTACTATTAGAACAATTTTCATGCATCAGGATTAGGCATGAGTGCTAATTATACCCTTTTGACATTAAACTTGGGTGTGTTGTGACAATAATTGAAATCTATGCTAAAGTTTTTTAACCTTCTTTCTATAAATGCACTTAACCTCTCTGTGCCTCAGTTTCTTCATTTGAAGAATAAAAGGCTTGAACTAGCTATTCTTTTGGGATCCTTCCAGTTTAAGAATTATGTGACCCTCTAAATATTCTTTCTAGGCAGGTATGTCAAAGATCATATTTTATTAGAACTCTTGGTAATTTCTTAGGCTATTTAAAAAAAAATTATAATTAAAAAAATTATAATTAATAGTCTTTTTAAAAGAACTTTCTTCATTCTTCTCATCCAGCTACTTAATTTGAAATGTGAACACCTTTTTTATCTGGGCATAAAATTAGACCTTGCTCTCCAATGAACTGATTCTATTGACATTGATTCAGTTTCCAGGTAACATTTTCTTGACCTTCAATCTGGGTGTTTCCTCCTTTATTCATTTGTATTGAAAATGAACCTCACTTTTCTTCCCCAGAGAAAGTTATCCCTTGGAGTTCAGAAACAGAAGGGTCACCTCAGATTCAAGTTTTACAAAGTTACTGTGGAGAGTATAAAATCTCAGATAGGAAATTGAATGAACAAATCAGTTCAAAGCATTAGAGGAAAATTCCCAATTGAACAACTCCACGGCAGTTACAATCATGAGCAGTGAAATCACCTTTCAAAACATGATCATGGCAAGCACCACCTAATCTATCAAGTTTTAAGACAGTTAAGTATGATTTTCAAGCTTCACCATAAATGCATAATTTAATTCAGTTAGGCAGTGCAGTAATTTTAACTTTCTTTAAATTTAACTTGAGCATGAAACTTTTGTCGCTGGGCAAGATCCTGAATTAGAAGGGAGGATCAGATTTCAGAATTACCTTCCCGCCATAATTCTGGGGAGAGACTTCAGATATGGGAAGTCTGTATTTTTATTCTGAATTTTTGAGCAGAGAGATAACTCTAATCAGGGCTCCTTTGACCCCAAGTTACTGTTTAGGTAGCATTTTCTTCAATACAATGAAAATATCAGCATGGTGCTAGAGATGAAAATAGTTCCTTTTAAGGCTTCTTAAGGCTTATCTGGAAATGCTACATGCAGCAAGAAGGCCAGTCTCTTTGATGAGGGTCATCTCAGAAGTGCAACGTCTCCTTGGTGTGAATGAGATTAGCTAATGAAACAGTATCATGGCCGGAGATGATTCCATGCCCTTCTAAAGTTTAGCCACTTTCCCCCTTTGTTTGTGATATTCCATTATAGGAATCACTGTCTGCTTTAGAGATAAGTGAAACCATTATGTGTGGAGGAAGAAAAGGCATTTGAGCCTTGAAGAATGTTAATTGGTGCTTGTGAATACGGGTGAACAAGAAACCATAAATGTCTCAGGTGAAATTGTGAATGAGTTTGGGACTAAAAAGTAGATGATGGGAGAAGGAATGTACCACACCTGTTTATGAAATAACTTTTTTCTCCCCTAACAAGTTGGATTCATTTCTTTTATAGATGTAAATCCAGCCTAAAGTCTTAAATAATTTTAAATGACCATGTTCTTTGACGAGGCAATTCAAATATTGGGTTGGCCAAAAAGCTCGTTCGTGTTTTTTTGTAAGATGTTATGGAAAAACCCTAACAAACTTTTTGGCCAACCCAATGTATTTTATAGTTAAAGATAAGTGGATTAACACAAAAATTAGATCACTGAATAAAATATGAGTAAATGAATGTATATTAAGTATATACATTTTGTTATGTGGCTGAGGCTGTGCTAATTTAGTCTCTTAAAATATTTTCTTCCGAAGATGTTCAGGCTATATTCTTCATCCTTTGAATGAGCAGTTGGCCTTTTATTAAAAAAAAAAAACAAACAAACTTACAAAAATATTTCATGCCCAGAGTTTGCTGCCCTCATGAATACATGGTAGCAATCTCAAGAATGGCTGAGAAAAATTCTAAAGCGTGTCTGGAAAAACAAATAGTATGACCCACTGACTGTGCTTAAGTTTTATACAGACAGGCAGAAAATTTTATGAATACTTTTACATAACAAGAATTTGCTTGTTTGACATAGTGAAAGAACATATTCCTTAAAGACACAGTTCTGCCCTCAAAATCTGGCTCTGGCACCCTGTCTTGTTTTGTTAACCTTGGACAAGTTATTCCTAACTTTATGAATCTCAGTTCATCATCTGTGAAGTGTTATTTTTGGTGGGGATTAATGATATACTTCGTATCCTAGAAAAATGCTTGGCACATAAGTCCCCCAAATGATAACGAATGCAGTGAATTCTTTGTTACCCAGCGTCTATTATCCAGGATTTTAGAAAAACTGTGACTTCCTGCACAGTCATCAAGCACTGATAATTTATATTTCTCTTGATGACCCTGAAATGCATTCTGAATAATTAGAGAAAGATTAAATTATAATCAGTTTAGTTTCAGTGTTAAATGTATTTTAATATTCTCATTCTTTAAAAATCTGTAATCCTTCTGCATGTGGTAACAATTAACAGAAAATATTTGATTAGCTGGAGCACTCCATTTCCTGACTATCTGACTAATAAGGAGTTTATTGTGTATTTCTGGAACCCAAGCTCTGCCCTGTGGTTCAACTGGGCATTTGCTGTGTGGGTTCACTTCACACCAGCCTTATATCCATTCTCAGAGTCAATATGTTGACTTTATTGCCTGGTGGAAATTCTAGAATTAACCATTAAATATTCTCAAACAATAGTCTGAGTCTACACAAGGCCCTTTGCATATTTTTGATCACAAGGTCATAATACTGGTCATCCAGTCTGATTTTGTGCAGACGAGTAACTAAATCTTCTAGCCCTGAGCCTTGTCCCGTTCTTTTCCTATGGATTTCTAGAGATGAACATCTCAACCGACATTAGTAACCAATCTATCTTGGTGTTTCATCAACCTTTACTTTTATCCAATCGTGTTTTAGACATCTTCACTGGGCTCTTTAGGCTACATAACCTTCTAGATGAAAACTTCGCTGTGCATTTAATCATTTTTGTGGTTCTTCTTTGAATTATCCACGTTTCTCCCATTTGTCTGGTCCCCCACATAATGTCACATGCTGCTTTAAAAGATGGGTTAACAACTGACTTGTGTTAGAAATAGTCTTTAAAAATGTATCGATGTATAGTTTCTTTGTGATCTCAGTAAGTAAGGTGGATTTTCAGGCAAGCAGATTGATTTTGGAGGTTTAATTGATCACCATAAGACATAGTATTCATCCGTCCTCCTCTATCTGGCCTCATGCTGCCTTCCTTTAACTCTCTGCCTTGCCCTGAAATCCCCCTTCCAACCAACAGTCTTCTCTTCCATAATATCCTTCACGTCCCAGCTGACATTCCCAGTACTTAGGGAATACAGTGGTGGCTGCAGAAGGAGGCTGATGGTTTCCTTTAAATGGGGAGCACGGACAGGTAGCTGGTGAAGAGTTAATTTTGCTTTCCAAGATCAGGCGACTGTTGGTCCTGGTATGAAGCCAGGATT
The DNA here is from genome assembly GCF_028564815.1 of Eubalaena glacialis. Taxonomy (NCBI): domain Eukaryota; kingdom Metazoa; phylum Chordata; class Mammalia; order Artiodactyla; family Balaenidae; genus Eubalaena; species Eubalaena glacialis. The sequence continues at coordinate 50,214,215 of NC_083720.1, forward strand.
TGTGAGGATACTCCTGTCAAAATACAGGGTCTTCCTTGGCAATGTCTGGGTGTGTGCTAGGTGAAGACAGGGAGCCTGGGTGAATAGCCAGAAAGCAACACTTAGCACTCTAACCCTATGCTGTCTCTGAGACTAAACTCACTAGGTAACCATAGATCAGTTGATAAGGTAAGCTGCCTATTACTACTACTGTGTGTAATTTCACCCCAAAGTGAATTTTTTTTCTCCTTATATAGACATATATTAAAACCAACAACTCAATGGTAATGCTATCACTGTTTCTCTAGGCACAACAAACGTATATTTGTTTGACTATTGCAAACATGTTTCATGTTTGACAAACCATACTTACATTATAGGGCTATGCTGAATCTTCTGAGAACCATGATTTTGAACTTTGGTATATTAGAATTGTCAATTGCAATCAGTTGACCATTGACCAAAAAATGGTCAATTTTTACTGAGGAGGCTTCTTTAAGAAAATGTGACATTTTCCTAATTATGGAATCAGAGCTCCTTGGCAGAACAAATGAATTTATTTTAACATAAAGTGTTAAAACTTAAGAATGTTCATAAAATTAAAGTTAAAATCTCTTCACTGGTTTTTTGTACCAATACATTCCAGAAATGTCATATTGAATATTTGTATTGGGCAGTAGTTGAGGAAAGTTTATATGAAGTTTCTTATTCTTTAACTTAAATTTTTTTTTGTTGAGATATAATTGACATATAACATTATATTAGTTTCAAGTGTACAATATAATGATACAATATTTGTATATATGTTGTGAAATGATTCCCCAAATAAGTCTAAGTTATGTTTTAACTCTTGATATTCCTGATGCAGGATTCTCTTATAAATTTGGGTAATTGCATTCAATCTAAGTCATTTATTGCTTTCCTTTTATTTAAGAGAGATATGCTTCTTTAAAAAATCATCTTCTTTTTGTATTTCTATTTTTTAAACTATTTTTTGAATAACACAAACACTGTTAAATCTCTCTTATTCAGAATAATGGTAGGGAGGACAGTTAAATGCCAATTTAACTTGTTGAGAGGTATTAATTTTTGTGAGTTATCGAAGATGGGCCATTTTATTATATATTCAGGTTCCTGATGAAAAGAAATACAAGCTAGTAAGCCAGAACCAGGAGGGAAAGGGAGAATACAAATGTTCTGACCATAGATGTTGACAGAAAGCTTGAAAACTGCCACATAGCTTCCTGGCAAAGGGATTAACCATTCGTTACAGCAGTAGTATTCAGACTGTGTGCTGTGGGGCCTTGAGTTCTATGGAGATATCTCTGGGGACTCTGTTAGATTGTATTGAGAGAAGGTGAGAAATTAGGGCTCCAGGGCACATCAGTTTTCATTGGTTGTATTTATTAGAAATCCCTAAAAATTTTCATTTGAAAGGAAGACTCTGTTGCTAAAAAAGGAAAAATTGAATAGCCACTGACTAATAGGGAACTCATTATCAGAGGGGAAAAAACATAGTAGCGGATTGGTTAAAGATGGTGGAGTAGAAGGTCATGTGCTCACTCCCTCCTGCGAGAGTACCGGAATCACAACTAACTGCTTAACAATCATCTATAGGAAGACACTGGAACTCACCAGAAAAGATACCCCACATCTAAAGACAAAGGAGAAGCTGCAATGAGATGGTAGGGGTGCAATCACAATAAAATCAAATCCCATAACCACTGGGTGGGTGACCCACAAACTGGAGGACAATTATACCACAGAAGTCCACCCACTGGAGTGAAGGTTCTGAGCCCCACATAAGGCTTCCCAACGTGGGGGTCTGGCAATGGGAGGAGGAATTCCCAGAGAATCAGACTTTGAAGGCTAGCAGGATTTGATTGCAGGACTTTGACAGGACTGGGGGAAACAGAGATGCCACTCTTGGAGGGCACACACAAAGTAGTGTGTGCATCACGACCCAGGGGAAGGAGCAGTGACCCCATAGGAAACTGAACCAGACCTACCTGCTAGTGTTGGAGGGTCTCCTGAAGAGGCAGGGGGTGGCTGTGGCCCACCACGGGGACAAGGACACTGGCAGCAGAAGATCTGGGAAGTACTCCTTGGCATGAGCCCTCCCAGAGGCTGCCATTATCCCCACAAAAGAGCCTGCAGCCTCCAGTGCTGGGTCACCTCAGGCCAAACAACCAACAGGGAGGGAACTCAGACCCATCCATTAGCAGACAAGTGGATTAAAGTTTTACTGAGCTCTGCCCACCAGAGCAACACCCAGCTCTACCCACCACCAGTCCCTCCCATCAGGATGCTTGCACAAGCCTCTTAGATAGCCTCATCCACCAGAGGACAGACAGCAGAAGCAAGAACTACAATCCTGCAGCTGGTGGAACGAAGAACATATTCACAGAAAGACAGACAAAATGAAAAGGCAGAGGACTATGTACACGATGAAGGAACAGCATAAAACCCCCCAAAAACAATTAAATGAAGTGGAGACAGGAAACCTTCCAGAAAAAGAATTCAGAATAATGATAGTGAAGATGATCCAGGACCTCGGAAAAGAATGGAGGCAAAGATTGAGAAGATGCAAGAAATGTTTAACAAAGACCTAGAAGAATTAAAGAACAAACACCAAGAAGAGTTAAAGAACAAGCAAACAGAGATGAACAATACAATGACTGAAATGAAAAATACACTAGAAGGAATCAATAGCAGAATAACTGAGGCAGAAGAACCGATAAGTGACCTGGAAGACAGAATGGTGGAATTCACTGCTGCGGAACAGAATAAAGAGAAAAGAATGAAAAGAAATGAAGACAGACTAAGAGACCTCTGGGACAACATTCAGTGCAACAACATTCACATTATAGGGGTCCCAGAAGGAGACAAGAGAGAGAAAGGATCTGAGAAAATATTTGAAAAGATTATAGTTGAAAACTTCCCTAACATGGGAAAGGAAACAGCCACCCACGTCCAGGAAGTGCAGAGAGTCCCAGGCAGGATAAACCCAAGGAGAAACATGCTGAGACAGATAGTAATCAAATTGACAAAAATTAAAGACAAAGAAACATTATTAAAAGCAACAAGGGAAAAATGACAAATAACATACAAGGGAACTCCCATAAGGTTCTCAGCAGAAACTCTGCAAGCCAGAAGGGAGTGGCATGATATAAGTGATGAAAGGGAAGAACCTACAACCAAGATTACTTGACAAGAATCTCATTCAGATCCAACGGAGAAATCAAAAGCTTTACAGACAAGGAAAAGCTAAGAGAATTCAGCACCACCAAACCAGCTCTACAACAAATGCTAAAGGAAATTCTCTAAATGGGAAACACAAGAGAAGAAAAGGAACTACAAAAACAAACCCAAAACAATTAAGAAAATGGTAATAGAAACATACATATCAATAATTACCTTATATGTGAATGGATTAAATGCTCCAACCAAAAGACACAGGCTCACTGAATGGATACAAAACAAGACCCATATATATGCTGTGTGCAAGAGACCAACTTCAGACCAAGGGACACATACAGACTGAAAATGAGGGGATGGAAAAAGATATTCCATGCAAATGGAAATCAAAAGAAAGCCGGAGTAGCAATACTCATATCAGATAAAATAGACTTTAAAATAAGAATGTTACAAGAGACAAGGAAGGACACTACATAATAACCAAGAAGAAGATATAACAATTATGAATATATATGTACCCAACATAGGTGCACTTCAATACATAAGGCAAATGCTAACAGCTATAAAAATGGAAATCAACAGTGACACAATAATAGTGGGGGACTTTAACACCTCACTTACACCAATGAACAGATCATCCAGACAGAAAATGAATAAGGAAATACAAGCCTTAAATGACACAATAGACCAGATAGATTTAATTGATATTTATAGGACATTCCATCCGAAAACAGCAGATTACACTTTCTTCTCAAGTGTGCACGAAACATTCTCCAGGATAGATCACATCTGGGGTCACAAATCAAGCCTCAGTAAGTTTAAGAAAATTGAAATTGTATCAAGCATCTTTTCCAACCACAAAGCAATGAGATTGGAAATCAATTACAGGGCAAAAATGTAAAAAACACAAACACATGGAGGCCTAACAATACGTTACTAAATAACCAAGAGATCCCTGAAGAAATCAAAGAGGAAATCAGGAAATACCTAGAGACAAAAGACAATGAAATCACGACGATCCAAAACCTATGGGATGCAGCAAAAGCAGTTCTAAAAGGGAAGTTTATAGCAATACAATCCTACCTCAAGAAACAAGAAAAATCCCAAATAAACAATCTAACCTTACACCTAAGGGAACGAGAGAAAGAAGAACAAACAAAACCCGAAGTTAGTAGAAGGAAAGAAATCATAAAAATCAGAGCAGAAATAAATGAAATAGAAACACAGAAAGCAATAACAAAGATCAATAAAACTAAAAGCTGGTCCTTTGAGAAGATAAACAAAATTGATAAACCTGTAGCCAGACTCATCAAGAAAAAGAGGGAGAGGACTCAAATCAATAAAATTAGAAATGAAAAAGAAGTTACAATGGACACCACAAAAAATACAAAGCATCCTAAGAGACAAGCAACTCTATGCCAATAAAATGGACAACCTGGAAGAAATGGACAAATTCTTAGAAAGGTATAACCTTCCAAGCCTGAACCAGGAAGAAATAGAAAATATGAAATGACCAATCACAAGTAATGGAATTGAAACTGTGATGAAAAATCTTCCAACAAACAAAAGTCCAGGACCAGATGGCTTCACAGGTGAATTCTATCGAACATTTAGAGAACAGCTAACACCCATCCTTCTCTTCCAAAAATTGCAGAGGAAGGAACACTCCCAAACTCATTCTACAAGGCCACCATCACCCTGAGACCAAAACCAGACAAAGATACTACCAAAAAAGAAAATTAGAGACCAATATCACTGATGAATATAGATGCAAAAATCCTCAACAAAATACTAGCAAACAGAATCCAACAACACATTAAAAGGATCATACACTATGATCAAGTGAGATTTATCCCAGGCATGCAAGGATACTTCAATACATGCAAATCAATCAGTGTGATACACCATGTTTACAAACTGAAGAATACAAACCATATGATAATCTCAATAGATGCAGAGAAACTTTTGACAAAATTCAACACAGATTTATGACAAAACCTCTCCAGAAAGTGGGCATAGAGGGAACCTATCTCAACGTAATAAAGGCCATATATGACAAACCCACAGCAAACATCATTCTCAATGGTGAAAAACTGAAAGCATTTTCTGTAAGATAGGAACAAGACAAGGATGTCCACTCTTGCCACTATTATTCAACATAGTTTTGGAAGTCCTAGCCACGGTAATCAGAGAAGAAAAAGAAATAAAATTAATACAAATTGGAAAGGAAGAAGTAAAACTGTCACTGTTTGCGGATGACATGATACTATACATAGGGAATCCTAAAGATGCCACCAGAAAATTACTAGAGTTAATCAATGAATTTGGTAAAGTTACAGGATACCAAATTAATGCACAGAAACCTCTTGCATTCCTATACACTAACAATGAAAGATCAGAAAGAGAAATTAAGGAAACAATCCCATTCACCACTGCAACAAGAAGAATAAAATACCTAGGAATAAACCTACCTAAGGAGGTAAAAGACCTGTACTCAGAAAATTATAAGACACTGATGAAAGAAATCAAAGATGACACAAACAGTTGGAGAGATATACCGTGTTCTTGGATTGGAAGAATCAATATTATGAAAATGACTATACTACCCAAAGCAATCTACAGATTCAATGCAATCCCTATTAAATTACCAATGGCATTTTTTTACAGACACAAAAGAGCCCAAATAGCCAAAGCAATCTTGAGGGGAAATAATGGAGGTGGAGTAAACAGACTCCCTGCCTTCAGATTATACTACAAAGCTACAGTAATCAAGACAGTATGGTACTGGAACAAAAACAGAAATATAGATCAATGGAACAGGATAGAAAGCCCAGAGATAAACGCACGCACCTATGGTCAACTAATCTATGTCATAGGAGGCAAAAATATACAATGGAGAAAAGACAACCTCTTCAATAAGTGGTGCTGGGAAAACTGGATAGCCACTTGTAAACGAATGAAATTAGAACACTCCCTAACACCATACACAAAAATAAACTCAAAATGGATTAGAGACCTAAATGTAAGACCGGACACTATAAAACTCTTAGAGGAAAACATAGGAAGAACACTCTTTGACGTAAATCAGAGCAAGATTTTTTTTGACCCACCTCCTAGAGAAATGGAAATAAAAACAAAAATAAACAAGTGGGACCTAATGAAACTTAAAAGGTTTTGCACAGCAAAGGAAACCATAAACAAGACGAAAAGACAACCCTCAGAATGGGAGAAAATATTTGCAAATGAAGCAACTGACAAAGGATTAATCTCCAAAACATACAAGCAACTCATGCAGCTCAATATCAAAAAAACAAACAACCAAATTCAAAAATGGGCAGAAGACCTAAATAGACATTTCTCCAAAGAAGATGTACAGATTGTCAACAAACACATGAAAGCATGGTTAACATCACTAAACATTAGAGAAATGCAAATCAAAACTACAATGAGATATCATCTCACACCAGTCAGAATGGCCATTATCAAAAAATCTACAAACAATAAATGCTCGAGAGGGTTTGGAGAAAGGGAAACCTCTTGCACTGTTGGTGGGAATGTAAATTGATACAGCCACTATGGAGAACAGTATGGAGGTTCCTTAAAAAACTAAATACCATACGACCTAGCAATCCCACTACTGGGCATATACCCTGAGAAAACCTTAATTCAAAAAGAGTCATGTAACAAAATGCATTGCAGCTCTGTTTACAATAGCCAGGACATGGAAGCAACCTAGTGTCCATCAACAGATGAATGGATAAAGAAGATGTGGCACATATATGCAATGGAATATTACTCAGCCATAAAAAGGAACGAAACTGAGTTATTTGTAGTGAGGTGGATGGACCTAGAGGCTGTCATACAGAGTGAAGTAAGTCTGAAAGAGAAAAACAAATACCGTATGCTAACACATATATGTGGAATCTAAAAAAAAAAAAAAAAGGTCAGAAGAACCTAGGGGCAAGACGGGAATAAAGATGCAGACCTACTAGAGAATGGACTTGAGGATACAGGGAGGGGGAAGGGTAAGCTGGGACAAAGTGAGAGAGGGGCATGGAAATATATACACTACCAAACGTAAAATAGATAGCTAGTGGGAAGCAGCCGCATAGCACAGGGAGGTCAGCTCGGTGCTTTGTGACCACCTAGAGGGGTGGGATAGGGAGGGTGAGAGGGAGGGAGATGCAAGAGGGAAGAGATATGGGGACATATGTATATGTATAACTGATTCACTTTGTTATAAAGCAGAAACTAACACACCAAATAGAAACTAACACAGAAACTAACACACAGCAATTATACTCTAATAAAGATGTTTAAAAAAAAAACAAAACTAAAAATAGAATTACCATATGACCCAGCAGTCTCACTCTTGGGCATATACCCAGAGAAAACCATAATTCAAAAAGACACATGCACCCCAATGTTCATTGCAGCACTGTTTACAGTAGCCAGGTTATGGAGGCAACCTAAATGCCCATGGACAGACAAATGAATAAAGAAGTTGTGGTACATATATACAGTGGAATGTTACTCAGCCATAAAAAGGAACGAAATTGGGTCATTTGTAGAGACGTGGATGGACCTAGAGACCGTCATACAGAGTGAAGTAAGGCAGAAAGAGAAAAACAAATATTGTATATTAACGCATATATGTGGAATCTAGAAAAATGATACAGATGAACTGGTTTGCAAGGCAGAAATAGAGACACAGATGTCGAGAACAAATGTATGGACACCAAGCGGGGAAAGCAGTGGGGACTGTGGCGGTGGGGCAATGAATTGGGAGATTGGGATTGACATATATACACTAATATGCATAAAATAGATAACTAATAACCTGCTGTATAAAAATAAGATAAAGTAAAAATTCAACCCCCCCCCAGAAAAAACCCCAAAACAACAACAAAAACAACAACAACAAAAAATAGTAGCTCCTTTGCGGAAATGAGGCTTCACTTCTTTTCTCTTTCAGTTAAAAAAATGTATTTCAAATATACAGAAAAACACAAATACACATATAACTATGACCCAGATTTAACAAATGTTAATACTTTGCCCCATATATTCTACATTAAAAAAAGAAATAAAATATGATTGACCCAGGTGAAACCCCTTTGTGCCCTTCCCAAATCTCCTGTCTTCCATCCGTTACCTGGGATAACCCTGCTCCTGAAGATGATGGGTATCAGCTTGTGCACTAGATGTACATTTTGCTACAAAATGCATGGACTCATAACCTATTTGTACATTGTTTTGTGCGTCTTAATGTTTATGTAAATGGTGTCACAGTAGACATAGCTGTTTTCAACATTACATTGTTTAAAATTTATCCATGTCAATACTTTTAGCTTGAATTCATTTTTTTAAATGGCCCTATGATAGTCTGATGTGTAACCAGACAACATTTATGTATCCATTTGCTTGCTGACAGACCTTTGGGGTCCAAATGATGGATTTTTTTTTTTTTCACTTTTACAAACAGTGCTGCAGTGAATGTCCTTGAGTAGCTCATATGTTTAAAAGGCATTTCCTACATGGGAGTTTAGGAAGCAGCCCCATGGTTAGCCCACATGGTATCTTTGTACCATTTAGAATAAGGCTCCCTTTCCTCAAAACGTTTTCTGGAAAATGGTCGCAAAGGCTAAACAAATCTACAGTGGCTTTATGTCAAAGGTGTTCTCTAGAACTGTGCAGAGTACAACCTGCGTAAACATAAGCAGCAGTCCTTTATGTAGGGGACGCTATAGGTGTGAAAATCTGTAGGATGTGTAGAGTTTGGGTGAGTTAGTGTGCTTAAGAGTTTACAACTGGAATCTAAATAGAAGATTTGTGCTTAGTATTTCCTCAAGGTCTTTCTAGCTAAAGGTGGGGACTGGGGAAAATTGCACCTTCTTTGGAGATACTGTGTTGCAAATGGAGAACACAAGGAAGATGTACGAGCCTTTCGCTTTTTCCAGGTCACAGAGGACTGGTGGCCGGGACAAGTCATAATGTGTGGCGGTGTTATGCGTATCTCCCCCTTTCTAGAATATTGCCCTCAAGCCTCTTCAGTGTAAACACATATACAGTGCAGGCTTTTACCAGGCTTCAGCTGCTAACTCAACAGCGTGCTACTAAGGAAGGCAAGTTGTGCAGGAAAGGCGTATCTGCCTTTGCTCTGGGAAAGGAAGTTTGAAGTGTATCAGGCTGAGGTACCAAGCTGTGAACCTCCCACTGCGGCTGGTGCTACAAGTATCAATACCTTGAAATGCGTTCATCTAAATTTCCTTTGGTCCTCACTAGGTGGCTTTGCCTGGAGAGGGAAACAACCCCACAACAGGCAGTACGATGTTCTCTCTACTATTGATGGGAGTTTAGTAGGGGAGGAATTCCACCCAGCTTTGGATATCCTGAAAGCATATTATTAGCTTTACAAAGTCCTTGTAATTAGATGTTGCTACAAAACAGTCTAACAGGAAACTTCGAGGTGCCTAAAGCTTCTCTCTTCTTCTTCTTTTTTTTTTTTAACAATAAAGTATTTTTTAATTAAATGTATGTACATTGTTTTTCAGACATAATATTATTGCATGCTTATTAGACTACACTATAGTATGAACATATGTTTTTCCCACAACTTTATTGGAGCATAAATGCTTCACAATGTTGTGTTTCTGCTGTACAACAAAGTGAATCAGCTATACGTGTACATATATCCCCATAACCTCTCCCTCTTGAGCCTCCCTTCCACACTCCCTATCCCATCCCTCTAGGTCGTCACAAAGCATCGAGTTGATCTCCTTGTGCTATGCAGCAGCTTCCCACTAGCCATCCATTTTACATTTGGTAGTGTGTGTATGTCAATGCTACTTTCTCACTTCATCCCAGCTTCCCCTTCCCACCCTGTGCCCTCAAGTCCATTCTCTACATCTGCATCTTTATTCCTGCCCTGCCACTAGGTTGATCAGTACCGCTTTTTAAAATTCCATATATACGCGTTAGCATATGGTATTTGTTTTTCTCTTTCTGACTTACTTCACTCTGTACGACAGATTCTAGGTCCATCCACCTCACTTCCTGACCCTGCCCCATGCAACATTTTAACCAATGATTTGGGTAAAGAGTTGAGGGAATGCGTTTCAAATTTGCGAATGACAAAATTTGCAGATGACAAAAATCTCATTAGGAGTGAGCAAAAACACACTTGCTGCTCCTTTTATGATGGCTTGTTCCTTTTCATCAAATAGGTCTTGGCTTAAATTTCACCTTCTCACAGAGGTTTTCCCTGTGCATATGACTAATATATGGCCTCCATTTCCAATCAATTTTTACCTGTTTTCTTTACCTGAAATTGTATTTCTTAGTTGTTTACTAGTTTCCTAACACATCTTTATAGACTATAAGCTTGATGAGAGAAGGGACAGGGCTTCCCTGATCATTTCTGGCACCCCAGGACATAGAATAGTTCCTGGCACATAATAGGAACTTAATAAATTCCTGTTGATTGAAAGAAAGTTGGGGGAACCATCAAAGAATATTAGGCAATAAAATGACACGATCACATTCCTGGTTTAGAAATGAAACTTGGTAGGAGTCAATCTAGAAGCTTGATAGAAATTGTTGAATTTACTCCATGGAAACAAACATATATGTTTTAGTCATTTAAAATTTTGCTTCACTTGCATTCACAGTGTCAAATCTCCTGATTATAAGATGTAATAGCCTCACTCTCAGTTTATATCTGGAATATTATCTTCTATCTGTGGCACCGTTAAGCATTAATGTTAATATTAACAATCTAAATCATACCCAGAAGAGAACGCCTAGGATAATCTCATATAGGGAGAGGCCTGTTAATTTTTGTTAAAATTGTTTAAGAGCTATCACGTAAAAGACTAATTTTGTGCTGTTGGAGAGGGCAGAGGTCAGGCCAATGGGGGCCCATTACATGAAAGCAAGTTTCGATTCAACATAAGACAGGGCTTTCTAACAATTAGTGGGACTGAGTAAGGGAACGGATGTCCTCAGGAGATCATTAGATACCTGTCAATAGATGGCATGAAAACAGATGACAGATGCCCATCTGTCCAAGATGTGGTTCAGAGGATGTCTGCCCCATGTGGGACGGTCATTCCACAAGTGTGTGTAATCACCTAATATTTATTGAGTCCCCATGGTGTGCCTGTTTCTGTGGGGAATGCAGAAATATATAAGGCACAGCTGCTGTCTGGATGTGATCACCTTCCAATCCTGAATTCTGTGAATCTCAGGGAGTTTTAACCACGGCCTTGATGTCATTCTCACAAATTCCACATTAGAGTGGTCCAAAGTTATGAGGTCTCAAAACACCACCAACCTACCAGTAATACTTAATCTTATGCCCAGCAGGGAAGAACACGGTTCGGAGAACCACTTCATAGCCAAGTCCTACTATTGTCCCCGAATTTAAGCTCTCACTTTGCTGTTTTTTTTTTTTTCTTTTTAAAAAATTGAAGTCTATGTGACATATAACGTCTTGTAAATTTAATGTGTACAACACGTTGATTTGAAACATTTATATATTGTACTACAGTTGCCAGGGTAGCAATAATTAGCACCCTCTATCAACTCACATAACTATTTCTTTTTAGTTTTTGGAAAAATTAAGATCTAGTAGCTTTTCTTTCATGACATGAAAGATTATAGCATATGAAAAGTGAGTTTCTTTTCTTTGGTTCACATGTCTTCTGGTCTTTAAAGTTAATATGAATCCCGAGCTCAGGATGATGTGTGTTGGCTTTATTTAATCAAACTCTGTCAGGATAAATATTTTTGCATTAGAATTGGATCTCAGGAATTCTCATTGATGGTAAAAACATGAATTATAAAGCAGAGAGTTCATGGAATTATAAGTAAGCACACTTAATTCTTTAAAGTCAAGTCTGCCTCAATCAATCACAACGTGTTTGACTTGGAAACCTCCTTCAGGGCACTAGAGAACATAAATAAATGTCTGGATGGAACAGTTTTGTGGGGTTATGTTTGGATATCACATTAAGAACCTAAAATTTTGGTCTGAATTCTCTGTGCTGTGCCAAAGACCTGACCTTGGCTGTTGCATGGATCTGGCCTTTCTGTCTTTCACACACTTCAGAAAGGAGTGTTAGAATCTGATTAACGTATTTCCTGCAGTGACTGGTCCACATGCTATCACAGTGACCTAAGAGATGAACATACTTCCTTAGGCTACTTATAACGTTGGGAGCCACTTTGACACTGAGTAGATTACAGCCTCAGATCTTTAATGTTTGCTTACCTTACTGTGTTAGTAAATATGCAAGATACTTGGGAAGTCTTTAAAAATATTCCTTTGCCATATAGTCTGGGGACCCAGTTATTTCCTCTATTGGAGAGTGTCCCTTTGTGTGTGTCTCTTTTCCATTTTTTGACCTTGAAATTAATCCAGTTTAAAATTATGTTTTCCCAATATAGTTTAGATTAATGTGCTGTGAGTAATGGATATAGTACAGAGGGAGTGTGTGATGGAGACAACTTTCCCAGGCCTTGGCTTTGGAGTGGCTAAGAATGATCAGCCAACAGGGCCTAAAGCTTCCATTTAGGATGATATACAAGTATTTTTAAAGGATCTTAGCTGGAAAAGCAAAAAATTTGGGAAATTAAAAATACTAAAATAGAAGTTTGCATATTCTGACATTACTCTCTTTTTATTACTCTAGTTTTTGCTATATACAGAGCAAACATTTGGAGCACTGCTTCTGAATCTCAGCTGCACACTAGAATAGCCTGGGGAGATTTAAAAAATAGTGAGTTCTACCTGGTTCCCCCCCAACCTCAGTGATTATAATTTATTTTTTTCCTATTTTTTGAGATATAATTGACTTATAACATTGTGTAATTTTAAGGTGTACAAGGTGATGTTTAGATACATATGTATATTGTAAAATGATTACCACAATAGAGTTAGTTAACACTTCCATCACCTCATATAATTGCCTTTTTCTGTGTTTTGGTGAGAACATTTAAGATCTACAGCCCTAGCAACTTTCAAATATACAATACAGTGTTATTAACTATAGTCGCCATGCTGTACATTAAATCCCCAGAACTTGTTCATCTTATAACTGGAAGTTTGTGCCCTTTGACCAAACTTCCATCCCCTCCCTCCCTGCCCCTGGCAACTATCATTCTATTTCTGTTTCTGTGAGTTAGGCTTTTTTTAGATTCCACATATAAGTGAGATCTTGACAATATTTGTCTTTCTCTTTCTGACTTATTTCACTTAGCATAATGCCTTCAAGGTCCATCCATGTTGTTGCAAACGGCAGGATTTTCTTCTTTCTCATGGCTGAATAATATTATAATATATATTATATGTATATGTATAATATATATGTATATATATAATAGTGTGTGTATATATATATTCTCTCTCTATATATAGTGTATTATATACACATATGCACATATATATAAGATCTATATCTACATCTATACCACATCTTCTTTATCCATTCATTTGTAGACAGACACTTAGGTTGTTCCAATTTCTAGGCTATTGTGAATAATGCTGCAATACACATGGGAGGGCAGAAACAGAGAGTCTAATTTAAATGCAGGAGGTGTGGCCTGGACATTAGGGATTTTACAAATTCCCCGGAGACTCTAATGTGCAGATAATGCTGAGAATCACTGATTTAGGGGCTCTGATCTCCTTATATTAAAGAGAAATCTAAAAATTTCCATGGTATTATCTGTGGAGCATCATTTGCATAGAACATAGACTCTCTGTGGATCTGAGAATTGAAAAGGACCTAATTTCTAAGAGACACTTCAGACCAGTGTTCTCATTTATTCTGAGCTATTGTGAAGTGGTAGGATCTTTCTGAAAATTACTTAGGAATGAGTTTTATACAGGTGTAATGTTTTCAGAGCATTTCCGACATCTACTGTTTGAGAGTGCATTTCCGTTGCACTTGCACACGAGTAGCAACGTGTATGCCTCTAAAACTCTCCTTCTCCTCTTTCTTTTTCAAATTAAAAGTTTGATCCATTTTCTTCTGGATGTTACTGTTGTGGAAGCGAAGTTTGTAAATTGATTTGTTTCTTTGTAGATGATCAAGCATCTGCATGGATGCTTATGAGAATAGCTGTTTTTTCTTGAGGTATGTAACCCATGATTCCTGTCTTTTCATTAATGTAGCCTGCCAATAAGCCATTTGCAACAAAAGTTTCAGGTTTTTCTTAAGCTCTCAAAAATTTTATGCTATTGTATCTCTGAGAGTTAGGTCTGTCTTATCTGTACCATAGCCTCTAATTGAGATTCTAATTTTTACAGATAGAGTGTCAGCATTTCTGAATCTGTTCTCCGTGTCTTTTATTTTTTCTCTTATAGTTAAATCTTCTTGCCCTTCGGTGAGATTTGGGCAGATTTCCAGTTGTGTCTTCCACCATACTAATTCAATTTTTAACTATGCCTGGTTATCTGATTTCTACCACCCTGGTGATTTTTGATTCAGTAATTTATTTTCTCCATGTGTTCTTCAGTAATTTTTTTTTTCCATGTGTTCTTTCCTGATCTCATGACTACTTACTTTAGTTTCATAGATAAAATAAACCCTCATATAATTTTGAGACAAAAGGACAGAAATGTTTTAAACGTGTACTTTTCTTGCAATAAGTCTCTTTTAGAGTAAAGCATTTTCTATAGTTTTTAGGGGTAGTTCTTTTCTTATGAAAGGCAATCACTTTTCAAGGGTCTAATTGTTTTCCTGCTCACTTAGGTGGAATTCAGGCTGTGGTCTTCCTGCTGGGGTGTTCATCTTCCACAAGGGTGTTCTGTATTTACTTCTTGTCCACATCCATCTACCCTCTGTTCTTCCTTCAGTCTGGTGCCATCTGCCCTCTCTCTCCAGCAGACAAGCCAGAAAACTTACATTTTTTTTTTTTTTTTTGGCAAATGGAGCAAATCCTGTATGGTTTCCAGAATTAATGCAGGTTTTACCTATTGTGTATTTAAAAATGTTTATAGGAATATGGAAATTGGGAGAATTAGGTGCTCATATTGACAGCTTATATAAAATCATGATAAATCATTGGAAAATATTTTTTTGATCCAGCTTCTGTTTATGTCCTTAAAATATAATTCTAGATGGAAAGTTACTGAGTCAAAAAGTATGCACTTTTAAAAGTGTTTAAATATATATTTTCAAATTGATTTGCCGAAATTAAATTTTTTCTGAATACTTATTAGGATACCCATTTTGCCACATCTTCACCAATAGTAGATATTGTCTTTAAAATGCACACATACACACAACATACAATTTGATAATTTGAAATGATGTTTACATTTGCATGTATGTTACTCTTGTTTTCATTTACATTTATTTAATTTTAGAAAAGATAATGTTTTATTTATTTATTAGTTACCTGAAATTCTTCTGTAAGGCTTCTGTTCAAGTCCTCTAAACATTCTATTGTGGTTTTCATGTTTAGCATATGTTTTAAGAAAATACTAGCCATTATAATAACTGATTGTCATTTCCCCTAGCAGTCTCCAGAAAGTATGTAGAGAATGATAATTTTAAAATACGCGGTAAAGTCTTCAATTTTCTTTATATTTTTTTAACATTGAATCCATTCTTTATAGTCTTAGATGCAGTTTTACACATTTTTTAAAGCTTAAAATGAGATTTTAAGATGTAATTATATTAATGACATCATATGAAAGTGTCCAAAAGAGGATATTGTGAGGGAGAGAGAGGAGGAGAGGGAGAGTTTCCCCTGTGGGATATGACACTCTAGTTCCATGAAGCATAGTTTAAAAACCAAAGTTTAGAACTTTTCCTTTTCTGTTTATGCTAATCAGACACTTTGGTATCATTTTACTGTAACTTCATTTGCCTTCAATGTCAGCAAATCAAGTGACATATCCCCCTAGCTGCCTACTGCTACAGGGATACCTACATTATGGATGCCCATCATAAATTTAGTGATGATGATGATGGAGAAAAACATGTTGCTTGTTACATCCTAATTAAGCCCAAAGTTAATTTTATGATTCCTTAAATCTAGGCCACACTTTAGTTTAATCTCACAGACATATCTCATACTGAAGGCAAACAAATATATTGCATTATCTTTTTCCGGCTGTTTATGATTTATGCCCTTTCTGGGTGAAAATATATTCATATGATTTTGCTATTGTGATACATTGAAGGTGTGATATTACAAACTAGGATTTGGAGCAAAAAAGACTATGAAAATTAAAGTTTCTGTTAACATACAAGATGCTTTTTTAGTTGTTACTGAACTTTTTAGTCAACAATCAAGATCTCTGTATAAATGTTGTAAAAGTCCTTCAGTTTTCTGGAAAATGACAATTTTCCAAACCTCATTTTTATATCCCTTGCTTATTTTATGACAAGGCCTTTATTTCCTTGATGCGCCTTGTTCTTTACCCTTCTGTGTTTACTGCTATTCTTTCACCATTAATAGTCTTTCTACTTCAAAATGGGCAAACTGTAAGGTTTGAGGTTCAATTCAGCCCAGCTTAAAATAGCTTTGTATATATAAGAGAACCGTGTTATATGCTGTTCAATCTTAAGGAATAAAAATGACTTTCACTTGACAGAAAAGAAGCATCACCATGTTTTAAAATTACAGGCTTTGAGAGCTGAGAGGAACCATGGAAATCGTCGAGTCCATCCTTCGTGTTTCATGGATTAAAAGCGATCGTGCAACCATTCTGTCATAGGTAAACTGCTCCCTGTCCTCATGGGCCTGCTTCTTATAGCCTGCCTATCTTATCTCCTCAGATTAGGACAAGCCAGAGTTAGGCTCAAGTACAGTACCTAAGAGCATAAGTTTGAGGTTAAGCAGACATGGGTTCAAACCAATTCCCTATCTTTCAGCTCTTAGACCTTTGACAAGTCATTTTACTCTGCTGAGTTTCAGTTTTCTCATTTATAAAATAGGGTGAATTGTATCAACCACATGAAGTCATTATGAGGACTGAATTATGTCATATTTGTAGAATATTTAGTTCAGTGTCTGGTACAAAGTAACTGTTTAAGAAATGGAATTACTTTTATTGACATGTGTTTTCTTGTCCATCTCCTCATCTAGACTGTGGGTTCTCAAAGCTGCTGTGTGTTGTTCATCTCTGTGTGCCTGATGCCTTGACACAGCGTCTCATTTAGTGGCAACTCCCAGCTTCCAATGACTTGAGCTCAAAATCATGGAGTCATTTTTGTCTCCTCTCTTTTTTTTGTGCCCTCTCAGCCAATAAATCTGCAGACACCTAGGTTTAAGCTACCATCATCTTTGCCTGGGCTAATGGACCAGGCTCTTACCTGGTTTCTCATTTCTCCATCTTACAGAAGCCAGAATTATCCTTTTAAAGTGTAAGTCAGATCATATAAATACTCTGCTTAGAGCTCCTCAGTGGCTTTCCACACCACACAGAGTAATAGTGAAAATGCTTAACTGATTGACAGGGTCCTACACAGTCCCCTTCTTATTCAGACTCTTGGACCTCATCTCCCATTACTCCCTCTGCTTCATTCCACTCCAGCCACACTTGCCTTCTTTCTATTTCTCAACACTCCAGACACATGACTGCCCAGAGTTAGGATCAGAGTCATATTTTAAAAGAAAGATGGTTGCTACCCCATCCACATATAGTTTGTGCCTTACCAGTTAGCTCCTGCAATCATCAGAGATTATTTACTTTGGTTACTTGCTTTCATATAGGAATAGACAGGGCTTAAAACAAAATTAACATATACAATTGATTAGTAACAAAAGTGAAAAGCTAAAGGAAGGTAACTCTTTAGGCATCTAAGCTGGGCTAGGAAACCAAGCAATATAATCACAAGGAAGATGGCAGAGCACTTGTGCTGAATTCATGGGAGTTTTGCCCTGACCAGTTCCTTTCTTTTCTAGATTTCATGATCTCTAGGCACCATATGTTTTACTTCTATTTTATTGTCTGTAGTTTCTCTCTCCAGTCTGATACACTATTCTAATTCCCTGGCTTTTCATTTTGCTAAATTTTTAGTTAGTTAGCTCATCCTATAATATAGGTGACCCATCACTAAACTCTCCACTTTTGATGACCGCTATGTAGTTACTTCTTGGGCAGCTCTGCCTGAATGTGGCTTGAGCCCAGCATGGCTGGCTTAGAGTGAAAGGCATGAATATACCAAAACATTGGTCTAGCACAATTCCTGTGATTGAGCATTATGTTTACTGCTGAGTGACCTATCAGCCAGGACGAAAAGAAAAATACCGTGGGCGGCATTGTTTTCTTCACCCAGCGGAAGGGTGCATGTGAGTTCTTCAAGAGGCTAAATAGTATTATCTCCTGATAACAAAATCAATAACATTTGACAGTCTGTGACTTTATCAGTAACTTACTGTGTGGTATGTAAGAATTAGAACTCATGTTTAATTGACAATGTATTGAGATTGAGATTTCACTTGATCTATGTTGAAATTTTATATGAAATCTTAGGATCATTATAGTAAGGAAATGGAGGACATAAGAGCAGTTATAATTTGGTTACAAACTAATCAGAGTATTTCACCTTTGAAATGCAATCAAATTTCTACACTGAGGACATAGACTGGGATTGGCTATATTTTCAAATTTAATTCACTCAAGAATAACTATGAATTCAAATGATGTTGTAGAAACACGGCTTTTTGTGGATATGGTGATAACCTTGATGGTCTTTGGGGACCGTTGTGCTGCAATGGAAAAAACCCTAGACTTAAACCAAGAATATTTGGTTTTGTTTTTGCCAAAAATGTGTGACCATATACAAGTCATCTGATTTCTTTGAGATTCTTTGTCATCACTTGTGAAATGAGGACTCATTACAGCTCTTAAATTCTTTAGGGTGTTTTGCCTTTTGGCTGCTTTGAATAAGGTGGCCACAAAATTCCGACCTACAAAACTGTCTCATATTTCTAATTAGAGCGGAGGCTAATCCTTTGCGATGAAGTCGACCTTGCTGATGACCCTGCATTGCTATTGTAGCTTGAAAGGCATGAACAAAAGGAAGGAGACCCACAGAATCCAGCCAGATAGTTGGACAAGGCCCTTTGGAGGATGGCCATAGCCATGCCCTTCAGCTTTGCTTGTTCAGAAACTAAAGTGTCAGCATTTCCAGAGTATAGCAGTTTCTCATGGAATAGACTTGTAGCTAACAACTTGCAAGACACTGGTATATAAACCAAAGTGTCGATTTATTAATTTATGACTTGAAATACAACTGTTGAGGACATAAGGTATTTGTGTCAATTAGTTAACACATTCTCTTTCTGGAAGAAAGCTATAAGTGAAACATAGGAAGAGCTTAAAAGGTAGCTAGATGGTCATGTCAGGTCAAGGACTAACATCATCTTTTAGCCTAATGCATTCACCTCTATTATAATAATATTCCTACATGGGGGCACAAAAATTGTACTTGTTGCCCAGGGCGCCAATCCCTGGATGTGCTGGACACATATTGATAAATTCTGCCCAACTTCCTATGTTTTCATGGCTAAACTTCTCTTTTCTCTTGCTCCATTCTATCTTTAGATGTAGCCACACCTTCATTATGGCTTTGATCAGCCCTGTTCTGTTCCAGAATGGGGGCAAGGGGGAACTGTGCTGCTCAAGAGAATTTCTGCAGCTGTCTTTGCTCATCCATGTTTACCCAGTGGTGCTCTTCTAACTCACTGAGCACTGGGTACGCTTTTTGTTCCCCCTGTGTTCTGCAACATCATACCGTGTGCTTCTCCCTACCATATATTTTGGCAGTAACAAAAGGAATTCTCTCCAGGATCTGCATTCCCATGGCATGAGATATCTCCAGGCCTAAATGCTAGGGGAGGGGACAGGAAAATGAGATGGGAGGGGGTGATGGGAAGGATGAGGGGAGTGGCTACTGCCAAAGCCAGATAACTTGGCTTTGCTTTGCCCTTGCTGGGCTCCAGCCCTGGAGGACGAATGCTTGGTACTTAGAAACACTCACAGTCCTATCGGACTCTCTTGAATATAGTCCTTGAATATTTTCCCCCCTCAGGGAAAACTGGATTCTCAAGAGTAAAATGGATTATCTACTTGGCTAATTAGCTAGGACATAACAGAATTCTCGGGAGGATCATCCCATCTGAGAATTTCTATAATGTATGCTTGTTTTTGCGGAGTCGATCTCTTCTTGTTTGGTAGCCTGCCTGTCCGATAGATAGCTCATGCCTCACAGAGAAGGCAAAATTGTCATGTAGGCAAAACCTCTTTCTCTTTCCCTCACCTTTCTGCCTTCCTGTTCTTGCTCTGCCTTGTAAATTCTGATGCTCACGGCTGACCTAAGGCACTGGGTCCTCTCGTTCTGACCTGGTTCTTGCATTTGCTTGCTCTACCAATTTCCTGCTGCAGGAGATGAAATGCACCCCCTTTATCCCACAACCCACCAAACTCCCACACAGACTAACCTCCCCCCACACTCTTCTTCTTTCCTTGTACCAGGCTTGTACTGACAATCAGTGAAAGCACCAATACCCTGATTAAGTATTAAAAACTTGAAATGGGTTTACACCTTACCCTTTCCCAGTGGACATATGTTACCTCTTCTGACATTGTCCCACATTTCCCCTGAGCAATTCATTTGGTCCCCATTTCAACCCCCTAATTTTGGCAAGAATGGTTCCAACCTAGCTTCAGAGACGAGATCTAGTTAGTTCAAGTCAATAAGAGAATCCCTTTCCCGAGACACTCTTGATTGGAGCATGGAAAGGGATGTTACCCAAACAGAGCTAAAGGGATGCAGGAAGATATTGGTTGGCGTTTCTACAAAGATGGTTTCTGTCCCTTCAGTTGGAGCAGTTAAAGGAGACGCTTGGTTTTTCTCACATGGTGTGAGAAAGGGAAGTCTGAAATTCTGGCTGTTGTGTTACATTCACAAGAGGAGAGCCTGGAGCTTTGGGGGCACTGAGAGAATCCTGAAACTGAAGCAGATATCATGGATGTCAGAATAGACACATGGAGAGAACCCGGATCCTTGGAGCATGCAGATAAATATTTTGGAGAGTAGATTGGAATTCTCTCATTTGCTGTTACCCAGTCTCTCCTAAAAATCCATGCCCACGTTTGTATAAAGGGAACCATGCTGACTTCACAGAATTGTTTGGCAGTTAAATGAGACAATGTACTAAAGGTGTGCACTGGCGTGGGGCTGTGGGCTGTGCCTAATGCATGGCTCACTCAAAAAGCAGCATTTTCTGTGGTCATCATATCATAATATATACATATATCAAATCATTACACTGTACATCTTAAAATTACACAATGTTCTATGTCAATTATATCTCAGTAAAGCTGGGGAAAAATGGCAGTTCCTTCTCTCCCTCCATACAGCTAGAGAGAGTCTAATTGAGTGATTAAGGGTTTGGAATTAGAGTAAGACAGCCTGGCTTCAAATTCTGGTCTCTTCTGGTCTCTTCAGACTTCGGGGATTCATGGGCAAAGGCATGGTAATGAAACCGTCTGTTCCTCAGTTTCTTCATCTGTAAAATGCGGGTAATAATAGCATGTACTTCATGGGGTTCCTGAGAGGACTGATGAGGTAAAGCAGGGGCAGGGGGACCAGAGATCCTGGGAGCAGAGGGTAGGTGTGGAGGTCAAGGGCTGGTTGCAGCATACATCTCATTGAGTAGGGGTCTTGTAAGGGTTGGCTTGGAGATGAGAGTGGAAACAGTCCTTCCATTTGGGAAGAAGCTCCCATGCAGAGGGAAGATCCAGCATAGAATTTCTGAGCTGGGATCTGGCCTGGCATGGCCCGGGGACAGCAAGGGGGCTAACGTGGCTGGAACGACATGGCTGATGGGAAAGAAGTCACTGAGGGAGAGAGGAAACCTCTGTGAACAGATCCTGTAGGACAGGGTAGGCCTTTAATGGCATTGGCTTCTACTTTGATACTTTGATGGAAATAGGAGTACTTGTAAGGTTCTGGGCAGAGGATGGAGAGAACTTAATGTGTGCTCTCAGTGGGTCCCTGACTACTCTATCAGGGAGAGATTTGGGTAGAGTATTAGTCTGCTAGGGCTGCCATAGTAAAATACCACTGGGTGGCTGAAACAATAGAAATTTATTTTCTTACATTTCTGGAGGCTAGAAGTCCAAGATCAAGGTGCCAACAGGTTGGTTTCTGGTGAGGCCTCTCACCTTGGCTTACATAGCTGCCTTCTTGCTGTGTCCTCATATGGCCTTTCCTCTGTGTGGATGGGGAAGAAAGAGAGAGATCTCTGCTGTCTCTTCCTCTTTTTATAAGGGCACTAGTTTGATAAGATCAGGGCCCCACCCATATGACTTCATTTAACCTTAATTACCTCCTTAAAGCCCATTCTCCAAATACAGTCACATTGGAGGTTAAAGCTTCAATGTATGAATTTGGGGGGGTGGGGTGGGGATGTGGTTCAAAATCTAGTCCATAACTAGTATGATGGTTAATTTTATGTGTCAACTTGGCTAGGCTATAGTGGCCGGATGTTTGATAAAACACCAGTCTAGATGTTGCGGTGAAGGTATTTTTTCAGTAGTTATTAACATTTAAATCAGTAAACTTTGAGTGAAGCAGATTACCCTCTATAATGTATGGATGGGCTTCATTCAATCAGTTGAGGAAATTAAAAGAGAAAGACTGAGGTTC
The DNA here is from genome assembly GCF_028564815.1 of Eubalaena glacialis. NCBI lineage: Eukaryota > Metazoa > Chordata > Mammalia > Artiodactyla > Balaenidae > Eubalaena > Eubalaena glacialis. Next base: position 50,237,071 of record NC_083720.1, read on the forward strand.
CCTGAAGGAGAAGGAATTCTGTGTCCAGACTGCCTTTGGACTCAAGCTGCAACATCAGCTCTAGCCTGCCCTGAAGACTTTGTACTTGTCAGTCCCCACAATCAAGTGAGCCAGTTCCTTAAAATAAATCTGCCTCTCTACAACCAACCCCCCCCACCCCCCCGGCTCCATCCTGCTGGATCTGTTTCTCTGGAGCGCTCTAATACAGGTAGCAGGGCTGCAATTAGGGGTACAAGTCAGACAGCTGTTGTAGTGGTTCATCTAGACCAGGGTCAAGTGAGATATCTTACAACACTATACTGAGTTAATATGTATGATTTCTTATGTATAATAATATTATATCTAGATTTGGATTAAATTATCATAATATGTAATATTATATAAATATAATATTGTGGTATGCATATCATATTATAGTCTGGGATATTTACATCTGCTATATAAGATATTTTATAATATTCATACTATATTCTACAAAAGAACTAGGATCCCAACATGAGAAAAACAATGGCCCATTTTAAGGAGGATGGCATGTACAGGCTTACAGATATTTTGTTTTGAACCTTGTCCCTTCTGGGAGGTTTTAAAGTAGACTATGCTTATAGCTGAAACTTATGCACTGAGCTCATGGTAGGTGCTCAATACGTATCACATAATACATAAATGGTGGGAGCAGATGCTTGTTAGAAATGAACCTCTGGGGGCCTTCATGGTGCTGAGAGCTGCCGGTGATGTCTCTTTGGCCCATTGCCTGTGGCGTCTTAGGGGTGGGTGGGGGACCTGGTCTATTTTATAGTTATTAGTTCCCCATGGTGCACCATTCAACCACTCTCTAATCCCTGTATTCATGGCAAGTTTATTCTTCAAGTAAATGTGTTTCAAAAGCCTCATAGCTTAATTGTTTTAAGGCAGGGGGCAGAATCTCAGCTCTACTATTCTTACCAGTGAGAATTTGGACAAGTAGCTTCCCCTCTTTAAGACTGAATTTCTTCATTTTTAAAGTGGGGATGACGTAGAGACAGAATGCAGATTGGTGATTTCCAGGGGCTGGGAGGAGGGACGGAGGGGGAGAAACTGCTTAATGGATATGGAGCTTCCCTTTAGGGTGATGAAAATATTTTGAGACTAGACAGAGGTGGTGGTTGTACAACATTGTAAATGTACTAAATACTTTTTCACTTTAAAATGGTTAATGTTTGTGCCATTTGCAGAGACATGGATGGACCTAGAGACTGTCATACAGAGTGAAGTAAGTCAGAAAGAGAAAAACAAATATCATATGATATCGCTCATATGTGGAATCTAGAAAAAATGGTACAGATGAACTCATTTGCAAAGCAGAAATAGACACACAGATATAGAGAACAAACTTATGGCTACCAAGTGGAGAAGGAGGGGTGGGACGAATTGGGAGATTGGGACTGACATATATACACTACTATGTCTAAGATAGATAACTAATGAGAACCTACTGTATAGCACAGGGAACTCTACTCAGTGCTCTGTGGTGACCTAAATGGGAAGGAAATCCAAAAAGGAGGGGATATATGTATACGTATGGCTGATTCACTTTTCTGTACAACAGAAATTAACACAACATTGTAAAACAACTATACTCCAATAAAAAGTAATAAAAAAATTAAAAAATGGTTAATTTTGTGTTATGTGAATCTCACTTCAGTAGAAAAAAATGGACATGAAAATAGTACACCCCTCATAGGGTTATAATGAGACTATGGACATTAAATACTTAGCACAACAGCTAGTACTCAGCACGTGGTAACCAATTGAAGAATGTCAGTCTCCTCTTCCTCCTCCTTTTCTTCTCCATCATCATTGTTGTCTTCATTGTCATAGCCATTCTAGAACCAATTCCTTCTCAGATAAAAATGCTAATTTGTGTCAGGTCACCCGAAGGGGAATGCTGGGAGATAAGGCTAAAAGTTTAGCATATCTAATCTTGTGCCAACCTGAGATATCCAGAATGTATTTAATAGGCAGTGGGGAGCCACAGAAGATCCTTGAGCTGGACAGTGAAATGAGTCAGACTGTGCTTTGAATCAATCAGCCTGGGAACCACATGTTTAGTGGTTTAGAAGGATGAGGCTGAAAGAGGGGACACAGTTAGCAGGTTACTCTCAACAGGGCCCTTAGATTTCACACCCTTATTTCCTCCTCAGCCACCTTGGATTTGGCTGGCTACATAGCAAACACTTAATAAATACTTGTAGATTAGTTGTTTTATACTTGTTTAATGCCTTCCTTTGAAGTGCTTCCAGTGGAGATTACTTCTACAAATCACATAATGCAAGATAAAATACCCCATATATCTGTCAGTTTTCTCTAAGACTGTTTTCTAAGTATTATATGTGCACAGTTCATGGACTGGGTGTTCAGTTGCCGGAAAAATAGAAATCACCCCATTAGTCATGCCTCTGCAAATTTCACATTTTATATTCCAGGTTTTGTGGTGGGGGATATTTAAAGCCTTATTTTTTGCTGGCTATTGTATCACTACAACTGTATATAGCTTGTGGACACTTTGTGATCTCAGATCTAAGGAAAATGATGATGTTCCATTTGTTATCACTTTGAGGGAAGCACAAAAAGACCTTAAAGTGAGAAACACAGCTTAATTAGCATGTTGGTGATTTATATTACCCAGAGTGAAATCTCCAGCGGCATAAAAAGAAAGATCAAAACAGAAGGCATCTTTTGGATTTTTAAATTTTTTTGGTCTTACTCAGAATCCACAACCTTATTTCCATGACCCTAATCAGCAAAACCCACAATGTAACATCATTGTCTCAAAGTTTTCACATTTCACAATACCAGGCAAATGTACACAGCTGCTTATTGATTAATCTCTGAGGACTAATGTCCCTATATCATTTATGAACAAGTTTATACCTTGATGTATGTAATGCAAAGACTTTTAAACATCATAGAATTTTAGAACCTGAAGGGATGGCCAAAATTTTCTTTCTTTTTCTTTTTTTAATTAATTTTTATTGGAGTATAGTTGCTTTACAATGTTGTGTTAGTTTCTGCTGTACAGAAAAGTGAATCAGCCATATGTATACATATATCCCCTCCTTTTTGGATTTCCTTCCCATTTAGGTCACCACAGAGCACTGAGTAGAGTTCCCTGTGCTATACAGTAGGTTCTCATTAGTTATCTATCTTAGACATAGTAGTGTATATATGTCAGTCCCAATCTCCCAATTCGTCCCACCCCTCCTTCTCCACTTGGTAGCCATAAGTTTGTTCTCTATATCTGTGTGTCTATTTCTGCTTTGCAAATGAGTTCATCTGTACCATTTTTTCTAGATTCCACATATGAGCGATATTATACGATATTTGTTTTTCTCTTTCTGACTTACTTCACTCTGTATGATTCTCTAGGTCCATCCACGACTCAGCAAAATTTTCTGATGGTACCTTTACTATATATTGGTTGAGAAGATCCTACTAAAAACATGTAGAAAATTATTTTTATGCTGATTTATATTTTATTTGGCTCATTATCTACATATATTATAAAATATTTGTATATCACTGAATTAGACTGGATAAATAATTCAACGTATAGACTATGTACATCAGATACATCTCTTTCAGTTACAAAAAACTTAACAGAAACTGGTTTCAGTTACAAAAAACTTAGTAGAAATAAGGGAGTTTATTTGCTCAAGTGGCTGAAATGTCCAAGGATAGTTTTTAAAATTAATTGGACTTAGAGGCTTAAAGAGATCTGTTCCTTCTCCATCTCTTGGTTCTACTTTTTTCTGGTGAATTTTCTTCAACTCCCAGTCTCTCTCCTTGTAGTGGGTGCTAGCAGATCCAGGCTTGCATCAGTGGATACATGTGTATGTATGGTTGAGTCCCTTTGCTGTGCACCTGAAGTTATCGCAACATTGTTAACTGGCTATACACCAATATAAAATAAAAAGTAAAAAAAAAAAAAAGATCAAAGGGAAGATTCGTGCTTTGATTCTTTCCTTGGACTCAGATGTTTTCTTCACCTGCATGTTATGACCAAGGCAAAACTGAAGCCTGAAGGTTCAAGGAAAACCAGCCCAATTTGTATCACCAGCAAAACTATTGCCATTGAGAAGTTACACAGGACTGAAGCCATGTGGCTGACAGGGACTTGGTGCTCTGGCCAGTGTCAGGCCTGAGCCTCTGAGGTGGGAGAGCCAAGTTCAGGACATTGGACCACCAGAGACCTCCCGGTCCCATATAATATCAATCAGTAAGAGCTCTCCCAGAGATCTCCATCTCAATGCTAAGACCCAGCTCCACTCAACGACCAGCAAGCTCAGTGCTAGACACCCCATGCCAAACAACTAGCAAGACAGGAACACAAACCCACCCGTTAGCAGAGAGGCTTCCTAAAATCATAATAAGTTCACAGACACCCCAAAACACACCACCGGACGTGGTCCTGTCCACCAGAAAGACAAGATCCAGCCTCATCCACCAGAACATAGGCACCAGTCCCAAGAAGCCTACACAAGCCACTGAACCAACCTTATCCGCTGGGGGCAGACACCAAAAACAATGGGAACTACGAAACTGCAGCCTGCAAAAGGAGACCACAAACACAGTAAGTTAAGCAAAATGAGAAGACAGAGAAATACGCAGCAGATGAAGGAGCAAAGTAAAAACCCACAAGACCAAATAAATGAAGAGGAAATAGGCAGTCTACCTGAAAAAGAATTCAGAGCAATGATAGTAAAGATGATTCAAAATCTGGGAAATAGAATGGAGAAAATACAAGAACTGTTTAACAAGGACCTAGAAAAACTAAAGAGCAAACAAATGATGAAGAACACAATAAATGAAATTAAAAATTCTCTAGAAGGACTCAATAGCAGAATAACTGAAGCAGAAGAACGGATTAGTGACCTGGAAGATAAAATAGTGGAAATAACTACCACAGAGCAGAATAAAGAAAAAAGAATGAAAAGAATTGAGGATAGTCTCAGAGACCTCTGGGACAACGTTAAATGCACCAACATTCGAATTATAGGGGTCCCAGAAGAAGAAGAGAAAAAGAAAGGGACTGAGAAAATATTTGAAGAGATTATAGTTGAAAACGTCCATAATATGGGAAAGGAAATAGTCAGTCAAGTCCAGGAAGCGCAGAGAGTCCCATACAGGATAAATCCAAGGAGAAACATGCCAAGACACATATAAATCAAACTATCAAATATTAAATACAAAGAAAAAATATTAAAAGCAGCAAGGGAAAAGCAACAAATAACATATTAGGGAATCCCCATAAGGTTAACAGCTGATCTTCCAGCAGGAAATCTGCAAGCCAGAAGGGAGTGGCAGGACATATTTAAAGTGATGAAAAGGAAGAAACTACAACCAAGGTTACTCTACCCAACAAGGATCTCATTCAGATTCGACAGAGAAATTAAAACCTTTACAGACAAACAAAAGCTAAGAGAATTTAGCACCACCAAACCAGCTTTACAACAAATGCTAAAGAAACTTCTCTAGGCTGGAAAAACAAGAGATGGAAAAGACCTATAATAACAAACCCAAAACAATTAAGAAAATGGTAATAAGAATATACATATCGACAACTACCTTAAATGTAAATGCATTAAATGCTCCAACCAAAAGACATAGACTGGCTGAATGGATACAAAAATAAGACCTGTATATATATTCTGTATACAGGAGTCCCACTTCAGACCTAGGGACACATACAGACTGAAAGTGAGGGGATGAGAAAAGATATTCCATGCAATGGAAATCAAAAGAAAGCTGGAGTAGCAATTCTCATATCAGACAAAATAGACTTTAAAATAAAGACTATTAAAAGAGACATAGAAGGACACTACATAATGATCAAAGGATCAATCCAAGAAGAAGATATAACAATTATAAATATTTATGCACCCAACACAGGAGCACCTCAATACATAGGGCAAATGTTAACAGCCATAAAAGGGGAAATTGACAGTAACACAATCATAGTAGGTGACTTTAACCCCCCACTTTCAGCAATAGCCAGATCATCCAAAATGAAAATAAATAAGGAAACACAAGTATTAAATGATACATTAAACAGGATGGACTTAATTGATATTTATAGGACATTCCATCCAAAAACAACAGAATACACTTTCTTCTGAAGTACTCATGGTACATTCTCAAGGATAGATCATATCTTGGGTCATAAATCAAGCCTTGGTAAATTTAATAAACTGAAATCATATCAAGTATCTTTTCCTACCACAACACTATGAGACTAGATATCAGTTAGAGGAAAAAGACTGTAAAAAATACAAGCACATGGAGGCTAAAGAGTACACTACTAAATAACCAAGAGATCACTGAAGAAATCAAAGAGGAAATCAAAAAATACCTAGAAACAAATGACAATGAAAACACGATGACCCAAAACCTATGGGATGCAGCAAAGGCAGTTCCAAGAGGGAAGTTTATAGCAGTACAATCCTACCTCAAGAAACAAAAAAAATCTCAAAGAAACAATCTAACCTTACACCTAAAGCAATCAGAGAAAGACGAACAAAAAAACCCCCAAAGTTAGCAGAAGTAAAGAAATCATAAAAATCAGATCAGAAGTAAATGAAAAAGAAATGAAGGAAACAATAGCAAAGATCAATAAAACTACAAGCTGATTCTTTGAGAAGATAAACAAAATTCATAAACCTTTAGCCAGACTCATCAAGAAAGAAAGGGAAAAGACTCAAATCAACAGAATTGGAAATGAAAAAGGAGAAGTAACAACTGACACTGCAGAAATACAAGGATCATGAGAGATTACTACAAGCAACTATATGGCAATAAAATGGACAACCTGAAGAAATGGACAAATTCTTAGAAAAGCACAACCTTCCAAGAATGAACCAGGAAGAAATAGAAAATATGAACAAACCTATCATAAGCACTGAAATTGAACTGTGATTAAAAATCTTCCAGCAAACAAAAGCCCAGGAACAGATGGATTCACAGGTGAATTCTATTAAACATTTAGAGAAGAACTAACACCTGTCCTTCTCAGCTCTTCCAAAATATAGCAGAGGGAGGAATACTCCCAAATTCATTCTACAAGGCCACCATCACCCTGATACCAAAACCAGACAAAGATGTCACACAAAAAGAAAACTATAAGCCAATATCACTGATGAACATAGATGCAAAAATCCTCCACAAAATACCAGCAAACAGAATCTAACAGCACATTAAAAGGATCATACACCATGATCAAGTGGGGTTTATCCCAGGAATGCAAGGATTCTTCAATATACACAAATCAATCAATGTGATACACCATATTAATAAATTGAAGGAGAAAACCATATGATAATCTCAATAGAGGCAGAAAAAGCTTTTGACAAAATTCAGCACCCATTTATGACAAAAACTCTCCAGAAAGTAGGCATGGAGGGAACCTACCTCAACATAATGAAGGCCATATTTGACAAACCCACAGCCAACATCGTTCTCAGTGGTGAAAAAATGAAACCATTTCCACTAAGATCCGGAACAAGACAAGGTTGCCCACTCTCACCACTATTATTCAACATAGTTTTGGAAGTTTTAGCCACAGCAATCAGAGAAGAAAAAGAAATAAAAGGAATCCAAATTGGAAAAGAAGAAGTAAAACTGTCACTGTTTGCAGATGACATGGTCCTATACACAGAGAATCCTAAAGATGCTACCAGAAAACTACTAGAGCTAATCAGTAAAGTAGCAAGATACAAAGTTAATGCACAGAAATCTCTTGCATTCCTACACACTAATGATGAAAAATCTGAAAGAGAAATAATCCCATTTACCATTGCAGCAAAAAGAATAAAATACCTAGGAATAAACCTACCTAAGGAGACAAAAGACCTGTATGTAGGAAACTCTAAGACACCAATGAAATAAATTAAAAATAATACAAACAGATAGAGAGATATATCATGTTCTTGGATTGGAAAAATCAACGTTGTGAAATTGACTATACTACCCAAAGCAATCTACAGATTAAATGCAATCCCTATCAAACTACCAATGGCAGTTTTCACAAAACTAGAACAAAAATTTTCACAATTTGTATGGAAACACAAAGACCCTGAATAGCTGAAGCAAACTTGTGAAAGAAAAAACGGAGCTGGAGGAATCATGCGCCCTGACTTCAGACTACAAAGCTACAGTAATCAAGACAGTATGGTACTGGCACAAAAACAGAAATAGAGATCAATGGAACAGGATAGAAAGCCCAGAGATAAACCCACGCACATATGGTCACCTTATCTTTAATAAAGGATGCTAGAATATACAATGGGGAAAAGACAGCCTCTTCAATAAGTGGTGCTGGGAAAACTGGACAGCTACATGTAAAAGAATGAAATTAGAACACTCCCTAACACCATACACAAAAATAAACTCAAAATGGATTAAAGACCTAAATGTAAGGCCAGACACTATCAAACTCTTAGAGGAAAACATAGGCAGAACACTCTATGACATAAATCACAGCAAGATCCTTTTTGACCCACCTCCTAGAGAAATGGGAATAAAAACAAAAATAAACAAATGAGACCTAATGAAACTTAAAATCTTTTGCACAGCAAAAGAAACCATAAACAAGTCAAAAAGACAACCGTCAGAATGGGAGAAAATATTTGCAAAAGAAGCAACTGACAAAGGATTTATCTCCAAAACATACAAGCAGCTCATGTAGCACAATATCAAAAAACAAACAACCCAATCCAAAAATGGGCAGAAGCCCTAAATAGACATTTCTCCAAAGAAGATATACAGATTGCCAACAAACACGTGAAAGGATGCTCAGCATCAGTAATCATTAGAGAAATGCAAATCAAAACTAAATGAGGTATCACCTCACACTGGTTAGATTGGCTGTCATCCAAAAATCTGCAAACAATAAGTTCTGGAGAGGGTGTGGAGGAAAAGGAACCCTCCTGCACTGTTGGTGGGAATGTAAATTGATACAGCTACTATGGAGAACAGTATGGAGGTTCCTTAAAAAACTAAGAATAGAACTACCATATGACCCAGCAATCCCACTACTGGGCATATACCTGGAGAAAACCATAATTCAAAAAGAGTCATGTACCACAATGTTCACTGCAGCACTATTTACAATAGCCAGGATATGGAAGCAACCTAAGTGTCCATCAACAGATGAATGGAGAAAGAAGATGTGGCACAAATATACAATGGAATATTACTCAGTGATAAAAAGAAATGAAATTGAGTTATTTGTAGTGATGGATGGACCTAGAGTGTGTCATACAGAGTGAAGTAAGTCAGAAAGAGAAAAACAAATACTGTATGCTGACAGATATATATGGATTCCAAAAAAAAAAAAAAGGTTCTGAAGAACCTAGGGCCAGGACAGGAATAAATATGCAGACCTAGAGAATGGACTTGAGGACATGGGGAGGGCGAGGGGTAAGCTGGGACGAAGTGAGAGAGTGTCATGGACATATCTACACTACCAAGTGTAAAACAGATAGCTAGTGGGAAACAGCCACATAGCACAGGGAGATCAGCTTGGTCAGCTTTGTGACCACCTAGAGGGGTGGGATAGGGAGGGTGGGAGGGAGATGCAAGAGGGAGGGGATATGGGGATATATGTATATGTATAGCTGATTCACTTTGTTATAAAGCAGAAACTAACATACCATTGTAAAGCAATTATACTCCAATAAAGATGTTAAAAAAAAATATGTAGGCTAGAAGAACTAGGCTAGCCTTGTCTAGGATACTCATCTGCAGGAAGAAATGTTGTATATAATAGAAATATTCATAAAATTTTAATACCTACTACAACGGGGTCAGCATTCTAAATGTAAGTAATTTTGGGATTTTGCCTTATTTTCATAGCTATCATTAAAAAGGAAAATACTATATAAATCATATTTTAAATATAAATTTCATATTCTATTATATCCTGTAATAGACACATCAACTTATTCTAATTAAAACCTTTTGGAGAAAAAACAAAGATCAAATAGAAGAGAATGACATCCTCCCATTTCTCTAACCAATGCTTGGCTTAGCTCTGATTATGCAACTTGAATCAGGAGTTCATCCTTGGGCCAATATCATTATGACTTCAGTTTGGATAAAGGTTGATTGACCAGAAATAGATCTTGTGTCCAGACCTGGATCTAGGGGATGGAGCCAATCCCATCCAAACATGTGCACTGAGTATGGACAGTATGATTTTTCCAGAAAAACTGAGGTGTTCTTACTAGTGGTTGGTGGGAGGTAGATGCAAGGTAGGCAAAACTAACCAATGCCTGTGAGACGTTCACAGTGGATTCCAGGCTACCTTGCAGTAAAAACAGGATGGGAGGTAAGAAGTATTAGGAGGAACTCTCCCCAAAGGACTGTAAATGCACAGATTAGGAACTGTGTATTTCTATACGTGAACTCTTTAATGTGGATATCATCTCTGCAAAAGGAAGTCACTTGTCCATAGAATCACAGTTTAAAAGGTAGAGGCAGGCTCACATCATTCTAATGCTCTACTTACAGACCAGGCTATTTCTTAAGTTAATCATACACATGATTAAAAAAATAGTCAATTTTTGAAAGTGATATTTTTGCCTAATTTCAGAAATTTGGAAAATCCAAGAGCAAGTGAATATGACTTCATGAGAAAACTATTAAACTTTTCTGTGTTGAATTGTTTTGAATTTAATTCTTTAAAAGGAGAATAGATGTATAAGTTCTATTTAATCAGTCTCTTGTTATGGAATTTTTTAATGTAGAAAATTTTCACTGGGTGTTTTCACAATTTAAACCGTATGTGTTTGCAAATTCCTCAATGAGTTATCACCAGAATTACATTATTATCACATAAATGGCAACAGTTTTAGGGTAAGGGGCTTTTTAGGCTTTCTTAGAGCTCTTTAGTCTACTTTCCTTTATCAACTGGTTTTTACTCTTCTTTGTGGCAGGTTCCCCAAGAGTTACCTCTTATGGGTGCTCACAGGAGAGCTGTTGTCATACTTGCCTTACACAGTCATCTGGCCCAGGAGACCTGGCCCAGTCTTGATGTCTTCCTGCCAGCTTCAGTCCAGACCATGGGCAGGCCACTCACCCCATGATCTCTTGCTGCAGGGTCCCCTCATTTAACGAATAGCCCTTTTGGAAGTGCTTAAATTCCTCTATCTTCTGGCATCTGGTCGACCCATAAGAACTTTCTATATCTTTGCCATGGTAAACTGTGGCGGATGCAGGCTGCTCTCCAACCATTGCCCATCTTACCTCTGCCATCCTGCTCTTGCCTTTAGTCCTGAACAAAGGAATGTTCACCAGTCCCTGACTTAGAAGGGGTGGGGGAGGACATTTGGATCCCATCAGTATTACAGAAGGAGATGATGGAGAGGTCCAAGAAGAAAGGATGTTTGCTGCTCTATGACCTGTAATAAGATGACCTCTTTCCCTTCCTGGTTCTACTCATATCTACTGGGTTGGGTGGAGTGTTGGTAATGGCTGTAGTGGTGGGTGATGAACTGAGGTCTTGAATGAGGCAAGCTCTGTGGGGAAGGGGCTGCCACTGCTTACAGGCATTCTTTAAACTGCTCTGCCCTTGCTTCCTAGTGGTCACTTCTTTGCTCAAAACACTCTGATGACTTTCCATCTCACTTGGAATTAGATCCAAATTCCTTGCTGTGGCCTCCAAGACCCTACCTGATGGTCCTCATTTCCTCTCTCCCTCTTGCTCTACCACTCTTCCTCTGAACATTCAAATCTAGTCTGGCCTTCTTGTTCCTTGTACATGTCAAAAATGTTTTCACCTGAGAGCCCTGAACTTGCTGTTTCCTTAGCCTGGAATGCTCATATTGTATACTCTCAGATTTGCTCCCTTTCTTTTGTAAATCTTGTCTCAAATATCATTTTATCAGTGAGGATTTCCTTGACCATTCTATATAAAATAGCATCTTCTGACAGTCTCAGCTCTTACCTGATTTCTTTTTCTTTGTATCACCTATCACCAGCTGATTGATGTATACATGCCTGTACTTGTTTATTGACAGCCCTTTCCCAGGGACTTTTTCTGCTTGGTCCATTTTTCTACCCCTTCAGTCAGGACAGTACCTGATACTTGGTAGCTCTCAATAAATATTTGTTGACTTAATAAGTGAATGCCTGATGAATTAATTAGGATATATAAAGTAAAACTGAGACAAAACAAAGAAACTTACTTTGATGTTTCAGCTGACTGGTTTTAACTAAATGCAAATTTCAAATCCCCAGCTAAAAAGCCAACTCCTCTCTTAATTTTGACACAATAGTTTTGACTGTTTCCATTTTCGTGAAGAATAACTAAGTACCTGCACAAATGCTGAGAAGTCCCATGGGCATTTGGCACTGTAGGTTCATTTCTTCTTTGCCAGTGGGGAAAGTTTTTGCATTCCATATTTTCACTCCCACACGCTGATGTAATGGAAGCTACAAGACCAGACTAGGTAATCAGTAAGGTCTCTTTCTGCTCTAAAATGTACACCTTATGCCTTTCTTTCCTTTCTGTATGCACTTTTGAGCAGCCATTGTTACTTCGCTCATGACTTACAGGTGAGGTTATTGTCGTCCATGATTTGGATGACTGGTCCTGACTCTGTCTTTCAAATGTGAGTTAATGGTGGCTGCGGAGGATGATAATTTAGGAAGATGATTCAGATAGTGTGGATGATGCAGTTATTGTTCAAAGTAGGGCTTTGCTTGGGGCTATCAGTTTCTATCTGTAGAGCTATGTGGAGGTAGGGTTTTGAAGGCCATTAAAAATGGCTTCTTTCCCTTTAGCCAAATAGATTTGCTGAAGTGATTTTACAGTTTCTGAAGCTGTTGACAAGAAACAAGGGGACAGCTTTTTCTATAAACATTTCTCACCAGAATATTCAACTCTCATTCTTGGTATAGGATTTTAGTCCCACTTTTGCCTAAAATCAATACAGTTAAATTTTTCTGGGTCTAGTAGGATATTGTGTGTGTGTGTGTGTGTGTGTGTGTGTGTGTGTGTGTGTGTTGTTTTTATTTTTTTTCTCCTTTTAATTCATGTAGCTGGGAGAAAAAGGATTTTGTGGCTAGACTGACAGAATGTTTGTGTTGTGTACATTCCCAGCAAAGAAAAGAAAAGAATGTAAAACAAAGGCCCCAACTTGGAAAGAGAAAGTTTGTTTAGAATGGGAATTAACCTGTCTTGAACATGATGAATGCCATACTTTTCAAAGGTTTGTTACAGAATTGATTTCTTTCTCTATGTTTCTGGTGGTTTAATTTGATTGGTATAGCAAAATACTGCTATTTGATGTGAGAGAAGTTATTTTTAATGCACAGGACTGTAGGTGTAAATTTTATTTGTGTTAATAATGTTAAATAAACTGCATTTATGTGTTGGGTTTATTTCTGGCTACTGAGCTACTACATAATTTGATTGTCCAATGTTCAGACATGGATTTAAATCTTTACACAGCTGGGAATTAGCAGGTCACATTGTATTTGCTTCTGCTTGTGGAATCAGAAAAATGACCACACTGAAGAAAGGAAGCTATTTCAGGTTTTCTTCTCTTTTTTAAAGTACAAAGTTATTTCCATAGAAACTTGATAATTTAACTCTTTACCTAAGTCTGCTTGAATGACAAGTCTGCAGGTATCCAGTTCTGACTTTTCCATTCAGCAGCTACCTATGTTTATCAAAAGATGTGACATGTTTTTTCTTATTTTTCCTTTAAGCAAATCAATATATTATTTTTATGCTTTTAAGGAGATTAAATTAAAAACATAAAAGATTGAATAGCAATAATTGGCTTTTACAACATTATGAGGTTATTATGTTCAATACTTACCTTGACAATTATAATTTTCAATAAGTAATCGTCAAGTACTCAAACCCATAAAATGTTTACCGGGTTAATGTTGTTTCAATAATACGATACATACTGTTTTCATCCATACTAAAATAGACTTCAGATTTTGCAGACAATAAAATTATTTGATCAGGTTTGCACAGCTTCAATAAAATTACAGTTAATTCATGCAGAACTTCAATTTGCTTTTTATTTTATTTTAATTTTCGGTCGCGCGGAGTGGCTTGTGGGATCTTAGTTTTCCAACCAGGGATCAAACCTGGGCCCACAGCAGTGAAAGAGCGGAGTCCTAACCACTGGACCAGGGAATTTTCTCAATTTGCTTTTTAGAGTCTCTTCTACTTCTTAGGCTAAACTGTTGACCAACTCCAGTGGCATTAAGATCATGAAGGATTTTGCATTCATCTACTTTAACTTTCGTATGATGTCCTCAGAAAATAAACTACCTGTGGCTCAGGAGAAGTATAAGTTCTTGCTTTGGCTTATTTTATTACTATTTCATTCTATGGGTCTGATTATATGTATATCTAATTTGACAGCACAACATGAATAGAGGTTAAATTGATTGGAATCTTTCAATCTTAAAGAATTAAATATTCATGGTAATAAAGCGAACAAACCAATATTCACTGTAGCTGATTTTCATCAGGAATGACAGAAATTTACTCAAGAACATCAGTCAGCAAACAAATATCTGTTGAGTGTTTGGAAGTTATGGGCGGACATGAAGGTACATGGAACCTGTCTTCAAGGAGCATAAAATCAGATTGATGAGATAATTAATGCTTAGGTATAAGAAAAGTCACTTAGCAACACAGTGATACAAACTAATAATAAAGTATATCTTAATTGCCAAATGAGGGGTGTAGCAGACATCACAGATGCCCTTAGTAAGTTCACTTACTCAAACCTGAGTAATCAGGGAATTCCCTGGAGATCCAGTGGTTAGGACTTTGTGCTTCTACTGCAGGGGGCCCAGGTTTGATCCTTGGTCAGGGAGCTAAGATCCTGCAAGCCACACGGTGTGCTCCCACTTCCCAAAGACTTAAAAAAAACAACAACTGAGTAATCAAACTGGCGTAAGTTTATTCTCCCTCCTCTCACTTTTTAATACTGTATTCTTTGGAATAAGGTGGGTTTTTCCACACAAATAATCGAGGGCAGTAAATAAAACCAGCTAACATTTACTGAATTGTTCTTATGTGCCGAGCACAGGGACATTACCACATTTGAGAGCTCCAAATCCACTGAAATAGGTCCTATGATCCTCATTTTACAGATGGGGAAACTGAGGCCAGAATAACTTGCTGAAGTCTGCACAGCTGGGCCAGAGCTGGGACTTAAATCCAGGCAGCCCAGGCTGAGAGCTTGTGGCTGCACCACTACACCATCTGCCTCTCCAGGACACCTGATTCCGGGTGCACCAAGGGAGGAATCTGGCTACAGAGAGCTAGCTTCTCGCTGCAAGTTTACTTTCACAGCACTCCAATTAATCCACAGAAAGTTCATTTACTAAATGGGCTCTGAGTAACTAGCTAATGGGCTTTTGGTGAGCAGTGTTCTCCAGAGGGCTGTTTCCATAGCCTGTCGCATTGGGCAGTCAAGCCTGTGGTTGTTAATCCCACTCCAGGATAGCCCAGGCCTGCACACTAAAGTTGCTGGAAAGTGGTTCCATTTTGAAAACACAAACTGGATCCACAGTGCCTGGCTCTAGCTTTCAGAAGGCAACAGCCCAGCAAGGAGGGCCTGGATATCTGTGTTGGTAAACTCAAGAAACTGGGGATAGAGGGGGGGAAATGGCTCTCAACTTTCATATATGGGTTAAAACAATGAGGGCTTGTGTTTGGATTTTTCCCTAGTTCACAGGCTTTGAAAGAACCATGGCTTCTGCTGAGGAACACAAAGATGTGTCAAGGCACTGACGTACAGCAGTGTGGTTCTGTTTGCTGTGGCACTAGACCCTCCCCATAGGGGAGATGGCAACAGGTAGATTCTTTGCCCCAACAGATACCACTTATTGCTGGCAACTCTTTGTGCCTCATTTGTTTCAGCTATAAAATGGAGCCAACAATAACACCTACTGGGTAGAATTGTCATGGGGATTAAATGAATTGATAAATATGAAGTTCTCAGAAGAGGGACTGGGTATTCAACACACACTTGCTATCGTCATTATTATTTTGCTACTATTATTACATGTATTTTGTAGTGGAAAGAAAATGAGATTTAGAAAGGGTTCAAGTTCTAATTCTTCCCTCTGCTATTTTGTGGGAGCTTGGACAAGTCACTTGATCTCTCTATTCAGGGCTCTTGTCTGAGATGAGGATAACACCAGCCTCATAGGGTTGTTTAAAGAAATAATAAAACATTATCTATCAATTTCATTTGTATACTGTAAAGCCTCATGTGCATTATAATTTTAAATTCTCCAAACCTAATTATTCTCTTGAATTCTCTTTCTTATTAACCCAGTTGACACAGCTATAAAACTGGGAGTCATATTAAACCTTTCCTTTCAATGAGTTGGCTGTAATATTTGATTCTTCTCTTAATATCTTTAGTATCTGGCTCCTCCCTCCTATCCACTGCAATTTCCTCAAATATAAGGTTTTAGCATCCTCTTAACTGGCCTCCCAGACTCCATTCTTCGGTCTGTTACCAGAATGATTGTCCTAAAGTGCAAATTCATTCTTCCCATTTTCCTACTTAAAACTCCCTAGTGGTTTCTCATTGCCTTCAGCATAAAATTCCAATTTATTAGCATGGTGAGCAAGCTCTCTCATGACATGGCTTTTTACACACTTTTTACACATTCCCCCAAGATCACTCTTGCCCTTTTGCCTTTATCGATGCCTTGTGTCACATCAAATTAGGTATAGTTCCCCAGAACATTTCTTTTTCTTGTGCTTTCTGGCCTTTTCCTTCCCATTATCTTCTTACCTGCCCTTCAAGATTATTCATTCTAGCATCAGCTACTTTAAAGAAGCCTTCTCTAACATCCCTTTTCCCCGATGCCCTGAGTTAACAATTCTCTTCTGTGCCCCCATGATGCCCAGTGTTTGCCCTGATTGCATTGTATCCCAACTACTCCTTTATGTATCTCTCTTCCTTATAAGAAAGATGAACGCTTGAGGATTAGGATCTCATCCAAGTTGTTTTTGTATTCCCAGTGGCTTGGGAAAAAGCAAAAAAAATGTTGATTGAATGGAAGAATAAATATTATGCTCAATGAGAATAAGATGATGTAGTTACCCTTCAAGAATCATCTCCAAGTTGCAAATCCACTCCACTCTACAAGAGATTTACAAAGGAGATCATCTTTGACATGTATTGTCAGATGCATGATCTTGGGCAAATGACACAGCATCCCTAAGTCATTTTTCTCATCTTGTAAAGGGGGAATAATGAGTATCTACCTTACAGTACTGTTGGAAAGAGCAAATTAAATATGCATATAAAACTCTTAAAAGGGTGCTTGGTATCCAGTAAATACACAGTAAACCTGAATTACTACTATCTTATTAGTTCCAAATGGAAGTGAATTCACCCCATCCTTCATTCAATAAAGTTGCTCTTGGAGGTGGTCAATGAAAGTTTGGGTGGGAGAGGTGGTCTGTAGGTTTTCTTGGCCTCAATGAAGTAGCTCATAGAAGAGTGGATTTATTATCATCCAAATAAAGAAAAAAATCATCAAGAAAAACAATGGAGTTCAAAGACTTGTAGAGTTCTGGCATAGGCAAGAGAAAAACAAAACTCTGTTGACCTCATTCTCTCCTGGTTTGATGATTTTCTTTGCCATACAGTTCACAGTAAAATAAAAGGGTTTCTATTCCCATGCATATTCTCTACACTTTCTGTGTTTCTGCTGATGCCGCTTAGGAATATTTTTGTTTTTTTTAATACTCAAAACCAGAAAAGATTAACTGATATATGAGAGACAGAGAGGTCAAATGAAGAGACATTGGTTGGACTGGCCCAAGCCAGTCGCATGCTCAGTGTCAGGCACCTGTCCAGAATTCCTTTGATACTTCGTCTGCTATGGTCACCTACACGGCTGTGATCAGCAGTCTTTCAAAGCATAAGTAAAATAGAGAAAAAAATGGCTATTTTCTACTTCTTAAGCAGGAGTGTGAATGTTCGTGAAGATGAATCAGGAAGAGGACAAGATAGAACCTTGGGAAGACCATGGATTTTGGAGGCACAGAGCTGGGTTTTAATCTTTTCTCTGTTACCTGTTCTCTTATCACCTTGCACACGTCTACTTTCTCTGAAATTCATTTTCTGTGTTCATATAATGGACAGAATAGCATCAGTCTTTAAGAATTGTTGTGAACAGCATGGTTTTTAGCAATAAATCATAGCTGTTCCTTTTCCTTTGTGCCTGGACAGTATCAGGTGTCATCTTTGATAATCCTCTGTTCTTCTCCTTGAGTCTGAAAAGGCCTGAAACCTAATGCCCTGGCTATATATTTGTGAATCATTGCTGAGAGCCTGGAGATAACAACAGTTTAGGGATACTGTTAATTGTTGGTCCTTCCTCCTTCCCTCTTTCCCTCCTTTCCTCTTGCCTCTTCTCTTCCTCTTTGCCTCCTCTCTCCTTTATTCCCCTCCTCTCTCCCTTCTTCCCTCCATCGTTCTCTCTTTTTTGCCCTCAATCCACTTGTCAAATAACAACCCCTAGTTAAAGAAGCTCATCTTCTTGCAATTACTGATGGCATCATCATATCTCTAGGAAGCTATTTACTTTTTTCATATGACTCCTGGTCTACCATGTAATCCCAGAGTCAAAATGTTTATATCATCTACCATCATTAGCTTTACATTCTTTATTTTAAAGTCTGTATGATATAATCCTTCTAGGATACAAATCCATAGGCCCCATGTGTTCAGATAGAATAAGATATGATCTTAGCAGTCAAGACTCAATCACTCTAACACTCTGCATAATGATGAGGCTAAGCGCCTTACATAAAATCCATTCCTAAAATCCTAAAATGTCTCACTGTGTACTATTTTGGGGTAGACTATTAGTTTCATGTAGACTTTTAGTTTGGAAAGAACCCTAGAGAGATTCTAATGCCATATAGACCTATAAAGATCACCCATTCCAAACCCATCATTAGACCATATGAGCAATCTCAGACACACACGTCTTATTCATGCATAGGTTAATTAGAGGCAGAGATAGAAACAGGACTCTGGGCCTCAAACTGTTATCACCTTGCTGGTGGCCTTGGGAGAGGCCATTAAAATTGACACATGGACAGAGTTCCAACCTTCACTTACCTGGTAGCTAGTGAACACATAGTTATCTTTCAAGTTTTGATTCAAATGCCTGTTCCTCTGGAAAGCTGTTCGTGAACTTCCCAGGAGAGCTAAGTCACCTCCTCTTTTTGCCACCAGTGTCTCTTCGTATTCTCCAACCAGTTCTCTTTGGATCTGTCTTCCCAATGAGACCATCACCTCCTGAGGGCAGAAACTATATGCTATCCATCTCTGAATCACCACACCCTGCCTGGAGTCTGGCACATAATAGCTGCTCCGTGGATATTTGTTGAGTGAATAATGAACAAATTTGACTTTTCAAATATTTGGATCAGTTGTGGAGTCACAGGGCTCACTTGTGAAGGGAAACTGTTCCTGCCCCCTCTGCCCTGGCCATTGCTGATGAATGAAGCCCTACCTCAATTTATGTCAAATGCTCTCCTGTCTTTGAGGGGCTGCGTGATTAAACTGCTGCTTTTATTTTCCGGCAGACGGGAGGGTTCGATAGGCAATAATGTTGGAGTCCCTAGAATTTAGGAAGAGATATATTTCATGACCCTCACTCTGAGGTCTATAAGAAGTTTTATTTTCTGAATAAGTATTGATTGCAGCTTAAAAAATACTGCAAACCTATTTAATTAAAAAGAATGAGAGAAGTCATTGGTGGGCAGTGCATGGGTGGGTGTAAGAGAAGACAAACTCTTCAGGTTCCTGGATTTTATAATTGTACTTGCTTGGGAAGCTTATTAAAAGCCTTGCAGGTACAATGTTTCATCACAGAGTCGTGAACCTTTGAAAGATATGCATAATAAACAGAGTTTGAAATATGCTTTTATTCCAGGCCATATGGTCCTGTCTGGAGCTTTCCTGGATCTTTGGGTCAGTTCATTGTTGAAAGATGGGCTTGCAAGCACTTACCTCTCGGAGCAGCTGTCAGAGGCCTATCAGAACGAATCTGCTTTTGCATGATTATTTATTTTATGTGGCTCTCTGAAATGAGCCCAGCCTTGCTCAGGAGCTGAAATGTGCTGAGCAAAGTCTCTTCCCTGAACAGCTTGTGGCCACATCACCAAGCAGTGTCCTTCTTTGTCCTTAAAAAGCAGACGAGCGAGACTTATACAATAGGCCAGGACAGGCAGTCTGGGTGAGGTGTACCCACCTGGGCTTGAACTTGGTGCCAGCAATATGAAAACGTACACGGTAGCATTTTAAAGACGTGCCACTGCTCTTTCTTCGCAACTCTCTATTGCTCACTTTCCTGTATCCCTCAACTCTGGGCAATTACAGTGGCCACCGAACGCAAGCACTTGTGTTTTTGTGGTATTACTGTGGTGTGGAGAATGCTAACACTTGCTTTCTCTCCCTTTGTCATTAACAAAAGGAGGCTTTAACTCCTCTGAGAATGGCTTTTTAAGGGGTATTTAATGTAATTTATTCAACATTTATCATATAGGTATGAAAATACTAGTAACTGACAAGAGACATGGTCCTGAAGTCAAGTGATCACAGAAAAATATTCCAGCAACCAAAATGTGCAGTGAGTTGATCATATTGGAAGGAGGTATTTCTTTCTCTTTATTTGGACAAGGTGAATTTGGAGTTGAATTTTGTCATCTTGGCCAAGTAAATAATCTTGCCTTCTTGAGAATGACCTTTTCTCTACTCTCATCTTGCTAACATTATGTTTGGTATTCTGTATCTATTTGTAGTTATTCACTCATTTAAGCAGTATTTATTGACAATTATCCTTCACCAGCCACTGTGCTAAGTTTTGGGAATATAAGATCCATGTGCTTCCTGCGCTCATCGAGCTTAGAGTCTGGAGTAGAAGGCAGACACTGAACAAATAGTTAATTCCATGTCTTATTCATGTTACAAAAGGGAAGGTAACAGTGTTGAGTGAATGCACATAACAGAGGAACTGTATGGGGTCTTTGTTCTTCTATTTCATCTTGAGGGCAAGGTCTGCATTAGGTTCCATACCACCTCACCCCCCCAAATGAGAATCACTATGCCTAAAACAATAACTTGTATATAGTAGATGTTATGTAGTATAAAGTATTCTGTGGATATAAGGGAGGAATGAAAGAAAGGAACTAAGAATGAAGTGCTAACACTAGTCCATTTATTCAGAATACAGTTGGACAAATTACAATTCTAGAGCCCTAAATTAATTTTAGAGCAAAACTACACATTTTTCTTTTGCTCTCACGTGCAGCTATACCATTTTTTATTTACCCACGGTGCCTATTTTTCCACCTCTAGAGCCTTGGAATATAGAACTTAGCCTTTCACCTGTGTATAGAAATACAGGACTCTGATATTTCTATCTGGGGAACCAGCTACTTTTTTTTGAGGGCCGTTCTTAGGTCACTGTAGTTATTAGAGATAGGCTAGTTCTCTATACAAGTAGATCCACATTCTTATGATCTAAAAAATAATAGCTATTCCGAAGTGTGTACCTCAGGCCTAGGGATAAGGCTGTTTGATGAGAGATGTTTTCTTCTGAAGCTCTGCTATAGTGCCCTAGGGGCTTCTGGGACCAAGGAGCCACCACTCAAGCTTAGTCTGTGTCCAGGAGAGTGTAGTGACATTGCTCAAGAGCACTGAGCACTTACAGTGATAATTCTCAATAAGGGGAAAACACTCAAGAAGACCACCCCAGAAATACAGCCAAGGGCCAAATAAAGGGTTCCTTGAGAGATATTGGTAATCAGAGGTGAAGTGTGGTAGCAGCCGCTGAGACAGCGGAGAAGCTTTTGGGAAATGTCAGAGAAGAGAGGCCAGTGGAAAGTGATGGGGAATCTTAGGTCTGAATGGGTAGAGAGTTGGAATAGCCAGGTTGGGACTGGAAGCAGAGGCTGGTTTCCCATGGGACAGGAACATCCAGCAGTGCAGTAGCGGGGATACAGGTGCTGGATGGGGACTTGGAATCAATGGCATTGACATCTTGGCTGTTCAGCCTGAAGATAATATGATTCTGATACCCAGATGGGAATAGTGAGACCAGAGTCCTATTAAGATTATATTAAGATGACTCCCTTCCTCCCTTTTTCCCTTCCTTCCTCCCTCCCTCCCTCCATTCCTTCCTTCCTCCCTTCCTTCCTTCCTCCCTTCCTTCCTTCCTCCCTCCCTCCCTCCCTCCCTTCCTTCCTTCCTTCCTTCCTTCCTTCCTCTCTCTTCCTCCTATATCTTTTTCCCTTCCTCATTTCCCTTTCTCCTTCATTCCTTCAACAAGTACTTATTTAGCATCTTCTATGTGTTAAGTACTATTCTCAGGGTTAGGAATATTGAAAAGAATAGACAGACAAGGTCCCTTTTTTTCTCATGGGATTTTCAGTCTTCCAGGTAGGATCAATAATAAAAAATAAGTACATGAACAAGGCAATTTCACTTAATAATAGGGCCACAAAGAAAACAGTACAGGATAATATGAGACAGAATGAGGTAGTTGGGAATATAAATAGAGGCATCAAAAAAGACCTCTTATGGAGGTAAACTTGAATCAAGACCTGAATGGAAATAAGCAGCCATAAGGTAAAGACATAGAGGAGTGATTCAAGCAGAAGGGAAGTCTGTGTAAAGGCCGTAAAATGGAAAACAGCTCAGTACATTTTAGGAATAGAAAGAAGCCCAGTGTGCCTAGAGAATGGCCAGTGGAGAGCAGGAAGGAGAGGACGGGGGAGAGCTGTGCAGAAGCCTGATCATGTAGGACCTTAATGGTCAGATAAGGATTTAAAATTTTGCCCTAAGTGAAATAGGAAACCATTAAGTGGGGGAGTTAGAAAAGGACATAAGGTAAATTGGTTTTTCGAAGATTTACACTTTCTGGCTACATTGTTTGCAAGGGTTGTGGCAGGGAGACTAGTCGGGAAGCTATTGTGGTGGTGTAGAGGGATCAAGAGGTGGGTGTGGGGGGGGGAGAGCCTGTTACAGATGGGCAGGGGAAGAGAATATGGAAAAGGGAGAAGCAGGCATGATGTCTAGGCGTTTGGTGTGAAGAACTGAATGATGCCATTTTTTGAGATTCGAAAATAGAGTGGGGGCAGGTTTGAGGAGTGGGTTATAGATCAAGAGTTCTATTTTATATGCGTTAAATTTTATTTATTTATTTTAAAAATTTAAAATAAATTTAAATTTACAGTTCACCTTGTTGTGCAACCATGATCTCCATCCATCTCCAGAACTTTTTCATATTCCTGTTGTACCTATTAAACTCCCCATCACTCCTCCCCACCATCCCTTGTAACTATTATTCTACTTTTTGCCTCTGTGAATTTGACATTCTAGGTACTTTATATAAGTGGAATCATACAGTATGTGTCTTCTAAGTTTGGCTTGTTTTACTTAGCCTGTCTTCAACATTCATCCACGATGTAGAATGTATCAAAATTTTATTTTTTAAAAATATTGAATAATATTCCATTGTAGGTATACACCACATCTTGTTTATCCATTCATCCAATGATGGACATTTGCATTGTTTCCATCATTTGACTATTGTGAACAATGCTGCTTCCAACATTAGTGTACAAATACACCCGTTAAATTTTAAATGTCATTTAGATGACAAGAGCAGAAGTAAAGTCGTGAATTATATATAGATTTTGCAGGTAAGAGAGATGCTAGAGCTAGAGATATAAATTTTGGTGTCATCAAATAGTATTTGACCAGAGGATCCATGAACCAAATTAGGTTGTGGTCTCAATTCTTTTTAGAAGTCTAGTGAGCTAAGCTGAGCCACATGACATAGTTTTTGCCTAAGTAGAGGTGTGTTAGAGTTAGTCTAAAACCCAGTGTTAAAATAGGCTGAAAAGGCCATAATTTCCCCTAAATTCATCTGAGCATCTCTGAACTTATCTTTCTAATAGGATAAAAATAAAAACACACCACTGTTCCACACCCTAGGAAATGGAAGCAGTGCAACAGACAGCAGGAGAGAGTGCCTTCCCAGTGCTCCCTGCCCCCTCTCCCCACCCTACAAGGCTGCCTCTGTCCTGGGCCTAAGCAAGTCCAGAAGCTCTGTTTTCAAGTAGCGAAAAGAGAGACGTTGAACAAAATCTGAACACTGGCCAAGTGTGCTCCAGGGGGAAAGAATCTGTGCCATCTGACCACTCTGACTTCAAGGTGCATGAAGGAGAGACCCCTACTCATGCAGGCTATAACTCCATAAGGTGATGCCCTTTAAAACTCTCACCCCAGAAAAACTTGAACCAATTACTGAGTACTCTTCTTTCTCAATGGTGTTAGTTTTTTGGTTTTGATCTTGAATTTTCCCTGGAGAGATATAAGAGGATTATAAAAGGGGTGGAGGAGACTTGAGAATTTTCCCTACACTACAAGCACTAGATTTTTGCTCTTAAGGAGTCAGTGCTACAGGTGCCACCCCCAGCTTTATGCTCTCCACATGCTTTTTATGCTCTGGCCATGTGATTCCCATAGTGGCTTTGACCCTTGCATGTCACCTACAGTCCTAGATGTGCAATCTTTCTTGATTTGCAATGTTTCCATGTTATTCTTATAGAAGGATCATGGACTTTGGAGTCAGACAGTTTTAGTATTCATTTCCAAATTCTCCCCTTTTAGTTGTGTGACTTTGGTCAAATTACATCCACAGAAAATGTCACCTATGGTTGTATCAGGTCAAGGACATGGGGCATTTCTGGTCCTCCTCATCAATCTCTCTTTCCAGCTTATCTTTAAATGTTGGGATAACATGAGGCTTGTACCAAGTCTTGTTTTCTTATTCTCTAAATTCTATTCAACAGCCATGATTTCAGTTACCATCTTTACATGATGACTCCAAAATTTACATTTCCATCTTAGACCCTACTTTGAGCTCTTCAATTTGTCTGTCCAACTACCTGTTGAACTTTTCATTTAGAGGTCAAAAAAGCACCTTAATGTCATCATAACCAAAGCTTGATTCATTATCTTCCCTACCTTTTCTCCAAAACTTGTCTATGCCCAATATTTCCTTAGAGACTGACAATACTATCCATTAAATTGTGCTAATTTTATTATCTTAGCTCCTTCACCACTAATCTCCAATAAATTGTTCAGTCTTGTTGATTTTATCTGAGTATCTATTGAATCCATCTGATTTTTTGTCTTCACTTATGCCAACCCAGACCAAGCTCCTATCATCTCCCTCATGGTTTACTGCAATCACTCCTAAATGCTCTCTTGGATTCCACTCAAATCTATTCTCCACAGAGGTCACAGTTCTCTTCTAAAAATGCAAATTAGCTAAACTCACTCCCTTGCTTAACTCCTTCCATGACTTTTCATTGCTGTTGAGATAAAGATCAAAATCCTTAAAATCTTTATAAGGCCCTGCATGTCTCAGTCCCTGCCTCCTGGAGTGCGTGTTCTCTCTCTCTCTAATTATTTTTTCCCTACAGCTTTTTTGAGATACAATGACATACAACATTGTGTAACTTTAAGGTATACAACGTGTTGATTTGACACACATGTATTGTGATATAATTCCCACCGTAGCATCAGCTAAACACTCCATCACCTCACATAATTATTATTTCTGTTTTGTGACAAGAGCATTTAAGATCTACTCTCTTAGCAACTTTCACTCTCATAAGCCAGTATTGTTAACTGACATTACCATACTGTACGTTGGATCCTGCAAACTTACTCATTTTATAACTGAAATTTTGTACCCTTTGAGCAATGTCTCCCTATTTCCCCCACTCCCCAGCCCTTGGTAACCACCATTCCAGTCTCTGTTTCAATGAGTTCCTGTTAATTCTTTATGATCCATTGAACTATATTCTTTAAATTCCTTAAATGTGCTGTGAACTTTCCCATGCCTGATCTTTGACATATGTTGTTTATTTTTCTTGGATTTTCTTATTCTTCTTCATTTAGTGAAGTGGACATCTGTCAGGTTTTCTGACTGCTTAGCACTTGTTGAATACACTTGCTACATTTGAAGAATATCCAGTCTTAAGAGTTGTGTCTAGTCAAGGTAGATAATGACATTCCCCAGGTTTCTTTGGAGCAAGGGCATACACATGTGATCTAGTCTCCACCAATCAGACTGACTCATGTGAGAATTTAATCTGAAAGTAAACAGCCTGAGGAAGGCAGAACCTATCACGTGCTGGTGAGGATAGCAACAGAGGCATCCAGCTTTTGAGAATGACAGTGGTTATAAGGTCTAGTTTCTGGTGCAGAAGTAGTTGAGATGCTTGTGGCTGCGTGGCTGCAAGAAAGTTGGGTTTTGACAGCAACACGAACTATAGGACTTAGTGCCCATTAGGTCATTAGCAGTTAAGGAAGTTTCTTCCACCCACCAGTTCTGTGGTATGCTTTTGGGCACTGTTTCTGAAAGCTTCGTTTGAGCCAAGTTTTCCAGCTTGACACCTTTTTTGCTTCATCTGTCAAGGTCAGCTTCTGTTACTTACAAGTAAGAAAGAACCCTGGCTGGTAGCATTCAATAACCCCAACTAATCCTTGAGCTCTGAGCTCTAGTTCACTGTAGGAAACCGTTCCATTTTCCCCGTTCTCCAACCCTTGCTGACTTAGATAGATCTTCCACTACAACATGTTGTCAAGACTCAATATAGTAGTTCGATTTTTAGTTTTCTGAGACATCTCCCTACTGTTTTCTGCAGTGGCTGCACTGATTTGCATTCCCGCCAACAGTGTAAAAGGGTTCCCTTTTCTCCACATTCTTGCTACCATATGACCCAGGAATTCTCCTCCTGGGTATATATCCGAAAAAGACAGAAACACTAATTTGAAAAGATGCACCCCAATGTTCACAGAAGCATTATTTACAATTGCCAAAGAATTGCCAAAGTATGGAAGCAACCTAAGTGTCCATCAACAGATGAATGGATAAAGAAGATGTGGTGTGTGTGTGTGTATATATATATACATATATACACACACAAGGGAATACTACTCAGCCAATAAAAAATAACAAAATTTTGCCATTTGCAGCAACATGGATAGACTTGGAGGGCATATGCTAAGTGAAATAAGACAGAGAAAGACAAATTTTGTATGTTATCACTTACATGTGGAATCTAAAATATACAACAAACTAGTGAATATAACAAAAAAAGCAGACTCACAGATATAGAGAACAAACTAGTGGTTACCAATGGGGGGGAGGGGCAATATAGGGGTGGAAGAGTGGGAGGTACTAATTATTGTGTATAAGACAGGCTACAAGGATGTATTGTACAACGTGGGGAATATAGCCAATATTTTGTAATAACTAAATGGAAAGTAACCTTTAAAAAGTGTATAAAAATTTTTAAAAATTAAAAACAAACTTGGAGTTGTAAGCAAAACAAACAAACAAACAAACAAACGACTCAGTATAGTGTCCTGGCTTGGCATGCAGCCTCTGCTGGTATCCTGCCTGAGTTCCAGTCTCAATCCTCCTACTGACCTGTTATTTGCTCTCTGTGATCCCTTCCCTTCTCTGTAAAATGGAGACAATGGTAATATCCATCTAACTCACAGGTTTACCGTAAAGATTAAATGAATTAATGCATACATGAAACGCTTAAAGTGGTACCTGAGTGCTCAATAAATGTTAGCTAATATGCTGTTCTTACCCACAGTTCCCATGTCTTTCTTTTCATAATGTTTTTCACGGATTGTAATTAAAGGCTCACAGGGTGGTAATTTGATTAAGATATATCTTCCATATAGGCTGTTAAGCTCTTCAAAAAGAGAGGCCACTTATTTTGCTCACCCTTATAGTCCCAATTCCTAGCACAATACATATTTATTGAACAAGTGTAGGATGGATGTAGGATCCCAGAAACCTTAAGTGATGCCATTCCCAGCTCCAAGTGCCCCAGGGCAGGGAGGCTTCAGCAACACTCGGTGTTCCTGGCAGCCTCACCCTAAGATCCTTGTCTTTAGTAATTTATTTTTCATGACCCACAACTGACCCTTTCTGACTGAGCACAAACCCTGCCCCAGATGCTGCGCTGTCCCTTGATGCCCTGATTTCTCTGGTTCTCAGCACTGAGCACTTTGTGCTGACTCTACACCCTCTGAAAGCTGTTTGGAGCCAGATGGGAGGAAGAGAAAAAACAGATTTCGTTCATTGCCCTTCCAGACTCTGAGAGAAATAACAAGAACAACAGTACCAACAAGCAGTGTATACTGAGTGTTTACTATAAACTAGGCATTATTCATAGAGCTTTATATGTATTAATTTATTTAATATCCCCAACAATCCTAGGAAGAAGATGCTACTGCCCCCATTTTACAGAAGGAAAAAGTAAATCTCGGAAGGAAAGAAAGGAAGGAAGGAAGAGAAAAAAGGAGGGAATGGGGCAAGGAAGGAAGCTTTTCTGGTAGAAGACAGATTTATTTGCTGAGAACTTTGGTTCTTATAAGAATTTACCCACTGTAGCAGAAGTAACCATAAAAATAATATTGATGGAGAAATTATAGACGATGACAATGAATGTGTACCTATCCTCCAATCAGCTTTGTAATTAAATAAAAATACGATTCTATATGATATCTTTCATCTGCTATTTACAGCTTCCACCTCCCTTCCCCCAATCTAATGTAAGTAATAAGAATGATGCAGATAATTAAGAAAACTTTACAGCTCATTTCTGGTTAATTGTCATTTTCATATAAAATATTTATACATTAGCCTTTGCTTTTCAAAGACTCTCTTTTCAGAGAGTCATAGTTTTTGCTTCTAGGCATTCCCATGTGCAGGTGTGGCCTCCTGCTTTAGGATTATTTGGGCATTTTCTCAGATGCTGTCCAGCCACTGATATTCACCTGGAGTTGTTAGGGGGGTAGGCTTATTGTGCATTTTCTATGTTTAGATCTTCCTGATGTTGTTCTATTTTATTTTTTTAAAGAAAGGGGAAACAGCGGGCGTGCCAGTTCTCTTTTAGGAACTCTTATACAGCTAAAGCTGTCCTCCAGTTGTAGTGCTCTTGTGCCCTTACACCAGACTCAGAGAGACACAATTTCTCAGTTAGTGTGTGGGGCAATTGCCAGAAAATCGACTTCAAACTGTGTCCCGCGAAGGCTTTCTCTCTCCAGCTTTGCAGGCCTTGAGAGAGATTCTTATAAGCACTCAGCCTATTCAGGTGGGTGGTTTGGGACTTGGAGCCCGGTTGGCATCCAAAGAATCTGGTGCGTCTCTTTCCTGTGGCTACTGTAACAAATTACCACAAACTTGGTGGCTTAAACAGCAGAAATTTACTCTCTCAGAGTTCTGGAGACCAGAAGTCTGAAATGAAGGCCTATCAATAGGATTGGTTCCTTTTGGAGGCTCTGAGGGAGAATCTGTTCCATGCTCCCCTAGCAGCTTCTGGTGGCTGCCTTGGCATTCCTTGGCTTGTAGGCAGATCACTCCAGTCTCTACCTCTGTCTTCACATTGCCTTCTTCCTTGTATATCTTCTCCCCTTCTCTTATCTTGTAAGGACACTTGTCATTGGATTTAGGACTCACCATTATGCAGGATGATCTCATCTTGAGCTCCTTCACTCGCATTTGCAAAGGCCCTTTTTCCAAATAAGGACACATTCACAGGTTTTGGATGGACAAATCTTTTGGAGGAGCTGCCAATCAAGCCATTACACATGCTGAACTGAGAGAATTTCTCATGATCCACTGGGATAAGGATGGGCTTCGACTAGGCAGTGGGATGAAAAGGCATTTTGACACTCCTGAGCATATAGCATCTTTCCCTTAGTGTCTTGTGGTCCTCATGCCTGAAAGGTGCTGTGACTTGGCCTGCACATAGCTGTGTCTCTGCACAGAGCTCCTCCAGCTATGACTATTGGGGAGAGGGGCTGATGGTGAGTCTCTAACACTTATAAGCCTCCAGAAGGATGCCTCTGGGGTTGCAAGCTGTGTTCAAAAAATCATAGTTGACCATCAGAACTTATCCTAGGCTTATCAGTCTCAAACTTGATTAAGTATAAAAATCACTCAGGGAGTTTATTAAAAATAGAAATTCTCAGTTCTCAACCTGTATTAGTTTTCTAAGCACTGCCATAACACAATGCCATAGACTGGGTGGCTTGAACAGAAAGGTATTTTCTCACAGTTCTGGAAGATGGAAGTCCAAGATCGAGGTATCAGCAGGTTTGACTTCTCCTGAGGTCTATGGCTTTCAGATAAGCACTTTCTCACCGTGTCATCACTGGTTTTTCCTCTGTGCCCATGCACCCCCAGTGACTCTCTTCTTATGAAGACACCAATCATGTTGGATTAGGGCCCACCCTAATGACCTCATTTTAACTTAATCACCTCTTTAAAGACTTTATGTCCAAATCAGGTCATGTGCTGAGGTACTAGGGGTTGGGACTTCAACACGTGGATTTATGGGGGACATAATTTAGCCCATAACCCACAACCCAAGAGACTCTGATTTAATAGGTTTGGGGTGAGGCTAACAAACTTTTTTAAAGCTATGCCCCAAGATCTAGCTGGTTTAGGTGGTCAGAGTCAACCTTTTGAGAAAATTCCTTGGTGGACTGGTAATTATTCTGACATTTGTTTTGGCTTCATGTCTTTATATTGGCTCACTTTTTTCCATACATCACATATGCAGCAACAAATTAATGCAAATAGAAGACACTCCATGACCCTCTGTGAACACTCCCCAAGACCTCTCCCCAACTCTGGTGTCCGTCTGAGACATGTTCCCATTCTAGTTCAGTAACCTTGAATCTGAGGTGGTTTTGCATCCTGTGTTTTGGACTTGTTATGACATTGACTTAGCCACGTAGTATTTAAGGTTTCGATTCAGACCCACTCTACTAGTTTTTTCCACACCTCAGAAAGGATTTGCTGCTCGAGAAGTTAATCTCAGGATGCACCTGCTCAACTAACATCACACGAGTTTGAGAGCTTGGACATCAGAAACTCAGTGCTTTATGGGGGTCTTAGAACTGCTTCTCAGGGCTCAGGGAGGAAGGAAGCCAGGCAATGACTTGGAGATGTCACCCTGGAGCAAAGAAAGGAGTCTGTCAACTGACGTAAAGAGCCCTGCCTTCAGATTTACACAGTCTGTAGCTCTCCCTTTGTCCTTACAGTCACCTTTCTCAGACTGAATATTGTCCCTGTGACTCCCTTTTCCCTTTTACACTGTTGCAGATGTTCATTAAACCCAATTTCTACTTTATCGAAATGTTTGGGGTGGGGGAGAGGGCATATCAAAGTGTATTTTTACTTTGGCTTCTATATTCTTCTAAGGGGTGGCCAGAGGAAAGGAACAGAAACCCACCATGGGCTAGGTATTGTGCTGGGGTCCACACTATCCTGTTTCGTCTTTACAACAGTCCTAGGAGTAAGTATTAGTGTCTCCACTGTACTCAGGAGAAATGAGAGGCCCCTTCAGCTAGTGACTGCTGGACCTGGGGTTCAAACCCAATCTTGCACAGGTTTCTTTTTCAAAAGATATTCCAAGTTGGTCTCTATGATTTAAACATAATGAACATGGTTATCTTATAGTCTGTCTGATGATTCTCATAACTGAGATCATTCTGGGTTTGTTTCTTATTGTCTGTTGATTCCGGTGGTTTTTTAATGTCATTATTTTCCAGCAGTCTGTATGGTTATACGTGTGCTGATGATTATACTTTAAAATGTTTGTAATAATAATTTGAGGTTTAGAATATAGGTATCTTCCTTTAGAAAGAGTTTGAATGTGTATCTTCCCAGTATCTGGGTACTGTTAGTCTGGGATCACCTCAATCCAAGACCCAGACTTAACATTTTCTGAACCACCGTGTGACTTAAGACTTTCCAGTGACCGGTTTGCTTCTGGCTCACACTTACACTCAAGGTTTAGTCTTTTGGGATCTTAGTTTTCTGAGTGTGGTGTCTCATAGTAGATTTCTTTGACACTTATTCTCACCCCAGAAAATAGAAAAAGTTTCTGATTTCCTGAGACTGGAAAATTCCATCAGGCAAAAGTAGCTGCCATGCCCACGAATCTCAGTTCCCACTTCCTGCTTTGGCCTGGTAATTGCCTATGAAATTAAGAGCTTTCCATTGTTTTGAAGATATGTTTAAAAAATTTTAGTCAGCATGTTTACTTATTTTCATTACTTGATTGAATAGTATAATCTGCCATTACCTGAACACAGAAATCTAAGGGCTTATAATTTCTTTTTTTAAAAATCTTTATTGGAGTATAATTGCTTGGCAAGGTTGTGTTGGTTTCTGCTGTATAACAAAGTGAATCAGCTATATGTATATATGTATATCCCCATATCCCCTCCCTCTTGTGTCTCCCTCCCACCCTCCCTATCCCACCCCTCTAGATGGTCACAAAGCACCGAGCTGATGTCCCTGTGTTATGCGGCTGCTTTCTACTAGCTATCTATTTTACATTTGGTACTGTATATATATGCCACTCTCTCACTTTGTCCCAGCTTACCCTTCCTTGTCCCCATGTCCTCAAGTCCATTCTCTACGTCTGCATCTTTATTTCTGTCCTGCCCCTAGGTTCATCAGAACCTTTTTTTTTTTTTTAGATTCCATATATATATGTTAGCATATGGTATTTGTTTTTCTCTTTCTGACTTACTTCACTCTGTATGACAGACTCTAGGTCCATCCACCTCACCACAAAAAACTCAGTTTCGTTTCTTTTTATGGCTGAGTAATATTCCATTGTATATACGTGCCACATCTCCTTTATCCATTCATCTGTTGATGGACACTTAGGTTGCTTCCATGTCCTGGCCACTGTAAATAGTGCTGCAATGAACATTGTGGTACATGACTTTTTTTTTTAACATCTTTATTGGAGTATAATTGCTTTACAATGGTGTGTAAGTTTCTGCTTTATAACAAAGTGAATCAGCTATACATATACATATGTCCCCATATCTCTTCCCTCTTGCATCTCCCTCCCTCCCACCCTCCCTATCCGACCCCTCTAGGTGGTCACAAAGCACTGAGCTGATGTCCCTGTGCTATGCGGCTGCTTCCCACTACCTATTGGTTATATGTTTGATAGTGTGTATATGACCATGCTACTCTCTCACTTTGTCCCAGCTTCCCCTTCCCCTTCCCCGTGTCCTCAAGTCCATTCTCTAGTAGGTCTGTGTCTTTATTCCCGTCCTGCACCTAGGTTCTTCATGACCATTTCTTTCTTTTTACTTTTTTTTAGATTCCATGTATATGTGTTAGCATACGGTATTTGTTTTTCTCTTTCTGATTTACTTAACTCTGTATGACACACTCTAGGTCCATCCACCTCATGACAAATAACTCAGTTTCGTTTCTTTTTATGGCTGAGTAATATTCCATTGTATATATGTGCCACATCTTCTTTATCCATTCATCTGTCGATGGACACTTAGGTTGCTTCAGTGTCCTGGCTATTGTAAATAGTGCTGCAATGAACATTGTGGTACATGACTCTTTTTGAATTATGGTTTTCTTTGGATATATGCCCAGTAGTGGGATTGCTGGGTCCTATGGTAGTTCTATTTTTAGTTTTTTAAGGAACCTCCATAGTGGCTGTATCATAGTGTTCTCCATAGTGGCTGTATCAATTTACATTCCCACCGACAGTGCAGGAGGGTTCCCTATTCTCCACACCCTCTCCAGCATTTATTGTTTGTAGATTTTTTGATGATGGCCATTTTGACTGGTGTGAGGTAATACCTCACTGTAGTTTTGATTTGCATTTCTCTAATAATTAGTGATGCTGAGCTTCGTTTCATGTGTTTATTGGCAATCTGTATATCTTCTTTGGAGAAATGTCTACTTAGGTCTTCTGCCCACTTTTGGATTGGGTTGTTTGTTTTTTTGATATTGAGCTGCATGAGCTGCTTGTATATTTTGGA
This sequence comes from Eubalaena glacialis, assembly GCF_028564815.1. Taxonomy (NCBI): domain Eukaryota; kingdom Metazoa; phylum Chordata; class Mammalia; order Artiodactyla; family Balaenidae; genus Eubalaena; species Eubalaena glacialis. The sequence goes on from NC_083720.1 coordinate 50,271,051, forward strand.
GATTAATAGTTTGTCAGTGGCTTCATTTGCAAATATTTTCTCCTGTTAGGAGGGTTGTCTTTTCATCTTGTTTGTGGTTTCCTTTGCTGGGCAAAAGCTTTTAAGTTTCATTAGGTCCCACTTGTTTATTTTTGTTTTTATTTCCATTTCTCTAGGAGGTGGGTCAAAAAGGATCTTGCTGTGATTTATGTCACAGAGTGTTCTGCCTATGTTTTCCTCTAAGAGTTTTATAGTGTCTGGTCTTACATTTAGATCTTTAATCCATTTTGAGTTTATATTTGTGTATGGTGTTAGGGAATGTTTTAATTTCATTCTTTTACATGTAGCTGTCCAGTTTTCCCAGCACCACTTACTGAAGAGCCTGTCTTTTCTTCATTGTATATTCTTGCCTCCTTTATCAAAGATAAGGTGACCATATGTGTGTGGGTTTATCTCTGAGCTTTCTATCCTGTTCCATTGATCTCTATTTCTGTTTTTGTGCCAGTACCATACTGTCTTGATTACTGTAGCTTTGTAATATAGTCTGAAGTCAGGGTGCCTGATTCTTCCAGCTCTGTTTTTCTCTCTCAAGATTGCTTTAGCTATTTGAGGTCTTTTGTGTTTCCACAAATTGTGAAATGTTTTGTTCTAGTTTTGTGAAAACTGTCATTGGTAGTTTGATAGGGATTGCATTGAATCTGTAGATTGCCTTGGGTAGTATAGTCATTTTTCACAATGTTGATTCTTCCAATCCAAGAACATTGTGTACCTCTTCATTTGTTTGAATCATCTTTAATTTCTTTCATCAATGTCTTATAGTTTTCTGCATAGAGGTCTTTTGTCTCCTTAGGTAGGTTTATTCCTAGGTATTTTATTCTTTTTTGTTTCAATGGTAAGTGGGACTGTTTCCTTAATTTCTCTTTCAGATTTTTCATCATTAGTGTATAGGAATGCAAGAGATTTCTGTGTATTAGTTTTGTATCCTGCTACTCTACTAATTTCATTGATTAGCTCTAGTAATTTTCTGGTAACATCTTTAGGATTCTCTATGTATGGTATCATGTCATCTGCAAACAGTGACAGCTTCACTACTTCTTTTCCAATTTGGATTCCTTTTATTTCTTTTTCTTCTCTGATTGCTGTGGCTAAAACTTCCAAAACTATGTTGAATAATAGTGGTGAGAGTGGGCAACCTTGTCTTGTTCCTGATCTTAGTAGAAATGCTTTCAGTTTTTTACCATTGAGAATGATGTTGGCTGTGGGTTTGTCATATATGGCCTTTATTATGGTGAGGTAGTTTCCCTCTATGCCCACTTTCTGGAGAGTTTTTATCATAAATGGGTGTTGAATTTTGTCAAAAGGTTTTACTGCATCTATTGAGATGATCATATGGTTTTTCTCCTTCAATTTGTTAATATGCTGTATCACATTGATTTGCATATATTGAAGAATCCTTGCATTCTGGGATAAACTCCACTTGATCATGGTGTGTGATCATTTTAATGTGCTGTTGGATTCTGTTTGCTAGTATTTTGTTCAGGATTTTTGCATGTATGTTCATCAGTGATATTGGCCTGTAGCTTTCTTTTTCTTGCGGTGTCTTTGTCTGGTTTTGGTATCAGGGTGATGGTGGCCTCGTAGAATGAGTTTGGGAGTGTTCCTCCGTCTGCTATATTTTGGAAGAGTTTGAGAAGGATAGGTGTTAGCTCTTCTCTAAATGTTTGATAGAATTCACCTGTGAAGCCATTTGTTCCTGGGCTTTTTTGTTGGAAGATTTTTAATCACAGTTTCAATTTCAGTGATTGGTCTGTTAATATTTTCTATTTCTTCCTGGTTCAGTTTCAGAAGCTTGTGCTTTTCTAAGAATTTGTCCATTTCTTCCAGGTTGTCCATTTTATTGGCATATAATTGCTTGTAGTAGTCTCTCATGATCCTTTGTATTTCTGTAGTGTCAGTTGTTACTTCTTTCTCATTTCTAATTCTGTTGATTTGAGTCTTCTCCCTTTTTTTCTTGATGAGTCTGGCTAATGGTTTATCAATTTTGTTTATCTTCTCGAAGAACCAGCTTTTAGTTTTATTGATCTTTGTTATTGTTTCCTTCATTTCTTTTTCATTTATTTCTGATCTGATTTTTATGATTTCTTTCCTTCTGCTAACTTTGGGATCTTTTTGTTCTTCTTTCTCTAATTGCTTAAGGTGTAAGTTTAGGTTGTTTATTTAAGATGTTTCTTGTTTCTTAAGGTAGGATTGTATTGCTATAAACTTCCCTCTTAGAACTGCCTTTCCTGCATCCCATAGGTTTTGGGTCATCGTGTTTTCATTGTCATTTGTTTCTAGGTATTTTTTGATTTCCTCTTTGATTTCTTCAGTGATCTCTTAGTTATTTAGTAGTGTATTGTTTAGTCCCCATATGTTTGTATTTTTTAAAGTTTTTTCCTGTATTTGATATCTAGTCTCATAACGTTGTGGTCAGAAAAAATGCTTGATACAATTTCAATTTTCTTAAATTTACCAAGGTTTGATTTGTGACCCAAGATATGATCTATCCTGGAGAATGTTCCATCAGCACTTGAGATGAATGTGTATACTGTTGTTTTTGGATGGAATGTCCTATAAATATCAATTAAGTCCATCTTGTTTAATGTGTCATTTAAATCTTATGTTTCCTTATTTATTTTAATTTTGGATGATCTGTCCATTGGTGAAAATGGGGTGTTAAAGTCCCCTACTATTATTGTGTTACAGTTGATTTCCCCTTTCATGGCTGTTAGCGTTTGCCTTATGTATTGAGGTGCTTCTATGTTGGGTGCATAAATATTTACAATTGTTATATCTTCTTCTTGGATTGATCCCTTGATCATTATGTAGTGTCCTTCTTTGTCTCTTGTAATAGTCTTTGTTTTGAAGTCTATCTTGTCTGATATGAGAATTGCTAATCCAGCTTTCTTTTAATTTCCATTTGCATGGAATATCTTTTTCCATTCCCTCACTTTCAGTCTGTATGTGTCCCTAGGTCTGAAGTGGGTCTCTTGTAGACAGCATATGTACAGGTCTTTTTTTTGTATCCATTTGGCCAGTCTATGTCTTTTGGTTGGAGCATTTAATCCATTTACATTTAAGCTAGTTATCAATATGTATGTTCCTATTACCATTTTCTTAATTGATTTGGGTTTGTTATTGTAGGTCTTTTCCTTCTCTTGTGTTTCCTGCCTAGAGAAATTTCTTTAGCATTTGTTGTAAAGCTGGTTTGGTGGTGCTTAATTCTCTTAACTTTTGCTTGTCTGTAAATATTTTAATTTCTCCATCAAATCTGAATTAGCTCCTTGCTGGGTAGAGTAATCTTGGTTGTAGGTTTTTCCCTTTCATCACTTTAAATATGTCCTGCCACTCCTTTCTGGCTTGCAGAGTTTTTGCTGAAAGATCAGCTGTTAACCTTATGGTGAATCCATTGTATGTTATTTGTTGCTTTTCCCTTGCTGCTTTTAATATTTTTTCTTTGTATTTAATTTTTGATAGTTAGATTAATATGTATTTTGGCATGTTTCTCCTTGGATTTATCCTTTATGGGACTCTCTGCACTTCCTGGACTTGATTGACTATTTCCTTTCCCATGTTAGGGAAGCTTTTGACTATAACCTCTTCAAATATTTTTCAGTGCCTTTCTTTTTCTCTTCTTCTTCTGGGACCCCTATAATTTGAATTTTGGTGTGTTTAATGTTGTCCCAGAGGTCTCTGAGACTGTCCTCATTTCTTTTCATTCTTTTTACTTTATTCTGCTCTGTGGTAGTTATTTCCACTATTTTATCTTCCATGTCACTTATCTGTTCTTCTGCCTCAGTTATTCTGCTATTGAGTCCTTCTAGAGAATTTTTAATTTCATTAATTGTGTTGTTCATCATCGTTTGTTTGCTCTTTAGTTCTTCTAGGTCCTTGTTAACGTTTTCTTGTATTTTCTTCATTGTTTTTCTGAGATTTTGAATCATCTTTATTATCATTACTCTGAATTCTTTTTCAGGTAGACTGCCTATTTCCTCTTCATTTGTTTGGTGTGGTGGGTTTTTACCTTGTTCCTTCATCTGCTGCATATTTCTTTGTGTTCTCATTTTGTTTACCTTATTGTGGTTGGGGTCTCCTTTTTGCAGGATTCAGGTTCGTAGTTCCCGTTGTTTTTGTTGTCTTCCCCTAGTTGGTGAAATTGGTTCAGTGGCTTGTGTAGCCTTCCTGGTGGAGAGGACTGCTGCCTGTGTTCTGGTGGGTGGGGCCTGGATCTTGTCTTTCTGGTGGGCAAGGCCACGTCTGGTGGTGTGTTTTGGGGGTGTCTGTAAACTTAGTATGATTTTAGGTAGTCTCTCTGCTAATGGGTGGGGTTGTGTTCCTGTCTTGCTAGTTGTTTGGCATGGGGCATCCAGCACTGGAGCTTGCTGTTGGTTGGGTGGATCTGGTTCTTACCGTTGAGACGGAGATCTCTGGCAGAGCTCTTGCTGATTGATATTACTTGGGGCCAGGAGGTCTCTGCTGGTGTAATGTCCTGAACTTGGCTGTCCCACCTCAGAGGCTCAGGCCTGATACCAGGCCAGAGCACCAAGACCTTGTCAGCCACACAGCTCTTATGCTGTAACCTCAGAGCCAGAACAGTACCCAGCATATAGGAGACAGTTAATGAACATTTGTTCAATGAATAAATGAACTGTCTTGATAAATATCTGCAGTGACCTGAACTTGAAGCCCTGACTGTTGCCTTTCTCTGGAGGAGAAGGTTTAGATTTATTCTCTTGGGCACCAAACAGTTGAACCTAAAATGGTCTGATGGAAACACGTTTCTACTCAATACCAAGAATTGCCTTTTAAACGAGCAGCACAGAGATGTCTCAGGAGGAAAGTAGTCTCTCAGTCAGGTCACTCCCAGGCCTCACCTGGTGTCCAACTCATCCCCAGGGTCATGACCTAAGGGCCTATAATTTTTCTTCTTATCCATTCTTGGTGCTTTATCTCTCTCTTTCTCTCTCTCTCTCTTTTTTTTTTTTTTGTTAGGTGCTGCCTTTTACACTGTCCTGCACCTTTCCACTGTTTCGTGTCCTGGCAGCTTGAGTTCGTGGATTAGTGGTATGTTTCATAGCTTCACAGTTATGTCACATTCATGGATGTCTTATGTAAGTCCTAGGCAATCTTGAAAACACAGATTATCTATGTTTATAAACTGTGGGGAAAAAAATCCCACTGATGCTGAGTGCCTGATTTCTAGCCCTTTCTAACGTGATAGACAGAGGCATAATCATGACACCTTGTTAAATCAGTAAATTGAGAGGAATTTGCCCAATACCATGAAATAAGGTGTTTCTAAAATGTGTGTGTTTGTATGTGTGTGTGTAGTAAAGAGTTTGGTTTTGCCCAAAGTGTGGATTGGCCTTTGCCCTAAGCTTCTGGGAGAAAAAAATCTATTCCAACCTGATGAATGTCCTTGTTTAGGGTGAGTGCTAGTCACATTAGGAAGACCAATCACGTGACTGAGTGAGGGACTTTGGGTCACACGGTGTCACTTGACCTGGGGATTGAGACATCCACATGGGCAATCAATCAATCATGCCAATGTAACAAAGTCCCTATAAAAACTCTGGACACCGAAGCTCAGGTGACCTTCTCTGGTTGGCAATACTCTGTGTGTTGTCACATGTCAACACCAGGAGGACAACTTGTCCTAACTCCTAGGGAAAAAGACAGTGTAAACTTTGTGTTTGAAGACATCAATTGCTGACCTATGTGTCTTTTCCTTTGGCTTATATTAATATGTGTCCTTTGCTGTAATACACCATAACTGTGACTATAAAAGGTTTCTGTGAGTTCTGAGAGTTCTTCTAGCAAATTATTGAAACTGAGCATGGTTTTGGGAACCCCTTGAACTTGCATTTGGTGTCAGCAGTGAGAACAGTCTGGTGAAGGACTGTTTCCTCAACCTTTTCAGTTTGGCCAACACAGGGCAGTGAGTGTATGTGTACATGCATAAGTATGTGTTTGTGTATGTGTGTGTGTATAGTACAACACTGGTATAGATTTCTTATAATAAGAACAGCTGAAGGTTATAATATATTAATAAGTCTTAGATATTTTTCTCCCTGCATCTTTAAATTCAAACTGCTGACTGTGAGATCTTTCCTACTGGCCTTTTATTTCCAAAACCAAACTCTGACCCCGGGATGGGTATCGTGTTCATCCCCGTGTACTTTGTACCCATCTGCAGTTCCTGTCAGTCTGTGTACTTTGCCTGCAACTCTGCTTAAAGAAAGAGAGTGAATTCACAGAAGTGTTTTTTCCCCTACTAAGATTTGGGACCCATAAATCATGGTGATAAGAAATGTGATGATGGTCTCTTTCTGTTCTTGAGGAGATAGGAACAGGAGAAGCATGCAGGTTCCGATACGGTTTTGTAATTTTTACCAGTGGTAGCACCATCAGGAGGATTCCAGCAGGCTAGCTCCTCAGCCCTAACCAGGTAATTCTCTACTTGAATGTTCCTGCAATGAAAATGCAGAGACATCCACCAGTGTCACTCAGGCCGTTTCGTACCTGCTGCGGAACTCCTGGCAGTTCACGATGAAATTGTCAAGATTTCCTTTTTGCTCCCTTCCAAGCAGGCAGGGCGTTGTTTTTATCTCCTGGTTTACCACATGAATCAATCCTTTTGTACGTGATTGGTTGGACTGTGCATGTTTTCAGAAACTGTCTGGCTTTAGACCTGGCAGACTGGCTTGTTGAGAAGTAGTTCTGCAAACGAGAAAGAAGATATGCAGATTTTCACATGTCCCCACATTGAATTATAGGGCAGTCAAAAAAGATTGCCATTTTATGGCCTGGTATTTGGTTTTAGTCATTTTCATTCTTAGATCTATTCCTTCCAGAAATTAAATTTAAAAAGATTATTTAAAAATATTGATATTTTGCAAATTGTGGTTGACAAGAGAGGGGAGGAGACGTGTGACAAGGTGGACAGGTGGGAGAAGGAATACCTAGTAAGTGTTTTAACTCCTGTAAAGCTTGATGTGCTTGAATGGTATATATTTCATTTTCCAATAATACTTTATTTAAAAAGAGTCAATCCAGTTTGGTTTAATTCCTGCCTTGAGGCCATTCACAGGGCATTCTCTAAGTAAAGCACTTTGTATGCCTCCATGAACAAAGGTAGAGGGGTTATGCATCAATTAACCTGTCAGAAAACCTTTGTCAATGGACTATCCATAGTAAAAAAAAAAAAAAATTCTATTTTTCTATAGAATATCCATACTAAAAAAAATTCCATTTGTCTACAGAATATCCATAGTAAAAAAAAAAAAATTCCATTTGTCTATGGACTATCCATAGTTAAAAAAAAATGCTAAGATTTGGCGATCAACACATGTGTAATAGTACATGGGTACAGTAATTTTGAGAGACCTGAAAAATACAGATTTATAACAGAAAAAATTAAAAAGTGGATCTTGGTTTGCTGAAGCTAGAAGAGTCATTTACGTTGAAAGAAAGCCCCAGTAAAATTAAAATTTGATTTATTATATAAATGTTCATTTTCACCTAACTTATTAAGGATTATGTCTACCTTATAAAGAAAACTTGCCTTTTAATTTAATTTCTGCACCATGAAACAGATTTAAGTACATCCCATAGATAAGGTTTACTTGCTATGGCTTAAAAAGAAAGAAAATGCTCAATGCAAAGATTCACACAACCTAAAAGTTTTGCCAAACTTAAAATGCTAATTTAAAAATGAGCTCAATTCCCTGACTAAAAGAGAGAAATTAGTGTAAAACTACTTAAAGAATTCTCCACACTTTGGCATCTTAATATGGAGTCCACGGATGGACTCTGGGGCATCCACAGATGAAATTATATAGAATATTGTGTTTGTGCATATGTGCATTTGGAGGGGAGGTGGTCTAGTGCTTTGGCTTTTAGGGCTTAAGCACTACTCTGAGTTTAGATGTGGGGCAGAGAAGATGCTGTGGCATTTCTGTGCCTACTCAGTCTAGGATAAAGGCACAGCCAGAACCCTGTGCTGATCCTTTTCATTTTGGAGATTCTATTTCCAGAATTATAAGATATACCTCAGTTTGGTCACAGGGTAAGTACTGGGGCTTCCTCAGCTGTGTTATTATCACTTTTTTCCAATTTACCAATGGGCTTTCTAGATTATCTTGAAGTTACATTTAGAAGCTGGGTAGTGTTTTTTTTTTTTAAATTAATTAATTAATTAATTAATTTTTGGCTGTGTTGGGTCTTCGTTTCTGTGCGAGGGCTTTCTCTAGTTGCGGTAAGCGGGGGCCACTCTTCATCACGGTGCGCGGGCCTCTCACTATCGCGGCCTCTCTTGTTGCGGAGCGTAGACTCCAGACGCACAGGCTCAGTAGTTGTGGCTCACGGGCCCAGTTGCTCCGCGGCATGTGGGATCTTCCCAGACCAGGGCTCGAATCCGTGTCCCCTGCACTGGCAGGCGGATTCTCAACCACTGCACCACCAGGGAAGCCCCTGGGTAGTGTTTTTACTGAATGCATTTCTAGGGCACTACGGAGAAACTCTGTGTGTGTGTGTGTTTCTTCGTGTCTGAAGAATAATAGATGTTGAAAAGATGTGTATTGAGTAAAAGACAATGAATAAAATGAATGTCAAAATGAATGAATAACCAAATATTTAGAATTATGTAATTTAACTTCATTTTTAGTGTCATAATTTATTTATTCATTTATTTACAATTTTAATAAAAATTAATTGGGGTCTATTATATTCTTGGAACTTGGCTGAAATTCAGAGATTAAAGAGCTCCCCGATCTAAAGAAGGGAGGGCCAACAAATAAAAAGGCATGTAAATTAACTTCTTGAATGAAGCCCTTGCTTGGTTAAAACAGGAAATTTAAAAAGGGGATTGAGACAAGGCTTTTTCTGTTCCCACTGTGATCCTCTGCAGGAGAAAGACACCCATCCACACTGGTCATCAATGATTTTGTGTTCTCATAAAACCTTTGGGGAAATGGTAATTTTTTGTTTTTGTAATTTTAGCTATCCCACTTGATAAAGTCAATCTTGAAATATATTGTGCCTGGTCTTTTCTGAATAACTTGAGTGGACCCACGGGTACAGCAGCTGGTTTGGTCTCTTCCACGTTGATTTTGAAGATCCAGCAAGACCCCGAGTGCCTCACACGTCAGCCAAGGAGTATGCTAAGATTATCCGAAACAATGGCCTGGAGGGACCTCTATAGGAAGGGTGGCTGGGCAATTTCACCTGGAGAAGGGACCTCTGCTCTCGGAAAGGAAAGCTGCTTTGGTAGATCCCTCAGACATCCTCAAGTTGCCTTTATAATAGATAGGTCCTACCAGCTGATCCGTGATCATGAAGTCTGAATATGTAATACCTGGGGATGTATTTAATGATGGCTTTTACTCTATTTGTATTTGATCAATGAGGTTTTTTAAAAAAATAGAATAGAAAACCGCTGCAATTGATTTTTATATTAAGAAATCAGATGGACTTGGAAACTTCGATTTAAATACTTAGAATTTTTCTAGAAAAAAAATGCAAAATTTATAAACACAGTGTGCTCATGATTTGCAACTCTAACAGCAGAACACTTATTATAAAAATACTTGTTTATGAGCCTATTTTTTTCTATTTACATAAGCTATTCTTTGCTTTTGTAGGTCCACTGTCATGTGTTCTATAACTTTCTACTATTTAATCTCGTATAAAAATCAAAATTAAAAGTTAGTCCCATTGTATCGTTATACGTTCTGTTCACCAAAGGGATTAACTGATAACCTACTTAATAAAATGGATTGGTTGATATATTTGGCACATAGTTTACCTATGCATGAACAAGTACATCTTTCTCTTGCCTGATAAACTTTTGGAAAATAAGAAAGTAATAAAACAAACCAGAATGTGAATGGCAAAAAAAGAGTATTTAAGCATTGATGTTTAACAGAAATTGGATTCCTACTCTATAACCACACCAGATTAAAAGCAAAAGAATGAGCAGGGCATGGTGTCTACTTTTGGATATTTTAAAAAATTAAGGATCCGGGGCTTCCCTGGTGGTGCAGTAGTTAAGAATCCGCCTTCCAATGCAGGGGACACGGGTTCAAGCCCTGGTCTGGGAAGATCCCACATGCCACGGAGCAACTAAGCCCATTCACCACAACTACTGAGCCTGCGCTCTAGAGCCCGCAAGCCACAACTACTGAAGCCCGTGTGCCACAACAACTAAAGCCCACAGGCCTAGAACCCGTGCTCCACAGTAAGAGAAGCCACCTCAATGAGAAGCCCGCGCACCGCAGAAAAGAGTAGCCCCTGCTCTCAGCAACTAGAGAAAACCCGCGTGCAGCAGCAAAGACCCAATGCAGCCAAAAATTAAATAAAAGAATAAATAAATAAATTTATTAAAAAAAAAAATTAAGGATCCATCAGAACATTGATGACGGCCAGGAAATAAATACATGAGTTAATTGACTTACATGAGTGTAAGCAAAGGAGGGGAGGATTTCTTACCTCGGTGGTTGAAATGCCTGAGGTGTATATGAGGTTGCTTGGACTTGGACATTTTACTCAGCTTCCTCAGTGGGGGTCAGTAAGAGATATAGGGCTCCCTCTGGACTTCCTGTCTTCACTCCATCACGTCTTCCACATATGTGGACTTTGTGCCCTCACATCCATATTTAAGTAATATTTACTAAACTTTCATGTGTGTATCAGGCTTGAAGAGAAGAGGTAAGTATTATCACCCCATTTTGCAGACTGAGAAACTGAGGCTGCACTGATTTGCATCTTCCTCAAGTCACATCAATGCTTGTTTACTGGACTTGGCACCTCCTTGGCATCAGCTCTGTTATGGCCAGCACAGTGTAGATTGTGGTGTCATCGAAGTCTTCTCTGCATTTTTAAAAAAGTAAAAAAGAAACAAGTGTGTGGAATTACGTTATGCAGGAAGACATAGGGAAGGTGGTTTTCTATATTCTCCTTCTGCTTGACTGAGGGAATGGAACATACTTTGCCTTTCTCTTAAGGCTTTGGCCCCGAGCGGACGCTCTGCCATTTTTAAAAAACACTGTGGTCAGTTTCTGGATTGTTTTCATGTTCATAATCAGGGAATTATTTACAGCAAAGTACATTCTATTAGTAACTTTGGACAGGGTGAGAAAGAAACCGTCATAGTAGTTCAATAAACCTGGATGCACTGGGGAAAATTATATTAAAATTAAAACGGTATACATAGGAATTTCTATTACATCTTTGCCACTTGTTTGTTATTTTTATTGTTTAATGAAACATTATCTCACAGTTTGTGTTCATTTTAAAAGCACATTTCCAAATCTTATTTCATTCTTCTCCTATCCAGCCTGTCTTTTTCATTTTTACCATGCATCTTATTTACAGTTTATGTGCCCTCCTTATATTATCTTGCAAGACAACTGAGTTTTCCTTTTAATTAGGATGTTGCTTTGAATACTACTTATCCTGCAGGGCATATTTACAAGTTTTACAACAATACAAATGAGCATTGTATTTTTGTTACCAAAACTAGAAAATTAATATTCTTGCTGTAAATAAAACGATCTGTCACATTTGGTCTACCAAGTGAAACAAACAATCTAGCATCAGTGGCTGGGCTGCCTCACAATGCTGTGGCCTCTGCAGATCTCTGCTGCATTTGAAAGGCCAGCTCTTTGTCCCAAGAGATGGATCAAACCAAAGATGCTTCTCTAATTAGCCCTGTAAATTGAAATTGCCGTAGGTGGGGGACCTTCAAGATGGCAAAGGAGTAAGACGTGGAGATCACCTTCCTCCCCACAAATACATCAGAAATACATCTACATGTGGAACAACTCCTACAGATCACCTACTGAACGCTGGCAGAAGACCTCAGACTTCCCAAAAGGCAAGAAACTCCCCACGTACCTGGGTAGGGGAAAAGAAAAAAGGAAAAACAGAGACAAAAGAATAGGGACAGAATCTGCACCTCTGGGAGGGAGCTGTGAAGGAGGAAAAGTTTCCACACACTAGGAAGACCCTTCACTGGCGGAGACGGTGGGTAGGAGGGGGCAAAGCTTCGGAGCCACGGAAGAGAGCACAGCAATAGGGGTGCAGAGGGCAAAGCGGAGAGATTCCCGCCCAGAGGATTGGTGCCAACTAGCACTCACCAGCCTGAGAGGCTTGTCTGCTCACCCGCTGGGGCAGGTGGGGGCTGAGAGCTGAGGCTCGGGCTTCGGAGTACGAATCCCAGGGAGAGGACAGGGGTTGGCTGCATGAACACAGCCTGAAGGAGGCTAGTGCACCACAGCTAGCCGGGAGGGAGTCCAGGAAAAAGTCTGTACCTGCCTAAGAGGCAAGAGACTATTGTTTCAAGGTGCACAAGGAGAGGGGATTCCTTCCCTGTCTGCCCACAGAAGGCAGAGCACGGCCTAAATGAGCTCCAGAGACGGGTGTGAGCCACAGCTATCAGTTTGGACATCAAGAGACGGTCATGAAACGTTAACACAGCTGCTGCAGCCACCAAGAATCCTGTGTGCAAGCACAGGTCACTATCCACATCCCCCACCACCCACCGCCAAAGGGAGCTGGTGCAGCCCACCACTGCCAGGGTCCTGTGATCCAGGGACTACTTCCCTGGGAGAACACACGGCGTGCCTCAGGCTGTTGCAATGTTATGTTGGCCTCTGCTGCCTCAGGCTCACCCCACATTCCAATTATGACTACCGTACTCCTCCCTCCCCCCGGCATGGGTGAGCAAGAGTCCCCTAATCAGCCGCTGCTTTAACCCCCTATTTTCTGGGTGGGGAACAGATGCCTAAGGGTGACCTACATGCAGAGGTGGGGCCAAATCAAAAAGCTGAACCCCAGGAGCTCTAAGAACAAAGAAGAGAAAGGGAAATTTCTCCCAGCAGCCTGAGGAGCAGTGGATTAAATTCCCACAATCAACTTGATGTACCCTGCATCTGTGGAATACCTGAATAGACAACGAATCATCCCAAAATTGAGGCAGTGGACTTTAGGAGCAACTGTAGAATAGGGTTTGCTGTCTGCAACTGATTTGTTTCTGATTTTTATGTTTATCTTAGTATAGCTTTTAGCGCTTCTTATCACTCATGGATTTGTTTATTGGTTTGGTTACTCTCTTTTATTTTTTATTATTATTAATTAAATTTTTTTTAATTTAAATAAAATTTTATTTATTATTATTTTTTTTCTTTCTTTTTTTCTCGCTCTTCTTCTGAGCCATGTGGCTGACAGGGTTTTGGTGCTCTGGTCTGGCGTCAGGCCTGAGCTTCTGAGGTGGGAGAGCTGAGTTCAGGACACTGGACCACCAGAGACCTCACGGCACAAAGTAATATCAATTGGCGGAGCTCTGCCAAAGATCTCCATCTCAATGCTAAGACCCAGATCCACCCAACCAACATCAAGCACCAGTGCTGGATGCCCCATGCCAAACAACTAGCAAGACAGGAACACGACCCCACCCATTAGCAGAGAGGCTGCCTAAAATCATACTAAGTTCACAGACACCCCCAAAACACAAAACCGGACACGGTCCTGCCCAACCCAAAGACAAGATCCAGCACCCACCCACCAGAACACAGGCACTAGTCCCCTCCACCAGCAAGGCTACACAAGTCACTGAATCAACCTTATCCACTGGGGGCAGACACCAGAAACAACGGGAACTACGAACTGGTAGCATGCAAAAAGGAGACCCTAAACATAGTAAGTTTAACAAAATGAGAAGACAGAGAAATATGCAGCAGATGAAGGAACAAGGTAAAAACCCACCACACCAAACAAATGAAGAGGAAATAGACAGTCTACCTGAAAAAGAATTCAGAGTAATGATAGTAAAGATGATCCAAAATCTCAGAAATACAATGGAGAAAATACAAGAAACGTTTAACAAGGACCTAGAAGAACTAAAGAGCAAACAAACAATGATGAAGAATACAATAAATGAAATTAAAAATTCTCTAGAGGGACTCAATAGCAGAATAACTGTGGCAGAAGAACAGATAAGTGACCTGGAAGATAAAATAGTGGAAATAACTACCACAGAGCAGAATAAAGAAAAGAGAATGAAAAGAATTGAGGACAGTCTCAGAAACCTCTGGGACAACATTAAACACACCAACATTCAAATTATAAGGATCCCAGAAGAAGAAGAGAAAAAGAAATGGTCTGAGAAAATATTTGAAGAGGTTATAGTCAAAAGCTTCCCTAACATGGGAAAGGAAATAGTCAATCAAGTCCAGGAAGTGCAGAGAGTCCCATACAGGATAAATCCAAGGAGAAACATGCCAAAATACATATTAATCAAACTTTCAAAAATTAAATACAAATAAAAAATATTAAAAGCAGCAAGGGAAAAGCAACAAATAACGTAGAAGGGAATCCCATAAGGTTAACAGTTGATCTTTCAGCAGAAACTCTGCAAGCCAGAAAGGAGTGGCAGGACATATTTAAAGTGATGAAAGGGAAAAACCTACAACCAAGATTACTCTACCCAGCAAGGAGCTAATTCAGATTCGATGGAGAAATTAAAATATTTACAGACAAGCAAAAGTTAAGAGAATTAAGCACCACCAAACCAGCTTTACAACAAATGCTAAAGAAACTTCTCTAGGCAGGAAACACAAGAGAAGGAAAAGACGTACAAAAACAAACTCAAAACAATTAAGAAAATGGTAAAAGGAACATGCATATCGATAATTACCATAAATGTAAATGGATTAAATGCTCCAATCAAGAGACATAGACTGGCTGAATGGATACAAAAACAAGACCCGTACATATGCTGTCTACAAGAGACCCACATCAGACCTAGGAACACATATAGACTGAAAGTGAGGGGATGGAAAAAGATATTCCATGCAAATGGAAATCAAAACAAAGCTGGAGTAACAATTCTCATATCAGACAAATAGATTTCAAAATAAAGACTATTACAAGAGACAAAGAAGGACACTACATAATGATCAAGGGATCAATCCAAGAAGAAGATATAACAATTATAAATATTTTGGCACCCAACATAGGAGCACCTCAATACATAAGGCAAATGCTAACAGTCATAAAAGGGGAAATCAACAGTAACACAATCATAATAGGGGACTTTAACAATCCACTTTCACCAGTGGACAGATCATCCAAAATGAAAATAAATAAGGAAACACAAGCTTTAAATGACACATTAAATAAGATTGACTTATTTGATATTTATAGGACATTCCATCCAAAAACAACAGAATACACTTTCTTCTCAAGTGCTCATGGACTATTCTCCAGGATAGATTATATCTTGAGTCACAAATCAAGCCTTTGTAAATTTAAGAAATTGAAATCGTATCAAGTATCTTTTCCAACCACAACGCTATGAGACTAGATATCAGTTACAGGAAAAAAACTGTAAAAAATACAAACATATGGAGGCTAAACAGTACACTACTAAATAACCAAGAGATCACTGGAGAAATCAAAGAGGAAATCAAAAAATACCTAGACACAAATGACAATGAAAACACGATGACCCAAAACCTATGGGATGCAGCAAAAGCAGTTCTAAGAGGGAAGTTTATAGCAATACAATCCTACCTCAGGAAACAAGAAAAATCTCAAATAAACAAAGTAATCTTACACCTAAAGCAACGAGAGAAAGAGGAACAAAAAAACCCCAAAAGTTAGTAAAAGGAAAGAAATCACAAAGATCAGATCAGAAATAAGTGAAAAAGAAATGAACAAAATGATAGCAAAGATCAATAAACTAAAAGCTGGTTCTTTGAGAAGATAAACAAAATTGATAAACCATTAGCCAAACGCATCAAGAAAAAGAGGGAGAGGACTCTAATCAATAAAATTAGAAATGATAAAGAACAAGTTACAACAGACACCACAGAAATACACAGCATCCTAAGAGAATACTACAAGCAACTCTATGCCAATAAAATGGACAACCTGGAAGAAATGGACAAATTCTTAGAAAAGCATAACCTTCCAAGACTGAACCAGGAAGAAATAGAAAATATGAACAGACCAATCACAAAAACTGAAATTGAAACTGTGATTAAAAATCTTCCAACAAACAAAAGCCCAGGACCTGATGGCTTCACAGGTGAATTCTATCAAACATTTAGAGAAGAGCTAACACCTATCCTTCTCAAACTCTTCCAAAATGTAGCAGACGGAGGAACACTTCCAAACTCATTCTACGAGGCCACCATCACCCTGATACCAACAGCAGACAAAGATACCACAAAGAAAGAAAACTACAGGCCAATATCACTGACAAATACAGATGCAAAAGTCCTGAACAAGATACTAGCAAACAGAATCCAACAGCACATTAAAAGGATCACACACCCTGATCAAGTGGAGTTTATCCCAGGAATGCAAGGATCGTTCAGTATATGCAAATCAACCAATGTGATAAACCATATTAACAAATTGAAGGAGAAAAACCATATGATCATCTCAATAGATGCAGAGAAAGCGTTCGACAAAATTCAACACCTATTTATGATAAATACTCTCCAGAAACTAGGCATAGAGGGAACCTACCTCAACATAATAAAGGCCATATATGACAAAACCCACAGCCAACATTGTTTTCAATGGTGAAAAATTGAAACCATTTCCTCTAAGATCAGGAACAAGACAAGGTTGCCCACTCTCACCACTATTATTCAACATAGTTTTGGAAGTTTTAGCCACAGCAATCAGAGAAGAAAAAGAAATAAAAGTAATCAAAATTGGAAAAGAAGAAGTAAAACTGTCACCGTTTGCAGATGACATGATATTATACATACAGAATCCTAAAGATGCTACCAGAAAACTACTAGATCTAATCAATGAATTTGGTAGAGTAGCAGGATACAAAATTAATGCACGGAAATCTCTTGCATTCCTATACACTAATGATGAAAAATCTGAAAGAGAAATGAAGGGAACAATCCTATTTACCATTGCAACAAAAAGAAAATACGTAGGAATAAACCTACCTAAGGAGACAAAAAACCTGTATGCAGGAAGCTGTAAGACACCAATGAAAGAAATTAAAGATGGTACAAACAGATGGAGAGATATACCGTGTTCTTGGATTGGAAAAATCAACATTGTGAAAATGTCTCTACTACCCAAAGCAATCTACAGATTCAGTGTAATCCCTGTCAAACTACCAATGGCATTTTTCACAGAACTAGAGCAAAAAATTTCACAATTTGTATGGATACACCAAAGACCCCGAATGGCAAAAGCAAACTTGAGAAAGAAAAACAGAGCTGGAAGAATCAGGTGCCCTGATTTCAGACTACACTACAAACCTACAGTAATCAAGACAGTATGGTACTGACACAAAAACAGAAATATAGATCAATGGAACAGGATAGAAAGCCCAGAGATAAACCCACAGGCATATGGTCACCTTATCTTTGATAAAGGAGGCAAGAATATACAGTGGAGAAAAGACAGCCTCTTCAATAATTGGTGCTGGGAAAACTGGACAGCTACATGTAAAAGAATGAAATTAGAACACTCCCTAACACCATACAGAAAAAGAAACTCAAAATGGATTAAAGACCTAAATGTAAGGCCAGACGCTATCAAACTCTTAGAGGAAAACATAGGCAGAACACTCTATGACATAAATCACAGCAAGATCCTTTTTGACCCACTTCCTAGAGAAATGGAAATAAAAACAAAAATAATAAATGGGACCTAATGAAACTTAAAAGCTTTTGTGCAGCAAAGGAAACCATAAACAAGATGAAAAGACAACCCTCCGAATGGGAGAATATATTTGCAAACGAAGCAACTGACAAAGGATTAATCTCCAAAATATACAAGCAGCTCATGCAGCTCAATATCAAAAAAACAAACAACTCAATCCAAAAATGGGAAGAAGACCTAAATAGACATTTCTCCAAAGAAGATATACAGATTGCCAGCAAACACATGAAAGAATGCTCAGCATCACTAATCATTAGAGAAATGCAAATCAAAACTAAAATGGGGTATCACCTAACACCAGTCAGAATGGCCATCATCAAAAAATCTACAAACAATAAATGCTGGAGAGGGTGTAGAGAATAGGGAACCCTCCTGCACTGTTGGTGGGAATGTAAATTGATACAGCCACTATGGAGAACAGTATGGAGGTTCCTTAAAAACTTAAAATAGAACTACCATATGACCCAGCAATCCCACTACTGGGCATATACCCTGAGAAAACCATAATTTAAAAAGAGTCATGTACCACAATATTCATTGCAGCACTATTTACAATAGCCAGGACATGGAAGCAACCTAAGTGTCCATCGACAGATGAATGGATGAAGAAGGTGTGGCACATGTATACAGTGGATTACTCAGGCATAAAAACAAACGAAATTGAGTTATTTGTTGTGAGGTGGATGGACCTAGAGTCTGTCATACAGAGTGAAGTAAGTCAGAAAGAGAAAAACAAATACTGTATGCTAACACATATATGGAATCTAAAAAAAAAAAATTGTTCTGATGAACCTATGGGCAAGACAGTAATAAAGATGCAGATGTAGAGAAGGGATTTGAGGACACGGGGAGTGGGAAGGGTAAGCTGGATGAAGTGAGAGGGTAGCATTTACATATATAGAGTACCAAATGTAAAATGGATAGCTAGTGGGTAGCATCTGCATAGCACAGGGAGATCAGCTCAGTGCTTTGTGACCACCTAGAGGGGTGGGATAGGGAGGGTGGGAGGGAGACGCAAGAGGGAGGGGATATGGGGATGTATGTATACATATAGCTGATGCACTTTTTTATACAGCTGAAAGTAACACAACAGTTTAAAGCAATTATACTCCAATAATGATGTTAAAAAATAAATTAATTAATTAATTTAAAAAGTGTCAAAACAAACAAAACAAAATTGCCATAAGTTAAAGTGAAGAAAAAAAAGTCCACCAGCCAAAACCCTATTAGCGCTTGTAGTATTTTAATTAATCTTTTTTTTATTTGCTTGTTTTAGCATTTGAGAACAGAATTGATTTGCTGTTGCCTGTCAAAGAAACGGAATTTGTATTCTTTAAATGGAAAAACAGGAGTTGTTGATTATACTTAAAAATCCATATACACTGTACTTAGATGTCTTGAAGGTCATCTGAGGCTTGTATAGCACATGTTTTATGTGTGTTTTATCTAAGAAGAAACTTGGATATCACAATGATGGATTGAATCTACTTGTATTTCTCTCTACCTTCCTTCCTTGACTTTTTAAAAAAAAGTGGCATTGTGAACACATGTTATTAACATCCTGGGGATCACTTTTAAAGAATTTTTTTTTGATAGTTTTCATTTTAGGGTAAGTCATTTCTGAATTGCTAAAAACATGCAGAAAGTAATAGTAGTCCCTTTTCAGTTTGATGTATAGGACTTTTGTTTTGTAACTCCTGCAAACACCACCA
This sequence comes from Eubalaena glacialis, assembly GCF_028564815.1. NCBI lineage: Eukaryota > Metazoa > Chordata > Mammalia > Artiodactyla > Balaenidae > Eubalaena > Eubalaena glacialis. The sequence continues at coordinate 50,290,484 of NC_083720.1, forward strand.
GGAAATGTCCACTTAAGTCCTTTATTGAATGAGCAGTACAAGTTCTCATTAAGAAACCCGTAAACTAAGACACTGGCAACCTTGGTATTTGGCAGTGGAGTGCCAGTCAGGCTTTTGTGGTCTGGGAATTTGTATTCGGCCTGTAGTTTTTAATTATTTTTATGAACGAGAGAGTAATGAATACATTTGTAATATATTGAAAAAATTCCCCAGCACTGGCTGACCAAAAAGTAGATTTATATGATAATCCTCAAACATCAATTCTATTGCTTGGAGCAAGGCAGAAAGAAAATAGAAGATTGAACTTCATTATTGAAAGAGCAGAATAAATCAAAACTGATGGAATTAATACTGTTTAATTACTAGCAATACTCCTTACCTGGAGAACACATATTCATCACTGATCATGATATTTTAGGTTCCAGTTGTCCTGGGAGGGATATAGTACAGAGCACAAAGCATGATGAGCCTTAAAGCATGAAATCAGAAGATATTTTGATGTAGAGACACTTTATGGTGGGCTTTAGAATTATGGGTTACGGCAGCAGGAAGGGAGAAGAAACATAATAGACTGTGGCAGTAGATGAGATGGGGAGATGGTGGAAGCGATGGGTTAGATTCCCAATGGTGAGAGTTAATGAGTGTCTCTTGTGGAGTGTAAATGGAGCCCATTGTCCCAGGATTTCCCAGGGTCTCTAAGTGTCACCTGACCCACGACTGTCTTATGTGATTTTGCCTGAGTGATGGTATTGGTACCTGGTTTGAGGCCAATATAGTGTAATTATTAAGAGCCAATTCACCCGCATTTAAATCCTGGCTCTGACACGTACTAGCCAAGTGACATTAAGTACCTTACTGGGTGTCCCTGTTCCCTATCTGTAACACGGGCTCCTCATAAGGCTGTTGTGAGAGTTTAACAAGCTGATGGATGTCACATGTTCAGAGAGGTTGGGCACAATGAGTGTGAGCCATTATGTTTAACTTTCATACTTGTTCACTCCCTCTGGTTCCTGCAGAGTTTTCTGCTCTGGGAACTTGTGATTCACCATCTCTCCAATTTTTTGTGGCAACATTTTCCCCTGTTACCTCAATTGTCTGATGGATCTAAGAAGAACTGTTAATTTTCAGTTTGTTTGACTTTCTTCTTGTCCTTAGGATGGGAGCAATGACTTGCAGGCTCCTTACATATTGGACTGGAAACCAGTCAACATATTGGAATGGCAAACAGTTGTCATTATTTTTATAATCATTAGAAGTGAAGGTTTCTAGCAGCCTAATCAATACATATTTATTAAACTAAACTGTGCATTACATTGTAGAGATGCAGTACTGCAGACAAGACAGTTCTTCTCTAAAAGAAGCTCATGGTCTGGTTTGGGAACTAGGAGAGGGACATGAAACGATAACAAACGATTCTGGGTGAATTTTCCAGATGGTAAGAACAGAGAGAGTTCTCTGCTAGATGGCGTGGTCGGATATGACTCCATGGGCAAGGAAAATAATGTAATATAAAAATAATATAAATATTACATGTAAAAATACGGAGGTGGAAAGCATAAAGCTTGTTGGAGGTGGGAGGCAGGGTCTACGTCAGCTCTCCTCAGGGGAGAGGATGGGCAGGTTGGGAGCAGAATGTGGAGAATCTCTAATGTTCTTTAAAGACTTTCTGGTTTCCTCTTAGAGCAAAAGGCTAAAGATTTCTGGACAGGATGGTGATGATTTAAAAGCAGCATGTTGAAAGATGGCACAGAACTGGGGATGTAGGAACCAGATAGAAAGCTTCTTCGCAGAAGAATACAGTTGATGTGTTAAGGGCCCTGGTTAAGGTGGGAAGTGCATAAATGAACAGTTAATGTATAATTATAAGTAATGTATCAAAAGTACTCAGGAACTGAAATGCAACATGGTCCCTTGGATTGAGTCCTGGAACAGAAAAAAGGACATTAGTGGAAAAACCTGGAAATCCAAATGAAGTCTTCAGTTTAATTAATAGTACTTTACTATTGTTAACTTCTTAGTTTTGAAAAATATTCCATGGTTATGTAAGAAGTTAACATTAGGGGAAGCTGGGTGAAGAATATAAAATTCTCTGGACTCTCTTTGCAACTCTTTTGTAAATCTAAAATTATTCCCTTCCCCCCCCCCACCAAAAGTTTTAAAATTGTACGTGGGAAGAGTTAATATATTCAGAGTATATATTAGCTATAGAAATATAATCAACGTATATGGAGGTGATGGAGATAAAAGATAAGAAAGAAATAACCACTGTTAATGTCCTGATATTTCCTTTTATCTCTCTCTCTGGGTTGTGGTGTGAAAATTTTTTCCTTCTTTATAATTTGTTCCTAAATTTTCTTACTTAGCTTCTGTTTTCTTTTATTATTAGAACATATTTTTAAAGACAAATGTCAGCGGTCAGGTGATTCACTGGGTGTTGGAGTAATGGACATAGATAAGCCAGTGATGGCTCTGTAAGGAAACAATGGTACAAGTGACAGAAATTGACAAGTATACACTTCACTCCTTCTAGGTGATACTTTAAACACATCATGGCAACAACTATTCTTTAAGTACTTGTTACACTTTCTAGATACTTATAAACCAATTGTTACCTCTAGTCTATACTCATCAATTTATTATATCTCTCTCACACATAATGTTTTTTGTTTGCCCTTCTCGATGGCAAACAACTTTGAGGTCTTATCTTAATATTTCTAGTACCGAGCATGATATCTGACATAGCTAAGCAACTTATAAATGTGTATTAAATCAGTGATGTAATGGATGTTAGGCAAATTCTTATTTGCAATGGAAACTTAAGATGTAGATTAACTCCTTTAATCCTTTACTATGATGCAAATTCTACAACTATTATCCTCATTTTGCAGATGAATAAACTGAGGCAGAGAAAAGGTAAGTAACTTGCCTAAACCATAGAGCTAGTAAGTAGTGGAGCCAGTGTTGCAACCAGACAGTCTGTTTCCAAACATCAAAACGCTACTTCATATTTTTAATGATGAAGTTGTGGCAGAATCAAGCCTGGCACCGGGGCTTTTGGCTCCCACTTATTTTCAATGACACACGATTTAGCCAAACCACAACATTTCAGTATAAGATCTTCTGTGTCTCTGAAGCTTTAGTTGATTTTCCATATTTCATGGCTAGTCATTTCACAAAGTAGTAGAAGTGTAGCTTCTTTCTTTCCTAAGACTTCCATTGTTTATACCAAACATTATGTTCTTTGTTTCTGCACTCATGCAGGCTGTTTTGTTTTTGAATCTCTTTTAATAAATTAGTTACTCTTCCCAGCAATGGCATTGACCAAACCAAAATTATTCCCAAGATAAAACTGCTGCATTTCCAGTTGCCAGTTGAGCAGATGTGTTAAGCGCGTGGATAACACCAGCTAACCCAGGGTTTGATCACAGCCCCAGTGATTATGGAACACACACCCTCAAGAGACTAACTCCGACCTCTGATTTTTCTTTCCCTCATCTGTAAAGTGAGAATTAAAATAAAACTACCTACTTTATAGGACTGTAGTGAGAACTTAAATGAGGTGGTACACATAAGATAACTTAGGACACCCTCCACTAAGTGGTAATTACGCTATCCATTAAGTGGTAGCTATTATTATTTTTTTCTATTAATATTAGTGCAAAGACTCGAAAGTTAGGGAAATAATTTGAGGCAGTCACCTCTTGCTACATGCCTACTTTGCTTCCTTATCCCTTCCATCTGTACTAGAGCAGTGATTCAGTGAAGGGCATCCATTGGCAGCTCCAAGAAAGCAAAAGCTCATCCTTCTGGCAGAGGAGGGTTATCCTTCCCTGGGCTAGAGTTCCAATCCAGTGCTCAATTCCTCCATTACTTTACCAGGTCCATCCTGCCCAGGGGATGGAGGACTGCCTTCCAGAAGAGTGAATTGCCTTCCTAAAGCTGCTGGCTGCTGAGTGATGATTTGGGAACTGTCCTGCTTCAAATATAATTCTGTGCTGGGCTCCAGGGGCCTCTTGTGGGTTCAGGTCACACATCAGGCAGAACCGAAAACATTTGATTTACCACTTGCATAGCAACAAAGAAGACTGGTGTAGAAATCACACTTGTTTTTTTTCTCTCTCTCTTCTTTTCCTCCCCGTAAATGACAATACATGGTTCTTACTATTTTAATAGACTGTGAATTGATTTGTGTGCAAGATGGAACTAGTGAAAGGGTTTGGCTGAGAATAAAATTTTTTTCTCTTCTCTGAGTTTCATTTTTACAGTAGAATGGGCTCTGAAAACCTTCCAGATTCTCTTCTTTCTGATCACACTGTCTATTATAATTCTGCCCGATGGCAAACTTCTTATTGACTCTAAATTACATTTAATCCTGTTAAGATCACTTTTTATTGAAAGGCATGCATTGTGATGACATTGACGGGAGTCCAGAAGCCAAGATGCCCAGCCAGAGGAAAATAAACTCTTGAAGTTTTCTAATGCTTGTCATTTTCATGCTGGGCCCAGCTGTGTAACCTCTTGGAGGATGTAGCAGGTTGGGGTGTTTCGTGCAGATAATGGTGGGCTCCTGGGTGGTGTGGAAAACTTTGCAGCACAAGGAAATAATCTTTTGAACCCAGTGGACTAAGAACCAAAGGCCATCCTGAGCTAAGATAGTATAGTTCTATTAGTGAAAGGCCCTTGCATGGGGAAATTGCCTGTGCTAAAATCTGTGCACAAATTAAAATAACAGGGCTAAGGGGGAAAATATCTTTATAAAAGGCTTTTTGACTAGTGGATAATAATATCCTTGTCACATTAGGACCTGGGGACCTAACGATATAGGAGCTTTTTCATACAGCATATGGGCCTTCTCTACTAAACTTTAGACTGTGCAATACAACCATTCTTGGGTGCTTATTTGATGAATTTGCACGCTGTGCCAAAGCATACTTTTGTTCTTACCAAGAAAAAGGAGAAAAAAAAGGTCTGAATATCATTGCTGTGTGTTTACACCTTATAAGATTGATGTCGTCTAAAAGCCCCATTTTGGCTAAATGTTTTGCATGTGTAAGTTCCCTGTAATTTGCATGGGGTTTTTTGGCAACAAGTACTGTTAACATTGCTGTTTTGATATGGCTTGTAAAATTTATTTAAATGCACACCTCGGTTTGGAATAGCTTCATTAGTAAGGGATGAATTGGGAAAAAAAAAAAGCTGTCAGCACAAATGCTGTTCATTTTCCAGGGTGACAGAAATCAAAAGTGCCAAGGACTGTAACAGTTGAATAGCTAACTTCATGTATCACAGCGCTATCTGCACGGTGGGCCCTCCTCACTGATTGGACGGCAGCTGCAAATTTAAAGCTTATGCTACATTTCCCTAATTCCATGACAAAGACAATGTGAGCAACGGGCTGTCACGTATTTGAAAATTGTGCCGTGCAAGTAAATACCTAGTTCATAACTCTATAAAAGGATGAGGGCAACATTTATTCTGGAATTAAGCAATAATGAACCAGATAATTCTTCGAGCTCTAACAATGGACTAGAGTGTCTAGTACCGGTACACCTTTTCTGTAAACTATAGCAAAATTAAGATAGTAACCAACTGGTTTTATTTCCTTCCTCTCTTCTGCCTTCTTTCTCTCTCTTCTGCCTCCTTACCCCCCTCTTTTCCTTTCCTCCTCCTTTTCTCCCTGTCACTTTATCTTTTCTACCTCATTCTCTTCTATTGCTCTGTCCTACTCACTCATTCACTCACCCACTTGCTCACTCACTCATTCTCATATCCTTTCATCAGATATTTATTAAGAACCTATCTTACCTCAGGCATTGTAAGACTATGTTGTGACCAAGACAGATACAGCTTTGGTCCTCATGAAACTTACAATTTATGTGGAAATGGTGTGGGATTTTCCAAAGGAATACCAACACATGCTTAGGGCACCAGCCAAGGAGCTGCCTTCTGGCCCTCTTTTAAAAATTAAACTTGGTATATGATATTTGGATCAAAGCATCGAAGCAGTCATGATGGGAAATAAAACCTTGCTGGACATCTTAAACTTATTTGAAAGTTTTGATTTTTTTTCCTTAATTTCAAAATCCATATGGTGTTGGAGTAGACACCATTATCCTGTCAGAGCTTAGGGCCTCTAAAAGTCTTAATTGAGAACATGTGGGGAACAAGTAATTAGACAGTGACATTGAACAAGTAATTAGAAGTGTGATGAGGACTGTAAAGGAGAAGCACAGAGTCCTATGGAGCATGTGACAGGGGGGCCTAACCTCCCTTCTTTTTTCTTGATGAAATCCAAGGCATGCACATTTCAAACTACAGTGGAATAAAGCCCTTGAAAGAGTTTATGTTTACAGTGCCCCTGAAGTGGGCAAGGGGTGGGAAGAAGTAATCACTCTTTCTGACTGCCTATGAATTGGATAAAAACACAGTTCTGGGCAGACTGAGAAAGAATTGAAGACCCTTGAAAAATAATTTGCATAGCTAAGGTAAAGATTTTTTTACTTTGACAAAATTGAATAGTTGGACGATCTTGACTTCAAGAGATAATAATAATTTTCTTTATCTCCAAATGGTAGGGAATAAGGGGAAGGGAAGCTACAAATAATGGCCACGTCACCTGCATTGTGTGGATAAGCTTTAAACATTCTTCTCCTCGTGGCTTTGAGGTTTTCTGGAGGCTTGATATAAAAACTATTGATATAGGGACTATTTCCTGGGATGGCTTTATGGTTACTGTAAGTACGAGCATATTGCTTGATCCTTAAGAAGTTTGATGGAAAATTATACGGCAATCATAGTATTATGTGGGCTACAATGTTTAGCAAATGCCAGTGGTTCTCAAACATTAGTGGGCATTAGTATCACCTACAGGTCTTGTTAAAACATGGATTGCTGGACCCATCCCTGAATTTCTGATTCAGCACGTCTAGAGAAAGCCCTGAGAATTTGCATTTCTCAAGAGTTGCCAGATGCTGACCACTTTGAGAGGCCTTGGTATATTCCAGTGAGTCAACTAACATTAATGGTGGCAAGGTAGGTGGCAAGAGCACTGGCCTAAGAATCAGAAGATGCAAGTAGAGCTTCCAGTGCTACTGTTTAAATGCCTTGATCATCTTAGTCTTGCCATTGAACTGCTCTAAGTTTCTTCCCTCATTATAGAATGCGTGTTCTTATAACAAGGTTGTTACAAATCAAATTATATATCTGAAAGCATTTTGTAAACTGAAAAAAAACCCTCTGAGATTTAAAACTTTTTCTCAGCTCTCATCACGATCGTCCATCTCTAGCTAGTGTGTCCGATGAACAGATGCCCAAAGATTGGGGAAGGCTTCCCAGAGGGAGGAGGGGCCAAATCTCTGACCTCCAATAATCATGGTGACATGAAGAACTCAGTGCAGACTATTGATAGGCCACAAATCAGACTTTTACAGAAAAATTGGGTGAGAACAATTCTATGGTGTTTTGGCACTCTGTCATTTTTTGGGGGGAATCGGAGCTGCCATTTTTCTCAGTTGGTTCCAATTCTGGGTGGATGGATGAAGCCTTTTGGCTAAGAGGGGCTGTACCTACTTCAAGAGTAATAGAGTGTCAGGAAAGAATACTATAGTTTAAGTATTTAATGCTGTAAAAAATGAAACAAACAAACAAAAAAAACCAGAAAACAGGCAACACGATACCTTGGCTGCATGAAGCAACTCATTCCTGTTAGCTGAGGAACGCTACATGTCATTTTTATTTTCTGGTGTATTTCCCCACTGTACAGTTCCTATTATTCAAATTTATTAAGGCTTAAAAAATTTAGACCTTAAACAAAAAAGCTTTCTGTCCCCATAAGCTAAAACTGAGGCCCTGTATTATATTGATTGTCAGCTTCCTAAGATTCTTTATCTCTAGTCTCAGCTGAGCTCTGCCTGTGCGAGCTGTTCCAAGAGAAATAGACGAATCTGAGCCCTGGTGAAAATTTGAACATCAACGTGTCCTCAAAGCATACCTATGAGATGTACTGGGAGCACAACAAAATTGAGAATCCCCTCCATGGGGTATCCAGAAATCCTTGATTTGGCCGTTAAACTGTTCATAGAACTTATCACTTTCAAGTGGTGACAGAAAATCATTGAGAAAGGTCTTTCCTGTCCAGCAATGACAAAGAAAACATCCCTGAATATCAGTTGTCCTAGTGGTGGTTGTTCTGAGCCCTGGGCACATGCAAAGTGGCTTGCCAGGCAGTCCTGAAGGTTTTACTTGAAATATGGTTTTTCCCTCAAGCTTTGGGGGTACATGTTTACTTGTGTTTTAATAATTATGGGTGGAAGATTTCCTGTAGGAGGCTGAATAGTCTTACTATAACATTTCTAAAGGAGAATAATAGAGAAGGGAAGAAATCATACTAAAAAGAGGCCAGGACTGAAGGACTAGCAGATCATTGAGGGCACTCCTTAGCTCTCATAAGAGTGAAACATCAGCGGCTGAGAGATGCAAGTCCAAGTTAACAGTCTGGACTCCAGAGACAGACAGGGTTGAATTCCTTGCTCCACACTTTCTAGCTCTCTGACCTTGGTTGGACAAATTAGCTTTTCAGAACCCCTGTTTCCCCATTTACAAAATTAGCTTAAAAATATTTACTTCCTTACAGAAGTATAGTGAACATTAGATGAGAGAATGTCTATTAATCTCACCTAGATTGCATGTTTCTTTAGGGAAAAGAATAAGGACTATATACATTTATTGAAAAAATATTGTATTGAGCAACTACTATATGCTGGGCAGTGGAGACATCTTTCTCCAGTATGTTACCGCATCCCATTGTGATTAATTTCATGCTCACAATGCAGTTAACACTTAAGTATACTTCCTGAAATAATTGAATGAAAGTTTCCTATTTTGCTCTTTTAAAATATGACGTAGTGTGGGTCAACTCTTTATTCACCTCTCACATCCTCCTTAAAATACGTGGGACTTTTAATTTGGACACCCTATTATTGAAAAGATGGAATGGTAAAATGTCTTCCCAGGTCTCCCATGTCACAGTTTTTCCTGGGGACATGCTTGATTAAAACTTGACGCAAGGGAAGTTTTATTTTATACAGGATGAAATATATGCAAAAGACCATGACTATGTTACTATCATAGTTTGCATTCTTGAAGTTTGGATCTAATTTTTGATTTAGGCATTTTGCCCCCAATGAAATATTGTATGTTATAATGTAGCAGCTAATAAGATCTGATACAGTGACTTTAGATTGCGTTTCATTAAAAAAATAAGAGCATAAAATGTCTTCCTAATAGTCTTAATTAGAGAAAATGGAAGATCATAGTATTTCTATATTAATGCACCAACTTAGATAATTGGGATAATATGAAACGTGTAGTGAGAAAAATAGGAAGTTTGGAAGCCAAGGGAAAAATAACCCACTACTTTCCAGTTTCTAGTATTTTTGGTTTGGGATCAAGGAAGCTCACCAGATGTCGAACACAACGTCTTAAAGTAATTATTCTCTTTCATGTGTACAAGTCAGTATCGTCCTACTGCAGCCCTTGTTTTGTAGTGACTACTTCCCTGGGAAAGGCATTGTTCCCAACTCACTGTTTCATAACAACTACCACTCGTCTCCTGATTAGGGCATTGTACGAAAACAGTACATTCATCACAGGGTTCTCACTAATCTCTCTCCTTTCATCCAGAGCCTTCCAGTTTTTCAGAGAGCTCTGCCTTTGCATTTTTAATTGAATGCTCCTAAAAGTTGATATTCATGAATTCTGCTTGCCTGAAATCTCTGTTCCTACCTCACTATGAAGGTCTTATCTGTCTCTTTTATATTTCAATCTGGTTGGGGAGTGAAATTAGTGTTGATTTCCTAATTGGAAGCTACATGGGGCATCCACATGATGATAACTGTATACAGAACTCAATCTACCCAGCACTCTGAAACAGAAGGTCGCCATTTTGTAAAACCATAGAAAATGCTACCAGGCATTTTACAGAATTGTGAATCAGGATAGAATGGACACTAATTGCTTCTCCCACAGCTGTTAACATTCCTCTTCAGTGACCAAGTAACCCTTAAGACAGAACAAACTCTCTTAGACGTCTGAAAATTTCCTACAAACTGAAGTACAGGTTTCCAAGGTGACATCTGTGATGAGTTGTCCATTGATTAACATGAATGAAGAGCTAACATTTCTGAACAAATAAAATATTTTAGACAGAATGAACTCATTCTACTGAAAGGATAAAGTGATCAGACAAATAAAATTCTATGTCTATAATTTTGGGGAGTGTTTGTGTTATTATGATATTATATGTTACTTTACGCAGTGTTCTGCAAAGTAGACATAAAAAGTGAGCATATCAAGGCATGGATAAACCAATCCAACAGGGTCCATACCCGTAACGAGTTATTAAAACTTCCTTCTATATTTATTTTTATATAAAAATTAAGAAAAAACGTAAGCCTTACTAGTATTTAAAGTAAAAATTTGCAGTAGGACATGTTTATAATTCATAGGTAAATATACATATACTGGGACTACATGCCCTGAAAATTTTTACTAATGGGAGTATATATTAGTTATCTATTGCTGGATAACAGTTATCCCAGAACATAACATCTTAAAACAGCAGACATTTATTATCTCAGTTTTTATGGGTCAGGAATCTGGGTGTAATTGAGCTGGCTGCCTCTAGCTCAAGGTCTCTTTATGAATTTGAAATAGAGCTGTTGACCAGGACTGTGGTCACATTTGAAGGTTGAACTAGAGATTGTTTTAAGCTCACTCACCTGATTATTGGTAAAATTCAGTCCCTTTCAGACCGTTGGCCTGAAGGCCTTAGTCCTTCGCTGGCTGTTAGCTGGAGACCTTTTTACTTTTCCTTGCCTTTTTATAAAGTAGCTAGCAATATGGCAGCTGACTTTCCTTAGAACAGTTGAATGAGAGAGGGAGAGACAGTATCCAAGTCAGAAGCCAAAGTCTTTTACAACTTAATCTTAAAAGTGGCATTCCATCAATTTTGCCATATTCTATTCAGTGAAATAGAATAGAAACAAGTCTGTTCAATAGAATAGAATAGAATAGAATAGAATAGAATAGAATAGAATAGAATAGAATAGAATAGAATAGAAGTGAGTTGTTAAATCTAGCTTATTTTCAAGGGGAGGGGTTATACAAGGACTTAAATACAAGGAGATAGGGATTTTTGGAAACTACCTTAGAGACTGCTTGCCACAGAGGGCATGATCAAAAATTCTGGAGACAATTTTTTTTAGAGCACAGGTCTGTAGACTCTTTTGTAAAAGTCAAGATTGTAAATATTTTAGGTTGGGTGGGCCATATATGATCACTACTGCATATTCTTCTTTTTAGTCTTTAAAAAATTTTTAAAATATTCTTAGCTTGAGGACCATACAAAAATAGGCCACAGGGCAGATTTTTCCTTCCAACCATTGTTTGCTAACACGTGCTCTAGTAGACTGTGAGGTAGATTTCAGCTCAAAATTCTAACGATTTCCAACGATTAAGGCTATCCAATAACAGAACATTTGCTCAAAAAATTGGATGAATCACTTATTGAATTGTTTAGGCAGAGTTACAAAGTTGTCTCTCACTGGGTTACAAGTGGTGAGGTTGGGGGATAAAGCAAGGAAAATGGACCAGTTGAGCCCTTACCAAAGTCAGACATTAGTTTCACAATAAAAAAGCCCCTGGATGAATAAGGTTGGAAATGCTATGTGCTCTATCCGATTTTGAGAGAAATACAAAATTTTAGCTAATCAAAGTCTCTGGGAAGTAAAGAAACTTGTTTGATTCTGTTTCCTTTGAAATTATTTGACCAAGGAATCTCCCACCCCCTTTAATTTTAATAACATCCATTACTTTTATTCCATGGAACAAACCAGATTTGTTCCATAAGGTTCAATGACATATATGATCTCTTCCAACTTTTTAATTTAATGTTTAATTTTTATTTTTTCTTTATTTTTTATTGAAGTATAGTTGATACACAATGTTACATAAGGTACAGGAATGCAATATAGTGATTCACAATCTTTATAGGTTATATTCAATTTATAGTTATTATAAAATATTGGCTATTATAAATAAACATTGTATAATATACCCTTATAGTTTATTTTATACCTAATAGTTTGTACTTCTTGATCCCCTACCCTCACATAGCTCTTCCCCCCTTCCCTCTCCCCACTGGCAACCACTAGCTTGTTGTCTGTATCTATGAGTCTGCTTCTTTTTTGTTATATTTACTATTTTGTTGTATTTTTTAGATTCTACACACAAGTGATATCACACAACGTTAGTCTTTATCTGTCTGACTTATGTCACTTAGCATAATGTTCTCCAAGTCCATCCATGTTGCTGCAAGTGGCAAAATTTCATTCTTTTTTTTGTAGCTGAGTAGTATTCCATTGAATATATATACCACAGCTTCTTTATCCATTCATCTGTTGATGGACACTTAGGTTGCTTCCGTATATTCCTCCAACTTTTTTAGTTCATGATTCTATACATTGTAAGATAATATTTGGTTCTCTTAGCTTATAGTTTTATCTATATCTGCTTCCGTAAAAGGTTTAGTTCATTTTAACATTTATCAACTACTTATATCAGGCCAGGCCTCTTGGCAGGCATGGAAAGGTAAGGGTAATATAGCTCTTGTCCTCAAAAAACACGTTGATTTATTCTAACCTCTGAACTTTAGCACAATGCTTTTCACACAGATGGTTCTTAGGAGAGGTTTGTTGAATGAATGAAGATTGAAAAACAGTGCCTTTTGAGTCATTTGGGATTATGGACACATAGAAGAACTCAATAAATGTGTATAAAATGAATCAATGAATTCTGGACGAAAAGTAACAATGCATTCAGTCATCCTGAAATTGCCATGCATCTGCCAAATATGTTCCTGAGCGATCAAACTAAACTTATCACCATTATAAATTGAGAAGCTTAAACTAAATTTGTACTCCAGAAATTTGGATTCATATTAGAATCTGCCACTTTAAAAATAACCCTTGCAGATTCAGTTGATGTCTTTCCACTAGATGGTTTGATACGACTGTGGCTTTCATCTTTGTATAATAGAGTATTATCTGGTTACAACACATAATTCAATTAACATCATCCTTTAAATTTCTCCATCCTTTGTTGAAATCCTTAAATTTATTCCTCTTTTATCCTTGCCTCTCCTTTTTCAATCTTAGAAACTACTGTCATTAATCTATATCTTTTGAGGTTATCATTTCACTTTAGCTAAGAACCATTTCATTCTTATCATCCACAGTGCATCATCTGGGCTGTTCTCTATCCTGCGTATTGCCATCAATATTCTATCCTTATATATTTTTAATCTCAGCTAAGAATGTTGTATCATCTTCAATTCTGGTCAGATAAAATAAATGTTCCATTGGATATGTAAACGATCCTCTAAGCCAGATGAATTAGGTGGTTTTGCTTTTAGTGCTGAAAAAAGATCTTTATCCTTAAATCAGACATTAGGGAAACAAACGAAATGTTACTTGCTTGCATATTTTTAAATGCTAATTTTTTTCACTTCCCCATGAAGAAAAAAATGGCATTTGCGACTCAGGATTTGCTCTGGAAAATGAAGTCTTTTCATTTATTTACAAAAAAGGAGGAACAGGAGCACTTAGGGAAACTTTTATTCTTCGTCTATCTCTCCAGCTGTCAGGTTGTAACAGCATTGGCCTCTGTTTACCAGGGCTGGAAGCAAATGGATGCCCCCAAAATTAGCCTGGGAAATCAAATTCCAGAATGTTTTAACTGGAAGGAATCTAAAATGATACCTGGTCCAACTTTCTGTTTTTATAGTTGAGGAAACTGGGGCTAAAGGAAATTAAATGAATTATTAAAGGCCACACAGCTCTCAAGACTAGACTGGAGACTAGGTTTTCTGGCTCCCAACTCAGTGCTCTTTCTACGTGTCAAAAACCAAGCTCTGCACACTGAATAAAACAAAGGAAAAAGATGAGTTTATTGCAAAGCTTCCCATCAGCGAGCCAGGAAACTCAAGACGATGGGGGCAATGAGTTCCAAGTTGCTCACAGACTAGGGGATTTTTATGCGGTAAATGTAGAAGTCATTTAGTTTTTGTTTTTTTTTCAGATTATTGGTTGCCTAGAGGTCTTCTTCCCTATTGGATTAGGGACTCTGAGTTGGGAGAACAAGGAAGTCCAAAGATAGCATGAACACACTTGGCATTTGGGGAGTGGCTAACTTGCTCTGCTGATTTCTGAGAAGAGTTGTAAGTTCCTGTATGGTTAGGTTAAGGTTCCATTATGCGCCTGCACTGACCATCTCCATTCTGTCTCTGACATAAGTGACTCCACTAATTTGGCTCTACATACTTCATCATATCATGGTACATTCTCTTCATCAGCTTTGCTGAATATTTAAGTGAAGACTTCATGAGCAAATCAGAGTCGTTAACAACAGATGTTCACTGGGACCCCCAAGTGGAATATCAAAGCAAGATAGGCCTTAAAATAATATAATAAATGGAATTTTGACTTACAACTAGGTAATCTATGGTGGAGGAAGAAATATGAGCATGGGAGTTATCAGTCGGTGGGTCTCCCTTAGTGTTGAAATGACTAGTTACATCAAGACAGAATAAAGTCCACAGAAAGGGAAAGCATACATGAGAGGTGAAATGTCTGGGAGTTTTAGATCCTCTGATGCTCCTCTCCAGAGGCCTAATCTGTATTTCATTTTCATCACATTTTACAAAGAGATTTAAGATGTTCTGAATGTTTAAAGAAACAAAACAAGTGGTTTGGATGTCGATATATCTGAAGGGTACCTTCCTTTGTTATCTTTAAATTTATTTATTAAAGATTCAAAAGAGACTTCAGACAATTAATGGGATACAAAACAAAATCTATGATGATCAGCAATAAAAAATCAATAGAAATCATTCTGATATCAAAAGGTAAATTGTAACCAAAAATTCAGATGATAACCAAAGCAGTAACTTCCATTATGATTAGGTGTCCATCAAATCTACATCCTCTGTTTATGATTTTGGACAATGGACTAGCTTCTGGTATCTTATATTTCAAACTTTGTTTCTTCCTCCAAACCTACATAATTCCAGTTATGGGAACCTGAGTTCATATTGTGATTTGGCCCCTTGCCCTGCATCTTTATGTCAGGAGGCAGCTTAACTCCAATTCCCGGTGGTAGAAGTTCCTTAAAGCCATCCCTATATCCCTGTGGCTATCAATAACTTAGCTATACATGAAAGTGACTAGAACTATGTAAACCCATCCTCCTAAACCCAGACAAATTGTGTCCCCAAACAACTTTCCCATTTACCAAGAAAAGGAGAGACCCAGGGAGCCAAATGACATGACTTTGCTCACCCGCTAGTCTGTATGCTGCTAGGGTTAGAACCCGTGTCTCTGGCTCTCAGTCTGGTGGCATTTTCCCTACTTCATTCTTGGATGCCTGGGTTTTCCTGAGCTTCTCACTACACTTCCCCCTGGGAGCTGGGAAAAGGAGGACCTTAGGAATCTCCCCAGTTTTCCAAGGGGATGATTGTCAATGTTTCCTAAAAACAAATATTTCATTAGATTCTTCAAATGGAGGATTTTCAATGTATTCCCATAACTTGATGGTACAGTTGCAGAGAAATCCCTCTTTATGGAAACACATTTTTTCACAGTCTGGTCCCTGCCTTGCTCACCAGTGTTCTCTCTGGCGCTTCTCCTAGGTGCACTACAAGTTTTCTTTGTTTAGGAATTTTTGCCGTCCTGTTTTTTTTTTCTTCTGTTTTTCTCCTTGCTTTATAACTGTGTGTCTCTGTGTGAAATGCCCTTCTGATTTTTTTTCCTGCCTGGCTAATTATTTCTAGGTTCACCTTGGGATATAGAGGAAAAAGTCATATATCTCTCACCAATTTTTCAGTTTCCAACAGTCCCTGAAACAAATTGTATGCAGCACCATGTACCTAAAAATTACCTTCAAATACGGCAAATGGTTGCATTAAAATATCACCTCTTAGCCCTAAGTGGGGACTGTACAAATATTTCACAGACAATGTCTGTAGTTAGTAGGCAATACAGTGCAAGCCAGCTCTTGTTTTTAAATATTATGCCCAGAAGAGATGAAATTTTATAAACAGATGGATTCTTTTTGCTTGATTCACTAACGTTTTACAATTAACTAATTAACAGGTTTATTGCCAAAATAAGCAACAAAAAGTGTTCAGGAGCTTTGACCAAAGCAGTACTTTGCAATTATATAGATACCAAAACAATCTGCATGATAATTTGAGGCTAAATGTTGCTCAAATCAGAATTTCACCTGCTGTTTTCAAATAAAAGTTGACAAATACAAAAATGAACCCTGCAGATTTCCACACTCCTTTCATATACACCAGTCTCTGCCTTAATTAATAATAATTACAGGTAACACAAACTATAGTTGTAAGGCCTAAATGTACCCAGATTGCTTTCAAGTGTGCAAAATTGCTTAACAAACACAGTTCTGCAGAACTATTAGAAACCTTTTTAATGTGACGCCCATCTGCTCTCCTCTAGCTGGCAGGACCTTATTTGACCTATTCAACTTTATCTCCTACTGTTCCTCAACCACCAGCTGGGTCAGTCTCCTGTCCTGTGAGTCATCATCGCACTGCTCCTCGGATTCTACCCCTCATCCCTCTCCAGCACATCCCAAGTTTCAGCTATGCTTAAATCCTTGTATTTCCTTGAATATGCCACACTCTGTATTTTGCTTTGGTGTGAGCTATTTTTCTGCCTTGCTTACCTTCTGGGCTCCTTTGTGATTTAGTTTGGGCATCACCTCTTTTGGGATGTATTCCCTGATCAACTCCCTATTTCTGACTCCAGAAGATGGAATTAGATTTAGGAGGGGAAGGAGGGCCAGTTATGTTCTCTTTTCTTGGTGTCCCTTCACTGAACTGTAAGCAATCTGCAGTAAAGGAATACGTTTTTGATTTTAAAAATAATTTTAGGTTCAATAAATATCTATGGAAGAAGGAAAGAAAGAAAAGAGGAAAGAGAGTGGGAGGGAGGGCAGAAGAAAGGGCAGGAGGAAGGGAAGTTAGGAAGGAAGGAAGGAAGGAAAAAGACAATGCCATGTTTTTGCTTATTCCTAGGCACTGTTTTCAGAGTATTCCCTCTGTCTGGAATTTCTCAGTTTATCTCTCATAAGCCCCATGGAAGTTTCAGTTTGTATCATACCACTTATTCCTACATTTTTATAAGCCTTGTTTTATACCTTTATTTTTCCTGGCATGAAAAAAATCTGCTTCATCTATTAGGTTATAAGCTTCTTAATGGTGGCAGAAATGGAACCTCAGTATTCAAGGGGACTTAGTGGAATATGACCTATTCTAAGCCCTTTCCCATTGTGAGAATCCCATTGGTCACAGTTCTGGTACTTCTGAAAATTCCCCTGAAGCTTTTCTGGTGCCTAGCCCTTGATAAACACTCTCTGTGCATGATTGATCAATGAAACATTCTTTGTGCTTAATAAGATTAAATACTGCTCTTATTATTTTATTGATTTATTAAATTAATTGCTTTTATACTTATACCCTTCCATGTTCCCTAAAACACATGTGATTGGATAAGAATCAGTTATGATCTCTTAACCTTATGGTGTGACTTGAGCAGTGAGTTAAAGTACAGCATATGTGCCTTTATGTCCTGATTTTCTAGGCTCAGTTCAGCTGATACTTCCTCCTAGAAGCCTTCCCTGACTTCTCCACCATGAGGTAGGTAGTCCTCCTGTGTACTTCCAAAGCACCACTGTGTATAAATTCATCACAGCACTTAGCCTTTGCTATTATCTGTCTCTTGATTTTACCTGCCTCCCTCACTAGGTGTCCACCACCTGGAAGGCAGTGACAGCATCTTCTTTATCTTTGTGTGGCCACTAACACAGGGCCTAAGACATGACATTCCTCTCCTGATCCAGCATCTGTTATGCTACAGGAGATCTCCTCTTTATAGAAACAAGCCTGCATACATACTGCCCTACAGAGAAACCTCTGAGGACTCCTTACTTTCTGTAGGAGCAAGTACAAGCTCTTTAGTTTGGAATAGATGTCTTTTATTATATGGCCCATTCTACCTCCCAGTCTCATCTCTACCCTCATCCTCTGAACCTTTCAGGGCTTACATGTCCATTTACCCCTGCATAACCTTACATTTTAAATGGAAAAAAACAATCTTTCTTTCCATTGATCTCTTCCAGCTGAATATTTCTCTTCTTGGAAATGCCCTGTCTTTCCTTAAAGATTCAGCTCAAACATCACCAACTCCTTGGTATTCTGAAAGCACTTTGACCCAACATACCACATAGCCATCATTTAAATAACATTTCAATAAGCACCTACTAAGAGAGAACAGGAAACCAGGGACTCACTATGTGAGCATGGAGTCTCTTGACTTGTTTGCTTCACTCACCTGACTAGGCAGAAATCCTGATTGTTTTGTCTTTGTACTTCTAACAAAATAGTGTTTGGCTAATGATGACAGTTTGGATGAATTCACTTTTGGGCATTTCTTGGTTGTCGATTCATTATCTACCTAAAGTCAATATTGTATTTTAACAACTAGTCATGCTACAGATCATTTATGAAAATGTAAATGACTATAGGTAGAACTTCCATGAATGATTTTTTTTTTCAGAGCAGTACGTTAGAAAACTCTCTGTATTTATTCTAGAAACTGAAGACATCTTAATGCTACCATCTCTCTAATCTGTTCATTTAGAATTCCATTCTTTCACTTTTGTGCATTCCTGTAGTTAATTTTTGCCTTAATGTTGTCTTTGACATTGTATTAGATATAATGCTTTAATTTTTTAGTACAATGTGTGGAGAATTAGGTATACAACTTCTCTACTGATAATGGTAATACTGATAACAGCAGTTTTAGTGTTCAAACTCCTTGCATATTTTATTAAAATGTATACTGTTATTTCATCCCAGTTTCTTCAGGGAACTGAGCAGACACTATTCAAGCAACTTTATAAGAAACACAAACCTTATAAACTATCATCGTTTTTTGTTGAACAGTAACCTATTGCTCTGCTTTTCATGGAGGAGAAAATGCAGTATAGAAAGATACAGCCCATTAAGAAGTGAAATTCAGTAGGCACACAATACAAATGCAGTTAACGCATACAGAGTCCTACTGAAGCAAGCATCACAGTCAGTTAAATCCACATCCAAGATCCAGAGCAGTCTCCAAGAAACCAAACCAAGAGCACTGAGTTCTACTAGGTTTTCTCTCCTCTTCTCTCCTCCCCTGGGAGAGCACATTTAAATAATTGTATTCACCCAGAGTGAAATCACTCTTATCTGATCTCTACTTAATCAAATTGCTGGATTAATGCTTTTCTGGATTGATTTATTGCTTTAATTGACACTCTCCATTCCTTCTCTAAAATATATGTGCTGACAATTCATACCGACTAACACTCCTGGCAATTTGAATACTCAGCAGTCCACGTTTTTTTTAAGTATATTTTTTTGATGAAATATATCACACATGCAAAAGAGTATTTAAAACATTTATGATTCCTTTAAAAGAGAATAATAAGGTAAATACCTGAGTGCCCACCCTCTAGCTTAAAAATAGAAACGTGCATGCCCCTCCCTCACGGCACCCTCTCACTGCTCTCCCCCATCCTGCGCTCTCCGCAGGGTAAGCACTGCCTAGAATTTTCTCTGAATCACTCTCTAAATTTCCTGTATGATTTTATATGTACACATGAAAGTATATTGTCTTATTTTTATCTATATGTAAGTAAAATAATTTGATGTATCTATGTCTGTATCTGTCTTCTGTGACATACTTATTTGGCTAAGTCTTGTTTTCTTTTCTTTGTTTTATTTTTTCCCTTTATATGGTTGGATGTTATGTGCTCAGTGTATTATTTTTTGTTACTCAAACACTTTTAACAGGTTTATTTAACCACCACCACCAATCACCACCACTTCATTGTCCTACGAGATATTCAAGGACCTTAAATACTTTAACCTTGATCACTCCTCTTCCCAATTTGAGTCTTAATATTATGTATTTTAATTCTCCTTTATTTTCCACAACAACTAAAATTTCTTATAGTTATTTTGAACAGTCAATGTTGATTTAAATTCACCCACATTTCCTATTTTTTTCTTATCATTCTATCTCAGATACTCTGTGATTGTTTTCCTTCTGTTTAAAGTACATCCCATAGACTTTACTCTAGGGAGAAGCTGGGTTGAGCTTCTCATATATTATCTGTCTAAATATGTCTTTACCCTTTTTCTTGAACAATAGTTCAACTTTTTTCTCATAACATCGAGGGTATTATTCCATTACTACCTGGCTTTCACTGTTGTTATTGATAAGTCATAAATTGGTCTAATATCCATTTCTTTGTGGGCAATTTGTCTTTTAAGATCTCTTTTTTTGGTGATCTTCAGTATTATGATGATGATTGAGGTGTCTATTTCTTTTAATTTAATCTTCTTGGGATTTATTGTAATACCTAGACCTGAATATTGGTGTCTTTAAATGGTTCTGGAAAATTCTCAACCATTTTTGAACATTACTTTTTCTGTATTCTCTATTATCTCTGTGGCAGAGGCAAAGCTTTGAACATTCAGGCATAGAATAATGTTAGCTTGTCTAGTTGTCTTTCAGTTAGAGTTGAAAGAGGTGGAGTTATGGCCAGTGGAATGTGGGTGGAAGGGATGCTGGTTCCACTCAAGTTTGGCAGATATACAAGTGGTGCACCTGGTTATCATTTTGTGCAACCAGAGGAGGGACCACCTCAGGATAAAATATATATGGATTCATGGGAAGATGTGAATGTCCTGAACAGGTGATAAGACATCTGAAAGGACAAAAAATAGAAGTCTCGTGACAAGGTGATCTGGCATAGAGGCATGTAGGTGAATACACGGGAATAAGTGCTAAGTGTAAAGATCTTTATAAGACGTTAATGTCCATAAGAGAGCATCTTCCATGAAAGAGGTACTGACTTGGCTGGTTGTCATTGGCCAGCATCTGTTCTTGGCCACCCATTGCTGGTATGATGGGCACATGAATGAGATATCCATGGTGACAGAGATGGAGGCCATGAATGGCCTCAACAACATGGACTTACACTCATCAAGGCTGATAGTGCTCTTGCCACTGCTGAATGATCAATTGATTGATAATACATATCAATGATGAGACCCTGATACAGAACCACTCTTTGAATAAACCAATAGCCAAGTGATGGCAAGTTGACTGCATTGGGCTCCTTCTACCATTGAAGGTCTAGTGATTGAGTCTCACAGGAATAAATACATATTCCATGTATGTGTTCTCTTTTTCCTGCCTTCAGGGGCTCAACCAGCACCACTATTGAAGGGCTTCCAGATCTTTGACTCACTGGTCTATCCACATAATATTGTGCCAGTTTATAGCAAATAAACATGCAAGTGGGCCTACAACCATGACATCTGTGGATTGCATTGTATAGTGGAGGATGGAGACACTGAATATTAGTTATGGCCCAGAAACCATCTGCAGTAGTGGGGGCTATCTTTTTGTTCCACCATCCTTCGTCTTCTAAGTTTCCTCCAGGAAAAGAGGCCTACTGGGGTTGTAGAGAAGCTACTCCTCAAACATGCTAAGAAGTATAGTTGAGGGTCACAAGGGGTGGAATGTGATGGACAAGAAGATGTTTTGCTTAGATGTCTCTTCACAGTATTCATTCCCCTGTGTCTGGAAGTTCTATTACCGGCGATCCTTTAGATAACAGTCTCTTCACAGAATTTCTTGGCTGGAGATAGCCACCTTGCCCAAAGTCACAACCTTCCTGGAGTGGCTTATATCTACTGACTGATTAAAACTGATATATAAACACCCAGTCATTTTGACATAGTATGTGTCAATTTTCTTGGGCTATTTTAGTTCCAGAGTTCCCTGTGGCACAGACTGAGGCTTTCATGGGCCTCCTTCATATTTCAGTTTCTCCCTCTGTTTAACCCTCTTGTCTTTCCTTTTCTTTCACCGTTGCTGATCCGAAGGCCATTCGTTAATAATCATCTTGTACATTAAACTCCTATTGAAATCTGCTTTCTGGAGAACCCAACCTGTGACAATGTTATAAAAATGGGATTTGTTCAAGAGAGGTAGGGTCAGTTTGCTAGCACAATAAAAGAAAATAGAATCTAGAAACTCAAAACCTTGCAAAATTGAAAAAGCCAAAAGATCTAAAAGTGGCAACTAGCAAAGTAGCATTGACATATATACACTACCATGTGTAAAATAGATAGCTAGTGGGAAGCTGCTGCATAGCACAGGGAGATCAGCTTGGTGCTTTGTGACAACCTAGAGGGGTGGGATGGGGTGGGTGGGAGGGAGGTTCAAGAGGGTAGGGATATATGTATACATATAGCTGATTCACTTTGTTGTACAGCAGAAACTAACACAACATTGTAAGGCAATTATAATCCAATAAAGATGAAAAAAAAACCTATCAACAGATAAAATGACCCAGGATAACATCACATTATAGGTTTGGCCACTTTACTCATTATTCCAAATAACCTTAAAATATCTGCCATTAAACGGAGAGAGAGAGGTATGGGGGACAAAAAAACAAAGAAATAAATCATATCTGAAGACGATGTCTCTAAGGGTACTTCTGATATCATTATGGGCATGTGTAACTGACTGAAAGCAGATAGATCAGAAACTTAATTTTTTAGAAAACCTATATTGACAAAGAAACAGTTAGCCTGGATTTTTAAAAAGCATATGACGTTTACAATTTAAACCAACTTTTGGGTTCCAGCTTTTCATAAACAGAAAATCAGTTGTGAAATCTGTGCAGACCACAAGAGTGATTGACTCCCAAAGCCCACTTTAGATGTGGCAAAGGATAGTAAGTAAAAAGGAATAATTTACAGCGTGACACCACAGGGCATAAGACCAATGGAAAAAGATTTTAAAATAGGAAAATTAGGGTTTAATCAAGGAAAATCTCCTTTGAATAAGGAGCATGCACTATGTCTGCCCAGTGGATTTTAGTGAAATATTATATTATGTTATATTATATCTTTCATTCATTTCCTTTCAGAATGGAAATATTTATTGCAATTTTTTTCCCTTTCGTCATTGTTGATTTGATAGGATGGAGCATAATGATGACTTTTTAATTCACAGATGTCATGAAAAGAGAGCCTATGTTTGAAGAGACTAATATGATTATCAAAATCTTTGGATTTTGAGCTGAGAGCAGCCACTAGATGGGCCTTTGGGTTGGGATTGAGTGTGTTCTATGTGTGGGTGGAAGAATGGAATGGTTTCATGACTGAAGGGCAAACAGAGGCAGAGCTAATGCTATGTATTCACCTTATCATTTTTGATTATTCTGTGACCCTCCAGCTTTCTCTTCTCCTTTGGCAGAAACTGTGGGGAGCACTCGTTGAGATGGAAGAGCCACAGTATCTCTGGGGCTCTTCAGGGGAGAATATTTCCCTGAACAGTTGACTGATTCATACTGGACTTTAAGTGAGTGAGAAATACACTAGTTTTGTTAAGCCACTAAAACTTGGGGCTTACTTTGTTGCTATGTCATAGGCTAGCCTATTTTGACTAATACCTTCTCTTCCTGGACCACCAATTAGGTTTATGCTGGACATTTTCCCTCTATTCTTTATGACTCTTACCCCCTTTTATGTTTCCAATCAGTTTTCTCTCTGGGATGCATTCTAGATAATTTATTTGGATCTTTCAGCTCATTAACACTCTTGTCTGTTGTCTCCAATTTGCTGTTTAATTTACCCATTCTATGTTTAATTTTAATTAATTTATTTTTCGTGTCTAGGAGTATAATTTAGGTCTTTCCAAATCTATTTAGTTGCTCTTTAGAGTCTCTTTCCTCTGTTTTACTTTCAAGCTTCTCTTTTATTTCTTTAAACATATTGAATTCGTATATTTTATACTCTGCATCTGATATTGCAGTTACTGAAGACTTTCAGTTCTGATTTGCCATCTCATTGTTCCTGTTGGCTGTCACTTTTGTGTTCTGTGATTTTTGGCTGTGGTCTGCTCATTTTCCTTGGCACTTTGTGACAATTTCTTGAGGCCAAGGCTGTAGTTGGATTCCTCCAAACTACATTTGTGTTAGTTTAGGATATTTGGTAGCATTACTAACACAGGATCACTCTACTTGTTTAGAATTTTTAAAATTATTATTCAAATGGTAGCATGGATTTGGATTGTAAACTTCTATAATGATTGCCTATTGGTAACAAATTCTCAAATGAGATTTTTTCTCTCTCGACTCAGCATAGAATCAATAAATGCAATGAACTGATAAATACAATTTTCCTTATGTCTCTTTTTACCTTGAGTAGGCAGTCCTTGGAAGCTGAGCCTAGTGGAGTTTGTCTTCACAGGTTCCATCCTTGGGCAAATCCTAGATTTTAACTCCAGTCCCCTTACCTTTTACAGCATCAAAGCAGAGCTCAGGAACTCCAGAGTTTACTAGAAACCTCTACATATAATTTGATTTTGGTATCTTTTATCTTTCAAGGTTCCTGTTTCCACTTTTTCTTTGACATCTGTGAAGGACTTCCTTTTATGCTGACTCAGCAGTTCTTTTTAGAAGATTGAATATATATGTTTTCTCCAACAATTTAGCTGTGCCAGTCAAGAAGGTTGTTCAGAAAGATCTAGTTTGCCATACTGCTAGAAACAGAAGTCATTATAGGCCACCCTCTAGAACTACACTCATGCACATGCACCTCTACCAGTCAGGTTGTATGCTTAGCAAAATTAGAGATGTCTGTTACCAAAGTGCCTTACTATGTATGTGTTTTAGTATAAATAATTAATTTATAGAAATATTACCCTAACTGATTAAATAATTGAGTAAGAAAACCTTTGTCTATTATGAAATAATAATGGCAAGTCTCCATAAAGATGAGTTGTTTAAAAACAGCATTAAATTAAAACTGGGAAAAATAACAGTAATAGATTTGGAAAAATTTAGAAGACTCTAGAAGGATTCTGTACTCAGATTATTTTGCAAGTGTCTTTAAGTTCTTGTTCCACTTTAGCAAAACCAAAATGGAAATTAATGCTGTATTATAGGTATGGTTTATGCAAGAAAGATGGCTGGGAAGCCAACTGAGAGAATTTTACTTGAATAGAAGGTATTAGATTCACATACAAAAATTAGTGGATAAAAATATTTTAGGTATGTATGCATCATTTTTTGTAATTCCTATATCTAACACGTTTTTTCAACAAACTGGTCCTGACGGTGGAAGAAAAAGAGCTGCTAGTAATCTTAAACCCATATATGTGTATTAGTTAACACACTTGATACTAGACTATGTGTACAGCAAAGATTTTTGGAGGTTTTTGTTTTTGTTCTCTAACTTTATTGAGGTATAATTGACAAATAAAATTGTAATATACTTAAAGTATACAATGTGATTCTTGATATATGTATACCTTGTGAAAAGATTACCTCAATCAAATTAATTAACACATTCATCACAGAGGTATTTGTTTTGCTGTAGTTCTAGAAATAGAAGGATAGGTTACATCTCAGCATTGCCCAGCAAATAACTTTTTTTTCAAGAGACTATTTTTACTATTTCAATGTGGGGGAAGTCTTCAACCCCACTAATAATAAAATATGCAACTTAAAACAATTATTAAATAAAAACAAATTCACAAATTCACAAATTCACAATTCACAAATCTTACTGTCAAAATTGAAGATGATAACACCCAATTTTGGTGAGCAGAAAAGTCACCTTTTTTTTCCAGCTCTGTTGAGGTATAATTGATAATATTCATATATTTAAGGTGAATGATGTAATTATTTGATATACATATACATTGTGCTATGATGCCACAATCATTTTAATTAGCATGTCCATCACCTCACATAGTTACCTTTTATATGTTTGAGTGTTGAGAACACAAAAGACTCTCAGCAAATTTCATTACACTCTTAGCAAATTTCAGGTATCATTAACTTTGGTCACCATGCAACAAACAACTTTTAAGTGGATGTTTCATATCCTTCATTCTTGAAAAAGTTGTTGGAACAGTTTCTCTTTAATCAGCACCTTTTTTTTGGTTACTACTTTTTACCTTCTTCATAGTTTCTATCTTCTAGAGTCTTTCCTTCATTTTTAGACTCTGGTCTCGGGTCTATCCTTTCACAGTGAAATGTGACACTGATCTATTTTACGTAACAAAATACAATTCTCATCCTCAGAGGAATTTTGCCTTTGACTTTAAAAAAGCATTAACTTTTTTTCTTTATGATTTTTATTGGTTTTCTACTTTGTGCCATTGAATTTGTTAGGCTATTCCATACATGATCTTATTTGAAGTCACATAACAACTCTGTCAGGAAGGTATTATAATTTTCATTTCACAGATAAGAAAATAGAGATCCAGAGAATCTAACTTGCCCAGGGTCATAAACTGGAAGTGGTTGAATTCAGTTTTAAAACCAGGGTTGCCTGATTCTTATGCTCAGGTTTTCTTATTATAGTATCACATTACCACCTACCCCCTTTGATATCACTTGAGCTTAATCTAGTATGTCTAGCTCTAAACCATGAGCATTGTTTACTTTCTTTCATAGCCAAACTAAATGCAGTCCAAACAATCTATTTTTCTTAATCTAAAATGAGAGGATTTTGAACTACTTTTTGCCCTTTCCAGTCAAACCATCCTCTAGGATGACTTTATTTCAGACATTTAGTTTCCTCCTCAGCATGATCACTAGACTATTAGCTCCAAGATGACATTTTCTATCTTTTTCATCTTTGGATCTTCAGTATTTTCTAATGCACCCAGCATGTAGTAGGCACCATATTTATTCAATTTAAGAGTTCCCTCTTGTTCCAACTCAAATCTTCCCTCTGAATTGCTTTCCAACCTCATTACCCAAATGGCCATCTTGTAGGGGGATTTGGCTTATGCTGTAGGGTATGTCTAACCCAGAGCTTCACAAAATTCTGAAAAGTATTGCTCTTCCATAAGAGACAGTTTCCAAAAGAGGAAATACTATAAATTAAAGAAATGCAAATTAAAGTAAAAAAATCTATTCAACTCCCAAATTATCAAAAATACAAGTAAAGATAATATCCAGTGTTGGCAATGTTGCAATGAAAGAACAAGTTCATATATTGTTAGTGGGACTATAAAATGGTACAGTCTTTTCCAGAAAGAAATTGGCCAATATGATCTAAAACTAAAAAAAAAAGATTCTTAGCTTTGACTCACTAATTCCATTTCTTAAATGAGGAAAAAGCTTTACATGTGAAGATGTTCTACATAGCTTTATTTGTAAGATTAAAAGCAAAGAACCACCTAAACATTCAGTAATATTAAAATTATTACCTATCTATAGTAATTTATATTAGTAGAATACTATACAGCCATTAAATTTGTCTTCAATAATTTA
This sequence comes from Eubalaena glacialis, assembly GCF_028564815.1. Classification (NCBI taxonomy): domain Eukaryota; kingdom Metazoa; phylum Chordata; class Mammalia; order Artiodactyla; family Balaenidae; genus Eubalaena; species Eubalaena glacialis. The sequence continues at coordinate 50,317,985 of NC_083720.1, forward strand.
TAATAATGTATAAAAATTCTATTTTTCTTAGGCTGATTTCCTATGAAGCAGAATCTGAGATGAAGGCTTTGTGCCAATAGGATCTTTAGGATGGGGGTCCATGGAACAGGTTTACAGAGCACAGGAGAGGGAAACAGGGAGAAACAAAATGAGGATGTGTTTTCATGTTGTCCATGGCTGATGAAGTCAAACCCATCAGGATCTTCAGAGAGGTTTATGAAATATATCTCAGAACCATCTTCCAGAGGATTTATCCACTGGCTTCTGGCTGTCATTGGTCAAGCATGGCTTATGGGCACACCTCCAGGTTATGCATAGGGTTCCCATGAGTCTCCCTGTCTGGGGAATGAGGGATGCCTTCAGGCTGGAAGCAAAAGTCTGTGGGAGGCATTCTCTAGCTGCACCAGGGCCTGCAGGGATCTGCTACTCCTGTAGTACTTGGATAAGTGAAGAGATTGGAGGGATTGTGTAGTGATGTACAAGATGTGCTTATTACACTGTTGCAGTGTTGGGAGAGAAATATGAGACCTAAAGTTACATGCTCAATAGGATCTCAATGAATTGGTGCATTCACTAATCTATTGGGTACCCAAGAGGTCCCAGGTTCTGTGAAAGGAAAGAATAGGACACAACTTTCCCTTTCGGAAGCATACTTTCCAGGGCAGAAGGAGCATTTGGGGACAGGGGTGTGGTGACAGACAAGAAACAAATAAATAAGCAAAGTCATTAAAGGTTGTGATTAGGTAGAGGTTAGAAATGAACAGGTATAAAACAAATAGACAATGCAATTATGCTTATAAAAAGAACTCAGTAAAAATTTACATCAAAATCTTATCAGTGATGGTCCCTGAGTGGTAGAACTTATTTCATGACATCTCTGTATTTTCCAAATTTTCTATAACGGGCATAGATTTCTCTCGATAAGCAGAAAAACCACAGTAAAGTTATTATTAAAAATTATTAAAAGAGAATGAAGTCATTCCCCATTACCTGGCCGGCACCTGGAAGCGACTCCATATCCCAGTCTGTACTTGGTCTTTCTTCTGCATGGCTTTGGGCTTTGGATTCCCTTTCTACTTATTTTTCACAGCCTTTCTGAACTTTCACATAGGGGAAACAGATGTGTGGGTCTGTGAGGGTGGGTATGTGTGTAAATGAAAAGAAAATCCCTGAAAACAAGGACATTTCCAAAATTACCATGCCCTTAACAAGAACTTGGTGAGCCAGTGCTCCTGAAATATAACATACCCCAGTCGCTATTGTTAACAAGGCCAGCCATCCATGAAGTTGATTCTTTTTTGGGTTTTAGTGTCTGAGCATTTAAATGAATGGTTTGGGAGCAAAGTCTATTACTGTATGCAGGATAGCCAGAGATTGTTTAAATTCAGGATAAACTATGGGTAGACTTAGGTTTTCAATTTTCAAGGTGCCCACTTAGCACTGCAATGGGCAACTCAACATTGCTTTCGTGCTCCCCATTACAAGGTGTTGCCAGAAACACGAATCTATAAGGGGCTGTGCCGCTTACCATCTGCTTGATACTCAGGGTCTCCAAATGGCCTCAAAAGGTGGTGGCTGTTTGCAGCGCTCAGACTTTTGAATTGCATTAAGTACCCGTCTGAATTTTCTCTTTGGCTGACCTCTAAAGAATGGCAGAGGAGACCGATGCAGACGTCAAGTGCCCAGCAAAGGCACCTTCTGGGACAGTCTTGCTCCCGTCCCGGATGCCAGTGTGACCAATTCAGCAATTGTGTCTTTCCCCAGGATAAAATGAATATTGTGTCAGTGAAGCTAGAATCAGAGAGTGATGATCTGAGAATCAGTGAGAAGGAAGATGCTGACCTTGGAGAGGTTTAAGAATGCCTTACGAATAGCTATCTGGAACATAATTAAAGGCATTTTTAACATCATAAGCCTTGAAGAATGCGAACAATCACCACTGCACACTGGGGAGTAAAAGATATTGCTTTTATAGCTGCAGAGCTTATGGTCAGAAGTGATAGGAAATATTAGAAATGTGACAGTTTTATAATAATTTTATTCTTGCTCATTGTGATAATTTTCATTTGAAGCTTTTTACCTTTGAATATCTTGAATTACATTAAGCCTTCCTCACTCCGTCCTTGTCCTGTAATATTAGAAGCTGAGGTTTTCATCTGAGGAATTACAGTAAATGTTACAGGCACAAGCAAACAGATAATGGTGTTTATGATGCCTGTTATTTGAAGAATTAAAAGTTCTGAGTGAATTTGTCTCCCAGTTAATAAAAGCAATAGAGCCCTGAGTGAAATATTGCCTCTTCTTTCTTTTTACAGTGTCACTAATCTCTTCTTGTATCCTGTTCCTTCTCTTAGCTGCTTTTTATTTTGGCTGTGAGAGGGGGAGGCAGGATGCTTTCTGTCAAATAATTTACTCTGCTCGGTTTCTTTTTTCTTTGTCTATATTTTTCTTTCAAATACCATATGCATTTTCTTTACTGAATAAGTAATATGAATATGAAAAACTCAGGTTAGAATTAGTGCTAGAGGTCATCTGGTTTAAATATTTAAATATTTCCATTTCTTAGACAAGGAAACAGAATCAAAAGGCTCAGTAGCAGCAGAGCTAGGACTACCATCTGGGTCTCCTGACACCACAAAAACAATGGCTAGCATTCACTGAGTGTTGGCTAGAGGGCAGGGAGGCTCTAAGCATTCACATGCATTAACTCTTTTGTGTGTGTGTTCCAATAAAACTTTATTTATAAAAAAACAGGTAATGAGCCAGATTTCAGCTGTGGGTGGTAGTTTGACAACCCCTAATTCTTTTAAGCCTCAGAGTGTCTGTATGAGATAGGTCCTGCTACTATTGTCACCTCCATTTTACAGAAGAGTAAACTGAGGCACAGAATGACTAGGCAACTTACCCAAAGCTGAATAATTAATGAGTGCCTCCATCTGAAGAAACCAAGCTGTTTGACCTGAACTTACATACTCTGCTGCACACAGGTGTCTGAAAATCTTCTCCATATTCTTTCCCTTCCCTTCTTTTCCTGGGATACTTTCTTGGAGGGAAAGTATATGGGTTAGCATGTAGAATCTCACACACAAGTATGTACTATGGACTTATTTGGATGATGATTTTTAAAAATTTGTTCTCTTTCTATGGTGGGCAATGCTATTTAGCACTGTGCTTCATCTTTTGTGGGGAATCCAAAAGAAGCAGCTGATAAGGCTCTTGCCTTTGAGAAGGTTAAAATTTAGTTCTGAAGTCAAAGAAATTAAAATCAGATATAAATTTACTGAGCACTTACTACATGCCAGTCCAAAATCATCTTTAACTTATGATCAAGTCAAGATTCAAAAGGCTGTTCATTAGCTTATTTGTTCAGAAGTCCCAGGATACCCAACAAGCAATCTCTCAGCATATTTCTGTCAAGTTTTGTAGAAGAACTGTGATTATTTGACAGCTCTGATCTTTAAAACCCTCTTAAACATTTTCTCCAAATATGCTTGCATTTTCATTTTTTTCTTTTTTATCAAAAATAAGTTGATAACATGATAACTGCTTCAGACATGCCATTAATTAATGAAAGACTTGATCCCCACATCTCAGGGGACCATGTCCAACCATCTGTTGATGGCCAGCAGATTGCTTCACTTTTGCCCGAGTGAAAATCTTTGCTACTATGAAAATTTGTAAATTGACTGTCCGTAAGTGAGGGGATTTCTGGATTATACATTACAGGTGATACAAAGATTACAAAAATATTTGAAACAGAAATTCTGTGTTTGAGGAATAGAGAATCCAGTTAAGGAGATGAGGCATGATCGCATTTCTGAGATCCTTCCCGATTATTCTATGAATTCATATACAAGGGTTAGCTTACTTTCTCATAAGTGTAGTCACTCACGATCTGTCAATAGGTGAGCTGGCAAATATCGGATGGTATAGCTGTGAGCCATGTGATCGCAGGGGAAGAATTGCCTGCCTAGGTGTCAGGCAGAAGAACGTGTTTGAACTGAATCCTAAAAGTTGGTTAAGATTTAGAAATGTGGGCAGGAGTGAGGAAACAGATTGACAATTCCATTTTGACATCAAAACCAATTATGGAGTGAATCACAGCCGGAACGAACTTGATCTCCCCTTCCGCTGCCCCTGCCCCATCCCTCTGTTCTTGCTGCGAGGAAGCAGTTGTTAATATGATTGGTCAGATGAAAGTGCTCCTTAGGGCCATACCATTGTTACAGGCAGGCTTCCAGTTCTTCCAGGTGGGAATGGCTTAGTTCCTTCTCCCTTGCGATATCTCTTCTTATAATAAGCAGATCTAGGCAGAGCCTGCCATTCTAGAGAACCATGGTTAATTATTTTTCAGTCTCTCTCAACGTATGATGTGATAGGTGACTCAGACCAGGGCCCGCCCTCTGTATTTACTCCTCATTCACTGACTCCTTCTCTCTTCTCTGTATCCTGGCGCCTGTCTTCCATCCCCCTCCACACAGATTTGACTTCGTATAATCGCCTCAGAAGTTAGATTTGCAGGAAGAGGGAGGGAATCTTAGGCCCTTCTTAGGTCTCTAGACAAAAACAAACTTGCTCCAATTCTGCCACGTAACAGAGTAAAATGGTAGGAGGCTCTTGTGGTGCTATTAATTTAGTGGTTCTTTTATTCTAAATGTCCTGCTTCTATATTTTGCTTAGATCTCTCTTGGGAACCTTATGGGGAGATAAGGATATTTGTTAGGGTAAGATTTGAGGTGTCTTAAGTTCTTGGCTATCAAATCTTTACTCTTATTCCCTAACATTAATATGTGTTTATCCTGGAAGAGGACACCTCAAGTTGATCTTTGTTGTACCAATAGATATAAAACTATCAGATGACTTGATTATAGCAGTTTGTGGTAGTCTTAAAATAATTATCATGTTCTTTACATTCTATTTCTGATAGATTTGATCGTTTATTTGCTAAGTGATGGAGATCGGATGCTTTAATAGCTCTGATTCTGTCAGTCACTGGGCTGGTGTGTGTGTGTGTGTTTGTGTGTGTACACACACATACACACCTCATGCTGGTCAACATGGTAATGCCATGTTGATTTTTCTGATGTCTAATCATTGGCCTACATGATTTCAGTTTTAAAGGAATCCACTTTAGGCCAACTTCATAATTATTTACAAAGACTAAAATTGTATAACTCAACTTTGGAATAGTAGATGCCAACCAAGGAGCATCTAGATCATGTTTCTCAAATTATGGTCTGTGGTCTAGTCTACCTGCATAGGAACCACCTGGGACTCATGTCAAATATGCAGATTCATTTACTTTAGCCCAGATCTACACAATACACAGTTTGGGATAAGATACAAGAATATATATTTTTAATATTCTCCTTAATGTGATTATTATGACTACACGGGTTTGAGAACCAATGATTCTAGGCTATGTTTGTGTTGAGCCTATACATATAGAAGTCTAGATGTAGCCAAGACATGAGATTCTGCACAGCTGGCTAAACCACAGACCTGGCTCCACCCTTGAGCCATGCTCCGTGATGAGGAATCCGTCTAGTCTCATTGGACAATTCTTTCTACAAGTTTCTTCATTGCATCTATAGTAACTTCTACCATATCTGCAATCTGACCATTTATTTGAGGGTGATGGGATGTAAGAGTGACAGTTTTAATAAAGTCTCTGAGCATTAATTCCTTAAACTCAGCAGATTTAAAGGCAAGCTCACAATCTACAGGAGAATGTGTAGCAATTTATGCATTGCAAGTAACTGGCAGAGTGCAAAACTTCAGCAAATATTTAAGCAAATTAGAAGAACTTTGAGACTTTTTGATAAGTCCTGAATGACCCTGGTAAGTCAATCTAAATTCTTGACCAATGTCTCATTTCCCAAGGAGTGGTTGGTATGTTTGACAGGAAAATTCCGGATATGTTTTAGTTTTTCACTGTGTTTTCTGTCACCATTATCAGAATTGATTTGAAGCCATAGCTAAAAGCTAAGCTAACACTTTATGTAGTTTGGCCAAGATAATAAGATGTCTGTTTTCTGCAATGTTGATTCTTGAGCATATTGAAAATTGATTCACAGTGCCTTCTATCATCGAGCTTTGTTTTTATTCATACTAAAATGCAGTGCTTTGGAAGGTAACAAGCAGATGACCAGCAATTTTCAGAAACCATGCTTTATTAAATGATATAATGTGTATCAAGCACTCAACGCAGAGCCTGATGCATGGTAGAATTGAATTAAAAAATAGTTACAGAAATTTTCTTTTTAAAAAAGTAATTAACCTTACTCTATTTCCTCTACAATACAAGGGGACAACTCAACAAGAAGGTAGGATATAAATAAGCACATTTGGAGAAGAATTTCAGCAGTAACTTGCCCACATGAAAATTACAGAAAGCAAAGAAGCATTCCTATAAAGATTGATGCCTAACAGTACTGCTACCCTACTTCTTCCTTTCCTGCAGAGCCCACCTTCCAAAGCTTATAAAGCCTAAAATATCAGTTCCTTGCTTGCCTGGCCTCCCTTGCTGCTAGGGCATTGGCATGTGTTCCAATCCTGACCAACGGGACCTGAGACCAAACCTGATAAGGACACTTGTCAAAGACTTTCCCTCCTGATGGAAGAGAAAGACAAACAGGGAGTACATCTTTCCCCATCTTTCTTGCTTTACATATTTTTGTGTATGAGGATGTGATGTTTGGTGGTGTGGCCGCTATCTTTACACCATGAGGACAGGTGCAAGAGCATCACAGAGAAGATGACACAGAGTCCTGTTATTGCTGAGCTACTGAATGAACTCCAGAACCACTCGATTTTTTTTTTTTATGTGAGAGAAACAAACCTTTATTTCACAACCTTTTAGTTTCTGGTTATTTTGTTTGCTGTAACTAAAAGTATCTTCTCTGATACAACTTTATAACAGCTACACTTTCCTTTTAGAATGCAAGCCCTGTGAAGACAGGGACCAAGTCTAGTTCACTCCAAATTACAGTGACTCTAACACAGTGGAAGTTTATTTCTCTCTTACACGAATTCTGACCTGCTGTGACAGCTGTGTTATGTTGTCATATGGGTTCCTTTTATGTTGTTGCTCTGCCATCCCGAAGGTGCTGCCTTCATCCATAAAGTTGGAGATGGCTCCCCGTGATGTCTACGTTCCAGCCAGCAGAAGGGAGAAAGGGAAGAGGAGAGGGTGCTCTGTTCTTTTAAAGGCACTAGCTGGAAATTGCACCGTCACTTGACTTATTATCCTATTGGTCAGAACTTAGTCTACTGGGTAAAGATACAAGACAGATGAGAGATGAACTCATTACTCTGCATAGCCATGTGCCCAGCTAAAAATTATCATACTGAAAGAAAAGTGGATATTGGGACACAAATAACAATTTCTTCTATAGCATCACTAAAGAGAATAATAAATGTAAATAGATTTGAAATATGTTAACAGAACAAAACAATGAGACCTTGGTTTATGCCATTCACTCCATTAAGCTCTTTTGCAAAATTATCTTATTCACCCTTCACAATAACCTTACGACATAGATAGTGTTATCATCCCCACTTTGCAGGTGTAGACAAAGAAACTCAAAGAGTTTGAGCAAGCTGCCCAGGGTCCTACATTGAATAATTGATGGAACTTGTATTTAAATCAAAGTTCATGCCTCTGATGTTAAGATCTATCTGTCTCACTGCCACCTGTCCCTGCCCCAATGGCCTCGTCCTAATCTTACATTCTGTGTTATGTTTACTCTCTCTTCAGATTTTGCTTGTGAATTCCAAAGGCTTACATTTTTTACCAATTACCTCTTGTTCCACTTTTTTGCTTCTCCTGAGTCTTATTCTCTACCCTCTGTCTTTATAGCACCACCCCCCAAATGGTACATATCTCTTTCTCTCCTTGGTTATCTCCGAGGGCCAGTTATTAGGGAATTACCTCCCCACTCCAAACTGACCCTTCTCTTTTCCTCTTTGTCATGCTGGCACTGGGGCTCTGCAACCACATTTCTGCTTTGCTCTCTCCTCTCTGTTGTTTTGCCAAAAGGAGACACTAGAGGGAGACTGTGAGCAAGGCTGGAGGGGTGAAGGGACCTGCTACTTCCTGTTTTTTCCTGCTTGCTTTATTCGCCTTCCGGTTCCTGTCCGTATCCCTCAGGGGATGCTTCTTCACCCCAGCAGCTGAAAGCATGTTGAAATTTTTCAAACCCTTGTAGGACCAATCCCATCACGTACCCTCAGAGACACCAGCTCTAGCCACGCAGCACTCCCTCTTCGAAAGTCTGAGTTGAGTTTCAGCCTTACTGGGTCTTTGTTCTGTTTTAATGATGCTAATCTGTTCCCTTAGTTTTCCCATCCCTATGGGTGGTAGTTACTTGGTGCAATTGCTACCTCCACAATACTTCACGGTTTTTAAGTTACGCTAAATCAGTTCTGGTTTAACTTTTTTCCTTCTCAATTATTCATTGGCTTCGTTTTATTTTTCTGGTTAGATCTATATTTCCATTTTCAGAAAAATCAAGAAACTGCAGAGACAATCCTTGATTGAGGGCAGGATTCCATTCCTATGTCTCTGTCTACTCCATGTAGAGGTAGCCACAGTCTGGGGAACAGGGTGGGAACTTGATGAACACAGCGGATGAATGGTTTCCCTTGTGTACACTCCTCCTAGCCCAGAAGCAAACCCAGTACTCACTGACTGCGTTACTGTCCTGCTTGTGCTCTGGTAAACTCAGAAGTACTTCAAACCTGAAAGCACCTTTGTTTTCGAGTATCTCTCCGAGGAATAAAAATCTGAGTGACTCTGCCCACTCAACAGAAAGGAAAACTGAGGGGGAGCAAGGAAGTTGGCCAAGCTTTCAAATTAGACTGAAACAGGGTCAAGACACCATCTGATTTTTGGACTGTTTTCTCCTAAACTCCCTAGACAAGGGCGGGTGGGGAGCAGGCAAAATTGACCATTGACAGCCAGGTTGTTCCTCCTCTTTGACCTTTCTCATTGGCAAGTATAGTCCTTCATTTTCCTGGCCTGCTAGTCTGGCACTTTCCACAAACAAAAGAGTTCACTTCAGAGAAGGAAAATAAAGTAAGATCAAAGGCTCGCATAATTTCACTTCTCACGGAGGAGAGGAAACCTCCTCGAGCAGCCTGCTTCTCAGGAGTTATCCAAACCACTCTGTCTCTGTGGTTCACAGTGACTTCCAAGCAGCAGAGTGGACTTGGCCCTTCTTTCTGCAGTCAATGATACCAGCAGTGGCTTAGGCAGCCAAGGTAAATAACACCTCGGAGGCTCCGGGAGTTGAGAGTAAGTCATGGGACTCCCACCAGGACCATGGGAGCTGCACATCTAAGTTCTTTCCTGTTGTGGAGAATCGGAGCCCTGTGTTTATTTGGTGCAGAGTACTAGTTTGGATATTCGTGGCCAAATGGCTATATCTGAGCCCTTCACCAGGTGACGTTTCTTTGATGACGTCCAGCACTATAGCTACCATGGCTCGGTAATTGTCTGATTGCATCTCCAAGCCTAGTATTTTTTCTTTTTCTTTTCTTTTTTGATAGTAGGAGATCTTGCCAGAGGAGAGGCTGGATGATACGATAAGTTGCTTTGAAGATGGAGTGATATTTAATATTTTGAGTGACTGCTTCTTGTGGAAGCAATTGGGTTCTTCAAGGACACGCTATACATGTTTAAAATGGGATGTCTGGGGCTGCCACAGCATAATCGACTGTGAAATAAGCCCGTTGGAAAGGACAATTACTCCTGGGGCCTCAAATGCAAGTCAGGCCTCCCGAGGCAGTAAGGGGAGGGTCCTGTTCAGTGCTAGTCAGGAGTAAATTTGACTGTTACTTCTGTGCTTAGCATGGGCTGGAGCCTGCATTATAAGCTCACTACCCAGCATTACAGAGATATAGGTACAGCCCGGACAATCAACCAACAGTGGCTCATGGTATGAGTGGCTGCTGTGAACAACCCACCTGCCCATCCTAACATTAACTAATTATCCAAAAACCAGTTATCAAGAACCTACTATATGCCAGGTATATATGTAGGTACTAGGAACAAGGGGACACACAGTATGCTCTTTAAGCACATAGTTAAGCAGAAAAGGAGAGAGAGAGAGAGAGAGAAAGCATGCATTAACATTTATTGAAACTATAACTGTATATAGTATATAAACTATGTACTATATGCCAGAAATTATATATCGTATTAATCCCCTCAACCATCTTATAAGTGTCATGTCCATTTTACAGAAGATGAAACTGAGGTTTGGAGCAGTTAAATAACTAGCTGGTACAGAGCAGCTTTGGGATTCAGTCCAGGCTGAATACATGCGTCCCCACTGCCCGATGGTGCATTGGAGAGGAGCTTACTTGGAAAGTAGGTGTGAAGTGATGGAAAATTTGTTCTCTCACAACTACAAATCTTGAAAGCCTCATGACTAATGTGGCCATTTTTATGTCTTTCTTTTAATGGAGAAACTTTTTTCTTTTCCTAAACTAATCAGGGATTCTAAAAGCTGCTCAGGAGATTTTAGTGAAAGGTACATACTGAAGTCACATCAAATTAGATGCACAATCACAATGACAGTTCGCCAATACCCAAACCCGAGACAACACATTGAACAAACCCCATAGAAATTTAAGCCAACGCTTGACCTAAAACTGCAGCTGATATTTGAAGTGCCAAATGAATTCAAGAAATCCCGTGGATGGCTCCAGGATCCAGTGAGCTATAGTGTAAGATGACAACAGTAGGCGGTCCTTCTGAGCTGAGGGATGCTTTTTCCTTATCAGCATTTCATTGTTCCCTACTGATAAATGCCCTTACCAGTCATAAAACAATTTCCTTAAAACAAACACACACATACACACTCCAAAGCAGGAAAGATATTCTTTTAAAAAAGATTTTTGTCATCAATAAAATCTCTGATTAATATTTAGTTCACATTGTAAAATAAGTCTTTTCATTTGTTTATGTTGGTTTCTCTGTTTTCAGACTCTGTTTAATTCATCCTGGAAAAATTTCTCAAACCATCATTTTTATCATCAGTGCTTTAATCCTGTAATAGATTTTCTGAATACTGTGGTTTCGATCACTCAAACCACCAGCTTCCTTCTAGTTGAAGAGGTTAAAAAGCTGAAAACTACATTAAAATTACATTTCCTAAAATTCTTTATGGATAGGGCTCTGGGTTTGAATTAGGTGCTACCAATGAGTGATTTTGTGCGATATTTGGAAGGTGCTATCTTCCTGCCCTTCTTGGACAAGGGCCTGGATAGGTGGGTGTTTCTGCAGAAGCTTTCCACTGACCACCATCAGCTTCCTGGGCATTTGGAGGAAATCACGGTGGAGCATGAGAGGCAGTTCCAGCTTCCTGATTCTGGCATAGCTCCAGGGGCCTCAGATATACAAGCTTTCCTGGTGGCTAATTCTATATAGATCAGCAGATGTTCCTGGAGGTACAGTCCAGCAGCTCCAAGAATCCTATAAACTCCCAATTTCCTATGTTAAATCCATCCCTGACTAAAACACCTAGGGTGTTTTCTGTTTCTAGATGGAACCCCAACTGATATTGACGCCTGGAAGACAGTCTGGGATCACTTGCATGGGGCCACTCTATGTCTCCAGCTAATTTTTTGGTCTTAACATCAAATTTACATTCTTCTAATCGTCACGTCATGATTTCCTCCTTCCATGCCTTTGCTCATTTCATTTTCTCTGCTTGGAATGTCCTTTTATTCTTCCTTCAAACTGTAATTTGGATGTTATCTTCCCCGAGAGCTTTCTCTCCTAGAGTTAGGGGGATGTGAGATATTTGTATGCCAGGTAAATTCATTCTTTGTGTTTTGATTAAACAGTGGCCCAGGGATATGGAAATGAAAGACAGCCCCTGCTTTTAGGGGGCTTTCAGTCTAGGGTGGGAGATAGGTGAGTAAATATATAGCACATATATTTATTTATGTTATATATAACAGTGCCATACAATGACACTAGCATATTGAATCTCAGAGGTTGGTACAGTGTTGGTGCTTCTAAATGTCTGCTAATGTGGTTTGATATGACATATGTGGGTGAAATTATATATAGTGAAATTCACATGGCAGTACTTAATGCAGTGAAAGAAACATTGTCAGTTCCACTTTATGGATTCAAAGTGCACGCTTCATTTCATGAGTGCTAGGATAATGATTTGCCTACTGTTTGATCCCTGAAAGCCACTATGATGTCTTGTGGAAAGAGAATATTCCAATTCTTTCTTTTCTACATAAAATTTGACATTCCTTGAATTAATTTCTTTCAGAAGACATCACATGAAGCTCCGTCTGAATATTTTTTTAATGTACCTAGTTAATTCCAGGATTAGAGGCCCTCCCCCAGCTGAGAAAGGGAAAATGTTAATAAGTTGGGATTGTTGCTTACTATCTCTGTTTAGTGAAATTAAGCATATATTCATGAAAGGTTTAAACTGAAGTTTTAGTAAAACAAAAACCAAAAAGGAAACCAACAAAGGACGAATTTTTTTTTTAATTCTCCATTTTGTCTGCCTAGGAACAGGGCTACCTGCCAGACTGAGCCACCATCTAACACACATACAATTCAGAGTGACTTACAGTCTAATTTCTTTAGGGCTTCCACCTGTGCTCAGTTAATGAACTGCAGAACTTGAAACCTGCTTTCCTTGACTCGTTTTGTTTCTTATTGGGTAAACTACTCTTTGCCTGACAAATGGAATGCCTTGGCAGTGTCCATTGTGTGTGGCAACTGCCCCCAGACCCCAGTTGTACCAGTTTAACTCTTCCATTCCCCATAACAATGCTGGCTTGTTCTCTGGTCCCTCTTTTCCTTAGTTCTTCCAACTTGACAACCCTCCTTAGGGCCACCAGATGGCTCCAGCTTAATTTTTAACCTTAACATCAAACTTATCCCATTTATCCCATCTACCGATGGTCCTATACCCTGGATTCTTGATTTTGCCTTCTTGCCAAGCTATCTCCCGCAACTCAAAACTGGGCATTGCTCTCTGGTTTAGCAAGATACCAAGATAGTCCAAATCTGCATATTTCCTTTTTTGTGTCCCTTTGAGTGATATGTTGAAGTCCTACTCCCTGGTACCTGGTACCCTTTGAAAATAGGGTCTTTGCAGAAGTAATCAAGTTAGGATGAGGTCATACTCGGTTAAGGTGGGCCCTAATCTAATATGACTGTGTCCTTATAAGAAGAGAAAACAGAAACACAAGGAGGACACCTTGTGAAGACAGAGACACACAGCCATCGAGCAGAGAGGGCCATGTGAAGATGGAGGCAAAGATTGGAGTAATGTTGCTACAAACACCTGAGCTACCAGAAGTTTAAAGAGGCAAGGAAGGACTCTTCCCTAGAGTCTTTTGAGAGAGCATGGCACTGCTAGCACCTTGTTTTTGGACTTCTAGCTTCTGGAACTGTGAGAGAATAAATTTCTCTTATCTTTAGCCACCCAGTTTGTGTTAATTTGTTACTGCAGGCGTAGGAAACACATATAGAAACTCAAACAAGATGGGGGCCCAGTTGGCCCTACGCTTGGGCACCGAACATCAAGAAAAGCAGAAACCATCTGTTCCAGCTTTCTGTTTGGAAATACTTTCTTATATTTTAATACCACATTAAAGTTCACAGAACAGTTTCCACATATATTATCATCCACAATTCCATGAGTTTGGTATGACCCCCTCATATTACAGATGATGTAACAGCTGAGGCTGGACGCTGACTGTCTTGATCAAAGTGACACAGCTGGTAGGTGGTGGAGTCCAGCTCATTCTTGGTTCTTTTGACTAAAAGCCCAGGGTATTTTCTTCTACCCTATGGTGCCTACTTGGCATAGTAAAAAGAAGTCCCTTGAATATACCTCTTTTCAACCCTCTCTATGTCTGTGTGAATGCTGCTGGACAGGTGATCTCATGACTGTGATTCAGAACCTGAGTTTAATCAGATCAGGGAAAGTAAGCAAGTGCCAGGCTGATAGAGATTGCTGTTCTAGAATATGGCTTGAATGCTGTCTACCTCTCTCCATCGTGCTGCTTCCACCTGGTCCAAGTCCCCATCACGTCCCAACAAGGTCACAGCACCAGCCTCCTATTGGTGTGCTCCTGTTCCTGTCCATGACCTGTTCTCAAAGCAGCCAAGTGAGCATTTAAACATGAAAAATCACAAAACACCAGTTCCTCCCAGAGCCTTCCACAGTTTACAAAAGAATACTTACCTTGAACTACAAGGTCCTGCTAAATCCTCTGATTTCATCTCATGTCTCTCGTCCCTTTTGTTCACTATGTTCCAGCCTCACTGGTCTACCTTTTCCCCCTTGAACATGTCAAGGTCATTCCCACTACTGACCTTCACCGTAACTCTTTCCTATGCCTAAGCATTCAAGTTGCAATTCGGATACTTCCTCTTTAGGGAGGCCTTTCCTAAATATTCTGTGTAAGCTAGTAGTCCCTGTCTCCCTGTCTTCGTCTTTCTCTACTCCTCTACTTTGTTTTCTTTTCTTTTTCTGAAGTATAGCTGATTTACAATGTTGTGTTGGTTTCAGGTGTACAGCAAAGTGATTCAGTTATGTATACTCTTTTTCAGATTCTGTTCCCTATAGGTTTTTACTAAATATTGAGTATAGTTCCCTGTACTATAACAGTAGGTCCTCGTTGGTTATCTATTTTATATATAGTAGTGTGTCTATGTTCATCCCAATCTCCTAATTTATCCCTCCCTCATCTTTTCCCCTTTGGTAAACATAGGTTTGTTTTCTGTGTCTATGGATCTATTTCTCTTTTGTATGTAAGCTCATTGTATAATTTTTTTTAGATTCCACATATAAGTGATATCATATGATATTTGCCTTTGTCTGGTCTATTTCACTTAGTGTGATAATCTCTAGATCCATCCATGTTGTTGCAAATGGCATTCTTTCATTCTTTTTTATGGCTGAGTAATATTCCATTGTGTGTGTGCGTATATCACATTTTCTTTATCCATTCATCTGTCAATGGATATTTAGGTTGTTTTATTTTCATCATAGAAATTGTTACTATTTCAAACAATCTTGTTTACTAATTTATTTCCTTGCTTTATTGCCTGCCTCCCCTCCAAGTCTCTAAGATTCATGATTGCCAACCCTTGTCTATCTTTTTCTATGCTATATTTCCAGAACATAAAGGAGTGCCTGATAGATAGGAAATGCTCAGTACAGTTTTGTTGAATGAACACCAAATGTAATAAGCAATAATAGTCCAGTGTTACAGAGCTTACTCTGCATCAGAGACTGATGTAATCCTTACATGAACGATCCCATTCACAGCAACCCAGTGAGTTTGAAATGATTCTTCACGCCCATGTTAGAGATGAGACCCTGAGGCTGAGATTAAAGGACATGCTCAAGGTCACACTGCTGGTGAGCGTCAAGACTCAAACCCAGGTTCGTGAATGACAAGTTTATTCTCTTGTACTCCCCGCTTGGACTATGCACAAACTTGAGAGGCTTATTTCACGGCATCAAGGACTATTTCAGAAAGCAAATGTTAGGTATTAAGACAATGTTTTTTGTTTTTTTTTTTTTAATGGAAGTTGACTGGCTCAGTACTTATATCCAGGGCCACAGTTTAGTACGTGGAGTCAGGAAAATAGCCCTATTCTTGGCAGTGCCATTGTTTTTAGGGCTCCATTCTGATGTCATTGACTTTGGTGCTTTATGGATTGGGGTTGGAGGCGGGGCACGTTCCAGACAAATGAACGAATCCCCTGACAGTTGAGAATTCTTAGAAACAAAGAGATCATGGTAGAATATCGCTCAATGCTCCCCCCCCTCTTCACATGCCTCCCATTAATTTCTTCTCCTGCGTTAGCAAAGCTGGCTGGGACACAGGCTCCATTTAGCAAAACGATGAAACACAAACGTTTACGGAGACTGTGCTTTGAATCAACAGGGTTTTCCTCAGATTGAGTTGCCGCCAATTATCCTCCATGCAATTATGGCGATCCCAGAAGCAAGCAGATGGGGAAGAGTTTTGTTTTCAAATGGAGGAGAAACCAATATGTAGGAAGAAAAGGCAGCTTGTTCATTTGGACAGACTCCAGGTGGCTGGTTGCCAAAAGGCAGAGAGCTGGGGAGCCAGGTCTGGCCCTGGATCAGTCCGGCTGCACACAGACCAGAAGAGCCTGCGAGGCGACAGGCTCTGCCCCCGCTGATCCCGCTTGTCTGGCGGCAGTCAGCGTGGCAGGGAGAGTGGAGGCCAAGGCAGAGGTCCTCGCAGTTCAGGCTTCTGACCTTGATGCCACTGGAACATCAAGTCCTGCTATTTTGTTGTCGTTCAACAGCAACATGTTGGTGTGTTTTATTAGAGAAGAAAATTCAAGAAAAGACATGCAAAAGCCCAAGCCATATGGCAAACCTCCTGGGAAAGCTTTGGTCATTTGGAGGTTCCCAAAACCAAGAAGATATTTCCCCTTTCTTAAGGATCACACTGTCCTAAACTTCTTGCTGGACTCTGCCTCTTGAGGGTACCATTCATAAGAAAACCAAGGATACTATTGCGTGACTACTGTAATTATTTCTGTCTGGGTTTTTATTTACAATTATACAGGGCACCTCGGGCTACATCAAAAATAGTCAATATTGTCAGTTCCAGGATCATCAATGCTTGGAGGGGATTTTTTTCCCCCTTTGACAAGAAGGGACCATGCTCAAATTGAAACAAATCTGAGGCACATGACACGGAGTGTGGGAATGATTTACTCAATATATTAATTAAGGTGAAAAAAGTATAATTAAATGAGAGATATTTCCATGCAAAAATTAGCCCACCCTACCAGCCAAATAAAGGTGGTTTGAATTTTAGTTATCACCCACATAGCAAATAAGGATTTGTGGTCCTGTTTTAAAAGAGTAGCCAATTTTCCTAGATTAAATAGGCAAAAATCATTTTATATGACCTCAGTTTTAGTCCCTGTTCAGCCACATATAGCTGTGTAGCTCTGGTCAAATCATTTATACTGTCTGGGACATGATTTCTTCCTCTAGATGAAGGTAGCACTCTCAAATTCCGGGGTGAATTTCTCTCATGGATTCTGAAATGTGCATTTTTGGTTAGAGGAAAAAAAAATACCCTGATAAATTTTGAGCTTTTTAAGGGGTGGATTCACTCGGTAAGCACCTAAATAATATTACCAGAGAGCATGTTGATGGTTTCACAAATGATCCCAACAATTGCACATCTTTTACCTGACTGAATATCATGGGGATATACGGGGGTATGCAAAATAGATTCTGGCCATACAACAACATGTACAAGATAGATGGTGTCTATTTTGAGGGTAAGGGGGAAAAAGCCCAGGAAATCTCTTAGAGGCGGGAAGCAGTTTTGGAAGTGCTACAAAAGACAGTGATATTGTTCTTGGTTTAGTAGGTGATCTGCCCCATGAAATAAAGCTGCAGGGACACGTTTGTCTTGGTTAATAATGTCAGCAGAATGAGGAGGGTTAGCTGTAATAACAGTAATAACTGTGTCGATGTAACTGCTGGGGCTGAATTTCCATCTGCAGCCTCATAATATACGACCTTTGTTATACCTCTACCTGTTGATTTTTTTAAGGCAAAATTGGCTTGTCTGTTCTGCTCAGGGAATGGAGGCTGAAATAGTCCATTTTCCCTGGATAAATCAAGGTCTTGTGGGTGGTGATTTAATCTCACAAGTGTCTTTTAGGACTTGATTAAAATTGCAGAGAAAAGAAGTCGGACATTAACAAATACATTGTTACTCTGATACTGAATCAGGTGGGTTTAAAGCTGGACATTTTTATTTACTTCTTGTCTTTTCTTTCATCACCTTCCTTTTTTTTTTTTTCCGTGAAACAAATACTGATGCCTGTGTTTTCTTCTATGATGTTTTCCCTGCCATCCTCTGATAGAGTTAACCATTCCCTACTCTTGGAATGTGTTTTCTTATTACACCTGTCATAATGTTTTGTAATACACTTGTTAATCTATCTTGTCTCCATCCCTGGCTTGTGGGTCCTTTGAAGGTGGAGATGAGGTCTTGCCCATCTCTGGATCTCTAACACTCAGCATGGAGCATGGCTGATGTACATTACTTTCTAGAAGTGCAATGGAATATTCTGCCGAACGCATTTTTTCCCCCAAAATGTTTTCACACAACGTTTCACACGTTGCATAATTCCATTTGGGTCTTCCAGTCATCTAATGCAGTGGTCAGGAGAGGTAATGGAGTAGAAGAGACTGAGATTAAGTGAGGTGGGCTGATTGGAAATTGGTTGGCTCGCTAAGGATTTTCTAACTAATTAGTAGTGAATGCAGGGTCAGAGCTCTTGTTTTCTAATGACTAGCCTTGAGCTTGGGCCAGCCCATGTGAGTTGGGTAACCCATGGGATATGCATGGTAGCAGACACCTTTCTCATTCTTGTTCTCGCTCTAACACACCCAGGCTAATACACTACTTGTATTTATTTTTCTTTCTATCCCATCTTCCTTTCCCTCTATTAGATTTTTAAAATCTTTTTATTTTGTTCCCCTCACCACCACTTTCTTTTGCCCTCTTTTATCTTGTTCCCCCTATTGGAGGCCTTCAGGCTGTGACACATGCTGAAGCTTACTGCTTAGCTCAGACAATGTTAAGACTTTCCCTGGCAGGCCTAGTCATGTAGCTCTGTCCTTCTCAAACTTGAGGTCTTGGGATTGAGAGCTCTAGAGGCCCTGGGGTAGGCACGTTGACATAAAAATGTGAATGACAATATACTTAATACCATAAGGGGTATATGATTACAGAAGCGGATGGATGATAAATGCAGTGACTTCAGAGGACACTGAGCTCAGTACATGGGATGTGGAGAGATCCGTGGAGGAGGAGAAACTTTGCTTGGGCCTTGAAGGATCCACCTGAGCTCTGGAGTGAGCCAGCTTGGGTTTCAATCTTGTCTCCAGCACTGATTGGCTGAGTGTGCCTGGGTAAAGTAATTATTCTTTCCAAGCCTTCGTTTCTCCACCTGTAAAAGGAGGATGATGACAATAATAATCATACTGTTTCAGGCTGTGAGGATTAAAAAAGACAGTGAAAGTAAAGGGCATAGGTCAGAGCCTGGCTCATGATCAGTGTTGCATACAGATTAACTATTATTCTTAAAATGTTAATTTTATGTTATTTTTTTGTTGCACTTATAGGCACAGGTCCATTATAGAGTGTAACACAAAATTCACCCGAGTCTCTGAATTTCTGTGATAAAACATAAACCCTCAAAGAAGCTTTGAACCTTGATGATAGGCAGCTTCAGGCAATCTCCAGACCTAGACATTCCTTTGACTTGATGGGCACTGGCTCCATGGGATGGTTTAGAAGCAGAGACCGGGATGGGCAAATCCCAGCTGAAGATATTGAAGAGGAGACTGCAGAGTTTGTAGGCCCAAACTGGAGAGTTAACTAGGCTTTCAGGGAGAGGGTGGTCACGTTGCGTAATTCCTACTGACTGCAAAGGCCGCTTCCCATACAGCTGCGTACAGTGGTCCTTCTTTCAAAGACAAAATAATGAGCAGAGGAAGCTTGTGCTCACTGGTCCCCTCCTTGCTTCCTTTTAGAGTGTCTCACACTCAGAATCCCACACACCCGTCTCTATCTAGCTGCTCCGCCTGACGCCATCTCCCTCACTATTGTGCTAACCCACCTGTGCTGTCCATCTAGTTCAGAACACTGTCTGTCCATCCCATTCTTCACCTCTGTCCCTGCCTCCAACTTCAATTTCATTCCCAAGAGGAGTTAGCAAATCCAATAAATGAATTTGTGATATGTAACCATATCTGGATGTATTATAAGAACTGGATTAATTTGCCAGTTATATGTTGCCCCTACCTTTGGTCATCTTTTCTTTTCTTCAATAGCTAGCTAAACCTGATCTGTCCTTCAAAGCTCATCTGAAGTTTCTCCTCCATAATTTCACTCCAGAATCCTTCTGGAGGGCTCAGTATCCTCTAAAGTTATAGCACTGACTATTCATACCCCTCACTAATCATATGCCACCTTATAGAATCAGTTATATTATCATTTACATTCCTGTCTATTTTTGCCCCGTTTTCTCTGTTACATGTGCATAAAAACACATTTGAATATCTACAATGTGCAACACTCCATGCAATGCTCTTTGGTATCTCCGACCTCAAACAGCTCATGACCTTGGAATCATTTCTGATTATTTTCATATTTGCTTAGTGCTTTCTCATGGCTTTCTTACGCATCTTTGCCTCATTTATTTATCCACATTTATGTCTCTTTACAAGGTGGGCAGGGCCATGTTCAACATCTCCATTTTATAGATGAGCGGGCTGATCTCAGAGAAGTGAAATAAGTTCTAGGTCACCTGGCAACCCAAGTGCAGTGTTGATGATGATGGTGATGATGTCTCCACATTACTTGCAGGGAGACACCTGGTGATGGTGTGGTGGTGCCTTGATGTTTGTGTGAATTCTTTTAATCAGTGAACTCCAATTTCCCTGAGAAAGGCCTTGAAAAATTCTTCTCTGTTCCAGGTTAGCCACCAGCTGATATGTTGGTTCCAGTTTATCATTACCACCCTGATATGACAGTGAACACTCCAGCAGGGAGATCTGCCAAAAGATGCCAGCCAGACTCTGACAGTAACTCTTTGAAATTCCAGTCCTAATGCTGATTTTCGCCATAAAAAACAACTCCAACGTCATGGGCCATTGCACAGAAAGAAAGAAGGAGGCTGGAGAAAGCTGACAGCAGGAAACAGTTATGATGTAAAATATTTGTATCCGATGCCTCTGGTCATCCGTTTTTGAGCTCATACTGATAGGGCTTCCTCTGTCTCTGCATTCAGAGTTTTATACTCTTCTAATAGCAGACATTAAACCTTTGTTTCAAATTAGGTCAGAATCACTCAAGCAGAACCCAGAGTTAATGTGTAAATTTCTCCCTAGGGTATCCCTCATTTTGGAATGAAAGGCTTAGTCCTGTCTTCAAAGAATTTCAGGCATTAGTGAGCAGGCTTGGGAGTGGGGATTAGCAAGGAGAATTTTCCAAGTATTATTCCAAGAAAATATCACACATATCAATAGACTATACTCTGCTTTGTCATTTTTACATCTCAAAGTTTGTAAAAATCTCTGGTTAGTCAACCATCTGTCCCTTAGTCTGTCATTTGTAAAGGAGGTAAGTGGGAAAAGACTGTTCTCCTGGGTCTCTTTTAGTCCTGATGTAACGGAAAGTGGGGTCCGGCTGCTCTCTGCTCAAGCCATTAAAGAGGCAAGGTTGGTGGAAAGGAAAGTTTGCTTTATTTTAGATGCCGGCAACTGGGGGCGGGGGGAGGGCGGACGCCTGTCCAATGGCCAACTCCCCTCCCCCCTCCTACAGCCAGTGGGCAAGAGCTTTTATAGATGGAGGGAGGGGGCTACATGCAGAAGCAGCACAGTCAGCTCTGACAGTCGTCTTGAAATTGGTCATGCGGTGGTCTGACCAGCGTCATCTTGGTTGTTGTAAGTACAGTTAATCTTCACTTCCAGGGTCGGTTTGTTCCCATTTCCTTGAGGCCAGTTCTCAGAATTGTGGCAGCTTAGGTCATGGCTACAGTCTGATGATCATGTAGTTAACTTCTTCCACTTGATGGGGGTTTCAGTGTCTATTAGACAGTTCACAAGTTAATAGGATATGGCTCAGAGTATTATCTACAGCCCTTGAGAAGGAACTAAACGTCCTTGACTTTGCTTACTGACTAAACTATTATTATTTTGTCCTGTTTGACTGCTTTCTTTTGCTTCTGCATTTTCTCACTTCTCTGATTAAACTTATTCTTTGGCTAAAGTTTTTCCACAGACAAAAGGCAGACAGAGGACATGAAGAGTGAGGACCAAAAGGTCCTGCTTTCTTTCACTGACATTCTAGGATTCCAGGTTTCCTCTTCCCTTCTTATCTGCTCACTATTCTTTCCAAACTCTTAACACCTTTGTGGTCATGTTATTATTAATTTTAAGTTATTACATAGAAAGGTTAAATAAAAGAGAGAAAATTCTCTCTTCTTGTCCCATCACTCCATTCCCTATGTCCACTCTTTGTATCCATTGTTGACCAAAGTCTTGAACTACCAATATTGAGCAAAATCTATTGAAGCCCCCTTCCCAACACCTTTAGAAAGGTAAGACATTGGTTTATTATCCATTCCCTCTGCATTTCTCTTCCCTGTTTTTAATTAGTAAGATATTAATCTTCAGTTTGTCTACTAGTTACCTTTGTAAATTTAAGTAATGTGCTTCAACATTTATTTCCTGGTCCATCCACTCTAGTGAGACAGAGACTTTTGTTTTTGTGTTAGATGCCACTGGAAGAAACTTGTCCCTGCTGGAGTCATTTTGGTAAAAGACCAAGCCTGGTTTTTGCACTGTAAGAGCAGCACATCCAGGAAAACTACCTGTCATCAGGTTGGAGATAAAAACTTTGGGACCAAGACACATTGGAAACCAATATCATAGAAGGTTTAGTAAAGTTAAAACTGATAAACTCAGGGTAAAAAACAAAAAATCAACATGATAAACAGTAACTGGGAAAATCACTCACTTAAAATAGAAACATTATCCAACAATTAGCCGAATTAGCACCTCTATTGATTCTTGGAAGTATTTTCTCCCATTTAACCTACTCAATTAATCAATTAGCTTGGCATCTGCCTCCAACTTCATATATCAGTATAACTGTTTTCTCCTCAGCCTAACTGCTACTTAGGAGATAATGGGAGAGGTGGCCCATTTTACAAGACAATAACATGGTTCCCGGAGAAAGAAATCGAGAGGCTGAAGGAATCAGATTTATTTCCAAAAAAAGTGGTACATCCCTCCCTTGGTGCCTAACACATCAGTGGTTAAACAATTAAGTTTATTTTTGGATACAAAGTTAATTAATTTGAAAAGTCAGTGAGACTACCACTGACAAATACTACCCTTAAAACCCTTAGAAATAACAAAGCAGTCACTCAGAACTGCTAAAATGGCAGAATTTGGCATTTGTTATTGCAGGAATTATGGTCTTCCTGTGAAGTTACCTGATCATTCTTATCTTAACTGAACCTCAGCAGGGCAGGCTTTCGAAGTTATCTGGAGGTGGAGACTGAGAATCCCACCATTTTTCTTGTTAGACCCAGTGAATATTCCCCAAATGCCTCCACTAGCTGTTAAGCACCTTTCTCTCAGTTCTTAAGTCCCTTGATTTTAAATTCTGTTTAGGATTGAGGCTGGCCCTAAATGTCAAAGAACACCGTCACAATGGCCAATGAGTGGATTGAACTTGGTTTGCTTTCTGCAAAGTGTAGCTCCCTGCTAGAAGCCAAGGATCACAAACAATGGGGAAGAAGATGAACCCATGTGCTATACAATATAAGATTTATATGGCCATTAAAAAAAATCTCTACAAATAATATCTAATGATAATGAAAATGCTGCAATATATAGTTAGGTGCAAAAAGGCAGAAAACCAACTACCCTGTTTCTTTAAAACAGCTGCATATGGAACACCTGAAAAAAAATGGCTGGAAAGAAATAAGCTATGTTTATTTTAGGAAAGTGGGATTATGAATTTTTAAAATTTTACTTCTTTATATTTTCCCACACTTTTCAAATATTTATTTGACATCCATATCTCTATTAGCTGAAGAAATAGGCTATTTTTAAATAATTAAAGGGACACAAGGTTTAGAAATTCAAGGGCTCCAGACTCTTCTGCCCTCACCCTTTTCTACCTACTATTTCTTGACCTACCACAGGCAAGGAGCTGGATATCTCTACATTTCTCTTCTCTTTGCAGTTAAAAAAGGCTGATATCTACTTTTCTTTGCCATAGTGGGACACAATGAAGGATGATAAAATGATGTCTATTGAAACATTCACAACTTTAGAGAACAAAAGTTTATATACTCTTTTCTCTTCACTTTAAAAAAAAATTGAAGTACAGTTGATTTACAATATTGTGTTAGTGTCAGGTGTACAAAAAGTGATTCAGATATATATATATATTTCAGATTTTTTTCTATTATAGGTTATTACAAGATATTGAATATAGTTCCCTGTGCTATATAGTAGGTCCTTGTTGTTTATCTCTTTTATATATAGTAATGTGTATATGTTCATCTCAAACTGCTAATTTATCCCTTCCCCACGCCTTCCCCTTTGGTAACCATAAGATTGTTTTCTATGTCTGTGAGTCTGTTTCTTATTTGTGAATAAGTTCATTTGTATCATTTTTTTTTTTGGATTCCACATATAAGTGATATCATATGATATTTGTCTTTCTCTGACTTCACTTAGTATGATAATCTCTAGGTCCATCCATGTTGCTGTAAATGACATTATTTCATTCTTTTTATGGCTGATTAATGTTCCTTTGTGTATATGTACCACGTTGTCTTTATCCATTCACCTGTCGATGGACACTTATGTTGCTTCCATGTCTTGGCTATTGTAAACAGTGCTGATATGAACGTTGTATATGCTCTTTTCATATTGTGTTTCCTACGTGATGGTGGGTCAATTAGAGGCCCAGCAGGAGACAGAGGGCATAGCCACAGGGATCATTGACAAGAGTTTCATAAAGCCGCTCTTTAAAAAGATGGCAGAAGACTTAAGGGAAACCAAAAAGGATGGTGGAACCAGGGAAAATACCAGTTGTAGGAGAACCTATATGAAAGTAGCCAATGTCGGTCTTTGTCGTGATAGGCCTGAAATGGAATACTACAATGCAATAACCTGTAATGAACTACTGATAGACTCAACAGCATAGATAAATCTCAAAATAATTATATTGAACAAAAGAGTTTGTACTCTGTGATTCCATTTCCATTAAATTCTAATCAAGGTAAAACTAATCTATACTGACAGAAATCAGATCCATAGTCACCAGCGCCCAGGAAGTCAGGAACTGACTGCAAGGGGAGACTACATAACATTTTGTGGTGATGGAAGGCTTTCTTTCTTGATTGTGGTGGTGGTTACACAGGTGGTGGTTACACATTTGTTAACACACATTGAACAGTACAAGTGAAAGGGGTTTCATAACAGGCAAATAAAGTTGATAAACAGAAAGAGAGAGACAGGGAGAGACAGAGAGAGAGAAAAAAGAAAAAAGTGAGAGGAGAGAGAGTGAGAAAGGAAGGAAGGATTGAAGGAAGGAAGGAAGGAAGCCACATTTAATGATAGGTCCAGCAGAAAGGAAACTGGGGGGATAAAATACAATCTTCCTCCCCTCCCATCGTCTCTCATAGGTAGGGTAGCTACCCAGAAACCAGAGGACCAGGAGTTCTGTGAGGCAGGGCTAGGAGGTCAGCCTTTTGGGGCCCAGAGCAGAGTGGGGAGAGATCCATAGGAGCAAGTGGAGAATATCCAGCACAGAATGTTTTCACGCCATGGGAGATCCTTGAAGAACCACCGGGGAGAAAAATGTTAGGTAGGAAAATACTTCTTGGTTAAATGACTTGCAAATGGGACAATTGACAATACAAGGCAAATTGACTGAGGGGCCCTGTCTATGCCAGGAAAGTACAGTGTGATATTGTAAAAGAGTCATCCACGGTGTGCCTCTGTATTTCCCATCACTGCACATAGAAAGAAAAATCCAGGCACCATAGTTTGAAACTTCTTTCTCACCTGAAGAACCCTCTGTCTGAGAGTCCCAAGGGACATGTGAAACATAGATGTGCCCGTCTTTCTGGGTGTCAAAATCAAACATTAGGGGTTACTTCATGTAGCCTAGCATCCCTCAGTGATTCATTAGATGTCTGAGATCTTTTTTAAATGCATTTATTTAATATTTTATTTACCTGCTGTCACAAAGTTAGGGAGATTTATATTTGAACTCAGTGGATGACTGAAATGCGACATTGTATATAATTTTTAATGAAGAATAACAATAAAATTTTTTTAAAGTTATGGCACGTTTTCACGTTTAGAGAGAGAAAATGCGAAACATAATTTTTTGCATCTTTGGAAAGATTCAGTTTAATCAGAATACTTATGTACTTCCATAAAATAGGGATGCACTGATGTTATGTGTTAAGTAGGACTTCCTTCCTCTTCATTAAATGGCCTCGGAGTGTTCTTATTATTGTTTTTCAGGTGTTGTCTGATTTTTTGTCATTTGTCTTCTTTCTGTCAGACTAGTGCTTCCCAGTACTTCTAGCTTGTTTGACTATGCAACTGAGCCTAATCTAGAGAGGACTGAAAAATTATATTTCCATATTTGTTAGAATTGTGTGTAAACAAAAGCTAAACAGGCACCAAGAAACTAAAAGTGACAAATTTTCATGAATAAACATTGTGACACTTATTCTGTCTTTTACTGGACTTTTCTTCTCTTTTTCTAAGATTTTCAGATAAGCTCTGGGTTTTCAAATCCCCTTTCAGTTCTATATTTCTGAATTTCCATTTCATCCCATACCATTTCTCAGGTTTACTAGTTTCTTATGTTTATTACCTATTTTACACAGTCATTTTCAAAGTTTATTTTTCTCAAAATAAGTGACTGCTGCTTCCATATGGGCTTGGAGGATGTGGAGAAAAGTCTGAGATCTAAGTGTACCCCAATTCGTTTTAAAGGTTTAGTTATAGTCATGCTCGGTCAGAAATTCCTGCCTATAGGTTTTCGATCTCCCAACATGAGTCACTTGCTTTTCTATGGGATCCTCATAGTTGACCCTCTCTGTACTTTTCCTACTTGATGATACTGTTTTTATTTATGGCAAATGAGGCCATTAATCTTTTTTTTTGTTTGTTTGTTTCTTTGGATTAGAATTTCTGAACCTGGGGTTTGGACCATATAAATCTTTAACAAGGTAGATATCATGATACCTATTTTACAATGAAAGAAATAAAGAAGTTGAGGCCTTGGAGAGATTTATTCACTTCCTCCAGATATCTTTGTTAGTCAGTGGAGAGTCAAGACTTATATACAGGCTTGTCTGGTTCAATATTCTTTTAAAATTATTATCAGATTTATTAAGTTCTCATTTGCTCAGAATTCTATAAAGGGTGCCACTATATGGAGTGATAAGAAGACTGTTGTGTTCCTTCTAGTTTGGAAGGTCCATTTTGGAGTCAGAGAATGTATCGTATTCACTTTCTGACACTTAGTGCCTTCAAAAAATTTTGTTAATTGAATAAGAATCTCTAATTTCTATACTTATATTTGTGTAGTTTCGAATTGCAGAGTAAAGTAAAAAAAGTTGCTTTTATAAATCTCTGAATTCATATGTCTTAATCGTCAATCAATAGTCAGAAGATATTCATTTGGTTACTTGAAGAACATTGATTGAGCAACTACCAAGTGCCCTACATCAGTGTGTTAGTTATCTATTGCTGTGTAATAGGTAATCCCCAAGCTTAGTGGCTTAAAACAACACGTATTCATTATCTCAGAGTTTCTGTGGGTTAGGAATCTAGGAGTGGATTAGCTGGATGCCCCAGATTCAGGGTTTCCCACAAGACTGAAATGAAGGTATCTTTGGGGGCTGCAGTCATCTCAGGCTCAGCTGGAAAAGGATCTACTTCCAGGTTCATTCACATGGCTGTTGACAGGTTCAAGAATGTCCACTGCCAAGCTCACTCACATGGCCATGAGGAGGCCTCAGGTCCTAGCTGGATGTTGATGGGAGACATCAGTTCCATGCCATGTGGGCCTCTCCTTAGGGCTACCCAACAGATAAGGAGGTTTTGTGTGGCAGTGGTGAGTGGGCTGTATGGCAGCCAGAAGATGGGTGTGAGCCATTTCCATTCCCCAAGAGAACTGCAGTGGAGTTGAAGAGATGGCCTATAACCAACAGGAATTGTTAATTAATACAAGGCTGTGTGTAATTCTTTGTAAAAATAAGTGGTGTTGCTTATTATAGATGAAGCATGTATCTGAACACCTGTGGTTTAAACTAAAAAATCACAAGTTCTGCAAGAAAGAGATTGTATAGGAGTAAAAAGAAAGGGAAGATGACTGCAGAATTAAGGTACTAGTAAAATCTAAAAATTTACCTGGGAACACAGTCATAATTTTTAGGTTTCAAAGAAAGACTCCTAATTACTTTCATAAATTTTAATTCATTAAGCATTTACTGTGCATGCCCTGTGCATGAGACACTGCACAAAATATTACAAAACAGAATCTTCTGTGATGCACATAACCCTGAAGGTAGTTATCATTACTCCCATCTTTACAGGTGAGTTCACTGAGACTCAGTTATGCGAACTGGCATGCTCAATGATAGAGTTGGGATTTAAGTTTGCAATGCCATGTTGCAAGTACGGTATCATTCATTCTTTTTTTTCCTTTTATTTGTTCAATACTTTTCTCTAAATAAAAATGTTCCAGGATCTTTTTTTTTTTTTTTTAATAAATTTATTTATTTATTTATTTATTTTTGGCTGTGTTGGGTCTTCGTTTCTGTGCGAGGGCTTTCTCTTGTTGCGGCGAGCGGGGGCCACTCTTCATCGCGGTGCGTGGACCTCTCACTGTCGCGGCCTCTCTTGTTGCGGAGCACAGGCTCCAGACTCGCAGGCTCAGTAGTTGTGGCTCACGGGCCTAGTTGCTCCGCGGCATGTGGGATCTTCCCAGACCAGGGCTCAAACCCGTGTCCCCTGCATTGGCAGGCAGATTCTCAACCACTGCGCCACCAGGGAAGCTCCCAGGATCTTTTTAAGGCCTTGGAGATACAGAGATGAACAAGGTAGAAGAGTGCCCTGATGTCTTATGGTTTACATTCTAGTGGGAGGAGCAGTGGGCTGGGCAGACAGTTAAGAAATGAATAAACCAGAAAAACATCAGGTAGGGATAAGTCACTTATCTGTCTTTCCCCATTGGAAGGTAAACTTGAGAACAAAGACTTTATCAGTCCATGACAGTATTCCATAATACCTGGAAGAGTTCTCAGCACAGAGTAAGAGTTCAATCAATATTCTCAATTAATCAAAAATAAATTACCAAGTAATAGAATATAACAAGTAGAAAACAAAATTAAGATGTGATCGAGGGGGATTGAGGGATTATTTCAGATTAGCTAGTCAGGGAGTACTTCACTGAAGAGTTCAACATTAGATCTGAGGTCTGAAAGGCAAGAGGAAGTCAGCCATGCAAATACCTGGATGAAGAACGTTCCATTCAGAAATGAACAGCTAGTGCCAAGGCCCTGAAATGGGAGTAGGCTTTGTGATTTTTTAACAACAGAAAAAGGTGAGTGTGCTGAAGCATGGGGTATAAGGTGGGTAAGAGAGGAGGCCAGAGAGATGGGCAGGGCAAGGTCATGTGAGGCCCAGGAGGCCACTGGGTAGAGTTTGGATTTTACTTGAAATGCGATAGAAGCCACTGGAAGGTTTTAAATAGAAAAATAAGACAATCTTTTGTAACAGCCCAGACAAGAAATAATGGAAGCTTAGATTAGCGGATAGCAGTGAAAATGGAGGGATGGGGGCGATGTTACTCACTGACGGACTGCTTATTGATTGGTGGTTGGAATACAGGGAGTTGTTGAAGAAAATGAACAAATCAAGGGTGACTCTTAACTTTGTGACCTTGGTTTTTTGGGAAATACGGGTGATGTTTCCTCAGACGTGGAAGACTGAGACAAAAATCTGTATGAGTTTGCTAGAGCTGTCTTAACAAAGTACTATAAACCAGGTGCCTTAAACAGCAGAAATGTATTGTCTCACAGTTTTGGAGACTAGAAGTCCGAGATCAAGGTCTGGTACGGATGGATCCTTCTGAAAACTGTGAGGGAGAATCTGGTCCATGCCTCTCCCCTAGCTTCTGGTGGTTTGTTGACAGTCCTTGGTGTTCCTTGGCTTGTAGATGCATCTCCCCATCTCTGCATTTGTCTCCATATGGCATTAGCAGGCTGGGGGCAGGGAGGAGATCTCACAGTTTCTCTTTTGACTATGCTAACAAAGGTTTGACTATTCAATTCCAAGGAGTGATGCCAGTTACTACAGGAGAGCAGAGAAGGAAGAGGCAGATCATAGCCAGAGAGGTTTCATGGAAAAGTGCCTCGAGGATGGGTAGAGTTTTGGCAGCATTAAATTCCAGGCTTCTCTGGGACTCCCTTGTCATTTGGATAAGTAAACGGATAAGCAAATGTATTATAACCACAGAGAAGCATTTATATTGAACAGTTTTTCCTTTCACAGAGGGGAAGTTTGCCAAGGAATTATTACACTTGTTATTCCAACAAATAAGTTTAGCCATTTCCAGATGGCGCTGACATCTGCCCAGGAGGGAACGCTGCCTTATAAATATCCCTTGCTTCCCAGTGACAGCATCTCTCCTACAGTCTGGGTTAAGCGAGTAGGTCTCAACTGCTATTGGTTTAGTCTCGCCCATGTCAAGGAATATGAAATGAAGATAATGGGGATAACAAAATCACTGGATTGGGAAAGACTCCCAGCTCTAACATGGCATAGATATGATGTAAGGGATTGGCTAAAAATTCTAGTCTGATCATGCCCCTTCCTTGATTAAAGACTTAATTGCTTCCCATTGCTTTTAGACAAAACCCCCCAATCCTAAACTTTGCTTAGAAGAGCTTGCATGTTCTGGCCCTGCTAATTCTCCCTCTTCTGTGAATTCCAGCCTCACTGGCCTTCCTTTATTCCCTCCTCCCATTCACACATAGCTTACTCCCTTTTGCATCAGGGACTTTGAATGCACCATAAGGGCCTCCCTTGTAAATTTGAGTTTTCTTACCCTCCCCCTACTCCAACTTATGAATTCCACTTAGCCTCCAGATGACTGAAGTACCTATGTTTTTAGGGCGTCTCAGAAACCTGTTTCATCCTCATTTGACATTCCACACTTGTCTGCTGCTTCTTTTTGTAATATCTTTCAGAGAAGTAGGTAGGTTTTAACAAAACAACTCATTTGTAACGCAGGCAAATTTAGGATATTCCCTGCATCACCACTAGGGGGAGGGCTGCACTGCCCAAGTTTTCTGCTTCAGAACTTTGGTTATAGGTTATTTGATGGAATAAAGTGCAAAAGAGAAAGTTCAGGGCAGATGCCCAGCTGCAGTGGAGAAGTGGGGGAGTGAAGGCAGTGTTGGTACTGGAGGATAACGAAACAGGACAACACAAGACAAAAATCAGAGGGGAATGGTTGGCGATTACCGGTGTTGAAGGGATGCGGCACCAGGCGTTAAAGATGTAATACTGACTGCATTTGAGAGGAAAAGACATCTTTGCAGAGGGCACTGCTAGGGTATTTGGTGCTTGGGGGCTCTTTGCTTACTATTCCTTGTTGCCACCACTATGCAAAAACTGGAGATAATCAAGCAGAAGGGCTAAAATGGGGATCTTACAAAACTCTTGCTAGGTAACCTGCAGATTTGAATTTTGTTGCACACCACAGGTCCAGAAGGTGGGGTTAAAAGCTTGGGCTGTGGTTCTGGAATCTCTGACTCTGAGTCCCAGGTCTGTCATCTACTTGTTGGGTTACCCTGGACAAGTGACATTACTTCTCTGGGCCTTGGTTTCCTCATCTGCAAGTTGGGAATAATGTGAGTCCTAGGAGGGTTATTGTGAGAATGATTAACAATGAAAAACAACATCCTGCTTATTATGTGTCAGGTGTTATTCTAAGTCTTTTATGTCTGAATCCTTTGGTTCTCAGGGCAACCTATGACGAAGGTATCGTTGTTATTATGATTATTATTATCCTTATTTTACAGCTGAGGAGTCTGAGGCATAGAGGAATTTAGAAATTTGCCTGAAGTCGCACAGTCAGAAGTGGCAGAGTCAGGATTTGAACCCACCAGGTGCTTGGAACAATGCCTGGCTTACATTAGGTGCTCAGAAAGGGTATGATGTTCTTCTGCTATTTCCTGGGAAGCCCCTGCCTGGCTCTATTTGGGTTCAGGAGCTAGACATCTAGTTTTCACAATTTGATTTTGTGTGGGAGGGGAGGTCCGGCGGGAGTGAAGGGAGGCTGGGGAAAACCTCAGATGCCTGGGAGGTTCAGCTTCTTGGACTACTTTCTGTCAACTTTGAGAGGATTCTAGGTGCCGGGGTCCCAGCAGCACTTGCGTGGATAGCCTGGGTGGGTGATCCTTCTCTTCGTTTCTGTGTGAAACGTGGCTTGGTGCCTCTACCTCTGCAAGGCCTGAGAGGGTGGCAGTGCTGTTTTGGGACCCCTCAGCTCACAATGTGGGGAGGAGGGACATTCTGACTCTGACCCCCAGGTGGACATCTTTGATCCCACTGAGGACCCAGGATGAAGTGAAAATGGGAGAAGCTTCTAGAAGAATAGGGTGTCAACTGATGGGCTGGAGTGAAGCAAGAAAACACTTCAGAGGGTACGTTACACACCCGGGAGACCTCAAGAAATAACCAAGAGAGAATTTAGAGGAGGGAAATGGAAATACCTTTTACATGCACGTCAGGTCATCAGGCATCCAAGAACGATTACTCTCAAAGGGAACATATTCACACTTAGTCTGTTATGTTTGGGGTTATGGGAGAAACAGGGATCTATTTCCTTTTAATTCTCTCTATATTATAGAAACAATAGAACAATTCTCTCTATATTATAGAAAGGATATGCCTGATGTATTGTATGGTATTTATTCCCTGGGACATCCACCCCACATCACTCAGAAATCTGCATTTTTGCACCGGAGTTTGATTGACGTGAAAGGAAGAGGCTGTAGACGGCACCGAGTTATAATTCAAGTTCAATTTATGGCTCAGTCTTGAAGCAAAATGGTAGTCAACACAAGTTTTAAGAACATACTCTCTTAGGAAAGTACTTAATACACTTCTACAGAAATTGCTATGAATAGAGACCACAGTAATAAGTGCTGTTGAAACCCAATATTTTTATGTTATATAACTGAGTGCTGTGTCTATCACATAGGAGCTAGAAGTGCACGCTTGAAGCCTATATGTATCCACAGACTTGGTATGTGTTTAAGCTCCTAGAGGGTAGGCTGGCCTCTACTTATCTGGTTTTATATGATGCCCAGAGCTCTGCTGGGAGTAGATGGATACTCCATTGATGCTATTTAAAGCTACTGGTGCTGGTGATTTCTTTCTGTTCACTCACCAGAAAGCACAATTGGAAAATATATCTAACTCTCCTCAGAACTAATGACCCCATGAGATATGAAAGATTTAGATTCCCCTGCTAGAGATATGGATCAGAAGGACCCGTAACCAGCCTCAGAGATTAGAGGGATGTCAACGTGTACTGTGGTCGCTACAAATTAACATTATTTCCATCAAATTTATTACAGTCTGGTCAAGGTTAATAAACATGTAGTTCATTTCTCATCCGCATATTAAAGATGTAGAACAATAAACGATCATTTCTGCCACCTTCCTTAGAAGATATAATCACAATAACTGACTGTGGAAGGTGACAAGACATGGAGGTGGTAGGGGGGGATTGTATGAAACACAGAGGGAGTAAGCTGCCGCAACGATGAGTTTGTAAATATTCTCTCAGGTTGAGACAACTCTACTTGTGAAGGCGTTTTCAAATAATCACCCCTCCCCCCAGTGTTGCACAATGGCTCACTGTTACTGAGAGTAGATAAACAGGAAGTGATGCTCCCAAGTTTGAAAAGCTTTATTAGAGGTATACCGAGAAATGATTAGTAAAGTTGGATCAGAAATGCTTAGAGGGTTTCACTCAGCTTTGCATGTTTTCCCAGAGTTGTTTTTTTTTTTTTTTTAACATCTTTCTTGGAGTATAATTGCTTTACAATGGTGTGTTAGTTTCTGCTTTATAACAAAGTGAATCAGCTATACATATACATATATCCCCATATCTCCTCCAGAGTAGTTTTTAAAATGGTAAAACTCCAGTCCTAAGTATAATGATAATACCTAACATGTACTGAGGGTTTAGATCTGTGAAAGGAGATAGGTGCAAATGAGATATTAGCCAAACTTGATACCTTTGTTGTTTTGATTTGTACACTAGGCAGGTGTGGATTTGCAGCTCTGAAACCAAGTGACCGGTTTTCCATTGGATGCTAGAAGGTCAAGCATTGAGGAAAAGTCAGGTTGCTTGCTCTTTTCTGCACTGAAGTTTGGAGGCAAGGAAAGCTTGGCTATGGGACAGGATACAGTTTAAAACAGGGTCAAGAGATATAGATAAACAGTAATATAGATAATTATGTAGTAATATAGATAATATAGTAATAGAGCAATATAGGTAAAAAAGTAATAATGGGATTCAGCCACAAAAATTTTAATACTGCTTTGCTTTCCCTGAATTTTCTTTTCTCAAATGGAGCTTTGTATCTAACAGTACAATTTTAGCTATTTTTTAAAAGATAAATAAGCTTGGAGATAGACTAGTATAATACAAAGAACACAGGATTAGCTCTAGACCTTAATGACTAAATAACTATGTGAAAAATAAAATCAAGTCAAACTCTTTCTGGGGTAGAATTGCCTTATTTGTAAAATATAGAGACGATGATGATGATGATGATGATGATGGTGGTGATGTAAAATGGAGAAACTAGATGACGTCCAAGATGCTGATTAGTACTAAATTCTATGATTTATACTATGAGATCATATATATTCTTGACAGTTTGGAACCCAGCAGTAGTGCTATGTGAATGTTTTGCCAGGACATCTGACAGTCCTCAACTGCAACTCCAAGAGGCTGCATGAATCCACTGTTAATATGTTAGAGGAGCAGTAACCAGATCTTAATTTACAACTAAAAGTGAAAACCCAGCATCGCAGGCGGGGACAGTTTTGGCAGAGATGCTTTAAAAAGTTGAAAAACAGTTATTTGATGCACTGAACTACATGTTACTGGGAGAGAAAAAATTTGTATTTACAGGTAAACTGGCATCTTAAAAGTGGTTGGAGAGAAGAAAGAATAAAAGAAAATGAGACATAAAGGAAGGAAGAATAGGATGGGAAGGAGAAAGGAAAAGACAGGAAAGGGAAGAAGGCAGAAAGGAACAAAGTCGAGAAGGGAGAGAGGATGCTGGCAGACTCAGTGCTGTGGTAATTAAGAGAATGGCTTAAAACCAATGCATTGGACTCTCAGCTCTGTCTCCTACTAATTGTGTGACTTCGGGTGGTTACTTAGCCTCTCTGAACCTCAATTTCCTCATCCATAAAATGTGTCTAATAATGCTTGGTGTCTGCACTTTCCTTACCAGAGTGCACACTCCATCGTGATGCTGTAAGGTGACACAGATGAGGTGCTTTGCTCAGCACCTGGTCAAATCTCTATAAACATTGGCTGCTACTGTATTATTATTATTGTGGTGGTGGTGGTGAGGATTAAATGGTAAAATGTATCTGAATTCTTGAAAACAATGTCTGGCACCTGCTAAGCCGTAAATGGTAGAAAGAAAAAGGAATATAATTGTGTTTATGGAGACTATTGATAATGGTCTCTACTTGTTGAGAGCTTCGTTGTCACCACCATGACACGGCAAGGCTGTGTCATCCCTTTCCTTTGTGAATGAAAAAAAATGATGCTTGGAGGTTACCTGACCCACAGCCATGATGCTGGGAGAGACACGTACTCAAAGATGTTCCAAGCCCTTTCTTCTACAGCATTGCCAGGCATCATCTTTGACTCTTTAATAGTTTATTCATTTATTGTTTACAATAACTCTGAGACATAAGCATTCTGCTTCTCATTTATAGAAAATCCCAGAAAGAGAATCTAAAGCCATAATTCTCAGATTCCAAAGCCTACTCTCTTTCCATACTGAGAACATACAGATGCAGGGACTTCCCTGGTGGCACAATGGTTAAGAATCCGCCTGCCAGTTCAGGCCCTGGTCCGGGAGGATCCCACATGCCACAGGGCAGCTGAGCCTGTGCGCCACAACTACTGAAGCCCACGTGCCTAGAGCCCATGCTCCGCAACAAAGAGAAGCCACTGCAATGAGAAGCCCACGCACCGCAACGAAGAGTAGCCCCCGGTCGCCGCAACTAGAGAAAGCCCGCACACAGCAACGAAAACGGAAAGCAGCCAAAAATAAATAAATAAATAAATAAATAAATAAATAAATAAATAAATAAATAAATAAATAAATAAATAAATTTATTTTAAAAAAAGAACATACAGATGCGTATTTTGTAAAATGTTGAGTGTATAGCCTTTTGCACACCACTATTGTCCAATGGAAGTAGAATGTGAGCCCCCAAAACAGGACACAGATGTGATTTAAAATTGTCTAGTAGTCATCTTAAAACAAGTTAAAAAGAGAGAAGTGAAATTAATTTTAATATATTTTATTGAACTCAATATATCTGAAATATT
Source organism: Eubalaena glacialis (assembly GCF_028564815.1). NCBI lineage: Eukaryota > Metazoa > Chordata > Mammalia > Artiodactyla > Balaenidae > Eubalaena > Eubalaena glacialis. Next base: position 50,354,288 of record NC_083720.1, read on the forward strand.
TTTACATGTAATCATGTAATCAATATGGAGATGACTAATGAGGTGTTTGCATTCTGGTTTTCCCCCTTGTGCTTAGTCTTTGATATCTGTTATGTATTTTATAGTTACAGCACATCTCAGTGGCAGCTAGCCACATTTCAAATAGTAATTGAAATCCTCAAGTGGCTCGTGGCTACCACATTGGATAGGGTAGCTTTAGACAGCAGCTCTGTCAATTTGGATGATTCTCCAAGCTATGGAAGGGATTGAACTTGGTAGCCACAGCAAGATTGTCACAGTATAACTAACAAAAAGGAAAATGTGATCAAAGATTTTATGAATCAATCCTGTCAGTGAAATTTTGGACTACACTCGCTAAATCTACAAAGAAAAGAAGAGTCTAACTTATTTTGCTCTTAAGAAAAAAAACTGATTTGTTCATTCAAAATAGGAACTCGGTTGCTTTTACTTTTTTAAAAGCAAATTTAGGAAAGGTAGTGAGGGGCTTCCCTGGTGGCGCAGTGGTTGAGAATCTGCCTGCCAATGCAGGGGACACGGGTTCGAGCCCTGGTCTGGGAAGATCCCACATGCCGCGGAGCAGCTGGGCCCGTGAGCCACAACTACTGATCCTGCGCGTCTGGAGCCTGTGCTCCGCAACAAGAGAGGCCGTGACAGTGAGAGGCTCGCGCACCGCGATGAAGAGTGGCCCCGGCTTGCCACAACTAGAGAAAGCCCTCGCACAGAAACGAAGACCCAACACAGCCATAAATAAATAAATAAATAAATAAAAAATTAAAAAACAAAAAAGGTAGTGAGGATTTTATGTAGAACAGGAGGAAATACTTAGAATTCGTTTACCGGATATTTAGGCAATACGAAACAGGGAGATGGGAGAATAAAAACTGTGAGGATGCCATCAAAGTCTTTTATCAGCAAAGCTGTCACTTTATAGAGATGTAATCTGACAGGCCCTACGCTGAGTTTGCTTTGGTTGAAAGCATCCACTTGTAAGGTAATTTTATGAACTATACTCAGAAATTCATGGGAAAAGGCAAGAGACAATATCACATGCTTCTGCCTCTTTTATTTACTTATGTCACATGAACCAGACGTCAGAACTCTTCAATTTGGAGATTTTTAAGTCCCGATGAACTAGATAATAAAGTTGACAGGGTCAAGGAGTTTCAAGAAAATGCTAAACTTCTGGCATTCAGAAGCCACAGTTACATAATACTTCACTGGGGTATTTAATAGTTCCAGAGAGCTACAATGGTGTTCTCAGAGCTTTCTCTCCAAACCTAGACCATAATCAGCTCCATTTTTATGTCTATAGTTCACGCAACCAAAATACCTGTTTGTGCCTGGGTTGTATGTAATAATTTTAGGTGCATCCTCGTTTAAATGTTGTTTCTTCTTTTCCTATCCCTTGCTTGAGTTTTTTCATCTACACCATTGCTTTATCAAACTCTCCTTATTTTTATTATAATTCTAGAACAACTAGAAATACTAGTAATTAAATTGCTGAAATCTGCCTGGGTAGAGTAAGAATATTTCAATTCTATCAGGATGGGTGTTAATTATTTTAGGCAAGCTGTCATTTAGGCTTTCTAAAGTGGATTTTGTTCTTGCAGTCAAGAACATTGCTTAGCGCAGAATTAATTAATCATTATAAATATAAAACCTGCAGTATCAGCTCCTGTGTTCAGTAAGGTTTCAAGAGGCAAGGTTGAAAGAGTCAATAGTCTGCTGAAGGGAATCTTATCAGGCACACCCACCCCCAATCTGATAAAAGGACAATTAAACTATGTACTTCATTTTTATACAGGCTTTTACTTCAAGGATCATTCCAGAAACTGGAAATGTGCTTTGCTAACACAAATTTTTTTTTCTGAATATCTTCTTTTAAAAAGATTTTTAAAAGCAAGATTGACAAGGCAGTGACTGAAAATTAGAATTTACTTTGGTTGAAGGAAGATTCCTCCCACTTCGCCTTCCACAAAAACCATTTTTGTAGCACTATGCTAAATTGAACACACATCTTCTGTGGGCTCTGAATTTTCTCAGATACTCAGTAGCTACTCAAACGTACTCTACGATGACCACAATAATTGTATTCCTCGCATTAAGGCTCACAGTCATCTGCTACGAGAGAAAAAGTTCACATTTCCATTGCCTTTCCCACTGGTTTTTAAAATAATGATTCTACAATATTGTGTCATATCTCTGCTTTAAAATGGAAGCAAAATTCAGCCAAGTTATACTGGAATACATTGACCAAAACAGGGAGATCATGCCTATATGGGTAAAGAAACCAATTGGTATAATAGTCTAGATAATGATGTTATTAACTAGCATTAATAAGCTCAATGATAGGCACTCTAAGTGCTTTCAATGTAATTGCCTTGTATAAGCACATTACATGTAATTGTCTCACTTAATTCTTACCACTCATAAGCAAAGGATGCCCTCAATATAGAAAAAAAATGGGCTCAATTTTTAAATGTAATTTTGCTAATACATCAAAATTTAAAAAGAATTTATTTAAAATTGTACATTGAGAATTAGTTCTTTCCAAGGCACTCTCCTAATAACAAGGCAAAGTGTACTGCCTCTCGACCTTGAATGTCTAGGCAAACTACCTGTGCATCTAGTCACACTGCTGATTCTGATTCAGCAGGTCTGAGTGGGTCCTGAGACTCTGCATTTCTAACAGATTCCCAGGCGATGCTAATGCTGCTGGTTTGAAGACCACCCTTTGAGAACAAGGACAGAGTCTGTACTGGAAGCAATTTTGAAGTGATAAAGGCCAAAGGACTGTGTTATAGTTGTTCTAAGAAGCCAGCTAGTAACTGCAGCTGAGAGAAGCGGGCTTAGCTTTGTCAGAAGAACAACGTTTGAGTTGGATCTTGAATAAAGTAAGTAGAAGGGGGTGTTGCTTAGTATGTTCTTACTGGTTAATTAGTTGATAGAAAAGATGTAGAATGTGTCTGGAATCATGATGGGATATACATAAGGCTTTTGGCTCTCAGAAGAGAACCAGTGGGAATCTATACATTTTATTGGTGTCCACACCTGCATTTGACATGCTCTTCCAATTGTTCCATCTTCAGTAAAGGAAGCATCTACCTGCATCTGGGCAGGTGGTGACTGAAAAGTACAATGCTGTCTATGTGGTACCAAACCTTAATTATGCCAGCATCCCCCATTTTTTAGTTTATTTTAAAAGATATCATTTTATGATTTGTATCACTACAATTATGTTCCTAATGGGATTTTAATTGATTTTGAATCCAATTAAAGAAAATCTATTTTTAAAGCACATCTCAGCTGCTGCCACTCGGAAGTCATGCCAGGTTGGCACAGTGTAAGTCATCAGAGTGTAATTTGAATGCATTCGGTGTGATCGGCCAGGGAGATTTGTGAGTGACCTATATTTAATATTATTTAAAAAAGTATCTTGATGCGTTTTGTATTTCTCAAGACTTTGTGTATGTTAATGATATAAATAACTATTTTTACTAGAGAGAGTTCTATGGTCTTTTCAGTAAAAGTTATTGGTTCAGGTTTTGGGAAAAGGACATTTTCTAGGATGCAGTGCCCCTTTGTCCATATAATGTGTCTGTAAATTATGATTTTTTTCCCCAAAGTCACATCTATTCTGAGCTCCTACAGAGGCAGATCATTAAGTTTTTTCTCCCAGACTTGGTTTAGTTATATTGCTCACAAACCTAAACGTTTTAGCGGTTCCTCCTTGTCTATTGAATAAACTCTGTAATCATGGCTCTTAACAGTATGGTCTAAACTTAAACTGAAGTCAAACTCTAGTTCTTGCTGTCCCTTCCACCCCACTACTGTTTACTCAGTGTTGTCACTTTTATTCTTCCTGCCTAGAATAAGCCCTTTAATAGTCTGACTTGAAGATACTTTGAAAGACCAGTCAGAGCCAACTTGAAGCCATGCGGTGATTGGGAACAAGGAAGGGGGTGGATTGGTGGCATGGAAAGAGCAGGTAGCCCCTCCACAGTCCTTTCATTGGCCCTGTATACAGGTGGTTCAAAAGAGATGGAAAGTTCCAGAACTTCAGGCAGCAAACTTAACATCACTTCTTTATCCCCAAAAATATCAGTTAAAGGCTCAAACCTCATAGAAATAAAGCAAAAATAAACAAATGGAACCTAATCAAACTTATAAGCTTTTGCACAGCAAAGGAAACTATAAACGAAACAAAAAGACAACCTATGGGCTGGGAGAAAATATTTGCAAATCATGCGGCTGACAAGGGCTTAATTTCCAAAATATACAAACAGCTCATACAACTCAATAATAAAAAAACAAGCAACCCAATCAAAAAATGGGCAGAAAGACCTAAATAGACATTTCTCCAAAGAAGACATACAGATGGCCACTAGGCACATGAGAAAATGCTCAAAATCGCTAATTATTAGAGAAATGCAAATCAAAATTGCAATGAGGTACCACCTCACAACAGTCAGAATGGCTATCATTAAAAAGTCCACAGATAATAAATGCTGGAGAGGGTGTGGAGAAAAGGGAATCCTCCTACACGGTTGGTGGGAATGTAAATTGGTGCAGCCACTATGGAAAACAGTACGGGGGTTTCTAACAAAACTGAAAATAGAGTTGCCATATGACCCAGCAATCCCACTCCTGGGCATATATCTGGACATAACTATAATTTGAAAAGATACATGCACCCCTACATTCATAGCAGCACTATTTACAGTAGCCAAGACATGGAAACAACCTATATGTCCATTGACAGATGAATGGATAAAGAAGATGTGGTACATGTATACAACGGAATACCACTCAGCCATAAAAAAAGAATGAAATAATGCCATTTGCAGCAACATGAATCGACTAGAGATTATCATACTAAGGGAAGTAAGTCAGAAAGAGAAAGACAAATACCATATGATATCCGTTATATGTGGAATCTAAAATATGACACAAATGAACTTATCTACGAAACAAAAACAGACTCACAGACATAGAGAACAGACTTGTGGTTGCCAAGGGGGATGGGAGCGTGAGGGAGGGATGGACTGGGAGTTTGGGTTTAGCAGATGCAAACTATTATATATAGAATGAATAAAGAAGAAGGTTCTACTGTATAGCACAGGGAACTATATTCAATATCCTGTAATAAACCCAAATGGAAAAGAATATAAAAAAGGAAAGTACTTAATATTACATATTTTTATCCTTAAAATAAGGCTCAAACCTCAAAGGCCAGTAGTTTGTAGCCCAGTGGCACTTTCTACCTTTTGCATCTTAAAGTAGGGGCCTCAAGTAATGTTTAAGAAACATAATAAAAGTGGCATTAGAAAAAAAAAAAAAAGAAAACAGTGTTCAAAAAGGCAACATACAGCAGCTTTGCCCATTTTGAGAGGAGCCTTAACTGGAATGAAAAAGTTCCTTACAATGAATCCTTGCTTCAGCTGAGCCTGTTAGGCTAGGCATCCACGGAAGCCCACACAATTCCAAGTTTCCTAACCCCTGTACAGCCCCAAGCAGCCAGACAACTATAATTCTCCTGGTCTACCTTGCCACCAATGAGGCTTAGTGTTTCCAGGAGCCTGGCTGTACTGAGAGAAAGTGATTTTCCGCTCTATTACCAAAGATGGGTTTTACGTATGAAGAGGCAAGCCTGTCTCTCAGAGGTCATCAAGGCTACAGCTTGTAGAGGAGGCAGGCTATCACATCCAGTTGTCTCTTAGTATCCCTGGGGGATTGGTTCCAGTTTCCCCTGCCGACATCAAAATCCTGGGACGTTCAAGCTCCTTATATAAAATGGCATAGCATTTGCATATAACCTAGCACATCTTCGCATCTACTTTAAGTCATCTCTAGATTACTTACAATACTTAATAAAATGTAAATGCTATGAAAATAGTTGCCAGCACATGGCAAAATCAAAGTTTGCTTTTTGGTTGTAGGGAAACGTGGAGAAGACTGGTTGAGTGGGAGGGGCTTGAGGTGGGGATGAGGATGGACGCTCTGAGTATAGGCCACAAAAGAGACCACCGACCACAGAGGTGGTGTTAGTGCCATTTCAAAAGGATTCAGGTGTATCCAGCTACACCTCAGTGGATTCTGGGGCAGGACATCCCATGGCCTGGTGGAACAGCTGGACCACGTGAGAGTGTGTGGATGAAAACAGACCCAACAACTGCTCCTCTGGTAATACCATGAGGGTTGGACTTTCCAGGATTTTAGATCAAGTCCAAGGGGAAAAAGAAAGCAAAACAGTGGGCAGAGATCCTGAAAACAAAAGAAAACAACAAACAACAAAACAGACCATCCTTGAAGTTTGTTCAAACCAAAAGAAAGTGTTAAACTGGAAGAAATTGTTTCAATAAAAACTGATGGAACAACCTTGAAATGGTGTGATTGAGTCTTTTGGCACCAAAACAGTAGGAATTAGGGCTCATGAGCAAATTAAGTTGAGTTATAGATAGTTTCATGCATCAAAGAGTGTAAACCTCTATCCACCCTGTCCTATTTCTAATGTCTCCTTCTCCCTGATATCTTGTCCATTCCTTCAGTTGAATATTTTCTCTTATTCATAAAGAAGTTTCCAATATAACCTACTTTTTATTGTCTTGGTTCATAGAAATTGGTAACCCTAAAATCATAGATTCTCAGAATAAAAAAGGGCCATCATTTAGAACTATTCTCCTTTCCACAAGATAATTCTTGAAGGAAGAAAAGTCTTTCATTTGTTTTTGTATAGCTCAAGGTACCAGTGTAGATCTTTGCTCATCCTCAGTATAATCAGTGTGTGTTCAGCTTGTGATACAAAGCCTTGTGATTTTCTTGCCTGTAAAACCATGAGAGACAATGTCATCTTGAAAGTGGACAAGGTTGACCCTTTCTTCAACCTATCTTAATTCCTTTGGAAGGAATTGACCCTTTTTTTGTGATAGTAAGGACCAGAGAGAACAACAAGCAAAGTTTTAAAATTGTGTATCTTTGTTGTTGTTTTTGCTGTTGAAACTCACTTGGGCTGTGCTGAGCCTAGTCAACTGGGGATTGAATGAACTGACTTTTAAAGCTGACTTTGACCTTTCAGGCTTAACTGAGACAGTGATTAGATTATAAGGAAAAGGCTATTTTTATTTTTTGTTAGAGCTCACTTCAAATGAGTAGATCTGCAACATGCTGACTTTTTATCTATCAGTATTTGTCACAATATCTTTATTGTTGTTGCTTTTATTGTGTTCTCACCTAGAACTTCAGAACAGGACTTGAAAATGCAAAGGGCAGCTAAGTTCCACTGGAACAGAAAAAACTATATTTTATATTTGAGCCTTTAAATTGTTTTTGCTAGGCATAAAGGGCAATAAATTAGCTGCCCCAATTCTGTTTCTTTTCTCTCTCTCTCGCTCTCTTTCATCTTTTCTGTGAACTACCAATAAAGAGGGTCAATGATAGGACTCTGGAAGGACCAACGTCTTGGTTGCATGTGGATTGTTCACAGAGTCCTAGAGTCATTAATTCTCTCCCCCTTCCCACGCCCCCCCCCCCATCACGTTGTTCCACTTTGGTTCTAGACTTGTCAATTATAGAAGTTCTGACAATGGTTTTTATTCCAGAAGCCTGGACACTGGCTTCAATCATGGAAGAGTTGTGTGTTTTATTGATAAACAGATTGAGATTAGTGGTGCTCTTGATCCACTGGAAAGGTTTCTATGAACAAAGGAGGAAAAAAGTTGCATGAGATCATCACAAACCCAAAGGCCACAAATTTACCAAAGATAGCTTTTATCCGGAATGTCTTCTCTCAGGAATCAGTTGAACATGGGAAGAATGCAAAGACCTGGGAGACCAGATAAACCAAATTGAAGATATTTTAGATGAACTTAGAACCAGAACTCAGGCAAAGTGTTTAGCTCTGGAAATAGCAGAGAAACTGAGGTAGAACCAAAAAGTTAAAAAAAAAAAAATTAGAGGGAGCTGCTGAGAAGAGCTCTGTGATCACAGGGTACAGGAAAAAAGGGGGGATGCCACGGGGTCTAATTGCTCTTAAAAGTGTTATTAGAAGAAGAAGAAGAGTTTGAGAATTCTGAATTCTAATTTGTCTTCCAGGTTGTATTTTTATCTAAGTAGGAGGATAGAACATATTGTATTTCATAGTTTGTTAACTTGATCTGTAACTTCTGAATGTTTAGACAATGGTATGAGGGCTTCCATTTGTATATATTCTTGCTCCGGGCCCCATAGTTATTAGGAGTGGACCTGCTGGAAAGCATAAAACATAGTAGTAACCATCTTACCGCTAACATTCCTCCTTCACTTGGATGTCTTCACTTATTTGGATATTTCCTGCTTTACTAGGATTATACCCACTGCTAAAGAATGTAACTTTTCTTTGGGTACTGGGGATTGTCTTGTTCTCTAAATTGTGTGGACATGAGGGGTACTGTGATTATCTGTGTGTCCTATTGACTCTTCAGACTTTTGAGAGAAAAAAGCACACACACACAAAACTATATTGAACTAATTATTTGTATTGAACTAATTCATGGACGAATCACCTCCATTCCAGGTAGTACTATAGGACTCCTGGAGGAACACATCATGGAGAGATGTTCTGGTTGAGATGCAGCAGAATGAGATAAATTTGGGGCCTTAATTTCAGATTTTTTGGACTGTAATATCATTGGACATTAACTAGAAAGGCAAGAACATTTAATCTTGAAGCCTTAATTTTTCTCTAGGAATGGAAAGATTTGTTTAAATCTGGAGCTCTTTTAGGTAGGTTGCTGATGTTGTATCATCTTAGTACCTTTATGTATTTATGTGATAACTTTGGGTTACGGGTTGAATTGTGTACTTCCAAAATATGTGTTGAAGTTCTCTCAGTACTCAGAATGTGAACTTATTTGGAAGAGTCATTGCAGACGTGATTAGTTAAGAAGAGGACATCCTGCAGTAGGGTAGGCACTTCATATGACTGGTGTCCTTATAACAAGAAGAAAGGGACTACAGAAAAGAAATCACCATGTGAAGACACAAACACACAAATGGAGAAGACAGCCATTTAATGATGGGGAGAGAGATTGAAGTGGTGCATCTATAAGCGAAGGAACTTAAAGGATTGCCAGCAACACCAGAAGCTGGAAGAAGAATAAGGATTCCCTGTACAGGTTTCAGAGGGAGCATGGCTCTAACTGATTTCAGACTCCTATCCTTCAAAACTTCGAGAAAAGAAATTTCTGTTGTTTTAAGTCACCCAGTCTGTGGTAACTTGTTTTGGCAGCCTTAGGAAACTAATACACTTTGTATAGCTCTGGGAAGCCGTGTAGAATAATTTACTGGGCAAAATTTTGGATGATAAATAGACTAAGAAATGAATTTGCAACCGTGGGTGGGACTTGGCTTTGGTGTTTAATCAATTCAAAAAAAATATTTCAGAGCCTTCTCTAAGGAAAAACTCAGCTGTCCTCCTGCTCTTCCAAAGAAGCAGTGGTGAGGGGAACTATCTCATGAAAGTGGAGTAAGTTTGTTCCAAATAAAATGCTAATCTTCCACTCCTCCTTTATCTGCAGCCAGAAAGGTAGTTACATTCCGATTGACATTGTTGAAAGGTATTAGAAAGGGCCTCAATTCTCACTCCTTAAATTTCTGTGACTAGCAGGGTGAGGAATGCTGGTGGAGTGGGGTTCCACTACACTTACCGGAGGGAAAATTTTAGAAGGTATGCTTCTGATATTTCTCCATCACTCACTCACTTCTCTCCTTTGGAGAAGTGTGACGCTTCTGACTGCTGAGATTGGAAAGAGCGTAAACACGCATAAGTGAATCCATTTCTGGTTTCTCCCTTTGGATCTGCCTGCCTACAGCACGGCTGTTTTCTGCCTTGGTTTTCCATATGACTAGTACATGTGAATCAGGGCTAAGCCTGGCTTCTAAAGGGTGGGCTGGAGTTCTGACTCTTCCTACTAGTAAGAAAAAAGGCATGTGGTCCAAAGTTTCTGAGTAACAGTGTCTGATCTGCATGTCTACATTCTCCCTCAGGTGGGTCTTCCCAAGGTCCAGATTTGGGGGGTCAGTATTGGGAAGCCCTAATGTGGATGCCCATTTAAGCTGGCTTTTCTCTTCCACTTTTACCTGTAATAAAGGGGATACTTATTCTCCATCTACCTAACGTTTCTTCTCCTTTCTTAAGAAATGGATGTGGGAAATAGGTGTGATTATTTATGAACCCTAACACAAACACATATTAAAGAGTTTGTCCAGTAAAAAGTGTGATAAAATGCAAGGGAAACATTTATGTAATGAAAAGAGCATCAACCTTGGAGTCAGCCTTGAATTCAAACCTTGCCTCTTTGACTAACCATTTATCAACCCAATTATTCAACCTATCTGAGCCTCATCTGTGAAATATCACAAACAAACCTATCTTACAGGATTGTAAAGATTAAATGATGTAAAATGTATAACTTCATTATCTCTCAATATCACCAAGGCTGGCATATAGTAGAACTCTGCTTTGAATTATTTTCCTCATTTCTCTTCTCTTGAACAAGTAACATTTATTTATTTTCCACCCCCTCACATACACATCTTCTGTACATTCATAAGCCCATTTCACTTTATCATAATCACTTGACCTATTGTTGAGGGAGGACATGTTTGCTGGGAATACAAACGACCCAGGGCAGCATCTAGCATATACACATTGAATGAAAATTATGCTGTTTTTCTTTTTTTCTTACCAACACAGCCCCATTGAAACTCTGGGTTTTTTCCTTATGATACACCTGCATTTTAGAGTGTGATAAAAATGATTTAAAAGAAATTAATCTTAGTTACAAAATTATGGAATTTTATCATACGACTGGAAAGAAACCTTTCCGTTACAAAAGTATATAGTTATATAAAATGCCACAGTGTTATTACCCTTGAAACTATTTTGTTGTGCTTGTTCCATATAATTTCTCTAAAAATTAACCAACGCTTGTGTTTATAGTGCTTTTATATTTTTCTTTCTTTCCATAGAAGGATAGAGAAAAACAGAATTATTTTCCATTATCAGCAAAACCAGAATATGACCACAGTGGGTTATTATAAAACCACACAGAGGCACAGAAAAGCCTATTTAAATGTGCCTTTGCCATGGGTTCAGCCTATGTTGATTAATTATTTCATTCAATGTACATTTACTAAGCTGGAGTCTGCCAAGTCCCATAGGTACTGGGATCACCGACATGAATGAGATTTGCTCCCTGCCCTTCAAAGTCTCCTGATCAAAAAAGGCAAAATAAAGTGTAAGGTGGTGGCCACAGAAGACACATTACCTTGATATCAATTAGTGCTTAGTCAGAGAAGCAGAACTGGTAGGAGATACATATTAAAAGATTTATGGCAAAGAAATGGCTTATGCAGATGTGGGGACTGTCTAGTCAAGTCTCAAATGCATAGGATGGGCCATCAGGAAGGGCCTGCTGGAATCCATGGGATCAAGTGAAGCTGATGACACAAGTACACTTGTACTTCATCAGGGAGGCCCCAGCTGCAATTAAGACCTTTCAATGGATTAAAACAGGTCCACCCAGATTATCTAAAACAAAGTCTCTTACTTGAAGTCAACTGATTATAGACTTTTACCCCATCTACAAAATACTCTCAGAGCAACACCTAGATTAGTGTTTGATTGAATAACCCGGGGTTAGAGCCAGCCAAACTGACACATAAAATTGATTATCATAATCATCATTTGCAAAATCCTCATGAGTCAGAGATCTAATGTAAAGCTCTTCCAAAATCACAGTGACTGGTGAGCAAATATGAGAATCTGTTACCTAAAGTGCTAACAATTTTACCTCGAAATTATAATCACTAGTTTTACCTTGTTTTCAGAAGTTCAGGACTCTTGCTTGTATGTCTCTAGGGAGGAATTAGGTGGAGAAATGAGTTTTATATTACTCCCTTAATTCCATGTGTGTGTAGAGTGGGAGAAAAATACAAGCATATGGTATTAAAAAAGAAATATAAATGGCTATTTCTAATAAAACATACTATTTCGTTATTAGAGTCGATGAATGTTACAGGGTCTGCCTTTCCTAAAGTCGGTTCCCCAGAACACTAGTTTCTTTTTTTTTAATTTTTTGAATTTTATTTATTTATTTTTTATACAGCAGATTCTTATGAGTTATCTATTTTATACATATTAGTGTACATATTTCAATCCCAATCTCCCAATTCATCCCACCAGCATCACCACCATCCCTGCCCGTTTGCCCCCTTGGTATCCATATGTATGTTCCCTACATCTGTGTCTCTATTTCTGCCTTGTAAACCAGTTCATCTGTACCATTTTTCTAGATTCCACATATATGAGTTAACATATGATATTTGATTTTCTCTTTCTGACTTACTTCACTCTGTAAGACAGACTCAAGGTCCATCCACCTCATGACAAATAACTCAATTTCGTTTCTTTTTATGGCTGAGTAATATTCGATTGTATATATGTACCACAACTTCTTTATCCATTCCTCTGTTGATGGACATTTAGGTTGCTTCCATGTCCCGGCTATTGTAAATAGAGCTGCAATGAACATTGGGGAGCATGTGTTTTTTTGAATTTTGGTTTTCTCTGGATATATGCCCAGCAGTGGGATTGCTGAGTCATATGGTAGTTCCAGTTTTAGATTTTTAAGGAACCTCCATACTGTTCTCCATAGTGGCTGTATCAACTTACTTTCCCACCAGCAATGAATTTGGGTTCCCTTTTCTCCACACCCTCTGCAGAATTTATTGTTTGCAGAGTTTTTGTTATTGGCCATTCTGACTGGTGTGAGGTAATACCTCATTGTAGTTTTGATTTGCATTTCTCTAATAATTAGTGATGTTGAGCAACTTTTCATGTGTTTGTTGGACATCTGTGTGTCTTCTTTAGAGAAATGTCTGTTTAGGTCTTCCACACATTTTTGGATTGGTTTTTTTGTTTTTTTGATATTGAGCTGCTTGTATATTTTGGAGATTAATCCTTTGTCAGTTGCTTCATTTGCAAATATTTTCTCCCATTCTGAGGGTTGTCTTTTCGTCTTGTTTATGGTTTCCTTTGCTGTGCAAAAGCTTTTAAGCTTCATTAGGTCCCATTTGTTTATTTTTGTTTTTATTTCCATTCTTCAAGGAGGTGGGTCAAAAAAGATCTTGCTGTGATTTATATCATAGAGTGTTCTGCCTATGTTTTCCTCTAAGAGTTTTATAGTGTCCAGTTTTACATTTAGGTCTTTAATCCATTTTGAGTTTATTTTTGTGTATGGTGTTAAGGAGTGTTCTAATTTCATTCTTTTACATGTGGTTGTCCAGTTTTCCCAGCACTACTTATTGAAGAGACAGTCTTTTCTCCATTGTATATCTTTGCCTCCTTTGTCATAGATTAGTTGACCATAGGTGCGTGGGTTTCTCTCTGGGCTTTCTATCCTGTTCTACTGATCTATATTTCTGTTTTTTGCCAGTACCATATTGTCTTGATTACTGTAGCTTCGTAGTATAGTCTGAAGTCAGGGAGTCTGATTCCTCCAGCTCTGTTTTTTTCCCCTCAAGATTGCTTTGGCTATTTGGGGTCTTTTGTGTATCCCTACAAATTTTAAGATTTTTTGTTCTAGTTCTGTAAAAAATGCCATTGGTAATTTGATAAGGATTGCATTGAATCGGTAGATTGTTTTGGGTAGTATAGTCATTTTCACAATGTTGATTCTTCCAATCAAGGAACATGATATATCTCTCCATCTGTTTGTGTCATCTTTGATTTCTTTCATCAGTGTCTTATAGTTTTCTGAGCACAGGTCTTTTACCTCCTTAAGTAGGTTTATTCCTAGATATTTTATTCCTTTTGTTGCAGTGGTGAAAGGGATTGTTTCCTTAATTTCTCTTACAGATATTTCATCATTAGTTCATAGGAGTGCAAGAGATTTCTGTGCATTAATTTTGTATACTGCTACTTTACCAAATTCATTGATTAGCTCTAGTAGTTTTCTGGTAGCATCTTTAGGATTCTCTATGTATAGTATCATGTCATCTGCAAACAGTGACAGCTTTACTTCTTCTTTTCCAATATGGATTCCTTTTATTTCTTTTTCTTCTCTGATTGCTGTGGCTAAAACTTCCAAAACTATGTTGAATAATAGTGGTGAGAGTGGGCAACCTTGTCTTGTTCCTGATCTTAGAGGAAATGGTTTCAATTTTTCACCATTGAGAACAATGTTGGCTGTGGGTTTGTTATATATGGCCTTTATTATGTTGAGGTAAGTTCCCTCTATGCCTACTTTCTGGAAGTTTTTATCATAAATGGGTGTTGAGTTTTGTCGAAGGTATTTTCTGCATCTATTGAGACAATCATATGGTTTTTCTCCTTCAGTTTGTTAATATGGTTTATCACATTGATTGATTTGTGTATACTGAAGAATCCTTGCATTCCTGGGATAAACCCCACTTGATCATGGTGTATGATCCTTTTAATGTGCCATTGGATTCTGTTTGCTAGTATTTTGTTCAGGAATTTTGCATCTATGTTCATCAGTGATATTGGCCTGTAGTTTTCTTTCTTTGTGACATCTTTGTCTGGTTTGGTATTAGGGTGATGGTGGCCTTGTAGAATGAGTTTGGGAGTGTTCCTTCCTCTGCTATATTTTGGAAGAGTTTGAGAAGGATAGGTGTTAGCTCTTCTCTAAATCTTTGATAGAATTCACCTGTGAAGCCATCTGGTCCTGGACTTTTGTTTGTTGGAAGATTTTTAATCACAGTCTCAATTTCAGTGCTTGTGATTGGTCTGTTTATATTTTCTATATCTTCCTGGTTCAGTCTTGGAAGTTGTGCTTTTCTAAGAATTTGTCCATTTCTTCCAGGTTATCCATTTTATTGGCATAGAGTTGCTTGTAGTAATCGCTCATGATTCTTTGTATTTCTGCAGTGTTAGTTGTTGCTTCTCCTTTTTAATTTCTAATTCCATTGATTTGAGTCTTCTCCCTTTTTTTTCCTGGATGAGTCTGGCTAATGTTTTATAAACTTTGTTTATCTTCTCAAAGAACCAGCTTTTAGTTTTATTGATCTTTGCTCTCATTTCCTTAATTTCTTTTTCATTTATATCTGATCTGATCCTTTTGATTTCTTTCCTTCTGCTAACATTGGGGTTTTTTTGTTCTTCCTTTTCTAATTGCTTTAGGTGTAAAGTTAGGTTGTTTATTTGAGATATTTGTTGTTTCTTGAGGTAGGATTTTATTGCTATTATCTTCCCCCTTATAACTGCTTTTGCTGCATCCCTTTGGTTTTGGGTTGTCGTGTTTTCATTGTCATTTGTTTCTAGGTATTTTTTAATTTCCTTTCTGATTTCTTCAGTGACCTCTTTGTTATTTAGTAGTGTATTGTTTAGCGTCCATGTGTTTGTATTTTTTACAGATATTTTTCCTGTAATTGATATCTACTCTCAGCGTTGTGGTTGGAAAAGATACTTGATAGGATTTCAATTTTCTTAAATTTACCAAGGCTTGATTTGTCACCCAAGATATGATCTATCCTGGAGAATGTTCCATGAGCACTTGAGAAGAAAGTGCATTCTGTTGTATTTGGATGGAATGTTCTATAAATATCAATTAAGTCCATCTTGTTTAATGTATCATTTAAAGCTTGTGTTTCCTTATTTGTTTTCATTTTGGATGATCTGCCCATTGGTTAAAGTAGGGTGTTAAAGTGCCCTACTATGATTGTGTTACAGTCGATTTTCCCTTTTATGGCTGTTAGCATATATCTTATGTATTGAGATGCTCCTATATTAGGTGTATAAATATTTACAACTGTTATATCTTCTTCTTGGATTGATCCCTTGATCATTATGTAGTGTCCTTCTTTGTCTCTTGTAATAGTCTTTATTTTAAAGTATATTTTATCTGATATGAGTATTGCTACTCCAGCTTTCTTTTGATTTCCATTTGCATGGAATATCTTTTTCCATCCCCTCACTTTCAGTCTGTATGTGTCCCTAGGTCTGAAGTGGGTCTCTTGTAGACCGGATATATAGGGGTCTTGTTTTTGTATCCATTCAGCCAGTCTATGTCTTTTGGTTGGAGCATTTAATCCATTAACATTTAAAGTAGTTATCCATATGTATGTTCCTATTACCATTTTCTTAATTATTTTGGGTTTGTTATTGTAGGCCTTTTCCTTCTCTTGTGTTTCCTGCCTAGAATAGTTCCTTTAGCATTTGTTGTAATGCTGTTTTGGTGGTGCTGAATTCTCTTAGTTTTGCTTGTCTGTAAAGGTTTTAATTTCTCGGTTGAATCTGAATGAGATCCTTGCTGGGTAGAGTAATCTTGGTTGTAGGTTTTTCCCTTTCATCACTTTAAATATGTCCTGCCACTCCCTTCTGGCTTGCAGAGTTTCTGATGAAAGATTAGCTGTTAACCTTATATGGATTCCCTTGTATGTTATTTGTTTTTCCCTTGCTGCTTTTAATATTTTTTCTTTGTATTTAATTTTTAATAGTTTGATTAATATGTGTCTTGGTGTGTTTCTCCTTGGATTTATCCTGTATGGGACTCTCTGCACTTTCTGGACTTGATTGACTATTTCCTTTCCCATATTATGGGAGTTTTCAACTATAATCTCTTCATATACTTTCTCAGTTCCTTTCTTTTTCTCTTCTTTTTCTGGGACCCTTAGTATTCGAATATTTGTGCATTTAATGTTGTCCCAGAGGTCACTAAAACTGTCCTCAATTCTTTTCATTCTTTTTTCTTTATTCTGCTCTGCAGTAGTTATTTCCACTATTTTATCTTCCAGGTCACTTATCCGTTCTTCTGCCTCAGTTATTCTGCTATTGATTCCTCCTAGAGAATTTTTAATTTCATTTATTGTGTTGTTCATCATTGCTTGTTTGCTCTTTATTTCTTCTAGGTCCTTGTTAAACATTTGTTGTATTTTTTCCATTCTATTTCCAGATTTTGGATCATCTCTACTATCATTACTCTGAATTCTTTTTCAGGTAGACTGCCTATTTCCTCTTCATTTGTTTTGTCTGGTGGGTTTTTACTTTGCTCCTTCATCTGCTGTGTGTTTCTCTGTCTTCTCATTTTGCTGAAATTAGTGTTTTGGGGTTCTCCTTTTCGCAGGCTGCAGGTGTGCAGTTCCCATTGTTTTTAGTATCTGCTCCCAGTGGCTAAGGTTGGTTCAGTGAATTGTGTAGGTTACCTTGTGGAGGGGAGGGGACTGGTGCCTGTGTTCTGGTGGATGAGGCTGGATCTTGTCTTTCTGGTGGGCAAGATCATGTTGGGTTGTGTGTCTTGGGGTGTCTGTGCCCTTATTATGATTTTAGGCAGCCTCTCTGTTAATGGGTGGGTTTGTGTTCCTGTCTTGCTAATTGTTTGGCATAAGGTGTCCAGCACTGTAGCTTGCTGGTCGTTCAGTGTAGCTGGTTGTTAGTGTTGTGATGGTTATATCTGGGAAAGCTTTCGCCGTTTGATATTATGTGGAGCTGGGAGGTCTCTGGTGGACCAATGTCCTGAACTTGGCTCTCCCTCCTCAGAAACACAGGCCTGACACCTGGCCAGAGCACCAAGACTCTGTCAGCCACAGGGCTGATAAGAAAAGGGAGAAAAAAAGAAAGAAAGAAAGAAAAATATATATAAATAAAATAAAGTTATTAAAATAAAAAATAAAAAAAAATTTAAAATAAATAATGAAAGAAAAGAAAAAGAAAGAAGGAAGAGAGCAACCAAACCAAAGAACAAATCCATCAGTGATAACAAGCACTAAAAAATGTACTAAAAAAAAAAGAAAAAAGAACAGACAGAACCCTAGGACAAATGGTAAAAGCAAATCTGTATAGACGAAATCACACAAAGAAGCATACACATACACACTCACAAAAAGAGATAAAGGAAAAATGTATGTTATCTATATATAAAAATAAAAGGAAGAGAACAACCAAATCAATAAACAAATCTACCAATGATAATAAACTCTAAATACTAAACTAAGATAAACATAAAACCAGAATCAACCTCAACTAGAGACAATGAGAAGCCAGTGCACTGCAGCAAAGAGTAGACAAAGCCCGGGTGCAGCAACAGAGACCCAGTGCAGCCAAAAATAGAAAATAAATAAATACAAAAAAAAAAAAAAAACAACCCAGAATCAAATTAGATGCAGAAAGCAAACCACAAGTCTACAGTTGCTCCCAAATTCGACCGCCTCAATTTTGGGATAATTCGTTTTCTATTCAGGTATTCCAGAGATGCAGGGTCCATCAAGTTGGTTGTGGAGATTTAGTTTTCCACAACCTTAGAAGCTGCTGCTTCTGAGGCTGCTGGGAAAGATTTCCCTTTCTCTTCTTTGTTTGCACAGCTCCTGGGGTTCAGCTTGGATTTGGCCCTGCCTCTGCGTGTAGGTCGCCTGAGGTCATCTGTTCTTAGCTCAGACAGGAGAGGGTTAAAGTAGCAGTTGATTAGGGGGCTCTGGCTCACTCAGGCCAGGGGGAAGGAAGGGGTACGAATGATGGGTGAGCCTGTGGTGGCAGAGGCCGGCATGATGTTACAACAGCCTGAGGCATGCTGTGTGTTCTCCCAGGGAAGTTGTCCCTGGATCACGGGACAGTGGCAGTGGCGGGCTGCACAGGCTCTCAGGAGGGGAAGTGTGGATAGTGACCTGTGCTTGCACACAGGCTTCTTGGTGGCTGCAGCAGCAGCATCCTTAGCATTTCAGGCCCGTCTCTTTTGTCCATGCTAATAGCCGCTGTTCACACCCGTCTCTGGAGCTCGTTTAGGAGGTGCTCTGAATCCCCTGTCCTTGTGCACCCTGAAATAATGGTCTCTTGCCTCTTAGGCAGGTCCAGACTTTTTTCCGGACTCCCTCCTGGCTAGCTGTGGCACACCCGCTGCCTTCAGGCTGTGTTCACGCAGCCAACCCCAGTCCTCTCCCTGGGATCCGACCGAAGCCCGAGCCTCAGCTCCCAGCCCCCACCCACCCTGGCAGGTGAGCAGACAAGCCTCTCGGGCTGGTGAGTGCTGGTCGGCACCGATCCTCTGTGTGGGAATCTCTCCGCTTTGCCCTCTGCACCCGTGTTGCTGCACTCTCCTCCGTGGCTCTGAAGCTTCCCCTCCGCCACACCCCGTCTCCGTCAGTGAAGGGGCTTCCTAGTGTGTGGAAACTTTTCCTCCTTCACAGCTCCCTCCTAGAGGTGTAGGTCCTGTCCCTATTCTTTTGTCTCTATTTTTTCTTTTTTCTTTTGCCCTACCCAGGTACGTGGGGAGTTTCTTGCCTTTTGGGACGTCTGAGGTCTTCTGCCAGCGTTCAGTAGGTGTTCTGTAGGAGTTGTTCCATATGTATATATATTTCTGATGTATTTGTGGAGAGGAAGGTGATCTCCACGTCTTACTCCTCTGCCATCTTGAAGGTCTCTGATCATATGGTTTTTACTCTTCAATCTGTTAATGTGGTGTGTCACATTGATTGATTTGCATATATTGAAGGATCCTTGCATCCCTGGCATAAATCCCACTTGATCATGGTGTATGATCCTTTTAATGTGTTTTTGGATTCTGTTTGCTAGTATATTGTTGAGGATTTTTGCATCATATTTATCAGTAATATTGGTCTGTAATTTTCTTTTTTTTTGTAGTATCTCTGTCTGGTTTTGGTATCAGGGTGATGGTGGCCTTGTAGAATGAGTTTGGGAGTGTTCCTTCCTCTGCAATTTTTTGGAAGAGTTTGAGAAGGATGGGTGTTAGCTCTTGTCTAAATGTTTGATAGAATTCACCTGTGAAGTCATCTGGTTCTGGGCTTTTGTTTATTGGAATATTTTAAACCATAGTTTCAATTTCATTACTTGTGATTGGTCTGTTATATTTTCTATTTCTTCCTGGTTCAGTCTTGGAAGGTTATACCTTTCTAAGAATCTGTCTGTTTCTTCCAGGTTATCCATTTTATTGGCATAGAGTTGCTTGTATTAGTCTCTTCTGATACTTTGTATTTCTGTGGTGTCTGTTGTAACTTCTCCTTTTTCATTTCTAATTTTGATTTGAATCCTCTCCATCTTTTTCTTGATGAGTCTGGCTAAAGATTTACAATTTTGTTTATTTTCTCAAAGAACCAGTTTTTACTTTTATTGATCTTTGCTATTTTTTTCTTTGTTTCTATTTCATTCATTTTTGCTCTGATCTTTATGATTTCTTTCCTTCTACTAACTTTGGGTTTTGTTCTTTTTTCTCTAGTTCTTTTAGGTGTAAGGTTAGATTGCTTATTTGAGATTTTTCTTGTTTCTTGAAGTAGGATTGTATTGTTATAAACTTCTCTCTCAGAACTGCTTTTGCTGCATCCCATAGGTTTTGGATGGTCATGTTTTTTTGTCACTTGTCTCTAGGTATTTTTTGATTTCCTCTTTGATTTCTTCATTGATTGCTTAGTTATTTAGTAACATATTGTTTAACCTCCATGTGCTTGTGTTTTCTACGTTTTTTTCCCTGTAATTGATTTCTAATCTCATAGCATTGTGGTCGGAAAAGATGCTTGATATGATTTCAATTTTCTCAAATTTACCGAGGCTTGATTTGTGACCCAAGATTTGATCTATCTTGGAGACAGTTCCGTGTGCACTTGAGAAGAAAGTGTAGTTTGGTGTTTTCAGATGGAATGTCCTATAAATATCAATTAAATCTATCTGGTCTACTGTGTCATTTAAAGCTTGTATTTCCTTATTAATTTTCTATCTGGGTGGTCTGTCCATTGGTGTAAGTGAGGTGTTAAAGTCCCCCACTACTATTGTGTTAGTGTTGATTTCCTCTTTTATAGCTCTTAGCATTTGCCTTATGTATTGATGTGCTCCTATGTTGGGTCCATGTATTTTTAGAATTGTTATATCTTCTTCTTGGATTGATCCCTTGATCATTATGTAGTATCCTTCCTTGTCTCTTGTAACATTCTTTATTTTAAAGTCTATTTTATCTGATATGAGTGTTGCTACTCCAGCTTTCTTTTGATTTCCATTTGCATGAGATATCTTTTTACATGCCCTCATTTTCAGTCTGTATGCGTCCCTTGGTCTGAAGTGGGTCTCTTGTAGACAGCATATATATGGGTCTTGTTTTTGTATCCATTCATTGAGCCTGTGTCTTTTGGTTGGAGCATTTAATCCATTCACATTAAAGGTAATTATCAATATGTATGTTCCTATTTTCTTAATTGTTTTGGGTTTCTTTTGTAGGTCTTTTTCTTCTCTTGCATTTCCTGCCTAGAGAAGTTCCTTTAGCATTTGTTGTAGAGCTGGTTTTGTGGTGCTGAATTCGCTTAGCGTTTTTTTTGTCTGTAAAGCTTTTGATTTCTCCGTCGAATCTGAATGAGATTCTTGCTGGGTAGAGTAATCTTGGTTGTAGGTTCTTCCCTTTCATGACTTTAAATATATCGTGCCACTCCCTTCTGGCTTGTAGAGTTTCTGCTGAGAAATCCTCTGTTGACCTTATGGGAGTTCCCTTGTATGTTATTTGTCATTTTTCCCTTGTTGCTTTTAATAATTTTTCTTTGTCTTTAATTTTTGTCAATTTTTAAATTTATTTATTTATTTATTTTTGGCTGTGTTGGGTCTTCGTTTCTGTGCGAGGGCTTTCTATAGTTGCAGCAAGCAGGGGCCACTCTTCATCGCGGTGTGCGGGCCTCTCACTGTCGCGGCCTCTCTTGTTGCGGAGCACAGGCTCCAGACGCGCAGGCTCAGTAGTTGTGGCTCACGGGCTCGGTTGCTCCGCGGCATGTGGGATCTTCCCAGACCAGGGCTCGAACCCGTGTCCCCTGCATTGGCAGGCGGATTTTCAACCACTGCACCACCAGGGAAGCCCAATTTTTGTCAATTTGATTACTATTCGTCTCAGTGTGTTTCTTCTTGGGTTTATCCTGCCTGGGACTCTCTGCACTTCCTGGACTTGGGTGGCTATTTCCTTTCCCATGTTAAGGAATTTTTCAACTATAATCTCTTAAAATATGTTCTCCAGTCCTTTCCCTCTCTCGTCTCCTTCTGGGACCCCTATAATGCGAATGTTGGTGCGTTCAATGTTGTCCCAGAAGTCTCTTAGGCTCTCTTCATTTCTTTTCATTCTTTTTTCTTTATTCTGTTCCGTGGCAGTGAATTCCACCATTCTGTCTTCCAGGTCACTTTTCCGTTCTTCTGCCTCAGTTATTCTGCTATTGATTCCTTCTAGTGTACTTTTCATTTCAGTTATTGTGTTGTTCATCTCTGTTTGTTTGTTCTTTAATTCTTCTAGGTGTTTGTTCTTTAATTCTTCCAGGTCTTTGTTAAACATTTCTTGCATCTTCTCGATCTCTGCCTCCATTCTTTTTCCAAGGTCCTGGATCATCTTCACTATCTTTATTCTGAATTCTTTTTCTGGAAGGTTGCCTATCTCCACTGCATTTAATTGTTTTTCTGGATTTTATCTTGTTCCTTCATCTGATACATAGTCCTCTGCCTTTTCATATTGTCTGTCTTTCTGTGAATGTGGCCTGTGGTCTTTGTTCCACAGGATGCAGGATTGTGCTTCTTACTTCTGCTGTCTGCCCTCTGGTAGGTGAGGCTATCTAAGAGTTTTGTGCAATCTTCGTGATGGGAGGGACTGGTGGGGGGTAGAGCTGGGTGTTGTTCTGCTGGGCAGACCTCGGTAAAACTTTAATCCTCTTTTCTGCTGATGGGTGGGACTGAGTTCCCTCCCTGTTTGTTGTTTGGCCTGAGGCGACCCAGCACTTGAGGCTACAGGCTCTTTGGTAGGGCTAATGGTGGACTCCGGGAGGGCTCATGCCAAGTAGTACTTCCCAGAACTTCTTTTGCCAGTGTCCTTGTCCCCATGGTGAGCCACAGCCACCCTGCCTCTGCAGGAGACCCTCCAACACTAGCAGGTAGGTCTGGTTCAGTCTCCTATGGGGTCACTGCTCCTTTCCCTGGGTCCTGTGTGCTCTCCAAGAGTGGAGTCTCTGTTTCCCCCAGTCCTGTTGAAGCCCTGCAATCAAATCCCGCTAGCCTTCAAAGTCTGATTCTCTGGGAATTCCTCCTCCCATTGCCGGACCCCCCAAGTTGTGAAGCCTGACGTGGAGCTCAGAACTTTCATTCCAATGGGTGGACTTCTGTGCTATAATTGTCCTCCAGTTTGTGAGTCACCCACCCAGCGGTTATGGGATTTGATTTTATTGTGATTGCGCCCCTCCTACCATCTCACTGTGGCTTCTCCTTTGTCTTTGGATGTGGGGTATCTTTTTTAGTAAGTTCCAGTGTCTTCCTGTCAATGATTGTTCAGCAGTTAGTTGTGATTCTGATGCTCTTGCAAGAGGGAGCGAGTGCATGTCCTTCTATTCCGCCATCTTGAACCAATCCAGAACACTAGTTTCTTAAGATGAAATGTCTATTTGCAATATTGTTATTTATATATCTATCTGCATTGAAATCTTTATTTACATACAAATAAACATTTTATAAATTTATGCATTATTTACATTTGTATATATATTTATATATATAAAATTTTATGTAATCAAATACATGGCAGAAATGTTGGAATACATTTAAAAAGTCTTCTTTGCTGCTGGATTTTTCAGAGTCTTTAATATGTTGACATCATTCTCATCTTCAAGAGGGAGATTTGGAATTTAGCTTTAGTCAAACTCATTTGACCATGGAACACCTTTATTCATTGGCTAATGGTTTGGATTATTATTCACTGCCATGCATGTTTAAAAACTGGGTAATTAAGTATTGTTTATGGGGGTTATGGGATGGGTTAGTAATTAAACAGCTACATACTCAAATCCAACTGAAAGTTCTATCATAACATGCCAGGGATGGAAGAGAGCTTAAAGGTTGTCAAGTCCAACCACTCATCCAATGTATAATACTTTTATTTTCCTTCAATCACACAGATGGTCAATACCTCATATATAAAAGAAACTGTAGAGTCTGACAACATGATCCATCACATTGTCTCCATCATCATTTTGATAATGCCATTTGTCACTATCAAAGTCTCCAAAAAATATATTTTTAAAAAGAAAACCAAAAAAGTAAGAGTAAAAGCAGTGCCATGCAGTGTGGTCCATCAAGCATTTATTGAGGATTTATTACATGCAGAACATGGAGCAGCTCACCACTCTCTATCTGGGGAGATGGATGTGCCTCAAACTAATTAATACAATGCATTACAAGTCATGTCAACTTATAAACAAATTGCTACAAAAACACAAGTGGGTGAGGCCATTTCTTCCAATTGTAGATATGTGTGTATTGGGGGAGATAAGGGACTTTATAGAGGTCATGGCTTTTGAAATTGGCTTTTTTGGTGAGTAAGATTTCACAAAATTGAATAAGACATGAAGGAAATTCCATATGCAGAGGGAAAAGAATGAGGAAACCCCTGGTGGTGTTAAAGAGTATAGGATGATTTGGGGACCTGAATATTAAATGGGATCAGAGCATAGGATGAGAAAATATTGGATGGGAGATAGGAAGTGTTATGGGTTGAATTGTGTCTTTCCCCCCAATTTAGATGCAGAAGTCATAAGCCTCAGTACCTCAGAAAGTAACCTTACTTGGAGATAGAACCTTACATAGGTAATCAAGTTAAAACAAAGTCATTAGGGTGGGCCCTAATCCAATATGACTGGTGTGCTTCTAAGAAGAGGAGATTTGGACACAGATACACATAGAGAGAAAGTGATGTAAAGAGACACAGGGAGAAGACAGGCATCTATAAGTCAAGGAAAGAGGTCTGGAACAGATCCTTCTCCCACAGCCCTCAAAAGGAACCAACTCTGTCAACACATTGGTTTTGGACTTCTAGCCTCCAGAACTGTGAGACAATAAAATTTGTTGTTAAAGCCACCCTATCTGTGGTAGTTTGTTAAGGTCGCCCTAGGAAACTAATACGGGAGGTGAAGCAGGAAATGTAAATTGGGGCTAGACTGTGAGAGCCCTTCATTTGTGTGCCCAGCAGTCTGAGCAGCCGGGAGCGTCTGAGGTTGTCTGAGGCTGAGTAGCCTGGTTAGAGGTACCTTAACAAGCTAACTTTGCAGCAGAGTGGAAAAACTTTAGGCTGAAGGAGGAGAGGGTGACAGCAGGACGCCAGAGCCCAGGGCGTCTTCAATGGGCCAGGTGAAAAATGTTGAAGACCTAAATTAGGCCAGGAGCTTTGGGTGGGATTTGTAAAACATTGCATAAGTAAACCTGATCAGCCATAGGACAGAGCTGACAAAAAAGGAGAAATCAAAACAGCTGCTAGATTCGTAGCAGTTTTCTCCTCAGATTGATCACAAGTGGGTAACGTGAAAATTAAGAAACAGAAACCTTATTTATTTATTTTTGTGGATACAATTTAAAAAATTGAAGTACATTTTACAATATATTATATATTATAATTTACAATATTATATTAGTTTCAGGTGTGCAACATAGTGATTCAATATTTTTATGGATTATACTCCTTTTAAAGTTATTATAAAATATTGGTTATATTCCCTATGTTGTACAATATATCCTTGTAGCTTATTTATTTTATGCATAGTATTTTGTACCTCTCAATCCCCTACTTCCCCTTTTCTCTCTCCTCACTGGTAACCACTAGTTGGTTCTCTATATCTATGAGTCAGTTTCAATTTTGTTATACTCATTCTTTTATTTTTTAGATTCCACATATAAGTGATAACATAGAGTATTTGTCTTTCTCTGTCTGACTTACTTTACTAAGAATAATACTCTCCATCCATGTTGTTGCAAATGGCAAAGTTTCATTCTTTTTTATGGTTGAGTACTATTCCATTGTATGTACATAGCACATCGTCTTTACCCATTCATCTGTTGATGGACACTTTGGTTGCTTCCATATCTTGGCTATTATAAACAATGCTGCTATGAACATTGGGGTGTATGTATCTTTTCCAACTAGTGTTTTTGTTTCACAGAAACCTTATTTAAAATGTAGGCAGGAGGCCAGAGGGGGAGCTGTCATGCCCTACCATTCCACCTTATTTGCAGACCCACAGGAAGAGATATATCTTGCATCTCCAACAGAAAGAAGGTTACTACTTTACTACTCAGCAGGAGGAAGGAAGAATTTTCCTTGCCTGGCAAGACCCCAGCCAATGAGAGACTGTCACAACTCAGTCGTTGAAAAGCCACTGCACTTCAAACTCTCAGTTTCCTCCAATGGACTTATAATAAGCCTTCCCAACTCCCCTTTCTCCTCTGTAAAGAATGTTCCTCTCCTTTGTTCTCCAGACTTGCCTGTGGTTTGCCATAGATTGCATGTCCCGAATTGCAATTCTTTGCTGTTGCTGAATAAACCCATTTTGCTGGTTAAAATACCTGGCTGTTTTATTGTTTTAAGTCAATAGTAAGAATCCTGGGTCCAAAGGTAATGGATTGATTTTGAATATAACCCTCTCATTGGCCATGAGGCTTTGCAGATGCTCTCTTACAGTCACTTTCTTTACATAAATACCCCATCCACTGGCTTACTTTGTGATCTGTAAACATTCCAAGTGCTCTCCCAGCCAGACCCTTTGCATTTCCAAATCTCACTCCCTGGAAGACTCTTCCCTCACTCCTATCATCACCTGAATGGCTTATTCCCATCCTTCTGGTATTAAAACCAGCTCCTAGAGGGTTTGCTTCCTCTCCTGAACGCTCTGCTCCCGGAGTCCTTTGAGTCCCTACCCTGTTTATTATTTCCTCAAAGCACTTGTCATGCTCTGAAATCAAAAATCTGTTTGTATATTTGTTTATACTTATTGTCAGCCTCTCCCACTTCAACCCCCGCCCCCCAATTATAATGCAAACTCTAAGCGTGTAGAGACCCTGTCTATTTAGTTCTATTGCTTCTTCCTGGAGTCTAGAACAGTCTCTAGCACATAGTAGGTTCTCATTAAATAGTGGTTGAATAAATGAATGGATTACTATGTTTCAAACTGAATTATAGCGTTGTAATTTCCTGAGAGTTAAAACCACTTCAATATTTTATATCATTTCACTTTCACTCAAAAGGAATGATGTTTTCGGTTAATACTTTTACAATTAAAGGCCTCATTCCTAATAATAATAATTTTAGAAAATATTTAAGTTTCAGAAGATGTAACAACACATTGCAGTGAGTAATGGAAAAGGTGAGCTTTTAATTTCACATTTTTCATAGAAAATATTTTATATTATTAATATTTTTGAAAATTTGCATGAACATATGGACAAGACAAAGGAGAAGGAGTTTCATGATTGTATCTGTTGTTTACTCTCCCTCCCTTGATTCTAGGAGTCTGTAATTTGCGTTAGGTTTTGCAACAGCAGATAAAGGCATCCTCTGACCTTTGGGCCGCTTAAGCATTTAGACACCTGATGGCAATCTTTCACTAAATTTGGTATAGCAACAGTCATTCTGGCAGGTTGGAGAGAATTTGTTTTTCTTCAGCAATCTTTGTACCAAATTTCTGAAAATGTTTCCCAGTGACAGACAATACTGAGAGCTTAATGTTTTTTCTAGATGAGAATGGTGGCTTTCATCGAGAGAAAATGATGTGGGTGGATGAGCTCAATGAAAAGTAAAGAAAAGAGGAAGGGAAAATGAAGTTTATGCATGGTTCAGATACATTTACGGACTTGGGCAGCCTACTCAGAGAGAGAGCAGAATGCAATGATAATAGGCAGGAAACAAGTTCTGTGAGATTTATGTTGTGTTAAAATGCAGTATAATCTGGTGAGCCAGTGTTTCCTCCTCCTTCCTCCTTCCTTGGTTTCTCCCCACAGCTTTCCACTTGCCTTAGGCTGGGAATAAAAAGTACAGTTTTGGTAAAAGGGTGGATGTTTCTCCCCAGCAAGAATGAAAAGAGCAGAATTGAATAGGGACGCTTTCTCAAGTCTCCCTACTCGTTCATTGGGTCAACATTTTCTGTGACCTTAATGAGTAATAATATTAGTTAAGGGCTACTTTTAATCAAGCACCAGCAATGTGCCTCAATTGCCTTTGTCTTCATGTAATGAAGAAACTAAGCCAGAGAGTATTTAGTAACTCTCCCAAGTCATTCTGGCAGAGGATGGATTTGACTCTGAGACCTAGGCACTCACCACTGAACAAACAGCCTTCCTCTGTGCTTAGTACCCACTGATCCCATCCACTCCCACAGCACGACATGTCATCTTCTTGCTGATGACTCCCTATTGAGTCTTCCTGTCTCAGTCTCTCTTCTGAACAAGACCTACATAGTCAGTTGCCTAAAGCCATCTCCACCCAAGTATCTCACAGGCATCACAAATTTACTCAGGACCAAACTCTGCTTCACTTCAAGTCCTCTCATTTTAAGAAATAATGCCTAATGCCATGTATACCCAGTCTTCATTCCAGATCTTCAGGAGTCATCTTTGACACTCCCACCCCCAACACTCACATGCAAACCATCACAAAGTCCTGTCCCTTTTGCCTCTAAGATATATTACCAATCTGACCCCATATTTTAGTCTCCACCAGCTTGGACTAAGCTACCATCACCTGGACCAAGACAATAGACTCTTTTTTAATTCTTCATTTTTATTGTGAAATATAGCATACACACATTCTATTTTATATAATAGAAGAATTTAGAGGACTTAAATGTATTGTTTAAAAGATAATAATAAAATGACGTCCCTGTATCCATCAACCAGTTTAAGGTTTAGGAATCACCAACATCTTTGAAGATGTTGATTGCATGCGCCCCTGCCTCCTGAGAAAACCTCTATCCTGCATTTTGTTAATGATCCCCTTTTTTTCTTTATAGTTCTGCCACATATATATGTATTTTTACAATATATTATACAGTCATCCCTCTCTATTGGCAGGGTATTGGTTCCAGGACCTGCTATGGTTACCAAAATCTGTGGAGGCTCAAGTCCCAAAATCTGCCTTCCCTATTCAGGGATTTTGCACCCAGGGATTCAGCCAACCATAAATATAGTAGTATGTTTTGAAAAACATCCTCGTGTAAGTGGACTCACACAGTTTAAACCCATGGTCTTCAAAGGTCAACGGTGTTATAAGGGTGGCCCTCCTTATTAGCTGTTCTACATTCATAGATTCAATCAACCACAAATTGTGTAGTGCTATGGTTACAATTCCTTCCAGGTTGGTTGAACCCTAAGATGCAGAATCAACAGATACGGAGAGAGGAGGACAGACTGTGGGACTTAAGCATCCCTGGATTTAGATATCCAAAGCACGTCTTGGAACCAATCCTCAGTGGATACCAAGGATTGGCTCTATTATAGTTTTGCTTGGCTTTGAAATGTAAACAAATGGAGTTATACCATGTTTTATTGCTACTTGTTCTTTTCATCTAAAGTTGTGACAGTCTCTCACTGGCTGGGGTGTTGCTAGGGAAGAAGAAATTCTTCCTTCCTCCTGCTAAGTAGTAACCTTCTTTTTGTTGGAGATGCAAGATATATCTCTTCCTGTTGGGTCTGCAATTGAGGTGGAGTGGTAGGGCATGACAACTCTCTTTTCTGGCCTCTTGTCTCCATTTTAAATAAGATTTTGGTTAAACAAAAACACTAATTGGAAAAGATACATGCACCCCAATGTTCATAGAAGCATTATTTACAATAGCCAAGATATGGAAGCAACCTAAGTGTCCAACAACAGATGAATGGATAAAAAAGATGTGATACACACACACACACACACACACACAATGGAATATTACTCAGCGGTAAAAAAAAAGAATGAAATTTTGCCATTTGCAACAACATGGATAGACCCAGAGGTTATTTTGCTTAGTGAAATAAGTTGGATAGAGAAAGACAAATACTGTATATTATTACTTATATGTGAATCTAAAAAATAAAAGAATGAATATAATAGTAACACACTCATAGATATAGAGAACAAACTAGATCAGAATAACTGAGAATGATTCTTACTTTGTTTTTCTTTCTCAATCCCAACATTCAGACAGTCATCTGGTTGTATTGATTTCACCTCAGTGTCCCACAGAGTTAAAAAAAAAAGCAACTAGAGATGTGGATGGACCTAGAGTCTGTCATAGAGTGAAGTAAGTCAGAAAGAGAAAAACAAACATCGTATATTAACGCATATATGTGGAATCTAGAAAAATGGTACAGATGAACCTACTTCCAGGGCAGGAATAGAGATGCAGATGTAGAGAACGGACATGTGGACACAGGGGAAGGAAAGGGAAGGTGGGACGAATTGGGAGATTAGGATTGACATATATACAGTACCATGTGTAAAATAGATACCTAGTGGGAACCTGCTGTATAGCACAAGGAGCTCAGCTCAGTGCTCTGTGATGACCTAGATGGGTAGGATTAGCGGTGGAGGTGGGAGAAAGATCCAAGAGGGAAGGGATATGGGGATATATGTATACATATAGCTGATTCACTTCATTGTACAGCAGAAACTAACACAACATTGTAAAGCAATTATACTCCAATAAAAAAAGCAACTCTAAGAACTGAAATCTCCTGATTCTTAGACAACGTTTAATTTCCATCTCACCATAACATGATTTTTTTCTCCCCTATGTTGTGTTGTCCAGAACATCAAAAGGTCATTGTTCAGTGCTAAACAAGTCCTGGTTGCTTTGCAGATTAACAAAATAGTTCTGTGTCCTTAAAACTAGAAGACGGAAGAAAAATGTGAGGAAAGGTTAAACATTTTCTGCAGGGTAAGGATCTTACCCATGACTGATCATACTTCATTGACTATTTTGCCTTGTATCAGTCATTATCCTAAGGGGACAACAGATAAATAGCAATACTTCATAGGTAATACTTACTGAGGTTGTTCAATGTTTCAAGCATAGTTGTTTGGATTTTCTGTACCTTATTCAGTTCTTATAATGACTCCATGATATAGGTACTATTATTATCCCCATTTTACACAAGAGGCAAATGAGGCATAGGAAGGTTAAGAAATTTGCCCGGGGGACCTCCCAGGCAGTCCAGTGGTTAAGATTCTGCACTTCAACTGCAGGGGGCATGGGTTCAATCCCTGGTTGGGGGAACTAAGTTCCCACAGGCCGTGAGGCCAAAAAAAAAAAAAAAAAAGAAAAAGAAATCTGCCCAAAATCTCATAGGAAGTGAAGGAACTCAGGTATTAACCCAGGAAGTTTGTATTTAAAGCCCACGATTTCAATCATGACACTTTAGAGCTCTCAACTGGAATAAAACACAATCCCTTTTTATGAGGATTTTATGGTTGGTGTGGAAGAGAGATCCGTAAATATATGACAATATGGTAAGCTGTGATTCATTCAAGATATGATTGAATTGAAGATATGATAAGATATGATTCATTCAACATACCTTTCTGATGACTGCTATGTAGTGAATATTTTGTAATGTGCTTTCATTTACATAGTATAGAGCAAAGAATATGAACTCAGAAGTTAGAGAGTTTGGGGAGAGTTATTTAATGCCTCAGAACAGTTGCCTCATAAATAAAACATGGATACCAATACCTATTTCAAAGTTTTACTATTAGTGTTAAATATGTTAACATATATCAAATAGTCAGCACATAATAGGCCAACATGAAAACTTTTATGAATTGTGGGAGTACTAATAAATAGGAAAGAGCTATGTATAAGGCATCAGATGAGCATTAAGGCGGAAACTATTAGCTTCGCCTGGGGGATAGGGGGATTCCCCACAGCTGATGAGCTGGGACTTGAAAGATGCACTTAATTTATTTCTCTGTTTCTCCTTTCAACATCCAGATTTTTCTCTGGGGAACCACTCTATCCTCAAGGTGTGTATGCTCCATCCCATGTAGACCTTGTTGCTGCTGATATTCATCCTGTAACCCCAAGATGAACCTCCCAGATACTGAAATAGATACTGTAGAAGGCAGAGAAAAGGGATGGCAAGATGTGAACCCTTGATAATGCCGATGAGTCATTGGTTAAACCAACTTTGAATCCTGTCCACCTCTTGACTTTCCAATCTGTGAGCCGATACATATGCTTCATTATTGAAGCCTGTTTGAGCTGAGTTTTCTGTTACTTGCAACTGATCTATCCTAACTGCAGGGAATTCTAGATAGGAGGGCTACATGTGCAAAGGCTCACAGAGAAGAGGGCATGATGGGTTTGGAAATGTTACATTAAGAAATGAGGGCAGAATGTGGATGTCAGCTTTTCAAGACATTGACTTCCAGTTTAATGAGTTTGGACTCTAGCCTGTAGGCAGTGGGGAGAAACAGTTTCTGAGCAGAGAAGTGACATGATCAGATTTGCATTTTAGAAATATGACCCTGGCTGTGAAGTTGAGTTTGGATAAGAGTAGGGAAGGCTGAAAGTAGAGAAAAGAGTTAGGCAATAACTGCAATGTCAAGACAATGGTAGCGGGGCTAGAGAGGAAAGAACCAGGTATCATTTTCTTTCTACATCCACCTTATTATTACATACTTACTTTTATGGATTCTCTTTGGCTTTTATTTATGAGTTCCAGATGCCTCACCAGTTACAGATGCATAGTGGTAGACAGGGGACTCTGCTCTCCAGGTGCACTGAAGAGCCTTCAAAATCCAAGACATGAGGCATAGGAGCTTTCTAACTTTTAATATTTCTTTGCTTTCCTTAGTTCTACATCATGGTGACGCTCTTCAGCTACACAGTTATAAAGTCTGTGATCATCACAGACCAAAGTTCAGGAACCCAAATTAAACATCTTTCTGAATGCATAGTTAAGTTCCCTTGTTTCTTCCCTTTCAGGCAGGAGATGTCCCAGCAGCAAGTACCAAAATTTTGTCATAAAATTCATGTTTATTGCCTCTTTTTCCTATATCAGAAAATCTCCAACTAGTTATCATGGAGTTAATTTTTGTTCCCACTCTTCTGAAATCTTTGCAATAGAGGAATGTTGGAATTGTATGGGGGCAGATATGCATAAACAGTTGGGAGCTTAGTTTTAAGTATATACATTTAAAAAAGCAGGCCTTTGTATCTAGTATCTCTGGCACTATGCTTTCATTTGCTTCATGCAGTTTGGTGCAAGTTTGAATAGTCAATTAAACATCTGTTAATAGGACCAGGGAAGAGTTATAACTCCATGGTTCCATGAGTAATACTTTCTATGTTATGCTAGTCTTCTGCTGAACTACAAAGTCATAGCTAGAATCACATTGGGGG
This sequence comes from Eubalaena glacialis, assembly GCF_028564815.1. Taxonomy (NCBI): domain Eukaryota; kingdom Metazoa; phylum Chordata; class Mammalia; order Artiodactyla; family Balaenidae; genus Eubalaena; species Eubalaena glacialis. Next base: position 50,387,435 of record NC_083720.1, read on the forward strand.
ACTTCTAGGGATTTAGGCCAGGAAAATCCTTTTCCAATCTTCTACTGTCAGCACCATCATCACCACCATGAATTAAACACATTCCTATTCCTCACCATGGATAGATAGGAAAATGATATCACTAAAATTTTTAAATTATAAGTACTGGAAATAACCTGAGAAATTATCTACTCTAGAATTATTAGTTAACCAGTTGAGTTGTTTTTGCTAAGTCTAAAGATACTAGAAATCATGCCCCAAAGAGTGGGGCTAGAACCCACTATGCAGGACTTGCCACAAAGGGGGTGGCTCAGTTCCTCATTTGTAAGATAGAAATGATTATAATACATACCTTTAATGGCTGTTAGAGGATTAAATAAATTAATATATTTAAAGCACTTCAAATGCAGCTGGCATATATTAAGTACCAAATTAAGCTATTATGACATGGTTGTTTGGAGGCTCCAGTTTGCTGTCAAGTTCCAGCAAGAATGGGCTGGCTGGGTGAATGATCAGTTTGGTAAAACAAAGGCAAGTTTGCTGCATTGAGCCGCAGGCACTTAAGAGTTTGTGAAGGTAAACGAAGAATTAATATTTTATATGAATCCATTTGGCTACACACAAGAGACATCTGCAAGGAACCGTCTTAAGTCTCATCCAAAAGTGGTGAGCAGATCTAAGCAGAGAGAAGCTGGAGATGCTACAGGATTCCTAGGATCTGAGAAAAGGAGTAAGAGTCAGCCAAAATAGAAACACATTCACTCCATCTATGAAACTGCAGGTGAGATCCTCAGTGATGGAAGGACACCAAATGACTCTTGAAAGCTTCATAAGGGAGTCAGTTGTCAACAGCTGACAACTTCAGAAAGAGTCAATGACAAGTCAACGTGACAGTGTCAGCTAATAAGAAATGTCCTTCTCCCTTTACTTTCTTCTCTTACTTCCCTAAATGTTGGATTTGGGGGGAAGCCATCAGAAACCCTGTACGGCAAATTGGGGAAGAGGGAAAAATACTGTGAAAGGGAAAAGTCTGAGGCAGAGGCGAGGGAGAAACTTTAATTTTAATTGAAGATATACTGTTTAATTGAAGATATACATGGAACTACACATTTTAATTACTGAACTGAGAGAGTGTTTTGTTACTTAAAGTGAAAAAAAATTAATTATTAACTGAAGGATGACCAAAAAAATAAAAAAGTCATGAATCCTGCAGAGGTTCCTGGCAGGACTAGAACAATGAGAGTGGATTTAAAAGGGCAATGGGAGACAAAGCAAGGTTGTTTGGTGATTGAATACATAAATTTTGCCAGTTCAACATAATGGCTGCACAATTAGAAAATATTTCTTGAATGCTACTATATGCCAGGCATTATTCTGGTGCTCAGGATATAGCAGTGAACAAAGACATATCTCTACTATCTTGGGAATTAGATTCTACAGGGGAAAGTGGATGACAAAGCAATAAAGAAATGATGACATAAATAATCATTCTGTAATAATCAGGTCCTTGGTGGGACAACATGGGAGTAAGAGAAAAGGAGTGAGGAGAGAGTAAACGTGATAGTGGTAGCATAAGAATTTCCCTTCTGATTGCTTCTATTTTTTCAGTGCACTTAGAAGTGACATCATTGTGGGGAGTAAAGGCGAGGCAGGAGGCATTGAAATTTTAAAGGGAAGGTATAAAATTGTCACCTAGAATCATGGGAGAGAAAACCAAATTGGGACCTGTCAGGCAGCTTTAAGGAACCTCTTGAGAGCCATGGTAATGATTGTAAGTGACATGAGTGAGCATTTGTGTATGTTTTTCTCCAACTAAGTTCAATTACCCTGGTGTAGGCACAGAGAAAATGGGGGATTACATTTATTCAAGATTGAGGCTTGGCCCGGGAATCATGATGGAGGAAGGTAGGGGAAGGGACTTGAACTTGTTTGCAAAGGACCATGGAGTTTAAGTTGGGGGACAGTGGGGAAATGAGGACAAAAGAAGAATGAGTGCTGGGATGGATGGTCTACTTGTTCCTGTGGGGTTTGTTAATTATTTGAGTCATGACATAAGAGTGAGTAAGCTGCACAGAGAGAATGTGTGGTATGAGAAGAGTATACTTGAAATGGAAACTATGGTGATGACTAAGTTCAGGAAATAGCCTAAGGATTGGATGGCTAAAGTTGAGTAGACAATAGCATGGAGAGGGGAGGTCAAAAAACATCTAACCAAGAGGCTAGAGTAATAAAAGAACTGTCTAAATGGATATGGAAAGTCACCAAGAGTCATGACAGGAAGAATACTGGAGACTAATCATGAGTCAGGTACTGAAATTGTTAAGAAATGAGGAGTGACTAAGGGCTAGTGATTAAGAAGGAGGGTGGCAGTGGTAGCATTGTCCAACTGAGCTAAGTTTAAACCTGGGAATTTCAGTGAGAGGGAGAGACAATGATCTAGAAATGGCTAGGAGGTGCAAAGACAGCAGCCTGCCCCTAGGTTCAGTGGTATAAGGAGTATGGGAGAGAAAGGAACAAGTACTTAAGAGTGCTATGAGGGAGCCGGGGTCTTCAGCAAAGAGCAAGATTTCAGTTAGAGTAAGTAAGAGAAGCAGAAGGGAATGCAGATAAAAGGAAGGGTTTGCTGACAATGGGCCATGAATTCTAGAAGGCTCATGGGGAGGAGTGGGAGATGGAGTCACATAGAAGATATGCAGAATTATAAGGTGGTGAAAGATGACCTGGGAGATGGGGCATCTGGTGTGGACTGACATAAATATGGATGCAGGGTAAGATCAGTTCATCCAGATGTCCTGGTTTAGGCTGATTTGGGCAGTGAGGATGCTGGGCAGGAAGGAGTGGAGGTCTTGCTTGGAGAACTCACTGCTCTGGGTAGTGCCAAGGTCAAAAAGAACATGATGATTTAGTCACGTTGGGCTGGACTAGCTGTAGTAGACCCTACACATCTGAGGCAAGTGTTTCACCATATATATATATGCCCAACTCTAAATAATTAGAATAGCTGCCTGGAGCCTCAGTGTGAGAAAGGGCTGAGATGGATTAATGAGCTCAACCATGGACACCTGAGAGAGAAGTGGTTTACAAGTTGTAAGTGGGTGACCTTTCATTTTTACGTTTTAAAACACAGAGATACAGAAAGATAAGCGGTTTGCTCAAAATCACAGCTGTTTAATGAGAGAATCAGAACCATTCCACCAGAAATACATGAAAATTCTTCTGAGGTAGCTCTCATCATCAAATACATCTTATTTTGTATTTTCGTTCAGTTGATGAAGATTCGTTGTACAGATACAGTGTCTTGGCTTTGCCACCAGCTACCTGTGTAACTATGGGCAATTTATTTGTTGTGTCACTTTGGGCTCTCTAAGAAGCAAACACCAAATGGGATTAGATGTGCCAAAGATTTATTGCGGGGGGAGTGTCTGTGATGGATAAGTGATGAGGAGCAGGAATAGGTGGAGGGGCGAAGTACACATCTGATGTGTTAAAGAAGAGAGGGAAGCAGAAGTGAGTGGAAGGAACCTCAGCTTGCAGCTCAGTTGTAAGCAAAGCTCGCCTGTGAGAGGGGTCCTGCATTGGGCAGGACTGGTACAGCTCCAGTACCCCTGCTGTGCCCCATCATTGACTGGGAACAATCCACAGAAGGCATGGAGTTGGGGCAAAAATACTGCGGTAACTGGAGGCTGTCAGCCAACCACCTCCCTTGCAGCAAGTCCTCTTAGAGCAAGAGCTGAGTGGAGTACCTCCATGGCCACCACAGACTCTGTCTCATTTAAGAACTTTTATTATTTTTAAAATGGAGGTGAAATTCACATAACATGAAATTGACCATTTAAAATTATATAATTCAGAGGCATTTATTACGTGCACAACTTGCATACAACCATCAACTCTACCTAGTTCCAAAACATTTTTATCACCCACAAAGAAAACCTTGTACCCATTAAGCAGTTACTCCCCATTTTCCCCTCCCCCACCCCCTGGCAACCACTAATGTACTTTCTATTGTTATGGATTTACTTATGATAGACATTTCATATAAATGGTCTAATAAAATATGTGATGTTTGTACCTGGTTTCTTTCACTTAGCACAGTGTTTTTGAGGTTCATTCATATTGTATTCATGTGTATCAGTCCTTTGTTCCTTTTTGTGACTGAATAACATTGGTATGTGGCTACATCACACTTTGCTTATTCATACATCCATTGACACACATTTGGGTTGTTCCACCTTTTGGCTATTGTGAATAATGCTGCTATAAACATTTGTGTAGGCATATTTGTTTGAATACCCATTTTCAAGCCACTTGGGTATATATACACCTGGGAGTGGAATTGCTGGGTCATATGGCGACTCTATGTTTAATGTTCTCAGGAACCACTAAATTGTATTTCATAGTTTATAAGCCTCATTTTTCTCATCTGTAAAATGGGGTGTACAAAAGACTCCACCTCACAAGGTTGTTGACAGACTGAATGAGAAAATGCTCAGAGAACACTAGCATAGTGGCAGGTACATGCCAGAAGTCAATGCCTCATAAATGGTGGCTATTATTTGTAAAGGATACAACATATTTACCCAAGAGACTAACTTACTTCCAAAAAAAGATGTGAGAGCTTCATTTTTTTTTTCTTTCCTAAAGAGTGAAGGTGTGAAGCTGAGAATATTCTTTACTCTTAAAGAGAAATGAACAGTCGTTCAACATGGCTCACTGGGGTTTGTGAAAGTGAAGAGCCCTCAGGATTAAAAGCATGATCACAGCCTGTGGCTAAGGGTTTCTATTAAGGATGAGTTTGTGGGCCCTTCTCTCACTAGAGACCACACTCTTTGCAAATGATTCCCTCCTAGCAGAGCCGTCCTTGAAATACCATTCTGGTTTGTCATGCTGATCACTGCCTCTCACATCTCACCAAATTTGGGCAGGCCCTCACAGACTCTCATTTTGACACCTATTTTTTTAAGGGGGAAGAGGAAAGGAAATGTTAGGAGATTTAAAAAATCAGTCATCACTTAGGTCTCCAGGGAGGGAAAGAAAGAGAACAGAAGATTAACTTTTCCACAAGTGATCTGGGAAGAGCAGGGGGAGAGAGTCACTAGCGGTGAGATTTCTCAGTAACTGGGTGGATTACTGAGGAACATGGTCTAATTTTTTGTCTACAGGTATTTAAAATACTAAAAACAATACTGAAAGCATCTCCCTTGTTCCCCACATAAAATCTTTGCTTTCCTCACAGTGATTACTGATATCGTGATAGTGTAAGGGATGACCCCGCTGATGGACAGTTTTCCTTCCTACTTTTCTATTTTTGTTTGTTTTCTGATGGACTTGTTTGTATCCCAAGCAATATTTGGCATTCAGAAGGAGCTCCATGAATAGTGTTTGAATAAACTTTCCATTGATGGCTGTCATTACCTCTTTTTGGCATCTCTGGTTACTTGAGACTGTTTATAGAGTAGCAGTGGAATCCATGGGCTCCAGTATTGAACTAAGTGTGTTTGAATCCTGGCACTACCACTTAGGAGTTCTGTGATTTGGAGGCACTTAAGGTACAAATGAAGATAATATTAATCACTCTCTCTAGAGATTGATGTGAGGAATAAATGAGATACTTCATGTGACATGCTTGAAAAATGTCTAGCACATAATAAGTTAGGTTGGTGGATGTTAGCAACTAGGCTTATTGTCTGTTGGCCCTTCTGGCTTTGTTTTTTATCCCTCTATGTCTTATGTCTCCCAGTAGAAATCTTAATTCTTGAGAATAAAGAGTGTGGTTTAGATATATTCAATACCTACATAGCAACAGACACACATACATGTAAATCTGATTTGATCAATGGATCTAATGTTAAAAAAGTGCCATGGAAAGTAGTTAAATCCAGATTTTTCATAAGCCAAAAATTTACCAAAAAAAATATAGAGAGATAAAAACAGGAAACATCTGGGCAAACAGAAGTAATGCTTCAGTAGAATGTAATCTCCATAAGGGTAGGGTCATGTTCTCCAGCATGAAGAATGGTGCCTGGTCCAGAGGAGGCATTTAATAAATTCTGATGGAATGGATAAATAACATAATTAGCACAAAGAAATTCCAGAAATTCTGCTCATGTTCATTTCAAGTCTCACAAGACCTTAAGATATAATTGTCCCTATGTTAGTTAAGAATTGAGTTTGGCTGCAAGTTGGTGAGACCTGACTATAATGATGGCAACAACAAAGGCTTAATGTCATCAGGAGTCCAAGTGTCACTGACTAGAGTTTATGAGCTCATAATTCAGAACCAAGATTTCTGCAATTCTTTCTGCTTTTCCTAGTAGTCCTGAGGTGGTTGCTGCAGTCCAGCCATCACACCCTGTTATAAATGGAAAGGAAAAAGAACAAGAGCACTTTTCCCACCTAGGGCATCTCCCTTTAAAGAGATATCCTTGATAAGCTTGTCTTTAAGGACTTCTACTTACTTCCCATTGGCCACCACCATCTGCAAGCAAATGGGGAAGATATAGGGCTCCTCCTTTTCCTCTCATTCTTCTTCTCCTTTTCTTCTCCTTCTTTTTTCTCCTTTTCATCCTATTCCTGTTCCTGTTCCTGTTCTTGTTCTTGGCCTCCTCCTCCCCCTCTTCCTCCATACCTGGGTACATCGTTGCCTCCAAAAACCATGGTTCTTCTACTAAGAAGTAAGGAAGGAGACACTGGTTATGGGGCAGGTACTAGCAATCTCTGTCATGGTTTCCATTTTATAGGTGTAGGTAGGAAACAAAGGGTCCACCCTGTAGAGCTCCTTATTATTCTTACTGTGGCTTTAAGGATTTTGTTTATCACATCACACAGTGATCCCTTTGGAGAACCCCAGAACAAAACCCTGTTGCTAGTGATTCACTGAGCAGTCGGTGGCTTATGGGAGCTGTATATTTTGCAAATGGCTGTGTGTCCCTCTTTACTTCTACTCACTGCTAAGAAGCTCTAGGAAGTATAGAGGTCTATCTGACAACCATTAGGGAATATTCTACTCTTGCTTCATTTTTCTTTCCCCAAAGCTCCTTGCTATACCACATGCATTTCTTTAAGGCTCCTGCAGCTATTTTGAGGATAAAAAAGGTGTAAGTGAATAATAACATACACATACATAAATATATCAATGCATAAAATGGAGGATCTGAGAGTTTGTATAATAAGCTTATGTTACAGACAGTTAGAGATGAGTCAGGAGTCCACTCTGTCTCCCTAACTCCAAAATCTGTTCTTGTCCTTCTCCTGCAGGTGTTCTTAATCCTGGCTGTACATCAGAATCTGTTGGGAGCTTTAAAAAACCTCAGTGTTAAGGTCACAGCCCAGATGAGTTAAAAATCAGAACCTCTGGAGGTTGAACCTAGGCATCAGTATTTTAAAAAATCTCCCCAGATGATTTTAATGCACATCTAAGGTTGAGGATCACTACTCTTCAACTTCACTTAAGCAAAATAAATGAAGTGTAGGGTTTTCTAAAGAGAGTGCTTTTAAAAAAATTATTTTAACTTATCCCAGTGGTTTTCTCATCTGCTTCATTTTCTCCTGGTGGGATCACCACTGGGTAAAACAGATGAAAACAGAGCTTCCTTCACCGAAGAAGAAGGTGGTGGTGGGGGGACCCTGGCTCCCATTCATCACCCCTCAGGCCACGCATCCCTTGCAGATGGCCATTGTGCCCATGCCCACCCCCAGGACAGTGAGCGACCGACTTCAATACATCCCATGGAGTAGAATTTTAAACTATCCAACAGACAATCTGACCATCACAATGACATGCATGACTGGGAAAAGCCTTGGTCCTATTTGTGATCGTAGGGCCATCTTCTCTTCCTATGCAGATGAGCTTCAATTTCCACCCCTTTACCTGTGGTTGTTCAGAGGACAAGTTTGCTAAAAAGAGCTCCAGGGTCAATAGCAGAGACACACAAGTATTGTGAAGGTTATGCTTTCTCTCAGCTTATGTGGCCTCGTGTGTGTGTATGTGTGTGTGTGTGTGTGTGTGTATCCCCACAGCCCCAGAAGTGTAACTAATCATGTGGACTCATAAAGCAGAGTGCTCAAACTCAAATGCCTACAGAGGCCAGGCAGAAAGCTCAGCTTCCACATTTAGGTGGATCCCATGGAGAAGAAGAGTGTATATATCCTTCCTAAAGCCATTTGTATTAAAAAAAAATTCTAAACTCTACATTGACAAACAAATAGACAGACACATACACATATTTTCTGGGCATAAGTAATTTTGGTGATGTGCCAGTGAGGGAAAATTTATTTTATTTTACTTAACTTTAGATTGTAGCTATAGGGGCTGTGAACTGCTTTGTTAGGTGGACCCAGCTAGTGAGCTTAGAGCACCATTGTATTTTCAGGGAAGAGTTAGTTTTGCAACTGTGTGATGAATGTGGATGCATTTCTGTGGGACTGAATATTTTGAGTCCTGACCAAGGCTACCCCTTCCTAATGCAGAGTTGATCAGACAAGTGTGGGGCAGCAAGTTTGCATATGGGCCAAGGTATCTCCTAGAAGAGCAGATTGCAACTAGAATCTCTTTGATGGATCGAGATAGTCCCAACTGACTGGCAGAAAAGAACCCCAAGGTCCCCAGAGAGACCACATTTTCCACAAGGAAAGAGGATGGGTGAGTGACAGAATCATGTGATGCCTAGGTGTTGCCATGTGACTGGCATGATCCTGCATTTCACTGCCATTCGGAAGCAGAACTGACCCACATCTTCAGATGAGTGCATCCCTCTAAACTGAAGCATGTGGTGGAAGAGAGCCTCCAGAGGAGACCCCCGGACTCACTGCTAATATAGGCACAGGGATATTTGAATAGTTGATTGGATGTGTGATGATATTTGTACCTTGAAATTGGGGAAGCAGGGCACAGGGGTGTCAGAATAAAGATTCTTAATGAAACGTACTCCCTTTTGACAAACCTTGTCACAGGTGCTGTAGGAACTGTGAAGATGATTTGAGTCCCCCATCATCCCTGAACTTGAAGCTCAGTCATGTGAAGAAGGGGATGAGGTTGGAGTCGATGGCATGGTGGTGTGTGGGTAGAGTTTAGCAGGGCAGATCAAATAAATTCTAAAACTACAACTCAAGGCAGAATGAAAACTGCCACAGAGTCACATTCATGACAAGCCACGGTGTTCAGTGGAAGAGGGGAGACCACGTGGGTGCACACAGTTCCCCAGCATTAAAAAGAGCCTAAAAATGTTTCATAGTGGAAACCTGGCAGGGAGGGCTGCAGAGTTAAGGAGATAAGAAGAGGCATGGAGCAATCCCTGTGGATAGTGCAGAAGCGAGTCAGTAAGGAGTGACTGAGACGTTGGTAAATCACGCCTGATATTTTCCTTCCTGAGTTTGGAGCCAACGGAGAAGGAAATGCAGGAGTTAGAATCTGGATCAGCTTTGTGACTGATAAAGCTGATTGGTGGTGCAGCTTGGGTGTCTGTACCTCAACTGAATTCCTAAGACTTGCTTTTACTGAATTACAGTCACCCACTGAGTGGAAGGCACAGGGGGCAGTTGCTGTCTTGCTCTGCCTCACCAGGATCCGGTTTCTTACAGAAGTGCATCTTAAAGATAAACAGTTCTGAAAAACAGAGGACAGAAAGGACTAAGCCACACTTGCCTAGTGTCTTTGCCTAATTTATGAATCCCCTGTCTGTCCTTCTTCTGAAGGATCCATAAGAACAGGAAAGAGAGACCAGCATTTTCACTCTAATTGAATTTTTCTCATGAGAATACAAGGACAGGAGGATGGAGATTCTCTTCCAAACCTTTTACAGACTTCTTACCCCAAAACAAAGGAGCATCAGACTTTCATTACTTAATTGTACTCAAAGGCTCTCTTTCTCTCTCTCTCTTTTTCACTAAAGTGGACCTTTGTCATTTATCTGTGGTCTCTCATGGTGTCTTTTAAAATCTTCAGTTTCTACAATGACAATAAGTTACTTGGTTTCTCTTAAATTCCATGTCTGTAGATGTTTTGGAATCTTTAGAAGCACAAGGCAAGTTATATGCCTTTTCAGCTCACACCAAAGTTTTATCTCAAAGAAACAAAGGTTTTGTCACTCACTAGAGTAACTATGTACACAAGATGAATAGAGAACAGTGAACCTGTATTGAGTTGCTGATGTGGGGCAGTTAGCTAGACTCACCCACCAAATAAACAATTAAACCTGACAATACAAATTTGTGTAAAAAGCGCCTTCATCTCATTCCTAAATATGTGAAACTTCAGTGAAGTCTAAGAATTCCCAAAGCCCATGCCCTAGCATTTATCTCCATGTGTTGTTATAAATGAGTGTTTGTGTCTCTTCCTTCATAACCATACCTTGAGTCCCATGTCTTTTCTTAAAAAAGAATTAAGTCCCCAAAACAATACACTTAAAAATATTTGTCATACAGATGGCCAATAGGCACATGAAAGAATGCTCACCATCACTAATTATTAGAGAAATGCAAATCAAAACTGTAATGAGGTACCACCTCACACCTGTCAGAATGGCCATCATTAAAGAGTCTACAAATAACAAATGCTGGAGAGGGTGTGGAGAAAAGGGAACCTTACTACACTGTTGGTGGGAATGTAAGTTGGTGCAGCCACTATGGAAAACAGTATTGAGGTTCCTCAAAAAACTAAAAACAGAGCTACCATATGATCCTGCAATCTCACTCCTGAGCATATATCAGGAGAAAACTATAATTCAAAAAGACACATGCACCCCTATGTTCATAGCGCACTAAAAGACATGGAAACAACCTAAATGTTCATTGACGGATGAATGGATAAAGAAGATGTGGTATACATATATACAATGGAATACTTCTCAGCCATAAAAAAAAAACAATGAAATAATGCCATTTTCAGCAATATGAATTGACTCAGAGATCATCATACTAAGGGAAGTAAGTCAGAAAGAGAAAGACAAATACCATATGATATCACTTACATGTGGAATCTAAAATATGACACAAATGAACTTATCTACAAAACAGAAACAGATTCACAGACATAGAGAACAGACCTGTGGTTGCCAAGGGGTAGGGAGGGTGAGGGAGGGATGGATTGGGAGTTTGAGATTAGCAGATGAAAACCACTATATACAGAATGGATATATATACCGTGGGATAGGTCCCACGGTATAGCACAGGGAACTATATTCAGTATCCTGTGATAAACCATAATGGAAAAGATAAAATTATTTGTCAAATGGATGAATGGAGTCACTTATCAGAGCAGCTTAGTATTTATCTTGTGCTCATCTCACATAACAATTCTTGGACTAGGTCATTTACGGAGATGCCCACATGGCAGAGCAACATCCTGACTCTAGGCAGTGTGCATTTATTGTCTGTCTGCAGGGTATGGAGTGAGCACATGTGAGTTCATGGACAGGGACAGTCCTATCATCTGTGTTTTCAAGTATAAATGAAGTTTGCCACATTGTACTTAGAATCAGAAAAGGTTGTGATAGAAAAAAATATGTCTTATGGTTTTCCTTGTCAGGATCTTAGAAAAAACTAAACTCGTTCTGTATGGATCTCCATTGAATCCTCTCACTTTTCAGGGTAGATCTGGCTAGAATTGGGTTCTGAGGCCTGGGACAGAGAAAGATTGTCTCGTTGAATATTGGGGGATGCCAGAACCTCTGTTAGGAAATTAAGGGTCTATATTATTTCCTAGGGCTGCTCTAAGTGGGTGGATTACAACAATAGGAATTTATTATCTCATAGTTCTGTAAGTCAGAAGTCTAAAATCAAGGTGTTGGCAGGTTTGGTTCCTCCTGGAAATGAGGGAGAGGAGAGGGAGAATTTGTTCAATTTGTTCAATGCCTTTCTCCTACCTTCTGATGATTGCTGGCAATCTTGGCTTGTAGACATACCGTTGCAATCTTTGCCTCCATTGTTAAACAGAGCTCTCCCTGAGTGTTTGTGCCCAAATTTCTCTCTTCTTACAAGGACATCAGTCACTGGATTAGGTCCCACCCTAATCCAGTATGACCTCATCTTTACTTGATTTCATGGGCAAACAAACTTGTTTCCAAATCAGGTCACATTCTGAGGTTCTGATTGGGATACGAATATTTGGAGGACACTATTCAACCCAGTATAGAGCCCGAGAAGCTAAAAGGGAATTCCACCAATTCCCCATTCTAACAATGGGGCCCAGGGTCAGGGCACTGGCCCTGTGATAAAGGAGCAGGAAGCCAAAGCCAAGGAGAAGAGAGTAAGTACAGGCACTTCCATAGGAAGGAGTGGGCGTGGAGGGCAGATCCTGTGATCATCTTGAACAGCAGCTGTCCTGTACTGTTAGCTTTAGTAAATCTCTCAGGTCCCCTCCAGCCTTCATGCTGTCCTTGGACTCTATTGCTCTGACACAGCAGTAAAATTGAGCATCTTTTTATTTCCCAGAAAAGTTCACTTACCTAAGATTATGAGTGATCAGTGTAGACCCTACTGAAGATTTCATAGAGGAGGGCTGTATACTATGTACCCACCAGCAAACAATTTGCAATTCACAGCTCACAATTTTTTTCCCTCCTAAAACGTTGCTATTGACAGTTTTTCTCTCTTGCCTTCTTCTCCTCTCAGTCCAGAGTCTATCTGGAATTCTCCTTCTGTTATTCATAGCAATTGAGTTCTCCCTCTGTCTCCCGCTTATTCATTTAAATACTGTCTAGAAAAAAAATCTCTGCTTTTATCATTATCTAACCTTTTCAGAAGGCAATCTGGATTAGCCAAAGCAAATACTGTTCTTCTTTGTTGCGCCCCTAAACTAGACAGTAAGTTTCTTTGATGGCAAGAACAATTTTGTTCATCTTCGTGTCCTTTACAGCACTTAGCATGGTATTGCCCGCATATTAGGTCCTTAATAACAACTGTCTAATAATGACACTATTGATGCATAAGTCTATACTTTTATCTTTCTATTAAAACTTTGCTGTGGTGTGTATAGACATCACCTTTGTTGTCTTTTTGAAGTGCCAAATTTATAGAGATGTTGGGAAGCAGAGAAATAATTTTTAAAAAGTCACTTATTCCCCCTCATGAACAAGTTTCTAAATACATTTGTATTTGTTCTAGGAGGGAGTCGTCCAATCCAAAAATATTTATTAAATGACAACTTGGTGAACATTAGAAAATTCAAAGAAATATGAGATATAATTTCTTTCTTGAACAAGCTTACATTCTAATGACGATTATTTTTGTGCATGTAGGAGGAATATAAATCCTTGTGATTTGCTATGATAGACCTGGCATTCAAATTCTTAATCTACTACTAAATGGTTACTTCACTTTGAACACATTTTAACACATCTGAGACTCGTTTCTTTATCTAGGAAATGGGGATGAAAATAGTACACAATAGAATTATTGGGATGATAAAATCAGATAATGTTTCCTATGCACCAATATAGTGTGCACTCAATGAATGCTAGTTATCATTGTGATTACTATTTGATATTGATGATGACAAAAAGTGCTATGAGATTTCCAGAGGGAGGTCATTTTTATTGGGAGGGCTCAAAAAAGCTGCACAGAAGATGGAGTTTTTGAGGTGGTCTTGTAAGAATCGTTAAGATTTCCAAAGGCTGAAGTAAAATATTCTTGAAGGGATAGTGGTAACAGTGCCAAGATGCAGAGAAAGCTTGGTGTAGGCTCAGACCAAACTGGGGAAAGAAAAGTATTAGAGAAAAAGTAGCCATTCTCAAATGATGAGGATAAAGTTCTGTGGTCACACAATTGCATCTTGTTTCCACTCTTCCATTTTCTCCCAGGTCATACTGCAGTCATTAGTGATGTATTTCACATTCTATAGGTGTAATCACCTGGTAGATACAAACTGGTAGGAAGCATGAGGCTCAAAACTAGTTAGCCATCTCTAATTAACTAGTCCTAGGTCTCGATGTCTTTCCTGTGAGTTGTTGCAAGCACACATTTGACTACCTTCTAAAAGTTCAGATTAAAAGGAAGCAAACTTCCAAAATTAGACTTGTAATTAAAATTTGACTTTGATCAGTAGCTGCTGAGAGGGTCATTAAGAGCCGTGAATGTACCGACAAAGGGGGTTGTTGGGTGGATGAGGTGAGGAGAGAAGCAGAGAGATTGGGAACAAATAAAAAATTGTTAAGAAGCACTATCGAATTGCAAATATCAATTATTATGGGTCTGTGGATGAGCAATTATTACATTAAAAACATTCTTGGCAGGCAGCTCGTATGGGTGTAGATAGCTGCGTCTCCCTCAGAGCTGGGCTTTAATTTGATTTTTGCAAACATGTTTTTGGTTTCTTTTCTTTTGAATGGTTTCAGAGAACCCTGGACAGCACCTGGGTAGAAACTGCATCTAACTGTCTGTAAAACTTGTCGAAAGATGATTTCTGCCTCCTGCAAAGCTCAGAACATGTCATCTCTGAAGGAGTCATGTGAGGGAGAGTGGAAGGGGAATTTGGCGAAGGAGGAGGGGTTCTCACACTGAGTATGGAAGAGACGAGGCTGCATTTTCCAGAACCAAGAAGCAGTGATCAAGGAGGGACAGACAAAGAAACTCAGGGCTTGCTTTTGTTTCCTTGATTAAGAGTAATGACTCACTGGCATGAATGATGAGGGTTGATATGGCAAAACAATGCAAGAAAGATGTGGTTTTAGCCTTCTGTGAGCCAGCTGTGTGTTGTGGCTGCCCAAAAGACTAATATGATCATAGGCTGCAATTATAGAGGATAGAAGAAAGTGATCATTCCCCTTTTTCTGCACGCCTGGAGCGACACATTCCCTTTTAAGTGTGTGGCATGCCCCCTTGTTTGCCTGGTAGACTCCTATTCATCTTTCCACAGCCAGCTCAAGGTCACCTCTTGTCTTCTATGACACTTTTCCTGACCCCATTCTCACCAGATTTAATCACTGCCATCTTGCACAGACTCAGTTGTACTATTACATTCATCACTTTTCATTGCCATGTTGCTTATGTGTCCGTCTGCCCTGGAGGCAGGATGCAGGTCTAATTCAATTTTTTACGCAGAGATCCTGGCACTTAGTAGGGGCTCAGTACATATTTATGGAATTGAGAGGAACAGACCAGCTGGAGCATGTTTGGAGAAGATCAAGTAGAAAGGTGAAAGGACTTGAAGTCGTGTTGAAACCCAGTTGGAGTCAGGTCATGCTAAGTTAGCAAGTTGACCGGTAGTGGGCTTCTTCCTTGTAGGGGAGGATGAGCTCATCCCCTCATAGGAAGTACTATGGAAAGGGTCTGTAAATTAACTGGGAAGAGAGACTCCAGGGGGAGCCAGAAGGTACTCTTTACCTTGTTCCAAGAGCAAGAATGAGAAAGCTATATGTAAAGGGATAAAGCAATTATGTGATGCAAAAAAAGAAGTTATGAGTTTTCTTTCTTCTTCCCAGCCATTTGGCAATATATGTCCATGTATTTTCAAAGGAATTCAGGTATCCAAACATACAATGGAATTTATGCCAGAAATGGAAGGATTTTCTTTGAGTCTTGGAAAATAATGCCAGTGACTGAAGCCCCAAGGATGATGTAGGCCAGAAACACCATGTTGTATACAATGGAAGTCAAAGTGTAAGCAAATCAAGGAAACTTGAGATACCTCAGTCATCACGAGTGAAAAAAGGATGTGCAGAACAGTGAAATTTTGTGGCATGGGGAATTCCAGCTTCCACTCACCATATGTCAACTCATTGGTTTTTGTATTTATAGTTTTACAGTTTTTCCTGTACCACCTTTACAAACCATTGCAAAAGTGCTGGAATAAAAATTGGGCAAGCATTTATCATCCTGTATTTCAGATATTTTCAGGAATACCTGACAGTGGGGGAGAAAAGGGAGAATGAGGGCAGAAAAGTAAACATATGACACATAGCAGAAGTTGAGGAAAGGTGAGTTGGCCTCTTAAAAAGTCATACAAGGAAATAAAACGAATTGAAGAACATGCTAACTAGTCATGCATATGAAAGACTGTAATATTAAAGAGGGAGTATGCCTGTCTACATTTCCCCAAGTGGCTAAATACAAGACCAGTAGGGTAGCAAATACGTTTTTTGGTTGAAAATAATATAAATTGATTTTTACCTAGTTTTAGGCAAAAATCAAATTTATGAGAAAGTACTGTGTGCTCACAGATCTGAAATTTAAGTTGAAGAACCTGTTCTTTAAGGAAACCAGGCTCTTCAAGGTACTGCCATTAGGATAAATTGGTTCCAACTCTTTTTCTCTCTTACCCCCTTACACTCAGAATTTAAATCCCTGGGAGGTAGATTTGGATTGTCATAGCTTGGATCACATGAGCACTCCTTGGCTAACAGAGAAGAGGACACCTCAGCTGATGGTACTATTAAGACAACATTAAATGCAGAAGGACAATTCCCCAAAGGAAAACCAAGGTGTATCCTTTGGAAGAAGAAAAAAATGCAAGATGCAGAGCTAAAACATTAGTCATCTGCTGCAAATGCATAGTCTGTTCCAGGAATTCCTTTTGGCTCAAAGCACTTGGATGGGGGTTGAATGACTATTTGTCAAGCATATTGTAGGAAGAATAATTGAATAAATAATTGGATTGCATAACTTCCTCTCTACCCCTGAAATTTTTACATCTTTGTGATTTTGGAAAAAGGATCAAATCACGAGACTCCCTTTAGGAGGAATAACAAAACCATCTTTACTATTCCTATTCACAAATTTATTTGCAAATATCCAGGATCAACCGGTATATACACAAACAAAAATACATCAGTAAGCAACCCACAGTGCAAACAGCTTGTAATTAAAGAACCAGACTAATGCAACATTTTTCCACTTACAACTCTTCCCCACTGCTAGCATTCTGTAAGCCTTCTGTTATCAGATAAGTTAGTTATACACAATAAATACATACACATGTGTGAAGAGATTTAAATATATTTTTCCAAATGTAAATTAAGAATCTTTATCCACCCGCTCTGGATTTTGAGCCAGGTTTATAGTGGCTAAAAATTGCAGCTGAAAATAATTCCCCAGATAAGGTCCATTTCTTCTCATTTGAGAAGTACTGGGAAGGCTATAATAGGATTCTTTAAAGGTTTGAGATATTTGGGTTCAGTTACTTGACAGATATTAATGATGTTTTCTATTCTGATTATATTATGGGATCATAGATATCTCAAGGTGGAGGACATGTTGAAACATCCTCCTGTACATGTCCCTGGGACACCAAGAAAATTACTTTAGATGGAATGGAGAGACACAAAATTTGGAGAGTTGGGCTCTACTCAGGGAAAGATAGCATAATATGGTTTAAAAATGGTTTCTCTCTTATTTCTAGTTGTAAGGAGCAGTCTTAGACATGTAGCCCAATTCTCTGAAATATAAGATCTTCAGGGACCATTTATAGTTGAGGTATTGAAATAGTTCTCAACCTACCTGCAGAATTTACCTGAAGAATATTTTAAATTACCCTTAGCAACAGTAATTTACTAAGGTAATGCTTCTCAATGGTGTGGAAGGCGAATACTTAGGGACATCAAAATCTTGGGGGTTTGCAGGAGTGTGTTACAGCTCCCGTATAGTAACTCCCTCACTATACCTCATCACTTCCAAGTTGAGAGTAAGTGGTTTAGGGAGCAAATGATAGATGATTGAAATTGAGATAGTTCCTGAACCTGCAGTTTGCTGACCCTGAGTGTCTGATTGGCTTACCGCTAGGGAGAAAAATTGCAATAAGTTATCCTCATATTCTTCTGCAAATCTTCAAAGACTTGGGAGAAACAAATGAACTAACCTTTATAATGTACATAACACATGACTAGAACACGTCCCTTTATCCCCATCATCAATACTGTTTCCTCAGTTATCTCTGAATGCATCTCATTGTCACATTTAAATTGGTGTCTCACTATGGTAACCAGATATTTAAGTTAAATCTTGATCCCTATCGCTGAGAAACTGTACATCTAGTCTTTGTATCTCTGTGTAGGGGAGGACAAAAATTCTTTTCTCTTTGTCCCATCTTAGGTTCATCGGCTGGGCCCTGTAAATTAGATTGTCAGAAGACAGATTAACAAGAGAAAAACAAACAAAAGTTTATTAGCATGTATGTCACACATACATGGGAGCCCTCAGTGATGAGTAACTCAAAGGGAATCATTAGAACTTGAGCTTATGTAGCATCTTAGCAAAGAATAATAATTTTGTAGAGAAGTGACAAGACAAAGAAAAAGGACTTTGAGCTTCTAGGGGTGACACATTGAGGGAAAGCAAATACATAGGGAAACTAAGGGTAGATAAGGGCTGCTTTTAGGGAGGTTTGTTATGTACCTTCCTCTGATGGGTGTCTGGGCTGTTAAGGTCCTAGAGTTGTCTCCAGTGATTTACTTCTGTCCCTCCTGATAGGGAAGAAGGGACACTTCTACAAATTATGTCCCACTGTTAGGCAAATAGAGGAAGACTAGAGAGCTTTTCTAGTATCTGCTTCTTCTCAATTGCCTTCAGCTCAGAATAATCCTTATGTCAAAGTGACATATTTTGGGGTGGCATATCCTGCTACACTTCTCTTGCATTGTCTAGTCTATCTGTGGCCATAGTGTTCCATTGTTCCAGTTTTTTGGAGAGTTGAAGTCTTTCCCTTTTGTAGCCCTGATGACTAGCAATAGCTGGATGCCACTTGAAGAGAAAGACTGGCTGCCACAACTATTTTCATGCTTCATGACTGTCTGTTTCTAAAAGGAAAATGTTTTCCTAGAGTGCAGTATAAGTTTAGGAATATCAAAGGCAGTCAGATACTCAGCATAATTATAGGTTAGTTTTGCCAACCAGATATTCAAATCATCTTCTTTTCATGGGAGGAGTGTGTGGTTGATTAAAACATTTGAGGCAGCATCTGACACAAACATTCCAGAGAGCATGTCAAGGAGATCTGGTAGTGGAAAACAGCCCTGTGAAGTCAGGAAGTCAAACTTCATCCAAATGGCAGTTGGGAGGGAAAGATGGTTCAATATGAGGCCCATGGGTATGAATGACTAATCTTTTGTGGCCTTTTTTTTTCCAGTTCATGGTTCTGAGACAATAGCTGGATTTAGGACAGAAATTCCTTGTCCTCTCTTACTCCTGGACACAGATGAATGATGATGTTCACAACCCATGGCATGGGCAGGATTATTATTATAGAACTTCTGTGTGCTAACTGTAACTTCACACCTCTCTCTCTCACTCACAAAACATATCCATGTGCAAATGAGTAAAAGTGGCATTTTCCTTAGGGCCAGGTTTCTCAAAGAGTGATTTTAGGTAGTTCATAGATAGGAATCAAATAACATTGACGCACATAGCCACTTAATCCTATTTAAATTCTCTTTCAATTCTTAGATTACATCAAGGGGAAAGACTCAGTTTGTTGCCAGTGTTTCTTTAAACATCTCAGCTTTTACTATCTCCCTTTGAACAGATCAAAACCCAGCTCTGGCTCAGAGTTCTCAGCTAGCAACAGTCTCTAGTGAGTAACAGTATCTAAGTAAAACTTAACAACATTGTGTGGTAATTTTATTTATTTTAATTTAATTTAATTTAATTTTTATTTTATTTTATTTTTTATTAATTTTAAATTTTATTTTCTATTTTGGCAAGTGATACTGGTTTTCCATTTATAGTAGTGACATAAAGTATCCTTCATGAATACATTTATTTAAGTCAAAAAGTGAGTCCATTTAAAGAAAAAGATTTAAGTAAATAACAGTAAAGATATATCCCATAATGCATAATAATGCAGATATGCTACAATAATAATATAGTTAGAGAGAAAATCCTGATAGTACTAATTGAATGATAGAAGTTTAGGTAATATTGCTATAGGAATAATCTTGAATTGGCTCTAATTTTTCAAAAATAAATTCTTTTCAACTTTTAATACACTGAAGATTATTACTAACAGATTCCTTATGATATATTTCACGAACGTTTAAGATGTCCCAGTGTATTATTTCACTCTGGTTTAGAACTGCTAACCTATGTAAACTTATTACATAGAAAATGTATAGAATGTTGGACTATCTCTATTTTAATTTTTTGGAACACATTTCACATTTATGATCTGTGCCTGTGTTCTTAAAAAAAAAAAAGTAGCAGCAAATGGTCCTAAAAGGCTCTTGTTGGGGAGATGGCTAGTTTTCTAGTCAATGTTTCCTTTTCTCTTTTGCATTGTAACTAAGTTGTATCTGGATATGTGGATGACCAGTTACTTACATTTTTTCATATGGCAAAGTTCTTGCCCTTGGAATGTGAGCATGCCTCCTCCCTGTTCTCCATCTGCTTCCTGATGGCTGGAAACTGGATTTGGTAGAAACCCAGCTTCAATCATACAGGTAACAAGATGCCTAAGGAAAGATGGAGCAGCAAGGGGTAGGAGCCTGGATGCTTGAGTGACCACGTGGAGCAGAGCAGCTCACCCTACCCAGATCATCCACACTGGAACTCTTGTGAGACAGAAGAATAAAGTCCTTTTTCCTTTAAGCCTCCATATTGCTTCACATCCCCTTGTTACAGCAGCTTAGCTTTTAATCTAATATAGTACTCCTCCACTACCCAAACCACTCTCTATTAATATTAGATGTAATTAGTTGGCATAATGAGAAAAGGTGGGAAAGAAGTTGTGTCACCTTGTGCCTTTGTCACTAAATTACTTTTTATTTGTGCTTTTTTTTTTTATTAATTTATTTATTTTTGGCTGTGTTGGGTCTTCGTTTCTGTGCGAGGGCTTTCTCTAGTTGTGGCAAGCGGGGGCCACTCTTCATCGTGATGCGCGGGCCTCTCACTATCGCGGCCTCTCTTGTTGCGGAGCACAGGCTCCAGACGCGCAGGCTCAGTAGTTGTGGCTCACGGGCCTAGTTGCTCCGCGGCATGTGGGATCTTCCCAGACCAGGGCGCGAACCCGTGTCCCCTGTATTGGCAGGCAGAGTCTCAACCACTGCACCACCAGGGAAGCCCACTAAATTACTTTCGACTCCTTCCATGCCATATCCTTCCTCATAAGACTCAGAATGCGTCTGGGAAAGAGTATTGTGTAGCAACTATTAAAATACACATTATCCCAAACTAATAAGTGTGAAATCTGTTGCCTTACTCCTTGTCTAAGTCAGAGACTGACTCTAGGCAGATTAAGGGGGAACAAATCTATAAGAAGGATTTCAAAAAGCTCATAGAACCATGGAGAAACCTGGAAAATCCAGGTTTCATAAATTAGGTGGCCAAGAGCTTGGGCACTGGGTGGGGCTGGGATGGAAGGCAGAAACTGTCAGGGATTTCTTCCAAGCACTTGTTCTTTAGTGTGCTCCACTCAAGATTCAGATTCCTGGAGAGAGAATCTATTTGACCCACCTCAGTTCTATGATTACTCCTCAAGGCAGGGCAGGACACCTTCATTGTCAGGTCCATCATGCCATGGAGGATGGGTTGTTCTTCAAAGGAAACTTGAAGCTCTCTTACTCTGTCTGACCTCAGTAGTGTGCTGGAACCAACTTGCACTGGTTCATGATAGCTGATGGCACAGCTTCCCAGCTCCATGTTCAGTGACATCTCCCCGGGGACTTGAAAGCTGCCGTGCTGGTAATATTTACACCAGAGACATGAGCAAAAGATACAAGTCAGGCCCTTCTCTTCAGACAGCTGGTTGTTAAACATTTGCATGCTCTCCATTACCTACACCTTTTTCCTTCTTTCCACTTGGTATTTTCTGTAGTAACCCATATTAGATAGACTGGCCTTACATCATACTCAAGAGAAATGGGATTTTTCCATTGACTTAGGAAACCTAGCTGATGGACATAAAAATGTTAATTTTTAAACATGCATCTAAAGCAACATATGGTATTACTTGATTTGAAAATTAATTTCATCCATGTAGAACAAATGTCTAGTTAAAATGAGGTTTGGGGATGTTGTTATAGCTTGTAAAATTCTGAGAAAGATTCCAGAAAGGCATTCTGTTTTGGTTTGGGAACAAAAACAGCCCTGCTTTAGTATCTGAGTAGCTGTCATCCCATATTCTTTAATTATTTAATATGTAAGGGTGGCCTTCAAGTGCATAGAATCCAATAGACAATCAATAAATGCAGGATGAATGAATGAATAACAAAATTGCAAGCATTTTAGGGAAAATATGATATATTATACTCCTCTAGTGTTCTTTTTTTTGAATTTTTGAATTTATTTATTTATTTATTTATTTTATACAGCAGGTTCCTCTAGTGTTCTTTCACAGAGTTTATCACAGTACTGAGAACATGATTTAATAAATACATACTTGGTTTTTAACTTGAATTAGAGAGTATTCCTCAGGTAGTATAACAAACTGTAGTTAAGTGAAAAAGCTAGCAATTTTGTGAACTGATTTTAATTTTGAGACTACAGTGATCAGAATTTTTTGATCCCTTTTTTGGGGAGCATGGTATTTATTTCATTTATTCAACACGTTTGTTTTGAACACCTATCTGTTGCCTAGGTTTTCAATTGTTTTGGATATATTTAGGGTAGAGTACATAAAGAATATATCCCTAGACAAAAACTTGAGGCTATGGTAATTTTTGTGTGTGTGTTTAATTTAAATTCCAGTTCCTGAACCATTAGTTTTTTTTTTTAATTACTCTCAAATAGAAGAAAGTAGTTAACCTGTGTCATGTGAACTGTTCAAGCTAAAGGCATCTTTCTAAATGCAGATGTGTTTCCGCATAACTATTTAGTTATTGAGGAAATGCATATTTGTCACTTACTATGTGCCAAGCACTGCTGTAAGTAGTTTACAAATATTAACTCAATTACTTCTATTATCCTGATTTTACAGATATGAAAATCAAGGTGCAGAAAAGGTAGGTAATTTATTTAAGATCACATAGATAGTAACGGCAGACCCAGATTTAAATCCAGGTGGCCTAGCTCCAAACTCTGAGCTCTTAACCTCACTCTGTTTTGTCTCCCTGAGATGACACTAGGATCTATAACCACAGAGAAGGAGACGACCAGAGGGAGGTGGATCATGTGGGAACTCAACTGAGTGGGAAAAGTGATCAGAGATGGCTTAAAAATGCACATGTAAGAGCATTTAATGCAGAATTATTCACATTAATCCCAAGTCATAAAAATATGCTAATGTCTACCAACAGTAAAATACATTAAAAAGGAAAACAAGATGCACAAACAATGCAGTTCTATACAGTATGGAAAATGAACTGACTACTGTTACCTAAAATCAAGTAGAAAAGTATCACAAACCTAGTATTTAGCAAAATACTGAGGTATGATATAAATGGTTACATGCTGAATGACTCCATTTATTGATAGATAAAGATAAAAAAAATACATAAATGACAAAAACAGTCTATGGGGCTAGAAGGAATGGATATGGCTACTTTTAAGGAAGAGAATAATGATTAGGAAGGCATATGGGGGCTTCTGATTTGTTGGCAATCTTTTATTTCTTGACCTGGGTGGTAGTCACTTGAGTGTGCCCACTTAGTGATAATTCTTTGAACTCTACAGTTAGGATTTTTGCTTCTTTTGTATCTGTGTTATAGTTCAATAATAAATTAAGAAATATTGACTAGAGGGTTAACAGGAAAAAGTGGTATAATTGAAGCCAGAAACAGGGTTGGGTGAAAAACAAGAATGAGTTAAGAAGAAAAATTATTTATACATAGTATATTTATGAAATCAACCAATTAATCTTGACTGTTTGATTTAGGTATGGAGGATTCACAAATTTTCTATAAGGAGCCTGATATAGTAAATATTTTCGGCTTTGCTGGCCATGTACAGTCTCTTTCACATAATATTTTTCTTTTTTTTTTAGCAACTTTTAAAATGTAAAAACCATTCTTAGCCTGCTGGCTATATAAAACAGGCCACTTTGGGTCATTATGATGTTTCCATGTAGATTCATAAATTGTAACAAATGTACCACGCTGGTGGGAGGTGTTGATCATGGAGGAGGCTATGCACGGGTAGGCACAGGAGTATATGGGGAATATCTGTACCTTCTCCTCAGTTTTGCTGTGAGCCCAAACTGCTCTAAAAAATTAAAGTCTTAATTAAAAAACAAAAACAAAAACAAAACAGGCCACAGACCACACTGGGTCCAAGGGCCATTGTTTGTGTACCCCTTAGCAAGTTCATGGTAATGCTAAAGTGATTAAAATGCAGTTTTTGCCCTCCACATTTCAGGCATTTATTCATTCACCGTATCTTTACTGAATATCTCCTATGTGCTTTAAGTGAATGAGACAGCTGTATAAACCTGTAAATTACAGTACAATGTGATGAGTACCCTAACAGAGGTACAGTCAAAGTGCTTGAGAAAAAAAAAAAGCAAATTTCTCTTTTTGAAGTCAAATTTCAACTGCTCTTAAAGTAGGTAGGGATTTACCAGGTAGAGAAGAAGTGGAAGGAATCCAGTATAGTGGATACACCAAGGAGTAAATCCACATAGGCATGATATAAACATACATTTATAAAGTGTTTATTATATTACTTCATGTGACTGGAGCATCACATGTGTAGGGTGACAGAAGACGAGGCTACAGCAGTGTTTCCCCAAATTTTTCACATCATGGCACATATATGCCTTACATGTCTGTGAACCATGCACCTCAGATTGGTACTTGAACCCATGTGCTGGGACTCCATCCCACGCGGCTGGGACTTGAACCCAGCCAAAACTGAGATTGGTACTCCAACACACGCGACAAGGACTCGAACCTGGCCAAAACCCACGTTCTTTCAACTGAGATCACACACTTGGTTTCAGGAGTTAATGAAGTTCAGGTTCTTTTCTTTTTTCTTTTTTTCCTTTTTTAACATCTTTATTGGAGCATAATTGCTTTACAATGTTGTGTTAGTTTCTGCTGTATAACAAAGTGAATCAGCTATATGTATACATATATCCCCATATCCCTCCCACCCTCCCTATCCCACCCCTCTAGGTGGTCACAAAGCACTGAGACGATCTCCCTGTGCTATGCAGCTGCTTCTCACTAGCTATCTATTTTACATTTGGTAGTGTATATATGTCAAAGCTACTCTGTCACTACATCCCAGCTTTCCCTTGCCCCTTCCCATGTACTCAAGTCCATTCTCTATGTCTGTGTCTTTATTCCTGTCCTGCCCCTAGGTTCATCAGAACCATTTTTTTTTATTCCATATATATGTTAGCATACGGTATTTGTTTTTCTCTTTCTGACTTACTTCACTCTGTATGACAGACTCTAGGTCCATCCACCTCACTACAAATTACTCAGTTTCGTTTCTTTTTATGGCTGAGTAATGTTCCATTGTATATATGGGCCACATCTTCTTTATCCATTCATCTGTCGAAGGACACCTAGGTTGCTTCCATCTCCTGCCTATTGTAAATAGTGCTACAATGAACATTGAGGTACATGCCTTTTTTTGAATTATGGTTTACTCAGGGTATATGCCCAGTAGTGGGATTGCTGGATCGTATGGTAGTTTTATTTTTAGTTTTTTAAGGAACCTCCATACTGTTCTCCATAGTGGCTGTATCAATTTACATTCCCGCCAACAGTACAAGAGGATTCCCTTTTCCCCAGCATTTATTGTTTGTAGATCTTTCGATGATGGCCATTCTGACTGATGTGAGGTGATACCTCATTGCAGTCTTGATTTGCATTTCTCTAATGATTAGTGATATTGAGCATCCTTTCATGTGTTTGTTGGCAATCTGTGTATCTTCTTTGGAGAAATGTCTGTTTAGATCTTCTGTGCATTTTTGGATTGAGATGTTTGGTTTTTTGATATTGAGTTCCATGCACTGCTTGTATATTTTGGAGATTAATCCTTTGTCAGTTGCTTTGTTTGCACATATTTTCTCCATTTTGAGGGCTGTCTTTTTGTCGTGTTTATGGTTTCCTTTGCTGTGCAGAAGATTTTAAGCTTCATTAGGTCCCATTTGTTTATTTTTGTTTTTACTTCTATTATTCTAGGAGGTGGGTCAAAAAGGATCTTGCTGTGATTTATGTCATAGAGTGTTCTGCCTATGTTTTCCTCTAAGAATTTTATAGTGTCTGGTCTCACATTTACGTCTTTAATCCATTTTGAGTTTATTTTTGTGTATGGTGTTAGGCAGTGTTCTAATTTCATTCTTTTACAAGTGGCTGCCCAGTTTTCCCAGCACCACTTATTGAAGAGACTATCTTTCCTCCATTGTATATCCTTGCCTCCTTTGTCATAGATCACTTGACCATAGGTGCATGCGTTTATCTCTCGGCTTTCTATCCTGTTCAATTGATCTATACTTCTGTTTTTGTGCCACTACCATACTGTCCTGGTTACTGTAGCTGTGTAGTATAGTCTGAAGTCAGGGAACCTGATTCCTCCAGCTCCACTTTTCTTTCTCAAGATTGCTTTGGCTATTCAGGGTCTTTTGTGTCTCCATACAACATGTAAAAATTTTTGTTCTAATTCTGTGAAAAATGCCATTGGTAGCTTGATAGGGATTGGAACGAATCTGTAGATTGCTTTGAGTAGTATAGTCATTTTCACAATGTTGATTCTTCCAATCCAAGAACATGGTATATCTCTCCCTCTGTTTGTATCGTCTTTAATTTCTTTCATCGGTGTCTTATAGTTTGAGCATACAGGTCTTTTGTCTCCTTAGGTAGGTTTATTCCTAGGTATTTTATTCTTTTTGTTGCAGTAGTAAATGGTATTGTTTCCTTAATTTCTCTTTCAGATTTTTCATCATTAGTGCATAGGAATGCAAGAGATTTCTGTGCATTAATTCTGTATCCTGCTACTTTACCAAATTCATTGATTAGCTCTAGTAGTTTTCTGGTAGCATCTTTAGGATTCTCTATGCATAGTATCATTTCATTGCAAACAGTGACAGTTTTACTTGTTTTTTGATTTGGATTCCTTTTCTTTTTCTTCTCCGATTGCCGTGCCTAAAACTTCCAAAACTATGTTGAATAATAGTGGTGAGAGTGGGAATCCTTGTCTTGTTCCTGATTTTAGAGGAAATGGTTTCAGTTTTTCACCAGTGAGAACAATGTTGGCTGTGGGTTTGTCATATATGGCCTTTATTATGTTGATATAAGTTCCCTCTATGCCTACTTTCTGGAGAGTTTTTATCATAAATTGGTGTTGAATTTTGTTGAAAGTTTTCTTTTTTTGTGACATCTTCTTCTGCTTTTGGTATCAGGGTGATGGTGGTCTCTTAGAATGAGTTTGGGAGTGTTCCTCCCTCTGCTATATTTTGGAATAGTTTGAGAAGGATAGGTGTTAGCTCTTCTCTAAATGTTTGATAGAATTCACCTGTGAAGCCATCTGGTCCTGGGCTTTTGTTTGTTGGAAGATTTTTAATCACTGTTTCAATTTCAGTGCTTGTGATTGGTCTGTTCATATATTCTATTTCTTCCTGGTTCAGTCTTGGAAGTTTGTGCTTTCCTAAGAATTTGTCCATTTCTTCCAGGTTGTCCATTTTATTGGCATATAGTTGCTTGTAGTCGTCTCTCATGATCCTTTGTATTTCTGCAGTGTCAGTTGTTACTTCTCGTTTTTCATTTCTAATTTTGTTGATTTGAGTCTTCTCCCTTTTTTTCTTGATGAGTCTGGCTAACGGTTTATCAATTTTGTTTATTTTCTCAAAGAACTAGCTTTTAATTTTATTGATCTTTGCTATTGTTTTCTTCATTTCTTTTTCATTTATTTCTGATCTGATATTTATGATTTCTTTCCTTCTGCTAACTTTGGTGTTTTCTTTTTGTTCTTCTTTCTCTAATTGCTTTACGTGTCAGGTTAGGTTGTTTATTTGAGCTTTTTCTTTTTTCTTGAGGTAGGATTATATTGCTATAAACTTCCCACTTAGAACTGCTTTTGCTCCATCCTATAGGTTTTGGCTCATCGTGTTTTCATTGCCATTTGTTTCTAGGATTTTTGATTTCTTCTTTGATTTCTTCAGTGATCTCTTTGTTATTTAGTAGTGTATTGTTTAGCCTCCATGTGTTTGTATTTTTTACTGTTGTTTTCCTGTTATTGATATCTAGTCTCATAGAGCTGTGTTTGGAAAAGATACTTGATACGATTTCAGTTTTCTTAAATTTACCAAGGCTTGATTTGTGACCTGAGATATGATCTATCCTGGGGAATGTTCCATGAGCACTTGAGAAGAAAGTGTATTTTGTTGTTTTTGGATGGAATTTCCTATAAATATCAATTACATCTATCTGTTCCATTGTGTCTTTTAAAGCATGTGTTTCCTTATTTATTTTCATTTTGAATGGCCTGTCCATTGGTGAAAGTGGGGTGTTAAAGTTCCCTACTATTATTGTGTTACTGTTGATTTCCTCTTTTATGGCTGTTAGTATTTGCCTTATGTCTTGAGGTGCTCCTATGTTTGGTGCATAAATATTTACAATTGTTTTATCTTCTCTTTGGATTGATCCCTTGATCATTATGTAGTGTCCTTCTTTGTCTCTTGTAATAGTCTTTGTTTTAAAGTCTATTTTGTCTGATATGAGAATTGCTACTCCAGCTTTCTTTTGTTTTCCATTTGCATGGAATATCTTTTTCCATCCCCTCACTTTCAGTCTGTAAGTGTCCCTAGGTCTGAAGTGGGTCTCTTGTAGACAGCATATATTCAGGTTTTGTTTTTGTATCCATTCAGCCAGTCTATGTCTTTTGGTTGGAGCATTTAATCCATTTACATTTAAGGTAATTATCAATATGTATGTTCCTATTACCATTTTCTTAATTGTGTTGGGTTTGTTATTGTAGGTCTTTTCTTTCTCTTGTGTTTCCTGCCTAGCCAAGTTCCTTTAGGATTTGTTGTAAAGCTGGTTTGGTGGTGCTGAATTCTCTTAATTTTTGCTTGTCTGTAAAGGTTTTAATTTCTCTGTTGAATCTGAATGAGATCCTTGCTGGGTAGAGTAATCTTGGTTGTAGGTTTTTCCCTTTCATCAGTTTAAATATGTCCTGTCACTCCCTTCTAGCTTGCAGAGTTTCTGCTGAAAGATCAGCTGTTAACCTTATGGGGATTCACTTGTGTGTTATTTGTTGTTTTTCCTTTGCTGCTTTTAATATTTTTTCTTTGTATTTAATTTTTGATAGTTTGATTAATATGTGTCTTGGCGTGTTTCTCCTTGGATTTATCCTGTATGGGACTCTCTGTGCTTCCTGGACTTGATTAACTATTTCCTTTCTCATGTTAGGGAACTTTTCAACTATAATCTCTTCAAATATTTTCTCAGACCCTTTCCTTTTTCTCTTCTTCTTCTGGGACCCCTATAATCCAAGTTTTGGTGCATTTAATGTTGTCCCAGGGGTCTCTGAGACTGTCCTCAATTCTTTTCATTCTTTTTTCTTTATTCTGCTCTGTGGCAGTTATTTCCACTATTTTATCTTCCAGGTCACTTATGTGTTCTTCTGCCTCAGTTATTCTGCTATTGATTCCTTCTCGAGTATTTTTAATTTCATTTATTGTGTTGTCCATCATTGTTTGTTTGCTGTTTAGTTCTTCTAGGTCCTTGTTAAACGTTTCTTGTATTTTCTCCATTCTATTTCTGAGATTTTGGATCACCTTTACTATCATTACTCTGAATTCTTTTTCAGGTAAACTGCCTATTTCCTCTTCATTTGTTTGGTCTGGTGGGTTTTTACCTTGTTCCTTCATCTGCTGCATATTTCTCTGTCTTCTCATTTTTCTTAACTTACTGTGTTTGGGGTCTCCTTTTTGCAGGTTGCAGGTTCATAGTTCCCGTTATTTTTGGTGTCTGCCCCCAGTGGTTGAGGTTGCTTCAGTGGCTTGTGTAGGCTTCCTGGTGGAAGGGGCTGATGCTTGTGCTGTGGTGGGTGGGGCTGTATCTTGTCCTTTGGTGGGCAGTGCCACATCTGTTGGTGTGTTTTGGGGGTGTCTGTGAACTTAATATGACTTTAGGCAGCCTCTCTGCTAATGGGTGTTGTTGTGTTTCTCTCTTGCTAGTTGTTTGGCATGGGGCATCCAGCACTGGAGCTTGCTGGTGGTTGGGTGGAGCTGGGTCTTAGTGTTAAGACGAAGATCTCTGGGAGATCTCTCACTGATTGATATCACGTGGGGCTGGGTTGTTTCTCGTGGTCCAATGTCCTGGTCTCAGCCTTCCCACCTTGGAGGCTCAGGCCTGACACCTCACCAGAGCACCAAGACCCTGGCAGCTACATGGCTTAGAAGAAAAGGAAGAGAGGAGAAAAAAATATAACCAAAAACCAAAAACGAACATACAGAACCCTAGGACAAATGATAAAAGCAAACCTATAGAGATAAAATCACACAAAGAAGCATACACATACACACAAAAAGAGAAAAACAAAACAAAATGAAATATATATATATTAAAAAAGAAGGGAAGAGAGCAACCAAACCAGTAAACAAATCCACCAATGATAAGCACTAAATACTAAACTAAGATAAACATAAAACCAGAAACAGATTAGATGCAGAAAGCAAACCCCAAGTGTACAGTTGCTCCCAAAGTCCACCGCCTCAATTTTGGGAACATTCGTTGTCTATTCAGGTATTCTTCAGATGCAAGGTTTATCAAGTTGATTGTGTGGATTTAATCTGCTGCTCCTGAGGCTGCACGGAAAAATTTCCCTTTCTCTTCTTTGTTTGCACAGCTCCTGGTGTTTAGCTTTGGTTTTTGCCCCACTTCTGTGTGTACGCCACCCTTAGGAGTCTGTTACCTGCTCAGACAGGAGGGGGTTAAAGCAGCGGATGATTAAGGCTCTCTTTCTCACTCAGACCAGGGTGAGGGAGGGGTACGGTAGTCATAATTGGAATGTGGGCTGAGCCTGAGGCGGCAGAGGCCAGCATGACGTTAGGACAGTCTGAGGCGTGCTGTGTGCTTTCCTGGGGAACTTGTCCCTGGATCACGGGACCCTGGCAGTGGCATACTGCAGAGGCTCCCAGAGGTTGTGGATAGTGACCAGCGCTTGCACACATGATTCTTGGTGGCAGCGGCAGCAGCGTTAGCAGTTCATGCCCATCTCTTGAGCTCGTTTGGTGGTGCTCTGTCTTCTGTGGGCACACTGGGAAGGAATTCCCTCTCCTTGTGCACCCCAAAACAAAGTTCTCTTGCCTCCCCAGCAGGTCCAGACTTTTTCCCGGACTCCCTCCCATCTAGCTGTGGCACGCTAGCCCCCTTCAGGTTGTCTTCACGCAGCCAACCCCAGTCCTCTCCCTAGGGTCTGACCTCCAACTCCTGAGCCTCAGCTCCCAGCCCCCACCTTCCCCAGGGGGTGAGCAGACAAGCCTCTCAGACTGGTGAGTGCTGTTGGCACTTTGTGTGGGAATCTTTCTGCTTTTGCCCTCTGCACCCCTGTTGCTGCACTCTCCTTCATGACTCTGAAGCTTCCCCCCGCCCACCCCCTGTCTTCGCCAGTGAAGGGGCTCCTTAGTGTGTGAAAACTTTTCCTCCTTCACAGCTCCCTCCCAGAGGTGTGCGTCCTGTCCTTATTCTTTTATCTCTGTTTTTTCTATTTTCTTTTGCCCTACCCAGGTACTTGGGGATTTTCTTGCCTTTTGGGAAGTCTGAGGTCTTCTGCCTGCATTCAGTAGGTGTTCTGTAGGAGTTGTTCCACATACAGATGTATTTTTGATGTATTTATGGGGATAAAGGTGATCTCCACGTCTTACTCCTCTGCCATCTTGAAGGTCTCTGACCAAAGCTCAGGTTCTTGATGTCTCATTGCAGAAAGAATTCAGTGAGAGACAAAGTGATAGGTTAGAAGTGGATTTATTTAGAAAGAAACACACTCCACAGACAGAGTGTGGGTCATCTCAGAAGGCGAGAGTGGCACCAGGGTATGGGGTTGTCAGTGTTTATAGGGGTGGGTAATTTCATAGGCTAATGAGTGGGAGCAGTATTCCAGCTATTTCGGGAAGGTGCAGGGATTTCCAGGAATTGGGCCACTGCCCAATTTTTGATCCTTATGGTCAGCCTTGGAACTGTAATGGCACCTGTGGGTGTGTTGCTTAGCTTGTTAATGTATTAAAGTGAGCATATACTGAGGCTCAAGGTCTAGTGGAAGTCGACTTGTCCACCATCTTGGACCCATTTGGTTCTAATGAGTTTATGTCATGTCCTTAGGCTGTGTCATTCTTTCAAAGCTTGTGCCCTGACCTCTTCCCTCCTCTTTCATTTGGAGCACTGGGTTAAACAGATGAAGCTACTTGTGATGGAAGAATGGGCCCAGGGACTCATGCTTCCCTAGGTCCCACTAGGCTTCTCTGAGATCTGAGTGTATCACTCCACTCACTTATAACCCTTGGCACCCAGGTGGACGTTTTGGAGTAACTAGGGAAGCAGTGATTGAGCAGGTAGGTTTTAGGTCAGGAGGAATTTTGGTGGCTTTGCAGTCTCCATGGCTGAGGCTCAAATTCTTGTTTTGTCACTTTTTTACTGGATGACTTAAGCAACGCATTTTGAAACCCCTTTTCTTCCCTTTCCTCCTCCTTGTAAAATGATGATAGTACTTGGAAGGGATCTTGTGAAGCTTAAAATTAATGAGATATTGTATATAAAGCTTTTGCTGCAGAGTCAACACTCAACAAATTAATTTCTTCTCCACACGTTTCCAACCTCCCTATGCACAATTAAAAATCCCTTGATAAGAAAACTTATGCCTTTTCCAATTTCTACACCTGCTGCCTGTGGATAGTGGTAGGGCATTCTGGCCCGGAGGGAGGAATGGTAAGTGAGGAGTAACCATAAAATAATGAATAAATCTATTTTTTTTGACACTCTTACTTCAAATGATAACTATTCTTTAGAAAGAGAGAGGTCATCAACTCTTGGAACACATGATACAAGTTGTACTCTCTGTTAGGAGATACCTTTCTCTTTTTCTCTTTTTATTCCTTTCTTCCTTCCTTCCTTCTCTTTTTTTATAAGCCAAAGGTGCAGGGCCTGAGTGGGCTGTGCCCTGGAGGTGAACTAAGGACTCTGGTTAATGGCTTTGAAGGAAACTCATCAGCTGAGTTCAACAGGAACATCTGTGGGTTCATACTGGCCAAGTCCCTAGATATTTTTTCACTGCTGAACATGCTACTTCCCAACTGTTTAAGATAGTGGCTCAGAGCTGTGCACATATTTTGAGATGCATTCTGCTGATTGGATTATTTTTAAAGCCTATTTCTTATCCAAAGTATTTCCTTTAATTGCTTCTTTTTGGATTGATGTTAGGTCTCAGTGAGGTTGTTCCAAGTCTAGAAACATAGAATACTGATTTCCAAAATTGGAACTAGCCACCCCATCACTTTCCAGATAAGGAAATTGATGCCCCTTGGGGTGAAAAATTGCTCAAGTCACACAGATCTCTCATTCTTTCTTCTTTCACTTCTTCCTCCCTTCCTTATTTGCTGAATAACTCCCAGATGCCATGCACTGTTTTCAATGTTAATGATACAAAGAGACATATGACACAGACAGCTGAACTCCTAGTCTAGTGCAGATGGAGCTATGTAAACCAATTATTACTCTAGACATGATAAGCGATTGCATAGAGGGGCACACAGGATTCCAAGAACACAGAAGAGGGCCAAGTAAATTAGACTTGGAGAGTCAGGGGTATTGAGTGGAGTCTCAAATGTTGTATTGGGTATGAATGGGCTGTGTAAAGAGTGAGGTGTGAGAACACAGGTGAGAGAAATGATCTTGCAGACAGAGGGAAGAGTATAGTGTAATAGCATCAGATATTCATTTCATTTTCCTGAATTTATTTATTTATGGAGACAGGAAGGAAGGGAGGGAGAAAATTAGAAAGAAAATAAAATTCAACATGGAATGTCACTCCTTCTGTTCTCTCAGGCTGTGCTTTTGTGTTGTGCATTGCTCTCCAGCTCAAGGGAGTCATAATTGAGTCTCACACTCATGGAGGAAGAGGGGCAACTTCACAGCCATCAAAACCTCTCACAGGCATGTGTTAGCATCTCACCAAGCCAGTGCAACCCAGAACTGTTGTGGTTATACGTGATTTTATAAGCGAAGTGTAGAACTGAAACCCCTGTACGATGTTCTTCCACTTATAAAGGCATTCCTACCACGTACTTATCCATAGGGGTTTTCATTAAGGTGAAATGGTTACCTGGTTGGCTTTAGGAAATGCAATTCTTTCTACTGATTTGATGAAGATAAATTTTATGGCTGCCATGAACCATCTTCTCTGATTTCTTTCATTGGAGGCAGTGTTGTTGAAAGAGCTGTGAAGTCAATAAACAAAGTTAACTAACTGCACAACTTTTACTTTCCTAGCTCTGCATGGAACCCCAGAGTCGGTGTGATCCTGAGATATAGCCTTCCCATAGGTCATGCCCACGGGCTTCCGTTATCTCTAAGCAGCACACACTCCAGAGCATCTTATTAATGATATTTAATTTCATTGAAATTAGTGATGTTTTTCATCTGATCCTGGGCTGATTTTACAGCTGGGAGATAAGCTGGGGCGACTTTGGCTTTTCTGTCTCTCCATCTCAGCAGTCAAGTGCCCCCTTTTATCTCTGTTGACTCTCTGATTTTTCCAGGTGCCCCATTTTTCCCCCTGCACTTCCTTCTCTGACTACCACCCCTCCCTTTTCCAGGAATAATTAGCTACCCCAAGCCACAGAAATGATCCATTTCCACATGAGGGTTTCTGATGATACGGACAATGCAGTATTTCTCAACATAGTTTAATTTGCATATATGCTGGCCATACTTCATTAGGTTTAAAACATAGAGATTGTCAAATGAGCACTATCTGAAAGCTCCAACAATGCAATAGTTTTAGCAGACTCTAATCTCATCATTGTATACTTGAGTGCTCTGGGTTTTGCTGATGAAAATCTTTACAGAAGTTGAATGGAGTATTCAATTCTCAGGTTCAGGAATTGTTATTATTTCCCAATGAAAATAATGGGGATTGTAGATAGGATTTACCGCACTTGAACTGTATTGATGGTTTTTGTTTTGTTTGAGCAAAAACAGGTGTTTGGGGGAATAAACATTTCTGTTGTGAACTGTAATACAATAGCATTGAGAATGAAATGTTTAAAAACTGAGTATAGGGCCTGATGATGAACATGAATTGGATGGTGGAAATTCTTTCAGAGTTCAAAGTCTTATGTTAGTTAAAGGATTCAAAGAGTAAATTAGAAATATACTCTATTTGGATTTTTTGTTCTTGGTAAATGGTAAGAAATGCAGTCCTTGAATAATGCTTCATTGTATTGACAACCTAACTATTGGTTTATTAGGGCAGAAAACCGGAAGTATTACATCAAATAATTTCCTTATTTATTTCTTTCTCTACTTACCTCAAATCTTCCTTAATCTACTCTCTGCTCCACCTCCCCCCAAAAAAGCCAAAAAGACCCATAAAATAATATCAAAATGCTAATATAATAATAACAATAATGACTAAAATTAAAATATCTCATTGCATTCATTCAGGTAAGCTTCAACATATTGTATAATTGAAAATTCCCCAATTATCTCTGCATCTGATCCTAGGATGCATATCTTTTTCTTCTTCCATATTCTCTTGGCTCATTCCTTCATTTATTCATTCACTGAACATGTAAACATATATTTGTAGACATCTGCTATATACCAGATATTATGATAGGCACTAGAGAAACAATGATGGGCCACCCCTTGTCTCTACTCTGATGGATACTGTAATCCGGGAGAGAAGGCTGACATTAATCTGTAAATCACACCAGTAGAGATGTAAAATTATAATCATGACACATGCTAGGAAGGACAGGTTTACAGTGTCAGGAAAGCTTAGAGAAGTGAGATTTGATCTATCCTTAAGTTTTTCCTTAAGAACTTGGTCTGCAAAGGAAGAAGCAAAGGGTAGGGTTTTCTTCCTGATGCCAACCCTCTTGCCCTCTCATTCTCCTTCCTCAG
The DNA here is from genome assembly GCF_028564815.1 of Eubalaena glacialis. NCBI lineage: Eukaryota > Metazoa > Chordata > Mammalia > Artiodactyla > Balaenidae > Eubalaena > Eubalaena glacialis. The sequence goes on from NC_083720.1 coordinate 50,423,344, forward strand.
CCTTGTCAGAATTGACAAAGGAGTGGTAGACTAAAGAGGTCCTGTCTGGACGTGAGCTATGGGAAAGTGTGTGAGGGCCTTAAGTGTCCAGTTGTAATTTTCTAGTTGGCAGCAGGCTCAGTGGAAAGAGTCCTAGACTTAGACTCAAAAGATTGGACTTTGCAGGATGAGTCATTTAACTTCTCTGAGTCTCAATTTTCCTCGTCTAATGGGTGGTTGTGAGGTTCAAATGAGACAGCAATGCCAGAGAATATAACACATTTATTTATATATGTGAGAAACAATTTTATTTTTATTACTTATTCAGAAGTTCTGGGAAGGTTCAGCACACTTTTCAAATAGAATCTCAGAAGGAAAATTTTTCTCAGTGACCAGAATGTATATTTTTAAATGTATGTTCTAAAATAGTATAATGATACACTATCTCCTCAAAATAAGAATAGGACTAAAGGATGGTGTTGACCACTTGAGCTAGGGTGCATCTTGCTGCTGTGTTTACTGGTGCAATGGATCATTTGGGCAGTTCTGCTCACCGACTTGACTCTATTTAAAGTCTAAGTTCAATTCAGTCACCATATGTGGACACAGCTGGTGCTGGCTGAAACAGAATTAGATCACTTTCTGAGATGATTCCGATCTTCAAAGTACTTCAGCTGAAATACCAGATAAGTGAAGCAAAGGGTCATCTATGCTCTAAACAAAGGGTCATCTATGTTCTAAACAGAGACTTTATCAGAATGGGTCTCCTCTAGATCTGACACAAACTGACAAGTTTTAAGATCTTCTGGTCCTCACTGTTGCTATCACTAAAAGGACTGGAAAAGAGGGGACACCAAAAATTTATTTTAGCTCTTCTTTAACCACTATCAGGAGGTGTTAGAGTCCAACAGACTTGAATTCTTTTTTTTTTCTTTTTGACATAAAATACTTCAGTGTGCATATTATCTATAGAAAGAAGAGCAAATTATAAGCACCTGCCAGAAACTTCAGGGGAAATTTTCCATTGAGCAAGAAAGGATGAGCAGACATTATTTCTACAGTACCCATTATTTCTAATTTGAGATTTATGAGAGGTCATTGATAACACATTTACTTTATGTGTCATAACATTTTTTTTAGTCAACTTAAAAGTTAAGGGCTTTTGTTTTCTGGTTTGTTTACAGAAATAACATTTTTTAAGGAAAAATAACATTTGCAAACAAAAAGTATTCAGTGAGAAGAGTAGAATTGTCATACTTTAAAAAAAATACCTTATTGAGGTATGATTGACATACAAAAAGCTGTACATATTTAATGTATACAACTTGATGCCTTTGAAGGTAAATGTGCACCCATGAAATCATAATCATGATTTATGCCATAGACCTATTCATTACCTCCAAAAGTTTTCTTCCACCCTTCTATACATTATTATTAATATTTTTGTGATAAGAACACAACATAAGATTTACCCTCCTAGAAAAATTTTAAGTATACAATGTAGTATTGTTAATAGTAGGCACCATGATATACAGTAGGTCTCTAGGACTTATTCATCTTGTATAATGGAAACCTCATATCCTTTGAACAATACCTCTCCTTTCCCTCTCCCCCTAACCCCTGGCAACCACCATTCCATTCTCTTCTTCAATGATTAACAGACCTGAATTATTATCCTGGCTCTCTTACTTATTGTCTGTGTGACCTTAGGCAAGTTACCTAGACTTTCTAAGCCTATTCACTCTTTTGTAAACCAAAGGAAACCTCACTGGGTTTCCATGAAGATAAACTGACATAAATATATGTTTATGATAATCTCTCACGCATATTGAGCACTAAATAAATGTTTATGACCTTCCATTTTGTTTTCTTTTCCACTTAAGTTTGTAGGAGTGAATTTGGTCTATATGAGATTTTGTACTTCAGTTGGCCTTATCTAACTGAGAACTTCTTGAATGGGATTAAGACCCACCAAATTCTGCACAGTTCAAAGCCAATAACTGTTTATTGAATAGAAAATACTTGAATTTCCTCAACACTCTGAGAGAGAAATACATTTCCATTACTTCCAATTATTTCACTTGTAATAATTAGATATCAATCTTATGACTCATGATATTGCCTTATATTGAAATATAAGGAAGACAAATTCTTAAGCAGGTAAGGAGAAAATGAGTGCGAGGTATTAAAAAGTTCCTTATGCATTTCTGAAATAAATGTAGTGTGCTTGTTTTTGAAAGAATTGCTGCTTTAGGGGAGAAAGGTGAAAATCTATTAAAGGGAAAAACGTTTCTAAAGAATTTGAGAGTTTCTTTTTATTTTCTTCAACAAATTCTTACTGCCAAGTATAGGCTCTTGGAAAATACAGCTAGCCACCTATAAAGTTGTAATAGAAAATAGTAAAAGCAATGAAATGTACAATTAAGGATCACACACCCTAGATATCTTCTAGTTCATTAGTCTTCCTATCTCCGCCCAGGAGTTTTCTCAATCTCTTGCTTTTTACTCCCAGACTCAACTACAGTGAAACTGATGATAAGGTTCACTCTTCTTTATAGTGTTTCCTTGCACAAAGCAACGATCTCTTAAAGATGATGTATAATACTCCCTCAGGAAATGCTGTCCATTTTAGACTTTTTTTCTGCATGGTAGCGTTCTGTTTTTCTCAGTGAATGTTGTAAGCTAAATCAGTAGTCGTAGGGATTTTTACTGGATTCACCAGTAGAGAGAGTTCAAACCAAGTTGTGTGAAATTTTGGGGAAGGGGTTGGTCTAGAATTTTCGAGGGTGAATTCAGGGGACTGAAGGAATCAGTAACCAAATGTAGATGAAAGCATTTGTTGATTCAACAAACATTTACTGAGCTAGGATAGGTACTGGAGATGAAAAAAAAAGTAAGAGAATCTATACTCTCTTCAAAGAGTTTATGTTTATAGTTTGGTGGGAGAAGGTCTATGTGAGCCCATCGACTACAATGCCCTTTTCTTGGTATAATTACACAATGTAAAAAAAAAAAGTGGAACTTCTTAAATAACCAGATTGGTGGGGAGGGGGTGGTGAGAGGAAAGTCATGTGTTCAGTGTGGATCCCAGAGTGACAAGAAGTCAACCTTCTCTTCAAAGGCTCTGGTGAGCCAGGAAGGTGGGGCCATGGGTTCCATAAGTCTGGGAGTAGGATATTTATCAGAGACCCCAGAGACTCAGGGGCTTATAACTTTTTTCCCCCACTGAATGGCTCTGTGACCTTAACCACTCAATTATTTAGAGCCTTATTCATCTATAACTGGAGTGGGATTGGTGGTTAAGTACCTTAAAGTCCCTTCTATGATGGATGCCTAGAAGTATGGCAAAGGGAGATGGGGGTACAGAACATGGGACCCTGACGTGTTGCAACTTCACTGGTGGTGTCACCTCCTTCTTGCCTCCTCAAGTCACTGTCCAACACTGTGGTGCTCACAAAACAAAGTCTCCTTAAATCGCTCTTCCTCATTGATGTCCTGAGGAATCAGGATTGTTCTTAAATGTGGGTTAGGAACAGCCCACTAAAAAACCCATATTCCCAGCTGGGACAGATTCATTCTGGTTTAGGGGACTTCCCTTTGTGTTTTCACAGGTATCTATGCTTACCTCTAGTGTAAGACGTGTAACTGTGTATCAAAACAGGTTAGTTGTCTAGTCAGCTGTTTGGAGAGAGGAGTAATCTCTCCACCCCCAGCTCTCAGCACAGAGCTAGGAATGTAGTAAATGCTTAATATATGTTTGCCGGATGAATGGACGAATGAATGAATCAATGAGTGAATGAACTCACATTTTGCTGAAAGTCTGATGGTTATAGACAGTCTACAATTTCCCCCAGGTTATGATAATATTGAGTAGCCAGAAAGGTTAAGCTCCAGACATAACTATGATCTTTATTTCAAGTGCAAATAGCCTTTATTTTGTAGAATTTTGTAGAAAAGTTTAGTATCATAAAGACCTTCTCCTGAGATTGATTTTTCCCTCAAATCTGTATCTGTGTCAAAATGCCACAAACAAAGTTCAGCAGAAAATGCAGTGAAAATTATTCAAGGTGGGCAAGGAGAAAATATCAAAGCAAGTCTTTCAGGTGGAAAGGTAACTTACAGCTTTAAGTAAAATCCTTTCTCCTTGCCCATCTTGAATAATTTTCACTGCCTTTTTCTCCACTTGTAATCCTTTCTAATTTGTACCATATTCTCTGACTAGGGGTATATGCTCATTGACCTGTCATCCAAGTTATGTTTACACAAATAACTTTAACATTAGTGATAATAACTGATATATTTGAATGCCAGGCTAAGTGCTTTCAGTGATGTTATCACACTGAAGTTCTATATTCTTGTAAGAAAACATTATCCTCCCTATTTTTTAATAATTAGAAAGTTAGAGGGTGAATAACTTGTCCAAGGTTTTGCACCTGGTAAGTGTCAGAGTTAGAAGTCACACCAAGATCTAATTTCATTATCTGTATTCTTTTAATTATTTCATGATGTCCCTCATGATATTAAATTCTTGATAGATGGAATATATTTTGTCTAATAATCAGAAAATCCAATGAAATAAAAGGACAATTGTAAATGGTGAGTACATGGAAAAAATCAGTCCGTTGCCTGCATTTTTCACCAATGAAGATCTTGTGAGGTATTATGATATATCACCAAATATTAGATTTTTCCATAATAAAATTAGAGATTCAAGGAATTTTGGAATTCATTTTTACAGAGAATATTTATTGATCACCTACTGTGTACCTGCTTTTCTGAGCTTGGGGCATAGCAGAACTGAACAAAATCCTTACTCTCAGGAAAACTGGGAGAACAACACAGATAAAATCCATGATCTTATGGAATTCTCATTCCCATTATTGTCTCAATTACAACTCAGGTGGAAACAAATTATCCCAAATTACACAGATAATCGCCTCTTTAATCCATTTCACTGCTTCTGTAGACGTAACCAGCCTTAAGCACCTATTGGGACCTCAAACATTCCTTTGAAAATGAATTAAATTTGTAGAATGGAGAATAAAGAAAAATATTTAAAATTGTTTTTTGATCTGTGCTCTGTTTCTCAGTGGACAATATTGAAATAATATAATTTCTGCTTTGGTAAAATGGTAATGAGCCTTTATGCTCTAATATTATATGGGAATTAGGGGATTGTTGACAATAATTGTGCCTCAAAAATTTGTGAATTATTTAGTGAATTAAAATTTACTTCATTAACTCACTCAAATTGCACAGGTGTGGACAGTAGTCCCCAAGGTCATCGATGTGTACAAGCTGAACCCTTGTGGACATGGTAGGTCAGTAACTCATCAAGACATGCCATGACTTTTATTTAGGAAAAACCTTTTTTTTTTTCAAAGAGAAAATTGGCCACCTATTGGGTTGGCCAAAAGTTTCATTCATTTTTTTCTGTAAGATGGCTCTAGTAGTACTTAGTTGTCTTTAACTTCCTTCAAAACAATTGTGTTTGATTGTATGTGACAGCTGTCATATCAGGGTGCATTTTAAAAAAGACATCAAAATTGGTGAATTTTTGTGTAGATATTTTAATATTGAAGATAGAAGAAAAAAAGCAACTTTTTTGGCATATTATGCTTTATTATTTCAAGAAAGGAAAAAACCCAAGCTTAATGTTAAAAAAAAAAAAAAGATTTGTGCAGTGTATGGAGAAGGTGCTGTGACTGATCAAACATGTCAAAGGTGGTTTGCAAAGTTTCATGTTGGAGATTTCTCGCTGGATGACGCTCCACGGTTGGGTAGACCAGTTGAAGTTGATAGCGATCAAATTGAGACATTAATTGAGACCAATCAATGTTATGTCATGCAGGAGGCAGCAGAAATACTCAAAATATCCAAATCAAACGCTGAAAATCATTTGCATCAGCTTGGTTATGTGAATCACTTTGATGTCTGGTTTCCACATAAGTTAAGGGAAAAAAAACTTCTTGACCGTATTTCCACATGCAATTCTCTAGTTAAATGTAACGAAAATGTTCTGTTTTTAAAACAAATTGTGACGGGGTATGAAAAGTGGATACTGTACAATAATGTGGAATGGAAGAGATCGTGGGGCAAGCAAAATGAACTGTCACCAACCACACCAAAGGCCGGTCTTCACCCAAAGAAGGTGATGTTGTGTATATGGTGGGATTGGAAGGGAGTCCTCTATTATGAGCTCCTTCTGGAAAAGCAAACAATTAATTCCAACAAGTACTGTTCCCAGTTAGACTAACTGAAAGCAGCACTCGACGAAAAGTGTCCAGAATTAGTCAACAGAAAATGCATAATCTTCCATCAGGGTAATGCAAGACCGCATGTTTCTTTGATGACCAGGCAAAAACTTACAGCTTCACTGGGAAGTTCTGATTCATCCACCACACTCACCAGACATTGCACCTTCAGATTTCCATTTATTTAGGTCTTTAAAAAATTCTCTTAATGGAAAAAATTTCAATTCCCTGGAAGACTGTAAAAGACACCTGGAACAGTTCTTTGCTCAAAAAGATAAAAAGCTTTAGGAAGATAAAATTATGAAGTTGCCTGAAAAATGACAGAAGGTAGTGGAACAAAAGGGTGAATACGTTGTTCAATAAAGTTCTTGGTGAAAATGAAAAATGTGTCCTTTATTTTTACTTAAAAACCAAAGGCACTTTTGGGCCAACCTAATACTTATCCTGCATTCATCAGCTAATTGCTCCTTCTCCTTCACATGCCTTATAGATGAGTTATCCCCAGAAGAATCTTTGAATCTAAGACTGGCCCCTTTCATCAAGCAGCATCACTTGGTAGACAGGATACTCGAATAGCTCCAGTTATTGGTAGTGACTGTACATTTTAGTTATTTAGTCCATTAGTCCATTACCTGCAACCTTTGGGAATACTGGGACTTAAGCTTTGTGGCTTTGACATGTTGGGTGTGATCTTGGATATCCCTGAAATGTAGTAATAGCTCTTTTTTTTTTTTCTGGTGTGAATTCATCTCAGCTGTCATTGAAGGCAAATGTGTAGGGTAATTAGGGCACTTATGGCAGTGACTTACTTTTATTCTACACATACATCACCAAAGGACTTTATGAAAATTCATATCCTGGTTTTCTAGTTCCAGAGAAGGGCCTGAGATTCTGCATTTTTCTCCAAGAGTGCCGATGATGCTGGTCCTTAGAGCACCCTTTAAATGGAGAGTGAACCTGATCGACTACCCATGAATCGCAGCTCAAGGCAGCTGTGTTGTTTTCCTTTTATTGTTACACGCCCAGGAATTGTAATTAAGGCTTTAAAGAAGCAACTTAAAAATTTGTAGTTGCAAATTGAACGTACTTTATGAAGAAAATATATGTTATACTGATGTTCACAATTCGGGATTAAGAAACTCTCACTTGAGATGGAAACCTCATCCATGTCAGGGGTTCATTTTGTACGTTTGGGGAACTCCTTCACATACGTTATCTTATTTGGACCTTACTACCACTTTGAGGTTGACCAGCTGAATATTTTGCTAACTTATTTCTACAGATAATTCAAATGAGAAACATAGCAGCGGGTGACACCCCCAAGATCACACAAAGCATTGTGACAAAGCAGAGGTATGAAACCAAGGATCCCAGCTTTTAGTTTGGTGGTAGAGCCATCTAACAAAATGCTTTTCATTTTATCCTTCCAAAACCCTCTAAATTGATTGCCTTGCTTAACATATTGTATGTTCAAACTAAATTGTTATATATCCTTATAATATACTTAGCTATCATCAACGTCATTACCATTATCACCCAAAACACTCCATGGCAGTGCTTCTGAAAAGCACTTATTATGTTTAAGGAATATTTTGCATGGTACACTGGATATACAAAAGAACATAGGAGTCAAGGCCTGCTGTTCAAATAACACACAAATGATTTTCATGACAACATAAGAGAGGAGATTTGAAATATCAAATTACAGATATCAAATCAAATGAGCTAATACAGTTTTGTTAGATGCTTAATACCTAATGAACACTCAAATAATGTTACTATCAAACAGGTGTCTAAACAATAAAAGTTATAGAATATTGAAATATTTAATGGTCAAGGAAATCTCAACAGATGAAGCAAGATTTTTACTGGCTCTTGAAAGAAGTAAAATCAAAGTGGTTAAGAGCAAAGCTCTGGAGTTTAGGTGCCTGGATTTGAATTACAGCCCAACCAATCCCATACTCTGTGAATTTGGGTTAAGTAACTTGACTCAATTACTCTCAGAAGTAACTCTGAGCCTAAACTTGATCATTGGTAAGCTGGGGAGAGAATAATTGGTTCTACCTCAAGTGTTGTTGAGAAAATTAAATAAGACATAAAAAAACACTTAGTATACTGCTTGATACATGGAAAGTGCTCTGTAATCAGAGCTAAGTTTATTGATCATCTACTTGTTCTAAGCACTACTTACACGTGTCTACTCATTTCAACTTGACAGCAACCCCATGAGGTCATGCATTATTATTCCCATTTTCAATATATGAATACTAAAGTCCAGAGAGATTAAATGACTTGCCTTAACTCACACAATTTGGAATTGTGAGAAATGTGGTTAAAACCCAGGTATCTGGCCTTAAATCTGTGTTCTTTACTGAACTATACCAACTGCACAGACATCAGTTCTATTATTACTTCTACTATACTACCACCACCACCACCACAATGACTATTTTTGTTGTTATTTTTGTGATTGCTGCAGTGGTTATTAATATTATTTGTATTGTATGCCATTACAGCTGTAGCAAAGCTGAACGAAGTAAGGTGAAGTGGGGTGCATTCTAGTGTGAGTAAAGGTAGAAAGGTGGAGATCCATCTGTCCTGATAGAAAGCTGCTGGGCCAGTATGACTGAGGTGGAGAGCTTGTGGGGTGAAGAAGTAGGAAATTAGGTGGAAGAGGGAGGTTGGCGCCAGACTACAGGAGATCTTTAATCTCACTCTAACTTGATAGGGCTTTGTTCTGAGGCAAATGGGAGATTTTTTTTTTTTTTATTGGAGTATAGTTGCTTTCGACTGCTGTGTCAGTTTCTGCTGTACAGCAAAGTGAATCATGCATACATATACATATACCCCTCTTTTTTGGATTTCCTTCCCATTTAGGTTACCACAGAGTACCGAGTAGAATTCCCTGTGCTATACAGTAGGTTCTCATTAGTTATGAAAATGGGAGATTTGGAGTCTTTTTAATAAGGGAATGATTAAGTTGTGTCACCCACCCATGTGCCCCATCCACTCTAATGCACATTAGGAATGTAGATAAAAAGGTCTTAGCTATTCTCAGGACAACAGATATGATCACAGACTCACAAACACATATGCTGTACACTAAGAAACCCACACATGAAATGTGGCTATAAAGTAATGATGCTAATTGCACAAGGCTCTTGTGGAATCTGTCTTATTACTCTATAGCCCTGGCTCCTATATAAGAAATATATCAGAAAATAAAACTGGGGGAATCAATCACACTGCTTAGAAGTTCTTCTGTGTGACTCACTTAGTGGGTATGTGATGGAAGAAACTTTTATGGTAGGGAAATTCCTATCAGTCACAGCTTTTATAACTGCTTATTGAAGATATACACAGCTCTACAATGGCAGTGTTAAAATTGGCTTTTACTTCCTTGAACCATCATTGTATTGAACCATGTAACCAGAAAATCACAATGTGGTGATCTTTCTCTACACTAATCCTTCCATGAGCGCTTAATGGCTTGTCTGTTCATCTTGGAGATAATAAACCTTGCATTGAAGCAATAGCTCTCTTGACGACTTTGCATAAATCATTATTTGTAAAAGTGAAGGAAAACCTATAGATAGGAACCAAGGACTGGGATTGCTCAGCTTTTAAGAATTAGCTCTGGTAATTGCTGTGACTACATTAGAAATGCACTGAGCAAATAGACACAGACCAAAAAGTAAATATTATCTCTCAAAGTGATCAATATAACAACTTCCGACACAGGAAGGGCAATTATTAAATATCCTAGCAAGGTTTGTCAGAGCAAAACAACATTGTAATAAAATGCCTGCTAGGTAGAAAATGGGAAACAGACAAAGACCTTTAGAAACATGGAGAGTTATTCTTCTATAGCTAAAAGTCAAGTTGACGTGTTATAAGAAAGTGTACATAGAAAAGTGTACATAGAAAATAGTTGTCTTATTAAAATAGTACAACTTACAATTTTAAAACTAGTTATTTCCAATGATTTTAAAATATTGCTTCAATTAAGATAGTTTTCTTAAGGCAGGAGACCGATTGGCTTCCCACATGAGATTTGTACCATTCTGTTTTTCAGCTTCTCCTGTCATACCTTGAGTCACTGTTGAATCACTCCATTTCTCAGTATCCTACTAGGCTAAGAGAACACAAACATTTTCGTGAAGTAAAGGCAGATAGAATTTTCTCCCAAACACAGATTCACAAGAAAACAAGACAAAGAGAGATTGAAGAGAGAAGTAGGACACTATATTTAGGCCAGTTGCCTGATTTCCACCAAACTTTATCCTAATTTCTTTTAGGCTCTTGTCCCAGAGGCTGATTTTGTTGTTCAAGAAGCAGACACACCTACAGTGGATAACTCAGCCAGCAAAAAATACTCTCAGATTAGTAATGGACCAATAAACAACACACTGGTGAGTCTGAAGCTGATAGAATATCATCCTGATGTGTTAGCCAATGGTTCAAAGTTTGCACAGGGAGGCTTTGTTTGTTTGTTCATTTCTTTCTTTTTCCATTTTATTATTTCTGCTCTTTATACACTTTTTTGCTTTCTCCAAGTTACCTCCCACCCCTATTCCTCTTCTTTTTTTCCTTTCTTCATGCTTTCTTTCATTCCTCCTACCTGGGCTGCTGCAATAGTCTCCTAACTGGTTTCCCTGATTCTACCCTTGCCCCTAAAGTCTGTGCTCAACACTGTAGCCAGAGAGATCTTTTTAGGACATAAGTCAGGTCATACCCCTCCTCTGCAAAACATCCTGCCCTGGCTTCCTATTTTACCCCAGTCCAAGCCAAAGCCCGTGCAGAGGCTACAGGGTCCTACAAGATCCAGTCCTCTGTTTACTTGCAGAGCTTGTTTCTTCCTTAATTCTCCCAGACAAGACACTCCCAACTTAGTGCTCTTTTATTGGCTCTTCCCTCAATATCTGAATGACTGACTCTCACTTTATGTAAGACTTTGCTTAAACCTCACCTTCTCAGTGACCACTGACTACCTTGTTTAAAACTGAAATCAACCCTCCTCCTCTCCCTCAACTTTGGCATTTTTTTTTTTAATTAATTTTTATTGGCGTATAGTTGATTTACAGTGTTGTGTTAGTTAACCCTGGCATTCTTGATTTCCTTTACCCTGTTCTTTTTAACATATTACACAATTTACATATTTATTATGTTTATTGTTAATTGTCTTTCTTCTTACACTAGAATGTAAGCTCCATTAGAAAGGGACCTTTGCTTGTTCAGTGATTTATTCCCTGAGCCTAGAACAGTGTCTGAGAAAAGCAGGTACCTGATAAATATATTTTTCAAAAAATGAAAGTAACTATCTTCAAGGTGGGAAACAGACAAGATAGTGAAATATAAAACAATTGGTAAGTGTGATGATGGAGGTCTGTAGTTATTTTAAAAGTAAAAATAGAAATTTTCCTTCTCTGTTAACATGAGGGTGAAGACAAGCTTGAGGAAATGATCAGAGAAATGGTAACATTAGTGCAGGATTTGGGAGCATGATGAGAATTTCACCAGGCAGACTAGAATATCACAGGTGAGGGAATGCATTCTGGATAGAAAGAACAACATATGAGAAGGCACTGGTGTGTGAGAGCCACTTTGTGTATATATTTGTGGAAAGAAGGTGCAAGCAATACGCTTAGATGTATTACAGGGAACATATAGGGTAGAAGTTGGAAATGAGGTTGTACAGGTAGAGCAATAGAGGAGCCAGATGATGATGGGTCTCACTTGCAAAGCTAAAGAGATTAGATTTGTCCCAAAGACAACAGGTATTCACTGAAGGACTGAACAGGGGAGAAATGATGAGATTTAAATTTTTAAATATAGTGATAACATAGGATGGATGGGAGAAAATGCCTCTGGTGTCTAAGAAACCATTTGCAGGATACTGGTGGAGACTTCAATTAAGGCAATGGAATCAGAGAGCTGAGGGGTCATGTCTGAGAAAGATTTAAAAGGAAGACCTCTCATGAATCAGTAATTGATAGCTGATGAAGTGCAAGGAACAAGGATGAGTCTAAGATAATTCTGACATTTTTAGTATGAGTGACCAATTGGATTGTGATGATGTTAGGTATAAATGGAAAATTAAGAGATGAGCAGGTTTGGGGAAATAATGTTTTTAATGAAATGTTGAGTTTTTTGTGCTAGGGAACTCCCAGAGGAGTCATAAAGTAATTAAAAATAAGTGAATTAAGTGGGTAGAACTTAGGATACACATTTAGAAAGGTGGTGATAGAGATCTGAGCAGGAATAGTTAATGACAGTTAAACCATGATGAGTAGTGTCATTGTCCCACCAGAATCTGCCGAGTGATAAGAAAGCCAAGGTTGGTGTTCTGGGGAAAGTTATTATTTTATTGTTAGGTAGAGGAAATACTACCTGTGAATGGGATATTGCATAAATCATCAAAGATTTGGGAAGATAAGGAGGGTGTAGTGGTGTCATGGAAGTCAAGAAAGAAAGGAATGACCCCCATGATTCGGTACTATAGGGAGACCACTGAAGATAAGGAATGGAGACCAAGGAGTTACCCACCTCACAAAGAAAGATTTTCAGAGGAGTTTCGGGAATGGAAGACAAACTACAGTGTATTGAAAAGTCTAAGGGGTATAATGGGTAGAAGATTATGTTTATAGATGAGTCTTTAAGAAACCAGATATGAAGGGTAGCATAGAAATAAGGAAACGATTTAAGGTGGATATAAGGTGAAGAGAAGATTATTTCTCATACAAGAGAGAATTGTTGGGCAGATAGATTCAATGCTGTCCAAGAGTTTGAAAATGAAGGAGAGAGAGACTAAGCTGTTCTCAGCCCTGCAGGAAGGGACCCATTCTGTGTGGGGAGAAATAGGAGTTGGGGTGTAGATCAAAAATGGAGGCATTAGCCCCCAAAAGAAAAAAAAAAAAGATTATTTGTTCTTTGGAGTTGAGAGGAGAGAATGGTGGTGTTTACAAATAAACATATGGGGAACACTGGGGTATTAAAGAATCAATATATAACTCTCCCCACTCCACACCATGATCCCTGAATTCAGAACCAAATGAAGAATCACACAATGAGGCAGAGAGATGAAACTCAACGTGGAAGCTTTATAAATGATGGGTTGACTGGAAAACGCCCTGTGAGGTATGGGTCCAGAGACTTGTTAATATTCTAGCCATGAATTAGGAATTAGACAGGCATATAGAGCTGGACAGCTGGACATATCCAAGCTTCCCCATACAGAATGGGCCCCTTACTCTGGGGCCAAGAACAGTGAGCAGATGCCAATGTGTGCTCTCTGAAGATGGATCTCAAGGAGAGAAGGGGTTGAAGTGAGCATGTCCAGTCCTTTCTCCCATACGAACCAATCAGGTACTTAATTCTGGCACCATGAGACCAGTGATACAGGAAGTCCCCTTTCCAACAGGGAAAATTGATGAGGTTGAAGGAATTCCCACTTCGATTTATTATTTGAAGCAGAAAGTGAGTTCTTCCTATGTTTGAAGGAGGTGAGAATAGGGGTAGGAGGGCTGAGGAAACATAGTGAATGTGTGTAATGGCTGCTGTGAAGAATGAAAGAGTGATCCAGGGACATATGGAAAAATTGTTCAGGGGAATCAAAGCCCAGCTGAGGACAGAGAACATATGTTTACTCTTCTCCAGAAGGTCCTGGCAGGTATTGTCTAGGAGATAAATGCTTTAATTTATACTGAATTGGAAACTTTCATGGGAGTTGAAGTGGTGGCAAAAGAATGGTTGAAATCGTGAGGTCTAGACTTGTGTCTCGGTTCTCTATTTCTGCATAACAAATAACTCCTAAAGTGAATGGCTTAAAATAACAGAGATATATTGTTTCTCGTGGTCAGGAATCCAGGCAAGATTCAGCTGGACAGTTCTTCTGGTGAAATGCCATCACTTAGGTTACCCATCTGACCTAGACTGGGATGGAAGGTCTAAGGTTAATTCGTTTACAACTCTGGCACCTCTACATGGTCTTTCTTTGTCTCTCTCTCTCCCTTTCTTTTTTCCTTCCCTTCCTTCTCTCTTTCTCTCTCTCCACATTGTGTGTTATCATTTAATAATCTTGCTAGCTTCTTTATGGTGTGGAGGTTGGCTTCCTTCGAGAGCACAGAAGGGAAAGTTGCTAGACTTTTTCAAAGTGAGGACTGAAACTCAACAAAGTCAGTTCTGCACATTCCAGTAATTACAAGGCCAGCCCAGATTCAAAGAGAATGATTGAAGTAGACACTCTCTCTCTTTCTTTTTTTTAAATCAGGGTATAGTTGTTTTACAATGTTGTGTTAGTGTCTACTGTACCGCGAAGTGAATTAGAGTTCCCTGTGCCATATAGCAGGTTCTCATAGACTCTCCCTCTTAATAAAGGGACAAGCTACATATACAGAGAGAAGGGCAATTGATGAGAGCCATCTTTGAAGACTATCTACCACCACAGGAGAGTGGGAAGAAAATGCATCCAGCTTCCTGATATGCAAAGAGAAAACCCAGGATTTCACTTGCCCATAGAAGAGGCTAATGGCTGGAGTTTATTTTATGGGTGAATTTCTCCGACCCATAGAGGGAACTGTAGTATTTCTGTTAGAAGGCAGAAATTCTTTCATAGTGCCATGGATTTTCTAGCAAAAGTTTCAGGGCTTAGGGGAAAAAACACTAATGTATTTGAAATTTCATTTTGATGTTCATTTTTTTTAACATCTTTATTGGAGTATAATTGCTTTACAATGATGTGTTAGTTTCTGCTTTATAACAAGTTGAATTAGTTATACATATACATATGTCCCCATATCTCTTCCTTCTTGCATCTCCCTCCCTCCCACCCTCCCTATCCCACCCCTTTAGGTGGTCACAAAGCACTGAGCTGATCTCCCTGTGCTATGCGGCTGCTTCCAACTAGCTATCTATTTTACATTTGGTAGTGTATATATGTCCATGCCACTCTCTCACTTCGTCCCAGCTTACCCTTCCCCCTCCCCATGTCCTCAAGTCCATTCTCTACGTCTGTGTCTTTATTCCTGTCCTGCCCAGCTCACTCTGAGGAGTAAAACTAGTTTGGACATGAAAGTGTCACACTAAATTAGGCTCTGCTTGGCCTTTGGGGAGATGGTAAAATTAGGATTTGCCATGAAAACATGCAAGAATTTGAATCTCATAGGTAAGGCTGCTGTTTAGGAACTATATGAGGCTGGTATGGGTGATGTAGGATGCCCTCTTCCTCTGAGGGTTTACTCCTTCTATGGCAGTGCTTAGCTCCTTTTTGGACCCAGGATTATTCATTATCTAGGGCTTGTCATGTATGGGCTCATATCCTTTTAGAAACTCCTGGCTTTCCTTGGATTTTCTCACCAGAGTTTGCGTTTCCACTTTGACCTTCCATGCAGTTTCTCTACCTGTTCCTTAGGGCTTTAAATTCTGGAGTAGATGTGCAGCTCCATCTCTATTCTTGTTAGGGGAACAAAACTTTTTTCATATTCTTTGACTTTAGACCAACTAAATTTTCACATGTAGAGGCCCCACCTTTTTTCCTATGGAAAATTGAACTTACACATTCTTGAGGTTTCCTATGACCACTTCCCTGAGGTTGTACCAAGGTTCTGGGATCATCACAAAGTACCAATGCACTGGTTCTATTGAGAAGTGCATGGTCCCAGCCTCCACAACGCACAATGCATTTAAGGAATCTTTGGTAAGGTTGTGAGCCCTGGGCCCTAGTCTCTCTGGGACACTATGTGGTCATTCACTGAAGTTTTGCCCACCATCTGGTACCACAAAGAGGTAGGTTGCAGGTATCCTCAGCACGGAGAACCATGTGACTTTTTTTTCACCAACTCTCTTCCATCCAGGAAAATTGCTTTTAATTATTGGGTATCCCTCTTATTTCAAGCACTACTGTTCTTAATGAGTTTAGGCTTTTGACTATAAAAGCCAGGAGACTTGTCACAAATCTCTCTTGGTGTGAGACTGTTGCCTGCTTGAATGTGGGCAAAAGACATGGGAAAGACAGAGAAAACATAAATTAATAATGCAAAACTCTTTCTGCCACATTTTCATGTCACTACCAATCAAAGATGATTTGTCCATGTGTCTCTACCTCCCAGAGGGACCGCTAGGTAGTCTGTTAAACAGTTTCATCTAAGTGAATATGATAATTCAAAACAGTGATAGAAGCTGTTTGAGCCCCTACAATCCTCATCCTGGCATATGTGTCCATTTCAATAGTGGCCTTCTGGAGAAAATGCCTAATTTTGTTAGTCATTCAAAGAAATGACATGCCTTTCAACGCAGGTAGAATCAGAGGGAAAGAATGAGACAGATGAGGGTGGGCAGGGCAGTACAGGATTATCTCATTATAATACTTAAGTATTGGATTATTCAGCCTATTGTAGAATAGGGTCTGTTGATGTGCCCACACTGACACAAATAACAAAGATGCTAACATTTGAATATCACTTTACAATATCTGCAGCACTTTTCTACCCACAATTTCATTTGAACCTGGATTCTATACTCATAGAATATTGCCATTGAAAGGAATTTAGTTACCTCTCTTCCCATCCAACACAAGAATCTCATTAAAAAACCTAATGGACACATGCAGTTACTTGTCCTTGAAAAATTCAGGTGACGGGGAGCCCATCACTTCAGGATGCCAAGTATTTTAAAAGTACAACTCTACTTGCTCAGAAGAATTTTTGTTTTGAACAGAGCTGATAGCTATATCATCCATAAATTCCATTCATTAGCCTCAGTGTGAGAAAAAGAGAGCTAGCCTTTGGAGTCAAAATCGTGACTTAGCCACTGACTGGTGATTTTGGGCAAGTGGCATGAACTCTCTGAGTATCCATTGGCTCACCTGTAAAATGCTGATAATCTGCTGACCATGCAGAATTGCTTTGAGTATTAAAAGAAATGGTGAACTATGAACCTTAAAGATAATACCTCATTTGGTTCTCACCCAATGTAGGGGACTTTATGACGAATATCACTTATTGTTTCATGCTATAATACACCAGGTTTCCTTTCAGGCTTTAAGCCACTGCTTTAACTGTGAGTGTATCAGCTTCATGAAGCCTCTCCTCTCTCATGTACTGCTTCCAACATGCTAAAATCATGAAACATCATGCCTTCTACCTGAGGGTCAGTCAAGAGCCAATCTGTGCTGAGTGAACCTCACCAAAGTCTGTGTGAACTCAGACCTGACTTTTGCAGACATTATTTCTCTGGCTCAGGGGTCTTTTTCCTTTATTTCTGAGTTCTACCAAGCTCTTGATTATTGACCTTGTTGTACATTTGATACTTTTTCTTTACAACCTACTCCTTCTTCTACATATGACATCACCATGCATAGCACACCCATCTTCTCAGTAACTTGTGGCAGAAATTGGGAATCATATTTGCCTTCATCCTTGGCCCAAGTGCCACATTCAATCAGTCACTAAGTTCTGTCAATTCTACCTCCAAATTATATCTCAAATCCGTCCCCTTCTCTCCATTGCCCCTGCCCAGTCCAGATGTGCACCATCCCTTCCTGGAACTATTGCAAGGGCTTTGCCAAATAGATGATGTCAAGTCAACTAAAAAACTTATAAAATTAAATGATAACCCAGCCTCTATTTAAGGAAACCAAGGTCTATGTAAAATATTTAGGACTATCTCTAGCGCACTCTCTCCTTTTTTTTTTTTTCTTTTTTATTATTAAAGTTGTAAGTTTCAAGTTATCTGGAAAATTCAGTTATATGGAACCCCTTATTTCCTAACTGTGCTAAGTGAGAGGACTAATATAGTGTATTTATTCAAGATTGATTTTTGCAAAAGATTGTTCCCATATGGGGATTGTGCTTGTGACTCATGGAGTCTCTCTTTTTCTTCTGGCTGCTTTGAAAAGCCAAGCAAAAGTTCCTTCAAGCCCAGCAGTTAATTGTCACAGTGATGTCTGTTTGATGACTCCATATTTATTTTAAGAGGAACTGCATCCCGTTGGGCCTGCCAGGATGAGTTAGCTGCGAAATGCATTCCTAAATAGCTAAATGATTCAGCGCAGGATCCCATATATGAAATTGACTTTGTAATGCGGCTGCATGTCTATCTGTTGGAAAGTCTATCTATTTCAGTTCTGTGCTTTATTTTATAATTCAATATTGCATATGAATAGGTAATGGAGGGAAGATTTCCTGCCTCACAAAACCCATGTTGCAACCAATATGTCGTTAAAATTTTGGGCAGGTACTTGGAAGCTTCCTATGACGAGAACTCAGTTATATGGGGTCAGTGTCTCTGAAGACATTCAGAATTGCACACTGCAGTTTGCAAATAACAACTAGGATGCTCTTGAACTGAGAAAGCCCCAAGAGGGTACTTACCTCCTTTGCATCAATAAAGTACAACAGCTTCTTATCAGAGGCTGACTTTTGCTTACAGCTAGAAATCTGGCTAAGCTCAGTTTCTTACCACTTAGAGACTTCAGATAATTCCCAAATTATACCTTCCTTCAAAGGGAATATGCTTTAAATAAAATGTATAATGTTAGGAAAATAATAATTCACACACTTGCACAACTTAGCAGCCTGTTTAAAGACAAAGAGAATAGAGAGAGGCACAGATTGTGCCTTGGCCACTGGCCTCCCCACTTCCCCCCAAAGTGCTCAGGGAATGTGCTTCTTTTTAAAGAGTAAGGATTTAATCAGCACTGAACCCCAGAGTGGCTCAACTGGGCATTTTGCTCAGCAAATAATATATTGAGGATAAAAATGTCGGTGTTTCTCTGAGATAGCATGAATCCTGGTAAAGTAAGGTTGCTTGCTTGCAGCAAAGGATCAGAGCACTAACTTGATTTTCAGCAAATTCTCTAAGTGTGCTTCCCTCCATTTCTACCAAAGAACCCAACGTCTACAAAAGGACTGTGTATTCTACCTGCGGTTCACTGTATTCTGCGGACTGCATGTTAATTCTGAGGGGAAAACAATCCTTCATGTTGACAAAAGGAGTGACTTGGGTGGGATAAGAGATGCAGCATGTTTCCAGGGACAGCCATCTCCACTAGGGGTCCAGGGGGTAACACCCAGCACTCTAGGTATCCAGGTACACATGAACCTGTCTTCTCTCCTTAGCATCTGAAATGGTGCTAGGTACCCTCTTTGGGAGAATCAAGAACATATTCATTCAAATGATTTTTCTGAGTTCTGTCGATTAGATAAGGAACCCCAGACGAGAAAGGCTGGTTAAGAGTCATGATACTCAATTTCTAATTTTGGTATGTCATAAACCTATGAGATTTTGAGAAATCCATTTAATCGCACTGGGTATCATTTTCTTTATCTGTCAAATAAGAGGAGCTGGTCGATTTCTGAGATGGCTTGTTACTCAGAGAATCTCAGGTGAATGAGAAGGGAGGTATTATGCAGAGGGGTTATTTATATTGATGGTGTGCTCAGGGGTTTTGAAGCTTCATATTTTAAAATTTTTGTGCACACTTTTATGCTGGAGTATTTTTTTCTTAGATCAAAATTAAGAAGAAAGAATTATCATGGAATCTAGTCTAGTCTTGCAGCCAATATTTGAATTTCTTCTAAAACACTTTTACTAAATAACTATATATTCCATACTTGAGTGCCTCTAGTTACAGAATACCCACAATCAGCAAATTTACTCATCTTTGAAGCACTCTAACTGTTCCACCTTATGTAATATGTTCTTTCCCTCACCCTACAATGACTACAAAAGGTTACATTCCTTTTATACAAAAAAAAAAAAAAAAGCTATCCAAAAATGGTCTACATCATGGAAACTGACTGCACTCAGTACTTCCACTGTCAAAAGTACTCAAGTACTCACTTTTGTTTCAGTACTGCCTTATAAATACCTGGAGTACCCCCATCTGGAGTCTTCCATGCCAACAGACTTAGCTTGCAATGGTTCAAATTACCATGTTTTGGGGAGGGAAGCAAATTAACACCTGGCTTCCATACAAGAAGTACAGTACTGGGAGCATACATGGGGGCATCCATGCCTGAAAGAAAATGTTGTTTACACCACCAAGTGGGACCTACATCAGTTGGGGGACATAGGTTGACAGTGCCTCCAACATGGTCCCCTGGACATCTAATAGGCCTAAAGTTTCCCAGTTCAATTTGAATAATTGTGTCTAGTCCTTTTTCCTGAAGGGATTACCCAAGAATAGTCCATCCAATCTGTCCTGTTTGTCTGCACCACCACCTGTTCAAGAGCTATGGCAATGGAGGTGGGGAAGACATCCTGAGTTGCTGATGGGGGTTGTGAGTGGGAGACACAGGGACTGGGGAATCCCCTGATGTTTCTGATAGACTCCTCAGTAAGGTTAAGGGGGATGTGATCAAATTGTGTTCAGAGCTGTCTGGCAGGAGATGGCAGGCCCAGCAGTCATTTAATCTGCTTGTAGTACTTTGGAAGAGCTGTACGAGGGTGTTTTCCTTAATGAGAAAAGTTCTAGAGGTGGCTATGAAAGACAAAAGACCATCAATGTCCCTCCCTCTGAGGTACCTCACAGGGTCTAAGCTACTGGGTGCTGGGGTGTTGTTCTCTCTCCACTGCCACAAAGTCAGTATGCTCCATTCCAGTAGCTGTAACTTCACATTTGTTACCAAGCATCCTCTGTTCATGCCCAGACCTTTTGCTTGGAACAGACTGTTGTAAAAGGGCTAAGAATATTTTTATAAAATATACAGACACCTATTACATACTCAACATTTTTGGCTTACTTGGGCGATGGTAGAAAAACTCAGCGACCATGTATTTATTATCCTTATGATGTAGTTTCATGTCAATCCAACAGGAGAATCCAGGAGGCTGAACCAGAATTCACTGTGAGTCCTTTCGGCCTTTATGTGGTCAGACATCTTGAAGGTATATCATCTAGGTCATTCTGGGATTGCTGTTAAGGGAAAGAAGGTAGCTTCATGGCTAGGAATGGTCAGGATGAAATCCTGAATTTTCAAAATAGGTCTATATAATGCCCACCACTTTCTTCCGACAATTACCCTAGAAGCAGATAAGAGGAGAAAATCTTTTTCTGTGGACAGTTGCAGTGAACAAATTGACTTACTAAGGTGTGTGGACCAGGAGGAGTTAAGAAAGGTAGAGTCAAAAAGATCTTTGAGTCAATTTTTGAGGAGGCCATTGAAACCATCAAAAATACCAGATGCCTCGGGATGGGATGGAAAGGTCTATCAAATACCTTGACTATCAGCCATTGTTGAGTGGCTTCAGCAGTAAGAGGTGCAACATTGCCAGATTGCATATAGTCCAGAAAGCTGAAAACCCAACACAGATTAGTTTTATAGGTTGCAGTGGCAGGAGTAGAGCCGACTGATTAGACTGACAAGTGACTTACAACCTGAAATAGTGTCTGCATTTGTGAGGCATCGCCAATAGTCCTGAGAAGGTCAAAGGTCTGACATACTTGATCTATAGCAAACAGGTGGGGGCCACGCCCTATGCAATGTGGTCTTCCTCACTTCAAAGCAAACTGGTAAACTTTTGGGAGGATTCACAAGTCTGGCATGCAATGGTAGCTTCTGCTTCAGATATAGGGAATCCTTTGTGTTGTGCCCAGTTTGTGATGATGGATGCATTTCCAGTACTAGGATGGTATCTAGGCAGCACTAGTGGCAATCTGGGAATTGCTCAGCAGCTTTATTCCACTTGGTCTGACTGACGCTTACCATAGGCATTTTTGTGAGTGACTCATGCTTCCATCATCAGCTATGATTTGTCTCTACAGTTTGTGGTTCCTAAGAGGGCTGTCATTAATCTGCCAGTCTACGGTTTTCCAAGTGGTAGACCAGACAGCTAGGTTATTGGCAACAAGAGCCCCAAGCTCAAGAGTTAGTATAAGCTAAGAATGGCCTTGAGTTTTGGCCACTGAGCCAAAGAATCACATCTACTTTCTGTTCAGTTAGTGTTGATGTTGAACTGCTGTGGTAGCCAGTGGACACCATTGAATTTCAGGTGAGCTGACCCATCAATAAACCACACTCAGGAATTTAGGGGAACTTTGGCACGTTGAAGTCCCATTGAATCGGTAGTTTTGTGGGGTAAAATATTCCCCTAAAGGGATAACTGCCACTTTTTCATGCAAAGTTGAGATGCTGCTGGGACCAAATTGGCTGCATCTTTGAATATATCATTTCAATTTGACAAGCATGTCTTGTTGGGATTCTTCTACATTCTACCATTTAGTCTAAGTAGACCCAGTCTAAAATGGGAATGCCAGTCCGGAGGGTCACAAGGATTCTATGCGCCAGGAGTTCATTTATGTCAAGAGCCTGGTAGCAAGCTAAAAGATAGTTCTCAAAAGGAGTGTACTGGTAGTCTTTAGAGATAATTAGTCCAAACACCAGGGGGCTCTTCTGGGTTGAGGCTACCACCTGTTGCCAGAGGCTCCACTTCACAGACTCTTCAGTCACAGAGACTTTTAGCTTAAATGGGTCATTAGGGTGGTGAGTCCCAAATTTATTAGTACTTCTCTTCATCTAGTTCTTCTCAATCTGGAGAATCTCCTGTGGCACTTACAGGATGGGGCAAATAAGCACATAGATCATTTCTTTCTCTTATACATTTGGATGAAGAAGCAACAACAACAGTACACTAAATCAGCCCAAAGCCTCCATCCACAAGGTCATATTCACTTTCTTTTTCCACTCTTAACCCAATCCAGGTGCCCCGTCTCCACTACTGCACTGAATCAGGTGATTAATTGAGTATCTTTATCCAGAAAAGCCATAGAAGCTTGTGCCCCTCTCTCCCCAAGGTTTTACTTCCTGCTCAAAGGTGAATATGGCCTTCAGTTTCCTTTGGAAACAGTGAGATCTTTGACCTACGCCTCATCATCTTTGTCCTTAAAGCAGCCAAGATCAGGGTAGGAGAGGATGGAGGAATAAGGTGCCATGGAGAGGGAATGGCTCTGCACCAGTAAAGAAGGCTTTGCACTTTTAGTTTTAAGTGGTATGGCAGCAGCTCATGGTTCATCCAAACAAAGGTCCAACGTTTTCAGCCATAATACTTTATATCAGGTGGGGAGGTCATCATTACTGCCATAACCTACTTCAGCTTTGGATGTCCCCTGATCCAGCAGTCATAGCCACATTGCTTTCTGATGTGGCCCATGGGGTTTGTATCTTGTGGCTGATTTGGGATTTACTAGCACAGCGTCAATGTTCTTTTAAGGAGTTTATCTTGATCTGGGACAATTCTACCCCATCATCAAGATAACACCACTTAAATTCTTGACCACTTTCAGCATAACGCCTAAGGGAGTTTTCCAAGGCAGTGTGGCTGACTTCAAAAATTTATCTAGGTTTATTTGGGTCAGTTTCCAATTCTCCAGTTGGGTCGCATTCATCAGTTCTATTAACCCAATCCAGCCATTAAAAGTCTTAATATTAGTCAGTGTTCCACCTATGGTTTTTCACAGGACTTTTTCATTCTCATGGAAATCTCTCTGAAAGGACCAAAGCTTTCTTATAGCAGCTGGGACCCACTGCAAAAAAATCCAAGAACTTTTACTATCATTTCTGATGGATTTTAACTGGCATGATAAACTACATTAGGGGATGAACTGTAATATTGCCCATCCTTCTTTATCAAGTGATATTCATCAACCCCCACCCCCAATTTCCTAAGCCAGTCAGACAAAGTTCTAATGATTTGCTTGATTTCTGCCCACAATGGTCAGAATTTTTCTCCTTTCACCTTCAGTGTAAGTTCCTGTCTTTTTAACTGTGCCTGAAAGGAGGTAGAATCTTCTGCCCAACTAGGGCAAATCTTATACTAGTTGCTGCAATGTTTTTACAGTAGGGTCAACCTAAGACTGATCACCAGATTAACCAGGAACATCCCACGTGTCCCAGAGGAGAGTCAGCAGCAACCAAGGCAGTTTGCAGGCAGTGCCAGGGTTTTTATTCATTCATTCACAAGTACTTATTGTGTGTTTACTGTTGCTAGGCACTTTTCTGTGTGCTGGGGATTTAGCAGTAAATGAAATAGTCAAAAATCTGTTTGAAGAATCTAAGCTCCAAGTAAGTGAGTTGCAACAGATATTAGAAAGTGGCAAATGCTGTGAAAAAAAATAAGAATAAGAAATGAAAAAGATAACAGGATATTAGGACTCAGGTGTGAGGATGAGGGTGGGATGTAATATGATGGAAGCAGGATGTAGTGTTCAGTTGGGATGTCTGAGTCAGCTTTATTGAGAAGGTGAGAATTGAGGAATTTTTGATATTTGGGAAAACTGACCTTTGTGAGAAGAACATTTTGTTCCCTCTTGTAAACCTGCCATTTAGAACAGTGCCTGACACACAGTAAAAATTCAATAAAAATGTGTGGACTGAATGGAGATGCAGGCATCATCTGATGAAGCCAGTCTTGTTCACAGATTTACATGGAAGATTTAGATTTGATCTCCAACCTTCCTGTGAGCAAAGTGATGAGCAAGAACACATAAACTCATTGATCAAATAATTTTTAGTTGTCAGAAGAGCATTTAATGGTTCAATCTGGGGTATTTCAATCACATCAAGTATCACTTAGGAACAATCAGCAGATTCTTGTCACCTGTATGACCAAAGGAACTTACCAGAGGGACTGCTCCCCGAACAAAAGATGGATCTGTTTCAAAGGCAAATCCCATTCTCTAACTCGGAGAGCAGAAATTGCTGGAAAGCTTCTAAATCGCAACTTTCTAATTTAAAAAATGTTGTGATTTGACCAACATGTGTCTCCCTATATTTTACTCATTGGCCCAGTCCTACTTCTTGGGGCCATAATGAGTAGAATCCCTCCTTCATAGACGGATACTAAAATGTTTGAGGTAGACTGTTATCTTCACTGAGTTTTCCCTTCTGGGTAAATAGCTCCATTGCCCCCCCTGCCCCCCTTTTTAATGCTTTCACTTAAGACATTGGATTTTCTTCACCATCTTATACATTGTCTTCCAAAAATGTTCCAATTTGACTTACATTGTGATACTTAGAATTGGGTTAGTACACTAAGTGTGTTATGAGTAGTACAGAGAAAAGAATGTTGCCTTCTCATTTGTTCAAGATACATATTTTATTAATGCAGCTTAAGATCACATTAGCTCTTTGGGGGGCAGTTTCATCTCATCATAAGCATTCCTTGAACCTATTGCCAGCTCCAACAATTATTTTCACCTGCTATATTAAGCCAAATTGTCCCTGTGTTCTACTTGTGAGGTAGTTTATTGGGGAACCCCAATAGTAACTAAATGTTTTTCTTCCTGTTAAATTTTAACTTACTAGGTGTAATACAATGCTTCAGTCTGTCAAAATATTTTCCATTTTGGTTTCATCAACCAATGAATGGCTGTTCCCCCTCTCCCCAGTTTCATGTCATTCTCATATTTTGATGAGCCCGTCTTTCTAATTATTATCTAAGGTAGTGGATTAAAATTTACATGAACAGAAAGTTTTTTGAAGTAAACTGTTACACAACATCCTAAAATGTAAAAGAGACATTTGTCAGTATAATTTTATTTTGCAAGTTAAATAATTAATATTTATTCGTTATGAAGTTCTTCATGTTAGCTAAATGAGGAGGTTATTGTTGAACACAAAATTTCAAATCAGTGTTTATGGATGACAGCTGAAATCAGATCAATCTTATCTAATTTACTTGAATATTTTGTTTGGTTGCACAGTATTGAGAATATTGTGATTGAAACAGAAGTAGTTGCAATAGTTTGTTTAGTTAGTTTTTAACTCCATTGTTCTTATAACTACAAGATACTTTTCAAGTGAAATTAATCAGATGTTTGAAAGAAACAGTAGAAATTTTTGCTTTAAAACTAAAGCCCTCTGCGATGAAGAGTGGCCCCCGCTCACTGCAGCTAGAGAGGGCCCTCGCACAGAAACGAAGACCCAACACAGCCAAAAATAAATAAATAAATTTATAAAAACAAACAAACAAACAAAAAAACTAAAGCACTGGTAATATTTACCAATGGTTCTCATTCATTATTCAATATTTAAACATTTCTTGAGAATCTACTATATGAACAGCATTATTTTAGTTGGTAGGGATATAGTGATGTATAAGATAGAAAAGTATTTGGCTCATACAACTCAATAACAAAACAAGGACAACCCAATCAAAAAATAGGCAGAAGACCTAAATAGATATTTCTCCAAAGAAGACATATAGATGGCCAATAAGCACAGGAAAGGATGATCATCCGCACTAATTATTAGAGAAATGCAAATCAAAACTACAATGAGGTACCACTTCTCACCAGTCAAAATGGCCATCATTAAAATGTCTACAAATAACAAATGCTGGAGGGGGTGTAGAAAAAAGGGCACCCTCCTACACAGTTGGTGGGAATGTAAATTGGTGCAGCCACTATGGAAAACAGTTTGGAGGTTCCTCAAAAAACTAAAACTAGAGTTGTCATATGATTTAGTAATCCCGCTGCTGGGCGTATATCTGGACAAAACTATAATTTGAAAAAATACATGTATCTCTATGTTCATAGCTGCACTATTTACAATAGCCAAGGCATGGACACAACCTAAATGTCCAACGGCAGATGAATGGATAAAGAAGATGTGGTATATATATACAATGGAATAGCACTCAGCCATAAAAAAAGAATGAAATAATGCCATTTGCGGCAAAATGGATGGACCTAGAGATTATCATACTAAGTGAAGTAAGTCAGAAAGAGAAAGACAAATACCATATATCACTTACATGTGGATTCCAAAATATGACACAGATGAATTTATCTACAAAACAGACACAGACTCACAGATATAGAGAACAGACTTATAGATGCCATGTATGGGAGTGGGGGAGGGAAGGATTGGGAGTTTAGGATTAGCAGATGCAAATTATTATATATTGGATGAGTAAACAACAAAGTCATACTATATAGCACAGGGAACTATAATTAATATCCTGTATAAAAAAGTAATTGGCTCTTGGAGACTACATTCTGATAAGGTGAGACAGAAAATAAATACACACATATGTGTACATAAGCATATAAATGAATACATTTCATTGTATACATGTGTGTGTACTAAAATCAAAACCTGCATCTGTGCAGTTGAATAGGGGCTGGAGAAAAATACACAATGTGCTGACTCTTCCCATTTTATATTTATTTCCATTAACTTGAAGAGGACTCACTGCTACTTGGTGTTTATACTACACTTCCTTAGTCTTTTACTTTTTTACTTTTCACTCTTTTACTTTTCTAGAGAACTGTTTTACACTTTTTCTCTTCTCAATCCCTACCACAGTTTTTCTGTCCTCCCTTTAAGCTAATGACCTTGCCTCTCACTTCTTTGATAAATTAGAATCTATCAGAAGAGAATATCTGTGGGGCACCATCACATCAATTCACCTTCCAACATCTGTTTTCAGTACAACCTGCTTATTTCCAAAGATGAAGTAGCCATGCTTCTGTCTGAGGCCAACCCTTCTACTTGAGCCCTGGATTCCATCTCTTTTTGCCTGTTCAAAAACCTTGCTTCAGAAATTCTCCTTTATTTCTTCTGCATTTGCTTTCTACAGAATCAGTTTCTCCCATAAATCTTCCTCTTGAGTTCACTTCCCCCAAGAGCTACAGCCTCATTTCTTTACTCCCTTTTGAAACAGAACTCCTCAAAAGTATAGTCTATGGTCATAATCTCTAATTCTTTTTCTTCATAATTAACAAATAAATCCTTAGCACAAATGTGATTTCTTTTTCTATGAGGTTGTTTGTTTGTTTTTGAAGAATGTTTGACCTACAGCACTATATTAGTTCTTGTTACACGGCATTGTGATTCGGTATTTCTATACATTTCAAAATGATCACCACAAGTCTAGTTACAATGTCACCATACAAAGATATTTTATAAGTAATGACTATTTTCCCCATACTGTACATTTTGTACCATGACTCATTTATTTTGCAACTGGAAGTTTGTACCTCTTAATCTTCCTCACTTATTTATCTCCTCTCCCCATACCCTCCCTTTTGGCAATCACCTGCTTATTTTCTGTATCTATGACTCTGTTTCCATTTGGTTATGTTGTTCATTTGTTTTGTTTTTTTGGATTCCTCACGTCAGAGATCAGATTTGTAGTACCACAGGTGGGAAGTGGGGGGATGGGGAATTGGATGAAGGCAGTCAAAAGGTACAAACTTAGCAGTTATAAGATAAATAAGTACTAGGGATGTAATGTACAACATGAATATAATGAACATAGCTGTATGTTATATATGAAAGTTGTTAAGAGAGTAAACCCTAAGAGATCTCATCACAAGGAAAAAATTTTTTTTCTATTTCTTTAATGTTGCATCTATATGAGGTGATGAATGTTCACTAAACTTATTGTGATAATCATTTCATGATGTATATATGTCAAATTATTATTCTATACACTTTAAACTTAGTGCTGTGTGTCAATCATATCTCAATAAAACTGGAAGAAAAAATGAAAAAAATCTTATCTCTTTTGTAAAAAAAAAAATTAAGACTATTTTTTTAAGGGCAGTTTTAAGCTTACAACAAAATTGAGAGGAAGGTACAGGGATGTCCCATATATTCTCCCTGCTCCCCAATTTTTAAAATTGCTTAAATTTTTAGTATCTTTCTAATGACTTCAGATTTTTATTATGAAATATAATATGCAAAAATTAGCTAAAAGTGAATTGATAGCTTAATAAATTATTATAAAGAAACTCTCATGAAAACCGTGAAGATCAAGAAATTAGATATTGCCATCATCTCAAAAGCCCTTCATGTGTGTCTTTGCAATTACTGCCCCAGTGTCTTCTAATAGGTAATCGCTATTTGATTTTTCAAAAATATCAATCTCTTTGTGATATACACCACATACTAGTTGTACATATCTAAGAGGTTTAGTTTAGTTTTGTCTGTTTCTGAACTTTATATAAATAGGGCAATATAGTCTTTGTGCCTGTGTATTCTTTGTATCTGGCCTCTTTCCCTCATATTATGATTGTGATCCTATTACTTCTATGCAGTGTATAGTAGGAATTTGTTCATTTTCATTGCTGCACACTGCACTAACCACAGTTGATTTTTCCATTCTACCATTGATGGGAATTTGGTTTGCTTTTAGATTTGAATTATTTTGAATAGTGCTGTTGTGGACATTCTCGTACATGTGTCTTGATTATTGTGTGTATTGCATTTCAGAGGTAAACACTTAGTAACTTTAGCCTTTAAAATTTTTGTCATTCTGGTAGGCCTGCAGCCATAATCCATGTGTTTTAAATTTACATTTTTTAAAAAAAAATATTTATTTTATTTATTATTATTTATTTTTGGCTGCGTTGGGTCTTCGTTGCTACGCACGGGCTTTCTCCAGTTGTGGTGAGCGGGGCCCACTCCTTGCTGCGGTGCACCGGCCTCTCATTGCGGTGGCCTCTCCCGTTGTGGAGCACGGGCTCTAGGCACACGGGCTTCAGTAGTTTTGGCACGAGGGCTCAGTAGTTGTGGCTCGCGGGCTCTAGAGTGCAAGCTCAGAGTTGTGGCGCACAGGCCCAGTTGTTCTGTGGCACGTGGGATCTTCCCGGACCAGGGCTCGAACCCGTGTCCCCTGCATTGGCAGGTGGACTCCTAACCACTGCGCCACCGGGGAAGCCCTAAATTTACATTTATATTATGACTACTAAGGATGAACACCTTTTCATATGACTACTATTTAGAGACCCTCTTTTGTGAAGTATCTATTCCAATCTCCATTTCTTTCTATTTGGTTGCCATTACTTCTTATTGATTTGTGGAAGTTCTTTATATATTCTGGATACTAGTTTTATGTCAGTTATATTTGATGAAATGCCTTTTCCCAGTCCATCCTTGTCTTTTTATTTGCTTAGTGGTGACTTTGATGAACAAAATATAGTCAAATTTATTATCATTTCTCTTATAATTACAGTTCTTATGTCCCATTAAAAATTTCCCAACCTCATGTCATGAAGTTATTCTCCTATTTTGTCTTCTAAAAGCATTATTTATTTTGAATTTTACATTTATATATTTACTCCATTCAAAACATTATTTTTGTTCATGGTATGAGGCATGAGTTAATATTAATTTTTTTCCCACGTGGGCATCCAATTATCTTTCCCTTACATATCCATCTGGCTAACATCCTCACTTCCTTCAAGTTTCTGCTCTCATGTGATCTTTTCAATGGGACCTACCCTGACTACTTAAAACTGCAACCTCCAATCACTCCCCAAACACAACTCTCGATTATAACACTTTATTCCCTTATGATAAACCATTCAATTTATTGTTTATTGTCAGTGTCTCCACTAGAATGTTAGCTCCATGAAGGCAGAAATATTTGTCTTTTTTATTTGCTGATATTTCCTAAGTACCTAGATGGTGCCTGGCACAGGGTAGCTGCTTAATCAATATTTGTTGAATTAAATGAATGAGTAAATGAAAGCACAGAAAATGGCAGGAAACACTATTCAAGTTAGCAACTACACTGGTGTTCACCTGACTGTATGATTCATTGTATTGCTGGTATCCAATATGTGAAATTTTGAACTGTAATGCATGTGTGCTATTTTTATTACAGATTTTGAAATAATTAAAATGTTTAAAATAAATATTTATTAAAAATAAAATAAATTCTTATTAAAAAATAAATACTTTAAAAAATATTTCAGAAGCCCCAAAGCTGCCCTGTGGACATCTAGATTTCTGTGGCATGTCCATTCATTCAACAAATATTTATAGAGTACTGCTAGGTGTCAAGCACTATGTTAAGTTCTGGGGAAGAAGATTGATGAAGTCCTTGTCTTCAAGGAGCTTGCAGTTTACTGAGAATGCCACTTAAAACCACAAAATTAAGGAATTTAAATTTAACTCCATCATTTGATATTTAGGTTAGATGACTCCAAGAATGTTGGCTATTTCCAAAGAAGGCTTGAAGGAACCATTAAGGAAAGTTACTTTGAGTCATAGGATGAGTCCCTTAGCCAGATCAGATCAGAATCTTCAATATATGCAAATCAAATGATGTGATACACCATATTAACAAATTAAAGAAGAAAAACCATATGATCATCTCAATAGATGCAGAAAAAGCTTTTGAACAAAATTCAACACCCATTTATGACAAAAAACTCTACAGAAAGTGGGCATAGAGGGAACCTACCTCAATATAAAAAGGCCATATATGACAAACCCACAGAAAATTCACCAAATTCTCAATGGTGAAAAACTGAAAGCATTTCCTCTAAGATCAGGAACAAGACAAGGATGTCCACTCTCATCACTCTTATTCAACATAGCTTTGGAAGTCCTAGACATACCAATCAGAGAAGAAATAGAAATAAAAGGAATCCAAATTAGAAAAGAAGAAGTAAAACTGTTTGCAGATGACATGATACTATACATAGAGAATCCTAAAGATGCCACCAGAAAACTACTGGAGCTAATCAATGAATTTGGTAAAGTTGCAGGATACAAAATTAATGCACAGAAATCTCTTGCATTCTTATGCACTAACAGTGAAAGATCAGAAAGAGAATTTAAGGAAACAATCCCATTTACCATCGCAACAAAAAGAATAAAATACCTAGGAATAAACCTACCTAAGGAGGCAAAAGACCTGTACTCAGAAAACTATAAAAAACTGATGAAAGAAATCAAGGATAATACAAACAGATGAAGAGGTATACCATGTTCTTGGACTGGAAGAAACAATATTGTGAAAATGACTATACTACTCAAAGCAATCTACAGATTCAATGCAATCCCTATCAAATTACCAATGACATTTTTCACAGAACTAGAACAAAAAATTTTACAATTTGTATGGAAACACAAAAGACCCTGAATAGCCAAATCAATCTTGAGAAAGAAAATCAGAGCTGGAGGAATCAGGCTCCCTGATTTCAGACTATACGACAAAGCTACAGTAATCAAGACAGTATGGTACTGGCATAAAAACAGAAATATAGATCAAAGGTACAGGATAGAAAGCCCAGAGATAAACCCATGCACATATGGTCACCTAATCTATGAAAAAAGGAGGCAAGAATATACAGTGGAGAAAAGACAGCCTCTTCATAAGGGAAAACTGGACAGCTACATGTAAAAGAATGAAATTAGAACACTCCCTAACACCATACACAAAAATAAACTCAAAATGGATTAAAGACCTAAATGTAAGACCAGACACTATCAATCTCTTAGAGGAAAACATAGGCAGAACACTCTTTGACGTAAATCACAGCAAGATCCTTTTTGACCCACCTCCTAGAGAAATGGAAATAAAAACAAAAATAAACAAATGGGACCTAATGAAATTTAAAAGCTTTTGCACAGCAAAGGAAACCATAAACAAGACGAAAAGGCAACCCTTAGAATGGGAGAAAATATTTGCAAATGAAGCAACTGACAAAGGATCAATCTCCAAAATATACAAGCGGCTCATGCAGCTCAATATCAAAAAAACAAACAACCCAATCCAAAAATGTGCGGAAGACCTAAACAGACATTTCTCTAAAGAAGACACACAGATGTCCAACAAACACATGAAAAGATGCTCAACATCACTAACTATTAGAGAAATGCAAACCAAAACTACAATGAGGTATTACCTCACACCAGTCAGAATGGCCATGATCAAAAAATCTACAAACAATAAATGTTGGAGAGGGTGTAGAGAAAAGGGAACCCACGTGCATTGCTGGTGGGATGTAAATTGATACAGTCACTATGGAGAACAATATGGAGGTTCCTTAAAATACTAAAAATAGAACTACCATATGACCCAGCAATCCCACTGCTGGGCATATACCCAGAGAAAACCATAATTCAAGAAAACACATGCACCTAATATTCATTGCAGCACTATTTACAATAGCCAGGACATGGAAGCAACCTAAATGTCCATCAACAGAGGAATGGATAAAGAAGATGTGGTACATATATACAATGGAATATTACTCAGCCATAAAAAGGGACGAAATTGGGTCATTTGTAGAGATTTGGCTGAACCTAGAGTCTGTCATACAGAGTGAAGTAAGTCAGAAAGAGAAAAACAAATATCGTATATTAACACATATATGTGGAATCTAGAAAAATGGTACAGATGAACCTATTTCCTGGGCAGGAATAGAGATGCAGTCATAGAGAATGGACATGTGGACATGGGAGGGGAAGGGGAGGGTGGGATGAACTGGGAGATTAGGATTGACATATATACACTACCATGTGTAAACTAGACAGCTGGTTGGAACCTGCTGTATAGCACAGGGAGCTCAGCTCGGTGCTCTGTGATGACTAGATGGGTGGGATGGGGGGATGGGAGGGAGGTTCAAGAGGGAGGGGATATATGTGTATACATATAGCTGATTGACTTCGTTGTATAGCAGAAACTAACACAACATTGTAAAGCAATTATACTCCAAGAAAAAAGAAAAAAATCTATCAGGTACTTGGTCAAGTGTCTGGGTCAGTCCATTAGCACCATGGCTTTAAGTAAGTGCTCTGGGGGTGTATTTCAGAGGACTTAAATTTTTCTTGGGTGATAGGGTAATAGAAGGAGCCTGCACTGGAGTCAGAGACTTGTTTTGAGTCTTAGTTCACTTAATAGTTGTATTTTTCATTCATTCACTAAATATATATTCAGCACCTACTATGTGCCAGGCTCCATTCTGTGTACTTTTCGTGCATTAGCTCATGCATCTTGCATCTTTTCATGAGGAGGTAGGTGCTGTTATCCCCATCATGAAGAAACTGAGACTCAGAGGTGTTAGAAAACTTGCCCAAAGTTACAAAATGTTTAAGCAGCAGAGCTGGGCTTCATACCCGGGCTGTCAGTCCAGAGATAAAAATTTTGATCTCTCATCCACACATCAACTCATTAACTGATTGATTCATTTATTTATTTAGCAGCTACTTATTGAGTGCCTCACATTCCAGATATTATGTTAAGAGCTGGGGTACAGGAGTGAACAACAAAAATTTATTCCCATCTTTCAAGAGCTGACAGCCAAGCAATTATCCACATGCAATGTGATTATAATTACACTTGGACTTTCTTCATCACAGTATCGTTTTAAGCCTCAAAACACAAATGAATTTGAAAACATTTTGTAAACCACAACGTTCTCTACGATCAGGGATTTATTATAATTATTGTTATTTATTCAAGGGTCATATGATTAAATAATACATTAAAATATTTTCTTCTTACAACTTGGCATTCCTTCTATCATTCTTCTTTGATCTCTTTCTTTCCTTTTTAACCAAGAAGGGTAAAAAAATCATTTACAAGGTGACATGCTTCAACCGAGCCCAGTTATGGGAATTTGAATTTCTAAAATGTACTTCAAAAAGTAATTTAAACAATAGCTCTCTTAATTCGTTTAAAATACTATTTATGTACAAAAGTATTGGATTTGCACAAACATTTTCAAGAATGTATATATTTGCTGTAGCTGGTAGATTGCTTATATTGGAGCCATTTTAAAAAGATGGAACAACAGAAAAAACCCTTTGTCTAACACAAAAAAGTCTGGCAGCTCTATTCAGAGTTTTGATTCCTTGATTAAAAATGAAAAAAATGTTGGGTGAGGGGAACATACATTCTAGTTAGTTGGGCAATAAGTGCATGGAGTCTGGAGCAGATGTCAAAGCTTATTAGCTACATGACCTTTGGTGAATCATTCAACTTCCTGATGCATTAGTTTCCTTATCTGCAAAATAGGAATAACCATAGTAAACTACTTCTCAAGGTTCTTGTGAGGCTCAAGTGAGTCAATATGAGTAAACTCTTTGTAGCTGAGTCTAGTGCCTAGCAAGTGTTATTTTTATTTCTGCTAAAAAAGAAACCTTCAATCTTTAAATAAAAAACTTACTATTAGATTTAGAAAAATTGGCTGTATTGGCTGTATCAATTCTTTTCTGAGTTTTGGTTGTTAAATATCATTACTGTTTTTGGAGAGAGAGGGAAGGAGAGAGACAGAGACAGAGAGAGAGTATAGCTACGTGTGAGTATTCAAAGCTGAAAAGCCGAGTGCAAGTTAGCAGCCATGAATGCAATTGCCAGTTTTGAAGAGAAGCTTAAAACATAAGTGTCTGGACACATTTGTTAAATTGTCTTCAGCATTTCCTGTAGATCCTATTATTTCTGCAAATTCCTTCATAATATTGCACTTTTTGTCACAATGAACACAACATCTCTTATCTCAGAAGTGGAGTTTTCCAGCTGTTGGACTGAGAAAGCTCTGTTCTTAGCATTTTCATATGGAAGCAGTGATAAGAGAGACAATGCTGCTGTATTTTGACTAGCTGCCCTGATGAAAAGCTTCCATTGTCAGGTGGTGTAACACCAATTGTTATTGTTAGTCAAAGAGAATCTAATAGCTTAATGAAATCATTGGTATTAGATGTTCCTGGTCCTCCAGCAAATTGGTGACCA
Source organism: Eubalaena glacialis (assembly GCF_028564815.1). Classification (NCBI taxonomy): domain Eukaryota; kingdom Metazoa; phylum Chordata; class Mammalia; order Artiodactyla; family Balaenidae; genus Eubalaena; species Eubalaena glacialis. The sequence continues at coordinate 50,459,049 of NC_083720.1, forward strand.
CATTATAGAAGTTTATTTTTCACCTATTAGAGTAATTATCCTGTAGACCTCAGCAAATATATTTATCATTTTTTTGTTTTGTTATGTACTAAAGGGATCCTCAGTTCCTATTTCATATGCTGTATGTAGCTACTGCATAGGTGAGGGAAACACTGTGTTTTAAGCTCTCCATTGATGTAAATCTTTGGCAAAACCCTATGGTCATGCTGTTTCTTCCATTCTTCCATCTTGAGAGGAAAATATTAAAGGGGACATATATTTATAACCTGAGAATTGTCGAGCTTCCATTTCAAATGTTAATTATATAAAATTTTGGTTATTGATTGATTACTGTATTAGCTCTCTTGGTTTTTTGGCATCTCATAAACCATTTCTAGGATAGTTTCTATAACCTTAAAATGTAAACTGCCTATTAATGAGCCAGAAACCATTTATTAGTCAAACTTTACTGTAGGAATTAAATTTTCAAATTTTACTGTAGGAATTAAAGACCTAAAGATGTAATCTTAATTTTTTAACACAATTTAAACTAATAAATTCTAATAAAACAATACACAATTTTTGATTACAGAAAATGGTGAGCAGCTGACTAACTTCATAGCTATTTCTTGAACTGCACAATCTAGCCTTTGTTAAAAGGTTAATATGTATTGGTCTCTAAGTTAATTAATGTTGCATTTTTGTATGTCAACTATATGGAAAGGAAAGTGTTTTCTTCATTTGTTATTATTATCTTTCCAATAAGATTGTAAGTTTTCTGTTAACCAGGAAGATGTAATTTATTATTTTTATTCCCCTGCTTCTAAAACATACATGCTTATTAAATACCTGATAATTGTATTAGCTATTGCTGTGTAACTATGTACCTCAAAATTAAGTAAATTAAAACAGCTGTGATTGTGAATCATTCAACTTCCTGATGCATTAGTTTCCTTATCTGCAAAATAGGAATAATCAGAGCTATGATTGCAATTATTTTTTTTTGAGATATAATTGATGTATAACACTGTGTTAGTTTAAGGTATACAAAGTGTTGATTTGATACATTTATATATTACAATATGTTTACCACCTTAGTTAGCTAACACTTCTACTGTATTACATGATTAACATTTTTTTTTGTGATGAGAAAAATTTTAAGGTTTTATAATACTCAGTCACTCAGTTTGTTATCTATAAGAGAAAATTCAATCTATACTGGCTTAAATAAAGAGGATATTTTTTGCTTACATAAAGGGGAAGTCTAGGAATAAGATGGACTTAATCTAGGTACTCAACAATGTCATCTAGGACCTACTTTAAAAAAATTTTATTTTTAATTAATTAATTTTTTATTTTGTTGTCATGCTTTCATCCTAAAATGGACTCCTTACATAGTGGCAGAATGGCTGCCGAATTCTCCTGGGAGTTTCATCTGTATCCACGTTCATTAGCTGAACATTTTTCTGGTTGGACCATCAGTGTGGTAAAGGGGAAGGTATTATTCTCAATGTGTCCATCATTTAAGACCCATCCCAATAAGCAGCTGCTTTATGATGAGAGAAGGATGAAAAAAAATGTAGGAAGGAACCATAATGTCTGGTACAGGGACAAATATTCATGTTTATTAGAATTAGTAGTTCTGACTTGATCTAACCAGATACACACACTCTACCAAAATGGGCATAACTTATACTGCTCTTCTCTTCTAAAAAAAAAAAAGAAAAAAGAAAAGAAAAAAATGTTTTTCAAATTCTGGATGTCTCTCCTAAATACCTCCTAAAGAGTATATTTTTCTGTTTAATCACTTAACAAAATATAGAGATAAATTTACATTTGCAATGCTAATACCTCACTTTCAAAGGAAATCACTTAAATAAGTTTTCAATTATTTGAGGTTTACGTATTTGGGCAGGGATGATTTTGGTCACTTGCCAATAAGTAAGAAAGTTGAATTTGCAAGTAGAGAGATTCAACATTTTTCCATAATTGTAATTAGTTTGTTCGCTTGTCTTTCTTCTTCAGTTGACTGTAAGCTTCTTGAAGTCATATACTATGCCTTTCCTTTCTCTTTCCTAGGATCTGCTGTGTGCTTAGACCATAGGAGAAAAATCAATACATAATAACAAAGTAGATAGATGAAGTTCATTATTATTATTAATACTATTATAGAACCCAATCCAATGTATGGTACTTGGGGTCAATAAATAGTGTCTGTCTCCTTAAATAATTGCATACACACACATTAAAGACTAGGAATTGCAGTTGAAACCCATCACTTTCCAATTTTTTCATTTCTTAGGACTTAAGTGAATTTCTGTAAAGAGCTCGAAGATTCCTCCGACTCTAAATCCAAATCGTCAGGATAAAGCAGACCTGAGTTCAAATCTGTACTTTGCTACTTAGAAGCTATATGACCTTTGACAAATCTGATGAACTCTCTAACTTGCTGTTTTCTCTATTGCAGAATAATTATGGTCCCTACCTCATAGGAGTGTCAAAGGATTAATAAGGTAATGCACGTACCTCCCTGACAATGGTTTCTCATACATGATACACTCAATAAGAAGCGGCTATTATTATTATTATTCACACATGGAGATATTGTAAGCACTTCACATAACAAACAAGCAGATTTCATAATCAAGGTTCAAAGTTATTTGAAACTCTGAATTACTTTGTGAAACTTCTTGGCATTATCACGCTTTCACTAGTGGAGGACTGGGTACCATAGAGCAGAGGGGTGGTATTTAAAATAGAATATAAGTAAAGAACAAGGATTTGGAATTCAAATAGGTCTGATTTGGTTATTATTGTTGCCATTTCCTAGCTGTGTGAACTTGTGCAACTTAATTTACCTCTTATGTCAGTTATCTCTTGCTGCATGACAAATCACCACAGACTTAGTGGCTTAAAAAAACATACATTTCACAGTTTCTGTGGGTCAGGGGTGTGGACACATTTTAACTGTGCTTTCTGCTTAGTGCCACACGATGCTGCAAATAAAGTTTACGTCAGGATTGCGTTCTCATTAGAGCCTTGACTGGGAAAGGATCTATTTCCAAATTCCTTCAGCTGTTGTCAGTATTTCCTTGTGACTGTAGGATTCATGGCAACTTGCTTCTTCACAACAACCAATAAAGTATGTTATTAAGATGGAGTCATGTATAATGTATTGTAATCATGGGAGTGATTCATCACCTTTGACATATTCTATTGGTTAAAAGCAAGTTTCAGATATCACTCACACTGAAGAGGAGGAAATTATACAGGGCATGGACACCAGGAAGCAAGGAACATGAAGGCTACCTTAAAGTCTGTCTCTCACAGTTTCTAAACTTTCATTTCTTCTTCTGCATAGTGGGAATAAATAATGCCAACCATGTGCAATAATCCATATAAAGTGCTTAACTTTCTGCTTGGCACTTGATGGCAGATTATATATTAGTATCATCTATTAGTTGCTCATTTGCTGAAGGTAAAAATGAATAATTAGCCAGAGTGAGCTATTGAAAATCAGGGCAACTTGAATGTAATTTATCTTCATTGCCTCTACTACAAGTTTTTAAGTTTATGGTATTTCTCTTTCCATTTTGCAATACTTCTCAACAGTGTTGGTATTTTTGATGTCATGAACCCCTTTCTTCACACTTCAGTGGGACAAGTTCCATTTTATTTCCTCAGATAATAAATATTCTGGTAAATTAATACATGAAAATGGGCAAAAGTTAAAGAAAATTGTTCTTCTGTCTTTTGTCCCTTCATCTGTCTCTTCCCTCCAAATAGAAAGCATATTTTAATCAGTGCCTTATTTTCTGACAGAATTTAACAATTCACAAAGAGCTCTAGCACACTTTACACATTAGGAAACAGAGTCTTTGAGAGGCTGAGTAGTCCTCTCTCAACTCTGAATCTTGAGCTTATGCAGCTATACTACTCTAAAACTCATATGGCCATCTGCAAAAATATGTGCCAAACTGAATTTTAACTGGTGTCTCTTGAAAGGTATGTCCCTACATGTACTGCAACATTGAAAGAAATTAATGGGAATTTTGGACCAAGGGAAAAAACCATCAAGAGGCTTCATGATAGATGGGTCATGGATTCTTTAGAAACAAGCTTTTTTGGCAAATTTAAATCATACTGAGTAGGCAGAACCATTACAGTGACTCTCAAACCCAGACTAGGGCTTAGGAGTCAATGTAATATAATTCATTCACAAACATGAATAATCTACATTGAAATTTCTTTACTTATAAATCATATTAAAATATAGTGGAATACTAGATAAGACCATTACATCATAATCAACCACAGACAAGCATAAAATTGGACAAAATATATGAATTATTGGATTTGAGGCCTTCAACAACGGCAGAACAACGATCCCTGAAAAAGGGAAATTTGTAAGGGGAATCCTGTGATTTCTCTGGTTCTCTGCCTGGGACAAGTCCCCAACTGTGGAGCTAGAATCCAAAGAGCTAGAATCCAAGAAAATAAAATGGCTCCTGCTGAGCCAAAGAAGTTAAGATTTAGGTATGAGGATCCTGAAGAAGCTGGAATCTACAAGACAGGGCACTGGAAAGAAAGAAGCTCTTTGTGATAGACAAGTCCAGTATTTTCTGGGACAGGAGTTCCCCATGAGTTCCTGACCGAGTCCTGGGTACACATACACAGCACAAGACTATCCAGTTTTACTAGAGAGCAGCTGCTATGGGTTTGATAGCAGAACAGAGATACAAGAGTTTGAATAGTGGCAGGGGACATTGGTGTTCTGGCCCAGCTAGAGTAGAAAAATCTCATTAACATTTTTGGAACCTAGCTGAGATACCAGAAAGTAAGACTCCTCAGGAGTAAGGCCCTTCAGGAATTACTTTCCCTCAGAAATAACGCCCACATCTTTAAGCTAAATCTATTCTGGACCAGCCTTATCCAAGCCAAAAAGAAGCCCTGACAAGCTCTTTAGAGTTGAGAGTTTGGAAGTAGAGTCTATAATATAAGAGAGGCTAAAGAAAATGTCTTTGGTTTTCCATAGATCCATCTAACAACACATGAAATTAAGCTGATACAATTTAAAGATGAGAAGCCACAATTGAAATACCTAATAGAACAAAAATGAATAACTTTCAGAGGAAAATAAAAGAATCTGGTGTCTACAATATTATTCATAATGTCCAGTATATAATAAAAATAACTAGACATGCTAAGAAGCAGGAAAATGCAATCCAGATTTAAGTAGAGGAAAACAAACAAGCATTAGAAACCAAATCCAAGGTGCGCTGACATTAGACTTAGCAGACAAATACTGTAAAACAAATGAATAAATATGCTCAAAGAATTAAAATAAAATAAGTTAAAATAACTAATAGAAATACGATCTAAATACATGAATAGATAGGACATCTTAGCAGAGAATGGAAACTACAGGAAGGAAAGAAACAAGAATGGGAGAATATAAAGGAAAATCTCATTTTTTTTCTCATAAGTTTCTTAAAACTTACACTTCTATTTAGTGTAAAAATAATATTGAAGTCAGGGTTAAAATATATGTAGAGATAAAGAAATAATGCTTTAAAGTATGCTTTATGGTACAAGAAAAGGCAAAAGGTTACTAGATTTGCTAATTGGGAATTGTGAAGTATAAAATAGGAAGTTTGTCAGTAGCGATGTGAGAAACGATAAAGCTGAATTATCAGGTATGAAGTGTGAGGTAATACAATATTGACTCTAAATAGACTTTGATAAGTTAAGTGGGGATATTGTAAATGCTAGAACAGTAATTAAAAATAAAAGAAATGTGGCTAATAAGCCAATAGAGGACATAAAATAGAATAATAAAACACATCCAATTAATCCAAAAGAAGGCATACAAGAGGAAAACAGAAACGAAGAACAAGTGAGATAAATAGACAAATAATAGGAAGTATATAGACTTAGACTCAACCATATCTATTGCTACATTAAATACAAAGTGTTTAAGCATTCTAGTTAAAAGCAAAGATTTTTAGAAAGAATTAAACATAAGATAGCTATATTTTGTCTTCATGAAATGTACTTTAAATATAAAGATATAGGTAGGTTAAAAGAGACAAGATAGAAAAACATACTATGGACATACTAATCAAAGAAAAAGCTCCATTGAGTTTATTTATATCAGACAATATAGACTTAAGGACAAGAAATATTATTAGAGATAAAGAGGGACATTTTATAATGCAAAAGGAGCAATGCAACAGGAAGACATAACAATCCTAAAGATGTATGCACCTAATAACAGAACTTTAAATTTCATTACACAAAAATTGGCAGAAGTAAAGGGAGAGATAATAATAGTTGAAAATTTTAACAACCCTCTCTCTTTAAGATGAAACAAGTAGAAAAATATCAGTAAGGCCATAGAAAATTTGAAGAACACTATCAACAAAATTAATTGATTTGTGGAAAGAAATATTAGAGATTTCTTAGAGGGAAATTTGAAGTATTAAATATTTATATTTGAAATGGAGACCTCTTTAAATTAATGGCCTAATTTTCTACCTTTAGAAGTTAGGAAAAAATGGTAAATTAGTAGACTGTAAAAAGTAAAATAGGAAAAACAGTAAATATGTGAATGAAAAAAATAACTGAAATCTATGAATTAGAATAGGCAAACAATAGAGAAAATTAACAAAGCCAAAGTTTATCCCTGAAAGGATTACTAAAATTGAGAAACACCTGACTAGAATGATCAAGCAAAAAACAAATAAAATACAAATTAGCAATGCCATAGATGAAAAAGGGAATATCATTACAGATCTTACACACATTAAATGTAATATAAAGAATAGTATGGACAACTTTACACCAATACTTTCAATAACTTAGATAAAATGGCCACGTACCTTGAAAAATATATTTTACCTAAACTGACAAAAAATGAAGTAGAAAAATCTGAATAGCACTATATCTGAACACACAGTAAGAAATGCACTCCTAAGGAAAATTTTAGTTCTGTGTGATTTCGCTGGTAAATGCTATGAAACATTTATGGAATAAATAATATCATTTTTAGAAAAAATTCTTTCACAAAATAGGAGTGGATAGAATGCTTTTCAACAAATTTTATGAGGTTAGAATAATGCTGATACCCAAACCTGACAAACACATTATTAAAAAGATAAGTTCACACCAGTATCCCTTATGAACCCAGACACATTCCCAAGAAATTATTATCAAATTGAAAACAATAATGAATTAAAAAAGATAACACATTATGGCCAAGTGGTATTTATCCCAGGAATGCAAGGTTGGTTTAAGCATTAAAAATTGCTCAGCCAACTAAGAATAGAAGAGAATTTCCTGAATTTGATAAAAAACATTTATGAATTTCTAAAAGTGACATTATGCTTAATGGTAAAAACAGAGTAAGAATGAGAATAAGGCAAAAATGTCTGTTCTACTCAATTCTATTCAATATAATACTGGAGGTCCTTGCAAGTATAACAAGAAGGAGAAAACAAAACAAAACAAAACAGGAGCATACTTGTAACTAAACAGATAGGAAGGGAAGATTTAAAATTGTATTTATTTACAGACCATATGAAGAAAAAGAAAGTACTAGGGAATTTTAGGTAATCTACAAAAAAGTCTTCTTCAATTGATAAGTGAATTTAGCAAGGTTTAGGATATAAGATTTATAACAAAACCAATCGTATGTCTATTATATCTGAAAAATAAAATAACAATAAAACAACAATAACAATGGCATCAAAATACCTAGAAATGAATTTAACAAAAGGCATGCAAGACTAGTAAATTGAGATTGACCAAAAAAATTACAGAATAGAGAGGGTTACAGTATTCATGGATTGGAAGACTATGTTTTTAAGATGTAGATTCTTCCTGAATTAAATTGAATGTAATCCCCATTCAAATTCCAGAAAGTTTTTTTTTCATAGATTTTATTAGGCTTATTCTACAATTTATATCAAGAAGATAAACTATAATACTTCTAGGAGAAAATATAGAAAAGAATCTTCACAAACTTGGGGTAGGCAAGTATTTCTCAGACAGTTTCATAAAAAAAAAAAAAAGTTTTACTAACCATAAAAGGTGATAAGTAAAGCTCAATCTGTAGTAAAACAGTATTAAGAATAAATATCAAGCCACAGATTGGGGAAAATAATCACTGTATGTAATTCTGACAAAGGACTTTTATCAAGAATATATTAAAAAATTGACAACTCAATAATAAGAAGCTAACAAATCAATTAAAAATGGGTAAAAGAAAAAAAATGGGTAAAAGATTTGAACGAACACTTCATGAAGGTATACAAATAGCCAATAAGCTCGTGAAAAGTTTCTGAAAATTATTGGGCATCAGAAAAATGCAAATTAAACCATTATGAGATAACATTTCACATCAATTAGATTGGCAAAAATTTTAAAAAGACCAAGAATAGCAAGTATTGGCAAGGATGTCGAGCAAGTGGAATTGTCATACCTTGTTTATGAGATTGTAAAATTATACTGGAAAACAGTTTTTCAATTTTTATAAAGCAAAGCATAAAGTTATGTTGTGACCGGTTCCACTCATAGATGTTTATTTAAGAGAACTGAAAGCATATACCCACAAAAAGAATTGTATATATATGTTCACAGTAGTTTTATTCATGGTTGCCAAAATTGGAAACTGCTCTAATATTCATCAATAGGTAAATGTATAAAACAATTGTGGTATAACAATACAATGAAAAATTCCTCAGAAGTATACAGGAACACATTAAAGATACAACAACAAACTTTAGAAGAGACATACCACCCCTTCTATCCTATTCTATTGGTCACACGGTTGATCTTATTACATGTAAGGAACTACACACAGTGTTTTGAAGTTGTGAATATCAGAAGCTTGGGATCATTTTGGAGGCAGGCTGCTTCAGGTATTTTCCAGAGGTGGCTATCTGGTAGACATCTGATGGTGAATTGGTATATAGGATGTTTGAAGTGGGATAGTCAAGTAAGACTGGGAAGAAAAGTTGTAGTCAGATTATGAAAATTTGACTTGTATATGGCAGAAATAAAACTGACATTGTCCAACATAAATTGTAAAAGGAACTCGACTGCAGCAATGAGACTGCAAATAATGTTGGATAAAACTCTTTCAAAAGGACTTAATTTTGGAAGCAAGGCTAGGAGATACATGGTCCTCTTGTGTCCAAAGGTATCCAATTGGCTTGGCTCATTGCTGTATGTCTGTTGATGTTGATAGATAATTTGCAAATTGTGTTGTCAACACAACATTTAATCTGCTCTGAGCAGCTCATAAACAACACTTTGATTAATTCTTTCAGTCCGTGTCTTCTGGACAAGATTTATAGAGCTCTGCTTATTTGGATGAAAAATAGAGAGAGACAAGCTGTCAGTAGAAGGGGAAGGGGGATAGAAAGATTTCCTTTTCTCTCTTTTGGTTGAATTTGAGAAATGTTTTTTAATTAGGATTTTAAATGTTTGGTTCCACAAGGGAAGGATTTCTCAGTGGAACTCAGCAACTGGCATGAGGCGAGGCTCAGTGTTAAAGTGGAGCAAGTCAGGACAGACAGAGGCAGACTGGCAGTGGAACACTGCAGAGAGGGGAGAGTCAGCCAAGCCTAAGGCAGGAGATGCCTTTCTGAATTAGCCAAATAGTTCCAGAAACCTGTTGGACAATTACAACTCAGAGAGCTTGCCATCCACACTCTCTATGGAACACTGAAATATTGTGTTGAATAGAATTCTGTTCAACAAGCACATTTTAAAAAAAGAAGTCTAATTAAAGAGAAACTTTTATCATAAGAAATATAAAGACAAACGTGCATTATTATTGAGCAATTCTCTGTGTGTGTGCATGTGTGTGTATGAGAAAGAGAGAGAAATAGAGAGATTGATTTTGTTGCTATCCTTTGTGTGTTATTATATGCCAGTTTTTCCCCAGGCCCTTAAATCTGTTTAGTTAAGCAGTTTCTATTAATTTTGGCTTTGAAATAATTTTCCATTGAAACATGCCGTTTAATCAGCACCTCTCTACCTTTGTTGATTTTTCCTAGCCAAGATAAGTGAATAGAGTTCTAAAACACTGTTTCTGGAATACTCTTATATCACTTTGAAACATGGTGATCATCCAGCAACTTAAGCATAAAAACCTGGAAATGAATGTCATTTGGAATAAGGTCCTTTCATAGCAATTATGACACAAGATGTACAGTCTGTGGCTGATAGGGAAAAAAAGACCTAAGAAAATAGCTAGCTAATAATTTCAGTACTATTAGCAATGTAAATAACCCAACACCACAATTGCTCCTTGAATTTGTCCCCTTTTATGCCTGTCTCCTCTCAAAGGGATAAATATGATTTTTATGAGCTGCGTTTTGAAATGCACATATTTCCAGCGATCATGCCAAGTGTTTCTTTTGTTGTTCGCATCTGCATCTTTCAATATGATGAAGAGTCAACAAGAAAGTAGATTTGGTTTTGTTCCTTTGGCAAATAAAGTTCACTTTGGGACACAATTGTAAAAAAGCAAACATTACATCCACACCAGAAAACCAAAGTTGAGTTTTCCATTAGTGGTAGTTATGTGTTGTAACTTATATTCAAGGCCCTTGGAAATATTAACCTAGATTCAGAAATTAGTAATTATATTGACCTTGACATCTGTCCTCATTACCTTGTTCCCAGCTCACACAATTAGTTTAGCTGAGACTGTCATCAAAACCCTGTGTTTTAGATTTATTTCTAGTAAGGAACTCCTTCAAATCATTGCCCCATGAAAATTACAATATTAAGGACACAAAGGTATACGTGTGTCTAACTGCAGTAATTGTGTTGTGAAAAGAATTCACATAAATCTCCTTTAGGGGCTTCATTCCATTTGATGGCCTTAATGTACTCTCTTAAAGCTAAAATGATTTCAAAGTATTGTTCTACAAAAGATTATCAGCAATTATTGTATATGAAAAGAGACAGGGTGAAAGAACAATTTGAGAGGTTCACATTGTGAAATAAACTTGCAGGCTTTTAACTGAAGGATGGCAGAGGCTGACTAAAGCCCTGTGATTCTGGAGCTCCCTTGTTTCCTGTGCTTACTCTGTCTCCTACCTCCTGGATCACAATTTGTTGGAAGCATCATTGTTGTACAAGCAATATGCTGAGAGTGTCTAAATGTAACACTACCCTCCTAAAAAATGAGGGAATCATGTACTCATACAAAGAGGCAACTACCTAGTGATTTTCAATATTCTGAAAATAGCAATAGTCTATTGGGTTTATTTCATGATTATGAAAGCCTAATAATCTATGATAGCTGAAAGCAAATGTGATTTATTAGGGTCTCTCACAGGCAGAAGATAAACCCATAATGTGCAGGCAAACATTTTTTCTTTAAAGGAATGTGTTAAAAAGAAAATAGTCAACAGCTTGCTTACTCTGTAGCTCCAGAAAATGATGATTTGAGGCTCTGAAATATCAGAGTTGATGAATGGTAGAAGCAACATTGTAACTGTTGTTCTATGGTGAGATAAACTTTCACCTCCGTGAAGAAAATATAGATTACTGAAACTGATTGCAAGCAATCAGCACTGTATATTCTTCTTCCCTAACTGAGCAATGTTTGAATTTGTGCCTTTCAGACAAATGCATTAATAACATTTAACCACTAGATATTTGTGGAAGAAATTGGAAATTGTTTTTAATTTGTTGGTTTGGTGAAGCGATAATATGTTGAGCCATAAGGGAGGGGGTTAAAAAAAAACTATTGGTATAGGATTTCTATTTGCATATGTAAATATGTTAATACCCACAGAACTATGTTGTTCTTAGAAACTCTCCCACACAAAGCAAAGGGTTAATAGACAGGGAGATCTAAAACACTGCATGACCATGTTGTGAAATATGGATTTAACACATAACTCATTGGAGGCCCCAATGAGTTATGGGCCTCATTTACTGCATATTACAGACATTTTTTCCACATTCCTTTTCAACAAGGCATATGGTTTAAATTAGTTTCATCTTGGGTTTTCTAGGATCTTTTGTGGGCTGTTTTCTACAACGAACTGTAATACTCTGGCTCTTTTAATTCTATAGTAAGATGATATTAGGTGCAGTTCTTTAATTACCATGTGAGGCAATGCCTCAGGAGCATATTCTGTATGAGGCACAGTGGAGTAAGGGTCTGAATGAAGATTTCAGACTCAGCTGATGAAATTAAAGAAGGTTAAAATTCTTTATGGATGGGGGGGTGGGTAAAGGTCAGTGTTAGTTGGGGTGGAGTTAAGGGTAGTTTGGGCTGAAAACATTCAGACACACCTTCATTTAAATCAGGTAAGGGGACTCTGTGATAGGTAACAACATTCTGAAGAACTAAGGATATTAAAGGGCCCCATTTCCCATAACTTAGCTCATAAATCATATTTTCAGGTACTTTACATGATTTATGAAAGGCTGGCTGTCTGCATGATCAGTAAGTTGCATTAAAATGGCAATTGGTCCTTCTAAAACAGAGCCTTATGATAACAATCCAAATCTCAGAGAAGGCAAATCTCAGCAGACAAGTCACCTGAATGCTGGGATAAAAAGGAGTCTACAGTTTGTTCTCCATCTCTGAAATTCAAAATATAAAATCAAAATACTGAGTGGGAAAAACATTGGGCTGAAATCACGACACTCAGGCTTTTGTTTTTTTCTCACTACTGTAACCTTGATTAAGTCATGTATTGTCTTTGGACCTCAGTTGCTTCTCAGTAAACTGAAGGATTCAGGTCCTTCCTGTTCCTAAATATACATTTTCATATGTATAAATTATATATTCCTATTATGTGTATATATTTATATGTTATTTCTTATCTATGGGCATATTACATGTCATATATCTGTGTATATATAGATGTGATATTTCCTTAAAAACGTGAAAGGAGCTGTAGCAAACACATGCATCTTTACATGTGCATACATAAGAAATACATACATGTATGTGTTCATATATATGTATGAAATATGTATGCATGTTATGCATAGGAAGATTGGTCTACTATTCCACACTATCAGCTTAGGGGTTCTTGTTACCTAATTTTACCTGTTATTCTGAAAATCATAAATGCTGGCTCCTAAGAATGTTACATTTATGAATGGGATTGTAAAGTATAATCAAGCACTCTATTAAGTACTATAGATGTGTAAAGGTACTATGTCGCTTTCCTTTAGAAATAAAAAAAACTTACAGGAAATTGCTAGTTGACATTGATCTTGGGTAAATGGAAGATTAAAACAGAGTTTATAAAAGGTGTCTTGTTACTTTATATTAGAGAATAAACTCCATTTCAAAAGTGAATTAAATTCAGTTTGTTATTAGAACTTTATTCTAATGCAACTCATCTGTATTTGGATTTTATATTGGAGGACTGCTACATCTTTTGAAGCTTTCTCAGCAAGAGAAAATTCAGCATATATTGATCTCTTTGCAAAATGCACTCTCTAACCCATTAGGTTATATGGAAGTTGTGTTTTCCTGAGCACATGACCATGAATAAGACACAACAGGTCACTGATAAGCTGGGAAGTAGAATATTTATGAGCTCAGAATTATATGACACATTGAATCAGTTGAGAATGATGAAACCTAAACTTTTTATTATTAGGAGGAATTTAGGCACAAGTTTTCCCCTTATAAACTGTCTATTGTCTTTGTAAGTCAAGAAAGTTGCTGACCTCTGGTGCCTATGCCCGTTAGCTAGAACAATTGCCCCTATCTCAAGCTCTTAATCAGTCACCTTAGACCAATATTCCTTCAGATTTTGTTATTTGGGATTGTTTTAGTCAGTTCAGGCTGCTCTAACAAAATACCGTAGACTGGGTGGCTTAAACAACATAAATTTCATATTCATAATTCTGAAGGTTGGGGAGTCCAAGGTCAAGGTACCAGCCAATTCAACTTCTGGTTGGCAGAGGGACACCTTCTTGCTGTATCCTCACAGAGTGGAGAGAGAGAGAGGAAGCAGTTCTCTTGTGTCTATTCTTATAAAGGCGCTAATCCACTTAGGAGGGCTCCATCCCCATGACCTAATTATGTCTCAAAGGCTCTGTATCCAGATACCATCATATTGAGGATTAAGGTTTTAACATATGATTTTGGAGGGAACACAAGCACTCTGTCCATAGTAGGTAGCTGGCCCCTTCTTCTGGACAGACAACTCTACTGTTCCAGTTAGACTCCTATAGCTTCCTTACCCACAGCTCTCAGTTCCACTCACTGTCAGTCAAAAGTTTTCAATGTATTTTTCGACTGAGGATCTTGTTGGTCATGATGTTAATCTTATTCATGACTTTGGCTCAAGCATGCTTGTGATCACTTTCTTTCATTAGAGTCTTGGGCAGGAAGAGCCAAATTTGAGTTTTCTACATGAAACCAGGAGCCATTAAATAACAATATATAATTGTTATATATATCATTGTTTTCATAAGTACAATACTGTACAATTTTTGGAGTTAGTAAGTAGAATTTATTAAATTTGTTTAATGTAGGATTTTACACAGTCTCTACTGTATTAAAGCATTCAGAATAAGAAATATAATAAATCAGAGACTGACAGATACCTACAAAAAAGAGATGAGCTGTAAATCCCTCAGGTCCTCCAGGCTTTTGGTATTTTTCAAAGGCTAGGTCACTGATGGCCTGTATCATATGTGTGTGTGTATAAAAAGTTTGGAAATATAACTCCGAATGGTCAATAGTTATCTTTATCTGAATTGCAGAGGAAGAATGAGAGGGACAAGAAGCATCCATCAAGTACTATGTTTGCTTTTTAATCGGTATACTTTTATATTGTTGGATTTAAAAAATAAGAGCACATTTGCATATTGTATGTTTAATTTTAAAATATGTATTGAGAATATATTGCTATTTCATAGAAGGATTTTGATCAGATAGATGATCTGGGTAGATCATCTAATGATGAATTTCTTATTTTTATTTTAATGCTTATTAATTTGTATTGAATATTTAAATAGCAGTGTTCTTTCTGAACCCTATGCTTAAACAATTGCAATTTGGGGAATAAATTAAAAATATGTCAATACATATAATATAATTGAATGTTCATAGCAGTCATGAATATCGTGCTGGCTATTAGGATTTAGCTGAGTGCTGTGTTTAAGACATGATGTATTCATCTGATTTCCACTCAAGTCTCCATTTGTTCAAATAGTACACACTAAGAAGTTCTCTGAATCTTTAGTGTTCATGATGGAGGTGGGATGGAATTTATACTGGTGTTTTTTGTGTTTTAATTTAAAAAAAACAAAGAAATGGGTATAAATATCATTTGTAGCAGGTGCTTTCAGTGCCTGACTTATATCCTCCTGGCCCTTACCATTTACATTAGTTATGGTTCTCCAGAGAATCAGAATATATATATATATATAGAGAGAGAGAGAGAGAGAGAGAGAGAGAGATACAATATGTATTATAATACATAATACATATACTCACTATATATGTAATGTATGTCTATATTACTCATACATACATGTGAGAGAGAGAGAGAGAAAGAGATTGATTTGAAGAAACTGGCTCATGCAATCATGAGGCTGCCATCTGAAATCCCATAGGACAGGCTGGAAACTCAGGTAGGATTTGGTACTTCAGCCTTGAGGCAAAATTTCTTCTTCTCCAGGGAAGCTCAGTTTTGGCTCTTAAGTCCTTCAGCCGGTGGGATGAGCCCCATCCACATTTTCAAGCATAATCTCCTTTACTTAAAGTCAACTGATTTTAGATGTTAACCACATTTACAAATTACCTTCACAGTGGCACTTAGATTAATGTATGATGAACTAATTGGATAATATAACCTAGAGAAGTTGACAACTAAGACTAACCATCATATCTTTTCAATACTCAATGTTCAAATGTGAGTGTGTGCAAGGTTTTTCTAAGGGCTTCCTCTGACCTCTGCAGCCTTCTCTGAGTATGTGGCTAGAGTTATGGAGAAGCAACACCCACAGAAACCCCTCTTCATTCTATGGCTAATGAAAGTTGGTGTTTAAATACCCCAGCTTCCTTGTATAACTCTAAGACACATATTCTCCCTCTGCCAGTGTTTCATGAAACCATCTCTCGTTTAAATTAGCTCCACTTCAATCTCAGCAATGACTGTTTCTGGTATAAGCAAAACTAACACACCATTACTTTAATAGGTGTGAATATTTTGGAATGATTTCTTGAAACCTAGGGTAGTACACAATTCACTAACTAGAAAATGCAGATCTGTATTAATGGTTCCTTTATTTATTTATTTATTTATTGGTTTTCAGTGTCAAGAACTCTTTCATGTAACAAATGTTCAGTATCTTCAAAAGAGAGTAGCTGTATATTTTGTATCTATTGAATAAGAAAATTAAAATGCACATCAAGTTTTGAGAATATTTTGCAAGAAATTCTCTTATTTGATTTTTTTCTTTCCTTATAAAATTGAGGTTTTGTTAGGTCACAGTTGTTATTTTGTTCACTACTGAATTTCCAGAGGCTAGAACAGGGACTGACACATAATAAGCATTCAATAAATATTTCTGAATGAATGAACAATGTAGATGCCCAAGAGTTCTTCTTTGTCTTTGGCTTAGCTCCAGTAATTTGTAAACATGGCTGCATGAAAATTTCTGAGAAATATTTAAAAAATAAAAATCCTAGATACCATCTCCTCAAATCATAAATCAGGAGGCGTAGCGTAGGGCCCAGGAATCTAGCTGTACCCATTCATACATCTCATACATACATACACTTATATGTGCATATGTATTACAGATTTCTGGTTTTTAATAAATAAATAAATTTATGGTTTTAAATAAATAATTTATGGTTTGGTAATCAAAGGGAATGCATTTTACACGTTTGCAAAATAAGACATTGTCAAATTTCCCTCCAAAAATCCCATACAACTCCATAATGAGAATGTTTCTTTTAAACACTCTGACCGACACTGGATATTAACAATTAATTTTTGTTTTTACCTGTTGGATGAATATATATCTATTGTTCTAATTTAATTTTTTTCTAATTATTTTAGAGTTAGATAACTTTTTCTGGTTTTTGATCATGTATATTTCTTCATCTATGAATTTTTTGTTTAAATGCTTTGCTTATTTTTCTATTGAATTATTTGGTTTTATTTATTTTAAAGGCTTATTCTATTTTATTAATATAAACCCTTTGTTACATGTGTTGCTAATTTTTTTATGTATGTTTTATTTTGAGGCTTCTTATGATCATTTTCAATCACACAAAAAAATTAGTGAATTAAAATTTACCTCTCCCCACCTCCTTGCTGCTATTTGTTTTTGCATTTTAAGATTTTCCTAAACCAAAGTGATAAAAATATTTGAAACTGGTGAACTAATTACTTCAACATTAATGAACTGTTTATACTCTGCCCACTAAATTTGATATAGTATCAAGTTTAACACATAACACAGGCATATATGTGTCAGTCTGTTTCTAGACTGTATAATTTTTCTTCAATCTATTCCTCTATACTCATACCAATATCATACTATTTGAATTTCTGTAGGTTTGTAATATGTCTTATTATCTGGTAAAACAAGATCTCATCATTATTCTACCTTAAAAAATTTTTTCCAGTACCTCTTGCATAGTTTCTCTTCCAGAAATAGAATCACCTTATTAAGTTCTATAAAAATATCTTGTTGGAGTTTTAATAAGTCTTTAACTGAAATTTTAGTTTGACGTGGGGGAAATTAATATATTTACACTATTAGGTCTTCCCTTCCAGGAACATAGCATATCTTTGAATTAATTCAGATGTTCTTTTATGGCTTACCTGGCTGAAACTTGAAGAGGTAGTGACAATTGAATCCAATTTGATTTTTGATTTATTGGAATAAAGAGTGTTTACATCTTCAGCCTGCTATTTGCCAACTGCTGGCAAAAAAACCCCCAAAAAACAGTAACATTTATGTCCCATCATGTAGAAAAAAATCATAAGCAAATTAAAAAATAAAACAGTTGTTTCTTTTAAATGCAGTTTTCAAAGACTCCACATTATAAGTCACTAAAAAGTTTTTTGTCTTATGTTTGTATGGCGTGAGGCATAGTTAAATTTTAATCTACATTTTAATACTCGTTAGTTCTCCAAACAAAAACAATATATATCATTTTTGAATTTATTTGTTGACGATTCATGCTTTTCATTACATAATTAATTCAAAGTAAATGAAACAGTATGCATCACTTGTTAAATGGGAAAAGTAAGAATTTGTCTTTATATAGCATGAATACTATTAAAGATTATATTAGCATCTTTATAGTATGATATTTAATAATGTGTGAATACCTAGCCACTTATATCCTAAATCACTTATCACACCCACGGAAAATGATAAAATGATACAAAATAATGAGAGGAGGCTCAGGAGGTGATAGGTGATAGGAATGGGTGTTTTGAAAGACATGGAATATTGGATGTGTTTCTAGAATTTTCTTCCTGTTTCCTAATTTGGAGTTTAGTGCCCAGGGCACATTGTTTCTTCTTCTGCCTCCCTAGCTTTTCATTCAAGGTCTCCATCCATGCCCAGAATGCTAAGAAACTGGAGAATGGGCTGGACAGAAATAAAGGAACTTGACAATCATATAAGTGTTTTTCACTGAGTGAAGGTTGCTAATTTTCCTTTAGAGCCTAAGCTATCAGGCTAAACATAACAATAACTTTGGCTACTTTGCATTCCTATCTAGTGACTTAATTTGAGTAACAGTATTAATATTTTATCAGGAAGTCAGCATTTTCTTTTAAATATGTACTTTTAAAGCTTTATTGTACCCGCACATGGAATTTATGATATCTTGAGGATCAGATATTTTCTATTGGAATGGTGTTCCCAATCTTTCACAAAAGTCAATTGGTGAACGGAATTCAAAATACAGAACTTTCTTCTAGGGATACCTAGTGTCACTGTCACTGTTTGGAGAGTTCAAAAACTGCTCCTCAGATACAGCTTTCTGTAAGCCCAACTGTCATCAAGGAACCTTCCCCGTTATTTGCATTAGGTCATGAAGAAGACTTGCCTTGAGTCCTCTGAGTTTCCAACAGAAATTTCCCGATGGAACTTCAAAATTTTTATTTTATTTTTCACAAGAATTTCAGTTCTTTTTCAAAGAAAAGTCAGAGAAAGCCTATGGGAGGGTGAGCTGAACATAATTTGATGTATTAACTATTTTCTCCCATTATTTTTTTCTTCTTCCACATGTTCAAGCTCTGTTCTTTAAAGCTCAGGAAGAAGAATGTGGCAAATCAGAAAAAGTAGCAACCTGCAAGACTTCCTGTTTTTTTGCATCTAAAAGACAAAGAGCATTAAAAAACAAAACAAAACAAAAAGTAAAAACAAAAACAAGGATGGGGTAAGATGGAATAAGATGGAGTGTTTCTAAAAAGCAAGAGAGAGGGAGAGTGCTAACCTCAGTCCAGAAAACCATTTCCTGAGGCTGTGGGGAGGGGAGGGGTATGTGGGTCCCAAGGTAGTACCTTGGCACTACCCTGAGAAAGTGGCATACAGTTGGAAGTACTCAGCTGTTATCTTAGGCCTCCCAATCTTTACAAATGCTTGAGCCTCAAAAGCAGTAGGGAAGTGTCTCAGTGACTAACCTGAAAAGACCACATAAGCAGGGCTCATATGCATTTCATCCATAACCATTGTTGGCCAGTGGCTGAAGACTGCAGTGAGCCATCCAACGCTTGCCACTGGAATTGACCCTAGGCTCTTGGCATTACCCTGGGGAAAGCCCCAACAATAGCTAAGGTTACTCCCATTAAAAAAGGGAGGGAATTAAAGAAAATAAGTTGGTATTTTTCAGCACATATACCTCTGCAAATTCTACTGAATCTGGTAAATTCTTCCTCATCGGTGATTACTGTACTTGTTCTCACACAAGTCTAAAATTCTGAATATTTCTCCCCACAAACTGACCTCTTTTTCCAGCTGTTACAATGTTTGTGTATGTGTTTATATCAGAGAGAGTTAAAGATGACCTTTACCCCCAGGCAGTGCGTAATGGGGAGCAGGGCATAACAATCTGTCTCTTGGGCTACCAGTAAGGGAAATCATTTTGAACTACTTTACATAATAAGGGAAAATTCTTTATAAGGATAAAGTGGTATTTTGGGGATTTTAGGGCATAAATGTAGATGGACCTTGAAATGGGACTGAAAACAGGAGATGGGCAGGTATTAGAAACTCTCTCTGCTTTCTTCTTTTGAATGTCTACCCTTCTCCCCTCCTCTCCTTCTCCATCTCCTCCCCCTCCCTCTCCTCCTTCCCTGTCCCCTCCTCCATCCCCACTCTTTCTCCTCCTCCTCCTCTTCCCCCTCTTTCCCCGCCCCTTCCTCCTGTTTTTCCCTCTCTCCCTCCTCCTCCTTTCTTCTTCTTCTTCTTCCTCTTCTTCTCCTCCCCCTCCTCATCCTCCCCCATCTCCTCCTCCTCCCCCCTCTCCTCCTCCTCCCCCCTCTCCTCCCCCCTCTCCTCCTCCTCCCCCCTCTCCTCCTCCTCCCCCCTCTCCTCCCCCTCCCCCCTCTCTCCTCCTCCTCCTCCTCCTTCTTCTTCTCTTTCTGCTTTTCCATCTCCATTGCAGAATCTTGCATCGTAGCTCCTCCTCATTCTGCAGCTGACTAAAGGAATCTAAGCTCTAAATTTTGAAGAGGTAAAATCTGATGAGACAGGAGGCCTTTCTCACTCTAGCACTTAAGAGTGTTCATGCATTTCTTCTCATTTTAATCCTGAGTTCTTCATGCAAACAGACCACTAACCATCCAGATCCTCATCCTTCTTGCTATGGCTAAAACTGCCTGATTTGGCTGCATGTATTCATCTAAGGCTGTCATGTAAGGCTCCCTATTTGAGTATTGAGTATTACATTTAAGTAAAACCTTTGTAGCAGAACATATACCTATGAGAAACACATAAAAGCTCACATGAAAGAAACATATAAAGCAATCAAGGTTATTGATTATGCCCATAGAATACAACCTTTTATTTCCCTTACTTTTCCAAATTTTCTTCTATAGGGTACTTAATAGCATGCCTAACTTTCTTCTTTCTTCTTCAAAACTAACCCCAAACATATCTCCACTGGTTTCTTTCTTAAAAACTATGCTTTTCTCCTTGCAATTGCACTTTTCAAAATTCCTGCCATGTATTATTCCAACATAGCTATGTAATGATGTTTGATGTGAATTTCTGTTCACCTTGCCCCTCTACCTCCCTGGCATTCTTCACAATGCACAGGAGGCTGATAGAGCCTATTTGCTAAATCATGGCTTCATTAATCTCATTCCTTTACCTCAAATTTCACCCCCTTAACAATTTGAAATGGATCCTGAGTTTTCCACTTCCTACTGATTTGCATTTTTCTTGGTTGTGTGCTGTTGAACAGCTGCGGCTTTCTCCCCAGAAGGGGGTGGGGGGTGGTTTCTATGGAGATGGTGATGACTCTGCTCAGATGTGGACCTCTCCAATATTCCTACTGCATTTGTAATTTCTAACATCCACTTCATGTGGAGCTCCTAAGCAGTTTCATTTCCTTTTGGCAATAAACTCCTTAGAAATCTGACTCTAGAACTCTTTAATTGGCCCTGGTTTGTGGCCACCAATTTATTTAATTGTTATAAAGATGTATTTATTTGTCATTGAATCTTTACATGGTTATGTGCTACATAAAGCAATTGAAACAGGCACAATGTCTACTGTAAATAGGACACCTTGCCATAGTGCATAAGCCATAGTGGGCATAAAAATGCATATTTATTGATTTGTGGCAATATAAAGGAAACTTTTAATCCCATTATATTGCTGCAGAAGAAAAGAGACTAAATTAGAATCAGTTTGGGAGAACACTGTTAGCAAATTCATTGCTTACATTCTGTTTCAGTCACATTGTAAGTCTTACAAAATGCCGAGTTTAGAGTGATTTTGCCTAACTCCATCATGAAAAAATAATTCAATAGTTTAGGCAAGACAGTTGGAATTATAGGAAAAGCTTGAATAGGAAAGAAGGCCATATTTGCTGAAGCATTGGTTGTTCAAAGAGTGAAAATATGTAGAAGTAAAGAAGAAATAAAATTAAAACTTATATTATAATCATTTATTTATTCATTCCTTTATTCATTCAACACATTTATTGAGGTCCTATTATGTACCAGATGCTGCTAGGCACTACAAATAAAGATGTGAGCAAAATATCACCTCTTTTCTGTGGAACTTAGAGTTTAATGGAGGATACAAATATTAAAATTATAAAAACTCATAAGTGTATAATAAAAAGCAGTAATCATGTCTCTGAAAGAAAAGTGCTGAGTGATATGAAAGCTTTAACAGGAAGGCAGAATCTAGACTGAGGTTTGTGTGACCAAAAGAAATCTAAAAGCTGAGCTGGAGCTAACTGGACAGGGCTCAGCGTGGGATTTTAAGCAGAGTTAACATTCCAAGCAGAGCTTACAATTGTTAATATTTGGTGTTCACTTAGGATATTTTTGAGGCACACATCAAGTCCTTTACCATGAGCCAGGCTCTATCATTACCTCCACATATGAAGAAGTGGAATGTAAAGAAGTTAAATACAAGGTGAGAGAGAGGTGAGGCCAAGATTTAAACCCAGGCAGTCTGAAAATAGAGCGCACATACCTAATAACTACTCTGTACTCTCTTACGTGGTGAGGAAAGACAATTATAGAGATTTTTGTTCTAACAATCTAGTGATTTATGTGACTATAGATATGAGATCTGGACCCAACCAAAAGTTTTATAATATTTGTTATTTGCTATGTAGGCATAAAATTAGTTGACTCTATTTATGCCAGTTGGCAGTGTACATATTAAATTTATCCTGGAACCATAGAGGGATGTGAGGGGCTGTCACTTGTAGACTGTGCAAAGTGTTGATCTCACATCATTATTTCCAGATGTCTCAAGTTTGCTCTCCTTCTGCCCTTCCTTAATAATTGATATAAGTAGAATAATATATTTTAGCAATGGCCAATTTTATTTTTTGTCACTAGGAAAATTTTTTTTTAAGTTATAAAAAGCCAGAAAATACTAATGATTGTTTTTTTTCCCCCCCTAGGAGCCAGAGCAGGAATGGTAGAATGGGACGTTGTGGTTTAAATTTGGGTTCACCCATACTCAGTATTTTAAATTGATTTTTAATGCCCAGACTTTCCCTAAGTGAATTTTTTAAATCTGGAAAATAAATACAAGTCTGCATTATAGCAGTGAAGTGTTCCCCTTTATAACATTGATGTGTCAGAAGACTGATAAGAAATCTGATCATTTAATGTCTGTAAAATGCTTTAAGAACATTAACTACAGGGTTCAGACCAAAAACAACAAATAGTGACACATATTTTTAAACACATTATCTCCTGTAGTATATATGGCACAAATATATAATTTGATATGCTTTTATATAAAAAAATATTGAAAAATAATTAAAATTGACATTTGGTAAACTACTGACAGATTGTCTTATATTTTGTACAATATAGAACTCTTCTACATTATAAAAAATTTTAAACCCAATTTGAACCTCACAGTAACACTGTGAAAAAGCAAGATTGGTAATATTAATTTGCTGATCAGTGAGGAATTAAAGTTTGAAAAGGAGAATGAGTTTTGCAAAGGTTGCAGCTACAAAGTTGGAGATCTCAGTGCTCACTCTACTCTACCATAAAACAAAAGAGTTACATATATTTTGGAAAATTTTGTGTTGTATTAATTCTTTACAAGGATCAACTTGACTACCATCAAGAATAATCTAGAAATAAGCCATCAAATCTCCAGATAAATCTCCAAGTCAGGGAGAACCGTGCCTTTTGGATAACAAATAAGTCACTACCAAACTAACTACTTATATAACTTTGGTGGAGCTCTGTTTTACTGGTTGTAAGTGTTGAAATACAATTCCAACTAACTTAAGCAGAAAGAGAATTGGTTGATTCCCATACCTGCTTATTCCAAAGATAGCATTGCTTTCAGTCTTATTTGAATCCATGGGTTCAAAAGGTGTTATTAAGATTTTCTGATCCCCTTCACTTGGTTCAGGCTTCCTCTATTTTTGGCTATATTCTCAAGCTAGTTGTGTTTGTATGACAGCCAAGGTAACTACTGGCAGATCTAAGGCTTTCATATATTTTCAGCTTGACATTCCAGAAGAAAGCAGCACTTCTGGGGAAGACATTGGACATTTGGATGATGTGATTATGGTGAACTAGTCACTGTAGTGAGGGAGATAGAGCACTCTAAATGGGCAGTCTTGGGACATGTGACAATCCCAGTAGCAAGATTTTGTGAAGTCATCTCCTCAGGGTCTGAATGGGATTACTAAAGATTACCTCAACCAAAGATGCTCTACTTTTATCTGTTTTACTTGTTGAAATCCTTTGGATTTTGTTTGAAGAAAGGGTTCTATGGCTTCAAAAATTTGTCAACTACTGCTTTAGCAGAATGTTGCTTGAAACTAAGAAGGATTTAATTCTTCTTATTTGATATAATAGAAGATATTTAGGATATGGAATTGGGAGACCTGGGTTTGATTTTTGGCTTTTCCATTTATTAACCATGTGCCTTTGTGTAGAAAACCTGAGTCCATATGAAAAGTTTTGCAAAGGTTTGTTGCTGCTGTTTTAGTTGTTATTTGTTTTGTTAATTTAAGCTGCATATCAGTCCAAGTTCTTAAATAGATGGAAATAGATGACACAGTCAAAAGGAGTAACTGGAGATAATTTTATTAATAGAGTATTTACAAAGTTATGGGCAGGGTTAAGGGAACCAACAGGGGAGAAACACCCTGGAACTAGCAAATATAGGAAACCATTACTTCTCCCCAAACTGAAAGATCAGAGAGAAGGAAGTGTTGCCACCACGCAATGAGAACTAGAGCTATTGGAAGGGCTGCCAGACAGAACCTGTGGCTTTAAGTACAGAAACATAACCACTAGCAAACCACAGCTCAGCAAGGAGAGATGAAAGGATAAAGACCCTAACATCTCTCTATTCTTTCACTCCTCTCCTGATGGCGCTTCCCATTGGCCAAAACCAACTGGAATCTAGAGGGCAAGGGACCCTGATGAAGCATTCCTTAGGGGTCAGCCTCCTGGGTCAGAGAAGTAGGTAGGGGAGGGTGGAGAGAGGGTCTGAAGGGAGAAATGAAGAATATCTGGTACAGCTTCCCTTTCACCTTAATTGGTATATTTTATTTAAGAACATCAAATGCTTTAGTGTTTCATTTAGTTTCTAGATAATTAGACTTTAGTGATTGTAAAAAACATTTAAATATGAGTTCAACAAAAAATGTCATTTACTTTAAAACTTGTCCTATTTTATGATCTATATATGTGGGCTTAAAGAGTACTCTAAACATTCTTCAATGTCCTATGAAATTTCATCTTGGGTGGTCAGGACCATCGCTCATTGTGCTTGTGAAAGCAATGCAGGGTAAGCTGTGTAATTTTCTATAGCGATATTTTCAGTTGCACTTTAAATTGAGTATTTCAAATAAGGATTTAATTTAGGTTTAATGAGGGAGTTATTATATGTTAATTAAATATAAACTGATTATTGTGAATATCTATTGGTGCATAAAACCTCTTTTGTTAAGATGAATATCTCTTAAACAATCAAAGCTTAGTAAATATGCTACTGATAATTACTTTTAAACTAACATTCAATAGAAAGAATACATATAAAGGCACTGCATTGAGTGTAATGTGGTTATTACTATTAAACATCAATGTATTATTGAGAATACAGTTGAGTTTCAACTCATTGATCTTAAGAAACTGCTAGTTGTGCCTAAATAAAACTCCATAAGTCAGCTAGTATTTAATTAGCAGAAGTATTTATAGCATGGCATTTACATTAGCATATTTATAATCAAATAAATAATATAATAATGCTTTTATTAAATCTAAATTAAGTCCTTGCCAGAGGCATTTAAAGAGGAGTGAAACTACATTGGCTATGTGGTCTTTAATATTTATTACATGATTTTTAAACTTTGCTAATATATTAAATAATACCTTAATATATGATTCATTATCTAGGGACATTATGAAGTTGCACATACTCTATTTGGGATGAAAAAATATTTAGGTTAAACTGGATAAGATAATTCTCTAAACCTTTTATTTTGGTCCATTACAAGTAGGCACAAATACGGGATACAGACAAAATATGTCATCATAGTTGGCTATGTTTATTGTTGCTAAAGAAATTTAACCAATATGAGCAGTTGGCAGGGTTGGCATTGTGACATGTGAGATGTCCATAAAAGTTTCTGTAAGCAAGAGTTTGGATGCCAAGTTGCACCCACAAGAAAAGAAGCCCTGAGCGGGTCCTGCATATGTACAGTTTGTTGAATGTGCACAAAAATAACACTGCTATCACTCCACAGACGAATCGGTAGTTGTCTTGCACAGTTAAAAATGGAGCATAATTTCCTCTCAAGAGTGAGGAATATATTCCAAACTAATTTTATTTCAATATTGAAATGTCGTAATTAAGTTTCTTTTTCACCCGAAGAAGGCAAAGATGCACAGAGAGCGTTAGAGTCAGGCTCGTCTCTTCTGAGGAGTCTGGTTAGCTTTTCCATCATCCTTGCTCTGGGTGGAGGGCTTGTTTCAGGGAACTTGTTCATTTCACTTTCTCCTGGAAAAAAACTTTGACTCTGAATACATTTATTTCAACACAAACACTAGGAAATAATTCTGTGAGGACGCTAACAATGTGATATTGATTTGTGGAGATGTGTTTATATTGGCCAAAGAAATCAAGGAAATGCTACAAATAAGTGGGTCCAAAGTATGGATGAAGAACTCCACACTGTATTGGGTGCTGGTGAAACTCACACCTGCCCATGTTCCTTGTCCTTAGGTTGTTGTGAAGTGAAGGAGACATGGGTGAAGATGGTAATGATGATGTAGGTAATAAAGAGGAAGAAGAAGGAGGAGGGGAGGGAGAGGCGGAGGAGGGGGAGGGGGAGAGGAGAGGAAGTAGGGGGAGGAGGAGGCAGAGGAGGAGGAGAAGAGGGGAGGAGGAGAAAAAAGAAAAAGACTATGATGAAGAAGGCAATAGTGGTTTACATTTATTACACTCATGGGGTGCTAGGCAGACTTTCTGCCTGCTAGGCAGCATTCTTATTGTCTTCGTGTGAACTATTTTATTCAATAACTCGGTCTCCACTCCACAGGATATTAAGGATATCTCTTTCTTCCTCTCAATAATGCCTTCCTCCAAGACCAATGGCCATCAGATGATCTTTTGAAAATCACCATGCCTTTCCCAATTTTGTGTCCAAGTAACTTTACAAGGACAAGGTACAGAGAGAGGCAGGAGGATGGATGAGGAAAAGCCCTGGTCTGGAAACCTGCTATCTTGATTTCTACTCTCACTGCTGCAGCTAACTAGCTGTGTAACTTACCAGATTCTTCATATATGAAACACCAGGGTTTAGATCTCAGGATTTCAAAATCTCTTCAAATGCAGGGTTTTCATCCTTGTGGACATTAAGGGTTCAGTTGACCATACCTGTTGCTAGAGTTTGGAATATAAAAAACCTTTAGAAATGTTAGTCTAACCATGTGTTTTTATTGCTCTGGTGAAAGCTAGTTATATATAGTCTTATTTTTCAGTAACATTAAAACAGTCTTTATGCATGTCCTGAAAGGAGAAATAAGGATGATTATTATTGAATCTGTACACTGACTGTCTCAGAAGGGTTTAGTTACTTTCCACTCCATGTATACCAAAGGGAAAACTATTAGGATAAGGAAAGCTCAGCATTTTGAAGGAGGCTGAAATGTAGCAATCATGCTATTTTACTTTTATATACCTTATTTCTCTCCACGATCTACTGATAGACTCTTTCAAACTTTAGCTCCTGCAGAAATAGGAATTTTGATTCTTTGGTTCAGCATTATAGATATGAAGTTTTCCACTTTGTCTCTGCTAAAGATTTGCTGAAACGGGGTTCTTTAAGAAGGTAGGTGACCAAGAGTGTTTTTCTAGGTAGTTAAGCCAATTGGATCAAGTTCCCAATGTCAGGATTGGCTTCTTTATGTACAGAGGCAAGAAAACTCAGTGAACAGAAAGCCACTAGATTCTCGCTACCCAAAAGCTCGATGTTTCAATTCCAGACTACATGGCTAAGGGGATTTAGGGAGGAAAGAGACAGCTTAGATGGGGTCTTATTGGGAAACAGAGAAAGCAGCCTGGAATCAGTTTCTACCTTGAAATTTGGCATTTGCATTTTTATTTCTTTCCATATCTTTGTTAGATAACTTCTTTAAGGGACTCTCAGTATCACTGTACTTTGAATTATAGTTTTATTTAGTGATACATGAATAGCACTATCAGTTTAGATGTCTTATTCCAAAGTCAGATTAGGGATTTAAATGATATCAATTACACTGGTATGTCTCTTTGGCTGCTTTTCTTTCTGGTACTGATTAGTTATGGTTCTTCAAAATTACAAATCATGAGTGGGGTTGATTTTGCCATTTATATCCCATTTTATATCATGGTAGTTTCTCTAAGTTTAAGATGATCTTTGCCAGAACCCTTGAACAAGGAAATCCAAGCTATCATTTAGTTTTTAAACCATATATGCTGATATAATGTTTTGTTAGCTACTATTTCAGTTATAAAAAGTATGTAAAATTAACCTGCTGTTTAAAAAACAATTGCTCAGCTTGGGTCTGTTTGTACCGATCTTGGTTTAAACGCACATGTAATTTTAGCATATGTTATCCTGTAGTTTGAGTATTTGTTTTTGTGGATTTCATGGAATCTGTTGGAATCATCTTGGAAACTGAACATAAAAATAGATGTAAAAACCACCCTCTCATCTAATTCCCAAAGAAAACAGGACACTGCATTTTATTAGAGGTCAGTCAACAACTACATACTCGTTTTAAGTGCAAAGCTCCTCTTGATCTCAACAGCTTATATTGCTTGTATCCCAAATATGTGATATTAAATGACTTGATCAAACAGCTTGCCTGGCAAAAAGCAGATAAACCTCTCTTTAAGTGGTAAAGATGAACTTACTTTGAAAACACATTTACGGGGGGGAAGGGGAAGTTGGGATGAAGTGAGAAAGTAGCATTGACATATACACACCACCAAATGTAAAATGGTTGGCTAGTGGGAAGCTGCTGCATAGCACAGGGAGATCAGCTCGGTGCTTTGTGACCAGTTAGAGTGGTGGGATAGGGAGGGTGGGGATATGGGGATATATGTATACACATAGCTAATTCACTTTGTTGTACAGCAGAAACTAACACAACATTGTAAAGCAATTATACTCCAATAAAGATATTAAAAAAAAAGAAATCAACTCATAGGATCAAGATTATTCCAATGTAGCTTGACTATAGGAAAAAGATAAAGAGAGACTTGAGGAAGAGAGACGAGAAAGCTCTTGGACTGATTGAGAAGAAAATTAAAACACCTAAAGTAAAGCACAATCTTGTGTTACATGACTTTGTTACAAAGATCTTTTCTTAAAACTATAACATGCAGATTTCCATATTTTTCCTAACATGCTCTTTCTAGGATGTGTGTTTCACCCACAGTGTTTTGGTTTTTTTTTTAACTTCTTCCTTGGAGTATAATTGCTTTACAATTGTGTGTTAGTTTCTGCTTTATAACGAAGTGAATCAGCTTTACATATACATATATCCCCATATCTCCTCTCTCTTGCATCTCCCTCCCATCCTCCCTATCCCACCCCTCGAGGTGGTCACAAAACACTGAGCTGATCTCCCTGTGATGTGCAGTTGCTTCCCACTAGCTATCTATTTTACATTTGGTAGTGTATATATGTCCATGCCACTCTCTCACTTCGTCCCAGCTTACCCTTCCCCCTCCCTGTGTTCTCAAGTCCATTCTCTACGTCTGCGTGTTTATACTTGTCCTGCCCCTAGATTCTTCAGAACAATTTTTTTTTCTTAGATTCCATATATATGTGTTAGCATACAGTATTTGTTTTTCTCTTTCTGACTTACTTCACTCTGTATGACAGACTCTAGGTCCATCCACCTCACTACAAATAACTCAATTTCGTTTCTTTTTATGGTGAGAAATATTCCATTGTTTATATGTGCCACATCTTCTTTATCCATTCATCTGTCTATGGATACTTAGGTTGCTTCCATGTCCTGGCTATTGTAAATAGAGCTGCAATGAACATTGTGATACATTACTCTTTTTGAATTATGGTTTACTCAGGGTATATGCCCAGTAGTGGGATTGCTGGGTCATATGGTAGTTCTATTTTTAGTATTTTAAGAAACCTCCATACTGTTCTCCATAGTGGCTGTATCAATTTACATTCCCACCAACAGTGCAAGAGGGTTCACTTTTATCCACACCCACTCCAACATTTATTGTTTGTAGATTTTTTGATGATGGCCATTCTGACTGGTGTGAGGTGATACCTCATTGTAGTTTTAATTTACATTTTTCTAATGATTAGTGATGTTGAGCATCCTTTCATGTGTTTGTTGGTAATCTGTATATCTTCTTTGGAGAAATGTCTGTTTAGGTCTTCCGCACATTTTTGGATTGGGTTGTTTGTTTTTTTGAAATTGAGCTGCTTGTAAATTTTGGAGATTACTCCTTTGTCAGTTGCTTCATTTGCAAATATTTTCTCCCATTCTGAGGGTTGTCTTTTCATCTTGTTTATGGTTTCCTTTGCTGTGCAAAAGCTTTTAAGATTCATTAGGTCCCATTTGTTTATTTTTGTTTTTATTTCCATTTCTCTAGGAGGTGGGTCAAAAAGAATTTTTCTGTGATTTACGTCATAGAGTGTTCTGCGTATGTTTTCCTCTAAGAGTTTTATAGTGTCTGGCCTTACATTTAGGTCTTTAATCCATTTTGAGTTTCTTTTTCTGTATGGTGTTAGGGAGTGTTCTAATTTCATTCTTTTACATGTAGCTGTCCAGTTTTCCCAACACCACTTATTGAAGAGGCTGTCTTTTCTCCATTGTATATTCTTGCCTCCTTTATCAAAGATAAGGAGACCATATGTGCGTGGGTTTATCTCTGGGCTTTCTATCCTGTTCAGTTGATCTGTATTTCTTTTTTTGTGCCAGAACCATACTGTCTTGATTATTGTAGCTTTGTAGTATAGTCTGAAGTCCAGGAGCCTGAGTCCTCCAGCTCCGTTTTTCTTTCTCAAGATTGCTTTGGCTATTCAGGGTCTTTTGTGTTTCCATACAAATTTGAAATTTTTTGTTCTAGTTCTGTGAAAAATGCCATTTGTAGTTTGATAGGGATTGCATTGAATCTCTAGATTGTTTTTGGTAGTATAATCATTTTCACAATATTGATTCTTCCAATCGAAGAACATGGTATATCTCTCCATCTGTGGGTATCATCTTTAATTTCTTTCATCAGTGTCTTAGAGTTTTCTGCATACAGGCCTTTTGTCTCCTTAGGTAGGTTTATTCCTAGGTACTTTATTCTTTTTGTTGCAGTGGTAGATGGTATTTTTCCTTAATTTCTCTTTCAGATTTTTCATTATTAGTGTATAGGAACGCAAAAGATTTCTGTGCATAAATTTTGTATCCTGCTACTTTACCAAATTCATTGATTAGCTCTAGTAGTTTTCTGGTTGCATCTTTAGGATTCTCTATGTATAGTATCATGTCATCTGCAAACAGTGACAGCTTTGCTTCTTCTTTTCTGATTTGGATTCCCTTTATTTCTTTATCTTCTCTGATTGCTGTGGCTAAAACTTCCAAAACTATGTTGAATAATAGTGGTGAGAGTGGACAGCCTTGTCTTGCTCCTGATCTTAGAGGAAATTCTTTCAGTTTTTCACCATTGAGAACGATGTTGGCTGTGCGTTTGTCATATGTGGCCTTTATTATGTTGAGGTAGGTTCCCTCTATGCCTACTTTCTGGAGGTTTTTTTTTTTTTATCCTAAATGGGTGTTGAATTTTGTGGAGGGTTTTTATCATAAATGGGTGTTGAATTTTGTCAAAAGCATTTTCTGCTTCTATTGAGATGATCATATGGTTTTTCTCCTTCAGTTTGTTAATATGGTTTATCACATTGATTGATTTGCATATATTGAAGAATCCTTGCATTCCTGGGATAAACCCCACTTGATCATGGTGTATGATCCTTTTAATGTGCTGCTGGATTCTGTTTGCTAGTATTTTCTTGAGGATTTTTGCATCTATGTACATCAGTGATATTGGCCTGTAGTTTTCTTTCTTTGTGACATCTGTGTCTGGTTTGGTATTAGGGTGATGGGGGCCTCATAGAATGAGTTTGGGAGTGTTCCTTCCTCTACTATATTTTGGAAGAGTTTGAGAAGGATGGGTGTTAGCTCTTCTCTGAATGTTTGATAGAATTCGCCTGTGAAGCCATCTGGTCCTGGACTTTTGTTTGTTGGAAGATTTTTAATCACAGCCTCAATTTCAGTGTTTGTGACTGGTCTTTTATATTTTCTATTTCTTCCTGGTTCAGTCTTGGAAGGTTGTGTTTTTCTAAGAATTTTTCCATTTCTTCCAGGTTATCCATTTTATTGACATATACTTGCTTATAGTAATCTCTCATGATCCTTTGTATATCTGCAGTGTCAGTTGTTACTTCTCCTTTTAAATTTCTAATTCTATTGATTTGAGTCTCTCCCTTTTTTTCTTGATGAGTCGGGCTAATAGCTTATCAATTTTGTTTATCTTGTCAAAGAACCAGCTTTTAGCTTTATTGATCTTTGCTATCATTTCCTTCATTTCTTTTTCATTTATTTCTGATCTGATCTTTATGATTTCTTTCCTTCTGCTAGCTTTGGGGTATTTTTTGTTCTTCTTTCTCTAATTGCTTTAGGTCTAAAGTTAGGCTGTTTATTTGAGATGTTTCTTGTTTCTTGAGGTAGAACTGTATTGCTCTAAACTTCCCTCTTAGAACTGCTTTTGCTGCATCCCATAGGTTTTGGTTTGTCGTGTTTTCATTGTCATTTGTTTCTAGGTAGTTTTTAATTTTATCTTTGATTTCTTCAGTGATCTCTTGGTTATTTAGTAGCATATTGTTTAGTCTCCATGTGTTTGTATCTTTTACAGATTTTTTTCTGTAATTGACATCTAGTCTCATAGCTTTGTGATTGGAAAATATACTTGATACAATTCAATTTTCTTAAATTTAGTATGGCTTGATTTGTGACCCAAGATATGATCTATTGAGAATGTTCCATGAACACTTGAGAAGAAAGTGTATTCTGTTGTTTTTGCATGGAATGGCCTATAAATATCAATTAAGTCCACCTTGTTTAATGTATCATTTAAAGCTTGTGTTTCCTTGTTTATTTTCATTTTGGATGATCTGTCCATTGGTGAAAATAGGGTGTTAAAGTCCACTACTATGATTGTGTTACTGTTGATTTCCCCTTTTATGGCTGTTAGCATTTGCCTTATGTATTGAGGTGCTCCAATATTGGGTGCATAAATATTTACAATTGTTATATCTTCTTCTTGGATTGATCCCTTGATCATTACGTAGTGTCCTTCTTTGTCTCTTGTAATAGTCTTTATTTTAAAGTCTATTTTTTCTGATATGAGAATTGCTACTCCAGCTTTCTTTTGCTTTACATTTGTATGGACTATCTTTTTCCATCCCCTCACTTTCAGTCTGTATGTGTCCCTAGGTCTGAAGTGGGTCTCTTGTAGACTGCATATATACGAGTCTTGTTTTTGTATCCATTCAGCCAGTCTATGTCTTTTGGTTGGAGCATTTAATCCATTTACATTTAAAGTAATTATCCATATGTATGTTCCTATTACCATTTTCTTAATTGTTTTGAGTTTGTTATTGTAGGTCTTTTCCTTCTCTTGTGTTTCCTGCCTAGAGAAGTTTCTTTACATTTGTTGTAAAGCTAGTTTGGTGGTGCTGAATTCTCTTAGCTTTTGCTTGTCTGTAAAGGTTTTAATTTCTCTGTTGAATCTGAATGAGATCCTTGCTGACTAGAGTAATCTTGGTTGTAGGTTTTTCCCTTTCATCACTTTAAATATGTCCTACCACTCCTTTCTGGCTTGCAGAGTTTCTGCTGAAAGATCAGCTGTTAACTTTATGGGGATTCCCTTGTATGTTATTTGTTGTTTTTCCCTTGCTGCTTTTAATATTTTTTCTTTGTATTTAATTTTTAATAGTTTGATTAATATGTGTCTTGGCATTTTTCTCCTTGGATTTATCCTGTATGGGACTCTCTGCACTTCCTGGACTTGATTGACTATTTCCTTTCTCATATTAAGGAAGTTTTCAACTATAATCTCTTCAAATATTTTCTCAGTCTCTTTCTTTTTCTCCTCTTCCTCTGAGACCCCTATAATTCGGATGTTGGTGTATTTAATGTTGTCCCACAGGTCTCTGAGACTGTCCTCAATTCTTTTCATTCTTTTTTCTTTATTCTGCTCTGCAGTAGTTATTTCCACTATTTTATCTTCCAGGTCACTTATCTGTTCTTCTGCCTCAGTTATTCTGCTATTGATTCCTTCTAGAGAGTTTTAAATTTCTTTTATTGTGTTGTTCATCTTTGTTTGTTTGCTCTTTAGTTCTTTTAGGTCCGTGTTAAACGTTTCTTGTATTTTCTCCATTTTATTTCCAAGATTTTGGATCATCTTTACTATCATTACTCTGAATTCTTTTTCAGGTAGACTGCCTGTTTCTTCTTCATTTGTTTGGTCTGATGGGTTTTTACTTTGCTCTTCATCTTCTGTGTGTTTCTCTGTCTTCTCATTTTGTTTAACTTACTGTGTTTGGGGGCTCCTTTTCACAAGCTGCAGGTTTTTAGTTACCGTTGTTTTTGGTGTCTTCTCCCAGTGGTTAAGGTTGGTTCAGTGGGTTGTCTAGGCTTCCTGGTGGAGGGGACCGGTGCCTGTGTTCTGGTGGATGAGGCTGGATCTTGTCTTTCTGGTAGGCAGGGCTGCGTCTGGTGGTGTGTTTTGGGGTGTCTGAGACCTTATTATGATTTTAGGCAGCCTTTCTGTCAATGGGTGGGGTTGTGTTCCTATCTTGCTAGTTGTTTGGCATAGGGTGTCTAGCACTGTACCTTGGTGGTCGTTGAGTGTAGCTGGGTCTTCTCATTGAGATGGAGGTCTCTTGGAGAGCTTTTGCCATTTGATATTACATGGAGCCGGGAGTCTCTGGTGGACCAATGTGCTGAACTCGGTTCTCCCATCTCAGAGGCACAGGCCTGACACCCAGCTGGAGAATGAAGCCCCTGTCAGCCACACAGAATAGTCCAAGTCATAGAGGCAGAAAGCAGAATGGTGTTGCCAGGCGCTAGAAGATCATCTGTTCATTTTCCATAGACAACTGATGTTGAACCTTTTCTTTTCCTTTATGCTTAGTCCAGTCTCACTTGCTTGTAGGGCACTGTGTACAGAAGCCTCACACCCAGCGCATCAGTACTAGATTACCCATAACTTTTGTATTTCTCCTGAGGCTATCATTTATTCTATACTTCCCCTTCTTTTCTGGAGTGAGAACACATTTTGATTAACCTCTCTTAACTCATTCAGATCTTGTCTCTTCTGTTTGTCTTACTGTGATTTAATTCTTCTTGCCTATGTCCACTTGGATTATGGATACTTTCTTCCACTTGCTATAAGTCCGTCCTTTCATTTTACATCTATGAATCATTCACATGCAAGGTTGAGAAGAGATTTATAAGATCATAACGTAATAACTCAAAAGGTGTACTGCTATCAGATATCTGATTTTCAAGGGAATAACAAACAAGTTCACCTCATTATAAAATAAAACAAGATAAATGTAGGTTTAATCTTGACTCTAAACTCTTTGTTTTGTTGTCACCTTCAAAATTATTTTAAGTTTAGTTCAATGATCACTGGGGTTTAGAGAGAACATTTGGGTGTTTTATATTTACTTCAGTATTTGAATTTAATTATACAACTTTCCAAATGCATAGAATTTGTTTATTCTTCACAGATAAATAGGGTCAGCCTCAGTTTTAATTCTTCCAAGCAATTCCTTCCTAGAACATTTCAGCTGGATACACTGAACTGGAATCCATACACTGAAGCAGGCAGAATATAAAGTTCAATATCTCACATATAGTGGAGTTTAGAATTTAGCCACTCATCCAGACAGAGTCAGGTTCATCCAAGGGTCAGGTAACCCCTATAAGGATGCCATTCCATTCTCATTCTTCATGCTATATCTCTGCAGGTGGTCATTTACATGTTCTTCATTTTGTCCATTCCCATTGCCAAAGTTAGCCTAAGTCACCATCAATTGAACTATGGTTACATTTTTCTTCACTTGTATATTGGTTAACCAATTATTCAAATGTTAGCTTTGAGGTTGCTAGGATCTGGTCTGTCCTTTTTCTTTCCGCTGTATCTCCAATGCCGAGAACAATGAATGCCTTGTGTTAGGCACAACCTATATATTGGGTCAACTCAACATATATTTGCTGAATTTCCCTTTAAAAAAGTCATTAAAAATATTATACACAGTCTTTCAAACAAAGTTGTCTTCTATCACTTCAGACTTCTACTCTCTGTCATTCTGTTTTCTCTAGACTTTCACTTCCTTAAATGCTGAAGCTGTAGCATAAGTCTGGACCAACCTCTTTGCTCTTTTTACTTTCTGCAACACTCTTTTTCCTCTTTCCATTTCCTATCTGTCATTTTTAACACATCCTTCCATTTTGAGTTTAGATCTAACTCTCCTTATTTCATTAGTGAGGTAGACATTTCTTCAATGTTTAACCACCGAAATCCAATTCTTCTGTACCATTATGTTTAGTATGTTTCTCTCTCTCACTTCAATGTATGTTTCTGGAGGGCAGAGACCATCTTGCTCACTTGTATGTTTCTAGGCCCTAGTAGATGCTCAGTAA
This sequence comes from Eubalaena glacialis, assembly GCF_028564815.1. NCBI lineage: Eukaryota > Metazoa > Chordata > Mammalia > Artiodactyla > Balaenidae > Eubalaena > Eubalaena glacialis. The sequence continues at coordinate 50,495,969 of NC_083720.1, forward strand.
ATATCCATAGAAGGCTGAATGAATGTTCTCAGATTCACTTCATGCCATCCATCATGTTGCCCCAGTGCACTGAGCCAAGATTTTGCCTTATTCCTTGCTTCTAGGTTTTGGATTGTACTACTTTGTATTTACCTGGCTTCCTTATGGGGTCAAAAGCTTTATTCCACACTCAGAAAAATGAATGGGCTTCTGTTCCCTGAGGATAGACCTTTAGCATAAGGAAAACACTACTGCTTGACCTCTGTGTTCTATCCACATAATCAGAAATCCACATGGGTAACAAATTTTAGATGGTTTCTGATGAGAATATAACTCTTATTCTTCCAAAATAGATCTTATGGCTGTAGCTCAACCATCATGTTGCTTGCTTAAGCCTCGGGTAATAATATGCAGAGCAGAAAGGAATTTCTTACTGAACTCGTTAGTTCTCTAACATGGCTGTGCATCTGAATCAACTGGGGAATGTTTGAAATGTACAAATCCTGGCTTTACCAATGAATTCAAAATTTTCAAGGGTAAGCATCAGGAATTTAGAGTTTAAAAAAATGTCCCCTGGTGATTTTGATATACAGCCAAGCTTGGAATCACTGATATTTATTTTTATTTTCTACCTGAAGGACCACTCTTATAATTCCTGAACTAGAAAAATATAATTACATTTCCCCATGGTTTAAGAAAAAAATAATAAAATAGGGTCTAATTTTTCATGAGAAAGACAGATAAAAATATATGTGAAATAAAATTCAATCAAGATATCCTAGGAAACTCAGTTAAGGGACATGGATACCCTCCATTTTTTTAAGGATAAAAACCAAAGTTTCCAGTGGCTTTCCTGTTTCACTTCATTTGTTCATTTATTCACTAACAATTATTTATCGAGTGCCTACTACTGATCAGACACTATTCTAGGTTTTAGGAACGTAAGAATGAGCAAAAAACTGACAAAGTTCCTACTCTTATAGAGCTTACAAGTGGAGACAAGGGACCAATAAATGAATAAACAAATAAATGATGACTTTTTCTTGACATATTAAGTTCTTTGAAGAAGGATAAAGCAAGGTAAGGGGATAGAGTGATACTATTTTATCTGGGGTGATCAGGGAATAAAGACTCTCTAAAAAAGTGATATTGAGTAGAGAGGCTTGAATGAGGTGAAGAAGAGAGACGGGAGATAGCTGAGAAAGTGTGGCAGGGAAGAGTAATCTCAAAGGAACTGAGGCAGCAGTGTACTTGGTACTTGGAACACATTAGGTAAGTCATTTATCCTTCTTAGCTTCCATTTTCTTCATTTTCCCAGTGAGAATGATAATTTCATTTTGCCACTCTTTAAGAGCAATACTGTGTGTATTGAATTAGGCAATGTACATAAAAATACTTTGTCATAGGATATTGAATATAGTTGTCTGTGCTTTACAGTAGGACCTTGTTGTTTATCCAGTCTATATATAAAAGCTTATATCTGCTAACCCCAATCTCCCACTCCATCCCTCCCCCAACCGCCTGCCCCTTGGCAACCACCAGTCTGTTCTCTACCTCCATGATTCTGTTTCTGTTTCATAGATAGATTCATTTGTGTCATATTTTAGATTTTATATATAAGGGGTATCATATGGTACTTGTCTTTCTCTATAAACCATAATGGAAAAGGATATAAAAAATGTATATAGATGTATAACTGAGTCACTTTGCTGTACAGCAGAAATTAACACAACATTGTGAATCAACTATACTTCAATAAAAAAACAAAATAAAATAATCAAATTTTTTTTTTTTTTTTTAGCCATCTACCCTTTTATTTATTTATTTTTTTGGCCACACCTCGTGGCATGTGGGATCTTAGTTCCCCAACCAGGGATCTAATGAGTGCCCCTGGTAGTGGAAGTGCGCACTGAGTCTTAACCATTTGACTGCCAGGGAAGTCCAAAAATAAAATGATCTTAAAAAATACTTTGTCAAATCAGAAGCACCATACAAAGGGAATCTATCAAGTGTTAATAGGCTGATGGTGATTAATGTTGCCTTTACCTAGAATAAAAAGCACAGTTTTAGATATAATAGTGCAGGAAAGAACCTCAGGAAATCTTTTTACTTTCTTTAGGCTTTAAAGTTAGAATGATATTATTAACCCATTTTTCAGGTCACACAATTTCATCATGGAAAGATTAAGTGGCTTGCCCAAGGTGACACTGATAGTTAGGACTGGAAGAGGTCTGATAACTCAGTTTTCTGCTCGCAGTGCTCTTTCTACTAGATTCATTTTCCATATCATTTTATTCAGTCATTTTGGCTAAGTACTTTCTAATATGTTTAAACATCAAACTCTGGTGAATAAAATGCAATCCGGTCCCTCCACAGTCACTGTCCAGACTCAAAAGGGGAGATGGAGACCCTTCTGGTACCATTGTTAAGGTCATAAATATCTCTCTTGCCGAATTAGCACTGGGGCTGCAATCCTTGACTTCAGAAAATGGTTTCTGCAGCCGGGCCTTCCATCACTGTGAAGTGACATATACATATATCATCACCCAATATGCATTGGCCAACATAAAAAAGCTCTTATGCACACAAATATTGAGACATTTTACTGAGAAATGGAGCTTGAGAAATTGCCCAATGTCATCCCTCCTCCAGCCCCCACTACCACAACCTCCCCTGCCTCCCCTGCCCCTCCCTTCCCTCCTGGGGGAAATGGATATACATGACTTAGAGAAAGCTGTGTTTTAGGAGAACTCCATTGGCCTGAAACTAGGAGAGCTGACTGCATGATTTTGGGGGGATTGAAGTTGGCACTGAAATCCCTGCAGGGAAATGTCCTAGAGGGCAGATATCACATTGGTTTATCTTACATAGAGCTTCGTTGAGCAAACCACACAGAAAGGGTAGCATAATAATGCAATCTCTTTGTACAAGAACTGGTCCATTTGGAAAGCTCTCTGAACTCATCATGCTGGCCACTTTGGGACCTTTGAGTAAATTATTGCCTCACTGGGAGAAGCTGGCTCATTAGGCTGCCACATATATAGCAACGATAGCTTTATATTTCCATTCCCAGGAATGTTTGATAGATATTAATGGACTCTATTAAAGACTGGAAGCAGAAACGATGTCTATTAGAAAGATAGCCCTTTATTTTATTTCTACTGGCTGTGCTTTCAATCCCTCAGCTGTGCAGGGGGAACAAACACATTCATTGAATGCCTACTATGTGCTGGCAATAATTACATCGTTTTCTCACTGAATTCTCCTGATACTCCCTCTTTTATAAATTAGGGCATTAGGGTTCTGTATTAGGCTTCTCCAGAGAAACAGAACCTATATGTGTGTGTGTGTGTGTGTGTGTGTGTGTGTGTGTATTATGAGGCATGGGCTCACACAGTTATGGAGGCTGACAAATTCCAAGATCTGCAATTTGGAGACCCAGGAGAGCAGATGATGTACTTTCACTTTGAGTCTGAAGGTCTGAGAACTAGAAGAGCCAATGCTGTAAGCCCAGTTTGAAAGCCACCAGGCTTGAGAACCAAGAAGAGCCCTTGTTTTGGTTGGAGACCAAAGGCTAGGAAAGACCCATGTCCCAGCTCAACAGTCAGGCAGGAGTTCCTACTTACTTAGCCTTTTTGTTCTATTCAGGTGTTCCATTGATTGGGTGGGTCCCGGTCCCACCGCCAACATTAGAGGTGGAAACCTGCTTTACTCAGACTACCCATGCAAATGTTAATCTTATCGAGAAACACTGTTGCAGACACACCCAGAATAATGTTTGACCAAATGTCTGGGCACTCTGTGGTCCAGCCATGCTGACAAATAAAATTACACAGGCTCAGAGGGGAAAGAAACTTGCTCAAAGACATATAGACATGGGCGAACATGTTTCTATGTCTGGAAGCTTGAATCCTTCCCTTGCATCTCACTACCCCTTACCACTTCCTAACTTGTCCCTCTATGTGGAACAGTAGATATTTTAATAGTGTGATTTTTGTTTTCTAAAGATTTCATGAACTCCCCCTGCAACTCCATTTCCTAGTATCCTCCAATGTTCATATTCCAACTCATTTAAACTCATGTCATTGTCAATTATGTGTTTATGATTAATTGTATATATATGACTATGACATAAAATATATTCTCCTTGAATTTCCCTAGAGTGAATGGGTCATCCTTTTTCTTGGAACCCTGGCTGATATATCATGGAATGCTTAAATCAACCTTCTCAGGAATATACCATTATTGCCTCATTTTACAAATGAAGAAAACAGTTGGGCTTCAGCAATCTGCAGAAGATCACAAATCTTGTGAGTAGACTAGTTGGGATTGGAACACAGGAAGTGTAGCTTTACCACATTATAATGTTTTAATAAAAAAAAATCCTTGTTCCAAACGAACACTCTACCTAGAACGACAGCCCAGTTTAAGTCCCCTTTTCTTCGAAAACATTCTCATTTTATTTGACCACTATTGTTTTGTGATCCTTACCCCTCAAATTTATTGAGGATCATCCTTAAATCTTATGCTTGTATATTTGTTCTACAGTCACAGAAAGAACATACTCATTGGGGACAGAGACCACTGGTTCCCTTTTTAATTTTCAGCAAGTAACTTGGTCCTAGGAACAAGATACATTTTTAATAAACATTTGCTGATTGATTCAGGTTCATTTACATACAATAACTCAACAAGGAATATCTTCTTGACTATGTCAGAATATGGAAGGAAGTAGGCTGCTAAGGTTGAGTGAACAAAGAGTTCTTATATATCCCACACCCAGTTTCCCTTATTATTAACATCTTACATTAGCATGGTACAGTGTTACAATTAATGAACCAATACATTATTGGTTCCATACTTTATTCAAATTTCCTTAGTTTTTATCTAATGTCCTTTTTTTTTCTTTCTTTTTTGATTCCAGTTTCCTATCCAGGATACCACATTACATTTTGTTGTCATGTCTCATATTTCCTTTGTTCTTGATGCCCTTGACAGTTTTGAGTAATACTAGTCAGATGTTTTGTAGAATGTCCCCTTATTGGGATTTGTCTGATGTTTTGTCATAATTATCCTGGGGTTGTGGTATTTTCATCACATCATATCAAGGGCACATATTATCAAAATGACTTATCACTGTTGTTATTGACCTTGATCACTGTTGCTGAGGTAACGTTTGTAAGGTTTCTCCACTGTAAAGTTTTCTTCTTTTCCATCCCATGAAAGAAGTCACTGTGCTCAATCTGCACTTAAGGAATGACGGTTTTACTCCACCTTCCTGAGGATGAAGTATCTACATAAATGATTTGGAAGTCTTCTACTTGGGAGATTTGTCTCTTCTTCCTCATTTATTCAGTTATTTATTTTTTATCAGCATGGACTCATGGTTATTTATTCTATGCTTTTCTTTATAATCCAATACTACTTGACTTTACTGTTCAAATTGTTCCAGCTTTGACCATTGGAAGCTCTTTTGATTGGCTCCTGTGTCCCTTTGACATACCCCATCATCGTGGTTTGATTTTCTTTTTTTCAGAATATCCTTACTTTCTGGCACTACATGATGCTCTAGGCTAATTTTGTATATTTTCTGTCTCAGTCCTAGAATCACCAAGAAGCCCTGGTTTCTTTTATCAGAAATGGCATTAGAAACTAAGATTTGGGCACAAGGTATACTCAATAAGTGTGTCTTTGATGAGGGGAAAGGAATAGTAAATGCTTCCCAAGCAAGTGTTCCATGCCACTGAAAATACCAAAGTGATTGGTGATGCCTCAAAGGTGCAGTCTACTGGATGACATGGTGGAGGCATTTATACCTTTACAACTTTCTTCTAATCCTTATGGTTCAAGGAGAAACCTTCCATTTGATCCTGGTAATCTCAAACTTGGGAATTTACTTTTCTAACAGAGTGAGTGAACCTCAGGCCCTGAGCTTCAGGCAAGCAAAAACATCAAGTTAGAATCTATTAATATCATTTTGTTTTGGTTATATTCATTTACATTATCATCTTCAATTATGGCAGATTCAACTAGTTTTCTATTTGTAATAGCAATATATACGTTCTTCAAAGTATATGAGTAAAAATGTAAATACATTTACAGGAAAAAATAATAGTATGTCAATGGTTGGTGCAATGTGGTGAAAGTGGTGAGTTTGGAAAATGATTCCAAATGATTGAGTTTGGAAAAAATTGGAAGGGATAATTTTGAAAACCTCTTGCAGCTCTAGAATTTGATATTCTGTCAGCCAGTATCTATTATCTCACGCCCAAAGCTGTGTGCAATACTTGAGAGTGGGCAAATTTTGAAATCTGAATCACAAAGAAAGCAAGAACACTGTTGAGAACATGAAAATACATGCAGTCATTTTTTTGTAGCTGTTCTTAGCTCCAGAACAGATCTAACAGCCAGGCATTGGCAGAGGGTCAGGTGAGAAATCCTGGGTAGTGCCTCAGGAGAGCTGTGGCACTGAGATCAGAGAACTACAAACCAAGGGGAAAGTTGATTTTAATAGCATCAATGGATATCCTCAAAATGTTCATGAAAAATGAAAATATAAAGCAAATAATTGTGACAAGCGTATTGTCTAATTAAGATGAATGGGACATGCTTCTTAGGCATTTTTAATCTGTTAAATAAACAGCATATTAATAAGGCTTAATTATATCACCACATACTTAAAGTGACTTTCTAAAATAAAGTTTATTTTGATTTAACATATGCTTTTTGGTGTGTTTTTGTAGAACTTTTATAAACATCTTACACAAATAACATCTTGAAATAAATCTCCTGGATGTGACCATCATCTTGATCATAATTTCTTTTTAATTTCTTGGAAAATTCAGGACTTACAATTTCCATTTCCATATGCTTGAGTATTGCAAAAATGATCCTCTTATCTTTGACTGTGTTTCTTCATGATTCTTACCTTTCATTTCCATTCCACACACTGATGGACAACATATCCTGCTGATTCTTAGACATAGCTCCTTAATCTGTCCTCCACTCTTTACATGTATGGAGGATAGCCACAGATTCCTTGACCCTCTTCCCTTCTAAAGGTAGGGTTAATTTCCCTTCCCTTTGAACCTGGACTGGATGTAACTTCTTTGACCAATGGAATGCAATAGACACATGAACTTCAGAGGACTGGCAGCTTCTGCCTCCGTCTTTTGGAGCCCTGAGACACCAATAAGAAGTCTGACAACTCTGCTCGAGAAACCATGTGGAGAAGCTCTGAGACTACAGAGAAGGGGACAGGAACCCAGTTGAGCCTAACCTCGTAGCCAGGAATTCAGCAGGGTTTGTCTTAATTTTTTCACTTTTGGATGTGTAGTTCATGCTGTTTGGCATATACTTTCCCATTTATCTACCTGGAATATCCACTTTAAGTGGATTCACATTTACTTTGTGAGCCTTTCTTGGTTTTCTTAGACAAGATTAGCTCTTCTCACTTTAGTGTTTCCATAGTGATGAAGATGATGGTGATGAAGATGACAGTAAAGAGAATGGTGATGACACAACCCTCTTTATATGCCAGGAATTGTTTTAAGTATTTTACAATTTTCAATAACCTCATGAAGCAATCTTAGTATTTCCATTTTATTAGTGGGGAAACTGAGGCACAGAGAGGTTATATAAATCACTCAAGATCACACAACAATTAAATGCAGGAGACAGAATTTGGACTCTGGAGGTCTAGCTTCTGGGTCTATGCTCTCTGTTGCCACACTGCACTGTACTTACCATTCAAATTGTTATGGTAGCATTTTATATTGTAATAAAGTAATCTGTTTTCATGTTTGTTTGAGTAGACTGTGCATTTCTGCAGTCCAGACACCATGTTAGTCATTTTTATATCCTTGAATATAACACAAAGTCAGGCACATAGAAATTCAGTAAATAATTTTCAATAGCTAAAGCAAGGTTTGAATTTAGATCCTAGAACTTCAAGTCCAGTTCTTTTCTTTTTTCTCCATCACATTAGTCACCTTCATTTTATGTTGTTTTTCATCTTACTGTTATAAATGAATTCTGGAAGTGCATCTGTTCTATTAGTTGAACTAGTAGCTAAGACATTTATTGAAGAAGACTACTAATTCATTTCAATTATTTCCTTTAATGTTGCAATAATTATGATTCAAAAAGGAATGTTAATTTTATGGAAACTTGTTGTGCATGTTAAGATGTAGTCTAACCTCGCAGCATCTCCTTCAAGGTCTCACATTTCTTTTCTGGATTGTTCCCCACTCCTCTGTCTTAACTTATTTTCTCCATTACAAATTACCTGTGACCTTTTGGTTCATGGTTTTTAACTACTATCTTGTTTATAAAGCTATTCTTTTCACTGACAACCCCCTTTTTCACTAGGGCATATTGATTCTTCTCCTTCCATATCATTAAATTTCTCTGGAAATAAAAATTCTCCTAATACCAGTCATCATCATCACCATCCCCCTCCTCCCTTCTTCTCTTCCCCCTCCTCCTCATCACCATCATCATCCAGATATGAGCTGAAATTGATCACCTCCTCTTAATATTTCAGAAGAGTAAGATTCAGATCATGACCAAAACAAATTTTACACTTATCCTAAGGTTTTCACGTTCTAAAGTTTTTCATGTTCTACTGTGTTTCTGAGACCCTACTTTTTTCTGAATTATTTCAGTTTAGACAGTATCTCATTTCTGGACTTTATTATCCTTCAACTTTAATGCATGGACTGAGAAACAGAACTTTAACCATTTTCTATAATTTCTACTAAGAAGACTTACTCACCATGATTTTGTGTGTGAAGCAGGCTTTCTAGCATATAGGTTTGAGGGATTTACATTCAAGTCAAAGTGAAAATTACAACTTCAACTGAGGCTTCTGATGTCCATCATATACTCTTTAGTCATGCTCCTTTCTTCCAACTTTACCCTTCTCTGCTTGACTATCCCCCAACACAATGTTTTGGTTCAATTCTGGCCCAGGTACCAGAATTGTTCAATTCCAGTTACCTCTCTTTTTACCTTGGTTTCTCCCAGTGTATGCCTCACCTTCTTCCAGCAAGCAACCTCTTAAGGTATTTTCTCTGCACAGCTTCACTTCTACCCTAAGAGACAGTCCTGTGTTAGTTATTAAGATATTTTATTTAGGTTTTCTACAATAATACATTTTCCCCTTACATTTAGGTAATTATTTCATAGATCTTTAAAGTGCTTTCATATTACTCCTATGAGATAAGGAAGATAGGATCAAAATACAAAGTTTGAATTTGACAAGGCTTAAAGTCCTCTCCATATATTTCTATTGAAATGGAGACTTAAAGTTGAAAGAGCATTCAGGGATCATCTAATTTTAGGAAGATAAGCTATGATGATCTCTACTTTACACATGAGATCCCTGGTGCCTAGAGAATTTCAGTGGTTTGCAGAAAGAAAGAATAAATGGTGAGGGTGGCCATAGAACTCATTGTCTTCTACTTTTTGGGCAGTACTCTTCTTATTTCTTCAGCAAATGTCTCAGTTCAGTGCAAAGTGTGGGATGAGACAGTAGGAAAGCAGCTGAGCATGCATATGGTGCCCAGATGTAGATCCTTGGGGGAGAGGATGTATTGGAGAAGGTTTAGAAATGATTCCAAGGAAGTAAATTGTTCATTTAAGTGTAGATGCAGCATAGGAAGTGTCTATGAAAATGAGGATTTGTGGACATGCATTATTAATGTCTTTATTAGACTTCCTGCTTCTTTTGCTTTGCTGCCAGCACCTTTAGGTGGTTAAAGGTACAACAGAAAGATAGAAAGTTATGCTCTCCTATTAAGATACCAGATCTTATGAAGACAGGCAGCTAAATGTTTCACCAAGAGATGCAGTCACCTCCATCAACATATATTTATACATTGAAGACTTTTTTTATTTCTGCAAAGGAAATAAAATAAAATTTTTTATTTCTGCACTTTTTTTATTTCTGTCAACAAATTTAGTTTATCAAAGGGAATTCCATTATCTCATTGACTTTAAACAATGAAGACCTTGAAACATTCAGTCAATACACATCTCAGAAAAGAACAAAGGAAGCATCTGAAAGGAGGATTAGTAAATTACCTGCCTTCAAAATTCAAATAAAACTGCACAAAAGCAGTTCTCTATATTTGCTGGTAATTCAAGAAAGCCAAATGAAGCCCATAGTTCCAGGTTATGTACAAATGTTCAGCAAGCTGAAGGTTGCACTGGATGGATGTTCAAATAAGGATCATTTTAAAGAATACAATTATGAGATGGCTGATATGCAAAATGAATAATTTAAAAAATATGGTGGTTTATGTATGATCTATGCATAATTACAGTAACACACCATTTGGGATTATAAAAAATAACTGAACTGAAATTGTTGGTTGGAGTGCACAGAAGGAAAAAACAACCCCACAAAATTCTTTGAACACCTACTATGTTATAAATGTTCTCAGATATGTTATTATTATTATTTTTTAAATTCTTAACCAACCAGAGAACACTGTAGTTGAGGTCATTATGACTCAGTGGTTAATCAGAGAACTTCTTTCACTGTTCACATTTTCCTATTCCATTTTTTAATTTTCCCTTTATTGGAAAAAGATTTAACAATGGGAAAAGCTAGAGATGAAGAGGTGGTACAGGAGCAGGGACAGAAAGGAAAAGAAAGCCAATTATTTTCTTTCTCCCTTTTCTTACCCCTCTAGAGTGATGGAGACGGTTAGAACACTGATCTTCAGGGGATGCACCTTAAACCAATTTAAGTAAAACAAAAATAAATATCTGAAGCCCAGAGGCAAACATCAATTTATAAGACAAACATCTTTATAAGAATTGTGCTAGGTTTCTGTTGAGGTAAGGGATTATTGAGAAAAAACAAAAACAAAAAGTTTTTGAGAAGAGTATGGAGATGTATTTGAAGCATGAACTTTACCTTGGCATGGAAACCAAATAATGGGTAAACATGGCCAGTTAACCTTTCTCTGGCTCAGTCACTGTATTTTTTAAAAGGCAATAATAAAATCTTTCTTTACCACCTCTCTTAGGATAAACAGGTTTCTTGGATACCTGATGATACATAAATCACATTTCTGTTTCTTTTGTTATCATTAACTCTAGGAGTAGAAAGAGTAATGAATTGCAGGGTTGTCATGATCTTATTAAATATGTTAAGGTATTATTCTGTTATAAACAATAGAATTAGGACTATTTATAATATGGCTTTGAAAGATTGAAAAAAAGGCATGGAGCTGCAAATTTAGCAGACAAAGGTAGTCAGCAGCAGGTTAGAAGGGAAGGCAAATCCCAGATGAGTGTTGGGTGGAGGATATTGTTGGGTTGTAAGGCAGGTAAGCCAGCCTGATAGGCTAGGAAAGCATAATTAGCGACTTGAAGGTAGGAGGATAAAACGGGTAGTGAGGTTAGCACACTGGGTTCACAATAAGAGCATCATTTGGGGATGGCAAGTTGACTGGCTAAAGACAAAAGAGCCACCCAAGTACAAAGAACAGGTAAAGAGTTAGACAAGAAGCAAGAGCCATGTTTTAAAGCCATGTGACAGCCACTGCTTATTTTCTCCAATCCTTACACGGTAATAATGTTGCTTGCGTAGTGGGCACTCAGATTTTTGCCGGACTCAACAAAAGAGAATCATACTACATTTCTAAAAGAGAAAGGATGCATTAATGGTTGCTGTGGATTGGACTTACCCATTTTATAAAATAACTTGCACCTCAGAGAAAATGATCCCACTCAACACTTCTTCTCTGAATTGCTCTCAAAGGCTTAGTGCAGAGCAGGAAACTGTTTTTATCTCCAAGAATCACTTTCACAAACTAAATATCTCTTGAATTTCCAGCCAGAGCTTTGACTCTCATCATCTTTTATCTGTCTTATATTGCAATGGTCTCTGAATGGGTGACCCCACTAAATCTATTGTCCATATTGCCACCAGGGTTACCTTATAAGAAAGTGTATCTGATCATGTCATTTTCTTGTTGAGAAAGCTTCGCTGGTCCTTTTCTCCTGGGTTGCTCTTTGTTTGGCCTTAATCCTTCTCCAGGAACTTTTTCCCTTCCAGCTGCAAACCTGAGCCTTCAGTCATAAGAAATGCCTTACCAATGCCCCAAAATGCATGACTGTGTCTTTGAAGATGTATGTATTTTCTCTCCCTTTGTCATATGAACTCTTAATTGTATTTCAAATTTCGCATCTTCAAAGAAACCCTTTCTATGTATGCCAGTGTTTCCCCTTGGCACATCCAGGTGATTCTGAGACTTCCATAGGCTCTGGCACTCTTTCTTTTGGAGTCCCTACCCCACATTATATCAACCCTATAAACATGCATCCAAATCCTACATTCAAAATAGTATATTTTGCCAGTGAAAATTTTTATGAGGATACTTATAATGGGCCTCAAAATTTTGGGGCTACAAATATCTAATTTAATTTAAAGTCAGCTACAATTTCTCAGCAGTCTTTGCTCACACTCAGAAATTTTTGTGAACCAAGAAAATCTAACCTACAAGTTGATTTCAAGTGTAAAGAAATGTTTATGAATGCTGGATATCATCATGAATGAAGCTGACACAATATTATGTTTATAGACATCTGATTAAGCCACTGTGAGTTTTGACTTGGCAGTTTTGATTTCATCTTTTAGACCATAAATTTGATTGTTTAATTCAAGACTCAACTATTTTCTTGGTCTCTGAAAAGTTCATGGGCCTGAGCCATTGTGCGTGTAGTGCCTAATGAGTAGAGCTTCGTAGGTCATGTTGCTAGTTATTGTATGGCATTCCCTGTGTATTCTGTTCTGTTGAGTTCCTTAATGCTTGATACTATACCAGCATTGATATCTGACACATAATAGTTGTTGAATATATTTACATATATGTTAATAGACATAGATGACATAGGTAGGCACAGACATTGACATAGATATATGACATATGACATAGAATGGCATATGGCTGAAGCCAGACAGTCTAGTCTATTGCTGTCTATTGGAACTCAAGGGTTCTTGATTTCCAGTCCCAGCCCTAGAACTTATGAAGCCCATTTTTTGCTCCCTTAAGAATTCCTCATTTGCTTCTCATTTTGTGAAGGTTATTTTCACTGTGCCAATTGAAATTGTTTTTGATCAGTCAGTTGGTGCTTTAGAATGAGGCAGTGAACTCTACAGATTTGAATGGATTATTTTCTTTTTACATATTATTCCTTCAAGAATTGCATGAGAAAGTATGCTTTGGTACGTTCTACTTGATGAATGATGTGTTTTCCCTGTCTCATTATCTTTATACGTTGAAAACATTTCCAGGAAATTCTTTAAGTACCACATGAAACTGATACACAGCACATACATTCTCAGATTTATTTGCCTTACTGCAATGTGATTATCTATTACCATCCTGTAGCCTTTTAGAGACTAGTGAAGTGTCAAAGCTTTTCCATTAGCTGATTAGCTTACATTGCTATCTTATATGGAGTTACATGAAAATTTGTCAAACGTTCCCTGCTAATTATTAGTGAAGTCTAAATGACAGAGTTCATACTTTGACATCATGCTTGACAGTGAAAAGTAATTGCAAATCCTCTGACATAGAGACTAATTGAGGTACTATTTGCATTTTCCTATAATTTAAATATGATGTCTATAGTTTTTATGTGGTTAAGTTGTATATCTTTGTCTATTAACATGCAAAGGATATTTACAATCTTAAATTTACAATCTTAAATTTACAATCTTAAATTTACAATCTTAAATTTATCTTAACTGAGCCAGACTAAAAATTATTTGAGGCTGTATACTAACCCCATTTTTACCTGAACGAAGCAGGTAGAACATTTTTTTTCTGGATTGTACCTTTTTTTTTAAACATCTTTATTGGAGTATAATTGTTTTACAATGTTGTGTTAGTTTATGCTGTATAACAAAGTGAATCAGCTATACGTATGGAATCTAAAAAAAAAAAAAAAGCGTTCTGATGAACACAGGGGCAGGACAGGAATAAAGACGCAGACATAGAGAATGGACTTGAGGACACAGGGAGGGGGAAGGGTAAACTGGGATGAAGTGAGAGAGTGGCGTGGACATATATATATTACCAGATGTAAAATAGATAGCTAGTGGGAAGCAGCCACATAGCACAGGGAAATCAGGTAAAAATTTGAAGTGAGTAGAAAATTCAGTATAGCTCTTGGTATATTTTTAGAATAGGTTGTGGGCAACTGGATTATAACTCCCATTAATAATACTTGGATTTGAACATCTAAATTCCTATAAAAGGTGATAAAATGATATTCAGACTTTCCCAGAGAATATTATTTAAAACTTAGCAAGCAAGGCTGTTCATTTCCCAGCAAGTTAGCCAATTATGGACAGGCTTTGGTGTGTTATTGACTGCTGCATTGCATTTATCAGAACACTTATATCCATTAAGCACAAAAAACAAAGATTAAATAACATTATGGTTCTGACACAAATGAACAAAAGGAATTTGAGATTAAAGTCAATGATCTGTACTTTTATGATTTACTAGCATAGGTAGCGTAAGTGAATAAGATTGCTTAAATTGAAGACAGAATTTCTTTTTTTGACTTAGTGTTTCTGCCATGAATTATGATTCTTTTCAAGGGGAAATTTAAGTGCATAAGTGCCATACTTTTAAGGAGGCTTTAGACAATTCTCTATAGGAAATATGACTGTAGGGGTGTAGACCACAAGATCCATGAGGGCAGGGAATAGGTCCTGCTTAAACGCTGCTCAATTCCCAGTACCTAGTCATAGTAGACACTCCGTAAGTATTGCTGGACTTATAAACAATTCTATAAACATATGTTTAGTCACAATGCAACTTTTTCCACATATATTTCGGCATGTAATGCACAGTATTAAGTGTAGATGTGGAGGATGCAGCAGTGTATCTTATTTAAAAAATAGGATTTATTTCTACTCTCATATAGTTTCCAATCTAGTTAAGGTAGGTAGTCAGAAATCAAACAAATAATAATCACAAACTGGGTAATTACTAATTGTAAGGAATGTGCTGTAGGAAACGAATTGGAACTTTGAATGATTATTACAAGAGGTCCTCATTTTCACTGAGGAATCAAAGAAGACTTCTCTGATGAAGTGCCATTTACGCTCAGGCCTGAAGGTTAGCTAGGAGTTCACTCATTGCATGGTAGAGACTAGAACACTTCCAGCATAGGGAAAAGCCTGTGAAAATGTCCTGTGGTTGGAAAAAAACATGGCATGTTCAAGGAATTGAAGGAAAGCAAGCCAGTGTGTCTGGAGAACTCTGAAGGGGAGGGTGGCATGAGTAGAGGATGGAGGGGCATGAAGAAGTCCAGGACGTGTGTGTCATACCCAAGTTTTGGGATTGATTCCAAGGTTTCTGAGCAAATATTGAATGGTTTTATGCACATGCAAAGGAATACTGTGGCCTACTGTGGATTTTATAAAGATCTTTCTGGCAGCTTTGTGGACAATGGAACAGAGGGAGACTAGAGAAGAAAAGGGTATCACTTAGGAGGCAATCACTGCACTCTGAGAAAGAGATGATGGTGGTTTGGACCAAGAAGGTGAACTTAGAGGTGGAGATAGTAGGCAGACTTGAGTTTATAATTAGAAGGTAGAATCAATAAAACCTGCCCATGTTGGTACAGGATTGTTGAAAGAGAAGAAGGTACCAAGGACAACGCTTAGATTTATGATGCGATCATTTGGGTGAATAGAAGTTAGTTTCAGTTGAGGAGAGGTACATGTCTGTGGGAGGCATGCAAAGTTTGAGGCGCTTGTGAGATTGCTTTCCAAGTCTACATGTTAGAAGAAATGTCTAGGCTAAAGATATGCATTTGGAAACAGCAACATTTAGAGGCATTTAGAATCATATTATTGGTGCAGTCCCTTAGAGAGGCAGTAGCATGGAAAGATAAGGGATCTCAGGAGTGAGTCCTGACATTACCCAAGTTAGCATAGGAAGAGGAGCTAGACAATAAAAATTATTGCCAAAAAAGTATATATTCATAGACTATATGAACTACAGGCACTCCAATTCAATGAGTCTTAACCTGGGGCTCAGGGTACCTAAGGAGTATGTCTGTGAACAAGCATCAGGGAGTTTTAACCATGTGAAAATTCTATGAGAGAGTCTATAAATTTGTACATGGATACTTTTCTGAAACTAATATTAATCCATAAAAGCTCTCTAGGTTTCTGTTGACTGGATTCCTTGATTTCATTTATTTCCCAAATCTTACTTCTTTAAATTTTTCACCCTTCAATAAAAAGGAAGTTCTACATCTTATGTATTCTTGTCTATAAAGATAATTTGCAAAAACACGCTTGTGAATAAACACATATATTCTTATGCTCAATGATGGATTGGTAAATTATTAGGGAGAGCACTCAAGCCCCAGGACTTCTGCTTTTAAGAAAATTACTCAGCCATACTACTCATGCAATTTTATAAGCACCATTTTAAAAAAATCCCAGCACTGTGCTTTCATCATGGATTGCAGCATATCACATTCTAATGTATATATAATATAAATATACATTAGATATATATGATATATGTACATCTATATGATATATAGATATATCACCATTGCATTTTTCTTTGCAGAATTTCCTAAATGCTGCTATATTTCACCAAGCTACAGTCAATATGTCAAATTGCACAACTCCTGTGTGCCATGATAACGTGCTAGATTTACTTTAAAATGATGCCTACAAATGAGATAAAGAAGCTTTAACATTTGGTATAACAATGTTGAGTTCCTTAATATGGCTGTCATAATTCTATTAAAAGTTTTGAATGAATTAAGGGTTAAGTAAGTCAGTCCTTTCCAGGCACAAAATGACTCAAGGAAAAAGGGACTAAGAGTGTGGTCCCATGGACATTTGATTAGCTCTCTTAGGAGAGAGGAAAATCTGGAACAGAATTGAGAGTGTGGCTATTGGCGTATGAAGATGATTAGAGTCAAACAAACAAGTAAACAAAACAGACACTAGCAAGGTATTTCAGAAAATTGAATTATCAAAGCTGCAGACAGCCTGGGTGCAGGCTTTGAACAGATTATTACTGTTCAAAATATAAAATTGCCTTTCAATACATGCTTCCCTACTGGGTTAAGAGAGGGTTAAATGCAAATTCTTGTTCATATATGGCCGAGGTAGATAATGAAACAGGAAGACTCTCCCAGACTTCAGAACTGCTTTGGACCAGCACTGCTGTGTTCTTCAAGGTTTTCTCCTTTCTGAAGGAGAGCAATCTTTGCATTCGTTGTCCCTTTTTGGCAAATAATCATCAGATAGATGGTGAACGACCTGTTTTTTGTTTGTTTATTTGTTTTCAGTTCACAGGACTGTGAATTAAGTGAAGCCACATTTATGCATTTTACAGACCAAGAGATCCAGTGCTGTGACTGCATGAGACCTTAAGAGTGTATTCCATGAATAGAGGTTAAGTGAATTTTGTTCGCCGGAAGGAAGCCTATATTCCTTGTATAAGTAGACTGAAATAGATTGTACTGTTACTCCTGACGATTTGTTCTTCCTTTCCCTGTAACATGATTATACATCCTCATCCTCAGCCATTGCCCTTTATGTGGGAAAGTGCACAGATTTCCCCACAGATGTTGGGAGTGGCCATATGGTGTGGGTTTTTAAAAAAATTTTTATTGGCATATAGTTGATTTAAATGCTGTGTTAGTTTCAGATGTACAGCAAAGTGAATCAGTTATGCATATGAATATATCCACTCTTTCTTAGATTCTTTTCCCATATAGGCCATTACAGAGTACTGAGAAGAGTTCCCTGTGCTATACAGTAGGTTCTTATTAGTTACCTATTTTATATATAGTAGTGTGTATATGTCAACCCCAATCTCCCAATTTATCACTCCCCATCCCTTACCCCCTGGTAACCATAAGTCTGTTTTCAATAAGCTATGTCATATGATGTTTGTCTTTCTCTGTCTGACTTACTTCACTCAGTATGACAATCTCTAGGTGCATCCATGTTGCTGCATTATTTCATCCCTTTTTATGGCTGAGTAATATTCCATTGCATATATGTACCATATCTTCTTTATCCATTCCTCTGTTGATGGACATTTAGGTTGTTTCCATGTCCTGGCTATTGTAAATAGTGCTGCAGTGAACACTGGGGTGCATGTATGTTTTTGAATTATGGTTTTCTCTGGATATATGCCCAGGAGTGGGATTGCTGGCTCATATGGTAGCTCTATTTTTAGTTTCTTAAGGAACCTCCATACTGTTCTCCATAGTGGCTGTACCTATTTACATTCCCACCAACAGTGTAGGAGGGTTCCCTTTTCTCCACACCCTCTCCAGCATTTACTGTTTGTGCATTTTTTGATGATGGTCATTCTGACCATTGTGAAGTGATACCTCATTGCAGTTTTGATTTGCATTTCTCTAATGATTAATGATGTTGAGCATCTTTTCATGTGCTTTTTAGCCATCCGTATGTCTTCTTTGGAGAAATGTCTGTTTAGATCTTCCACCCATTTTTGGATTGGATTGTTTGTTTTTTTGATATTGAGCTGCATGTGTTTTTGTCAAGCAACACGAGCCAGCTTGATTTAGGCCACTTGCCAGCAGAGGCTTTTAGAGGTATCTCGAGTTTCCTCCAACTCTCTTGCTCTTTTCCCTTCACCACAAGGAATATATATCCTAGCAAGAGGCTGCTTGTTCACCTGGAGAATGGAATCAGAAGACACATGCCATAGAGACACAGTCGCTGACCCACAGACACCAACATGTGAAGTGAGTGAGAGCTAAATCTTTCTGTAAGTTCTGGCGTGTTACGTTGATCATTAAAGCTGACTAATAGAAATGGATTAGTCTTAGGGTACCAGGACGCAGGATAAAATTTTTGAGCCTGAAAAACACTACTTGAATTTTAAATAATCAGGAAAGGAAAAATTTCCCTATGGGATAGATGTATTTTTCCCTCTGTGGTATTCTAATCTTGCTCTGTTTTCATGTAAGAGGTTTTATTTATTTCATATTTCTTCCTTTCTGGACACATTTCCCCTCCAAGATTCTTACATAAGCTTATTTCCTCTGACATCATTTGCTTTTTTTCCGGTATTACACGGAAGAAATATTTGTAGGATTTATACTTGGTTTTAAATCCATTTCTGCTACTTGCCAGCAGCATGACAACTGGGCCAGCAGAGGGTGACACTGAGCTCACTCTAAGGACAGTATCACAGCAAAAGGTGGTTGATCAATATGTATAATTACTATTTTTCTTTTTCTAGGGACGACTTTCTATGCTTAGTAATCCTGGTGTACCTTTAAGCATATCCCCAACTCTCTACTTTTCAACAATCATTCCCACTGTTAATATTATATAAGGAGCACTTCTAAACTGTGTCTTCCTGAACTAAGCTTTTGAAAGTGGTACCTCTTCACCTCTATTCTCAGTATCTGATCTCCATTGTTTTCTTCAGTCCAGTTTCATTATAAGAAACAGTGTAGTGGTGGTTCCTAGCTGTTTGGTGATTTTGGCTCTTAAATTTAGTCCTTTTATTTCTTCCTAATGAAGGCTTTTGTTCTGGGGTAAATCTTAGTCTATTGAGTCCCTGTATATCCATGTTTCTTTCTCTTTTTTCTTCCCTGCTTTATTAGCTCTGGAGACTCTGTGACTCATACCTGTCAATACTCCTTGGAGGTTTTTGGCGAGATGCCCCGTGTTTCTGTACCAAGGTTTCTTTCCAGTGAGACAGTGTGAAGAAGCACTGTTGAGGGTAGGGGGAGCCATAAAGTCCTTAGTTTCTTAGCAAGATGACTGGTTTTAATTCTGAAACTATTAACTCTGCTTTTTTCCATTCCTTTTCTCAGTCTGTTTTTCTCTCTGTACAATGGATGAGTCTCAGAATTTATAAGACTGAAAATAAAGTAATTTTTGGAATAATTCACTTAAAAATGTAAAGTATGTGTATGAAGGCTTTATTTTGACTCAATTAATGATAGATTATCTACTTCAGGGATTTTTTTACACTTAATGGGCAAATCATATTTCCCCCTTTTGGCCTTTCTAAGAAGCACTTGAATTATATGTTCATTTAATTTATGTGAAGTCAGCTATTCTCATTCAGCAAGGATAGACACAAAGAAAGAGAGATGACACACAGACAAGACAGAGATGAAAAAAACCCCTTCATCAATAGAAGCATCACTAATATATTGCAATGCTTGAATGTTGCACTTGCTGAGAGATGATATGTCAACAACTTCCTAAAGGAATTTCAAGGGTACTTTTTAGCTTCATGAGATTTTTACCTGCTGTCTTAGTCCATTTGGGCTGCTATAACAAAATATCACAGAATGAGTAGCTTATAAACAACAGAAATTTGTTTCTCACAGTTCTGGAAGCTGGAAGTTTAAAATCAGGGTGGCCAGCATGGTTGGGTTAGGGTTCTCTGCTGGACTGCACACTTCCTGTAGCCTCACATGATGGAAGGAGCACTAATCCCATTCATGAGAGCCCCACCCTTAAGACCTAACTGGCCTCAAAGTCTCCACCTACAAATAACATCAACTTTGGTGGTTAGGATTTCAATATATGAGGGGGACACAAACATTCAGACCACAGCACCTGTTCGGGATAGGCCCCAACTCTATATAGGATGTAGGTCCTCTGTACTTCATTTGGCATCAGTGGAACCTTGGGCACATATATGTCCTCTATTTCTCCATTCAGGCTGCTCACTATGTGTTCTGCAAGAATAAAGGTCATTTGTTGAATGTCTACAAGTTACCATGCACTTTACATATATGCATACACCATTGCTTGCCTTGTAATGTAACTTATTTGTTCCATTTCCCCTTAATAAAATTGAAACTTAAAGATATTTAGTAACTTGCTCAATGTCACATGGAGCAAAATTCTTGCTCAAGTGGCATGTTTCAAATTCACATATCATCATTTCCAGGTCCAGCAGGATAAAGTGCAAGTTCTTTAGTGTGGCATGCAAGAATCTTCACAAATTCCCATTCCCTGCACCTCCACTTTCATTACCTCCTGTTGCTACATCCCTGACATTATCTACTGCTGAGAAATAATCATCTTCTTTTCCCATACCATGCTGTCCCTTTCTGTCTGCAGGGTATGCCTCATTCTGCGTGGGTAACTGCCACAAGTCCTTTTGGGTTTAAGACACCAAAGATGCAATTAGAGTGATTAAGAAAACACTCAGTTCTGTCACTTTCTAGTTGTGTGCCTTTGGGCAAGTTATTTAATTTCCCCATGTCTCAGCTTCCCTGTTTGTAAACAGTGATAAAAGCATACTACAGGATTGTTGAGAGGATTAAATGAGTTAAAATATGCAAGTATGTGGAACAGTGAGTGGTATAGGGTAAAACATTATGCAAGTGTTTACTCTTACTAGATTTGCCTCAGACATAACCTCCTCCAGGAAGCTTTCCTTGACTCCCTCTCTTCTCTCTACCAAACTAGGTTTGGTGCTTCTTTTATAATCAACTACAATATTAACTTGTTTTAGAATTATCTCTATAGATGTCAGTCTCTAACATTATATATGAGTTTCTTGAGGTCAGGGAAAAACTTATTTTTGAGCAGTCAATATCTAGCATATTAACGGATACATAATAGGCATTCAAAGATGATTCATAAATGAATTAAATGATTATTAATATTCTTCAAATAATTATTCATATTCATATTCTTCTTCTTCATCTGCTTATTATTATTATTAAAGCTAACCTTTATGGGCTACCTACTCTGTGTTAGGCACTATTTTAACTACTTTGCATGCATTCTCTAATTTAACCTTCATACAAATCCCATGCAGGAAGGTATCATGATTAACTCCATTTTACAGAATAGAATACAGAGTGATTAAATAATTTGCACAGGGTCAATCACTAGTATACGTGAGGATAAGAATTTAAACCAAGTAATCTGATCCAAGAGTCCACATTGTTAGCTACTTTTAGTGGCTGTCTCCAAATGAGTTTAAAGAGAAAAGGGAGGGAAGGAGGGAAAAATGAAAGAAAGAGAGAAAAGAGAACTGAACATCCATAGTGTTGGCTGATACCACTTGAATCCTTATGGAATTGCCTTCACTGAGTTATGGATTTATGTTATATTCTTGGCTTTTCACAGAAGTCACTATAATAACTAGTCATGTGGAATCTACTTCTCCATTTGATGTGAAAAATTATTTGTGAGTTTACCCATTATATCATTTAATTCTTCTGCATAATACTCCACATAGGAAAAAACACTTCCAAGTTTGTTTCTGGTAAAACCTTAATATCTCTTGAGGAACTAGCCTGTTTCCTTCTCTCTGATGATTAAAATTGTGTAACTAGCTTTGCTTTGGCTACTGGAAAACTTAGAGCCAGACTTTATGCTTAGTCACAGAAATTGTACTGATCTTCTGATTGGAATGGTTGGCTGTTCTCCCTTGACCATCTTTCCATCCTAAACTTTATTCTTATATAATTGTATTATATTTATCTCTTCTGACAGCTGGCTATTATTATTATTTTTAGAAAGAGGTGGATATAGTGCAATTAAATGCAGTGAGGTAAATATCTGTATGAGATGATGACTTCCACTCTGTCACCTGTGGCTTGATGTCATGTAGAACAGTACATACAATATCCAATATACTCTTTGTAACCATCTTAATAATAATTTGATGATAGAAATCTTTTGAAGATAAGGATCAGAGAGTTCCAGGACTTTGCCTTAAATCACAAAACTATTTAATAAGTTGCAGAGTCCAGGGAGAAATCGAGAATTTTCAACCCTATTTTGCTGCCATGGTGGCCATTATTTCTGGTCTCTTCAGGGCCATTTCAAAATAGGTGACTATGCTTCCTACAACACATTAAAAAGTCACTGTTAGAACTGGTTTGCAAGGCAGAAATAGAGACAGATGTAGAGAACAAACATATGGACACCAAGGGGGGAAAGTGGGGAGGTGGGTGGTGGTGGTGGGATGAATTGGGAGATTGGGATTGACATATATACACTAACATGTATAAAATAGATAACTAATAAGAACCTGCTGTATAAAAAAATAAATAAAATAAAATTCAAAAAAAAGAAATGGGGTGCTAGGATCGATGGGACAATATTATGACTTAGTATAGTGATATTTAAGCTCTTAAACAATTTAAATATATTAGTTAACTAATTTAACTCCTACTTTTGGCTTTTTAAAAATTATTTTTGTATTGAGATATGATTGGCATATAATATTGTGTAAGTTTGAAGTGTACAAGGTTTTGGTTTGATACATTTATATATTGCAATATGATTCTACTTTTAGCTTTCAAAATTAAATCTATATTTCCTCCATCACAAAAGTAGTGAATGTCCTTTATAAAAAATATAGAAATCCAGTAAGGTAGAAAGAAGAGAGAAAAAAATTACTCAAAGCTTACCATTTAGGGTAAACGGGTGTTATGTTTAACATTTTAAGATTTTTTTCTATGTATAATTATTTTTTAAACTTTTCTTGGTTTTGATCATACTATTTTCTACTCTCATTTCCTCCTTAAATACCATAGATATTTCTCCATGTGATTATCAGCACTTTACAATAGAATTTCAAATAGCTGCAGACTAATTAGAAATGTAATTCATGATAATTCCCTTAACATTTCCTCCATTGTTGAGCTTGTCTTTAATATTACTCATAATGTTGCAGTAACTGTCTTGGTGCATGTAATTTTTTTGTTTTTAAGTTATTGTATTAAGTCAAATTAGCAAAGATCTAATTACTTTACCAAAAGTGAGGTGGTGTGATGTGGTAGACAAAGCATGGGCTTGGTGCTAGAGAGACTTGGACTGGAATTTTGTTTCTGCTTCTCGCCAGCTCTGTGGCTTGGACAAATTACTTAACTCACAGATCCTTTGGGTTTACATTTATAAAATGAGGATACTCATATCTGCTTCACTGTGTTGTTTTAAATATTACATGAAATAATGTACATAAAGCTCTTAAATAGCTTGTAAGGTTTTGATGCTTGTTATTGAATCATTCTCCAGATGGTTGCTCCAAGTTACCTTCTTATAAGTAAAGTATGAAAAATTCCCATTTCATCACACTCTTCTTAGCATTTTTTTTACAGTGATTCAATAGATAGAAGGAGTGTCTTGTTATTTTTCAAGTCCTGCTGCTTTGCTTCTCGGAGAGAATGAGTATGTTCTCATAGACTGGTTGCCATGTTGATTGGGGTCACTTACTGACTTAGGAGAATTTTTTCCTCCTCAGAAAAGAAGTTTTATGTATGAAAGTGTTATTATTCTTGGTTTACTTTTTCCTTTATCATGAATTTTAAAATGTCTATTCCTTAACATACTCCACAGTTTTTCTTCATGTCTTTCTATAAAGCCTTTTGATTACAGGATAATTCAAAGACCTGGTTCTTTTCCACATATGACACATTTTATGTCTATGCTTAGTGGGACCTACAGGTGGGATTACAGGTAGGATCTAATGAAATCTTACCTTAATGACTCCAATCTTATTGGCTTACTCAGAGTCATTCACTATCTGCAAGAAATTCTATCCAATACTTTGTGTCTTTAGGTATGGTTCTTTTGTCATGTTTATTTCCATTTAGTGAATATTTATTGAATGTATACTACTTACCAGCCATTGTGTTACTCTCTAGGTCAGGAGTTCCATGGACCCTGAACACTGTGGTTGGAAACCAATGTGATCTGTGAACTTGGGTAGGAAAAATAAATCTATCTTTGCCCTAAAAATCTCATACTAGCTAATCATTAATTCTCCAAGTTGCAAATGTAAAGCAGCTAATTCCAGCAATATTAGCAGTGTCTGTGATTTTTGTCATCATTAGAAATCACAAATATTTTATTGTCACATTACAGTTATTGTTGAGATCTAGAAATGTTACCTTCATTACCATAGTTGACCTTTGAACAACACAGGGCGTTAATCTGAGTATAATTTATAGTCAGTCCTCTGCATCTATGGTTCCTCTATATCCAAGGATTCAACCAGCCGTGGATGGTGTGGTACTGTAGTATTTACTATTGAAAAATATCTGTGTATAAGTGAACCTGAACAGTTAAAACCTGCACCGTTCAAAGATCAACTGTATTTTAAAATTATGTTGGTTATGTGATTTACCATGAGATTTTATTTCATAATGTATTACTAAAAAAGAACACACATTACTATATCATAAATTTTTTCTCTAATTATTTCTATGATTGGTTAATATAAAATATGCAAATATTTCCCTAATTGTTTTCACTTATAATCCTATAAATTTTATTTATGCATTTAAAAAGTTTATTCTGAGAAAGTTATTTTCCACAGATTTCATCAGCTTGACAAAGGCATGGCACAGAAATGGTTAAAAGCTCCTGAACGGGTGAATAAAGTATTTATAAAAATAAGGTCATCATAACTTAAATTCTGTGGGTTTTCCACATGCCTTCTCTACCTAATACAGATTTTCTTTGGGGAATGATGTTTCTTGGGTATCCTTTACTCTTTCTAACATGACTTTAAAGTCATAAATGTCTACTGAACACTTACCACGTGTGTCAGATGCTTCACTTTACCTCCATTGCCTCATTTAATTCTTCAGAGCTTGCTATGAGATGGATACTATTATTTCCCTCATTTAATGAATGATGAAACTGAGGCTCAGAGAAATTAAGTAACTTGCCTATTCACGGTGCTGTTGAGTGGAGGAAACTGCTTGGGCAGGTTCTGAGGTCCATGGTTTTAAATGTGGCCTTGTTAAGCCAAGAGTCACTTGACATAGTTAATTTTAATCAAAGGCCACTGAATTACATAACCCCTATCCTATTGCCACAAGAATCCTAAGAATTAATAGGAGAATGACATGCTTCCTTTCTTCATCATGTAGACGAGTTTCTGTGCTGATCATTCTCCATTTTCCCTCCAGATTCTTTTTTTTTGCCCTTCTCATCCCTGTACTCTGTCCCAAAAATCTGACCTCAAGAATGGCGTAATTTGGGCTCCACTTTTCTCCACTTCTAATTGGCTTCTGCTAATGGAAGGCACTGGTGAGAAAATGGAGGAAGAGCTGGGGGAGAGCTACCAATATTTCTGTCTCTACTTTCCCCTGCTGGGCCATGTTTTTTACAGTTACTGTGTTCCTTTTTCTATGGTTACATATCCTATGTGGAGGTTCCTTTTCTCTTGCTACAACTTTTTTTGAGTACCAGTAACATTTTTCCCTCCTCTGCCCGTTCAGGTCTCGGGTGATAACAGCTTCCTATTATTGCTAGTCCCTGGGTGCTCCATCATCTCTTGCTAGTAACCTTGACTTTCTTTTCCTCTCAGTAAATAATGACTTCATTGAACCTTCTCCAATTAACCCTTTGAATGGACCATCTGATTTTTACCAGCACCACCATTGATACAGTTTCCTGTTGTAGATGGAATGGCCAACTTGTCCATAGTTCAAGAAAGGTAAAAGCAGTTTCTCTTCACTAAACATTCACATTCCTCTGCATGAAGATTTTCATGTCTGACAAAAGTATGTTTTGATGGATGAGCAGTTGGGCAGGGGAGAAGCATCAGTGGAAAGATACTAGACTAAGTCCAAAAACTATGTCTGCTTTTGTATCTGTCCATCTTCCTAATGTAAACTTGGGCAAATTCTAGAACCTCAGCAAGACTCAACTTCTTTATCACAGCAAAGACAATAAGGATGCCTGTCAGAAGGCTGTATGAGGAACAAATGAGATGATCCAATGAAAAGACTGTATTCTATAAAGATATGTATAAAGTGAGGTATTTTAAACTTGACTAATTGCTCACACACTGTGTTCATTAAAAAAAGATAATAGATATGGGAGCACTACAATAATTGGGCATTTTATAAATGTGATTTAATTCTATATATTGTATATTTCAGAAATCTAGGGGCCTATCATATACATGGGTATCCTTTACTCTTTCTAATGGGACTTTAAAATATAAATGTGTAGTGACCTCTTACCATGTATGTCAGTTACTTCACTTTACTTCCATTATCTCAATTAATTCTTCAGAAAATGCTATGAGATGATTACTGTTACTTCCCTCATTTAGCAGGTGATGAAACTGAGACTCAGGGAACTTGCCTATTCACAGTGCTCTTGAGTGGAAGAAACTAACTCCAGTGCTAGCAGACTGCCTGGCTTGTATTAGCTACTCAGTAAATATTTCAAGAGATAGTCACTAAGTGCCTAAGAAATGATGCCTAGTCTCAAATACCTATTTTTTTTGTCTTGCAGAAAAAAAAAGAAAAAGAAAAAGAAAAAAAGCTGACAAACACACACATGTAAAATGAGTTACCTAAACAAGAGGGCACTTGACTCATTCTGACCAGGCGGGAGGAAAGACATGAGAGCATAAGATAGAATGGCAAATGGAAAATGATCTGGTGTGACTCTAACATAGGATGACTATGAGAGGTGCTGGAAATGGTGCAAGCTCAGGCAAAAGTACTAAGGTGTAAATAGATACAAAATAGGTTTTAGGTCAAGATGGAAAAATTGGGTTGACTGCATGTAAGTGAGAGGCAGATGGTATTGATATAATCAGGGAGAGGGCCTCGAAATTTCTGACTCATATTCCTGCATGGCTAGTGGTACGCAACTGATGCAAGGATAAGTTTTGAGGTTGGATGTCATAATATGAGTTCAGACATGTAATAAGAAAAATTATTGGGATACTTAAACAGAGATGTTCCCAAACTTTAAAAAATCTGGATCTAAATGTTAGGAGACAGGTCAGGACCACAGAAATATAATGATATTTCATGAATACTGCAAAGAATGAGTTATTTTTAAGAGTTGAATTTTTTGAATAGTAAGGATTCATTACTGTAAGCACTAAAACTTTAAAAAAGTAATCACTTGGATGATCGAAAATTTTATTGCACTTTTTTCTGCCACCTTAAATGATGCATCTTGAACCAAATTTATTTTTTTCTTGATGGCTTAGGGTCATCACTATAATCATTTGTCATGATACCATGCTATAATTCAGTGATGCTGTTGGAATAATTGAGATAGATAAAACTGTTTCCCTTTGTTAAACAACTTCAGATCATTGTTGAGCTTTTTCTTCTTGAGTTTCATTTTTATCATTTCTATGATTTCTCATTTGCTGTCAGCTATCACTTGCTGCAGCTATCAATGTGTCACCATGAACTGATATACTGTATCCTTTCAATCACTTGCTCTTCAGCTAACACTAGTTGGGAAACCAGATAATCATGTATACTGGAGCTATATGCAGAGCCTGCCCAGACAGTGTCAGAAGGAGGAACAGAGCATCCCCCTAAGAGGAAACTACATGAGCCTTAATGAAATTGATTTGGGATACTTCTTTTGACTCTTCAAAGGACTTCTGTTTACTTTTTAGTTCTCAGCTGTGTTTCACAAAGGTAGCATCACCAGAATTTGAGTTCTGGATTAGTAAAATGTTTTTGTATGCATCCCAAAAAGGATAAGATAAACCAATAGCTCAGGACAGTACAGTTTAATGCATAGTTTTAATTCTCAGACATAGAATCTGCTCTGATTTTCATCAATTATGTAGGATTAAGTGTTCATGCTACTTTTTCAGTTCATTTGCTACAAGAAAAAAACATAGGGTCTAGTTGATTAGCAGGTCTTTGGTGGTGTTTAAATTGTGTAAGGTCAGTAATTTAAGTTAGAATAGTTTGTTAATTTTTTCAAGGTGATTAGATCAAACCCAGTTGATTGAATATTCCAGTGTTTCTGCAGGTTGAACCCTCATGTGTTGGTCCATGTGCTTTTGCATTGTTTTCTAGGTAGGTTTTATTGTGCTCCCCTATGCTAACACCCTGGAATGCGTTGCTGTCTCTTTCTCTAGTTAAAGTAGTCCTTCTCCATTTGTCACTGTGTGTCACCACAAATGTTGCTTTGAAGCTCTTTTTCTCTCCCACGTGCACATTTGTTAGCAGTTTCTTGATAGTGTCTACTGGGTTATTTGTCTCTGAGGAATATCATTTTCGGTTTATTTTTCTCTGATATTCATTTAATGACTTGTCACTTTAACTCAAGCTATAATTTCCTGTCAATTATATTGTAAATTTCTCATGCATCAGTCAGCATGTCTCTTGATGTTCCTCCTGTTATGTCTTGTCTACAGAAATTTTCTTCTCCCCATGACCTTTGATTTCCTGAGAGTAGCATCTTGTCCTCTCTCTACTGTATGGCCAGGAATCTATTGCCTATTTTTACTCTGGCAGCTAAAAAGATAGCAAGGTACATACAAGCATACGAAGCAGCTCCCTCCACTCTCACCTTTTGTGTCTTTTACTATCTAGACAGACATGCATGCACAGGTAGAATGCCCAGCAAAAATTGGAGTTATGCGGCCAAAAGCCAAGGAACTACCAGAAGCGAGGATTGAGGTCTGGACCAGATCCTTCCCTAGAAACTTCAGAGGGAATATGGCCCTGCTGACACCTTGATTTATATGTGGAATCTAGAAAGATGGTACAGATGAACCTATTTTTAGGGCAGGAATAGAGACGTAGATGTAGAGAACAGATGTGTGGACACAGGGGGGGAAGGGGAGGGTGGGACGTATTGGGAGATTAAGTTTGACGTAAATACACTACCATGTGTAAAATAGATGGCTAGTGGGAAGCTGTTGTGTAACACAGGGAGCTCAGCTTGGTGCTCTGTGATGACCTAGAGGGGTGGGATGGGGGGGTGGGAGGGAGGTCCAAGAGGGAGGGGTATAGGTATACATATTGCTGATCTACTTCATTGTACAGCAGAAACTAGCACAACATTGGAAAGCAATTTTACCCCAATAAAGAAGAAAAAAGACTCTGAGAGAATACATTTCTGTTTTTAAGCCAGTCAGTTTGTGGTACTTGTTACAATAGTCCTAGATAATTAACCCAACCCCCATTATCTGACTTTTTTTTTTTTTAAAAGGCATAGATTAAGTCAAAGAAAAATATTTTGGAGAATCTATCTGCCTTGCCCACCTCAAGAGAAAGACACTATATTTTACGTATTAAAAAATGTAGGGCTTCTCTGGTGGTGCAGTGGTTAAGAATCCGCCTGCCAATGCTGGGGACACGGGTTCGAGCCCTGGTCCGGGAGGATCCCACATGCCGTGGAGCAACCGGGCCCGTGGGCCATAACTACTGAGCCTGCGAGCCACAACAACTGAGCTCGTATGCCACAACTACTGAAGCCCACGCACCACAACAAGAGAAGCCACCGCAATGAGAAGCCCGCGCACCACAACAGAGACCCAGTGCAGCCAAAAAAAAAAAAAAAAAAAAAGTAGAAGGGCTTTCCATTCAGTTCAAAGAGCAACTTTCGAAGACAGTGGTTCCCAAACCTGGCTACGTACCAGAAACACTTGGGGAAACTTTTAAAAAATGCAGATGTCTAAGTTTTACCTTTTGGAGATTCAGATTCAGTATGTTTGGGAAAGAACCTGCTTTTCTATTTTGAACAATCTTTCTAGGTAATTTTAATGATTAGGTGAGTATAGGAAGCACTGATCTAAAGGGTTGAGTAATGAAGGATATATTTCAATACCTGGGCATATAATTCTTGGAAAAAGAGATCATCTAATAAACTTTCGAATCCCTTGCCTCCAATTTCATTGATTTTAAGATTGAATAAGCTAACCAGGAAACCTCTGCCCTGAACTTCATTCTTGTAAAGCAAAAGAGATAGGGACCTTGGGAGAGAGTGAATGTAATAAACTTCTAGGGGCTTTAACAGCCAAGAAATGAAATTTTGGGGATAGCTGAGTACTTTAGGAAGTCAGTTCTCATTCACAATTCATTCAGCAGAGTTACAGAAGACCTACAATGAACCAGTTAATATAGACTCAGGCGAAGATGAGATATGCTCCTTTGAGCAGAACTTCTAAAAGGAGAGATGGCTCAAGAAGTAATGACAGCAAGCTTTAAAATGTAATTCTGCAAATAGGACCTCAGGTAGCTACAGAAACCAACATGGCTACACAAGGAGCCCTCTCATGCATCCAGATTCTAAAAATCATGTGCAAAAAATGGGAGAGGGACACGTAAACAAAAATACGAAAGAAGAGCATGGGGCTATGAAAATTGCATTAGAAAAGCTTGAAGTAGCAGAGCAGGTAATATGGTTTCCGTTTATACATAAATAAACTAAAATTAAGGAGGTAAAGCATCTTGGTTATATCTTGGACCTAGCCAAATGGTACTGAGTCCTATTCCTTCATTTCCTCCACTGCTCTGTTGCTCAAAGCTAAAACGTGATGTTCCTTGTGGCATAAACCTAAAGGAGTCAACTGGAGGCTTTTTTGCAGAAAATAAACCCAGAATTGCCACTTCACTTCTTATACATACAGACCTCCTATCCATAAAGGAAAAGGGAGTACTCATAAGTCTTCAAAATAATATTTTTAGCTAAAACCTGCCATAAGATATTCTCTAAGAGAAAAGGGATATCACTGTCCCTTTTTCTGATGCCCCAAATCAGAATGTGTCACTACGTTTTTGTTTTTTCTAAGTCAATTTTTAAAACTTTCCATATTTTTTTGAATCACTGTAGTAAGCTCCCTGATTTTGAAAGGATACTTTAATGTCTTTTAGTCTCAGGGCTCCAGGGTCCAGAGATGAATCTCTTTTCATGACCAATTAATTGCATCCTCTTTCTGTAGAGATACTGTTATAACTTAGGCTTTTAGAGCTACTCTTAGTTTAGTTTTGATGAAAATGATTGACACTGCAATGCATATAGATTTTTGGCTGTAAATACCCCAGTCCAGGGCTGCGAAAGACTAGGAGATAGACTTCTAAATCATTAGTTGACTGCTTGATGTATATTGGACATGATCAAAGAGTTTGGTAATTACCTAATCAATCCTTCCAACAAGTCTTTGAGGTAGGGGGCTAATAGCATTGAACTCATTTTGCCAATGGGAAACTGAGGCATTGGGAGAATGTTTAGTGTTGACTTTTATTCCCGTGTTACAAGCAATTCTGGAACAAAATACTTGTTTTCTTTCCCACCTTCCATCTCTAGTCTAGAACAGGTTATTTTCCAACACATAATGGGAATCAGAATGAGAGAGAAAATACTAAATAGTAAGAAGCTAATACAGAACCTGTTGGACTAAGCTTGAACATAGAAATGGATTTTTTTTTAGAAAATCCTTCTATCATTACAGATATATTTATAACGCTTGCCTAAAACATCAGAACTGACAGACATACTAAACTGTTGAATCATGATCTATTTTGGAAGGGAGAGAGAGCACAGTCAGGATGTCGACAAAAATGCAAGTGGATGTTCTATTCTATTTGAAAGGAACAATGAGGGTCATGACCCATAACTTACAGAGAGTTCTATGCACTTTTGGCAGAATTTAAAGGGCATCAGAAATATATCATGGGATTTCTGGGCAAAGAGCAAAGGAAGGATGTGCACAAAGCGATCTTTCTAAGGAGATGAGTGATCTGAACCCAGTCAAGAGAGTCAAAGGGGACATGTAGGTGAGGCTGGAGGGTGGTTGTAAGGAACTAGTGAGAGTCCTTAGTGTTTCATTGAATTTCCCTGATTACATTAGTCAGTTGCAAGTGTGCATAAAAATGCTGTGGCGAGGTCTGCTATTCACCACCATCTATTCCAGGTGTCCCTTAGAATCCTCTATGTGGGAGCCCACAGGGACCTTAGAGGTCACTTAGTTCAACACTGCCATTGTACAGATAAAGAAATCAGATACAGGTGAAAAGACTTGCCCAAGGTCACATAACTCATTATTAACAGCCTATGGACTGGAGCCAAGGGTATTGAGTTCCAAAGTTTTTATTTCGTGTACTCTATATTGTCCCTACTTTTTATCAATTCATTCCTTCATGCAACAAAAAATTTCTCAAGTGATCAATATGTTCCAGGCACTCTACTAGGCACTGGAGATTCGAAGAAAAATAAAGCAGCTTCTGCCTTAAGCTGCCACATCCCTGTGGAACAGTCATATTTGTGTTAAGATACAGCCACAAAATGACAAATATCATGAGAGTGACTATGGGAACAGAGAAGAGGGATGAGTTTAGAATTACACAGAATATTCTTTCTTCATAGGCTTGATTTTCCAAAATTAGTTATTTACATTGCAATTCTAATTCAGGTCATTGATCATTTAAGAAAACATATGCTTAGATTTTTCTTTGCTTATGAATGTGAATCAGAGCCATCATATTTTTGGAGATTTGATTTCTTTCCAGGCTTCTATTGTGGATTGAATTGTGTCCCTCAAGCAAGATATACTGAAGTCTTAACCCCTAGTACCTCAAAATGTGATTTTTTTTGGAAGTAAGTTCTTTACAGAGGTAATCAAGTTAAAATGAGGTTCTTAGGATGAACCCTAATCCAAAATATGGATTATAAAAAGGGGTGTCCTTATAAAAAGGGGAAATGTGGACATGCACAGAGGGAAGATGATGTGAAGACACACAGGGAGAAGATGGCTGAGTGACTAGAGTGATGTATCTACAAGCCAAGAAATGCCAAGGAATGCCAAGGATCCACTAGAATTCCAGACTTTTTTGATTTTGGAATTCCAGCCTTTAGAACTGTGGGACAATAAATTTCTGTTGTTTAAAGTCACACAGCATTTTTTGTTTTTTTTGTGACTGCAACCCTAGGAAACTAATACAGCTTTCTGGACAGTGATCAAAGAGCAGGATTGATTTCTAGTCCTAATATTTTGCTCCAAGACTTAAATAAAAAATAACTGGCAGCTGTGCAGCCACATTTGACCAAGTCATGTGGACTCTTGACTCTAGATCCAGTGCAGTTGGACACTTGCACAGGGTTCTCTAAGGGCTGAATCGGGTTTTGGGACATTCACATCCTGCCACCTCATTCAAATCACTATTAATATTCCTTCAGTAAGCTTTTAACATTGAGTTCTTAATGTGGTCTCACAACTGTCTCAGGTTCCTAAAAATTATAAAGAACTGACCTAGCTAAAAACACGAAAGCTCCTTCAGCTCTCTGGCTTTAGAATGCCAGGCTTTTCACACTGAAATGACTGGGCTGTTTCCATCAAAAACTTCTAACATGGCGATTGTCGTCAAAGTAAGCTGGTATTTTAAAAATGATTTAATGACTACAACTGCAGTACAGGGCATAGTGCTTTTTAAAACCATATAACCATGACTGCAGATGTCATTTCAAAGATATACTCCTCCAATTCGTGTAAAAACATCTAAGAAAGTTATTAGGCAGCATCTTTGAGAGCTGTGCAATTTTACGTAGAAGAATGCTGCAATGGCTTAAGAACTAAATTGCCTAGCAGGTTAGATTGGAAACATCAGCTCTCTATACCTTCTGCAATTGACCCGCTGTGCACCTTACACAACGCACTTCTACTCTCTGAGCTGCCATTTCATGAAGCAGAAAACCTAGGCAATGATATTCATTTCCTCCTTCCTTAGAGTATGGTGAAGCTATAGAAATTTGTGTTTGGGGTGCTTTTGGAACTCAACAAGTGAAAAAAAAAAAACTTCTGTTTATAATTTTCAAAACTTTCTCATACAGACTTGTTTTTAACTGATGGTGGTGGGGAGTGACACTCCATCCCCCCACATATAGAATTCTTCCTTGAAAAGCCTGTTGCATTCATCCTCATGGATGTCACAAACTCATGGTGGGAAATGCTGGTGAGCAATGAGTCACAGTGAGGTCACAAGAATGGACTTGGATCTAAAGCCTTGGTCCCCAGACACAGCTAAAAATTGTGCCCAGCCAGTCCTAGATCTGGGAGACTCAAGCCTCATGTTGCTATAAGACCTGGTCATGTGATAGAGTAGAATCTGAATATCAATGTTAATACCATGGGCCATCAATAGTAATACAAAAACACAACTGGGAATACAATACTATTGAAGGTCTTCTTGGATGTATTACACAACCACACAGAAGATAGCCTGATTAGAAATTTCTTAAAGGGTAATTACTCACCTGTGTTACATATAGCGAACATCCAAATCTTGATTTCAATCTTCAGGTAGAGCTCATCCTTTCCAGGTATATATCTATTTATATCTATAGATAATAATATTTAGATAGGCATGTTAACTTGAGATTTCATAAAGAAAAAGCTTTATTGAGAATGACTGAACCCATCCCTATGGTAGGGAATTGTATGCAGTTTATTCCATACACACACACACAATGAGCCGTACAGGGTGTTTCCAAGTGTTCTCATGTCAGTGTCTAATTCTTCTTGACTAACAGACTGGTGACACTGTTTACCCAGTGTAAGCAAGAATATTGTCTCTCTTCTGTCCTTATCTGCTCTACATCCTCTTGTGGGCATTCTAAGCCATCTTTGCTTTGTGCTTTCTGCCATGGGGCACCGTTTCTCATTTCAGTTCTCTTGGTCCTAATCTCTAAAGCTTCTAGACTTTTTTATTTAAGTCTGCCAGATGCTGCAGCTCTCTGCCTCTTTAAACAGAGTGCACTGAGACCAGGTTCTCTGGGGGCAGTTGGAGTCTTTTGGTAGGAATACTATTTTCTCTGAGCTTAGCGGCATTAAAATGGGGGCAATTAAAAATTATAGTGGAATTATTGTTTCTGATGCTGGCCATTTGACAGTACCATGCCATTCCCTAGGCAGCA
This sequence comes from Eubalaena glacialis, assembly GCF_028564815.1. NCBI lineage: Eukaryota > Metazoa > Chordata > Mammalia > Artiodactyla > Balaenidae > Eubalaena > Eubalaena glacialis. The sequence continues at coordinate 50,531,637 of NC_083720.1, forward strand.
CTATTATATTCTCACTCTATACCCCTAACAGCTCAGGGACATGACTGTTATAGCTCAATTCTGTGTTGCATTATAGTTCCTTTCCTAATAAACCTCTTCTATTTTCTTTCCTTCCTCTCTTTTTCTCTTTCTCCTTCTCTTTTTCCCTTTAATTCTCACTGAGCATTTAGTACATGCTAAACACTCTACGAAGCACCAGACATACAAAGATAAAATAATCATAGTTATTGCATCCTACTCCAAGCTCACAATCTAGTGAGGGTGATAGTCAAGTAGACAAAAAGCTATAAAAGAGTGTGGCACATGCTGAATGAGGTAAACTACCATGGAGATAATATTGTTGGGGAACCAGGGATCTTTCATGGAGAAGATGTTACCTGAAATGAATCTTGAAGGGAAAGTACATATTTCATCAGAGAGAAGGTGTTAGGTAGAATAAGAACAAATTACAAGTGTATCTTTGTATGTGATGTGCTACCTACTGCTACTTTTCAGTCCAAGCCATCATCAGTAATAGTTATGGTAGGTGATTGTACATTGTGTATATTCCATGTAAAAAAAATTCTTTAAATATCTACTTTAAATTTTCTTGTCTCCAGGGTACTCATTCCCAATTTTTCATCTCTTTTTCATATGATGGTTTGTCTTCCCTCTTCCCTTCTATACCCCACAAGTACACGTACATTCTCACTCTGCTCTCTGTGAACATGTTCAAGTTTGTCATCAGCCTTTGTCCAAGAATGTCTGTGAAGCCAAGAGAAGAATAATTCTACTTGCTAGCCTACAGAGGACACACAAGCCTTCTTCTGTAGCAGTCTCCAGATAAACACTGATGGATCCTTCAGGTCAGTGCAATCTGTTTTGCCAGAAAGTAGATGGATAGGTCCATGGGCTGTTACTAGACAAAACTGTAAGAATATATCCTGCAATATTGCTGCATTTTGCTTGCTGCTACAAAACGGTCTCCAGCTCTCCACTTCTTAAATGTTTTCAGTTACTTAAGTCTAGAATGCAGAAGGTGGGGCCACTGTTAAAGGTCTCCATAGTTCATCATAATTATAGTTCTTATATTGGTTTTAAAATTCTTTTTGTTCCAAATAGAGTATAACACAATTAAATATCTCACTTTGGGTCTTGGAAGAAATTCAAGCAGGCATCATTTGGCAAGATGCCTCAGACCATTACAAACTTTACTATAGCAACTAATTCAATGTAATTCAATAAATATTTGAAGACCTATTATATGGATAGACACTGTGCTAGGCTCTGAGGAAAGAGGATTGTAAAGATGAATGAGGCATGGTCCCTACCTGCAAGAAGCTTATAATTCAGTGGCTAAAATAAATATTCACAGAGCAAATCATCACAGATACATAAAGAGCTTTCTATGGGAAACAAGGAGGCAGAAACATTACTACATTTACTTAGTAAATGTGTACAGGAATCAACAAAATTACCCCTTTTGAACTGAGAACATTCTAGAAGACTAATACTCATTTACAATTCCAGTAATCTCTGGATATATTTGCCTAAAAAGGAGAATTTGAACCCTGACTTGACCACTTACTGCATTGCCTAATACAAATTGTTCAACCATTCTTTGCCTTAGTTTTGTTTTACTTTTTGTCTACATTTTTAATATAAAATAATAATAACCTCATAGGTTATTGAAAGGATTAAGTAGGATATAGAGGGGAAAAGTGCTTTGCCAATGATACAGAAATTAAGTTTCTAATTGTTACTATTTTTTTGGTAAACCTCCAGGAGTGAAATAGGAAGCATCTTCTTATAGAATACTATACATAATCTACTTTAGTTAAGAGGTAGAATTCATTAGAATTGCAGTTCTAACCTGAACCAGTGCCTTCTCCATTACTTGTCTAATAGTAGAACAGTGGCTGAGCTTGGGTAGTCCAGTTCTTGGCTTTTAATTGTGTGATACAAAAGCAATTAGTTGTATTCCTGAGATTTCCTGGGATGTTTCTGAGTTTAGCTGTATTGTTTGGAAAGCATTAGTGTGGAAGGACAAATTATACCCTGGTACTAGATAAAGTTATTTTACATAGCATCTTCCAGAGCTCTACAAATTGCTTCACACTGAGAAATGGAACACCACGTTCTCAATCACTAGTTGAGGTACCCAGGCAGGTCTTTGTTCACTTCTTATTCTGTAGGCTAAACCAGAGCTCTTTTTATTCTCTCCATGACCATCATCAGAAACAAAGGCCTTTAGTAACTTCATTGAAGATTTGTAACTCTCTGAATTGTGTACATATTACTGAAGCTTCCTTGCTTTCCAAAGTGAGCCTGTGGTATTGCTCTGGAGTCTCAATTATCTCCCTTTGCTATAGAACAGAGATGCCAGGTAAGATTTCATTGCTTCTTCCCACCTCTCAGACAAATGAAGAACCAGCAGAGCAAAAAAGGAATATCAAACTCATTAATGGGCTTTGAGGGTCACCAACTGAAATACTACCTAAATCAGTTGGAGGACGAAGAGGCTGAATTATAAGAAATGGGATGACATGCTGACGAGTCCTATCTCCATGAAAATAGATGATTCTGTAGGTTTCTGAACAGATGGACATTCATCTTATATTTTGCTGAGGCTATTGGCAAGTACCTCTGGCTGAACAGTTTAAAATAAAGGTGAAAAATCATTCCGGTTCAGTAAAATCTCTGCACGGACCTTTCTTGGTCTTCTCCAAGGAATCACTTTGTGAAAATACAGAGTATCAGTCCCTTGGGTCTTGGACCACTGAAAGTCTGGCATAAACCAGGAGGACCACTGATCCCAGGAAATAATACCTACCTGTGAATACCTGGCCTGTGTTTAGTATTTTTTAGTTTTATGCTTGTGGAATTAAAATCAGCATTGTGGGAATTCCCATTCTTCTGTCTTCACACCCACACAAACCAGTAGTTTTTCTCCTCTCCACAAGTGGATAGTTCCAGTTAAAAGAGATAATTTGGTGCCCTCCAGTGGCTCAACCTGACAGCCTTTCTCTTGACCTCTCAAGCTCTTTTATGCCTGTGGGAAGGGTGCATCTCAGTACATCTTTGGAGGGCTTCTTGGTTGCTTACATGTAACCACCACTCTTAGGAGAGGAATCCAGCATCCCCTTAATACTGTGTAATTCTCAGAGGAGAAGGAATTGGAGAACAAAGACAAACTTCCCAGGCTTTTCTTTGTACAAAGAACTAAAAACAATGAAAATCAAGCATTAAAAAAAATCCCAGTCCTAGCACCATCACTTTTAATTATATGGTCTTATAAAAGCTACTTATCCTTTTGGCCCACATGTATTTTCTATGGAGTAAAGGGTGGGGCTAGATGATCTTTACCACTCAGTGATTCCAAAATCCTATGGAAGGGAAAAATGTTTCTAGATTACTTTTATTCTTCAACACTTGATAGAATGGCTTTTATGATTTTGACAACTTGATTTGCTTTAAGAGTTTAGAAAAGAAGTTGCAATAAAATGCCCACATAAGGCATGCATGGTACAAGTGAGTATGCATCTAACATACCCAAAGATTCTTGTTGCTCCTGCCCTTTAGGATGATTAGATAGTACCTTGAAAAGTCATCAAGAGAAAGCATTCTAACTTCTTTGTTTGTTGAGGATGGAGAACATATAATTGCATTCCTACAGCACTAAGTTAGTGCTCGGTCCATTGTGATCAATAGATCACTAAACTAATAAACAAATGAATGGAGGAAAAAAGGAATATTTGTCTTAACTCCTGTAATGCATAAGCAGAGAAAGCAACAATATTTATGCTATAAGGAGCAAGAAAAAAATCCACCTAGGCCTTAAATTATCATTTTTCTTTCTTTCTCTGACCCCTAACTCAACTTGAATCTTACCATCAGAGTGAAATTTATCCCTTAGGGTAACAGCAGTCTATTTCCAGCTATCCTCTTTATAGAAGCAGTTGTCTGGGAAGAATAATGAAACCAATAGTTTTTCTCCTCTCCACAAGTTACCCACTATGGCGGGTAGCAGAAGCTCAATAAAAGGTTGTTGAATAAATAAAGGAATGTATCAGGTATTATTAGTCATGAGCATTCTTGCAAGAATTGAGTTGGATATTAGCGGATCAGTCCCACGAATAGAGGTGCAAAGTGAGAAGAAGCTGGCGGTAGTGGTGGCTGTAAAAGTGGGGGCTTGGTGGTGATGGTTGTAACCCCCTAGAGCATGAAAACTTGTTTAAGGCAAGCAGCTCTGTTTGGAACAATGTCTGTGGGGACATTGGTTAGGCAGAAGAATACACTTTTATGCTAGACTTCTGCTGCATAATACAGTAGCTACTAACCACACGTGACTATTGAACACTTGAAGTATGGCTAGTTCAAATCGAGATGGCTAGTCCAAATTAAGATGTGCTCTAAGAATAAAGTACACACTGAGTTTTGAAGACCAGATTGTAACAATGGTAAGAAGTGATTGGATTCTGAGTATATGTTGAAGTTGACACCCACAGGATTTGCTGACAGATTGAATGTGGGGTTTGAGATGTAGGAGTCAAGAATGGGCTCTAAGGATGGATTTTGCTATTAATTGAGGTGAGGGAGTGTACTCCAGAGGAGATATGAAGAGAGTCAGTCTGGAAGATGTTAAATGATTCCTCCAAGGTTACCCTGGTAAGACATAGAGAAATAGAGTTCTTCAGGATGAATAGGAACTCAGAGATCTGCTGTTTTATCTTTTTATTTTATAGATGAAGAATTTGAGGTCTAGTGAAGAGGAGTGACTTCATCAGTGTCACACAGCAAATGAAGAACAGAGTTTCTAGAGTAGATTCCCTGAGGATAGGCTAGTGATTCTTTTCTTGCCATTATGCTACCCCTATAAAAATTAAAATGAAACCAGGTTTAACTATGTTTTTAAATACATGAAGGAAAGAAGAATCACTAAAGACACTTTTAAGGAGAACCTTAAAAATCTCCATGTAAAGCAAATGCCAGACTCTTGGTTGTTAGTACTAGCTAGGTAATTGGCTACCCCACTTGATTTTGGTATGAATAAATTACTCCCTCTTCAACACGTAAAGTCAAGGAGAACAATGGTAACTATCTCTTGGGAGAAAAAGTCTTCATAAAGAGTCACAATTTTCTGGAATTTCCTGGTGGTCCAGTGGTTAGGAGTCTGCACTTCCACTGTAGGGGGGCACCAGTTGGTTCCCTGGTCAGAGAACTAAGATTCTGCAAGCCGTGCAGCGCAGCCAAAAAAAAAAAAAAAAAAAAGAGTAACAAAAAATTTCATCCTCACCCTAAAAACTCTCATGGCTTACATCAAAACAAGGGAGACAGAAAAATATAATAGATCATGGACTACAAAGCCATATTTTTAAAATCCAGAATGAGAGCTCAGTATATATTAAAGTGGTTGAGATTACATATCTGCTTGAATGTGAGACCCAGATGTGTGATTGTCTCTTCATCTGATCCTTATCCCCATTGATTTTTTCATAAAAAAGTTGAACCAGTATGGTATTTAGTGTTTTGTTTGTTTGTTTGTAATGGACTTTTAGCATCAGTCAGCTATTGCCACAACTATGCTGCATAACAAACCACCTGAAAGATTCAGTGGCCTACTGTGTAATAAAGAATTTGGCTAGCCTTTGTCCCCAATTCCTAGGAGGTAGACCCTAAATCCTTGCAATCTTCTGAGGGATAGGAGTGGCTTTGTTAGTCATGGTAGGTCCTGGTAGTTTATGCTAACTCAGGATGGGGGCTGGCAATGCCAAAAAGACCAACCATGTGATTAGAGGGTTGGGGAAGCCATGTGATACCAGTCGGACCTCTGGAGAGGGGAGAGAGACTGGAGAGTGAGCCACATAGGCAATGATTTAGTCAATCATGACTATGTGAACATCAAAGTTTGCCTGAGCTCCCCTGGTTGGCAATGTTCTGAGTATTGTCAAATGTCAGTGTGCCAGGAGGGCAATGCATTCCGACTCTATGGGGAGAGAGGACAATGAAAGTTTCATGTTTGGAAACCTCCCAGACCTTGCCCTACACATCAATCCCTTTGGCTGGTTCTGATTTGAATCCTTTTCTATAATAAAACTGTAATCGTAAGTATAGTGCTTTCTTGAGTTTTTTGAGGAATCTTGACAAATTATTGAACCTGAGGGAGTAGTGGGGACCCCTAAATTTATAACAAGTTGATCAGAAATGAGGGTATCCTAGGGATCCTCAAACATGTGACTGGTGTCTAACAAGAAGGCAGTCTTAGGGAGGATTGTGCCCTTAACCTGTGAATTTGGCTTAACTATAGGTAATTGGTGTCAGAAGTCATGGCACTTACAGATATAAACATTTTCATTTCTTGTCAATTGTGCATCTGAAGGTCAGCTGGGACAGCTCTGTTTTAGACTGTGGATTGTTCAGATCCAAGTGGCAGGTCTGACCCATGTACCTCATTCTGGGTTTCAGGCTGAAGGGCAGTGGACACCTACAGTATGTTCTCCTCATGGTGATGACAAAAGCACAAAAGAATAAACCCAACTGCACAAGCACATTTTAAACATTTACTCATATCACGTCTAATAACATTTCATTGGTCTAAACAATGTGGACAATCCATACGTTAGTGGGTGGGATATACAATCATGCCTATGGTGAGGCCATGGCAAGGGTGTGGATGTGTAATTCTGCTATGAGGAGAATGATGAATTGAAACCATTGTTTGATATTCCATACATTTACTGAGGATGTCATAGTGAGAGGAAGCCTGCATCGCATACTCAGAGCAAATGCTCTCTAATGCTGTGTCATCTGATAGCTCTGATCTCAAGTTTACCCTCTCCCAAGGCACTGCACATGTCTCTTCTTAGGAGTTCTCTCCCACAGTGCTCAGTGTCTCATTTGCTGCCTTGAGAAACTCTCTTCTTATTTTAAATATGCATATTCCAAAATAACAACAACAACAACAACAACAAAGACTCAAAGCCCTAGTGCTAACAGAACTCATCTTTCTTTAGATGCAGTTTTGTGGTCATTTTGTAGCTGTTGTTGACTACCAATTGTTATCCATATGATCTCAAGCAAGTACATAACATTCCTATGCCTTGGTTTCCTTATCTGCAAAATGGACATAATATTACCTGCCTCACAGGACTGAAGTGACAATCCAATGAAATAGTACATTTAAACTCTTAGAACAATGACTGAAACAGTCATTGTTTACTTATTATTATTCTTAATAATAAAAAAGAAGTAAAGCTTCCATAGAACTTATGTGTTAGACATTCTTCTAAGACCTTTACATGCATGAATTCATTTAATCTTAAAAATAACCCTATGAGATAGGTATTTTGCAGTTTGGTTTTTCTTCCTCATTTTACACAGGATGAAATTGAAACCCAGGGAAATTTAGTGATTGGCTTAAGTCATGTAGTCTGTAGGAGGCAGAGATGGAATTTGAACTCAAGCAGTTAGGCACCTGTATCCACACTCTTAACCGCCATACACTATGCTGTCATCTCAAGAGCTCAATGAATGTTGTTGTTGCTGTTGTTGTTGTTTTTTTAATTAATTAATTTATTTATTCATTTTTGGCTGTGGTGGGTCTTCGTTTCTGTGCGAGGGCTTTCTCTAGCTGCAGCAAGCAGGGGCCACTCTTCATCGCGGTGTGTGGACTTTTCACTGTCGCGGCCTCTCTCGTTGCGGGGCACAGGCTCCAGACGCGCAGGCTCAGTAGTTGTGGCTCACGGGCCCAGTTGCTCCGCGGCATGTGGGATCCTCCCAGACCAGGGCTCGAACCCGTGTCCCCCGCATTGGCAGGCAGATTCTCAACCACTGCGCCACCAGGGAAGCCCTGTTGTTTTTATTTGAGTATGACTTTTAAATCTTGCCCCTGCATGAAGAGTCTTATAAAAGATGTTCTTTCAAGCACATTCAGTGATGTTCATAAGAATACCTTAGGTAAATACAATTTTTTTTCCCATCTCTTTGCATTTACTTATTTCCACTTGGTTATAAGCAGGGTTTCATGCCTTTGAATATAAAAACATACAATATGACAGGAAAAACAAAGAACTTTGGCTTAGAAAGGGACTACTTTTTTCATTTAGTAACAAATTTAACTAAAGTTCTTGCATGGGCTCTCAAAGGGGGTTGTGTGTGATGTCTTGGAATATGCTGTCAATGACACAGCAGTACAAAAACAGTGGCAAGTAGTGATTGAACTTTTCTTATAGAGTCTGTCAACCAAACCCTCCAGCAAAGTGCCAAACACAGTACTGTATGAACAATTCTGTGAGAGGCTAAATCATAGCTGAGTGTTGTGCAGCCTCGTAACCCAGCTTGAAGCATCTAGCAGCAATTCTTCTCAAGTTCCAAGTGTAATTATAAAGTAGTATGATTTATTTTTTAATAAGGACATTGGAATTGTACATCCAAATGAGTGCTATCATTCCAAGTCATCACCTTGGGAGGTTGTGAATCTGTGCTAATGATGCAACTGTGGCTCAAAACTGTTTCTGAAAATATGCATTCAGTGCCAGCTTAAGGAATCAAAGTCAATGGTTTCAATTTTTTATAGTCCTAAATTGCAACATTCAATTTTGTCCCCAGCCATCTGACCCACCACACTCATCTCACCCAAAGATTTATAAAATATCTTTGGCTGTTTCAAAATACAAAGGCATCCTTAAAGAAGGTAGATTTGCTGCCAATAAAGATGATCAAAATAACTTGATTGGAATTTCAAAGTGCCAATATATAACATCCCTATCTTCCATTGCTGAATTTGGAAGCAGCTAAGAGACAGATGCAGGAGTTCCATAGTTAGAGAGCAACTTACCACATTAACAGTGTTAATGCTGATTGAAACATCTGACTTGAGATCTCTGGAAATGTGTTGCCTTGGTGATCTATCAACCCTGGTATAAGACAGAGTGATCCACCCAATCCGTGATGGATGGGGCAGAGGCAGATGTCTGGTGTAGGGGCAGGCTCCTCGCCCATGGTGACCAGAACAGTATGCACATCTTGGGCTGCCCTGCAGTAATGGAGGGAGGAGAGAGAAGTGTAGGAAGACAGTCCCCAGGGCCTCCAGGTTTGTATTAGATTCATTACAGCTAAATGAGAAACATGGGCCAATAAATGGTACCTAACAAACAAGGAACTCATCCCTGCTCCTAGGAGACACTGCACTGAGGTAAGCAGCCAGCACTTTGATGTTGATGTTGATGTTGCCTCATGGAAACATGAGGCCAAGGGAAAGGAGGGGAACCCCTAAGTAATATCCCTAAGACTGTGAATGCAGAGAGGTTGTGAGAAAACACTCCAGTTCTAGAATGAATACAGACACTCTCAAGGTGACCATTCTAAAGGGAATAAATTTATCTGGTTGAAGAGAGTTTAGCATTTTAGTAAAGTGATCATTGCAATGGCTTTATACAATCCATTTACAAAATCTAATACATTGTACATGTATACCATAGGTATGAAAGAAAGTCATGTGCAAAGCTTGCAAGTTAATTGGGCTGCAGTTTTGCAGGACCTAAAATGATACTCCAGCAGTGAGGGGTTCTGATCACTGGAAAAGAGTCTCAGGTGTTCATCCTCAGACATTAGCTGGGCTAATCACATCAGGGCAGAAGACCATGACTCTAGAATGTGTCAGAAGTACACAGAGAGATTCCCTAGTCTGGTAAAATCAATGCTTGCAGGCCTAAAAATGTTTGTTTTTAACCCCATGGACAAGATTATTGCACATGATGTAATTATTTATGAACATTCAAAATACAATGATTAAGTAAAGGTATAAAGAGAGGAAGAAAAAATGAGAAATTATGAGAGAAGGTACCATTTCTCTTGTATAAAAGTTTTTAATGCATCCCAAATGGATAAACACATTTGATAACTCCAGCAAATATTTATCTATACCAATATACAGTAAATAGAAAAATGTAATTCTTGAACTGGATATTGTTGAATAAAACTATAAAATTAAGTACCTGGTATATGTGTTCTAAATTGACTTCTGGCAGTTTATTTAAGATATCGCCTAGTGTTAACAAATATTATAGTATTTCTGAGTATTTGAAGACCGGTTTACTGATCACCTTCTAACTATTTCCAGTCCCTCTGTCCAACCCCTGCTTCCCTCTATTTTTACCCCCATTCTACTGTTTCCATCTAATCACACCTACATGAGCTCCTTTCCACTTCTAATTTAATCATTTACAGGCAGGTATGGTGTTGTACTCTTTAGGTTATATAAACCTGACTCAGAAATAGGTACTTCTTTTAGTGAGATTATAATCTAGAAAGGGAAAAAAGGATAAATTCCTCTGATCTAAGCAGAGTGTAGTCAATACTATGGACCAAAACAGAAAATGTGCTGTAGAAATCCAGAGATGAAAGTGGTTATTTCTATCTGGCGATATCAAGGAGGATTTCATGGAAGAAGTAACGTTGAAGCCGGATCTTGAATGGGTAAGGCCTGAGCACGAAGCAATGGGGAGAGGGAGGCACAGCCAACCGAAGGCACTCAGGTTTGGAAATAGAAACTTGTAGGACATTCCCTAAGATTAGGCAGTAATTGGTTTGCCAAAGGGTAAAATGAGAAATAAAATTGGAAAGAGTGTAGGGTCAGGTTTTAGATGATGTCAAACGCTTAATAAGTAACCAGAATTAATAAGAGCAATCGAGCACCATCAGATAGGAGACCAGACCTGTGTGGTCAGACCAGATCTGTGGCCCTGGTAGAATAATCAAGCATCAATAAGAAAAATGCATAGAGTATCAAAAGGCGGAAGATGAAGGGGAAACTTTGGAGGCTGTTGCAAATGTCAGGTTAGAGATAATATTCTTGGGTTTACTCAGAACTCTTTTTCTCCACTTAACGGCTTGCTTCACCCAACACATGATAACCCAGCACAGAATTCTTCTCTGACTCAACTAGTTTGTGTCTCTCCTTCAACGTAAGTCAGATCTTCACTGGCTTCAATGTAATCAGCCATCTGTAGATTGAGATCCCCTGCCATCCGACACACATGTGTGCATGTACATCCATGTACATGTGCACATAACCAGTTTTATTCTGGACCTATGGATGTCTCCAAGAAAATAGGCAAGCAATTATTCTGTTAAAGCATGACTTGAACCAGACCTATGTTCTCTGTTTTAGTCTTTACAAATTGCAAAGTTTACCTCTCACCGTTTTTTCTTGTCCTGTGCCCCTTCTATTCTCTGTTTTTGAAACTCATGACATATGCAAGTTACATAGAATGCCAAGTATAGGTCAAAAGCCAGCCTTATGAAAAACAAGATAGAGTCTGCTGTTTAATGCAAGGTAGTTTAATATTTCAAATAACACATTTCGATTTTGTAGTGGAGAGGCAATATGAAATGACTTTTTATTTTAAATTTATTTATTTATTTTTGGCTATGTTGGGTCTTCGTTTCTGTGAGAGGGCTTTCTCTAGTTGCAGCAAGCGGGGACCACTCTTCATCACGGTGCGCGGGCCTCTCACTATCGCGGCCTCTCTTGTTGTGGAGCACAGGCTCCAGACACGCAGGCTCAGTAGTTGTGGCTCACGGGCCCAGTTGCTCCGCGGCATGTGGGATCTTCCCACACCAGGGCTCGAACCTGTGTCCCCTGCATTAACAGGCAGATTCTCAACCACTGCACCACCAGGGAAGCCCATGAAATGACTCTTGAATCTCTTACTTCTACTCAAAAAATTTGATCCTAACCAAAGTGTCCAATTCTAGTTTTCTTGAAGGAAAGACCAGGCCTATTCATCTTCATATTTCCAGTGTCTGGCACAGGCCTGGTACACAGTAGGTACCCTCAGAACACTGGCTGAATGAATGGATGGATGAATGAATGAATGAATGAATGTATTATTATTTTCCATTATATTTTATAACATTATAAAAATAGCATTTTGTTGGACTGTTTATACTTTGGCTTGGGCCATAGAATCTTTCCAATTATCTCTGTTTTATTCCCTTATTATTATCTTGAACCATTTATTCACTCCTTTTCTTTGCTTTCCTGTCTCCCTCAATTTTCCACTTCCCCTTTAAAGAGCATGATGAATATTAATTATGTTTTAATATATAAAAATAGCACCGTCATTGCCTTTGATTTTTCTTTGACTTGTCCTTACTCTTTCCCATGTCTCTTTTGATTTCCCATTATTTTATGTGAAGTTAAATCTATGAGCCCCCTTTTCTTATTTTATCTTCTCACTTCTTGCCTTTGTAGCTGCCTTTTCTTTCACTTTGCTTTAAGTATTTTTTTTCTCATTGTCTTCAAATTGTTTATGGTCATATCCATCACTTTATACAGGTAGCATCTAAATGCAAATATTCTCCCAGAAAAATTACAGGGTGGCAGAGGAAAATAATGCTTTGAAATAAACACTGTATATTCAATTGGTTTCTGAATCGGCTACAGCTAAACAAATGCCTAATAGCAGTCCTTAGAGAGACAAGATTAGTATGTTTTGAAATTAGAAGTTATCTTTTTCTTTTTCTCTAACTTCCCTTTCCTTTTTTTTCTTTTATGATATCATAAAGGATTCTTGCAAATGAAGAAGGAGATTTTAGTTGAAACTTTTGGCTTCTTATCACGGAGTGCATGTGTGTCTTTAGACACACAGATAAAGAAATGGAATCTGGGAGGGGGAAATATCAATTTAACTTGCACGTAAGTCATTTTAGACCAAAGAAATGAAGATTTTCTATGCCATCCAGTCCTTTTGTCACGAATGTGACTCATAAAAACGTTCTTAAAGAGTTCAAAACAGTGAGAATCATCAACTGTACTTGACTAAGATAAACCTCTGGTTAATGATGGAGCCGGTATTGTCTAAAGTCGGATCAGAGTCTACCTATGGAAAGAGCACAGGTTTAGAGACACCAAACTAATTTAAATGTCGTTTTGGCATTTACTAGCTCTGTGGCTTTGGGCAAGATGTAACCTGTTTGAGCCCCCAAAACAGGGTGAATTCTAATGACCTCAAAGGATTTATGAGAGTGAAATGAAGCATTGCCTACAAAGAACTTATGAGAGTGTCTAACACTCTTTGGAACTGTAACTTGGAAAGTCGCACCACTACTATTATTGATAATAACATATATGTAATAACTATAAACACTCACTCTTCTTGAATATGCAGTGACATTTCTCACATTATTGCCTTTGCACATGCAGCTCTCTTTTCCTAAAATGCTCTCCCTTGAGTTCATCATTTAACATAGTGAACTTTTATTCATCCTTCAAAACCCATCTGTTCATAAATCATCTCTTCAGGAAGTTTGCCCTGACCTACTTGAGGAGAACTGATGACGTCACTCATTGAATCATTCAACCAATATTTGCCTTCTGTGTCCACACACTATTCTAGCAAATAAGGAAATGGTTGTGAACAAAACATTAAAAAAAATCCCTGCCTCATGGAGCTTACATTCCAGTAGGGGACATGAACAATAATCAAAATAAGTAAGTGAAATATAGAGAATGAAAGATAGTTATCAGTGCTATGGACAAAATAAAGCAGGAAAGAGTACAGGATGCTAAGGCTGGGGGGAGAGGTAGTTTCAATTGAAACAGGTTGGTTGGCAAAGACATATGAAAAAAGATGTGAAGGAGGAGAAAGAATGAACCACTTGGAAACTAGGGGAAGAATGTTCCAGAGAGAGAAACAGTAAATGCAAAGTCTCTGGAGAGCCCCTTTTTCTTTATGTTACTTCTGTCCCATATCTAATTCTATTAGTACATTGATTAAAATATTTTGCAATTATCGATTATTAAAATTTTAATTAAATATATTTTATATTATATAAAGTATATATTTTAAAATTATGTATTTAAGTGTCTGAGGCTATGAGGCCAAGGATTGTGTCTTATGGATCTCCGTATTCTTATTATGTGGTATAGGATCTGGTCTTCACCGGGTGCTCAAAAATGTCCATTCAGTTAAACTTAGTAATGACGCTAATCTTCCTTGACAGAGTGGGTGCAGCGTTTCAACTGCTGACCGATCAGGTCAGGAGGTTTTGTCATGAGGTGGTATCTTGCTGTTGGTTACAAAGCAGTGGACATATTCCTTCGGGCTCTCTTGCATTTTCCCCCCCTTTTGTGAAACAGCTTCCTCGAAGTTTACTCTCTGATCAGAAGAAGGATATTTGGGGTGCAGTGGCAGCAATTGGCGTTGTACAATAGAATAGACAATTGGTAGATTTTAGCTTTCTTTGGTAGCAGTTCTCACTAGTTTTGCTGTTTGCAGTAATTAAGTGGGAGGCATGGCATCTTAAGGATGGAAGGGACCTAGTAGCAGCTAGTTCAGGTGTCATGAACTCCCACGCCTTACAGAGTCAGGTAGGTGGCGTAGAGTAGTGGGATTCTGGCTAATGGAGAGCGACACGTTGTTTAAACATGCCAACTGTACATCAAATCCAGACATTTGGCCTCAAGCTTAAATGAAGGTTGAGTATCTTTAAGGTGTTCTGAAGCAGCTGTAAATCCGCATGTTGTGTAAAAACTCTTAAATTTTCAACGTTGGCAACATATTTAATTTTAAAAACTATATACATATATATGCCAAAACAAAATGCCAAACAAAACATGCCTGGGTCCTGAATCCAGCTATTTTTAGTCTTATACTTAGTTAAACTCTCCCATTTTATTGGTAGGGAAAATGAGATGTAGAAAAACCAAGTGCCTTGTCCAGTCACAGAGCTCGGGCAGGGGCAGGGGCAGGACTGGAAGCTCCCAAAATCCAGGCAAGAGTGGACATGCTTTCATGTCCTCAAATGCAGATCATGTCTCCTTGTTTTAAAATAAACATGCAGCTCTGATATCCAAATGCATTCATAAACCTCATATATCCTTTTGCTTTCAGTTTGTTTGAAGGCTTAGTGTAGAAACAGTTTCTGTTACATCAAAGATCAAAACATCGGGATTTGGAACATTATGTGCTCATTAGAGTTAGTGTCAAACCTATCTCCCAGGCTCATACCTACCTGCCGTTGAAGGGAACACGTCTCATCAACTATTTATGGAAGACCCCAGGGGCTTCCTCTTGAGAGAAGCTGAACGTGTAATTTTCACCACTGCATGGCAACTGCCACATTTCCTCCACCTCTGCCTCTGCTCTCAAACAACCCTTTA
The DNA here is from genome assembly GCF_028564815.1 of Eubalaena glacialis. Lineage (NCBI taxonomy): Eukaryota > Metazoa > Chordata > Mammalia > Artiodactyla > Balaenidae > Eubalaena > Eubalaena glacialis. The sequence goes on from NC_083720.1 coordinate 50,546,782, forward strand.
ATAGTCACTGGTATTAACACTGATGTAAGTTTGACCTACCAAATTCATGATTCTTAAATTGGCTCCCTTAATTTTGCTTGAGGCCAGTGTCTCTACACTAACAGCACGCTATGGAAAAAGGGAGAATTCGGTGCCTACTCACACATTCCGTCATGCCATTTTTTGTTACGCTGATACCAAGGAAATCTTTGTTGCCTTTCCAGTGTTCCAGAAAACTGTGTGTGTGTATTTGTGTGTGTGTATGCATGTGTGTTTAACACAGAGAGAGATTGATCTTTCAGTTTTAATTTATAGACATTATCAAAGGATAATTTACTGATATGAGAAAATAATAATGATACAATACTAAATACTAATTAAATATTTTTTGACAATTTCAGTTTTCATAATCTGAAAACATTTATTAGAAGTTAATTGTTTAATTAATTAATGCATTTCTTGGTCCATTTTTTCAAGAGTTAAGTTTTTTGCAATATAAGTTACATTACTAAAAGTTACCCTCTTAAGTAGACAGTTTGATGAGTTTTGACAGATGTAAACAATCTATAACTACAATCATAATCAAGATATGGAACAATTTCTTCCCCCCAAAAGTTTCCTTGAATCCTTTTTCAGTCTATCTCTGCCTCTCACCTCAGCTCCTGGCAACCAGTGATATTTTGTATTCCTATAGTATTGTCTTTTCTAGAATGTCAAATAAATGGGCTCATACAGTCATGGACTCATATGTAGTCATTCACATATGCCTTTTTCCATGTAACAAATGCTTTAGAGATTCTTCCACAATGTTGTATTATCAGTAGTTTGTTCCTACTGTTGAGCAGTATTCTATCGTATCAATATACCACAATTTATTTATCCATTCCCAGTTAATAGAAATTTGAATTGTTCCCAGTAGTTGGCTATTATGAATATCACTCATGTGCATTTGCATGCAAGTCTTGGGGGAACAAGTGTTTTCATATCTCTTAGAGTAGGATTGCTGGTTTGTACGATAAAGGTATGTATAACTTACAAGAAATGACCCCACTATTTTCCACCGTGTCTGTATCATGTCCACCAGCAATGTATGTGACTTGGAATTGCTCCACAAATTTACCCACATTTGGTATTATCAGTCTTTTAAATTTTAGATATGTGGGATGGTTAATTTTATGTCACATTGATTGATGAGGCCACAGTGCCCAGATATTTGGTCAAACATTATTGTGGGTGTTTCTGTGAGGGTGTTTTGAATGAGATTTACATTGCAAATTGTGGAATTTGAGTAAAGCAGATTTTTCTCCATGATGTGGGTGGGCCTCATCTAATCAGTTGAAGGCTGGAATAGACCAAAAGGCAGAACTGCACTGAGCAAAAAGGGGTTCTGCCAGCAGACTTTCTTCATCTGCAACATTAGCTCTTCTTGCTTTTCCAGCAGCCTGCCTTTGGACTTAAACTGCAACTTCTTCCTGAGTTTCAAGCCTGTTGTCTTCTTCCATCAGATTTTGGATTCATCAAGCCTCTGCAATTGCAAGACAAAATTTCTTAAAATAAATCTTTTTCTCTCTCTATATATACACATCCTATTGGGTCTGTTTATCTAGAGAACTCTAATACAATGTTGTGGTAGGCTTATGATGATATATTATTGTAGTTTTAATTTGAATCTCTCTGATGACTAGTGATGTTGAACATTTCTAATGTGCTCAGGGTCATTTGTATATCATCTTTTATGAAGTGATTCTTCAAATAATTACCCACATATATTTTGGGGGAATGGAGAGAGCAGGATTGTTTGTCTTCCCATTATTAACTTGCAAAAATTCTTTACATAGTCTGGATACAAGTCCTTTATATGATATGTTCCTTCCAATCATTTTCTCCCCATGAGTGGCTTGTATTTTCATTTTCTTAATAGTGTCTTTAGAGGAACAGAAGTTTTAAATTTTGATGAAACCCAACAATCAATTTTCTTTTATGGTTCATATTTGTGTCCTATTTAAGGAATTTTTACTTATTCCAAGTTTGCAAAGATCTTCCCCTATATTTTCTTCTAGGTATTTTATAGTTTTAGCTCTTATATTTAGGTTTATGATTCATTTAGAGAAAATTTTTGTACATGTTGTAAGGTAAGGATTGAGATTCATTTGTGTGCACATGGTTATCAAATTGTTCCAACACTATTGTTGAAATCAGGCTATCTTTTCCCATTGAATTACCTTTCACTTTTCAAAAAAAAGCAATTAATTGATATTTGTTGTTCTATTTATGAATTCTCTATTCTATTTCACTGATCTGTATTTCTCTTCTTACACCAATGATACTGTAAATTTAGAGTGAATCTTGAGGTCAGAGAGTATGACTCTTCCAAATTTTTTCATTTTCCAAATTATTCTGGCTATGATAGATCTTTTGTACTCCCATATAAATTTTATATTCAACATGTAATTTTTGCAAAAACATGCTGTGGATATCACTGAGGTTATGTTAACCATGTAGATATATTTGGAAATAATTGATGTCTTAACAATAATGAATCTTCCAATTCATGAGCTCTGTATTTCTCTCCATTTCTCTATGATTTCTTTAATTTCTCTCAGCAATGATTTGAAGTTTTTAGTGTTCAGATCCTGCACATATTTTGTTGAATTAATCTCTAAATGTTTTTTGTCTTTAATGCTATTGTAAATGGTATTTTAAAAAATTGATTTCCAAGTGTTCACTTATTGTGTGGAGAATTATAACTGACTTTTGAATATTGAGTCTCTATTCTGCAACCTTACTAAACTCATGTATTAGTTTTAGTAGTTTTAAAATTTCTTAGGATTCTCTATATAAATGATGTTGTTGTCTGCAAGTGGCAATAGTTTAAAACAATTCTTTAATTAACTGATTAATTCTTTCACCATTAAGTATAATATTATATATAGCTTTCCTGTATATACTCTTTTTCAGGTCCAACAAGTACTCTTGTATTCTTAGCTCACTGTGAATTCTTTTCATGATGAATGCTAAATTTTTTCAAGTGTTTTTTCTGCATTTATTAAGATGATCATTTTTTTTAAACATCTTTATTGGAGTATAATTGCTTTACAATGGTGTGTTAATTTCTGCTGTATAACAAAGTGAATCAGCTATACATATACATATATCCCCATATCCCCTCCCTCTTGCATCTCCCTCCCACCCTCCCTATCCCACCCCTCTATGTGGTCACAAAGCACCGAGCTGATCTCCCTGTGCTATGCAGCTGCTTCCCACTAGCTACTTATTTTACCTTTGGTAGTGTATATATGTCCATGCCACTCTCTCACTTCGTCCCAGCTTACCCTTCGCCCTCCCCGTATCCTCAAGTCCATTCTCTAGTAGGTCTGTGTCTTTATTCCCATCTTGCCCCTAGGTTCTTCATGACCTTTTTTTTTTTTTTTAATTCCATATATGTGTGTTAGCATATGGTATTTGTTTTTCTCTTTCTGACTTACTTCACTCTGTATGACAGACTCTATGTCCATCCACCTCACTACAAATAACTCAATTTCATTTCTTTTTATGGCTGGGTAATATTCCATTGTATATATGTGCCACATCTTCTTTATCCATTCATCTGTTGATGGACACTTAGATTGCTTCTATGTCCTGGCTATTGTAAATAGAGCTGCAATGAACATTGTGATACATGACTCTTTTTGAACTATGGTTTTCTCAGGGTATATGCCCAGTAGTGGGATTGCTAGGTCGTATGGTAGTTCTATTTTTATTTTTTTAAGGGACCTCCATACTGTTCTCCATAGTGGTTGTAACAATTTACATTCCCACCAACAGTGCAAGAGGGTTCCCTTTTCTCCACACCCTCTCCAGCATTTATAAGATGATCATTTGTTTTTTCTTTTCTTGTTTGTCGATTTAATGGTTTACATTGATTAATTTTCAAATGTTGAACCAAACTTTCATCCTTAGCATAAACCTCACATGTTCATGATGTATTATCTTTTTTATGTATTGCTGGATTCAATTTGCTAATTTTTTGCTAATGATTGTTGTGTCTACATTCATAAGATATATTGATCTGTGGTTTTTTGTTTGTTGGATTATCTTTATTTGCTTTTGGTATTAAGGTAATATTAACTTAAAGAGTTGGGGAGTATTCCATTTCTTCTATTTTCAGGAAGAGTTTGTGTCAAATTTGTAATATCTCTTCCTTAAATATTCAGTAGATTTCATTAATGAAGCCATCTAGGCTTGGAGTCTCCCCAACCCCTTTATACCTCTGATTGAAGGCTTTTAATTATAAATTTAATTTCTTTAATAGATATAGGGCTATTTATATTATCTATTTCCTTTGGAATGAACTTTGGTAATTTGAATCTTTCAAAAAATTTGTCTATCACATCTAAGTTGTGACTATAGTCACAAGACTATAGTTTTTTTAAGTTTATTGAGCCACATCAGAGAGTAGATACACAGAATAATTTCCTATCTCAAACACCAGAAGTTACACAGTTTTCATAGTTTAAAGTAAAGGACCTACACAGGTGGACTAGGAGAAAAAAATAGAGATTCTGAGATCTCATTATCTCTTAAATATTTAACTAATAGCCATGCTTTGAGAATGTGATTTTATACAATTACCTAAAATATTTTCTTACAACATTTGATATCTACAATGACGTAGAGTTAGATTAAATTATTCTTAAAGTAGATTAAAAAAGAGGCTATACATAGTAGTGATCTCTCTTATCTCCTTGAGCCTTGAGGGCAAGTGGGCAAGGGCTTGTGAACATCATAAGAAATAAAAGAAAACAAACAGTACTTAGTCTGTGAAAACAAGATCGGAGATTCCTATGCTAATAAGGTGTTCAAAATATTCAAATCAGGGTCACTTATTGCATTGTGTGTGGATTAATCCAATGTTCCTGAGATTTCTTCAGATTTTCTCTTTAATTTATGCAGTTTTTATTCTTTTTTTAAACTTAAGTATAGTTGATTTACAACATTGGGCCCATCTCTGCTGTACAGCAAAGTGACTCAGTTATACATGTATATACTTTCATTTTTTAATATTCTTTTTCAGTATGATTTATCCCAGGAAATTGGATATAGTCCCTGTGCTATACGGTAAGACCTTGTTGTTCGTCCAGTCTAAATGTAATAGTTTGTATCTACCAACCCCAAACTCCCAGTCCATTCCTCTCTCTCTGCTCCCCTCCCCTTGAGAGGTTGTGAGATCAATCACAAGTCTGACCTCTATGTCTGTGAGTCCATTTCTGTTTTGTAGATAAGTTTATTTCTGTCATATATTAGATTACACATATAAGTGATACCATATGTTATTTGTCTTTCTCTTTCTGACTTACTTCACTTAGTATGATAAGCTCTAGTTGCATCCATGTTGTTGTAAATGGCATTATTTTGTTCTTTTTTATTGCTGAGTAGTATTCCATTGTATCCATGTACCACATCTTCTTTATCCATTCATCTGTCAATGGACATTTAAGTTGTTTCCATGTTTTGGCTATTGTGAATAGTGCTGCTATGAAAGAAAGACTCATATTTCTTATTCCATATTTATTCTTTTTAGTAAGGAGGCTTATGTTATCCTATTTGTTAAAGAATAGTTGAAGCATTAACAGAAAACAATTTTCTAATTGTTCTGTCACCCAAACAAATGCATTCAAGTTTTGCCATATTTTCTTCCACCTCCCTTTATGCCTTACCCACCCTCCGCCCCTGGCCAGGTGGCATCTGTTTGGTTTTCACAGGGTTGTAATGACATTTATCTGTATTTCTGAATCTGACTCTAAAACAGAGAAATGTTAAATGTCTACTTTCTTTCATTATAAGTATTCTTATGATGAAAGATAATGAATCAAAACAAAATTCTTTTCATTTGAGTTTTTCTTTCCAGATGGTATTGTGAAATATCATCAGTGCCTCAATATTCTTGGAGATTCATTACTGGGACCAATTCAGTCAAATTTATTTTATAAATTGATGTTCCTTCTTAGCTTTGTGGTGAGCAGGTTAGTTTTTGGACTAGTGGATATTCGTACAGGAAAATCCACAACCTTTTTATACCAAAATTTATTCACTATTCAGGTGTTAATTTTGTTCAACTTTTGGTTGGCTGATAAATACATGATGTCTTTGCTCAGGCTGCTATAACAAAATACTGTTGACTGGATGGCTTAAACAACAGACATTTATTTCTTACAGTTCTGGAGGCTGGTAAATATGAGATTAGGGTGCTGGTATGGTGAGATTCTAGTGAGAACTCTCTTGTTTTTGCAGACAGTTGCCTTCTTGCTGTATCTTCACAAGGCAGAAAGAGGAAAGAGAAAGTAAGCTCTCTGATCTCCTTTTATGAGGGAACTAATCTCATCATGAGGACTCCACCCTCATGACTTCTTCTAAACCTAATTATCTCCCAAAGTCCCCCTTTCCAAATAGCATCACATTCATGGTTAGGCCTTCAAGATATGAATTTTGGAGGGATACAAACATTCAGTGCAAAACACACACATATATGAAGATGTACAGATATATATAGAGAGAAAGATACATATGAAGATATACCAATAGACAGATGAAGATACAACAACTAAGAAACCTATATATATATATAATGTATCTATTTATATATTTCAAAAATGCATACATGTGTATATCTATATCTTCATATATATCGTCACATATATATCAGCCAACCAAAAGTTGGAGTACACACACACACACAGTCATATGTAAATATAAATGTAATGGTGTCTGAGTTTTCATATAACTAAGAATGTATTTTTCTTTCAAGCATGAAAGGGAATGTGGTAGAAAGCTTCTTGTAAAAACCCTTCTCCTGTAGCCCTGTAAATGTTGCCACATTGCCGTCAGACTTTCACTGTTTTAGATGAGAAGCTGGAGGTTAAATTTTTAATAACTAAATTTAGTTTTTGTTCCTATATAAATAACCCCCCCTCCATTTTTTCTATGTAGAACATTTAAAAAAAATAATTGTAATAGAAAATTTCTGCTGGAATGTAATACAAAAATTTTGCCAAAGCAGATATGCTTAGTCTTTTCATTTGTTTTGCCAGTAACTTGATAAACCTATCACCGTTGTATTACTTTCCTATTGCTGAATAACTAATGACAAACTTAGCATCTTAATACAATACCCATTTATTATCTCACAGTTTCTGTGGGTCAGGAGTCTGTACACAGCTTGATTGTGTCCTATCTTACGGCCTCATTAGGCTACGTCTAGTGTTGACCGCTTCCAACTCATTCAAGCTGTTGGCAGAATCCATTTTCCTACAGTGGGATGACTAAATGCTCTGGATTTTTGCTGCTTGTAGGCTACAGGTTGCCCCCAGCTCCTAGAAGATTTCTGGTTCCATAGGCCCTCTCACAACATGGCAGCTTGCTTCTTAAAACCAGCACAGAGACTCTCTCTTTACCTGCCAAAACAGGATTTTATATTATGAAGTGTAATCACGAGAGTGACATTTCATCACCTTTGCCACTTTCTTTTGGTTAGAAGTAAGTGATAGTTTCTGCAGGTACTCAAGGAAGAGGAGTATAGAAGAGTCACTTTAGGGTGTGTCCACCACAAACCCACTCAGGAAATATTTTCTTTAAGTCTAATGATTGGTTCTCCAAATATTTCATTTTCTTCCTTAGCAACAATAGTAATTCATAGTTTTCTTAGACTGGGATTCTGTATTTGTAAGGACCTTTTAGATGCTAGTGACAGAAATTCAGTTCTAACCAGTTTAAGCAAAAACAGGAGTTTAATGTAAGGATCCTGGGCTAGGTTAAGGACCACAGGCTAGGCAGAGTTGAAAAGAATAATGGAAAAGTCAAAAAGTAGCAGGAACAATGGAAGTGAGGAAAGTCTGTTCTTTCAGTGGTTCTTGTCTCATCTCTGCCTTGCTCTACGTGTTGCCTGTCTGTTTCTCTCTCTTGCTACACACTGGCTTTCTTTGCCTCAGTTCTCAGGCTAGACAGCAAAGGAATAAATGAATTAGCAAACATAATGCCATTGGAACACTGTTGGTAATAACTAGTGTCCAGCAACTGTGAGCTACTGTTTTGTTCTCTTATTAGCGTTAGTTTTATTATTGTCGTACCTTACATATTCTGTTGCACGTGAGGAGAAGCTCCATTGCTAAGTAAGGCTGGCGAGGCAATCTCATAGTTCTTCAGGAGAATTTCAACTTTCTCTCCTTTTCAGAAAATTTTATTGTTTGCCTTTTTCTTGTGCATTCTCTAAGATCTCAAATCTTTCTTCTCTATCACCCATTCTCTTTTCTACTATATCAGTTATACTATTCACTCATTTCAATGCAGAATTTCTGTAATTAACTCCATCTTTCTTTCTCCCCATACTTTCTTTTCCAACTGTTTCCCCTTTCTTCACATGCTATTGGTCTTTCTATCACAGTCTATTCTCTCCTATGGCTTTCTGCTTTGCTTACATAGAGGCCATACTGTTTATATACTCGTAAGAATACAAAACATTTTCCAAAACTTGTTTCTAGCTATTATAATACATAGTTTTCAGAGATATGTTTCTTCTCTGTGCTCTTAAGATGAAATTGTTTTTTTTCTTAATTTCAAAATCCTCCACCTCCATGAGGTTGTGATTTTATGTTGAGTTCTCTTATGTAATGAAGATAGACCTTTCATAACAGGTACATAAAAGATGCTGCTGTATCCCTTCACTACTCTATCTCTGGGCTGGCTACTAGCTTCCTACTACAAGCATCTGGGATTCTACACCTGAGGCTTCTCCAACATGCTTGGGTACAGAAATGCCAGAGAATTGGCATCCCTGAGGGTAGTCCTCATGGGGGTAGCCCAAGGTGGAATGGGAGTTGCCCAGCTTCTTAAATTCTCAGTTGGGACAACTTTAAGGCATGCTCTAAGCTCTTTCCCAGAGGTCTGCAGTGGGTCTGAGCACCAGTTTCTCATAGCAAATCTTGCTTGTTAATACATTTGTATTGGCTGCCTTCCCTTTTGTTCATTACTTCTTCATTCCCTGATGGAAGCTTCTTGGGACCTCCTCCCGTATAATCTATTTGCACCCCAACCTTATCTCAGTCTCTTCTTCTAGGGGAGCCCATCTTAAATCAAGTCATCTGTCAACAAATCAGGTGAATAATTTCCTCTTGGGTGCTAATTAGATCATTGTTTTGGATTTAGAGCTGGAGAGCAAAGTGAGGCACATTGTTCACAATCTCGAACAGATTTTCATTTGGCTCTACATCGGTCAATTACTGCTCCCTGCCAGTGAACAAACAAAGGTCAGGAAAGTTGTACCACTGAATGTACTCTGTTTTCCCCATCTTTGCCTCACTCACAGTCCTTTACTTGTAGGGCTTATAAGTTGTAGTGCACTGAACCCTTTGTCTTCATGTTTCCTCTCGTTATTTTCTGAAACACTCCATCTAGGACTAGATACAGAACAAGATGTTGTTTAAGTTGGAATAACACTCTATCCAAAAGAGCAGAATCTACAGAGAGATGGTCTGAGACCCAGTTTTTTTTTTTTTTTTAATTTTATTTATTTAGTTTTGGCTGTGTTGGGTCTTCATTTCTGTGCGAGGGCTCTCTCTAGTTGCGGCGAGCGGGGACCACTCTTCATCGCGGTGCGAGGGCCTCTCACTGTCGCGGCTTCTCTTGTTGCGGAGCACAGGCTCCAGACGCGCAGGCTCAGTAGTTGTGGCTCACGGGCCCAGTTGCTCCGCGGCATGTGAGATCTTCCCAGACCAGGGCTCGAACCCATGTCCCCTGCATTGGTAGGCAGATTCTCAACCACTGTGCCACCAGGGAAACCCCGAGACCTAGTTTTTGAATGCATTCAATTCTTTATGAAAATGCTATGTTCTGAATTTGCTATGGTCAAGAGGAAAAACATCAATTCTGCTCTAAAGAAATGCATAATCCAGTATTGCTTAATATGTAGTCCATAGACCAGCTGCTTCGAAATGATTTGGGGAACAGATTCCTGGCCCTCATCTCAGAGCTACTAACCCATAATTTCAGAAACCTGGGTACTTCTTGTGAATTCTAAAGTTTGTTAAATGACTGATCTAGTGGTTAGTGTAGACTTTTTATTTAATTAAGAGAAAATCAGAGTAAGAGAAAAATGATCTTCTAAGCAAATCATTTTTTGATTCATTTTGCACTAATGTTAAGTCATTTAAATTCAGTGTTCTAATTAAAAAGAGTACCTATCTCCATTCTCCACCCATCTTCTTTGAAGAGACCATTTTGGTATTGATTTTTCTGTTGGTGTAATTCTGCGGCAATATATTCTCATGTAGCTTCTAAAAGTGGTGTGTGGGAAACATTTCCTGAGTCCTTGCTTGAAAATATTTTACTTCCAAATTTTATGGATAATTTAGCTGGGTATAATACTCAAGGTTGAAAATAATTTTTTCTTAGTATATTTGTGACACCATTCTATTGCCTTCTAGCGTATGGTGTTGCTGGAAAAATATCAGTCTGATTTTTCTTATTTTTGTGTGATCAGTTTTGTCTCTCTAAGAACTTTTAGAATCTTTCTTTCATCTTTGGGGTCTTAAAATTTTACAGATTTTAAAATTTGGTGTGGTTTTCTTTTTACTTATTGTGCTGGTACTCAGTAGGTTGTTTAAGCTTAATGCCCTATATTCTTTTGTGTCTCTGGGGAAATGTCTGTCTCTTATTGCTCCAATAATTTATTTATTTATGTCTTTTTAAAAAATCCTTTTATTTTGGATGTTGAAACATCTATATCAGTATTCTATACATCATATGTTTGATTGTGTGTTATCTCTCTCTTATCCTTTGTCTCTACAGTCTGGGGATTTCTGAATTTTATTGGTCATTCTTTATATAGAATTTTGTTTATTTTGGCTTTTTCTTCTTCATGCTGCTTCTTTGGAAATTTTTGATTTTTAATTCATATTTTAAAAAAGGCCTGTTAATCCACGTGCATTTATTTTTCTTCTGTTGTATAGTTTGTATTCCCATTGACCTTACTGATAATATTAATTCTTCCAAGAGTCTAGCAATAAGTTGACTTTAGTTTTAGATTTTGGTGATGTTGTGAGACTGTTTTATATCTCTATTTGGAAATTTTCCTAAGAAACTTGGAGTGCCTACATCAAGAGCCACTAGTCATATGCCAATTAAAACCAGAATCAGATCCTGTGTTTTTCAAATTAAGTTTACAAATTTGGCTCTTAAATTAATAAACTATGTAATAACATTGGCAGTGTATCAATTCCTCCCAACTTGTGTTAGGTATTCCCTCACTGGTAATTTTCTCGTCCACATATTGGCCCTAATTGAAAAAATTTCTACCTAACAAATGTGATGGATTCATACTTCCAAGACATTATTTGCACATCTTGGGGGGTATTTTAAGTCAGAGGCTTAAAGCCAAGTAGTTTTAATGACCTGAAAAGGAAGTTATCCTGAGGTAATTTATTAAGTGTATGTATGTGTTTTTTAATCTGTTTTTGTCCACTGGAATCCTTAAATAGAAGAGAAACCATCCAAGACAGGTATTTTCAGGCTAGAATACCATGGCGCGCATCTGCCTAATAAAGTGGTTGTTGAAGCACTTCCTGTTGACTTTTAACCTCGGGGTCTGTGTAAAGTCCCTCATTCATTAAGCAGTTGATTCCATTAGCAGCAGGCTGTGTCTGGGATCCTGGGGACCTTGCACCTGCTCTGCTTTATTCCTGACAAATCATCTGATTTTATTGATAGCCACCTGGAAAATTACATTTAGGGCAGGGGGCTTAAGCACACAACTTAGAACCCACTCAAAAGAAGCAGCAAGAGGCAACCTACCCTGGTCACCTCTGCAGCCAGTCCACAGAAATAGGCATTTTTGAAGGAATGACTCAATATTACTTTGCCACGTTCACTCTGCTATTTCATCCTCTAAGGGGTATTTTAAATGAGGCAAGTTTCTCTTCCAGTTTGCATTGCAGAAGGGGAAAGGACAGCTCCCAGTCTGCCATCAGAAGCCTTCAGCAGCCCCTTGACTGGAGTCCCTTGTCAACTCCTATATTATTCTGTCCCCCAGGCCTCACATGATGCTTGTGGGGTGGTGCCTAGCAGTTCTGGAATAGCAATGCTTCTGACCCCACAGCAAGTCTTCTTTCTGGCTGCCACATTAGATCAAAAACTGTGTGGGATTATCCCTTCAGGAGGCAGTTCTCCTTTTTCAGTTGTTAGCAGGTGTTGCTGAACAGATTCACACTCTCTGGGGAGATGGGAAGCGTGTCGGTGTCAGAGGGAGAGATTTACTTTGGGTTAGCAGTGATGATGACACACCTCCACACACTTCATGCGGCTCCCCGAGTTTCATCCAGAGCTCAGAAAAGGCAGAGGCAAAATTGGTGAAAATGTTTTCCTTTTGGGGCAGAAGGAGCCAGAAACCTCCTAATTACTACAGGAAAAGGAAGAGGCTTTGTCAATTATTTTTCCAAGAAGATGAAAAGCTTGAGGGCACTCCCTGAAGTTGAGTCAGGAAACTTATTTTGAACAGGAAAAAAAAAAAAAAAGATTGCACATAGTCTTAGAAATGAAACCATCTGTGACCCTGTTTCTTCAGATTTGAAAAGCATGGAGCTTGAGGTTTCTGTGGTTTTTTTTAGCAGCTTAGGTCTTAGGAGCTCAAGTCCTCAAAAGTGTGCTTCTCCGTAGCACTCTACAGTTGCATGTAACTGATCATCACTGATTGGAGGGGGGATTGACTTAGTAAGAAATCAGAATGGTTAAATACTATCAAGAAATAATAGCTTTTGCATAGATTATGCAGCCTTACTGCTTTCAAGAGCAAGCAATTATTCGAACTAGACCGAGTAAAGTATTGCAAAGCAGAGCTCTTCAGGAAACCTGTTTTAACATATACCTTTAAAATGGTTTATAATTCATGCAGCAAATAGCAATAATAAATGGTGTGATAATTGTTTGCATGCCATGCCTCTTGGAAAGAGTTTGGAGTGGAGGAAATTATACTTTCTTTGTACTGGATGGACCTGGGTATAAATTCCTTTCATACTACCCATTCATTGTGAGATTTTTAAGCCACTTAGCTGCTTAAAGATGTGTTACTCACATCTCAGTTTGACAAAACTTCAACTGTTATACATTACAGGGGTGTTAATAGGAGTAAATTTTTAAAAAGTACATCCACAATGGTTGAAAAGTTTTAAAAATGCAAGTTAGATTCTCATTGCACTTAGAATGAAATCTAAACTCCATGCTAGGAGCAAAGGACCTTATATGCTCTAGCTCCTGCCTCCAATTCCAACTCATCCACTCATTCACTCTTTGCTTAGCTCCCCGTCCTCCTCAGCTTAGTTGATTCCCACTATATTCTTCTGACATCAGTACCAATGGTTTCTTCTTATATATAGTGCAATATTGTGATTTATAAGAAATATATACTTGGTCATTTAGATGATCAAAATATATTTCTCATAGATATTTGGTCTTAGTCCACAGTTCTGGCTCATAGTTCCTCAAACCCTTGGAATTTCCTTTGAAGAGAGTAATAAATGTGTCTTCTGCTATGTTAATGAAGTGACTTTGGGACTGTACCTAGGGCTGGGGGAATGATTGTCCAGAGAATCAACTGTATGTTTTAGGAGCTTCGGGAGGGGAAGGAGCTGGAGATAAAATCAATCACCAATGGCCAATGACTTAATCAATCCTGCCTATGCAAATAGGCTTCCATAAAAACTCAAAAGGAGAGGGTTCAGAGAGCTTCCGGGTGAACATGTGGAGATTTGGGGAGAGTGGGCATGCTCTGAGAGGGCATGAAAGCTCTCTCTGCACACTTTCCCCATAGCTTGCCCTATGTATCTCTTCTATCTGGCTCTTCCTGAGTTATATCCTTTTACAATAAACTGATAATCTAGTAAGTAAAATGTTTCTCTGAGTTCTGTGAGCTGCCCTAGCAGATTACTCAAACCCAAAGAGAGGTTGTGGGAACCTCTGGTTTATAGCCAGTCGGTCGGAAGCACAGGTAGCAATCTGGACTTGTGACTGTGGTCTGAAGTCCGAGGAGGGAATCTTTGCATTCTCTAATTTATAGCCTGTAGATCAGAAGCACAGGTGATAACTTAGACTTGCAACTGGCATCTGAAGTTGGGGTGGGTAGTCTTGTAGAAATGAGCCCTTAACCTGTGAGACCTGATGCTATCTCCAGGTAGATAATGTCAGAATTTACTTGAATTGTAAGGCAACCAGCTGGGGTCCAAGCATTGCTTGTTGATATAGGGGAACCACGCCCCACCCACATGTATCTTGAAATTGGGGACCAGAATTCAAATTAGATACCTTCCCTTACCACCTGTCTCTATGTAATATGTGGTCCACAAGCACTACCTCATTGATTCATTCATTTAACCATATTTATTGAGCACCTACTACATGCTGGGCATTGTTCTAATAGAACAGTACTAAACAATACTGTACTAACTAATACAGTACTAATCAATCCCCAGTAGGTCCTTGCTTTCATGGAACTTTCATTTGCATGGGGGAGACAGATAAAAAAACAAGTAAATAGTAGGATGATTTTACATAGTAAAAAGAACTATTAAGAGAACAAAATGAAGGAAGGAGCTGGTGTAGTTCAGGTAGTCAATGTCTCCAATGAGGAAGTGATTTTGAGCTGAGACCCCAGCTCAAGCCAGAATCCTGTAACAAATAGGAGGTAAGTCCCCGTACAAAGAGGAGTTCCCTATCCTGCTCTATGTTAAAGGAGCAGGAGGTTTTGTGAATAAAATAAGCATGGCTCAAATTGCACTTCTGCAAGAGAGACTTGAGCTGTCACATCACTCTTTCCCACCGAGTTCCTTGTCTTTAGGTGGGCGATAAAACTTTCCCAGGAAACCATCGTGATGGCTGGGGGAAAAGACCTATAATAGGGTCCAAACTTATGAGGTTTTACTATACACCATCTCAAAAGGGGAACTTTTGAAAGCACAGAATTGGATGTGTGGCTGTTGTTCTTTCTTATTGTGAAGAAAGTTGTGTTCCCCTCTCCCCTTTCCTTGGATGCCCATGTCTCCAAGACAATCATTACGTGGCCAGCAGAAGGGTCCTCCTCCCTGAGTGTGCAGATGGGCTGTCCATGTGGTCTAAGGCTGGTACCACTGCTTCTGGGTTCATTAGGCATTTATTCAGTCAGAGCCATCCCCATTCTGACTGCTTCCGGCCAGTCGATCTGTCCACTGTGGCTATTTCTCCCTCTCTCCCTTAAAATCTCTCCCTCATCGCTTTAATATGTCTTCAGGGAGTTTCTTCTCTCCTCAGTGTGGTGCTGGGAGAGAGTTTTTCTTGAGTTCTCACTTAAGGAGAATTATGAAGCACTGGAAAAAAGCTCTTCTGTTGATTAGGCTTTTTTTCTCCATTTTGGGGAAATCAAATGACTGAAATATAAATTTGATTTGAACAGTT
The DNA here is from genome assembly GCF_028564815.1 of Eubalaena glacialis. Taxonomy (NCBI): domain Eukaryota; kingdom Metazoa; phylum Chordata; class Mammalia; order Artiodactyla; family Balaenidae; genus Eubalaena; species Eubalaena glacialis. Next base: position 50,562,229 of record NC_083720.1, read on the forward strand.
CTTCAATATATTTTTTTCAACATTGACAGGAATTTTGCCTCTGCATTTTGATTTTGTACATTTAAAAAGTGAACCAGAAAGACTCTTAACCACTAAAAGTAGAAATTGCAAGAAGCAATCTAAATACAAACCAGCGAAAAGGATTATGATAAAATGTCTTTTTGCATGTCTGATCTGTAAACACATTTAATGGCCCACTCAGAGGATGATGGTATTATTATTGCAAGTAACATATTCTTGGAAGGTGAGTCCCAAATCAATTTTTAACTGTTCCAAAGATTTGAAAAGTCTGTCAAATATGGTTTTAAAAATTGCAGCACTCACATAGACCTGTATTTTATATAAATATAGAATTTGGAGAAAAAAAAGAAAGACAGGGAAAGACTTTATACTTTTGCTAATGGGCTAGGCATGCATAAGTCTAAAGAAATATTCACATATTTCACAAAACACATAATACGGTGTTGCTCCAGATTAGTGGTAGGTTTCAAAATTATTCTGTCTATTCTCACATTGTTCAGGAATAAGAGAATTCTTTTCCTATGCCATTGCTCCTGACATATTCTAAATACTCTCATCCTCTGAGTGGTACATTGAATGGGTTCCTTTCCACAGTTAGTTTGTGTAGAACCCTGTATAAGTGTCAAAGCATAGACACATCACTCCAAATGAGATGACCAACATGAGATGGACTGCTGAGGATGAAACTTGAGGCAACTGAAAGATCCTCTAGATGATGACTCAGAATGCAGCCAGTTCCCTTGAACTGTGGTCTAATTCTCTTTCTGCAAAAACTCACTGTTTTTCAGTGTCATCTTTTCTCACCTGAGTGGCTCCTCTTTTCCACTTTTCTCCATTTTACAACATCTTAATATCTAGGCATTGGGAGTGAGGGAAACTAGCTCTGCCAGAGTACATGGAAATCTTTCACCTCCCTTACATAGGCACCAACTGAACTTCATAGTGGAATTTCTGGTTTTTGTGTCTCTGATTCTAAGCTGTGGTACTCACATTTAGCTGTTTAGGTTTAAGGATTGGAGCTGAGCAGAATGAGGTCCCAGCTGAGCCCCAGCTGAATGTGGTTGTCACCAGGCACAGACCAGAAAAAACACCCAATGACACCTGACTCTCAACAACTTTGGGTGGTTTATTATTCAGAAAGAGTTTCTCTTAGGGCTTATATGTTAATGTGTTTATAAACCCAAAACCAAAACAAGTGGCATGCTTATTGATGGATGCATTAAAGAATTGGTGCATCAAAATACAAAGCTCATATCTAAGATAAAAGAGGAAGGAAAAAATTCTCTCCAGGATTGTTGTAGCCCAATTTTTGTTTTCCTAAGAACTTGAGAGTCACCAGTCCACAAATTTGAATAGAGGGAAGATTTGGAATATGCTTATGTGAAGAATGTACTCATAATGCCCATGGTGGCAGCATCTTAAGTTTTGAAAATTTGGAATAATTATAAATGAAAGTCTTCTTGTCTATGGTGCTTACATAAATTGTAGGCTCCCCAATGATGCTGTGTCAAAAACTGCTATTCTGTGTAAAAATAAGAACAGATAGTTTGAGGATTATAGCCAGGGGCTCACATACAAAAGTAGTGAATTAGATTCATTTGTCTCAACCTATTTAGCTACACTTCTGATGGTAATATTGCTACTTGATACATCATTTCTCTTTTTTGAAATTCTAAACTGTCACCTTAGAAACCTGACTATTTATTATTACATGCCATCCTTCAAGACCAGAACAAATCACAAAAGGAGACATATAAGGTATTCTTTTTATGCCAGGATTTAGTATAAATCACAATTTCTTCTTTTCTCTGGAAAAAGAAAGGGGCAGAAGACAGCGATGACAGGGGGTACCTGTGCTTAGTTACAAATGATTTGAGACGAGTTAATAGCATGAAATATATTCATACAGTGAACTTCTGCAAATGTGAAATTTCTGTGCTTCACCATCGAAATTCATTACCAATGGAAAGGTTTAAAACCAGAGAAAATGACTGGGGAAAGCTGCTTGAAAACATACCAGGCTTGAAAAAACAAGAGAAATGCAAGATAAAACTAAAAAGAATGATCTGGCACTAAGGGGGTTTAGTAAAATTTTATATATATGTACATTTATAAAATCTTCACAGATGATCATGAATGTATGGATGAAACTATGATAGAAAAACTTAAACGCTGAAATTGTACACATATTAAAACAGAATAATGGCAGCATTTATGGAGGAAAAATACTATATAGGTTCAAATTTATGTTGGCACTAGCCATAAGACCTCTCTCCTTCCACAAATGTCACCATTTAAAAATCTTGGTTCAAATTCACATTACTTTAATTCTGACATGGAAACTAGTAAAAAAAAATGTTTTAACTTGGATTAATTTGCAAGTGATCTCATTAAAGAAATGAGGTACATTTGAAAAGGGGAAACTTTATGACTTTTAAATTCACATAGTAATGAGAGTCAGGCTGACATGTGTCAACCCCCTGCCCCACTGCCTTTCATCTAAAGACATTTATCAGTGTATTTGGCACTGTGTTTCATGTTCTTTCATTCACTCAATTGTTTATTCCATAACTATTTATCGAGTACCTATTCTGTGAAAGGCATCATAGACGGTGCTCGTAAAGCCATAGCAAGAAAAAAACAGACACTGTCCCTGTCTTCGTGAAACAAACAATCTAGTGGAGGTGATGGACATAAACTAAAAATTAGAATTGTGATACATACTCTGAAGGAAAGGGACATAACTGTGCAAGATCATAGTAGAACTTGACTTGAGAAATCAAGGACGATTTTCCTGAGGAACCAGCAACAGAAGAGTTAATCACTGTAAGGGAGGCGTGGGCAATTCACCAAGAAAGAGTGTCTCAGGATCAGAGAACACTGTGTGCAAAAGCCGGTCCTGTGATAAGAGGGGGAACTGTGCGTAGGATGAATTAAAAGGAGAGTATGGCTGCCACTTGGACGTTCATTGGGATCATAGAATCATAAAATGTTAAGGCTGGAAGGACACTCAGAATGCTCTAGATCAATCTCTTTATTTTACAGGTGAGGAAACACTCAGAGGGGTTAAGTGACTTGGCCAGGGTGACACTGCTAATGAGTGGTAGAGCTGGGATCAGAGCCCAGGGCTCCTAATTACCCTTTTAATGCTTTCCCACCACACCATGCTGATTCTTTGTATCTGTGTTAATGAGTAGATCAAGATGCTGTGAAATTAGCATAATAATTATTTGTATATAAATACTGCATTTAAAATACTGCTGTAAAACAGAGCTAATCCTTTACAATCCACACCCGCAAACTGTCAATGTATTAGTCCTAAATAAGTGAATAATAATTGACTTTTCATCATAAAAGGGGACAGATCACAACCTAGGCTTGAGATTTGCCTGAGTTAACACAAATCCTGAATTAAGGGATTCTAAATTAATGATATTTTACTATAATTCATTACCTTATTCAATAACTATAGTGCTGGGTCCTAGGCATTGTGCTGGGGCTGAAATGGTCCCATTTTAGTGAATAAGATCCAGTTACTACTTTCAAGGAGCTTGCAACCCAGTGATAGCACTTACACACAACTTTTCTTTTTTTTTTTTTGCATCCGAAATCTGATATCAGTGTTTTGAGGTAAGGCCTGGCACCAAAAGGATGAGATTTCTGGTCAGAATTTTGAAAGAATACCTCCCAAAAGAATGTTTAGGGCAGATAACTATTCTAAGATGAGGAAGCTTCCAGCTTTGGGGTGGGGAGGGGGGTTTGGGAGAGAGGAGTGGGAGGAGATTGCAATTGTTGCTTAATTAGACCTTGGTTAGGTCTCCAGATTGAAATTACCAATTGTATTCCTATGACAGATTGTACTACCCTGGAGAACTGGTGATGAAATCCCGCCGTTGAATTACACTGAACTATAAACTTCATTTGTTCTTAGGTGTTTAGTGATTTGCTGTAATAATGATCATCCATTTGCTGGACAGCTGAGATTTTTTAAAAGCTTGATTGTTTTTGGCATTGTGTTATTAATCCTGGAAGAATGCAACACATTTGTAGCAATTCTCAGTTTGTACAAGCTAGAATATCCATCTCTTACAAATGCTGGCCATTTAATACCTGTGCTTTAGACCCCTGTGTTTTTCCTGGCCATTCTACCACAGAGTATATACTTTTGTTTTTCATTAACACCACCAGGAATATGCCCATCTCTAAAATTTCAAGGGGATTAATCTGAGCTCTGTTTTATGGACAGAAAGGCCAAGAAAAGTCCCCAATGAAGGGTACATGCTGTCGATTTTCTTTGGTAGATGAAAGCCAAACAATTTCAGACAAACCCCTTTCTAAGAAATGCACTGCATACTTCGATCCAAATACTCATCTGATGAGAGTCTAAAACCCCTACTGAATTACACTGGATGAGAACCCTGATTCTTTCAAGATCACTGAAGAAATCGACTCTCATCTCTGATTCTGATACTTTTTAGCCCATCCATCTTGAAAATGTCTATGGAACGATTCTGTTGTACCTTCAGAAATGAAATTCATAGGCATGGATTTTCTCACACAGCAACTTTATATACAAAGATGAGAATAGCAGAAAGGTCATTTCCAAAGAAAGTGACATTTATTCTGTATTCACTGAAAAGCCAAAAGAGTTTTCTCATTCACCCATACCGACTGAGCCCTGCATCTCGCCCAGAAGAGGTGAAAGAGGCTGCTCCTATCTGCTCGTGCATCGAACTTCAGGCTCAAGACCTGTCCAGACAAAATGGCTTCTTTCAAGGATGAACCTGCTGTGCTCATCAGAGGCTTTATTTTGTTTATAGTCCAACCTTGTTTGACAGGTTTTGTTTACTTTGTTCAATACAACTAAGCAAATGCCTGCCTCCTTTTTGGATTAGTTTTGCACTAGTGTTACCCTCCACTATTTTCTCTTATAGGGTAAGGCATTAGCTGTGCAGATTTATACATACATATATATGTATGTATCTCATATATATGGATATATAGGTATGTTAGTGTATATACATATATGCATGTATATGAATGTGCTGTGTATATATGTATGCATATATATGTATCGTTCAAAGTCAGTGATTTCAAAAGAAATGTAGCCAGGCATCAATTATTGACGCTAATGGAGACCAAGACCAAGAATAGCTGCATGAAGTCAAATCAACAAAGACTGTCCAAACCTCGTATTAACAATGGTTTTGACCTCATTTGCAACAAAATCTTTTCGCAACGCTCTTGCTGCCCAGACTACCTGCACCGAGTTTGGAACAGCAAGTGCTGCAGAGAAGTCATGCAAGTGCTTTACGTGAACTTGAGAGACAGTTCCCTCTATTCCCACAGTGCTGCTGAGGTATGGGGGATGTGGGTGCTGGAGCAGAGAAAGGGGGAGAATGCCAATGGGGCGGAAGGGTCTCCTTGCATTCTAGTTTTTCCTAAATCAGAGCTTTATAGCCTCTATCCCACATAATGAATAATTAAGAGTTTATTGTATTTTCTTCAATTGAAACTTATTTCACTGGAAGACAGTGTTGCAGAAAGATTTAGCATATAGACTCTGAGTGTAAAGCATGCCTGTGTACCCACCTACTAGCTGTGGAAGTCTGGGGACACTGCTTAGCCTTTGTGCTTTTGAATCCTCATCTGTAAAACAAATTTCATAATGGTCCCTGCCTTACTGGGTTATTTTGATGATTAAATGAATTAATACACGTGAAGCAACTGTAACAAATCTTGACATATAGTAAGTGCTCAAAATTGTGAACCATTTGGGAATGCCCCATCAGAGACAATTTAGGTTATTGGGAAACTAAAAAGTTTGAGATGTGAGAGACAATGCTGTTAAACTTAGGGCTGACCAGGACCGTAAATCTGGCTGTTAAAATAATAAACAGAGTAATTATTAGAGAATTAACAGCAACTCTTATGAAATTACATTTGAGACTTGAACCTTGCTCGAACTTCTTTAATGTTTAAGACCTATAAATGTCAGAGCTCACTAATTTCTTTGGCTTTCAATAAATGCCGGTGACTTTGAGAATTGCTATCCCTTTAGCTTATCTGGCAAGAGCACAAGCTTAAAGGGTATCCAAGAGGGCAGTGATTATAGTGCTGACCCATCCTCTTCTCAGCAGAAAATACAGGTTACTGAGTTCAACCAGCCTTTCAGACCACAGAACTTCTGGGGGAGCTTTTGTGTAGAGTCACTTGAACTAGGTGCTGAATGGGATTTCCAAGGGCAGAGAAGACACAGCCCCTTCTGTTAAAGAGTGCTCTATTCACTAGGAGAAATATGTCGACATATATATAAGTGTATATATATACACACACTATTGTCTAATTCCTCTGGAATCTGCAGAGAACAAGATAATTTTATCCAGTAAGATGTTTCAAGTAACCAAACTTGTCCCATTTGGGCCTCCAGAAAGTGATTTAAATATTTCAAATGGACATCTTCCTAATAGAAGTTGAACACACTTGAGCAGAGACTCAGGAGAAGAATTTTGCATTCACTCAATAATGCAGGATCATCATTACAGACATCAGTTATTGAACTGTGCTGTAGTGTAGGGGGCTACTGAGGTATGAAGGACTGGTTGCCCCTGTCCTAAATGACCCCAGATGGGTATCCTTTTTATGGTGCTTCTCTTTCTTTCCTTACGGATACACAGTTAGCTTACCTTCACTTTCTCTCTTTTCCTAGTGGGTTGGATATCCAGAAAAAAAAAAAAAATGCAGATTGTCAGAATTCTGCCCAACAGAAATTAATTAGGTCTACAATTTTTTTTTTTTTAAATAAAGGTAAATGCAAGGAGACCATTATCTCTTGAGTACCTCCTGTGTGTTAAGCATTTCTGCATACATCATTATCATTTAGTCCTCTAACAATTATTGCAACATAAAGGATGTTACTGGGGCTCAAAGGGTGTCCTAATTTGACTTAGATGAGTGCTTCTCAAAGTTCAGTGTACATAAGAGTCACGAGAAGAGCTTGGTAGAACAATTTCCTGGACACCATCTCCAGAGACACTGATTCAGTAGGGCTGGGGTGGGGCCCAAACACTTGCATTTCTAACAAGCTCCCAGATGATGCTACTGCTGATGGTCACTGATTAAAGCTGCCCTTGATGATACAGCTGGGAAGTGTCAGATGGAATTGCAGCCAATGAGTGTCTAACTTCAGAGTACATTATTTCATAAAATCACACTGTCTTGACCATGTTGCCATAAATTTTGGCTGGGGAGACATACTTTTGGCTTGGAGTCTGAATTATGCTGCATATAGGTCCATTTGGTAGAAAAGTCAATAGCTCCAGACTCAGAGATTTGGTTACCTAGTTGGCTCCTATGCTCTTACGCATATGCCAGTATTTATTTCATTTCCATACATATTGTTGGCCAGGTATTTCTGTAGGTGCTGGTGACACAGCAGGAAACAAGAGATGCACATATTCTTTTTCCTCATGGAGCTTACATTCTTTACAGGGGAGTTAGACATAAAAAGAAAAGCAAATGACAGAACAAGGTAATTTCAGAGAATGATAAATGCTATGAGACAACTAACAGGGGCTGGAAGGATAGAGAACGATGACTGCGGGGAAGTTACTCTGGACTGGGCAGACAGGAGAGGCCTCTCCGGGGAGGTGATATTTGAGCTCATACCTTAGTGACATGAAAGAAGCAGGACATTTGAAAATCTGCGAGCAAATTCTTTCAGCCAAAGTGAAAGGCTTCTGATTTGGGGAATTAGCTTAGTGTGTTCAAGAGAGAGAAAGAAGTCCAGTGTGTTTTTGGGCTGTGCTGATGGGGGGTGGATGGGTGAGTGGGAGAGCAGTAAGGAGACCAGGAGAGAATTAGATGGCACAACAGAGTTGGAAAACTAATCTTTGTACAAGTGCTACATCATGGGAAGGAAGAAAGATAAAATCATGAATATGAATAGAATAACAAAGAGATTAGGAGAAAGGCTTTGAGAAGGGCTTTTTATAAACAAAGACCTGAAGGCAGAGAAGGAGTACTTACTTGGTTAATATACGTATGAAGGAAACAACTTGGAGAGATTCATTGAGAAAAACAAGCTTGTATAATGGAATGAGTGAAAAATTGAAGTATTAATTCCATTAGATGTTAATATCTGTTTATGATCAGTGCTTATTTATAGACGCCTGGCAAGAGTTAAGGGCAATAGGAATGGCCTGGAATTTAGTTTGGTTATATGTACATATGTATTTAAATAGGGCTTAATGACCGCTATGAATTAGAATCACCTGATGCTTAAAGGATACAGCTGCCTGGACCCCGTTCCAGATATACTAAATTGGAATCTGTGGGTAGTTGGGCCTGGGATGCTGTGTGTAGTTTTGAGGCACACACCACCCCCAGTGCAGAATCATTACCCTAGAGCAGGTGTTAGCAACCTTGACTGCACATTAGAATCACTTGGTTAAGCTTCAGAAAATAACCCATGCCCAGGTCTCACCCCAATCAATTCATTCAGAATCTTCGGAAGTTAGAGGGTATTAAAACAACAACAACAACAAACCTTCTGGCCAATTCTAACATGCTGCTGCCCTTAAGGGATACTTTCTAGGGCTACAAAGATAATGAAACCCCCTCCTTGCCCTCTGAGTTTACACTCTAAAAGAGAAGGTGTGAATCAATGCAATGTAGTGTGCCCCTCATAGAAACATTAAAAGTAAAAAGTGGAGGAAAATTAGAGGTAAGAGAGATTAATTCTGTCAGTGAGGGGTGGGGTAGGGTGACCAATCTGTCCCAGCTTGCTTGGAATTCTCCTGGTTTTAGCACTGAAATTCTGAGTCCCTACAAACCTCTTAGTCGCATGCAAACTGGGATGGTTGGTCGCCCTATGTGGTAGTAGAAGTTGCAGATGAGAGATTTGAATGGTAAAATGAGCCATGTGCCAAGTGGGCCATATGGAGGTACAAGTAGGGGTGCGGATGGGGAGAGGGTGGGGAGTCAGTGGCAGGCTGTGAGGACAACGTGCAAAAAGGCACAGCACGGGTTGAGGGCTTGGATGCATCAGGAGTTTAGTTTCATTGGTAGAAATGTATGAAGGGATTGTGCAAGATGAGTGTGACGAGGCAGTTCAAAATCATCGAGGGTCTGCCTTATGTGCCCAGAAGTTTTGCATTTTACCCCAAGGCATTGAGGGAGTCATTGATAATGTTGAAGCAATTGGTGAGGGAACATAGTTGTAGTTTTTGATTTTTGATTTTCATCTTAGAAAGATCCCTGGATGAAGCTTTGGTGTCACGTGCTTATTTCCATTGAACACTGCTGACTCATTGGGGGACTAACTCCTTTAACCTCTCTCAACATGCAGATTCATTAGGAAAATGCAGGGGTCACACTGGCACAGGGCAAACTTCAGATGAAACCGTTTTCATTACTTCTATGGATTCTTCAAATGAAACAGCCTAGAAGTTGCCGCGTATTCAGACACTGAATCCATGAGTTGGGTCTCAGCCCATCTTGGCTTAGCCACATGCCCTAATAAGCTCATCAACTTGAGTCTTGAGGTAGCAGCTCTGAAGAACAGAGCTTGTCCCCTAACACAGATGGTACTGGGAGGATTAATGAAGGTTAGTTTCAAAGGGTTTTGTACTCTTGGAGGAAATTTCCTACATAGATGTTTCTTTTATAGTACAAATAATAGTAGAATTGCAGCAAAATAAAACATAACTAATTTTCCCAAGTCAATGTATTTCCTTGCTGGGAAAGACCACACGAATAATAATCCAATTTTAATACCTGAAGCATCGTAATATAACATTAATGTTTGGTGGATGATACATTTTGATGTCACTATTTTACCAGTTTCTCTGCTCCTTCTCCATGCACTGGCCCATTTAATGGAATGGGTATTGGATACACTCCTTGTTGACTTTCAGCCGTATCTCTGAGCTTTGTTACTCTCCCCTGATTTAAAATAAAATAAATAAACAAACAGTATACCATGCCTTTAGTTAACAACAATATCACAAATAACATAAACAGCAATAATAAAAATAAGTAAATAAATAAATACAAAGTTAAACATTAATCCTTGAAGGAGATATAGCTACATAATATAAATTATTTGGAATGCTTCTGTATGAGAGATTTGTTTCTTTTCCCCATTTACTTATTTATTCAATCACTTATTTATATCAGAACGGGCACATGGATATTTATTTTTCATTATTTTAGTTACATGAACCAGGAATCATGAGCTCTATAACCAGGTAAGGCTAGTGGCTATCATACTGGACTTAACAGTCACAGAGTCATTCCATGATTGCAGAAAATTCTACTGGGCAGCACCTGCTAGAGTATCAGCGTCCTAGGAAACAAACAGCATCCTTCATGCCCAACTTGGAAGGCACTTGTGCAGGAGATCAGCTTCTATATCCTACCTCCTTCCCTCATCCCAAGTGAAGCTGTTGACTCTTCTTAGTATAATTGGACACCTCTCGAGGGAAATGCAGCTCTTACCAATAATTGCCATGGTATCCCAGGGATGCCCAGATAATGCCTTCCTGTATAAGAAAGAAAAGCAACCCATGAGCCCAAGTTTCGCTCTATCTTTTCCTTCAGCAGCAACTTAGAGTGGATGCATTCTGCTTTTCATTCTTGTCTCAGAATTCTTTCTTGTTAGTCTTGTAATATGGAAGCTTATCCAATTTACATCTGCCCTTCAAGGGCTTATATTTGGTTGAGTTTTTTTTTTAATCTCTAATTTGATCTGGGACTAATGTCAGATCATTTTTTCACAGCTCCAGTATATATCTCTCATAAATGCACATCACCCACATCTGAAGACTGAAACAAGGGGGCACACTCTTGGATAATGCAGACAAAGTTTGCTTGTGCAGTTGTTAAGAGTACAGAGCTATCCTTTAAGGAGAAGAAGCTCAGTTCCTGAGTCAGGGCTTGTGTATACTTGGGGCTTATTCAGATAGTCAATGGAATTCTGAAATGCTCTCTGAATTTCTAAATGAAAGCCTCTCTCCACAGAGCTGCTCTTTGCAGGAGGGCAGAGGGGTATGAGTAGAGGGAGGAAAAACCATATGTGGGGTGTGTGTGTGTGTGTATGTGTGTGTATGAGCACATATCCAGGATCCAGGAAGCAGGCAGGGAGCAAGAAGCCATGTGCCTCACTCCCTTTTGCTGTTGTTATTGTTGTTTGGCTTTTCACATTTCCTTTTAAGCAACTTTGTGGCCAGAAGGCTGTATGCTCACATTGGGCATAGTTAGCACAGCGGAGAGTGGTCAGTATTGTAAAGGCCTTTCCTGTTACGAGAAGTAGGAGGAGTGAATATGATGGATAAACTTGAGGAATGCTAGTGAAATGCCCTTGGAGGCTGAAAATGTTGAAGCCAGCTAGCTTACTGCACCTATCTTTAGGGCTTAGTAGAGCTATGCAGATTTCCCTGACATGACAGTCAAATACGAAGTGATTAGAAGCAGAGGAGAAACAATGACAACCAAAAAGATAAATTGCCTCAAGGAACTTCAATAGAACAATAAAGAAAGTCTCAAATATCGTATCATAGACCTTAGTTTCTGAATGCCCTTAAAGCACCAGTTACCTTAGATGAGAGACTGAAACCCAGGAGTTTCTTATTAACAACTTAAAGCAAAGCTCAGACCCCTTTATAAATCTTCAATTCATTCAGGGCTTTCATTCTGAGATGGAGTGCTGTGTGATTCTTTCCCCCGCTGGTACTGAAGAAGACCTGATTTGGAAACACCACAATAAAACTAACTCAAATTCCCAAAGCAGAAAATGCAGAAGCAGACATTTATTTCTTCTTCAATATAGTGGAGATTTTCTATAAATTTAACTTCTGATTAGAAAACTTCTTACATTGGAAAATTTCAGCAATGAAATTTCAGTAATAAGCCAAATGCAGGTCTGCTTGAGGTCGAATGAAATTTAGATGAAAAGTCCGGGATTATCAAAAAGAATGAGGGAACTTCAAGTTTCTGTACATTCAAGGTCAACGGGTTGGATTCTTTCATTTTTGATTTTTATGGCAGCACATAATTTCTGTTCTTAGTTGGCTCCTTGCCTTTTTTTAAGCAATAAATTTTGGGTTATGATAGTAAACCTCACTTGTAATGAAGCCTGTATCTCTCCCTATCTGAATATTTCTATAGCACCTATCACTTTAGCATGCCAGGGATCATTTCCTTTTATAGAAAATAACAAAAAAAATGTAACATGATCATTTGATTTTCTGGTAATAGTTTATAGCAAGATGTTAGTCCAGTCATTTAGCTATTGAGAAACTGAGGCATAAAGAAATAAGGTCAATAGTAAACAAGTCCTATTGAACTCATCCTCCTCTAAAATAGGATGCAATACTCATGAAGCATCAACTTCTATGGGTAGTTTGTCGTTTAATTCATAGCACATACTCTCTGTACCCACTGTTGGAAAATCATTCTGGTACTGCCTGTGTTCCTCTCTGTGTTGTTGCCTTGAATTCTGATGTCATTACTATACCTTTCTTATCCACTCTTTTCAATCAGTTTGTGAATTATTTAAGGGCAGAGATAGCGCTTTGAGCTTGTGTGTTTCTCTGTCATAATGCCTAGCATAAATACTCGAACACCGTCCAATCCAAATGACAGTTGTGACAAGAGATGCCCACTGGGCCATTGCTGGGGACCTCTAGTTTTTACTCAAGGGCTCTCACTTGTTCTGTGCCTTTATAAAGGAGTGAGTAGAGGCTGAAGGTTTTGGGGGAAACCAGAGAGAATTCTCATTCTACAAGAGTTTTCCTGAAATGGATGATGTCTACATTGTTCCTCCTGTGGAAGACTTACCTTTTATTCATTCCATATTGAATAAAAGGAAGGACTCTACGGAAGGGATTTATGGCTGAAAGCTTCCTTAATTATAGGCTAGTATAATAAGTCCTTCCACTATCTTAATGATTGGGGAATTAAGAAGCTCCTTAATAGAAATTGACAGGATCCATTGTCATTGCAAAGAAGGTTCTGTTATGGTCTGGAGTACCCTCCCAACCATCCCAGGATTTAGGGTTCCCCAAAGGCTCATTAACATCTCAGACCATAAGGTCTCTGAAGGAAGCACTAATGGTCCACCTCGTTATGATCTGAAGATAATGACTGCATGACATCCGTATCCATTGAGGTGATAATGGCCCTGTAAAAACTGTTATGATGTCAGCAGCAGAAAAAAAAATCTCATTTACACTTCATAATCTTTGGTTTCTAATATACCACAGTATCTAAATTATACTAGAATTATTTTACAAATCTGGCTTAATAGAGGCAATGCATATGATACTCTGAAAAAAAATCAAAATTCTCTCTTAAAACAGCTGTTATCACCCTTATATCACTGCATAAATGAAGGGGAAGATTAGTAATGCTCTCATAGCACTGAAATACTTATGAGTAATGGAATAAAATACAAAGACTTAGATTTCCCTAATTTACATACTCATTTACTCCTGGGAGTGAAAAGCAGTTCTGTTTTTAGAATGTTCCAAAACAGCAGAAAGAAAAGCCCATAGTAGTAATAACCCTAATAGGAGTTATTGTCAACCCATACTGAGTACATATTATGCATTATGTCCTATGATAAGTAATTTTCCTGCAGCATCTCCTTTCAATCCTTGCAAAAGCATCTCTGAGATGGGCATCCCCATTACCCCTACTGTACAGATAAGAAGAGAAAAGTGCGGAGTGGTTAAGGATCTTGTCTATGATCATCCAGATGGTCCACAGTCAAGGTGGGATTCAAACTCATTCAGCCAGACTTCAGAGTCATGCCGTGATTACCAGGATTGTGTGTTTGGAAGAGTTGTAAATTTCTGAATCAGGAGAAATGGACTCATGCTTGGCCACTAACTGTGCGACTTTGGACAAATTCTTTCACCCCTCCAGACTTTTGGACTAGTAAATCTTTGGAAGCATTTTTCAACTCCAACATTTTTACTGACAAGGACATCACAATAGCAGAGCTGAAATCAGAATTTTCACATCACTCCCACTATAGCTACCGGTATTTACTGGTAGTGATATCGTTGTTTTCCCATTATAATCCAGTTCAGCTGAACAGTTTTCCCCTTTGGTGCCAAATTGTGGATTTTAACATAACCTAACTGTTTATGGGAAGCATATGAGAAAAGCTATCTTCTGTTACTGTTTAACTTTGTAAAGTATGCAACACACCATTTTTTCAATCAATCTCTATTTGACTCTGAACAAGGGAAAAATGGAGATGAATATAAACAGAAATCTATTAGTCAAATGCTAGTATTGCCTCTTTATAGCTCTAAGCATTTTCCAGTGTATAAACATAAGAAAGCAAATGAACATTTTAAAGAGATTTCTCTTTTGGCTTATATTTAATAAAATCAGCAGAAAAAGGGGAATCTTACAATAAAAAAACGCTGTAGTGGTTCTTCCAGCCTTAAGCTCAGTTAGCTATTTGTCAGAACTCAATCTGCAATACCCACATCCTTCCACTAGAGGGGTGAATTGTTCCTAATGAATAAGACCTCAGTGTTTGGGGAGGGTACAGCCTAGGGCTGATAACTTATTGTATGATAATATCATGGGCTCTGAAGATACACTTGGAGTGGCTTTTACCATAACATTCCTACTCAGTGAAGCTAGCTAGAGGATAGAGAGTTCTTGAAAAGAGATTTTAAATATCAAGCCCTAATGGACATATAATCTATTTTGATATGAAATTATTTATGCAATGGATGGAAAGAATTTGACCATTATACCTAAGATATAGCAAAAGAAGATAATTTGGCTGCATGATGACGTGAAGATGGGGACTTCTGAATATCTGAGGGGAAGCTCACTGAGAACCCCAAAGCATTTACGGCTTCTACAATGGTTTTGCAGCAAAAGAGTCATTACAATTTTTACACAAAACATGACTCATTAGGACAGCAATAGGTCCAGGAATAGAGTCCAAGATACTCTACTTTGTTTTTGAAGGTGAAGGGGATGCATTACTGCAGAGTTTATATCCTCTTTGCTACTGTGCTCACCAGAGACATTGAGCCTCTGACTCCAGCAGGCAAAATGTTGAAGGATAGAAGTGCCATAATCTAAAGGATTGGTTAAGAATGTATATTAGTATATCCTGACAACCACTGTTTAAAAAGTAAAAGCCAAAAACTAGTTTCTAATGCTCTGGCAAAAGCAGAAATGCTTTAAACAAATTTCAAGGTCTTTCCCGTCCGGTGTTCCACTTTGGCTTTATGTGCACAGAATGTAGTCATCCTTTTGACATTCTGCTGTTGAAAGAGATGCAAAGATATAAAAATTCATGGAAAGAAGGCAGTTCAAAGGAGACATATTATTAAAAGAAAAAAAAAAGCAGGTCAAATGTTAGGAGTTTATTCTCTAGTAGTTTCCAAACTTCACAAGATTTTCTAAGGATCCTTTCCCAAGGAAACTTCACATGGAACTTTCCATCAATACACAGTCCTTTCTGTTTGTGGCATGGGACAGTTTCTGATACATAAAGAAATATTAGCTGGAAGTTGGGATAGCTTTTAAATTTGTGACAAACACATACACACACAGAGCCAATCCACATTATTCACAGATTTTGTATTTGTGAACTTGTCAACTTGTTAAAATGTATTTGAAACCTCACAATCAATACTCATGGTATATTTTGGTCATTCACAAACCTGCACAGAGTGGAGAAAATGTGAGTTGCTGATGTCTGAGCTAAGTCTAACATGGTGATGCTTTGTTTCCTTGTTTCAACTCTCATACTATAAATAAGCGTCCTTTCGTGGTCTATTTAGGGCCACGTTTTTCATATTTTTGTGTGCTTTTTTTCGGTGATTTCGCCATTTAAAATTGTCCCCAAGCACAGCACTGTCTAGTGTTCATGAGTGCAAGAAGGCTGTGATGTGCCATAGGGAGAAAAAACATGTGTCAGGTAAGCTTCGTTCAGGCAGGTGCTACAGTGCAGCTCGCTGTGAGTTCAGTGATAATGAATCAACAATATTATTGAATAAGGTGTTTTTAAACAGAAATACAGATAAAACACGGTAATGTATTTATGGGTTGACAAAAATATTGTGACCAGAGTCTCATAGGAACCTAACTCTGTATTTCTCCTAGGAGCAGTGGTTCATAATTCATTGATTCAGTTTTTGTGGAGATTTTATAGACATAGTGACTGTGTATAATGAGAATCACTTGCAGAGAGAGAGAGGGAGAGAGAGAGAGAGGGAGAGAGAGAGAGGAAGGAGGGAGGGGAGGGGGAGAGCAGAGAACAGAGAAAAGAATAAAAAATGTGAATATTAAAATGGTATTAAAATGTCTTTTGTTTTGGAATACTCATCTCTGCTGACAAAGGCATTTATTTTAATTTTTGCATTAAATCAAATTCAATTGAAGTAGATCAAATACTCCACAACCGTAAGAGAAGAAAAAAACAACATGACAACAAAGGCTGGTTTGAAATCATTAACAGCAATTCAGTGTCTACTTCATAGCTGACTATGAAGGAATTCCCTTAAATATGAGTAGTGAAATGTCAGAACAGAGAAGAAAGAAGCTGAAATACATCAGCAATTATAAAAAATGGAGATGTGGATTCCACATTAAGGGTATGTCTGCCAATAGCAGAGACTTAGGTTCTAGGCTGAACTGAATTCCATCCCAGCGCTGGCAGTTACTACAAATGTGATCTTGGGTGATTGATATAAAATCTTTAGCTTCAGTTTCTTCATATAAAAAATGGAAATAATAATATCCTACTCAGGTAGTTTCTGTGAAGTTTATGTGATTTATGTAACACACGTAGCATAGTGATTATTTTACCTATGAACATTGTTTCCCTTTTTTCCTTTTTGCTAATGTAGTGTTTGTTTGTTTTTTCATGTCTCACATTTGAAGGAAAATGAGACCATGATTCAAAACTTTTTATTTAGGATAAGTCATTTATTGTGTCCAGCCTCATCCAGGCCTGCAGCAGTTCCCTAAAATTCCTGTGTGGGTCCTTTGTCAGCTCCTGTACCCATTTCCTACAATAGCTATCTGGAACTATCTCCAATTTCCTCATGCTTCTCCCCTATCACATCCTCTGTTCCTCTTTATAGATAGCCTGGATGCCTACTTCAGAGAAAATAAAGACTTTCAGAAGAGAATTCCCTCAGCTTTCCCTGCCCCATCTCTTATGACCAAATTATATGCATTCACCCCTATCATTTGGTATATATCTTTTATTAGGTTCTGGCCAACTTGTGTAGTGGTATGCTAAGTGTTTCACATATTTATCTTATTTAATCCACACAACAGCTTTTTGTAGTAGTTATGACCCTTGCTACTCCAAGTGTGCTGAGTTGAGGAAGATTCTAGGCTAAATCAGAGGATGAAGTGAAAGAGATCTGTGATGAATTACTATGTGTGCTGTGTGCACATGAATAGGTTTTGGTGGTCCTTATGCCGCGCAGCTGGCGTCTCAATTCTTGCCAACGTTTCAGTCTCCTAGTGGAATTCTTCTCTCTCCGCCTGCCCGTTAAATGTTGGCATTACCCAGTGTCATGCCATACCTTCCCCTTTGTGACTACCACTTCAGTTGCATCAGTTGACTCAATCACCAATGCCAGACACTTGGGAGTCATTCTCAAATTCTAGCTTTCCCATTACCCTGCATAGTCAATCACTCAAAAAGTCCTGTTGATGTGATGCACGCAATATCTCTGAGATCTGTCCTTTCTCTTCTTTTTCTCTACCATTAACGTTGTTCAGATTCATATCATTTCTTACCTGGCTTATTGCCACAGGCTTCTAATGGGTCTTCCAGCTTTTTATCTTGATCCCTGCAATCTATTCTCCCCAATGCTATCAAATGTGAATCTTTCTGAAACAGAAATCTGATATCACTGCTTTGCTTAACTTCCCACAATGCCTCTTTATGACTCTTGCCTAAGGGAGCATCTCCTTGGTTAGCTCATAAAAGTCTTTTTGGTCTGTCCCTTACCTACCTCTACAGGCTTTCTTCTCATCATTTACCCCTAATGCTCACTCTTTTTTTTTTTAGGCATGTCTGACCATTTTCAGCTCCTTAAACATGATAACATACTGTCTTTTGCCTCCAAGACTTTGTACTTGTAATTCCTCCTTACTGGAACCCTCCATCTTTTGGTTGTCTATCTAACCTCTTCATACTTTCAAGAATGCACCTCAAGGGGAATTCCCTGGTGGTCCAGTGGTTAGGACTCCGTGCTTCTACTTCAGGGGGCCCAGGTTCAATCCCTGTTCAGAGAACTAAGATCCTGCAAGCCATGAGATGTGGCTAAAAAAAAAAAAAAAAAAAAAATGCAACTTAAATATCACCTACACCAGGAAATATTCTTTGAACAAAACCCCTTACAACGTGTATTAAATATCAATATTTCTGCAAAATCCCACTCTTAACTCTCTTTTATATATATATATATTTTATTTTATTGAAGTATAGTTGATTTACAATGTTGAGTTAACTTTCTCATAGAACTTCACACATTGTTTTGTAATGGTCTATTCACTTGTCTGTCTCAGTCTTTGAGTTCACTCAGAAGCAGATGCTGACACAAGAATTTGAGTACAAATAGTTTATTAGGAAGCTGAGTCCAGGCAACTCTGGTAGGGGAGTGGAGAAATGAGTCAGGGGAAGGAGGTAAGCCAATAAAGTGTGCATCATCATACAAGTTACCATTTTGGCAACCGGAACATAAATCAGCTGAGGAACTCTGGAAATCAATGTCAAACATATGTCTCAGTTGTTTCAAGTGTAGGGTGAGGGAGCTGATTATTTATACACCAATATCCACTCATCGCTGTTTTGAGGGGCTATGGCTAATGGTGCGAGAGTGTTGGTGGACAGGAGATAATTCCAGGGCACCATCAGCCTGCTGTGTACATAAGCCCTTAGCAAAAAGATGAAGATACTATGAGTTAGAAGTTAGGCTGGTGTGCACAGAAATATAAGGCCTGAGAGAATATGGACAGAAACTGACAGCCCACGCAACTACTTGTACAATAACCTACTTGAGAACTAGGGCCAGATAACTGAATGCTTAATGTTAAAATATTAACTTCTCCAATGTAGCACACGTAGTAAAACTTAAGTAAATATTGCAGTCCAGTTTTGTCTGACTTCAAATTCTGAACTCCTTTGCTCACACCAGACAGCCACCCATCCCAACACAAAATAGGAGAGAGGATGAAAATGAAGAGTGTAAAAAGCAGCTTGCTATATAAAACAGGTACACTTGGGTGCTTTAGGGATGCTAAAATGTGCTTAGAAAATTTCAGTTCAGCTTAATTATGTGCAAGGAACTAGGTTCTTTCCTGTGGGATCACAAGGATTAAGAGACTGCCTCATCCTTCAGTATCTCACAATCATTTATGTGTGTGTGTATTTGTATATATGAGTGGGTAAGTGTGTGTGGGGTGGTATAGTAGGCAGGCAGATATGCCAGTTCAAGAAAATTTTCAAGAAAAAGATGCCCACTCCACCAATCCAATTTTTTTTTTTTTTAATCCTTTAATGCTTCACCATGGACATAAACACTTATCTGGGATGAAATTGCTTATCAGGGATAAACCATAGTATAGTGAAAAGAGAGTCAATCAGGTGTCAAAAGCCATGGATTCTAAGCTTGACTTTGCATCAAGTTGCTGTGTGACTTTGGATTCATACTGATTTTCCTGGCCTCAGTCTCCTTATCTGTGGAATGGCATGGTGGTGAAGGGTCTTTATTATTTTAGGAGCTGTAAAGTGACTTCCAGATTTATAGCTGCCGTGTCATGCCTGAAAACAAGCTGTAAGCCAGGCAGTGTCAAATGAATATGTTTTCATTCCTTTTTTTCCAAAATGAGTTTTGTGACAGTTTAGTATTTATTTTTTCAAAGAATCTTTGCATTTTCCTTGTAATGATTAAAGATAACTCATTGATATTCCAAAGAGGACATTTGTTAAGCTTTTATTTCACAGTATGACCCCTTGCACACTAAGAGTCAGAAAACTAAGACTTAAATAAATAGAAATTACTGTTTGTCCCAAGGATTAAAGGAGAACAAGTTTGTTATTGTCAAATAGATTTCACAAAGAATATTAGAAGGCATATGCATAGGCTTTATAATAGGACAGAACAAATTCAATTTTCCAAATTAAGGCCTCAGAAGAGAAAGCTTAATATATAAATAATATACATTTTTAGAGTATATATATTAAATTATAATTAATTATGTGTATATTTATAGAGTGTATAAAGTTTTTAAATAAAAAAAATACACATATATGTAAATAAATATACCCAACAAGATGAGATTCAAATATGGCATCTTATGTTTGTCTGGTTTATTTCAGATCAGAGAATAGCAATAAATATCTAGTAGGTTCCCCAAAATATTGTTGATTATTTATTGAGTTTTTTCTGCTGTTAGGAACCCACCCCCCTCAAAAAAAAAAACCTTTTGGTAGTAGGTTCACAACCTTTTAATTTCTTAGCATCTTGAGTTGAAAACAACTCAAAAATGAAAAACATAGAATTAGTCCCCAGAATCAGAGAGGGCATATACGTGACTAGAAATGTTGAAATTATCTATATCATATATTAATTGTATATTTAATATATTATATATGTTATATATATGTTAATACATATTATTAAAAATGTATTAGAGGTGTTAAGATTGCTTTCATGTAAGAGCCAATCTTATGTGAGATCTACTCCCCAACCTGTTTTCTGAAGTTTGCACTTCTTTTTCAGAAATGCTCAATAATCATTATGTTTTAATTGTAGTATGAAGCCCCAGCTGGAGGCTACATTTTGGTTCCTTTGGCAGAGGAAGCCCTGTCTGGGAGAAATAAAGTTTGGGAGAACATAAACATGGCTGCTGAGGCACTAATTTCTGCCTTGGACCCTAGAATTCTGTTTAAGCCTTAGGAGAGAGGAAATGCAGACAGAAATCTAAGACAGTGTTTTCACATGCTACTTCCTCTATTGAGGAGAGCTCTTCCACAAAATCCCTGATCTCCTATCTCTTAGGTAAGATTATACATAATTCAGGTTTAAGCTTTTGGGGTCACTTACTACGGGAAACATTTCCCTACATCCTTCCCAACTTCTGATCAGAGCAGGTATTTATGTTATTCACTCTAGCTCACTACACTTCTTCATAGTACTCATCACATTAATAATTGACTCTTAGAGTCTTTCTCCATGACAGCAGCACCCAGGCTTATCTCGTTCCCTATGTCCTCAGAACTCAACATGATGCTAAATTATGTTTGTTGAATGAATGATGAATGGTCTAAGCCTGGCCCAAAGAAGAAACCCTATCAATTGAATATCTAATTAATCTTTGACCATTTCAAAAGCAAGGAGGTCACTAACTTGCAAATAGGTCATTTTGATTTTGAATATTTTATAATAACAGAAAGCAAAGGAAAATATAAAACAAGACCACCAGGAAATAAATTTTATAAAAATTTATTTGGCAAAAATTAAGTCTGTTAATACCAAGTGTCCGATAGATTATAAATCAACATGATCTCAAACACATTGCTCATATAGACATATTGGAAGACAAGTTGGCATTATCTCTCATGGCCCAGTAGTTCCACTCTTACATATAGACCCAAGAGAAATACTTCCACATCTACCATAAAAGGCATGTATGAGAATGTCCATAAGAAGTGCTATGCATAAAAGCAAAAGACTGGAAACAACTAAATGCCCACTAATAGGACAAAGAATAAATAAATAAATTATAATAAATATATTTATATAATGAAATATTAAACAGCAGCAAAATAAATAAACTCAGTTACATGCAAAAACATGAATGAATTTCAATAACAGGACACTGAGCAAAAATGTCCCAGATGACATGCTGAAAAATACCCTTTATTGTAGTTAAAATTAGGACCTAAAGTAAACACATATACTTGAGGTATATCTGTGTACATAATAATATAATTCTAAGAAACAAAAAAAATGATAAACACAAGACCCAGGATAGTTCTTACATCAGAGAGTGGGCAAGTCAGAGGGCAAGGAGAGTGTTTCAAGTCTTAGGTTGGATACTGCATTCACAAATTTTCATTATAATACCACTACAATTGGATGCATGAATTCATGCATGAGTAGATGAATAAACCAACAAACAAATAAGCAAACAAGCAAATAAGTGAGTGAGGAACATGAATACTACTACTATTCACAATCCAAATGTACCAAGGTTTGTGGTTAACACCATTTTGTGCATCTGAAGTCCATTAATACTTAGAGCAAATTATGAGAGATGACATTTTTTTACTTTAATTGCCAAGATTTGATTATTTTTCTGACAGAGACCAAGATCAAATACCAGTCTTTCAAACAAACAGAAAAATTCCTGAAACATGATCTTATTCTGTTTTTTTGGTTCATTCATCCATTTATTCAACCTCATTCTAGAAATATTTACTGAGCATTACTATGCACTGGCAACTATATTCAGTATACTGCCATCAAGAAGTTTATAAAACCAATCCCTAAGACACAAACTAAGGTTCAATCCCAGAATCAGAATAAACCAATAATTATTATAATGGTAAATGCTTCAAAAGTAGAAGTAAATCATATCTACTGTAGGAGGATTCTGAATGCTTCCAAAGTGAAACTCAAAGATTGAAACTAATCTTGGTTATCTGAGGAAACTTCTCAGGTGAAAGGACATTTGAATTGAGACCTGAAGAATGTATAAAAGATATTTAGGTGAAAAGGAAAGTATTTCAAGTAAATAAACAGAATGCTAGAACACCTGGAAATGAGAGAATGACTCATTAAATGAAATAAAGTAAGTCTGGTATGGTCAGAGACAATGAGAAGAATGGCAAGAGACGAAATCGGTGAGGTAAGCTTAGTCACATTGATGAAAGCCTTGAAAATTATGTTATAAAGTCTGAACCATACCCAGGAGAAATGGAAGTCCATTTAAATTTTACAGCAGAAGTATTGTAATAGTGGATTTCCACTTCTTAAAGATCTTATTTTCTTATAGATGAGGAAAGAATTGGAAGAGGGACAGGAGTGGAAGATAGGAGATCAGTTAGGAAGCTCTTTCAGTGTTTCATGGGAAGGATAACAGATGCTTTGATCTAGGGATTTGTGATGGAGACAGGAAAAAGTAGTCAACTTTTAGAGATATATCAAAGGAAGAATATATAGAACTTGGTTTCTGATTAAGATTATTCTTTACTTTTGTTGTTCTCTTATTGTTTTAGTCTGATATACATAATATTTCTATTTATTTATTTATTTATTTTTATTTATGGCTGCATTGGGTCTTCGTTGCTGCACGCAGGCTTTCTGTCATTGCGTTGAGCAGGGGCTACTCTTCGTTGCAGTGCGCGGGCTTCTTATTGTGGTGGCTTCTCGTTGCGGAGCATGGGCTCTCAGCGCGTGGACTTCAGTAGTTGTGGCTCGTGGGCTCTAGAGCACAGACTCAGTAGTTGTGGCACACAGGCTTAGTTGCTCCATGGCTTGTAGGATCTTCCCGAACCAGGGCTCAAACCCGTGTCCCCTTCATTGGCAGGTGGATTCTTAGCCACTGTGCCAACAGGGAAGTCCCCATAAGTATTTCTTATTTACCATGCTTAAGATTCACTGGTTTTCCTGTGTCTCTGTCAGGGTAATTAACACTAGCTGCTGTAACAAATAACCCCCAGAGTCATTGATTTAACATACTACAAGTATTATTTCTTGCTCATGCAAATTTCAATGCAGATGTTCCTGGGTAGTGGCTTTCCTGGGCTATTGTCCTCTAAGGAAGAACTCTGAAATCCAGGTTTCTTCAAGTTTGACATGATTTCATCATGTTTAGTGGAGAGAGAGAGAAATTGGGAATGGGAAATATGCACCTACTTGTAACTATGTAAGTCAGAAAGTGACCATTTCATTTTTTTTTCTGCTTACATTCTTTTTCTGAGAACTAGTTGAATGGCTCTCCTAAATGCAGGGGGGCTTGAAAAACTAGGTTACTGTGCCAAGAGCAGTCTCCCACACTGAGAATTAGAATCTTTGAGCATTTCACAGCTATTAACCCTTCAAGTATTGTCTCTAGCTCATTCTTTGTATTCTCTCCTTCTGAAACTCCATTTAGAAGCATATGACCTCATTACCTTCCATATTTTAAAACAATCTTTCATACTTGACACCTCTGCTCTTTTGTGCTGGATTTTAGGTATTTTTTTTCAGGTTTCTTCCAGGTTACTAATTCTCTATTCAGCTGTGATTAATCTTACATTTAACACCTTTACTGAGGTTTTTAATTTTAATGATTACACTTTTTTATTTTGAGAATTTCTATTTTTTCAACTCTGTTTTTGATAGTTTAACTTTTTGTTATGTTTCAATTCTACTTTTTATTTACTTTAAAAAAATGCTTATTTAAATTTTGTAGCTGGGAATTTCAGTATCAGAAGATCCTGGAAAGTCTACTTCTATTATTGGTTGATTCTTCTGACTTTTATTCTAGTGGCCTGTTTCCCTTTGTGTTATTAATTTTGAATTACAAATTCTTGTTCAAATGGTTGGGCTTTATCTGGAGAAATTCTGCAAGCATTTTATTAGAGCACATTTTTCCAGAGAATATCTATGTTTGCTTCTGCTTGACACACTAGGGTTCTACTAACCTGAAATCATTTTGAATTCATTATTTTTTAACATATAGTTTGTCAGATCATATAAATAGTACAAATAATTCCAACTCCACTTGAGGGATGGCTTGATTTTAATAAATTCTCAAGGGAAACTTTTGTGTTCATCTAAGTCTGAGCTAAAACATATGTTTCCTTTGTTTCTCCCTTTCCTTTCAGGCAGATTATTTTTCTTCTGGTCCATACTTTCACTTGGCCCCTTAAGGACTCTGGCTTCTAATTCTAAATCCTTAGCTTGAGTGAGCCCAACATCACTGAAGCACAAGTCTCTGGGTGACAGAAGATTTATACATGCAGTCAGGGTAGGTATAGCTTCATCACCCCAATTATTTTCTTATTTTCAGCTTCTTTTATGATCTTGTCCCCCTAGAGAAACCTCTTTTTACTTGCAAGCTCAGCTATGTATTTTTAAAGATGATTATTATATTACAATTCAATACTCCTAGATGTTTCATAGCAGAAAACTTTTTGGGTATCTAGTTAGCCACGTTTTCAGGTGTGGCAGTTCCTTGTAACTAATCAGATAGATAGAAAATCCTCATATATATACTTCCACAGTTTCATTTATATTGCTGACTGCTAAAGCTATGTGTTTTTCTATTTTTCTAAACCACTGACTAGTGTCCCCAATTTCATCACAGTTACCTCAAACTCATTATATTTTAAATAGTATGGCTTGTCTTCCTCTTTTCCCACTTTGATTCTCCCACATCTGTGTTTTGCCTGACTCTCACATCTCTTTCTCATAGTTAAGTCCATGAGAGCAAGCTCAGTTCTGCCACATTCTTTGAGGTTATCTAGACTGAGCACTATGTATTCCCAGCAATCTAAGTGCCACCATCCAATGAAAATCATAATTAAGCCATATTTCCCAATGTTAGGATCAATAGCTCATTGCTAATGAAAGAACATTAAAGATACCCCTACACTGTGAGTTAACCCAAAACACTGAGTTAAGTTTCCTCTTAGTATTCATTGGTAATACTGGGTGGGGATGCAGACAGAGGGACCCCTTTATTTCAAAAAGGACCATTGGTACTGACAAAGGGAAGTGACAACAATGTGGGAAGTGATAGTAATGTCACATTCTAGCAGAAATGTCAAGGTCAAGTCACAAGGCAGAAAAGCAGCAGATTCAGGGTAGTTGGTAGGGATGAGGTCGGCACTAGTAGCTTTATCAGAATTTGAATGGCTGCCAAAGAAATCACATGAGGTACTTGGGACTCTGCCTGAAGAAAGAGGGAGTTAGAATGCTTATATATTAGAAATTACGTTGAATGGAAACTCAGAGCCACAGACCATATTTATGACTATCACGGATGTGCTCTTTCAGGCTGGAATAATAAGAGTTATCTAAATATTACTCAAGTACACTTCAAGAGGAAAATTGTAATATAAATAAATAGAATAATACAAATAAGTGCTGTAAGAGTATAGAGAGCTGGAGATGTAATCTGTGGGTCCCTGAGAACAGAGAAAACTGATGCATTTTGGCCATTTCAAGGTGTAATACGAAGAATTAAATTACATGCATATAAAAAAATGTGGTTTGGGATTTCTCACAGTGAAACAATTTGAAATGGTTATTCAAGGTAGGATTTTCCTAAAACAACAGTATTAGGATAGACATCATTATTTTGTAGTAGCCAAAAAAAAAAAAAATTCAAAGTCTCAGTGGCTAAGCTCAGCAAAGTTTATTTCTCATTCAGGCAAAGTCCACTGCAAGTCTAGTACCTTTTTAAGGGCAGCTTTTCACAACAGAACTGATTTTTCAATTCTCTGTAGGATGATACATACGATCATCATTCTAGATGCGTAAGAGAGAAGTCAATTTGCCCTCACAAATTAGTGCTTAATTGTCTCTTGAGGCCTCAACTGTAGGGCAACTGTCCTCCACTTACTAAGGCAGCCATCTAGGCTGAGGAAGAGCCCATCATCCTATGCCTGCGTAGACACATGATCTACTCAGTCAATGTGGTAGAGAAACAAGAGACAGTTGGAAAGGTATTGACCAGCTCTTTTCTACTTCTGCCCAGAAATTCACATGTTATATCTGACCACAGCCACTGGCCAGATCTAGTCTCATGAATTCCTCCAATTGCATGATGACTGAAAATTAGAATGAACCAGATATTGGTAAACACTAGTAATGTCTACCAAAACAAATTATGATGATAGGAAATAATGAAGTCTGGCTTTGATTTGGGCAAGAAAAAAATCAGATATTGAATGCTTTTTAAAAGAATCATGAGAAGAAAATTCTTTAAAGATAATGTGTTTTCCTACCAACAGAGAGAAGGCAGTCTTAGGATTTTATATGATGGGAATAAGTAATATGGCTACAAACTACTAAAAATACTTTGTGAAACCACATTTTTAGAATTAGTATATAAAATGTCAGTTTAAAAATACATTCCTTGTGGAGTTACTAATCAACAAGTATAAAGTCTCAGTTAAGCAAGTAGTAGGGTTCTAGAGATCTGCTGTATAACATTGCATCTGCAGTTAACGATACTGCATTGCACTCTTAAATTTTGTTGAGGGCTGATCTCATGTTAAGTGTTCTTACAACAACAAAAAAAAAAGAAAGAAAAAGAAAAAAAATTGGAGGATATACGCTAAAATATTGTCAATCTTTATTACTTCAATGACAGGATTAATTTTCTTCTAGTTCCTCTGTATTTTCTAAATTTTTGACAATGTTCATGTATTTGTACATATATAATGTATTCCTGTATGTAACACTACAATGTATATGTATTTCTATGATGTATATGTATTACTTTGCAAAGTAAATATATATATATGAAGAAATAAAAAAATACATTCTTGATTCAAACATTAGAAGTGTGCAAAAATCTTTCAAAATATGGTCTAAAAGTTGGCTTTATTTTAAAACTTTGAAAGTTACATTGATATTTATGCATTAGAAAACATAAATATTATAAAATATAAAGTGAAAATATCTTCCTATTTGATCATGCTATGTGGCAGTTCCATTTCTAAAATATGGAAAGTTTCGATTTGTGAGAGTGTGTGATTTACCAAAGATCGTACAACAAACACACAACAAAGCCTGATGAAAATCTCAGTTAATTTTGACATAAAAATCTTTGCTCTTTTCATTATAACATATATGTGTATAGAGTAAATTAAAATATGTAATTACTTTTTGTAATTGAAAGATGCTGTTCAAATTAAATGATGTACATAGATGCACTTCAAAAATTCTTAATACTGTATTAAAGACAAATATTATTCACATTTTCATATATTCCTTCATTACTAAGGAACCTAATGGTATATGAGAAGTCAAACACAAAATATTCCCTGGTTTCTCTCTTTCCTTTTCTTTTCTCTATTTATTCAGTCTTAAATCCAAGTTCAGCAATGATATTTCTTTACGGTCCCAAGATGTCTACCTGCACCTCCAAGGGCTACTACACCCTTTGTATATATGCAGAAAAGCAAAGTGCACCTCTTCTCTCAACCATGGAACCAAAAAGTCCAAAAAGTCTTGGACTTTATTTTGACTGGCTCTTAGGTCATGTACTCATCCCAAAATAATTTTGCTGTGGCCAAATGGCTAAGGTTTTACAAGGCCAGCCTCTATGACAGGATAGAAGTCAGCTTCTCTGAGGCATGTGGGCTGTGAGGTGGAAGAATTAGTATCTGAGCCAAAAGTAGGGTACTGTACCAAGAACAGGGGAATGGATGCTAAGTAGCCCAAAGTGGCCAATGTTAGTAATACAGGTATACCGTGATGAGGACCTAGACTATGCCTAGACTATGATAGGGAAAGTGGGAAGACAGTGATAATTAATGCACTGGTTTTGATGATGGCTTGAAATAGGAAACAATAAAGACACCGGAATTAGTGATTGATAAAGAGCATTTGAAAGCATAAGAGTTAGGGAAGATGACCATGTCCATT
This sequence comes from Eubalaena glacialis, assembly GCF_028564815.1. Lineage (NCBI taxonomy): Eukaryota > Metazoa > Chordata > Mammalia > Artiodactyla > Balaenidae > Eubalaena > Eubalaena glacialis. Next base: position 50,590,908 of record NC_083720.1, read on the forward strand.
TGCAGATTGTCAGATATGTCACTTTGAAGACTCTTGAACAAGAGAAAAGGTAGCAATAATGCCCCCACTGGCGTATCATTTTTAAAGTCAAATATCAATTTTCTAAGTAGTTGAAGTTTGCAAGTGACAGATTGTGTAAACTATTTTTAATATAAATCATTATAACAATGAATTATTCACCTACTTGTCTTCCTAAAGAGAGTTGTATTTATATATAATTTAAATCTTTCTCCATGATTTTGGGCCACCATTTCTAAGAGAAAAGGACATTCTAAGAGACAGGATATCCTCTACCCTGTTTTGTTTTCCTTTTATTTCTTCTGTCTTGCTATGAGGCATCAACTTTCTCTTTTTTCACCTGTCTCATGCAGTGTCCTACTCTCCTAATTTTCTGCCTTTAATGTGGTACAAAAGGAAAAAAAAAGCCATGCCTGTTGAAAATTTTTGTTAAACCAGTCAATAGGCAGCAAATGAGGGTCAGTAAAGACTGGATTTAGGATTGGGGCTATGATACAGCTACTATGAGAGCCCTGAAATATCTTAGACTTAACTCCAGATTCATGCCTGCAGTTGAAGGTTAAGATCCTAGAAGACTTCTGTCCAGATAAGAGGGATATTGAACTGAGTTAATACTGATTAATAATTAATATTTGTAACTGGAAATATTACTTCTTTCTATACCTCTGTTGGATATGTAGAGGGGATCTGCCAAGGCTAACATACAGGGTGTAGGACAAACAAAACAAAACAAAACAAAAATAGAGAAAAAACAGGCCTACTAGGTTTCAAATATGGCTTTGCTACTTGCAAGCTGTGTGGCTGTAGACAAGTCACTTATCTGCTCTAAGCCTCAGTTTCCTCATCTGTAATGTTGGGAAAATAGCAATGTCTGCCTCATAGGGGTGTTAGGAAGATACAGTGTACACAGAAACATTTTAAGTGCATTCAGCCTCCAAGACAGTGTAGTGGTTCATGGTATACTACTCTAGGTAATAAGAACATGGAGGTGAATGAATGCCCCTCATCAAGCTTACCTTCTAGTGTAGAAAACAGATATAAATGGCAAATACAGATCAAAAGACAAGTGTTAGCAAATATGTGGAGAAATTGGAGCCCTTTCATACTGTTGATAGGAATGTAAAAATGGTGCAGGCACTATGAAAAATATTATGGAAGTTCCTCAAAAAATTAACAATAGGACTTCCCTATGATCTAGCAATCCTGCTTCTGGGTATTTATCCAAAAGTATTGAAATTAGGATCTCAAAGAGACATTAGTACTCCTTTGTTCATTGGAACACTGTTCTCCATAACCAAGATGTGGAAACAACCTAAATGTCCATCGACATATAAATGGATAAAGAAAAATTTTTTGTATACATACAATGGAATATACCATTCAGCCTTAAAAAAGAAGGAAAGACTGCAATATGAAGCAACATGGATGAACCTGAAGACGTTACGCTAAGTGAAATAAGTCAATCACAGAAAGACAAATACTGCATGATTCCGCTTATATGAGATATCTAAAATAATTAAATTCACAGAAACAAAGAGTGGAATGGTGGTTGCCAGGGGTTGAGGGGGTGAGTAGAAAGAAATGTGGAGCTAACAATCAATGAGCATAACGTTTCAGTCAAGCAATATAAATAACTCTAGAGAGTTGCTGTAAAGGACTGTACTATAGTCGACAATACTGTACTGTACACTTAAAAATTTAAGAGGGTAGGTCTCATGTTAAGGGTTCTTATCACAATAAAATCAAATTTAAAAAATAAACACAGATATAAATATAATTGCAAACTGTGATAACTGCTATGAAGTGTTAGATTTTCTATGCAATATTAACTATTTGGGAGTTGGATGGAAAGAAAAAATTGTATGCAAGACATGATAATTTTGAGATACATATAAAGCTTCCAAATGAAGATATAATAATATTTCAGAGAAAAGGAAAAGAAAAAAGCTATTTGAAAAATTTTTTTTAAAAACTGTCGTGATGTAGGAAATCAACTTTAAAGTTTGTGGTAGCCTAATGCACCATTTTCTCTGATCTACATGAATGCAAATATCACAATTTTATTAAGATAGAAATTAAAACAAAGGTAGGCTGAGGAGTCATTTTATGGAGAGATTTAATGCCACGTACACCTTGAGTCTCCTTTCCCTTTATCTGGTTTTCTATGCTTCTCCTATCCACCAGTCCGATGACACGATAATACTTGAACTTCAAAGTACATCAGAATCATCTGGGGAGTTTGGTAATAATCCAGACTCAGGGCCCACTCAAGAGATACTCTGCGGCTGGGGGTGGGTATTACACTTTAAAGAACTTTCCAGGAGATTCTGACTAATGCATTCATTTGTCAAATCATTCATTCATTCAACAAATATTTATTAAGCATTTAACATGTACCAGGCACTGGAATATAGTAATAAACAAAGCAGGTGAAACTCCCTGATTTTCCCTTGGGATGGGGGTAGAGGAAGAAGTGACAGTTAAAAATATATAAATATAGTGTATTTAAAAATTGTAAGGTTGCCTTGCGTATTGCCTTGCATTCAAGTTCTCCCACATTAAGTAGTATTTTGTCATCAGTGGGATGGTCCTGAACAAGTATTTTATATTCTCATGCACTAAGTATAAAATTCACCATCACAACACTCTATGAATGCAAAGTTCAAAGACTTACTTTTCATTTTTTCTCTATGTCTGGAATAAACTTAGTTCTCAAGGCTCTATTTCTCCCACTGACTTAAAACTGAATTTTGTCAATTCACGGTCAGTTTGGTAACTTCCACTTTAAATGAAATCTCTCATTCAGGATTCTCCTGTCTTTCTTTTCTTTCCCTAAACTCTGTAGCAGGGTGTACCTATTATCCTGGCAAAAATGGAGGGTTGTGTTCATTTTGGTTGCCTCTGGGTTGGACCTCCTCTGGTGACATTTGTTTTCTTTGTATCAGCAAAGCTGGGTGAGGAGATCACTTTCTCCCCCTGCTGGCTGGGCTCCTGCTCCGGCTGACACTGGTTCTCTGAGATGCAAATCTCTGTAAATTTCATCTCGCACCAGGCATGAGTTGTTCATCCCAAAACTGATCACAGCAAGCCCATGGGGCATCCACTGAATCTCAGTTTTAACCACCATCTCTGACACTGTGGACATGCAGGAACTTGTGTTAAATACCTCCCTCAGGGCAAGTATTCTTAATAAAAAAGTATGGAGGTGATCATTTAACTACAAAATAGGAAAGAATAATTCTTAGAGAATACTTTTTAAAGCATATCTTAACAAATTGTCTGAGTCAGTGATATTGATACTTGGAATATCCTCTGGGGTGTTTCATAAAGTAGGCCAGGCTCTCCTTTGTGAAGGGAACTCATGCAAGTTTGGTGCTCTTAGTAACTGCTATTATGTTATTATCTTTGAGGTGACATTTCCCAGTGCTGTTGGAAATAGTCTAAATTTAGAGTTTATTTTATGTTGCAGGTATGAATAATTTTCAGACCTTATTCAAAAAGAGAAAAAGAAAAATAAATGTTGTATTTTTGAGATCCGTCGATAAGTACAGATTATACACCAATGTAAATAGACAAAATTGTTATGTTTATTTCTCTTCTGATGAATATAGTTAATAAATAAAGTATAATAAGAAATATTAATTGATTTAGGTATATCTTAAATGAAATTATTTAAAGCCAGACAAGCTATTTTTTTTTTTCCATCAGTTTGAGTCTTTATCTGAGCTGAGAGTTCTGGAAATGTTTATACTCAGGCAGTGGCCTGAGATGAAAGTTTGCCTGTGAGTAATTATAATTCACATTTGTATTTTTGAAAGCCCCTCATAAACTAAAGTCATATTAGTTACTGACAACCTAGTTAAGCAGTTCTCAAAAATAGAGTCTTGGGATACCTGTGGATCCTTGACGCTTTCAAGAGCACCAAGAGGTCAAAGCTATTTTCATAATAGTACTAAGATATTATTTACCTTTTTCACTCTTATTTTCTCATGAATGAATTGTGGAGTTTTCCAGAAGCTGCATGAAATGTGATGATATTGCTTTGGTGGTGAAAGGCATGCACACATATATTCTAGTATTTTAAAATGTCTCTTTTAATTACTAATACAGTAAATATTGATAGATATAATCCACATAAACAAAAACTTTTGGGGATTCTCATTAATTTTTAAGAGTTTAAAATTTGATCAATATGTTTGAGAACTGATGAACCTAATTCATTGAGTTGACATATCTTTTCCCCTTAAATTAACAGTGATCATATATTTTCTTTGGAGCTGGTAAACTCAGGGCTTGTTTTTGTTGTAGTTGTTTGCTTGTTTTTCTTTCCTTCCCACTCCATATATCTTCTAGACTTTGTTGTTTTTCTCTAGCTTTTCTCCTTTGCCTGGTGCTTCAAAATACAAAACAAAAGTGGGATCTGAGGAAGAAGTTCTTTTTCTGAGGAAGAAAATATAATAGTTATAAAAAATTTTTAAAGGTGCTGAATTATTAAAACAGAGATTTGGGTTAAGATGGAAACTTGCACATAGGTAATATCATGAGATGTGAGACTGAGCATCAAATGGAACTTATAGTAGTGTCTGGGTACTAATTAGCAAACTCTCCCACGCTTCACTTGAGGTGTACAAAGGCATCAGGGGAATAATGGAGATGGGAGGCAAGATGTCTTTGGGGAACACTGAGGTATCAGGCCCATCCAACCCCCCAGGGTGAGAAATGGAGTTCCTTCACCCTTCACCTCCAGTCAAGAGAGAGCAACTTAAATGGACCACTAAGAGCCTGATGTGAAACTCCTGCATTTTGAAGAGGATGTAATTAATGATATCCAACTTTTGTAATAGAAATCTGGAAGACCTGAGATCGATTAACCACTGCTATCCTGCTGGATGGACCAAAGCAGAGATGTTCAAGATGAAGATGAACCTTCACACCTTGGGGGAAGTATGTGTGAGTGATTCTACTGGCCCAGACATGAACATGTGTATGGCATATATATCATCTATTATACTATGATATGCTGTATTATGAAGAAAACAAATCTTGATGATAGAGATTGAGTTTGATTGATGGAGGCTTACTCCAAAACAGTTGGGCAGAAGACCAATCTGAACAGGTAACATTTCAGTTAAACTATGAATAACAAGAAGGAGTGAGCCATGAAATGATCAATGCAAAGAACATTCCACGTGGAGTGAATAGCCAGACTATGCATGGGTTCTGCATGCTCAAAGACTCTGGTCTTTGAAATCCACTGAGGCTAGAGCCCAAGCTGACTTGTGCAAGATGCGATTGGAAATGGAGGCAGGGACCAGATCATGAAGGGTCTTATAAGCCAAGGTAAGACCACACAGCTCTGCTGATGTATTCTTCATTGCTTTCTGTAAGTGCTACAATAATTTTCCAGACCCTCAATAAATTGGAAGTTCCATATTCTTTTTTATTTTAGAGTTTGCAAGGAAAGTTATGGGAGCTATAATTTGATGGGTTATGGAAAGGCTGAGTGTGTCTGCCTCTTAAGTTTTATTAATATCTAGTTAATACCATAAAGTCCTCTAATAATGGTCCAAAACATTAATTTTAGCAAAGGCTGTATTCACTACATGAATGCCCCAAGTAGCAGCAGAGATTTGGGACCAGGTTTTATAATTCTTAATCTATTTTTATTTCCCTGATCACCATATTAACTCTTGATTTTAATAATGCTTCTACTAGAAAGCATCCCATACATTTGGCTGGTACATCCAGTTTAGAAAAATTAATCCAAGTCAATCAATTTCCTTGGTAATATCATGATTATAACTTTACTTTTTATATTGAAGCTCTTCTATATAATCTTTTTGAAGGATCTGAAGCATTCTTCATTTGGTATTATTTTATCCAATCAACAAATATCTCTTCTCTATTCTTTCAGGTGATATTAAATATGTATTAAGTATACATTAAAAAATATATATCAAATAAATATAAATACATAAAAACAATATATTTATAGCTATATATAAAATAATCTAGTATAATGGTATAAAGATCAAGGATACTATAGCTAATAAAACCTGTAGAAATTGAGAGACAATGGAACATCTTCCTTCAGGAGGAAAAATTTGCACTTGGCCTTGAAGGAATGATAGGAGTTGGATTAGGAGACTGTGAGATGGATGAAGCACGTAGGCATGAGTTGATATAAAGGGTGAAGATGAAATCACATGAAGCATATTTTGGAACACTGAGAATGTCAATTTGGAAAGATGAATATATTGGTGAAAAGAATTGTGAGTAATACGAAAATTGGAAAGGGTGTTTCAAGCAGAAGTAAGTTATCTTCCCCGATTTAACTATGGATGTAACAAAACATTTAGAAGTTACTCTGAAGACATATTTTGGATCTGCTTGGAAATTCCTCCTTTTTAGTAATATGTCAGTCACCATGAACAGCCTTTAAAATACTCAATCAAGATTTCCCATTTACCCGTGACCTTTCTGAGAAGCATGTTCACAAAATAACATTTAAAAGATTATGGACCATACTGCAGAACTAGCAAAATTTTGTGGGATGATCATTTTAGTCCGACCGTTATAAAGTCATGATTCAGCTTTGGAATTCACCAGAATTATTTATAATTGCTACAGATATTAACACCTGCTCTCATGGCAATTCATCATTAAATGTCACATGGAGAGAAGAAGGATGAAGAAATCTTGTTTTCTTTAAAGTCAACCTATATCTCTTTAAACCAACATTTTTGATTTGACAGAAAACTCTATAACATGGTCACAAACTGGAAGAAAGTAATACTTTTAAATTTAGGGTCCAACTCTCAGAGCTAGATTTGAAGGGACAATCACACACAGCTCTCTACCTGTGTCCTGCCTCAATTCTTGGCAATGCAAAGTTTAAGCACTATTGTATCTCCTAATATTCCTGCTGAAAATTAGTTCCACTTGTTTTGTCTTACAAGGAACATTAATGTTGCTTTTAGCTTTGCTCTCCTTCAACTCTTTCTCAATACTTTCAACAGAATGGTCTTTCTAAAATCTGAGGCAAATGCAGATCTGATTATGCTATATCTTGTTTAAAATCTTCCAATGATTCTTGATTCTTTTCAGGAAGAAGGTTAGATTGATCATGGCAAAAAAAGATCACCTCACTAGCTTTTAGATTTCAGCTTATTTATTACATCCTCAGGGAGGCTTTCCCCGATCTATTCAACCAGGTCAGTTTCACAGCACCCTGCATTTTTTACAGTTTTAGCACTTATCACAATTGTAAATGTACAGCTGTGGCCATGATAGATAAAATGTCTGTTTTCTTCACTAGAGTGCAAGTTCTATGAAGACAGGAACAAAATATGCTTTTTAAACCCATTCCATCCTTAGCCACTATCACAGCACTTTGACAAACTGAAGAAACTCAATACATAGTTATTAATATTGTTGATGATGTTTCATGAGTGAGTGAATGGATGAGCCTATGACATGTGCAAAAACTATAGCCATCACCTATTACATTCACAGAATCATAGTGTGTTTGGGAAAAAAAGTACTTTTGAAAACTTTTATTTTAAATCTCTCATTAGTTAGGGAAATTGAAGCCTAGAAACCAAATGACTTGCCCAAGATGGTACAGGAAATCACAATGACAGAACTGGACTTAGAATCTAGGTTTTCACTACTACTCTGAACTCTTTTTATTATGTTATAGCTCCTCTCATCTAACCTCCTCATTCCAAAAGTGCAAGCTCTGAGCCAGAATTGCAGGGAATTAGTGCAGGAGTTGGGTGGCTTCAGTGTCTCCACACTCCTTTATACTCAGGGACTATCAAGCAAATATTTGAATGTTGGTGGTCTGGGGGAGTGGTTTTTGGCTTACTGACTTCACGGTTCCAGGAACTCTTACCCTATGCTTTATTAGTCTAGTCATTCCTAATGTACATATATCATGGTCATGGAAGAACTAGGAAACTGAGTCTGAATAGAACAGGGAAATATCCATACTTCCAGCCAAAGAGTGAAACGGTCAGGTCCAGTGATGGTAATCCCAGCCCAGGCTGTTCACATACAAAGAGCAACAGCCAGACATGAGAACTTGGACCTATTAATTCACATCTTCAGCTTTAGTTTATCCATCTTTAAATCCATTAACGATATTCTTAATTCTAAGATGCTTTGATTCTGAAAATGTTTCAAGAAATTCTCTTCCTAATCATTGCTTTTTTTTTTTTTTTTTAACTTTGCCTTTTCTGGGTCAATTTCCATAAATTTGTTGCCTCTTAATTATAGCAGTGGAGCTCAGTGTGAAGAAAACACCACACAATGAGTCCCCCCATTCATCATAATGTCCCATTACTGCGAGGGTCAGATCACCTAATGTCTTCGCTCCCTTGGGTAGCTCAGGGTTACCCCTAGGTAGTCAGGTAGAGTAGCAGGTTAGCCATTTAATCTCACCCCATTCTCCATTTCACTCCCTTTCTTGTGAACACAAAAGAACTTTAAGCGATCTATCCGGCAGCATTGAAATGCCAACCTTAGTTGGTACTTTGAAAACTCAAAGCCTTTTACAAGATGAATAGCAAACTGTGGATGACAGCTCCTGTGGAGCCATTATTGAATTGCAGCCCTGATGACTGCATTACTTTGGATTTAGATAAAAGACTCCATACAAGACAAATGGTGGGAGGACATCAAACAAGACTGTGTCCATACGGTGACAGAAACAATCCAATTGAAGAAGCTGTTGATTTCCCCAAGGCTCCATACTATTTCTTCCTGAGTAATTTATATTAAAGAAGTAAAGATTGTATATTCATCTTTTATTTATATTTTTCTCTAAAAATACGAATGTCCAGTTGTCAAATCGAAGTCTCACTCCTGCTCTTGCCTGGAAGAGAAATATCGATATAGGAACATGTTAATTATTTTGTATTGTGTTTTATTTAACCACAATAGCAGTGTGTGTAAAGGTTATAGACTGAGAGTTACAATCTATAATGATCAGATAAAAAGATTAGTCAGCAAATCGATAGTTCCCTGTACCAACAGGAAGCTCGGTATATTCAAGGCAACAATGAGTACAAAGGGTACAGATAAACATCGGGCACCTTTATTTAGATGAAAACTAATTCTAGAGAACTTCCACTACCCCATTAATTATGTACCAAGCTTCAGGAGGCTGAATTGGGTGAAGTATAATTAGGGGCTTTTGGAATGTGTTGAAAATGCTTCTGGCTCTATGAAAATTGCGTGAAATAAGAGATTTTCTTTCTGTTGGTCTGGCAGATGTTCACACAAACCCAGTTCCTCAAAAGGGCAAGGGTTTCGTGGATAGAACTTGCATACATTTTTTATATACTAAACCTTGGGAACAACAATGCACCAGGCTTTATCTTGCAAAGTACCATCAACATTGTGTAAAACAGAGATTTAAATCTTAATCTACTTAATAAAGAAATAGCACCCTTCATGTAAGTTTTATCCTAAAAAAGCTATGTTGACATCCTTTTTTTAAATTTAATTTTATGCTTTTGTGATGACACTGCTCTCATGAACTTTTACACTAAGTGTGTCCTTTGCTTTATTTGGGATTATCTACCTTTCTCTTACCCTTCCATTATGTAAAAACTAATCTATTGATAAGTGGATTTGGATTCGCTGAATTGTGAACTTTGAATAAAACCTTTGTTGTTGAATGGGGAGAGTTGTTTAAGATCTCTTCCGGAATTACATGTAACTTCATTCATTTGCATAACCACGTGTTTTGAATGGGGACTCCCCTCTTAGCATCTTTGACTTGGAGTATTTTCCAAAATCAGACTCGCTCTCTTCTGGACAATTATTCAGTTACTCAGGAATTCATCAAGATGAAAGCAGAATGTCATTCATTCGGAATAGAGTCATGTAGAAGAACAAGTTTCAATAACCTAACAACTCAAAAATAGCTTCAGTGGTGTCTAATAGGTGATTCCTGCTTGACATCAATAATTAATATAAAAAAGGAAAGAAAAAGAACTGAAGAATTGACATAATTGAGCTCATAAGAACAGTTTGGTTCTCTTGAAGCCATCTTCAGATATTACTTTGCATGGTTGCTTTTAGAAAATATTTTTCCATTCGAATTTTCCATGTTAGAATGGGCAAGTATTAATTTACTTCTTCTGGGTCAGAATATACCCTTAGATGTGCTCCTGCAACTCCCTCATACTGAATCTACTATGAAATACAGTCTATATTATGTTCCTTAAATACAAAATTCCAGAATTGTGTGTATATGTGTGTGCTGTCAGTCTCTGGGAACTTGTAAACAAACCTAGCTACTGCTGACTGTCAAAAAAGAAACCATGCCACCTTTCCTGTTTCCTTTTGGATATGTATTTGGGAACATGTTCTGTTCAGTGAGCTCACCTGGGCTGTGGCTATTTGCACAGCAATTGAACCACTGAAGAAGGTTCTGATTAGTTTTCAGTAGAACCAATCAGTGGCCTTCTGGCTGATTGGCTGAGACCTGGCGTACTAGCAATCTTAATCTTATCACACCTCAGGGCAGACTAACAGTTGTGACTGTAGTTTAATGAAACACTTTGACTTCAAATGTCAACATAGCTGAAAACTCAATTCCTCTGTCTCCCTTCTCTCCCTTACTGTTTTCCTTCTGTTTCCCTCCCTCTTTTCTTTTCTTTCTTTCTTCTTTCTTTCTTTCTTTCTTTCTTTCTTTCTTTCTTTCTTTCTTTCTTTCTTTCTTTCTTTCTTTCTTTCTTTCTTTCTTTCTTTCTTTCTTTCTTTCTCTTTCTTTCTTTCTTTCTCTTTCTTTCTTTCTTTCTTTCTTTATTTCTTTCTTTCTTTCTTTCTTTCTTTCTTTCTTTCTTTCTTTCTTTCTTTCTTTCTTTCTTTCTTTCTTTCTTTCTTTCTTTCTTTCTTTCTTTCTTTCTTTCTTTCTTTTTCTTTCTTTCTTTCTTTCTTTCTTCCCTCTCTCCCTCCCTCCCTCCCTCCCTTCCTTCTTTCCTTCTCTCAATGCCACTGTGACATTTCACGCTCTACAAACTAATTTCACACTCTGCCACTGCCATGCTTCAGGCCCTCATTGTTTCTTGTCTGGATTGCTACGGAAGGCTCATAACAGCTCTTGTTCCTCCTCTGACTGCCTCCTGCTTCCACCCATACAATTGCTGTGCCCCAGTATTCCATCCTCCACGATACAGAGTGATCTTTCTAAAACACAAATCTGCTGACAACATCCTTCTGCTAAAAATACTGCCGTGGTCCCACACCACATCTAGGGTAATGATCAGACTCCTTCACAAGGTATCCAGATCCTTGCCTGGTCTGGCCCTTGCTGACCTCCCTGGCTTTATCTCCCGTGCATGTACACGTTGCCAGGTACACCCAGCCTTCTCACACATCCTTCTTTTACACTTGCTGTGCAATGTCCATCTTCCCTCCCTCATTCCTTATCCTCACCTGACCTTCTATTTGGCCTGGCTAATTCTCACCTCCTCGTCAAGGCTTAGCTAAAGCATTATTTACCATTGAGATCTTCCAAGACTAACCTCGCAGGACTGCTCTCCCCAAAACCCCCATCTCACAAATACACACACACACACACACTGACCCAGACTGTGACATTATTCCTACCACAACATTAACTACACTGCTGCGATAACATTAATTACAATGTATTGGAGTTGTTGATTTACTTAAATATCACTTTTTCTAGAGCCAGGATTCTTAACCCTTTCATACCATGGACCCCTTTGGCGATTTGATGAAGCCTGTAGACCCATCCTCAGAACCATGTTTTTAAACACATAAAGCAACAAAACAATTTGATTGCAAAGAAAAAATTATAATGATATAAAGTTACTAAAATATTAACAAAACATATACTAATATATTATATGTTTTAAATATATTTAATAAAAATACTAAAGTATTAATTAAGAAAGCCTAGCAGCAAGTCCACTAACTATTGTACTTTAGAAGTGGTGGTTAGTAAAAACAATATTTCAGGATATCTTCTGCCACTCTAATATGATATTTGTAATTTCTACTTGTGCCAAAGTACTACTGTGGCTTGTCTACATTCCTGATTTTTAACAAATGCTAAATTTTACTAAAGGTAAGCAAACCTAAATATATAATTATTATTTCAAACCAAGTTCATGGAGAACCTGAATTCTAGAATCTTTGTTTCAATTTTAGACCGTAAGTTCTTCAAGGGTTTCATTTTAATATACCCAGGACTTGTAGAGTACTGGAACATAGAAAAAACTTAAAGTGTTTGTCAGCCAAATGTATGAAGGAAGAAATAGTTTAACATTTCATCTAACTTAAACTTTACAGGCCCGTTCCCCCATTAATTAGGCTTTATTCTTCTGATCACATATTCAAAAATTGAAACTCAGAAAGGTTAAGTGTATTTCCCTAGTTCACAGGGCTTAAAAATGTCTATTCCAACATAAAGTGGCCTCCCAGAATGTTGTGTCCAACCTATCTGGTAATCAAGAGAAAGAGAGCAAGTGTGGAAAGGTTATGCTATCAGTGCCTACAAGGAGAAGTGATTTCATACCTTTGATAACTCTTGGCTTCCATTATATTAATGTTCCATCAAGTTGGCCAGTGGACTACGTGATATTCATCTGAACTTGATGAGAAAAGCTAGGAACTTGGAGAAGATGATCCTGCCATCCAGGAGAATCTGTCTCACCAAGAGAAATGCTTACTCGGGCTCAGAAACAATCTGAGAATAGCAGGACTAAGGATGGAAATGCCACTTCCCCCGCAGCTCGCTCAGAGAGCAGCACTTGTATAGACCTCGCTTTTTGTTTCATTAGCTCCCTTTGAGCCGAAGAAGAAAAGCAAATGACTGAAACTAGGACAACCCTTTTCATGTTTCAGGATATGAGCAAAGGACAGTTTGGGGCATTCTATTCTGCCCTGTGCATTGAAATACTCAGACCATTGTGGGACACAATGGCTCTCCTTTCAGGAAGGTAGCTTGTTACTGTGTCTTTCTGTTGCTCTGTTTCTCCTCTATCCTTTTGCCTGCTTTAGTTTTTTTCAGTGTCTAGTCTACAAAGAAACTACTCAGTAGCAATGCCTGGGCAGGCTCCTTAAGGAAAAGAGAAAGAGAAATTCTCTCTCCACTCCCCAACACACACATGAGGGAAAAGAAAGAGAAGGAGGCAGTGTCAGCCCTGGGATGTACAAGCTATGAGGATGCAACAGTACAAAGTCGCTTTAAATACTCCAAACCCTTGTTTCCCAGGCAGTGATAAATCAAACCAAACAAGGAACAGCTTATATTGTCAAGCTCTGAGAACTTGCTATAAGAATAGGTAAGCTCTTGACATCTGAAATGTCTCCGGTTTAGGTATTTCCTGATCTTTTACTCTTTGCCTATATATTTGATGAGTCAAAATACATATATCAGAAATCACACCACAGTTCCTGGGGGACTCCCACAATAAGATGTGTCGTATAATATTATTTATATAAGGCAGTGAGACCCTGAATAATTAAGATACTTTAGAACAACACTAATTTAATTGTGAAGCCTTAAGATAACCCCTCTTAGCATCTTCTCATGCTATTACAATTTTTAAAAATACTTTACATTATCTTTTTCTATTTTACTACTCAGCTTCGTTAATATGGTTGTCCTGAGAGTTAAATAGGATAATGTATGTACTATGCTTAACTCAGTGTCTGGCACACAATATGAATCTAATAAATACAGAGTAGCTGGTATTACCCAGGTCCTGTTGTAAACTTGTTTCATTGTGATCTGTCTTCAAATGGCATGCCCAATAAGGATTATTAATATACAACTAATACTTGCCTACACTTTACTGTTTACAAAGTATATTTAAATACATCAATACTTTTAAGTCTCATAAATTCCAAGATCCATTATCTTTCTTATTTTACCAATCGGGTGGCTGAATCTTGGATAGGATGTGATTTCCTGAGGGTCCAAGCAAATACACAATAGAGTAAGAACTAAAATTGCCTTTAGGATTCCACTTAATTGGTTCTCGTTGACTGAAGTTTTACCTTAGATGCAACTGAATCTCTGATAAATAGAATTATTTTTCTTTTCTCATTTCTTATAGTCACTTGTATGGGCTACTAAAAGCTACAGCTTTAGTGTGCAGAATAGCAATCTGGCAAGCTGATTAAAACATAGATTTCTCTCCCCCTTCCCCTTCCAGACCCTAGAAATTCTGGTTCTAGAGATCTGGGACGGAGCAGAGAATTTGCATGTCTAATAAGCTCTCAGGGGATGGAGAGCCTCTTGTTTCAGAAACCTCATCTTCAGCAGCACAGCCACAGCTGATTTCACCATCAGTGGATGTCTCGAGATATGTTTGTCACAATCCAGAAACCCATCTGCACAAGAAACTTCACAGCCATGCTGTATTGTATATATTTTTTAAATTTTTTTGTATATCATGATGCTTTGCCATATTAAAAAATGTTTCTGGCTGGGGAGAGACTGTCCCTCCTGAGGCTAGCCAATGCTTAGAGACAGCAAAGGACTCAGCTGGGAGCATACCTTTGATATGTAAACTAACTAGTCCAGATCCAAATCACCTCTATCTGGCCCATACACCGAAAGAAGCAATATTCCTCTGATTGAATCGTCCCAGGGTTAGGTACCAGGCAGCTAGAGACCACCATTATGACCCAAAGCCCAACAAAACTATTCAAACTAGCCAATCCTGTTTTCTCTACCCTGTTTTGACTTTCTCATGGAAACTCCAATAAAGCTTTTTGCCTAAGCTTTCTGCTTACTCCTGTCTTTTGCTATTTGATCAAAACGTGGCACTTCCCCTGTGACTCCGCATGGCATGCGGTGATCCCCTCTTTAGGACCTAGGAATAGAATAAACTTGTTTTCTTCTGTCCCTTCTGTGTCCCCTCTTGTGGCTACACCTAACTGCCCATCAACTAAAAGAACACAGAATGCATGCTATCTTCAGGCAAGAAAGGAAGGTGCAGCTCTCTTTTCCAAATGAGTTATCCTGAGTTGTGCATTTTCAGCAGTTATTCTGTCCAGCTCACAGTCAGGCACCTATAGAATAATGTCATTAAGGACACTGGTGATCAAGGCACCCCTGCAGGTTTCAGGCGTGGTTTTAGCACATAGGACTTTCCGTTGTCTTCTGATGGCAATTTCAGCCTCCTGCTGCCCAGCCCCTATCTCTCATTAAACCTCTTTGAATAGCCCTGCTGCAGCCATGAATCATACACTGAGGGCTTCACACAGGCTGGGTTTATTGAGCTGCATTATAGGAGACTATATCTCAGATGGCCCCGGTGCAGCCAAAACAATCTGTCTCTTTTAATTCTTCCTGTCACCTCATTAAGTATATGGCAACGTTGACAATAAAACACATTTTCGCACAAACACAACACACACACTATCCCCAAAATGTAACATTTCCTCCTCTTGTATTCAGATGTGGTTGTAAATATCCAGTCATTGAAAGATTCATTAAGCAAACATATGTGCCAGGGTACTATATATAACTGACAGAGGCAAAGAACAGTCTCTACGGACACATAAAGCAATTAAAAATAACTGTGCTTCAAAGCAGGCTGCTATAATACAAAGGTCAGGTCCATAAGTATGAACAGGATGGCAGTAATGTCTCTATCCAAATATACCCCCAAACACACAACTACAACAGGTCAGAACTCAAAGGTTAATGTAAAAAAAAAAAAATCTGAAATTATGCCATATTCTTCTTATGCCTTTTTCTTCTTGTCTTTTCATCAAAGGTTAATATATGTGAATCCAGTGGAAAAATTGTATCAGGGCCAAATATGTGTCATCAGCCAGTATTTTATTCAATGCAAAATATTTATCCTTGTACACATGACAAAATGAAGGAGCTCTAGCAAATTTTCTGTGGACGGTAAATGTCTGTCACTTTCTCTCTCATTTACCAGGTTGCTTGTTTTTACCTGAACTGCACTGAAGTTTGAATTCCACTCAAAGCTGTAGAGATACTGTTCTGAGGGCCAGGATAAGTTTTGCAGTAACACACAGAGTGTGATAATAAGGTTTATGTATGATTGTAAAGAACGTGCTGACAGGTGGAAAAGGAGCCACCTTGGTCTGCACAGCATTCACTTTTATATATATTTAAAAAATCATACTTCACCTGACTCTGGTTCAAACAGCAGTTCCTCCTCCTGCTGTCTTCCAGGAACAGAAATATTTTAGAGTATATAGAAAAATTCCAACCCCCAGTGGACTGATTCGCTAAAATTTCAAGTTCTATGCACATCAGAGTATCATAGGTCCTGTATTACCACTCAAGATGTCATGTGCAATGAAAAACTTATTCCCTCCAACATGAATCTCTGTGTAGTAAGTGCCTTAGATAGCGAGCAAATAAATGTAGCAAGGAAAAAAGATGTGAACAGAATGGTTCCCACAATGGAGAGGCACTTCCCCTCTGAAAAGCAAAATGCCAGCTTATTTGCCAAGGATTAGTTTGCACCAAAGGAAATTAAAATATGAATGCAGATTGTATTAGAGAATTCAGGTCATCTCTACCCCTCCATGATGTTGTGACATCTCACAGTATATTGATTAAAGGAAAAGAGCACCGTGAGGTAAATTCCTTACTCTTAAGGATAAAGAAACAAAATGACCACCCCATCCAATCCCGCCTCCTTGCTTCTCTAAGGTGTGGTGTCAGCTTTCTAAGGGAGAGAAAACCAGCTCCTGCGGCTATCTTCTCTCTCTTAGACCTTATAACTATGTTCTTGGGAAAACCAATTCCATGCTTAAAAAAAAAATAGGAAAAACAAGAAAACTCAACCACTTTCCATTCATACTTTTGACCAAATATACCTATATTTTCTAGGGCTGCCATTACAAAATGCCACAAATTGAGTAGCTTAAACAACAGAAATTTCTTGTCTTATAGCTCTGAAGGTCAGAAGTCTAAAATCAGGATATTGCCAGAGTTGGTTCCTTCTGAGGGCCATGAAAAAAGATCTATTCCAGGCCACTCTCCTTAGCTTGTAGATGGCTGACATTTCCCTATCTGTCTTTTCACATCACCTTTCTTCTGTGTCCAAATTTCCCTTTTTCATAAGGATGTCAGTCTCAGTAGTATTGGTTGAAGGCCTATCCTAATAGCTCCATTTTCACCTCTGTAAAGACCAATTTCCAAATAAGTTCACATTCTGAGGTACTGGGGGATTAGAACTTCAATATGAATTTTGAGGACACACAGTTCAACCCGTGATGACTACTGGATGCCAGATTACTTCTGTATGTGTGTGGCAGGGAGGAACCATCCAACGACTATTAGCTCCTGATCTCTTCAACTCAAGTGACCTTCAGCTGCAATCCACTTACACTGCCTAATCATTTGCATGCTCTATCTAGCCTGTACACTGTATACACCCATCAGGTCTACAAATTTAAATTCAAATACTTGATCCTTTGACCACTATCTGCTCATACCAGTTTTCTCATTTCTCTACTTCCTTTACATCATCAATTACAACTTATGTTATTGTATGGAACGTTAGTGTTTTAGTATGGTTAATGGTACAGAGAGGAAGATAAATGGTGTGTGGTCAAATACATTTAGAAGAATAGGGTTAAAAAAAGTAGAAATACTTCTTTACTGAAGAAATTTAGTACACTAACATTTATTCTGAATAACCAAGATTTGTGACAGCTTTAAACTAATTTATATGAGCAATTAAAAAAACAGCAATGAGGCCTAGTGATCCATAGAACATCAGTTTGCAAATCAGTGTATTACAACTGTTCTTTAATCCAGAACCCCTATTTCACTCTTTCCCTTCATTCTAGTTATGTTTCTAGTTATGTTTCTCCTCCTTAGGATTCTTGGATATATCGCTTACCCATTTGTTTGCTAAATAGTCCTTCCATTTAGTCTTATTTTCAAAGCCACCAAGCAACTCTGTGCCGTGTCTATTACCACATGCACACTCATGTTCTCCAAACTTCAATGGGCCTCCAGAACTGCAAGCAAGAATATCCATGCTACACCCTTTTCCTCCCAGATAGAGTATATTTATCACTATTTACTGGGTCACCTGCTCACCTACCTCACTCTCATCTCCTACATCACAGGGAAAAATGATAGCACTCGTTGCCACTAGGTTGGGATTTGCTCAGCTCACAGACTTCTCACTTTCTGTCTATAAACAGTAAAAACGACATGCATGGACACAGAACTTCTCCCACTGCCCCCTCCATTATCAGTGAAAAGCCATTCCTCCCTGAAGGCAAATCAATCCTCCCTGTCTTTATCCCTATTACTCCTGCCGTCTCAGGGATCACCTCCATCTCTTTCCCATCTTTATCTCCTGTATCTTCGATTCTACTAGTTCTTTCCCCTAGTGTATTAAACCAGATCAAAGGGTCTTGTTTTAATTTTGTTTTCTTTTTTTCACAACTCCCTTCTTGAGTTCTGATTTTATCTTCCTTTTTTTATTGTTGTTTTAAATTTTTTTGTTGTTTTTTTTTTAAAATTTCTTGTCTTTTTTGAAATTTTCTATTTTTTTTTTTTTTTTTGGTCTTTTTATCTACCTTTTTTTTTTTTTCAGTTTAAAAAGCCAGTCTTTTTTTTTTTTTTTTGAATCAGCTATACATATACCTATATCCCCATATCTCTTCCCTCTTGTGTCTCTCTCCCTCCCACCCTCCCTATCCCACCCCTCTAGGTGGTCACAAAGTACCGAGCTGATCTCCCTGTGCTATGCGGCTGCTTCCCGTTTTACATTTGTCTACCTTTTTTTTTTTTTCTAAAGATCTACCTTCATAATTTCCATGTTCTCACCTCCAATAACTTTCTCAATTTCTGAAAAATCTAGGCTTTTCCATCAACATTAGAACTGTTTTCTAAAGATGTCTCTTATTTGCCATATTCACTGGGCACAGAGAAGAAAGTGTGGACCTTGGGTTTACAGTCTAGGATTTCAGTTTTATTTTTAGCTTCTTAGCATTGTGATCACTGATGGTTTTTTTAGACTCCTTCAGCTTCGGTTTTTCCTTCTTTTAAGGGGCAATGTTAATTTCGTCTGAGCAAGATCTCTGGAATAATAAATTAGATATTATATGAAAGGCTTCCAAAAAAGAATGAAATAATGCCATTTGCAGCAACATGGATGCAACTAGAGATTATCATACTAAGTGAAAAAGTCAGAAAGAGAAAGACAAATACCATATGATATCACTTATATGTGGAATCTAAAATATGGCACAAAGGAACATATCTACAAAACAGAAACAGACTCACAGACATAGAGAACAGACTTGTGGTTGCCAAGGGGGGAGGGAGGTGGGAGAGGGACAGAGTGGGAGTTTGGGTTTAGTAGATGCAAACTATTACATTTAGAATGGATAAACAACAAGGTCCTACTGTATAGCACAGGGAACTATATTCAATCTCCTGGGATAAACCATAATGGAAAAGAATATTAAAAAGGAATGTATATATGTGTATAACTGAGTCACATTGTTGTACAGCAGAAATTAGCACAACATTGTAAATCAGTTATAATTCAATAAAAAAAGAAATTAAAAATACCCACCACAACTACAACGACCACCAACACAAAGGCTTCCAGGAGGCAGGCAGTAGTGGTTAACTCCTTCCAGGCGACCCCCTCTCCCTAATCCTATGACACTGTTCTTTATTGTCTCATTGAAATTCTCTCTCCCTGTTCATGGAGTAGCATCACCTCTTGAGTCTCTTCTTAGTGCTTTGGTCGCTCTAACCTCTCTCCTTTCCTTCCCACGTAGTGAGGATATCTGTCAAATTTTTTCTCCCCTGAGATTTCTTTCCTTCTTAATCTAAATTTTCACAGTTTCAACTACCATTTTCTAAGGATTCACTTTAAAAAAAAAAAAAGAGTTTGCAACCTGAGCAATTTGTCTAACTCCAAACTAGTATATCTTAAGTATTTACTGAGCATCTCCCCTTAAATGTCCCATAGGAAATTCAAATATAAAATGTGCAACACCAAATCCATTGTCTGTGTGCACCAGAAAGCTGCCCCCTTCTTGTTTCTTTGTCTCAATAAATGACACCACTTTGGGTATACATAAGATAATTTTAGGTGCTATACGACCATAGCAATAGGTACCATTTAACTAAATAATAAAAATAGTATTCACTTTTCATTTTTTAAATTCAAATCCTTCAAGCTACATCAAAGAGGAAGTTTCTGTTTTGGACTTAATATGTCGTTAGTGCTTCTATAGTATTTCAGAAACTCCCATTTTAACAAATAGAGATGTTTCAGAAACTTTAACAAGTTGGACTTTGAGAGAGTTGACTTTGTCAATTTTATGTTTAAATTCTATCAATGATAAATTATTCTCATTTTACACTTATAGCTTGGATATGTTTCTAATCAAAATGTATTTAAACGACAGTCAATTTAAAGGAAGATATTAAATAATATTACATTACTATACTAATATAGGGAAAAGCATGAAGAGGATATGCAAACTATGGTGTTTGGGAAACACAGTATAACTTACATTTTTCTCTCAAGACCCCCTAATATTGCCTTAGCTTAATTTTCCATAAGTTTTTACGTGAGATACTGCAATGATTTTCTACTTGGAATCCTTTACTCTTGTCTCACTTTCCTCCTATTTACCTTCTAAGTCACTGCCAGGGTAAGTATTGAAAAGCCTGGATTACAACACCGTGCTTTCTGTGATTAAGATCCTTCATTGAGGACTTATTCATTTTTTTTCTTCTCAGCACCCTACAGCATTTTGGTCAGACTGCTTCCTGCACTTTACATGTCCTTATGCCCCAATGTGTCTGCCTGTCTCCCATTGGTTCTTTAGTGCTTCAGTCAAAATTCCTGAATAAAGATGATGGGATAAATACATCCATATCTTATTTTATCCCATCCCAGATTCTCACTAAAATGATAAAAGAAAAACCTAAGCAGAAAAGTTTGTTGCTGTTGTTGCTGTAGAATAAAAATAATTGGAAAATATGTAAAGGACTCAGAAAATGACACCACCCACAGAAGTACTCCTACTGACATATGAACCAACTTCCTCAAGACATAGGATTAGCTAAACAGCTGTGAGCAATAAACCAGTAAAAGTTTCCCAAACAGCTACTTTAATATCGGTTTTAAATTGCAAATATGAAAATACATTCTTGAAAGAGGCAATTTTGATACTGTAAAATGTCAAATAATAATCATAATCTAAAACACCAGATTATAAGAAAAAAGAAGGTAATAAAAGAAAGTAATTTTGTTTTAATTATCAAGGGATAGTGATTAGGAACATGTCATTTAAAAAATAACCTTTTTATTTTAGAACAGTTTATACTTACAGAAAAATTATAAAGATAGTACAGAGGATTTCCATAGAATGTGCATGGTGTCCTCTATTATTAGCATCTTACATTTATTACATTTAATGGTGCATTTGTTACAATTCATGAACCAATATTGTATATTATCATTTAAGTCCCACTCTTTATTCAGATTTCCTAGGGCATTACCTAATCCTTTTTTTTGGTTCCAGGATCCCATTCTGGTACCATATTACATTTACTTACTGTGTCTCCTTAGAATCCCTTTGACTGGGATAGTTTCTATGATTTTCCTTGTTTTTGAAGACCTTGACAGTTTTGAGCAGTGCTGGTCAGATTTTTTTTTTTTAAATTTTTTTGATGTGGACCATTTTTAAAGTCTTTTTTTAAATTGAATTTGTTACAATATTGCTTCTGTTTTATATTTTGGTTTTTTGGCTTGAGACATGTGGGATCCTAGCTCCTTGACCAAGGATTTAACCCGCACTGCCTGCATTGGAAAGTGAAGTCTTAACCACTGGATCACCAAGGAAGTCTCCTGGTCAGATATTTTGTAGAAAGTCCTTAAAAGGGATTTGTCTGATGTTCCTTTCATGACTAGATTAGGGTTCCTTTCATGACTAGCTGAGGGCATCACTATGTGGGTTTTGGGGAGGAAGACCACAGAGGTAGAGTATCATTTTCATCACATCATATCAAAGATACATTCTATCCACAGGACTTATCATTGTTGATGTTAACTTTGGCCATCCGGCTAAGATAGTGTTTGTCAGGTTTCTCCACTGAAAAGACTTTTTTTCTACCCCTCATTCAATACTATATTCTTTGAAAGGAAGTTGGAATATACAGCCCACAGTCAAGACGTGAGGAGTTATGGTCCACTTACTTAAGGGTGGGTAATCTACATAATGTATGCAAATAAAAAAGTCATTTAGTTGGTTAGGAAAATCCCAGGATGGAATGCAGAATATGACAAAACAATCTGACTGTATTAAAAATTTAGGAAGCAACCTCACTAAAAGAGATGAGAGAAAAATGTGCTGATCTAAGTAACTTTGGAAATTAATGGAATCTGTAAAGCTAAAGTCAAAAACAGTACATAATTACTGTAATTTAGTTGATAAAGTTGCTTCCTACAGGGTTATTAGTTAAAAATGATCATACTGCTATACATGTATACAGGAATTGAACAATTAAGTAAATGGATGGTAGATGGTGAGATCCAGGTGGGAAGTGAGAATTTACAGGTAAGAATGTTTTAATGGATTAGAGTTGAGGGCATCACTATGTACTCATGTTTACCTTAATATACACAGATAATAGCATATAGAAATATTTACAGAGAGGTGCACATACACTGGTTAGTATACACATATATATTTCCTTGTTCTGTCAGCTGAGACAGTCTGGAAGAAGCAATGTCCCAGTATCAACAAGTATATCTGGTACCCAGGTCTTAGTTCCTAAGTATTATTTTTCAATAAAAGAATGTAGAGTTCCTTGGAGAAATGGCTGATTCGTGGACTGGGGCAGGAAATATAAAAGATGAGCCTGAAGTATTTTGCAGTGCCAGAGGTAAGGAAATGTTAAGAAAAATATATTTTAAACCCTATTATGATGGGACCATGTCAAAGAACACAAGAGATATTAAAAGAACTCCCAGTGGCCAGAATTGTAACAATGTGAGCAAAGAAAATAATGTTGGACTATAAAATAAATATCTGTGAGTACACATGGGTATAAATAAATTTTTGAATAAATAAATGGGGAGAAGAGACAAGTCTCCTATACAGAAGAATTCCAAATAAGATATGTGTGATTTTGGCATTTGTAATTTTGTGAAAGAAAAGTCCAATGTTTTTTTCTCAAATATTTTAAAGTTAACCTGGGGGAAAATATATGATGAAAACAAGATTTCCAAATTCCAAATCAGCATTAAAAATAACAAAAAAGTAGATCATAGGCAGCAAAAAAGAATACTCATAAAAGAAATTTAAAATGAAGGACAAAAGATCAAATTTAATATTCATTTTATTTTCCCATATCAAAAATATTAATTCACTAGTTCTTTGATTGAGCTCAGAGAAGTTTATATTGAAAAATTGTCCAGGCTATTACAAAGTATATTGGACATTGTGAGCTACTGACATTGAGAAAATTTTGACAAAGATAATGAAGACAAAGAGATAATGCACTTATGTTGCATTAGGAAATAAAAGGAATGCAGCCTCAAATATGGAGGACATTAAAGATAATTTAAAATTCTATATATTTTTGAAAGTATCAATGAAATAGAAAATTTTCCAGAAAAGAATTTATTATAAAAATTGATATTTTATGAAGAAGCTTAAAAATAATCTCATAAACATTAATGAAATAGAAAATATTATCTAGGAAATAATTACCAAAAGATTATTCTTACCAATAATTTTATGTTGAGTTCTTTGAAACCAGTTTTAAACTATTTCTTATTACAGTAGTTGTTGAAAAGCTTCCCAATTTCAATTATAAACCAAGAAAAATTCTCTATCAAAACATGAGAAAAATGAATCAATTAGTAAAAAAGACTAAAGATATTTAGAACCATCACTGCAATATATTAGCAAATCAAATGTAGCTGGTTATTAAAAGATAACACACTGTGACCAAATAGGTTTTTATTCCAGGAATGCACTAACAATTCAATATTAGGAAACCAAGTAATAATTCATAACAATAATTGATCAATGGAGAAGAAAGAAAAAAATTATCTTGATAGGTGTTGAAAAGGCATTTTAAAATAATTCAACATCAATTATTGATAAACAAATGTTAGTCAACTAGGAATAGGAGATAAGAATAAATCCCCAAGGTGATGAAGGCTATCTATTTCAAACAACATTATAGCTAATTGTAGCTATAATGTTACATTATAGCTAATTGTAAAAAAAATAGAATCTTTCTGTTTTGTCTTGAATAAGACAAAGATCGTTATTACAGTTTAATTTTTAAAAAGTTGTTTATTGATGTATATTTTACAAACAATAAAATTCACTCTTCTAAGTGTTTAGTTTGATGAGTTTAAACGTGTAGTTACATAATCATCAGAATAGTAAAAAACAGGAGTATTTTCTTCACTACATATGTTTTCTCTTGTCTGTTTCTCTCACTCTGCTCCCAGACCTGATGACTACTCTTCTACTGTATGTCCCTGTATATTTATCATTTCCAAATTCCCTGTAAATGGAATCATATAGTATATATCTTCTTTACATAATGCACAATGCTTTTAAAATTCATCCATGTTGTCCATCCGTATATCACTAGTTCATTTTTATTGCTTAATAGTATTCTACTATACGTATGTATTACAAATTATTTGTTCATATGTAAATGATGCATATTTGGGTTATTCTACTGTTTGGTTACTATAAATAAAACTGCCTTAGACATTTGCATACATGTCCATAAGTGAACATAGGTTTTCAGTTCTCTCTGCTAAATATCCATAAGTAGGATTGCTAGATTTTGTTTTATTTTATCTCTCTATCTCTGTCTCTGTCTCTCTATCTCTATATCTGTATCTTTATGAAAAATTGCCAAACCATTTTCTAGAGTGGTGTACTATTTTACCTTTCACAAGCAATATATGAGGAGTTCTAGTTTTCCACATCATCATCAACACTTAACATTGTCAGTCATTTTAGTTTTACTATTTCAGTAGGAGGTAGTGATATCTCATTGCGTTTTTAATTTGCACTTCCACAGTGACTAATGATGATGAGCTCTCTTCCTGTGCATATTTGCCCTCTGTGATTTTCTGTGTTCACAATTATCCTAATTGTGAATAAATATAGTTATTTTTTCCCTTACTGTATCTTTATCTTAAAATCTTGACATCAGGTAGTGAGAATTATCTTTTTCTTCTCATTGAATTTCTGCACAAATTTTAGAATCACCTCAATTTCTAAAAACAAAACAAAACAAAAACAAACCTGATGTAATTTGAATTGAGATTGCCTTGAATCTATTGATCAATTTGGCAAGAACTTACATATTAACAATATTTAGTCTTTGGACCATGAACAGTGTATTTTTTTCATTTATTTAGGTCTTTAATTTTTCTCAGTAATGTTTTATAGTTTGTAGTGTACAGGCTTTGCACATATTTTGTTAAATTTATCCCTAAGTAAATAATGTCTTATGATGCTACTAAAAAATGTATTCAATTTTCTTTTTCGATTTCCAATTATAGACTGTGAGTATATAGAAATACAATTGCCTTTGTTCCTATTGACCGTGTACCATGTGATCTTGCTAAAGTCAGTCATTTCTTTTTCTTTTTTTTTTGTGATATCTTTATTGGAGTATAACTGCTTTACAATGTTGTGTTAGTTTCTGTTGTACAAAAAGTGAATCAACAATAAGTATACATATATCTCCATACCCCCTCCCTCTTAAGCCTCCCTCCCATCTTCCCTATCTCACCCCTCTAGGTCAAGAAGAGGCATGTACCACAATGTTCATTGCAGTACTATTTACAGTTACCAGGACATGGAAGCAACCTAAATGTCCATCGACAGAGAAATGGATAAAGAAGATATGGCATATATATACAATGGAATATTACTCAGCCATAAAAAGGAACGAAATTGACTTATTTGTAGTGAGGTGGATGGGCCCAGAGTCTGTCATACAGAGTGAAGTAAGTCAGAAATAGAAAAACAAATACCATATGCTAAAGAACATATATGGAATCTAAAAAATGGTACTGATGAACCTAGTGGCAGGACAGGAATAAAGACGCAGTCATTTCTTTTTGGAACTTTTTGTTTTGTAGATTTGTGGTGATGTTCTGTGTATAAAATTATGTTATTTTTGAACAAAGATAGGTTTTTTTTTTCTTTTTGTGAGCATTTTGTTTCTTTTTCTTACCTTATACTCTTTGCTAGAACTTCTGGTTCAATGTTAATTAGAAGTGGTAAGGGCAGACATATTTGCCTTGTCCGTGATCTTAGGGCAATATCAGTCTTCCACAATTAATATAATGTTATCTGTGGATTTTTAATAAAAGCCAATTTTTAATGTTAAAACTTCTAACATTAATTGTGAATTCAAATATAGTTTTTATATTTCTATGATTTTTATGTATTTATTTTAAACTCACTAGAGTTTTTATTATATTTTTGTTATATTTCCTTGATAAATTCAACCCATTATTTTTATGTAGTGTAATACTTCTTTTTCTCAAGTCTAGTTTGTCTGATATTAATAAGCCACTCCAATTTACTTTTTTTTTTTTAATTTTATTTATTTATTTTTTGGTTGCGTTGGGTCTTAGTTGCGGCACGCGGGATATTTCGTTGCGGCACGCAGGCTCTTAGTTGCAGTGCGTAGGTTTCTCTCTAGCTGTGGCACGCGGGCTTAGTTGCCCCATGGCATGTGGGGTCCTAATCCCCTGAGCAGGGATAGAACCGGCATCCCCTGCATTGCAAGACGGATTCTTAACCAGTGGACCACCAGGGAAGTCCCCCAATTTACTTTTGATTAGAGTTTGTGATGTGTATTTGTGCATTCTTCTACTTTTAACAAATTTCTGTATTTATATTTAACATTGATTTCTTTTAACAAATGTATGTCTATATATTTAACATTAGATATTGCTTTTTGATCTGCTCTACAGTCTCTCTTTTAATTTAGTGTTTATACAATTAGCGTTTAATATAATCTATTATCTGGCACTTTTTTTCTATTTGTCCCATCTATTTTTTGTTTCTTATTTTCACTTTTTGACTTATTTTAGATTGACCTCTTTTCATATTTTTTATCTTCAATATTAACTTATTTATTATACTTATTTTATCAGATGCTGTCATGTTTACAATATATGTCTTTAATTTATCATAGTATGCTGCCAGATCATATTATATAACTTTATGTAAAGCATAAGAAACTTAAAATGGAGTACGTCAATTTACTCCCTCCTACATTTTGTGCTATTTTTTTGTCATATATTTTATTTCTACATAAGCTATAAGCTCCATGATACTTTGGTATTATTTTTACCTTAGACAGTCACTTATCACTTAAAGAGATTAAAAATAATGAAAAAATATTTTATATTTGCCCACATATTTATTCCTTTTCAGATGCATTCTTTTTTTGTGTAGATCCATATATTCTTCTGGTTTCATTATCCTTCTGCCTGAGAACTTACTTCAATATGTCTTGTAGTGCAAGTCTGTGATAAATTTTTTTAGCTTGCACATTCCTTAACACGTCTTTATGTCACCTTCATTTTAAAAATTGTATTAATAAACTTTATTTTTAGAATCATTTTAGATTAAGAGACATTTTTAGACTTACAGAAAAATTGAGTGAATAGATAGAGATTTCCCATGTACTCTCACACAAAGTTTCTCCTGTTATTAGCATCTACATTACTTTGGTATATTTGTTATGATTCATGAACCAGTATTAACATACTATGGTTCATAGTTTATTCAGATTTCTTTAGTTTTCAATCTACTATTCTTTTTCTGCTCCACGATCCCATCTAAGATGCCACATTACATTTAGTTGCTATGTCTCCTTAGACTCCTTTTAGTTGTGACAGTTTCTCAAACTTTTCTTGTTTCTTGATGACCTTAACAATTTTGAGGAGTGCTGGTCAGGTTTTGTAAAATATCCTTCAATTTGTTTTATCTGATGTTTTTCTCATGATTAGACTGAGGTTGTAGCACTTGGGGAGGAAGATCACAGAGGTAAAGTGCCATTTTATCACATCATTTCAAGAGTACATTCTATCAGCATGACTTCTTATCACTCTTGTTGTTAGCTTTGATCACCTTGCCGACATAGTGTTTTTCAGGTTTCTCTGCTGTAAAGTTACTTTTTTTCTCCCCTGTTTCCATACTGTCCCCTTTGGAAGGCAGCCATTTTGTGCCATCTACTCTGAAGGAGCAAGGAATCAGGATACACCTCCTTTAGAGTGGATTATCTACTTGAAATTCTTCTGCATGGGAGATGTTTCTCTTTCCCATTTATTAATTTATTCAACCATTTATTCATACATGTATGGATACACTGATATTTATTTTATACTTTGGTTTATAATCTAATACTATTTTTTTTTTTTTTGCTCAAATTATTCCAAATTTGGCCATTGGAATCTTTTTCAGATAGCTCCAGTACCCTTTTGACATCCACATCAATTTAAAAAATTTTTATTTTATGCACTTTCTTACTTTCTGCCATTATAAGATGTCCCAGGCTCATTTTGTACAGTTCCCATCCCAGTCCAAGAGCCAGTAAGCCCTGTTTCCTTTTGTTGGAATGGCATTAGAAACCAGTATCTGGAGGTTAGATATACTCATTGCTACTAGAGAGTTGTTTTGGGTTTTTTTTTGCCTTCTTAACTGACAAAGCAAGGAAATATATGTGTATATGCTAACCTGTGTATGCACACACACCTATAAATATTTCTTTATGTAGGCATTTGTATTTATATTAAGTTAAATATGAGTTCATACTGATGGCTCCAAATCTAACTATTAAAACATGGATCATTCTAGCTTCTTCCCTTAGCCAACATAAATTTCCACTCCAATAGTTGCAAATCTAGCTTCTGCCATCCTTCATTCATTTACTTAATTGTTCAGTTCCAGTATACACTTATAGCAGTATCATATTTGTTAACCTATACTTCCATGGGAAACTACTTTAACTACTAAAGGACTTATGTACAGTTCCTTTTGCCTTTAGCCTTGTGGACTTCATTCATTTCTAATGTGATTTAGGGCAGCACCTTTCCCCTACTTTCTTCATTGAGGTCATTTCATACATTTGTAATATAATTAGATTCTCTTGTCATCCTCTGTATTCTCTACTAGGATTCTCTGACCTCTTAAAAGATTTTTTAAAATTTTCATACAATATTTTTTGTGTGTCAAACTATTGTTGGTTTTAATAATGTATAATGTCATGCGTTCATGATTACAGCATCCTAGAGTTTCACCACACTAAAAATCTCCTGTGCTTCATCTATTTATTTCCTCAAACTCGAACTCCTGGCAACCACTGATCTTTTTACCAACTCTATACATTTGCCTTTTTCAGAATGTCGTATAATTGGAATCATGCAGGTTAGAGCACTTTCAGAATGGCTTCTTTCACTTAACAATGAATTTAAGGTTCCTCCATGTCCTTTTATGTGGCTTAATAGCTTTTTCTTTTACTATTTAATAATATCTTATTGTATGGATACGTCACAAGTTGTTTATTTATTTATTGGAGAAATATTGGTTGCATTAATTTTTAGCAAATAAAGCTGTTATTCATGTGCAGGCATTTTTGTGGACTTAATTTTTCAATTCATTTGTACAAATATCTAGGAACATGATTATTGGTTCACATGTATGGTAAAAATGTGTTTAGATTTGTAAGAAACTGCCAAACTGTCTTGGAAAGTGGCTGTACTATTTTGCATTTCCACCACCAGAGTTCTTGTGCCTCATCCCCATCAGCATTTGGTATTGTCAGGTTTTTTTGGATTTTAGCCATTCTAATAGGTTTGTAGTACTACCTCATTGTTGTAGTAATTTGTGATTCCATATTGTAGGTATTTGGAAACTTTTATATGCTTAATTTTTATCTGTTTATCTCCTTTGCAGAAGTCAGTTCAAATCTTTTGCCCATTTTTTTTTTTAATAAATTTATTTATTTATTATGGGGTGTATTGGGTCTGTGCAAGGGCTTTCTCTAGTTGCGGCGGCGAGCGGGGGCCACTCTTCATCGCGGTGTGCAGGCCTCTCACTGTCGCGGGCTCTCTTGTTGCGGAGCACAGGCTCCAGACGCGCAGGCTCAGTAGCTGTGGCACACGGGCCCAGTTGCTCCGCGGCATGCGGAATCTTCCCAGACCAGGGCTCGAACCCGTGTCGCCTGCATTGGCAGGCAGATTCTCAACCACTGCCCCACCAGGGAAGCCCTTTTGCCCATTTTTAAGTTGAATTGTTTTCTTATTGTTGAGTTTCAAGTTCTTTGCATATTTTGGACATTAGTCCTTTATCAAATATGTGTTTTGTCAATATTTTCTTACACTCTGTGGCTTGTCTTTTCATTCTTTTAACAGTGTCCTTTGCAGAAAAAACATTTTATATTTTAATAAAGTACAACTTATTAATTTTTTTTCTATCATGGTTTATACTTTTGGTTGTATCTGAAAAAGTGTTAGGAAATCTAAATTCACCTAAATTTTATTCTATGTTTTTTCTAAAAGTTTAAAATTTTTAGATTTTTAAATTAGGTCTATGATTAATTTTGATTAATTTTTGTAAGAGGTATAAGTTATGTGGCTAGATTAGGTTTTTGTTTTTATTTTTGTTTTTCTGGATATGGATAGCTAGTACCATTTGTTGAAAAAAAAAGGTTCTTTCTTAATTATATTACCATTGCTCCTTTATCAAAGTTCATTTAATTATATTTATGTGGGACAAATTCTAGGCTCTCTATTCTGTTCCCTATTCTTTTGTTAAAACCATGCTGTCTTTATCACTGTAGCTTTATAGTAAGTTTGAGGCTGGGTAATGTCAGTCCTCCACTTTGTTCTTTGTCCTCAATACTGTGTTGGTTACTCTTGTTCTTTTACATTTTCATATAAACCTTAGAAGCATTTTGTCAATACCCACAAAACACCTTACTGATATTTTGCATGGATTGTGTTGAATCAATAGATCAAGTTGGGAAGAATTGACATCTCAAAAATATTGAGTCTTTCAACCCATGAACATGGACTATATCTCCATTTATTTAGATTTTAAAAAATTCTTTCATCAGAGTTTTACAGTTTTCGCATATAGATCCTGTGTGTATTTTGTTAAATGTGTACCTAAATATTTTATTTCTGATGTTAATGTAAATGGTATGGTATTTTACATTCAAATGCCAATATTGTGTATTGACCTTGTATCCTATGACCTTGCTGTAATCACTTATTAGTTCCTGAATTTTTTCAATGCATTGGATTTTTCTACGTAGGCAACCTGTCACCTGTAAAAAAAGAAAGGGAAAGAAAAGAAAAAACAGTTTTCTTTCTGTTCTATTTGTATACCTTTATTACCTTTCCTTGTCCTAGGTAGGACTCCTACTATAATGTGGAAAAAAAAGTGGGGAGAAGAAGACATTCTTGCTTTATTCCTGATCTTAAGGGAAAATTATCCTGGTAACTCACTATTAAGTAAATGTTAGCTGAAGGTAGTTCGTAGATGTTATTTATGAAAGTTATCATCTATTATTACTTTTCTGAGAGTTTTTATCATGAATACATGTTGGATATTGTCCAATGCATTTTCTGCCTCAATTGATATAATTTTTCTTCTTTAGCCTATTGATATAGTAGATTACATAAATTGATTTTCAAATGTGGAACTGGCCTAGCATACCTTGAATAAATCCCACTTTGTCATTTTGTATAATTCTTTTTGTACATTATTGAATTCAATTTGCTAATATTTTGTTGAGGATTTTTGATTTATGTTCATAAAAGATATTGACATGTAGTATTCCTTTTTGTAATGTCTTTATCTGGTTTTGGCATTAGTGTAATGTCAGCATCGTAGCGTTAGGAAATCTTTCTTCTGTTTCTATTTTCTGAAAGAGATTGTAAAGAATTGGAATTGTTTCTTTCTTAAATGTTTGGTAGAATTCACCAGTGAAACCATCTTGGTCAGGTGCTCTTTGTTTTAGAAGGTTATTAATTATTTGTTTAATTTCTTTAATAATTATAGGCCAATTCTATGATCTATTTCTGCTTTTGTGAGAGCTTTGGTAGTGTGTGTCTTTCAAAGAATTGGTCCATTTCATCTAAATTATCAAATCTGTGGGCCTAGAGTTGCTCAGAATATTTCCTTATTGTCATCTTAACTGAGAGGATCCATGGGATCTGTGGTGATGACACTTACTTCATTCATGATATTAGTACATCTGTGCCTTCTTTTTTCTTCATTAGTTAGTGTGGTATCTGTTTCTCCATCCTTTTTCTTTTAACCTATTTATGTCTTTATATTTAAAGCAAGTTCTTGTAGACTACATATAGATGGGCCTTTTTTAAAAAATCAGTTTGAGTCTGTCTTTTAGTTGTATTTAGACCATTCACATTAAAATTGATTATTGATATATTTTGATTAGTATCTACCATGTTTATAATTGTTTTATGTTTGTTGCATTTGCCTTTTTCCTATCATTTTATTTTCTCCTCTTTTATTTTTGTGCCTTCTCTGGTTTTAATTGAGCATTTTATATTATTCTACTTTTCTCTTAGCATATCAAGTTCAATTCTTTTAAAAGTTTTTTAGTGTCTAACCTAGAATTTGCAATGTATATTTACAACTATTCTAAGTCCACCTTCAAATAATACTATACCAACTTCATGGATAACGTCAAGTACCTTGTAACAGACTTTCCCCAATTTCTCTCTTCTGCCCCATATAAATTGCTCTAGTTTCTTTCACCTATCCATATGTTATTAGCACTCAATATATTGGTACTCTTATTTTGTTGAATAAACATTTATCTATTAAGAATTTTAAAATATATGATTTTATTTTACCTAAGTTTATTCCTTTGCCACCACTGTTTTTTATGTAGTTCCCATTTTCTACCTATGTATTCCCCTTCTATCTGAAGAACTTCTTTTAATAGTTCTTGCAGGGCGGGTCCACTGACAATGAATCCCATCATTTCTTGTTTGTCTGATAAAGTCTATTTATTCCTGACTTTTGAAGGATAATTTCTCTGGATATAGAATTCTAGATCAGTGGTTTTGTTTTCCTTTCGACACCTTAAATATTATATTTTACTCTACTCTCTTCTTCTTTGCATCGTTTCTGATGGGAGGCCCACTGTAATTCTTAAGCCTGTTTCTCTATAAGTAAGGTATATTTTTTCTCTTGGGCTTTTGATTTTTTGCAAGATTTTCTCTTTGTCTTTGGTTTCCTGTTATTTTAATATTATTTGCCTACACGTAGGGCTTTTTGTTTGTTTGTTTTCTTTTTATATTTTTCTTGCTTGGCGTTATCTGAACTACCTGAATCTATTGTTTGGTGTCTGCCGTTATACTGGAAAGTTTTCAGCCATTATTAATTCAAATAGTTGTTCTGGGTATACTTCAAATGGTTACGCTTATCCTTTCCCTGCCTAAAACCCAAGGGGATGTTTCTTGGTTCTTCAGTTCAAGAAACTGATGGAGTTCCTGGAGGTAAATACCATGAAAATATATGTTTATGTGTGAGAAGTAGAGGGGTCTAAGACCACAACCCCTAGGAGTTTCTCATTCCCACACTAGGGAATCAGCAGTTTGTTAAAATTACTTTTCAAACATTCCTACCACTGTATGGCTCCAGTGGCTTCTGCTAAGGGTTAGGTGATCTTGGTTGTAATTTTCTATCTTCTCCTGTCTCTCCTGCTTTGAGGGTGGCAGTTTTCTCTATGACCTCAATTCTATGATGGGTCTAAGAAAAGTCATCGATTTTCAGTTTGTTCAGTTTTTTCTCATTGTAAGAATTAGAGTGATGACTTCCAAGCTCTTTACATGTTGGATCAGAAACCAGAAGTCTTGCCTTTGTTTTGCAAAGGTATTTTCACTGGATATAAATTTCCAGGTTGATAGTTCTCTCCCAGTTCTTTAAAGATGTTCCACTATCCTCTCACTTGATTTGTTTCCAATGAGAAATATATTCTC
The DNA here is from genome assembly GCF_028564815.1 of Eubalaena glacialis. NCBI lineage: Eukaryota > Metazoa > Chordata > Mammalia > Artiodactyla > Balaenidae > Eubalaena > Eubalaena glacialis. The sequence continues at coordinate 50,624,987 of NC_083720.1, forward strand.
ATCCTTATCTTCGAACATATGAGGAGAAATAAAACAATCTGGGGTCTGAGAAGAGGGAGAAAAGGCTTTAAAATCACACAAAACATTTATTTAAAGATGAATTACCACATCTGGAACAAGAAAGATGGGATAATATGTCATTTTGAGGAGGACAACTGTGGCAGATGAGCTGCTAGTCTTGGGATGATTTTGTCACCTTAAATACATTTTGGGTCCACAGAACTGAGTAAAAGGTGAGGTTAAATATAATTTTCTTCCCGTGCCTTCATGAATAAGATGGTGAGAGCCGCTGATACCTGGGGAAGTAGAGCACTCTTCTAAAAGAAGTGATAAAGAAATGTATAATAAAATACGGTCAGCTTTAGGAGAAGTCTCAATAAGTCAAATATTAAGACCCTAAGTTCAAGAAAATAGCAGGAGAAATGACAAATATGACAGTGGTATTAAAAACTCTGGTTTTCCCTGAGAGAAAAAGCAACTCCTATAAATCAAGCATAAACTAAATAGTACTTAATCACAATTGAAACTTGGGAAGTAAGCAGTGGTGCTCCAAAGAATCTGGATACTTAAAAAAATTCTTGCATTAGATGATATTTCCAATTATTTACCTATAAGTGAATTCCCTCAGTTACAGGATTAAGTCCCAGAGATTTAAAACAAACTCATAAGCATAGCTTCTTAGACCAGTGATATTAAAGGGCACAACATGTTTCATTCAATCATTAGTGGCCATTCTCTTAATGAGTTAAACGCACGCCACATAGAATGCAATCATGATATGCTTAATTTATTATAACATTTTACTTGATGGCAGGGAATGTTTGACATAATCTCCATTTTGGCCTCCAAAAACTTACACACTAAGAATAAACAAAACTGACATAGAAAGCCTAAAAATTTTGGAGGCATAATAAATATATTATACTAATGTATAACCTGAAAGCAGAGTATTGTAATATAGGTCTTGTGGCATGAAGGCATCCAAGTGAGAAATAAGTCCAAAGTAGAGTATAACTCAAGAGGAAAAAGGATCTAAGTGTTTAGATTGGGTATGCAAATCATGGTTCTCTTTGTGGGTGATTTTATTTATTCAATCAATGTTATTGAAAATCAGATATATCACATACATTTCACTGGGAAAAATAATGATTCCAGATCTATTGCTTTTTTTGCAAGGAATTTACATTCTGAAGGGATAGACTAGTAAACAGGTGGTTAAATACAGAGGGTCATGTTCCCTAATAGGGATAGTTACAGGTTGCCATGAAAGTGCATAAGAAACCCTGTGTGAATGAGGAAGGAGGAAAGAAGGTCATCTAATTAAAAGAATAAATGCCAAAATGAAGACTAAAAATATGCATATCTCCCCATCACATTATCTTTAAATGTTTTGGGGTAAGGATAGGGAGATTTATAAAGATTGTCCCATGTTTCTCAAGGTCCAGTCATCATCAAGCCAGCTTTCAAATTTGGCATTTTCCTGTACCAACTGTACTGGTACTTAATATTTTTCTTTATATTGGTTTACATTTTTGTTTAAATCATTTTGTATAAAAAAGGAGAGTTTATATTTCCAGTATAAAAGGAAGACAATTACGCATTAAGTAATCACATAAAAGGTGAAATGAAAACAAAATAATATTTTAGATATTATTGTTTTGCCTAGGAAGACTGAACACAAGAAGATGGGTAAGAATTTAAAATGTATTAAAGGGAGACCTTCAAGATGGTGGAGGAGTAAGACATGGAGATCACCTTCCTCCCCACAAATACATCAGAAATACATCTACATGTGGAACAACTCCTACAGAACACATACTGAATGCTGGTAGAAGACCTCAGACTTCCCAAAATGCAAGAAACTCCCCACATACCTGGGTAGGGCATAAGAAAAACAAACAAACAGAGACAAAAGAATAAGGACAGGACTTGCACCTCTGGGAGGGAGCTGTGAAAGAGGAAAAGTTTCCACACACTAGGAAGCCCCTTCACTGGCAGAGATGGGGGGTGGCGAGGGGGAAGCTTCAGAGCCACGGAGGAGAGCACAGCAATAGGGCTGCAGAGGGCAAGGTGGAGAGATTCCCACACAGAGGATCTGTGCTGACCAGCACTCACCAGCCTGAGAGGCTTGTCTGCTCACCCGCTGGGGTGGGTGGGGGCTGGGAGATGAGGCTCAGGCTTCGGAGGTCAGATCCCAGGGAGAGGACTGGGGTTGACTGCATAAACACAGCCTGAGGGGGGCTAGTGCACCACAGCTAGCCGGGAGGGAGTCCAGGAAAAAATCTGGAACTGCTTAAGAGGCAAGAGACCATTGTTTTGGGGTGTGCGAGGAGAGGGGATTCAGAGACCGCCTAAATGAGCTCCAGAGACGGGCGCGAGCACGGCTATCAGCATGGACCCCAGACACAGTCATGAAATGCTAAGACTGCTGTTGCAGCCACCAAGAAGCTTGTGTGCAAGCACAGGTCACTATCCACACCACCCCTCCTGGGAGCCTGTGCAGCCCGCCACTGCCAGGGTCCCGTGATCCAGGGACAACTTCCGCGGGAGAACACACGGCGCGCCTCAGGCTGTTGCAACATCATGCCGGCCTCTGCTGCTATAAGCTTGCCCCACTTTCCGTACCCCTCCCTTCCCCCCGGCCTGAGTGAGCCAGAGCCCCCTAATCAGCTGCGACTTTAACCCCGTCCTGTCTGAGCAAAGAACAGATACCCTCAGGCGACCTACAGGCAGAGGTGGGGCCAAATCCAAAGCTGAACCCCAGGAGCTGTGCAAAGAAGAGAAAGGGAAATTTCTCCCAGCAGCCTCAGGAGCAGCAGATTAAATCTCCACAATCAACTCGATGTACCTGCATCTCTGGAATACCTGAATAGACAACAACTCACCCCAAAATTGAGGTGGTGGACTTTGGGAGCAACTGTAGACTTGGGGTTTGCTTTCTACATCTAATTTGTTCCTGGTTTTATGTTTATCATAGTTTAGTATTTAGAGTTTATTATCATTGGTAGATTTGTTTACTGATTTGGTTGCTCTCTTCCTTTTTTTTTATATATAGATATATAAATTTTTTCTATTTTCTCTTTTTGTGAGTGTGTATGTGTATTCTTCTTTGTGTGATTTTGTCTGTATAGCTTTGCTTTTACCATTTGTCCTAGGATTCACTCTGTCCGTTTTTTTTTTTCTTTATATATACTTTTTAGTGCTTGTTATAATTGGTGGATTTGTTTCTTGGTTTGCTTGCTCTCTTCTTTCTTTCTTTCTTTTTATTGTTATTTTTAAATTTTTTAATTTTTAATAATTGTTTTTATTTTTTATTTTAATAACTTCATTTTCTTTTCTTTTCTTTTTTTCTTTCTTTCTCCCTTTTCTTCTGAGCTGTGTGGCTGACAGGGTATTGGTGTCCTGGTCTGGTGTCAGGCCTGTGCTTCTGAGGTGGGAGAGCCCAATTTAGGACACTGGTCCACCAGAGATCTCCCGGCTCCACATAATATCAAACAGCAAAAGTTGTCCCAGAGATCTCCATCTCAATGTGAAGACCCAGCTCCATTCAATGATCAGCAAGCTACAGTGCTGGACACCTTATGCCAAACAACTAGCAAGACAGGAACACAACCCGACGCATTAGCAGAGAGGCTGCCTAAAATCATAATAAGGTCACAGACACCTCAAAACACACCACTGGAGGCGGTCCTGCCCACCAGAAAGACAAGATCCAGCCTCATCCACCAGAACACAGGCACCAGTCCCCTCCACCAGGAACCCACTGAACCAACCTAAGCCACTGGGGGCAGACACCAAAAACAACAGGAACTATGAACCTGCAGCCTGCAAAAAGGAGACCCCAAATACAGTAAGTTAAGCAAAATGAGAAGACAGAGAAACACACAGCAGATGAAGCAGCAAGGTAAAAACCCACCAGACCAAACAAATGATGAAGAAACAGGCAGTCTACCTGAAAAAGAATTCAGAGTAATGATAGTAAAGATGATCCAAAATCTTGGAAATAAAATAGAGAAAATAAAAGAAACGTATAACAGGACCTAGAAGAACTAAAGAGGAATCAAACAATGATGAACAACACAATAAAAGAAATTTTAAATTCTCTAGAGGGAGTCAATAGCAGAATAACTGAGGCAGAAGAAGGGATAAGTGACCTGGAAGATTAAATAGTGGAAATAACTACTGCAGAGCAGAATAAAGAAAAAAGAATGAAAAGAATTGAGGACAGTTTCAGAGACCTGTGGGACAACATTAAATGCACCAACATCCGAATTATAGGGGTCTCAGAGGAAGAGGAGAAAAAGAAAGAGACTGAGAAATATTTGAAGAGATTATAGTTGAAAACTTCCTTAATATGAGAAAGGAAATAGTCAATCAAGTCCAGGAAGTGCAGAGAGTCCCATACGGAATAAATCCAAGGAGAAACATGCCAAGACACAAAGTAATCAAACTATCAAAAATTAAAAACAAAGAAAAAATATTAGAAGCAGGAAGGGGAAAACAACCAATAACATACAAGGGAATCCCCATAAAGTTAACAGCTGATCTTTCAGCAGAAACTCTGCAAGCCAGAAGCGAGTGGTAGGACATATTTAAAGTGATGAAAGGGAAAAACCTACAACCAAGATTACTCTAGTCAGCAAGGATCTCATTCAGATTTGATGGAGAAATTAAAACCTTTACAGAAAAGCAAAAGCTAAGAGAATTCAGCACCACCAAACCAGCTTTAAAACAAATGCTAAAGGAACTTCTCTAGGCAGGAAACACAAGAGAAGGAGAAGACCTACAATAACAAACCCAAAACAATTAAGAAAATGGTAATAGGAACATACATATCGATAACTACCTTAAATGTAAATGGAATAAAGGCTCCAAGCAAAAGGCATAGACTTGCTGAATGGATACAAAAACAAGACCCATATATATGCTGTCTACAAGAGACCCAGTTCACACCTAGGGACACATACAGACTGAAAGTGAGGGGATGAAAAAAGATATTCCATGCAAATGGAAATCAAAAGAAAGCTGGAGTAGCAATTCTCATAACAGACAAATTAGATTTTAAAATAAAGACTGTTATAAGAGACAAAGAAGGACACTACATAATGATCAAGGGATCAATCCAAGAAGAAGATATAACAATTGTAAATATTTATGCACCCAACATAGAAGCATGTCAATACATAAGGCAAATGCTAACAGCCATAAAAGGGGAAATCTACAGTAACACGATAATAGTAGGGGACTTTAACAGCCCACTTTCACCAATGGACAGATCATCCAAAATGAAAATCAATAAGGAAACACAAGCTTTAAATGATACATTAAACAAGGTGGACTTAATTGATATTTATAGGCCATTCCATCCAAAAACAACAGAATACACTTTCTTCTCAAGTGCTCATGGAACATTCTCCAGGATAGATCATATCTTGGGTCACAAATCAAGCCTTGGTAAATTTAAGACAATTGAAATCTTATCAAGTATCTTCTCTGACCACAACGCTATGAGACTAGATATCAATTACAGGAAAAAATCTGTAAAAATTACAAACACATGGAGGCTAAACAATACACTACTTAATAACCAAGAGATCCCTGAAGAAATCAAACAGGAAGTCAAAAGATACCTAGAAACAAATGAAAACACGAGAACCCAAAACCTATGGGACGCAGAAAAAGCAGTTCTAAGAGGGAAGACACTGATGAAAGAAATTAAAGATGATACAAACAGTTGGAGAGATATACTATATTCTTGGATTGGAAGAATCAACATTGTGAAAATGACTATACTACCCAAAGCAATCTACCGATTCCATACAATACCTATCAAAGTACCAATGGCATTTTTCACAGAACTAGAACTAAAAATTTCACAATTTGTATGGAAACAAAAAAAACCCTGAATAGCCAAAGCAATCTTGAGAAAGAAAAACGGAGCTGGAGGAATCAGGCTCCCTGACTTCAGACTATACTACAAAGCTACAGCAATCAAGACAGTATAGTACTGGCCAAAAACAGAAGTATAGATCAATGGAACAGGATAGAAAGCCCAGAGATAAACCCATGCACCTATGGTCACCTTATTTTTGATAAAGGAGACAAGAATATACAATGGAGAAAAGATAACCTCTTCAATAAGTGGTGCTGGGAAAACTGGACAGCTACACATAAAAGAATGAAATTAGAACACTCCCTAACACCATACACAAAAATATACTCAAAATGGCTTAAAGACCTAAATGTAAGGCCAGACACTATAAAACTCTTAGAGGAAAACAGGCAGAACACTCTATGACATAAATCACAGCAAGTTGCTCTTTTGACCCACCTCCTACAGAAATGGAAATAAAAACAAAATAAACAAATGGGACCTAATGAAACTTAAAAGCTTTTGCAAAACAAAGGAAACCATAAATAAGACGAGAAGAGAATCCTCTGAATGGGAGAAAATATTTGCAAATGAGGCAACTGACAAAAGAGGAATCTCCAAAATTTACAAGCAGCTCATGCAGCTCAATTTCAAAAAAACAAACAACCCAATCCAAATATGGGCAGAAGACCTAAATAGACATTTCTCCAAAGAAGGTATACAGATTGCCAACAAACATATGAAAGGATGCTCAACATCACTAATCATTAGAGAAATGCAAATCAAAACTACAATGAGGTATCCCCTCACACCAGTCAGAATGGCCATCATCAAAAAATCTACAAGCAATAAATGCTGGAGAGGGTGTGGAGGAAAGGGAACCCTCTTGCACTGTTGCTGGGAATGTAAATTGATACAGCCACTATGGAGAACAGTATGGAGGTTCCTTAAAAAACTAAATATAGAACTACCATAAGATCCAGCAATCCCACTACTGGGTATATATCCTGAGAAAACCATAATTCAAAAAGAGTCATGTATCACAATGTTCATTGCAGCTCTATTTACAATAGCCAGGACATGGAATCAACCTAAGTTTCCATCGACAGATGAATGGATAAAGATGTGGCAAATATATACAATGGAATATTACTCAGCCATAAAAAGAAACAAAATTGAGTTATTTGTAGTGAGGTGGATGGACCTAGAGTCTCATACAGAGTGGAGTAAGTCAGAAAGAGAAAAACAAATACTGTATACTAACACATATATATGTTTTATATGTATATATTTAAAAAAATGGTTCTGAAGAACCTAGGGACAGGACAGGAATAAAGTCGCAGATATAGAGAGTGGACTTGAGGACACAGGGAGTGGGAAGTGTAAGCTGGGACGAAGTGAGAGAGTGGCATGTATATATATACACTACCAAATGTAAAATAGATAGCTAGTGGGAAGCAGCCGCTTAGCACAGGGAGATCAGCTCGGTGCTCTGTGACCACCTAGAGGGGTGGGATAGGGAGGGTGGGAGGGAGACACAAGAGGGAGGGGTTATGGGGATATATGTATATGTATAGCTGATTCACTTTGTTATAAAGCAGAAACTAACACACCATTGTAAAGGAAGTATACTCCAATAAAGATGTTAAAATAAATAAATAAATAAAATGTATTTAAGATGGACAGAATTAAACTGAGAATTTCTCTTTGACTTAATCAGACTGAAAGAATTAAGATGATTCTACTTGATTTGAAGTTTAGATACCACAACCTAAATCCATTACATATGTTTGCTAAAATCTTAAGTCACATAGTAAGTGTTCCACATTTTGGGAAAGGCTGGGATACACACAACAAATATTTAGGAGGAGCAGGTAAATCCTAAAGCTAAAGGAAGGAAAGAAAGTCAGAAATTCTGATTTTTTAAAAATAAAAACATATCTCTTTGGAAGTTAGACATTGAGTCCGGCCACATACTGAGTATCAGACTCCATCTAATAGCATCTGTGTATTTTCATGTTACATTCTGACCTTTCCATTATTAGATCCTATATCATTATATTGAATTGGAGTCAGGCTCTATGTAATTCCCAGACACTGGTTCTATTGATAACTTCCTGAGTGATTCACAGTCCCTTGAGGATAACGGAGTGTAATTCCTCTTATACTGGATATAAATTCACCTGTATCTCTCTCAATAACAAATGAATGAAAGTATGTTATAAGAATAGCCCCAATCTTCTCTAGTTTATAACAAGTAAGACTCAATCCCAGACTAGTGGTTTTTAATTATTTTTCAACCTTTGGGATTCACCTACCAACTGGAAAACAGTGTGTCCCACTGGGAGATGCATGGAGAACTATAGTTCCAGGGCATGAAGCAAGTCTATTTTTGGTTTCTCCCTGCTTTATAAAGATCTGGTGATCAGTATCATTTTCTCTAGTTTTCTCTTTTCTGGTATAAACATCCTCCGATACTTCAAGCTCTAATTTGGAGTTTGTTTTTTTTACGCTTATCACTTGGATTGTCCTCATTTTAGTGGACCTTGGTTTGCTAGTATCTCTGAATTCATGTGATCATTTGAGCTACTACATTTCATTGTTGTCTCATACAGAAATTGTAGTCAATGAAAACCTTAAATATTTTATTTTATTTTCTCTTTTTTCCATATGAATTGCTGGTTTTCGATAGCTCTTTTAGGGTAAGCTTGGCTCCACGTCTGCCGGAATTTCCATGCAAGAAATAGGGTAAAATTAGAGGGAGGCTGACAAAATGGTTGAGAATAAAAGAAAATAAAGCAGTGAACTTCAAGTGTGGCATATATTAAATTATATACTTATTTAATGTGCATTAAAATATAACTAATCAAGATGGTGTAGTAGAAGAACGTGGAACTCACCTCCTCCCACAAATACATCAAAAATACATCTACAAATGGAACAGTTCTCACAGAACACCTACTGAACACCAGCAGAAGACCTCAAACACCTGAAAGGACAAATTGGTTAGGATGAAAGGAAAACAAAAAAAAGAGGAAGCAAAATGGGACCTGTGCCCCTGGGAGGGAGCTGAAAAAGAGGAAAGGGTCCTGCACCCTGGGAAGCCCCCTCACTGGTGGGGAGACCAGCTGGGACAGAAAGGGAGCTTCAGAGGCTCAGAGGAGAGCACAACAAATGGTTTGTGGTAGGCAAAACAGAAAGAGACATGCACAAATGGTCCATCCCACTGACCTGCGTGCCCCAGTCTGAGAGGTGTGTCCAGTGGTACAGGCAGGGGCTGGGTGCTGGAATTCAGGATTCAGAGGACAGACGCAAGGAGAGGACTGGTGTTGGCTGAACCATGACAGCCTGAAGGGGTTGGAGCATGGTACCGCTGCAACCAGGGTTGTTCGTGGAAGAAGCCCGGGCCCACCATAGGAGCAAAGCACCATTGTTAAGTGGTGCACAAAGAGGGTGGGGGGGGCACCATAGCAGCCTCTTTCTCCATATGCCAGCCCCCAGTTGGCCTCTGCGGGCTCCGGGTGAGTGAGCCCCAGCCATCTCTTTGGGAGCTTCTGCACCAACCTCCACCTTGGCATGACCTGGGAGCAGACACCAGTGGGTCACCCATGTGCCGAGGTGGGGCTGAAACCACAGCTGAGCCCCAGGAGCCATGCAACTTAGGAAGCAGGGCTGAAATCTCTCCTCATGGCTGTGTGAGCCATTGATTTACACCTCCACTGCCAGCTTTGTAAATTCAGCGCCTGCGGGACATCCCGAGTGGAAAACGAGTGTTCCTGCGGCTGGGACAGGCCTAGCATTAGCAGTTGTGGACTTTGTGTGTGTGTGCATGCAGGGGCTGGGCCGGGCCAGGGTCTGAGCCACCTCCATAGCTCTCACACCGGGTCCAGATGCGCAACTACTGCAGTCCTGGGACCCGACTTCAGTGGATCTCTATTGGTGGCCTTGTGAAAATAATGCCTGAGGGAAACCAGGGCCAACTGCCATCATTCCCATGGTTGAGGAGGAGCCAAGGGCAATGCCAACAACAGTGTACTTTTTGAACCTGCACAACAGGTGCCAGGTGACACCACAGAGCACACTCACAGGTGAACAGCTCCAGCGGAGCAATACTAGACCCATGCAGGTTACACAGGGATGTTCCCACATAAAAATAGCCCTCCAAGACCACAGTAGGTAAACTCATAGAGCAAGAGAAATATAAATAAAATGAAGAAACAGAGGAACCACTCCCAATTAAAAGATCAAGAGAATTCCCCTGAAATAACGATGAAACAGACCTCTTCAGTCTAATAGATGCTGAGTTCAAAAAGGAGATAACCAAAATACTAAAGGAATTAAGAAAGGCTATCGACAGAAATGCAGATTACTGTAAAAAGGAACCAGAAACTATAAGGAGGAGCCAAGAAAAATTAGAAAATTCATTTGCAGAGATGAAAGCTGAACTAAAGGCAATGAATAGCAGAATGAAGAATGAATAAGTGATCTGGAAGATAGAATAATGGAAATCACCCAATTAGAACAGCAGACAGAAACCCAAATAAAAAAAAAAAAATGAAAACAATATAAGAGACATATGGGATAATCTAAAGCATGCTAATCTATGCATAATAGGGTTCCCAGGATGAGAGGAAAGAGAAAAGGGGATTGAAAATGTATATGAAAAAATTATGGCTGAAAACTTCCCGAACCTAAAGGAGGAAACAGATATCCAGGTACAGGAAGCACAAGGGTCTCAAAAAAGATAAACCCAAACAGACCTACACCAAGGCATATTATAATTAAAATGGCAAACATTACAGATAAAGAGAGGATTCTAAAGGCAGCAAGAGAAAAACAAAGAGTTAATTACAAGGGAACCTCCATAAGGCTATGAGCTGATTTCTCTATAGAAACATTGCAGGGCAGAAGGGAGTGGCAAGATATATTCAAAGTCCTGAAAAGGAAAAATCTGCAACCTGGGATACTCTACCCAGCAAGATTATCATTTAGAACAGAAGGAGAGATAAAGAATTTCTCAGACAAGCAAAAACTAAAAGAATACAGCAATATTAAACCTATCCTAAAGGAAATATTGAAAGGTCTTCTCTAAATAGGAAAGAAGTAAGAATCTATAGGAAAGAGAAAATCACAATTGGAAACTAAATCGCTTAAATAAGCCAATATACAGATTAAAATAAAATCTAATAATTTCTGTGAAAATGATGATAACCACAATGAACAGTGAAAGGATGAACATGAAGATGTGAAAGAGGACATCAAAATCATAAACTGTGGGGGAGGAGAGTAAGAAGATATAAATTTTTTTTTTCTAGAATATGCTCGAGGCTGTATGACTACTAGTCTGAAGTACATAGATATAGGAAGGGGTTAACATACTTGAAAAACAGGGCAATCACAAATAAAAACATATAATAGATTCACAAAAACCAAAAAGAAGAGAACATAAGCATAGTACAAAATAAAATCATAAAATATAACTATCAGAGAAATCTGTGGTTTCATAGACATTTTTAGTTAGGATGAGTCTATGTTTAAAAAGATAACTGAATGATTAGCTATCAAAAAAATGCAAATCGAAACCACAATGAAATAGTACTTTACACCTGCTAGGAAGACTGTAATCAAAAAGTCAGACAATAACAAATACTGGTGAGGATGTGGCAAAACTGGTACCCTCATACACTGCTGATGAGAATATAAAATAGACAAGGAAAGTAAACTCAAGGTTTTCAGGGGGACCAGTTGATGAGTGACTGCTATTGGGTACAGGATTTCTTTCGAGGATGGTAAAATATTTAAAATTGATTGCAGAGCTCTGAATGTACTTTAAAAAGATTGAGCTATACACTTTAAATGAGTAAATTGTATGATATGTGAATTATATCTCAAAAAGTCATAAAAAGTAAGTTGATTTTAAGTTGATATAAATAAAATAACGTACAAATATATTATAAGATAAATTAAATGAATACATAGTATACATTTGCAGCAGTTCAGAGATGTTTCACTGCAGTGTGAGAAAACCCAAATAGTGGTGGTCTAACAAGTGGTCCAAACAAGTAGGTATTGATATTTATACGTAAGAAGAATTCCTGGTGATAGGTGGTTCAGATCTTGGTTCACTTGCTTAAATTCTATCAGCAAGAACCCAAGTATCCTTTTGCTTTTCAATTTTTGGTGTGTTGATGGCTCATCCCTTAGGTTATTACCTCATGGCTGCAAAGTGGCCACCAGATATTAAAATGCTCCTGGGTAAGCAACTATATTCCAATAAAAATTAATAAAAAAATAAAATGCTCATGTTGTCCATACATTGTCTCCTTCCTGTTCACTTGAATGATAGGGAAAGAGTTCATGAAACTATATATGTGAATCTCTGCTCAGAAAGAGTCCACCCAGGAGGACAGCCCAACCAGGAATAGCCACATTGGACTTTGTGAGAATGAGAAATACATTTTTGTTTGCTAAGCTACTGAGCCTTAATATTTTAAGTTTTTCTATGACATCACATAATCTTCTTGACCAATGCAGCATGGGGAACATGAGTAGAGAAGAAGTGCTTCTGCCTTGACTGGGCTCCTTGACCTCATGAGCATGGGCTTTGACAAAATTTTACCACTTTGGTCATTAAAAGGATTTTTTTCTTTCTGGAATAATGAATAAGAGAAAGCTTGCTTTTCCTACTCCTTCCCACTTTATTTTTCCAGGGCATCATTTTTCTTTATTAATAGAGTCTTGCTATTAGAACATTGACTAGAATCTAGAAGACATACAATAAGCAAATGGTGGAAGAAAGAAGGAAAAAAGGAAGGTGATGATAAGGGATGAGTTGAGCATACCAAGGCATGAAAGCATGGTGGTCAAGAACACCAGTTCTAGAGCCAGTTGGCTGGGTTCAAAAATCCAGTTCTTATATTTACTAGCTGTTTGGCCTTGGAAAAATAACCTCTCCATGCCTTTGCTTCCTCATCTGTAAAATAGTTAAAATAATTGTGCCTGCTTCATAAAATTGTTTTGAGGAAGTGAGTTGTATGTAACATGTTTGGAACAGAACTTGTGAGATATCACCTATTTACCAGCACATATAGGCTGAAAGCTTTCTCCTACTCTCAGATACTATCTTGGTAAGGAGCAAAGGAAAGGAGGGTGGTCTTGATGGGATATTTGCAAGATATAGATGAGCTTAAATTGAGAAAGAGGAATATATTTATAATTGGTAAGTTCTGTAAACCTCCCTGACTATACATTGGTCAGTGTCTTCTGAAAAAGATTAGATGTTTACAGAAAAATAAAGCTTTTCTTATCATCCATTTATTTGTTTGCTTAACATCTTTTATAATAAAGTGATACATTTAATGTGCTTACTTCACATGCTTGTATTTAATTTTCAGATTCATTTTATTGAAGGCTGATAGACCACAGTAACACTCCATTTTTACACCTTTCTCGAGGTATCTGGATATTACCTTTTCATCACCAAATGGGAAGCAGGTCTGCTGTTAGGTAAGAGCCAGCAAAGCCTCCCAAGGGAGAGCTAAAGTAAAGGTATTCTGTGTGCTGCCTCCATGGCAAGAAGAGGGCTTGTCCTGCTTGGAAGGATGGGAAGGACCAGAGGAAGTGGCAGTTCACAGAGAAGACCCAAGGATGAGATCCTTCCTTCTCCAAATAAGACTGGAGAAGATTCTGGAGAACTGAGATAAGGTGGAAATGGTGATGAGGATCTGTTGAAACCAGTAGTGGTAGCCCCATCGAACAGGAAGCAGGGCCTACAGTACAGGACCAGGGTGGGAGAGTGGGGAGCAGCTGGGAGGATGCAGAGCAGACGAAGCCACTTAGTCCTCTGAGTACCTGGAGTGAGTTCGTGGATCTGCCACAAAGAATGTTCCTTGAGGGAGATTTTCAATTTTTGAGGTAATCTACAGATTTAATATTTGTTACATTATATTCTATTGATTAAACCTCTGTGATAAATTTGTGTTTCACATGTTTGCAAGCAGAGTGCTTCAAGATAACCTGGTAGATTTTATTTTCTTAGCTCAGCTTGGTGGGGACTCTGCAAATTGAATTGTAAAAATCTCTTTCATAAAAGCAGCACATTTAAAAATCTCCATACTCTTAGAACATAGATCTTATTGAAAATGTTAAACTATTGATACGGCATTACCACCTTCTAATCCAAATGAATGCCAGCAGATATGCCATTTGAATGCATAGCAGTTAAATACTAGACTTGCCTTGGAGCTAGTGAGTCCATTTTTTGAGATCCACTTTAAGGTCAAAATGTAAATTATATAAAAGTTTATAATATATAGGCTACACCATTAATACTAAGAGAGAAAAAGTTGGAAACAATCTAATAGATTATACACACACACACACCAGACTTTATCAGCTATTTGTATAGGCACGCATTTTATATACACATACCTTTATGTATAGGTGTGTACATATATGTCAGATGTGCATGTATATGTATTTTTTTGCACATTTCTTCATATTTGTAAATGTATATATATGTTTACATATAGGTATATTACATATTTTATATATGTGTATGGTTGTATTTATAAGTATTTATATCCATCTGTTTATATATAGGTATGTATGGATAGGTAGGTAGATAGGTAGATAGATAGATAGATAGAAAGAAAGAAAAACAGAGACCAGAAAGAAATATATCAGAGTGATGTGAACTGTGGAATTATGGACAATTTTTGTTTTCTTTATACTTATTTTTTTCATCTAAATTCACAGCATTTGGCAAGCAATAACTTTATTATGAGAAAAAGAGCGACAACAAAGTTATTGCAAAAACTAACTCGGAATACTGTGGTAGGAGTTTCTCCAATCCACAGCTATACCAAGAGTATGAATGTAAAGACTAATGTACCAGAGAACCCAGTTCCAAAGCCAGAAGCTGAATCATTCCTAGTGATGAGCAGGACCTAGAATTTCCACCCATTTTATCTCTCAGCCCAACACACATCTTTGTTTTGCTAAAGCCAAGGCATCATGAATGTCAAAGGGTGAAGACATAAGGGTGAGGTGTCACAAACAAACAGCAAGGGAGTCCAGAAGCTGACTGTGTGCTATACTTCCAGCCCTGTGGCAGGCATTGTTCCAGCCTCACAACCCGCTGGGAAGTAAACATTTCTCATAGGATGTGAAATAAAGTGCAAAGTACCCAAGGCCACATGCCACAGCAAGTGGCCAGGATGTTTTTCTTTTGTTGTTCCGTGTCCCTTGGGACAATACAAAGAGGGGAGCAGTAAGTGCACCTCCTGCTTTGGGGCAATGGGAGGGAGCTTGTACCAACTTTGTGTATTAGCTTTCATTTCCTTTGTTTGTTTGTTTTGTTTTGAAAATGATCCCCGTGTTTTCCATTCATTTTATTTTTATTTTTTACATATTATTTTTCATCTTCTTTTCCATTATGGTTTATTACTGGATATTGAATATAGTTCCCTGTGCTATACAATAGGACCTTGTTGTTTATCCATTCTAAATATATATAATAGTTTGCATCTGCTAGTCCCAAACTCTGAATCCAACCCTCCCCTGCTCCCCTTCCCCCAGCTTTCATTTCCTTTTAATACCTCTTGAATCATTTCCTCTCATTCCAGATACTCCTCTCCTGTCCAAGAAGAAATAGAGTATTATGCAATGATGTTCTAATGCAGCTAGGTATGAATTTGTACTTACCATCTGACAGTGAATGAAATAAGACAAGATGCACTTATTATAGGAAGTAATTTCTGGTACTTGGCATGTGACTTATTGATTGCTGTTAAATTTTGACTGAAGCTTATATGTGAAATGAATGTATATATTTTTAACCAGTTTCCTCCTAATCTGACTGAATTGTTTATTAAAAGTCTAATGGTTAATAACTTAGATACTCAAAAGATCCACATATTTAAGGTTCTAAAATTTATCTGACTGGATTTTCTTTTGAATACCTTGTTCTTTCTAATGGCATTTGCCTAATATTAATGCTGAACTGAAACCAAAAATAGCAAGGGGGTAAGGACTCAGAATAGCAGGAACTGAGAAGATCAGTGTAATCAGCAAATTAGGGCTATGTACAAATCATGCAATTGGCATCATGGGAGCAGCAAGGACCATGCCATGTGGAGAAGAGAACACTCAACGTTGATAACTTTGATTAGCATTAACATTGATCGCATAATTCAGTCACTTCCAGGATGTTTCATGATGCTAATAAATAAAAGATGACACTCTTTAAGAATGGTGGCTTCTATAGTATTGTAGCCAGAGACAGCTGAAATGTGGGATAGGGGTGTTATTTATTTCACCAGAATTCTCTTGACTGAGCTCTGACTGGGAAACCCAGACAGAGCTGTTTCTCAAAAAAGGGTGGCAGAGATGTTGCTAGAGGTCTCAGAGGGATTTATATAGCAACTAGTTTTGCTTTCAAGATCTGGATTTCTCCATTTCTGTGCTTTAATATCCTCTTCAACCCAACTCCTCCATCAAACCAGTGTCCTCCTGATTCTCTGCTTGCTTAGCTCTAGATCATCCTGGGTGGTGTTTCACACTCAAGGCCTTTGTTGATTCCTTCTCTCTCATGTTAAATGAAACCTTTATCTATAGTTCTTCATAAGTTCTAGGTACAGAAGCTCTCTTTCTCTCTTTAAATTTCAAAGCAGTTAAGGAATTTCCCCAGATCGCAAGGTCAAATACTCTGCTGACTTAGGCCTTTGTTTCTTTCCTGTGCACCTCACTATTCTAACTCCTTTAGTTCTTCATTCTCATGTACTAACTGGCACTTATGTGATCATCATTGATAAAGATTACAAAGGGTCATAGAAGCACAAAACCTCCTAATTAAAAGTCAGTTTCTAGCGAGCTGGCCTGACAGTGATCCAGTGAGTAACTAGACATTTTGGAATTTACACCAAATCCAGGTTCCTTGGATGTTTCTAATGATGAGGAGCTCATCTTTGTACAGTCTTTTAAATCAGTTCTTAGAGTGTTGAAATCTGTTTCCAGAATGCTCTACCTTATGATTCTAGCTTTGCATATGGAGCCAAATGATATTAACTAATCTATACATTGCTTACTATGTCAGGACTGGTTTTAAATACTTTAAGCACATTAACGTATATTAACTCAGAGAAATCTCTGAGAAGGTACTAATATGCTCATTTTAAGATAAGGAAGCTGAGCTAGAAAGGAGAAGTAATTGCTAAGAAGTGGCAGAGCTGGATGTAAAACGAAGTATGTAGCTCCAGAGCCAACATACTTAACCATGACCAATCACTACTCTTGTGATTTCTTTTAATGTCTACTTAAACCAGACTTCCACTTTTGACACATAAAACACAACCACTTTCTTTCATGCTTTGAAGTCAACCAAAGAGTCAACAGAGTTAAACTTTTTTTTTAATAGACACATCAACATTTAGATAAAAAGCAAGGTATGGGGTGAAGACAGAATGCTCTTTGGTAAATTTACGCATTAAGGGTCTATACTTGAATTGGGCTGTCCAAATTCCTAATCTGGTTTTGCTATTTACTAGCAACAAAGCACTGGACAAAATAGCCCATCTGTGCCTCATTTTTAAGGTGAATATAATAACATCTCTACCTCATAGGATTTTTTTTAGCTTAAATCAAACATTTGGAATATTGCCTGGCACACTGTCAGCACTCAGTAAATATTAGTTATTGCTTTTAATATTGACATGATTAAATAAAATAATATTGGTAAGTATCCTATGACAGTGCCTGCTGCTTAGAAATCACTCAATCTATATTAACTTTCATCATCCCATTTACTATTTTTATTTGATGTTTTTACATATGTACTTTAATATCCAAGGGCATAAGAAATATGAATTTGGAATTTCAGGGTCCATAGCACACCTAGTGGGTAAACAGCTTCAGGTATACTGGGCAGACTTTGTGATATCCTCCCAGTAAACTCCCAATACCTCTTAACAACTTAGTTTATGGAATCAATATTTAGGTTCAGTTAAGATACCTGTATCCATTTTTTCTTTCCTTTAAGCATCAGAGATTCAGCCTCTTTTCTTCAACCGTCTAAAGTGACAGCTACCCACAATAAGTTCTTAACATACCCTATTTTTTTGATTAGTATGGCAACACTGCAACGCATGTCCTTTCAACCCATTTCACACCTGAGAAAACTGAGGGATGGAGAGGCTATCCAAGTAGTTTAGGAAGTAACTCAGTGGGAATTCAGACTGATCAACTTCAAAAACCAGATTCTTAATAGCATACTTCATGTTTCCAAGTACCATCAGAAAAACAGTTCGCAGTGCCCATCTTAACTGGAATTCCAGCGAATGAGTCCAATACTGTGCTCTCTTTCCTATACAACTAGAAACCAGGTACATAGAAAATCTGTCTGGAGCTTCTATCCTAGTGATATACACTTTAGATATCCAAAAATAAAGATACAGCAAGATAAAGATACAGTATAATATGGAATAAAAATGAGTGTATCCTGAAGATTACAGATAATGAGGTGTGCTTATATTTCCACCAAATTAATGGGCATTTTTATTACCCATTGATAAGACCAGATTTCAGATCTAGGAGAAGAGTTTAGACACTGAACAGTTGAACTTAGTGAACTACCCAAGGTAGTAAAGTGATATAAACTTGTCTACAACCTTCTCCCTTCCTGCTCTATCACTCTCCAAGTCCCAAGTATTGTGAATAAAAATATTCAAGCTTAAAGACCAGAAATAACAATTTCAGGCCACTTTAAATGAAATTGAAAGACTTTTCAGGAGCTCCAAAATTTACATAAATTATAAACATGTATGAGAGGGATACTGAAAGTTAATTGGCTGGTTTGCCAAAAGATATATAATTTGATTAGATATTTCTGTGTACCTGAAAGAGAAGTACTGGATAACATTTATGATTAGGCATGCTTGTACACACACACAAACATACACACAGACATTAAAATGGATTAAATCTTCTGGAAGCATGTTGTCACATTCTTTGAAGAACAGCATTTAAATACCAATTTGCTTGATTCCCTCAGAGGGTTAAAAATGACTCCCTTATATTTGATAATGGACCTGTACTTAGAATTTCTTTTATACCCTGAGAATCTCAGGCTATACTATTAAAACTGCATAACACACCACAAAATACCAGGAGATCAAACCAAGTAGCGGTTACCAAAAACTTTTTTCTGCTATATCTCCCCAGATTTTCCTATGGGGAGTGCTAACTCAGTAAGTGTTCACTATACATAAACAAAGCATAGGTTATAACTCAGCAAAGAACTTACTACAATCTTTTCTAAAGTGTTTTGCTTTGTTTGATAAAATAGTCTTTAGGGGAAACTCTAATGGACAGAAGTTAAAGATCCAAAGAAAGGAAACCTGATCCATTTGAAAGTGAATAGGCGGCTGCAGAGCAAAGTAAAAAATATGCTGGTGCTGACTCAAAAAGTGCTGACTTCCTCTGGTAGGTCATCTTATATGTCTATCTTATACCACAAAAGAGTGTAATTAAAAAGCGCTGATGTTGGGTACCAGGAAGAATCTGCCCTCTCCCACCCTTGTTGAAGCTGCAATGGATGTCACTGTGTTGAATCTGTGGCATTGCAATTGTATCAGTAGCCCAGGATACAATCAAACCCCATTAGCTCAGATTCCACTGGTTCTGAATTTACAAGAATTCAGATACGACTTAAGAACTGATTCTTGCTGAGCTAAAAATCTCCAGATAATTTCTTCTTTTGTGAGTATCAGGGTCTTATTCACAAGACCAAGATAGTCAAATGTTGTAGTGGTTGCATCAACAAAGAGCTTCCTATTCAAAGTTTTGCTGAAGTTTTGGAATCCTCATTTCCCATAGAAACTCATTACTATGGGAAGTAGAAATGTTAGGCAGGCCTAGTTACGTCAAGCACAAAAACTGGTGTTATTGAAATGATTGCTGAATACACCACAAGGTAATTTAGTGTTTGAGTTTAGATAATGAGATTATGGATAATTTTAGATTCTACATTTCTTTATTTTCCAATTAAAAATATAGAAGGTGTCATTGTATAATGTGTAAAATCATCAAAAAGCATTTTTTTGGAGTTGGAAAATAGCAGACATTTACAAATGTGACCAATTAGTGCTGTGATACCCTCCTGCTTAAATTCAATAATTATATCCATTTCATCTTAGTTTATAAAAATGATTTTAAGTGATAAAATACACTTTTATTAGTTGTATTTATAAATATGTCATAAAGTAGTTTATTACATTTGTCTTTCCTTTATAGAAGATGGCACCTAGGATATGATCTGACTTGATATTGTTGATAATCTTTGGGAGCAAAATGAATAATTATAAAAGCAGTATTAACTTTTTTCAACAAAGTGATTAGAAAGTATTCTCTTTCATATATATTAGGATATATAGGGTACTAAATTATTACCCTATAGCTACTACTACCATTGATCCCTTACCCTACTGCCAATTAGAAATCTAAATATTTCCATTTATGTTCCTATCTGAGTTTCATAAAGGCAAGTTGAAAACTTCCTCCCTTAACTTTACCACACAACAGCTGCACAGCTTTTTCATTTGCTGGGTAGGGTTCAGTGGAGCCAAATGATAGAGCACTTTATTTGCTGTGGATATAGATGCACATTAATGTCCCCAGTATGAACAGGGTGCAAATGATACACAGTCTATTTAATACACAAGCCATTAAAATGAGAAGATTTCTCCTCCTCCTCCTCCTCCACCCCTTTGCAGTAGCTTCTATGAACACAGTAGGCGTATTCTTGTATTAGTGTAACTTATATCACAGCTGCTAGTCAGGTGACCTGTGGACAGGAGTTGGTACACAGAGTTTGTTGCTGGTATACAAATAAAAAGAGTCTAGAAACTTTTATGGCAATTTGCCATCACTGTGACATTCAAGCTCATAGTCTATGGACTTATGTCATTGCACTGGTTACTAATTAGTTTTAATGTTGTCTATCTTGTGGGATGGATTGTGTGTAGTATGAGCTGCCTATTAATATCAGTGCAACACGTTAGAAAAAGAACTGATCCTTCAACCCTGATAGTTTGAGGAACATTGGTCCACACACAGAGGATATGATGTACATACAAAGTACAATTTCAAGTTGTATCTGAAAAGGCCATCTACAATAATAGTGAACATAGGGAAAGGAGATCAAGATGGTGGAGTAGGAGGACACAGAGGTCACTGCCACCCATGAACACATCAAAAATGCATTTACATGTAGAGCAATTCTCACTGAAAATAAACTGGAGACTGGCAGAAAGACTCTTATATAACCAAGGCTATAAGAAATATCCACATGGAGTCAGGTGGAAAAAGAGCAGCAATTAGGCTGAGATCTGTGCCCCAGGAGGGGACACAGAAGGGGGGGATTACACAGTCTTAGAGATCCTCCTTGAAGAGTGAGAGGTTCAAACCACATATTGGGCATACCAGCCATGGGGTCCAACACCAGGAAGACGATTCCTCTTGGCTGGTTTGAAGACCAGTGGAACTGGCAGGGCGACTGTGAGAAACTCAAACTCTGCTCATGAAAAGTATGTTCACGCTTGCTTGCTCCGGAAACAAGGTGGAGGGATTAAATTGAAACTGCCTGTTACTCTGGCCTATTTCCCCTGACTACCCCAGCATGCACCCTGGCCCAGGCCACGTTCTTGCTCTGGCCCCTCTTGCTCTGCTGTGCAGCTCCCAACTAGGGTGAAGCCTGCCATTGATGAGAACAGTACACAGTTGTGGGAAGGAAGCCTGCTTGGACCTGGCACCATATCTGAACAGGGCGAGGACAACCATTACTAGAATGGAACAAGCTAGAACCCAACCCTTAGGGCTTCTGTTCCAGTACCTTGGGACCCAACCCCACCTCTGATAGGGTGGTGTTGGCCACTGAGCATAACAAAAGCCTGAGCTCACACTGGGCTCTGGCTCTAGGCTCTCCATTTCCACCCCTACCTCCCAACCAGGTGATAGCTGTCAGCACACCTTGAAAGAAGACATGACTCATTCCCACTTCTGATCCAGGTCTCCCACCAAAGCCAGAGGTCATGCACAGACTGCAAAGGGATGCTTCCACACAAAAACACCACTTCAAGACCAGAATAGGTAACTGTTTCACCTAATTTACTAGAAACAAAGAAAGATAAGCAAAATGCAAAGACAGAGAAATATGTTTCAAATGAAAGAACAAGGAAAAAAATGAAAAATACAACTGATGAAACAGAGATAAATAATTTACCAGATAAAGAATTCAAAGCATTAGTATTAAGAATGCTAATTGAACTAAGGAAAAGAATAGATGAACACAGTGAGAATTTAAACAAGGAACTAGAAAATAAAAAAAGAACCAGTCAGAGCTGAAAAATACAATAGCTGAAATGAAAAACACACTAGAAAGAATGAAGAGCAGACTATGTGATACAGAAGAACACATAAGTGATCTGGAAGATAGAGTAATGGAGATCACACAATCAGAACAGCAAAAAGAAAAACAAATTAAAAGAAAAACAAGAACAGTTTAAGGGACCTCTGTGTACTAACATCCACATTATAGGGGTCTCAGAGGGAGAAGAGAGAAAGAAAAAGTTTGAAAATACATTTGATGAAATTATGGCTGAAAAATTCCTGAACCTGAAGAAGGAAACACATATCAAGGTACAGGAAGCCTAGAGAGTCTCAAATAAGATGAACTCCAAGAGACCCACATCAAGACATATCATAAGTAAACACAAAAGTTAAAGAGAAAATTCTAAAGGCAGCAGGAGAAAAACAAAGAGTCACATACCAGGAAACTCCAGTAAAAATATCAACTGATTTTTTTGCAGAAACTTTGCAGGCCAGAAGGGAGTGGAATGATATATTTAAAGTGCTGAAAGGGAAAAACCTACAACCTAGGATTCTCTACCAGCAAGATTATCATTCAGAATTGAAGGAGAGACAATGAACTTCTCAGAGAAGCAAAAACTAAAAGGGCTAATCAATAATAAACCTATTCTAAAAGAAATGTTAAAGGGTCTTCTCTAAGTGGAAAATAAAAGGCTATAGTAAGAAGCCAGAATTTATAGGAAAGGAAAAAATCGCACTACTGAAAGCCAGTATCTAGTAAAGAATGTGGATCAACTACTTAAATAAGCTACTATAAATATTAAAAGACAAAAAATTGCAAAATCAACCATAACTACAATAAACAGTCAAGGGATAAACATGAAGATGTACAATATGACATCAAAACCACAAAATGCGTGAGAGGGGAGTAAGGAAAATGTAGATATTTTAGAATGTGTTTGAACTTAAATGACTTCCAGTTTAAAACAAGTAGGTATATTTATAGGTGAACATACATGAACCAGATGGCAAACACAAATCAAAAACCTACTATAGATGCACAAAAACTAGAGAGAAGAAAACACAAGCATGCTACTAAAGAAAACCATCAAACCACAAGGGAAGAAACTAAAATAAGAAGAAAGAACAGAGAAGAAGTACAAAACAATCAGAAAATAGGTAACAAAATAGCAATAAGTACATACCTGTCAACAATCACTTAAAAAATCAATGGACTAAATGCTCCAATCAAAATGCATAGGGTGACTAATTAGATTAAAAACAAGAACCATCTATATGCTGCTTACAGGAGACTCACTTCAGAACTAAAGGCACACACAGTCTGAAAGTGAGAAAATGGAAATGACAAGAAAGTAGGGGTAGCAATACTCATATCAGACAAAATAGACTTTAAAACAAAATCTGTAACAAAAGACAGAGAAAGGCATTATATTATGGTAAAGGGATTAATACAAGAAGAGGATAAAACATTTGCTAACACATATACACCTAACATAGGAGCACGTAAACATATAAAGCAAATATTAACAGACACAAAGGGAGAAATTGACAATAAAGCAATAATAATAGCGGACTTTTAACACCTTACGTCAATGGACAGATCATCCAGACAGAAAAGCAATAAGGAAACAGTAGTATAATTACACACCAGATTAGCTGAATTTAATAGATATCTACAGGACATTACATCCAAAAAGAGCAGAATACACATTCTTTTCAATTGCATATGGAACATTCTCCAGGACAGATCACATGCTAGGCCATTAAAAATGTTCAAAAAATTTAAGAGGATAGAAAATACATCAAGCATTTTTTTCTGACCACTATTGTTATGAAACTAGAAATGAATTACAGGAAGAAAAATGAGAAAAATACAAACGTGTAGAGAGTAAACAACATGCTACTAAAAATCCAATGGTCAGTGAAGAAATTAAAGAGGAAAACAGAAAATACCTGGAGACAAATGAAAATAAAAAACTGTTTTCCAAAATCTATGAGATGAAGCAAAAGCAGTTCTAAGATGGGAATTTATAGTGATACAGGTCTACTTCAAGAAACAAGAAAAATATCAAATAAACAACTTAACCTACCATCTAAAAGTATTAGAAAAAGAAGAATAAACAAAGCCCAAAGTCAGCAGATGGAAAAAATAATAAAGATCAGAGAGGAAATAAATAAAATAGAGGCCAAAAATTAATAGAGAAAAGATCAATGAAACCAAGAGCTGGTTTTTGAAAGATAAAAAAAATTGATAAGCCTTCAGCTAGGCTCAACAAGAATAAGAGAGAGGACCCAAATAAACAAAATAAGGAATGAAAGAGGAGACATTATAACTGATATCACAGAGTTACAAAAAATCATAAGAGGACATTACAAGCAGTTATATGTCAACAGACTGGACAGCCTAGAATAAATGGATAAATTTCTAGAAAGATACAAGACCGAATAAGAAAATAGACAATTAGAACAGACAATTAGAAATAGGCAATCTGAACAGACAAATCACTAATAGTAAAATTGAATTAGCAATCAAAAAGTCCCAGCATACATAAGTCCAGAACTGGACAGCTTCATGGGGGAATTCTATCAAACAAGAAGTGATAATACCTATCCCTCTCAAACTGTTCCAAAAAATTAAAGAGAAGGGAATTCTTCCAAATTCATCCTACAAGACCACTATTACACTGATATCAAAACCAGACAAAGACACTAAAAAAAAGAAAATTACAGGACAATGTCTCTTATGAGTATAGATGCAAAAATCCTCAACAAAATCTTAGCAAAGCAAATTCAATAATATATAAAAAGGATTATACACCATATCAAGTTGCATTTATTCCAAGGATTCAAGGATGACTAAATATCAGCAAATCAATCAGTATGATACACCACATTAACAAAAGAAAGGATAAAAATCACATGATCATCTCAATAGTCACAGAAAAAGCATTTGACACAATTCAACATCCATTTATGATAAAAACTCTCATCTAAGTTGGAATAGAGAGAACATACCTCAACATAATAAAAACCATATATGACAAACCCACAGCTAGCATCATACTCAATGGTGAAAAGCTGATAGCTTTTCCCACTAAAAATCAGAAAGAGGACAAGGATGCTCAATCTAGCTACTTCTATTAACATAGTATTGGGAGTTATAGTCACAGCAATCAGACAAGAAAAAGAAGTAAAAGGAATCCAAATTGGAAGAGAAGAAGTAAAACTGTCACTGTTTGCAGATGGCATGATACTGTACATAGAAAATCCTAAAGGTGCTACCAGAAAACTACTAGAGCTCATCAAAGAATTTGATAAAGTTGCAGGATACAAAATTAATATACAGAAATCTGTCATATTTCTATACAATAACAACAAACTATCAGAAAGAGAAATTAAGGGAACCATCTCATTTATCATTGCATCAAAAAGAATAAAATGCCTAGGAATAAACCTACCTAAGATGGCAAAATACCTGTACTCCAAAAACTGTGAGACACTGATGAAAGAAATTGAAGACAACACAAACAGATGGAAAGATATACCGCAATCTTGGATTGGAAGAATGAATATTGTTAAGATGACCATACTAACCAAGGCAAGCTACAGATTCAAAGCAATTCCTATTAAAATACCAATGGCATTTTCATAGCACTAGAACAAATAATTTTAAAGTTTGTATCGAAATACAAAGGACCCGAATAGCCAAAGCAATCTTGAGAAAGAAGTACAGAGCTAGAGAAAGCATGATCTGACTTCAGACTATACTACAAAGTTACAGTAATCAAAAGAGTATGGTACTGGCACAAAAACAGACCCATTAATGGAACAGAATATAGGGTTCAGAATAAATCCACACACTTATGGTCATCAATTAATCTACGACAAAGGAGGCAAGAATATACAATGGAGAAAAGACAGTCTCTTCAATAAGTGGTGCTGGGAAAACTGGACAGCTACATGTAAAAGAATGAAATTGCAACATTCTCTAATACCAGATACAAAAATAAACTAAGATGGATTGAAAATCTAAATGTATTACCAGAAACCATAAAACTCCTAGAGGAAATCATAGGCAGAACACTCTTTGATGTAAATGGTGGCGATATATTTTATGGATCTATCTCCTAAGGTAAAGGAAACAAAAGCAAAAATTAACAAATGGGACCTAATTAAACTTAAAAGCCTTTGCATAGCAAAGGAAACCATCAACAAAATATAAAAACAACATACTGAACAGGTGAAAATATTTGCAAATAACATAACTGATAAGGAGTTAATGTCTGAAATACATAAACAGCTCATATAACTCAATATCAAAAAAAAAAACAAACACCTAATTAAAAAAAATGGACAGAAGATCTAAATAAACATTTTTCCAAAGAAGATATATAGATGGCCAACAGGCACCCAAAAAGATGCTCAACATTGCAAGTCATCAAGGAAATGCAAATCAAAACCACAATGAAATAGCACCTCACACCTGCCCAAACGACTATCATCAAAAAGGCCAGAAATAAGAAACATTAGTAAAGATATGGAGGAAAGGGAACCCTCATACACTGTTGGTGGGAATGTAAATTGGTACAGCCACTGTATAAAACAATATGGAAGTTCCTCAAAACACTAAGAAAAAGAACTACTATGCGATCCAGCAATTCCACCCCTGGATATTTTTCCAAAGAAAATAAAAATACCAATTCCAAAAGATATATGCACCCCAATGTTCATATCAGCATTATTTACAACTACCAAGACATGGAAGCAACCTAAGTGGTCATCAACAGAGGACTGGATAAAGATGTGGTGCATATATACAGTGGAGTACTACCTGGCCATAAGAAAGGATGAAATTTTGTCATTTGCAGCAACATCCATGCACATGATGGGTATTATATTTCACGAAATAAGTCAGACAGAGAAAGACAAATACTGCATGCTATCACTTATATGTGGAATCTAAAAAATAAAACTAATGAATGAGTATAACAAAACAGAAACAGACTCAGCAAAGTAGAGAACATATTAGTGGTTACCAGTAGGGAGAAAAAGTGGGGAGGGGCAAGATAGGGTTAGAGGATTAAGAGATACAAAGTCCTATGTATAAAATAATTAAGATACAAGGATATTGTACAGCACAGGGAATATAGCCAATATTTTATAATAACTTTAACTGGAGTAAAATCTATACAAATACTGACTCACTACATTATACATCTGAAACTAATATAATATTGTAAATCAACTATACTTCAATAAAGAAATAATATAGTGAACATAGATAATAAGCCACACACTAGATTCTAAGCACCATGAGGGCAGGAGTCTCGTCTGATTTATTCACCATTACATCTTGCAGATTGCACAGTGTTTGGTGTGTTAGATACTCAATAAGTTGTTATTGAGTAAATGCATAAATAAATGACACTACAACTTATGATTAAACAATTTTGACTCCTTGGATTAATACACACTCCTGAAAATAGCTAAAGATCAGCAAACATACAAAAAACAAAGCAAAACAAAAGCCAAAAAAAAGAGAAGCAAAACCATTTAAGTTCAATTGTGAATGAGTCCTAACTTCCTAGGACTTGACTGTATACAAAATTTCCAACATTACACTAGCAGAATTTGAGGAGTGTTTAATTATTTTCCCAGGAAACCTTCTCTGACCTCCTTAGCATCTTCTTATAGAACCCAATATTTACCCAATCATAGCACATATCAACATAGAGTCAGGGGTTGGGGTATTGGCAGAATTGTCCACTAAACTGTCAGCTCCA
The DNA here is from genome assembly GCF_028564815.1 of Eubalaena glacialis. Lineage (NCBI taxonomy): Eukaryota > Metazoa > Chordata > Mammalia > Artiodactyla > Balaenidae > Eubalaena > Eubalaena glacialis. Next base: position 50,653,025 of record NC_083720.1, read on the forward strand.
TGCTACATTCCTCAGCCTTTAGCACACTTGGTAGGGGCTCAAAAATTTAGTTGATTTGAATTAATGTTTACTTTATATTATAAACCATGCTTTGTGTTTTATATGTACAGCCCCACAGTAACTCAGAGAGGAAAGCACTTTTCAAAAGTTGTTTTATAAATGAAGAGACTGAGACTTAAGAAGGGTAAATAATTTGCCCATGATCATCCAGTTAGTAATTGATTGAATAGTTTTTCACATGTATTCTGTTTCACTGGAGCCTGTATTTCCAACCATGCTATTATACTGCTTAATGGTATCCAAAACTTTAGCCCAGTGGGGGACCTAATTTGTTAGACTCAAGCTGTAGTTACTTTTTATGCCAAGAAATGAGATATAAAATTCCTTTCTTCCCACAGAGGCAGGGTGGACTCACACAGAAGCAGTTAGATAAGAAAAGGAACTGAGGACTTTGGGATTATTTTGACAGAGGTCATTCCCAGGGTAAAGCAATTAGCTAGCATCTCACACCAACCTTGATGAGAACTACATGGTTTCCAAAGCATAAGATCAGTCACAGATAAAAGAAAACGAAACAAAACAAAGCAAAACTGCATGAGCAAACATAGGGAAGAAAAATAATAGCTGAAGATAGTGGTAGTGGTTTGAGCCATTTGGGAGTTACTCAATATTCCTGGGTATCTCTGAAGTTTATAGGAAGTTTACATGTTATTAAATTTCTATTTGTTTTTCTCTTGTTAATATATTTTATTACAGGAGAGTTTCAGCCAAGAACCTAGAAAGAGAGAGGGGAAATTGTTTTCCTTTTCCTACGATAACAAACAAAGAGAATATCCAGAATCTCACAACTCCTTAGTAAAGTGGAATTAAAAATAAATATCAGAGACTGATTTGCCATATTTAGTGTATATATTTTCACTTATTCCAACTGAATATCATTTATCATTTTTAGTCTAAGAATATCATTTTTAGGTAACCATTAATCCTTTTGTCATGATAAAGTTCCAAGTTAAATCATCTCTTTAGAGTCTTGTGATAAATAGCTATAAAAATCCAATGAACCCTACGTTAAAATTAAAATCTAGTTCTATGTTATTCATATTGGTAGCTACCAGGCATGTGTATTCACATTTAAATTAATAAAATTTAAGTAAATTAAATATTTAGTTCCTTAGTCATATTAGCCACATTTCAAGAGGTCAATAACCATATGTGGTTAATGGTTGCCACACTTTGGACAGATTCCACATACTGGACACGTGGAAATAGAACATTTCCATCATTGTCAAAATTTCTATTGGTCAACACTGTTCCTGTTTCTTCTGCCTGAAGTGGACATAGCCAGTAAGCAGTGTCCTTCGTGGATTGTTGTCATTCTCAGGATTATTGCATTCTGATATGCCAAGGATATGATCAACCAGGGATACTCCTGTTTAAGTCTGTTGTCCTGGCATAAATATTAATAACAATCTCAAAAATGTTCCAGTTTGGTCAACAAATTAGGGCCACCCTAATTGCCTAATTGGACATTACTCATGATTTTCATTTCTTTCCATTCAAACTGTGTAATATGTGGCATGTTATTTTACCTTTCTAGGCATCTCCTTCCTCGTATGTAAAACGAGGATAGTAGTAGCTCCTTTTTTGGTTCTATCCTGTACTGCTCTCTCCTAGTTCCTGCAGTGATTAAAAGTATCAGATAAATTCCTAAAAGGCAGAACTTTTGCATCCTAGTGCTTTGCGGTGTTTATTATATAATAATATTATATGTATAATATATAATATTATTATATAACAGACACTCAAAAGTGTCTATTACATAATAGGCATTAAAAAGCACATGATTCCTGAGGAAAGTTTCAAGGTACATATTCTGCCTCTCTCTGTCCCAGTACAATGATGGGTGTACCTTCAATCCTCCATCAACAAATCAGGTGTTCTCTCCCGGTACCTTGACTCTTGATCATGTGGTAGATACTGGTTAGAAAGTGTGTATTACAGCTGAAATGAGGGTGCATTATCCAAGGATGTTCCTGCTGCTTTGCCCTACTCCTTTTTCCAGTTCTATCCTTTCACTCCCCTGTAATCCTGTGAGCCTCTCACGTCCCTCCATTAAATTCTATTTTTGCTTAACGTAGACAGAATTTCTTTCTTTTATTTGCACCCAAGACCCTAAACAGTATAACAACCTTGAAGAGAACTTTTAACTTGAAACAGTGGTACTAACTGTACTAAGCAACTCTACACATTTTTATTGCAATTTTCTCAGTGCTGAGGCTCACAGAGACATCTCACTAACTCCATTCCAGATGTACATAATAACATCTAGGTAATCGTATGTTCCTCCACAAATTAAGATTGTAAGGTTAAGATTAGAGAGTTCCCTTCTTCGGAATATTCTTCTTCAGATATCATCACAGTTTCTCCAGATGTTTATTAAGCAAAGATTCCCTTTATAATCTGCTTCCAAATGCAAGGCAACTTTTCTCTTGGCTGATGTTCAGCTGTATTATTATGTGGGTCACAGTTAACTCTCCACATTTCACTATCTAATTATTGTTTATGGTTTTACTTTGGATCCTGTACTTCAATTACCTACTCTATATTGAACAAACATACTAAGTTTCCCTCTATTTATTATATCTTCCATAAATTGTGTCGCCCATCTAGGATAATGGATATTGCTTGCACATTTGTAACATTTCAAATAGCTTAAATTTCCTGATAGTTTAAGTGTAGGGTGTGCTACTGTGGGGCTTGAATACTGCATATTGGAAAAATGATAGACTTCTTGAGTTCTCCTAGCTGTGTGTTTTTATATTAATTTCCCCCTTGGTGGAGACTGCCACACAGTCATGACTATATCATTGAAAAGTCTATGAAATAAAGCGTACTATCCTCTCAACTGAAAACTCTTCCTAAACATTTCCATTTTAAAGGAAAAATCTAACTACTGAGCAAACCAAATTTGCAAAGAGAATTTTCATTAGCATTTGGCTGGTGGAGGGGGGTCATTTCTTTCTTTGAAGGAACAGGGAAACATGGCCACAGAGACTCAGGGCATCTCATCATCCTTATTCTTCAGATTTGTAAAGGCAGATCTGTAACTGCCAGAAGTCCCTGGGCTGCCTATTATAAACCGTAATCAGCTAGAACTGATTACTCAACTCTGGTCATTTTCATCTACAAACAAATTCACAAGTTTCCCAGACAAATATGGATGGGCTGGCAAATTTAAATTTCAAATGAAAAAATATCTTCCTGTAATGAGTTCACATACCTTTTATTTAGACTTCCAAATAGCAGCATAATGTGATTAATTTTGATGTTGTTTCTTTCCACCACTTATGAGAAATCACATCATCAATCATATTATCAAAATTAGATGTGGAGAAGACCTAGCATGTCACCAGGACCCTTCCCTGTGCCAGTACAGACTTGTTTTAGCCAGTCTGCTGTACTTTTTAATATTTTCTTCAATCTAATATTAAACTTCCCTTGTGATCATGCATCTACCATTTCCATTGTAATGACATAAATATAAAGAATGAGAGTTGGTTTTCTTAAGAGGATGCATCTATGTTTATCTTCTCTGGCTTTTCAATAAAGGAAACTCATGGTGAACATTTAGGAAATAAAGATAAATCCAATAGATTGTGATCAATAATTTCAATTATGATCAATAATGATCTCTAACATTTGCATAGAATTTGCACATATGTTATGCAAATTATACACAATACAGTAGTTGTTATATGAGTAACATTCTTTTTTTTTTTAACATCTTTATTGAAGTATAATTGCTTTACAATGGTGTGTTAGTTTCTGCTTTATATCAAAGTGAATCAGCTGTACATATACAAGTAACATCCTTCAATTTGTTCTATATATATATAAATATATATATCAATGTGTGTATATATATATATACACACACATATATATACATACACACACATATATAAAATACATATATATTGTATATCATATATATATTTACTTATGCTTTTAAAATCAGTTTATTGAGAGTTTATCAAGCAGTTTTAACTTGTTGAGGTATAAAGCTGAGGTGTTTCTATTTTTCTCTGGTATCTGTCTTTAGACTTGCTCTGTCAAATTCTCTTCTCACATCCTTCAGTGAAAATTTGCGTACAATTTGATTATTAAAATTTCAGTCCAGATTACAATTTTGAACTCCAGTCTAGGAGTGCAGATGCTGGAGCCATATTCTATTGATTTCAATGCCAGAACCACCAACTACAAGCTTTGGTTCCTTGACTTAGTCACTCAAACTCAAATGGACTTCATTTCCCCAGCAATCAAATGGAGATAATAAAATAACCTACATTTTATGGCTCTTCTATATGTAGAGAACTTGGAATATTGCCTGGAATAGAGTGAAAGAAATATGTATTATCTATTAATATAATAATTGTTATTTTCATTATCATTTTATCACTTCCCTCAACACATTCTTATGTCTCAAAGAGATCTGATTTTGGGAAGGGCCATTATTTTCCCTCTTCATTCTATTCTAGCATCTGCCCCTTTTCAAAGCCTCAGGAATCAGGAATGGGAAGGGAGATAAGTGAGAAACCATTTTCTCAGACTTGGTTGCAGGAAAGTTTCCCTAATCTCACTCTGGCTTGGTACCTTCCATTCACTGTTGGTGTCTCTGCCAATGTATTGGTCTCCACATGGAGAGTGTGTATAATTTTACTGAGTCAGTGATCAGCTTTAACCTAACACTTGCTATTATGGTTAGTCCATTTAGAGGGGGAAGTCATGCCTCTCTCCAGCTCTTACCAGCAATTCATGCCTCTAACACGTTCTCTTAGTTTTGAACACTTGGCCAGCCCAGGTTATCTGCTTCTACCTCAAAGCGTTGGGCTCTTTGGAATCGGAATAGCCGTTTTCTTTATCAATGTTTTTTGAGGGCTGCAGAAAACTGGGATTGGGTAGAAAGCTGCCCCGTTTTCTTCCTAGGCATACTATATTGTGATCCCTTTTTGTTGTGTTGTCAACCCTCTCACTTTTAGAAATCTCCAGACAATAACCAGACCTCAGTATCAGTGCTCTTGTAAGCCCCTAACCTTCAGAAAATGCAAGTCATTCTCTCCCAACAACTCTTTTACACTAGTTAATCAATCATCTAGCAGGAAACAGAGATGTAAGTTCTTCCTCCTTTCACACAATGCCAATCTCTAAGAAGAGTTTTCTTCCTAACACCATGACTTAGCTTTGCGAAGGAGTGGAAGGGCACTTTCTTTTTAACCATAAACACTACCTTCCCTAGGATGGCAACTAACTTTTCCTATTTCCAGTATTATTTTTTAATCAGAAGCGAATTGTGGAGCATTCTGTTTTTGGCAAGTGGTAGTAGGGCCAGTTCTGCTGCCTTAAAGAAAGACTTGGGAGGAGCTGTCAGGATACAGTTGTTGCAAGTTCTCTTTTGCATGTAGGGGACTCAGTACCGATTTTCCTTCAGCCTTGGGCATCAAGCACTAAACCCAGGGAAAAAGGAAAAATCCTGCTCAATTTTGTGTTATACATTTATGTGTGACTTATAAATCATAGCATGCAATCATTAAGCATATGTCATATATTTGTCCAGATTAATACCAACATTTTAAAGACTTATTAGATGGCTGGCATTGTAGTTGACTCTCTACATATGTTCCCTGCTTAATCATCCAAACAATGTTATTAACCCTTTTTATACAGAAGAAGAAGCTGAAGCTGAAGAGTGCCCAGTTCCAAAATTCAGATTTAGTATAGCACTTCCATATATATGTAAAAAATGGACAAGAATAATTTATGGGGATAGACTTTAAAAATTCTATAGCTAATGTGCCATAACTAATATTTGTATTTTGAGATTCACGTAAAGGAATCAAGTCAATGGATCAAATCAAGATCCTTGGTTCTGCTGAGTTTCTCAGTGGCCTTTAGTAAGTGCTGCAGCAGGAGCCTCTTAGGCCTTGACAATTGAAGATGTAGTATCTGTGTTCTCAGGCACCACAATCACCATAAAAATGAACACAAGACCCAGTCTCCTCCTTTTTCAGAAATAGGACATAGGAAGGACTTTTCTTCCTAATCATAGCAAGTCAACCATATTGGGAGAGGCAAAGAGGGGAAAAGTTTCCATCTGGCAAAATAGGAACACTATCAGGAAATGTGGTGGGGTGTGAGAGTGAAGGGGATTTTTCTTATTGTCAGCGAATGTGACACTTTTTATAAATAAATAAATGCACATATACGTATGACCAATGTAAATATCACATATTATCCCTTGGGACAGAGAGAAAAATGCAGGTCCAAAGCTTTGTAAGCCCGGTGATTTTCAAAAAATCATAATTATACAAGTAAATTTGTGAATAAATTTTAGGTAAGAAATCAAGCAACAAATAATCTTTCATGTGTACTTGAGTGCTCAAAAATGGTCATAATCCCCAGCCTAGGGTCAAATAATTGTTTGGTGGCTCTCGCCAAAGAGTTAATTTCATTTCTCGTGGGCCCTACCTGCTAGAAATGCTGGCGTGGTGGCAGAATACAATCATATGCCCAATTAGGCAAGCAATTGCCAGCTTTACCCAATGCAGGACAGGGGCACCATCTCTAAAACACAACAATTATGCAGTTTACTTACATCACAAGGATACTGTTGAAATTCAGTTGAAAAAATGAAGAGGGTAGAGAAGGCTATCAAAAGGCCAAACAATAAAGTGAAAGGAATCTCAAAGTGGGGTGGGTTTTAACTATGTAAAGATTAGAAATAATTTATCAATCTCTAGCACACCTAGCATACAGTAGTTCCTTAACAAATGATGGCTGCATTATTATCTTGTTAATTGTTCTTGAGCTTATATAACCTAAGTGACATAAATATACATTTTCATTTTAAAAGAAATGATTACAGAAGGTTACTTCATTGCCTTTTTTGGGTAATCCAAAGGTAAATCACAGAGGAAACTGCTGTGTGAAAGAGTACTGCTCGCTCCATTTTACTGATGAGAAAACTTAGTAGGGGTCAGTTTTAGTCCTTTAGGGCTCCTATAACAAATTACCATAGAGAGGGTAGCTTATAAATAACAGACACTTAAATCTGATAGTTTTGGAGACTGGAAGATCAGGGTGCCATCATGGTCAGGGACTGGCGAAGGCCCTGTCCCAGGATCAGACTGCTGAATTTTCACTGTGTCCTCACATGGGGAAGGCAGGAGGGAGCTCTGTGGGGTCTCTTTTATAAGAACATGAATCCCACTCAGTGACTCCCATTTATGTGCAGAATTAGCACTCCAGGGTGGTGTAGAGAACTCTTCATACTCTGGCCTTGCTTTCCTTCTGAAATAGTCATCACTTCCCTTCTATGCCATAATCATAACCCTCTGTATTTCTCACCTGTGTCTTTGACTGTGACAAAGTGGCTGGTGTCCACTTAAGCTCATACTCCTCCCTGCACAGTACGTAGTTATCACTAGGTGTCACTTCCCAGACAAGGTCTACATCTCCCAGTCCATCTGCATCAAGGTACAGCACGAGACCAGTTTTTACCCACGGAACGTAAGCAGAAGTGACTGGTTATCACTTCTCGGCTAAAGCTCTTAGAAGCAGATGTGCCTTCTCCAAGCTCTTTCCCCTTCCACTTGCTGGATGCAGAGTCCTCGAAGTCCCAGATGCTGAAGTCACCAGTTGGAAGGACCCTTCATTTTAGAAACGTCAAGTTAAAACTAGTGAATTCCTGATCAGGAATGGCCACTGTGGATTGTAATGTAAGTGAGAAATTAATTTCTATTTTGTTAAGCTCCTGAAAATTTAGGGTGTATATTTAGTTACAATAGCTGGTATGACATAACTAATACCTTGTTCCATCTATCCAATCTATCTAGCATGTTCTTGCCACTCCAGGTATCCATCATTCAAAGATGAGCTTAAATGCAACTTCTTGGGCATCTCCTCCTAAATCCCTCAGTCACAGTTCATACCTTCCTTCGTTATGTTTCCCTAGCTGTTTGTTTTAGGTTATAATTAATTCTGTCCATGGAAGTATTCACCACTAAATTATGAGCTTCTGTGGGTAGGAACTCTACCTTAATCACTCCATACCCTCCAGAGTGTCACACACAGTATCTCACAAACAGTAGGTGCTCAATGAATGTCTGTTACATTCAACCGAATGAAATCGAATTCATATATCTGAAAGATTAGTATGTTTCTTTCATTCAAGATCTTAGGGCTGGTATGAAAAAAAGAAATCTATTACTTCAGTCTGACTCTTTAACTTGGCAGATTAGAGTGAAATAAAAATGTGTCCTGGATAAAATGAAAATGCATTGTTTTACATAAGATATAGCAATTTTGAGAAATACATTGATTTAATGTACTTGGGTCTGTGAAAAATCTGTTGGTTTAAGCTAACTGCCATTAGTTTCGATTAAAATGCATTGATTTGGGTAAATGTTGGTTAGGATAAATGTTACCTGACTGCGGAAAAAAAAACACACAACATTTGCTTAAGCTGGCTTTGGAGCGCAGGCAAGGAGAAAGGAGGTGGCAGAGCAGTTGTGGGGGAGTGGGAGGGGGACGGGGGGGGAGCGGGAGAGGGAGCGGGAGGGGGAGGGGGAGCAGAGGGAGGGGGAGCGGGGGGAGGGGGACGGGGGAGCGTGGTAGGCAGCCAGGCAGAATTCCTCCCTGTGTCCTGCTCCACGGGAAGAGGGCCAACTGAGGTGGCCAGTTAGGGGGTCACTGAACTTTGACTTTATATTATCTACAACCCATATGTGAGTAGAGTAGTAACGAAACAAAAGTTTACTTAAGTTAAAATGCTTCTGAAAAAGGCCCAATCAGGTCAATTCCATTAATTCACTTAAAAAGTGAAATCATTCAGCTGAGTTCATAATGACAAAACAACCGGGTGTAGTTGGGAGACAGCATTTCTCACTTTTTGACAAATGGTTTTAATGTTTTTATTAGATTGAACAATATGACAAAGCCATTTTTTGTGGTTATAAAAAGTTGAATATTGGCAATTTCATATGGTTCAGCCCGGTAGATACTGCCTAAGGGTCATTAGAGAAAGAAATAGATTGTACTTTGTTTTTTTTGATATTCTTAATTATTTGTTTCCCCTTCTGATCTTTGAGGGCAGGGAATACACACATACACACAAGCACATGATACATGCACGTGTACTAACAGACATATGCACACTCTATCTATCATCTATCATGTATTTATCATCTCTGCATTTACCATCCCAAGGAAGTAAGGGTCTGGAACATAACAGGTACTCAGTAAGTATCTGCGGAAGGAAGACAGAAATGCAGGCATAGAGATGTTAAGTGATGGCAGATAAGATTAGAACAAAAGGAACAAAAAATAATGAAGAATTTCAATTACTTTATTTAACCATTTAAATGTTTTTCATTGGAAAAATGAATTTTCTTCTTTTTCTATGTGTTTTTCATGAGTGGAAGGAACCAGATGTCTTGGCAATGATTACTGTGTAAAACATACATAAATTAAGCAAGTGCATAACAAGGAAGTCTCATTGTTAAGGGTGCAGAGAAGATGTCAATGAAGATTGGGGAAAGGGATGAAGACATCTGGGTAATGTAGAAGTAGGAAGTGGGAGGGTAGTAATTGTAAGGATGTATATGTGGGGTATCTGGACAGGCAAGGGTCATTCAGAGGGAGGAGTCAGAAAATACTCAAAATATATGAAGTAACACATTGCAAATAAAAAAGGAGAATATTTCAAAATATAAATAGGAAAAGAAAATATTAAAGGCAATATGTTGGTAAATTTCATTTCTTACCTCTTTATCTTCTCCTGTTTCTGAAATGGGATACAGTTATTGTTTTAGTTTATTTGTTTTAGTTTATTTTTGTTCTGTTTAATTGCAGAGACTATTTTACCTGCAAATCTTTCAAGCTTACAAAAAAGGTGTTATCTTAACTGTTTGTAAATGTCAAAATGGTTCATCAGGCCCAAAGTTTATCTCCATAGTTACTAAACAGCAACAACCCTCTCTTCTGAACACTGATGAGACTTAAGTTCTACCATTTTAGGTTCTGACTACCCATTCCTTGTTAAAAATTACTCCACTGTAATTTCTACAGTGGAGTAGAAGTTAGGAGAACTGACTTTTTTATCATAGGTTCTGTTGCTAATTTCTGGGCAACATTTGACAGGAGCCCTTTAAACTTTCTGAAGTTTTTGATCTAAAAATTAGAGATAAGCATAATTATTTTGTTTTATGACTGTTGTAAAAATAAGATAAAATGGTGTTCAGTGTTCAATAAATATGAAAAATCATCACTGAGATCCCACAATGAGCAGGTGATAATGCAGGGCAATTTCACGTACTTTATCTTATTTAATCCTAATGGTAGCCCTCTGATAGACATTATCTTCATGTTTAAAGAAATGAGGCTCACCTGTCAGAAGTTAAGCAATTTGTCCAAATGTAAGATAGGCACTTAGCAAATATTTTATGAATCAACTGATGAATTACTCCCTAGTCCTCTCCTTTGGCATTCCTCATATTTAATTATTTACATAAAGTAGAACCTTGCCAATGTAACAAAGTGTGTCTAGGGGGAGATCTATGCTAAATAGAAAAGGTCTGAATTATGAAATATTTGATGAGTATAAATTCACCCAAATTTCCTTGCAACTGTAGAGTTCTGCTTATTTGATCAACTTTATGGAGTACATGGTCATAGGGTGTACATAGTACACAGTGATACCAAATTTGAGATTTTATCATTATTATTATTATCTAAGATTATTTGATATCCATTCATTCATTCAGCCAATCAACAAATGTTTAAGGGGCTAAGTAGTGGGAATTCAGTGGGGAACAAAACTAGGTAGTCCCTGTCTTTGGAAGGTTTCTACAATAGTGAAAGGGATGGATATTATTCAAATTGTTACCAAAAATTTGTGAACTTGCCATTGTGGTAAGCGTGACTCTGCTGAGAGAGGCTATAAGAGAAAGGCTTACCTCAGTGAGAGAGACAAGGAAAAACTTGAAGTGAAATATGAGAAGTGATATGAGAAGCAAAGTATGTCCAGGGCAGAAGGAACAGCATAGAAAATGATCTCTAGCAAAAGAGAAAGCTGGAGTGGTGAGAATAAAGAAATTTATCCTGCAGCAACATAAGGGGTCAACATTGGCTCCCTCCATCTTTTCCTTTTCCACAGAACCAATCAAGAGATGCAGAGGCAGCAGATAGATGGATTTCAGAATGAGTAGGGGTAGCACAAAAGGCTAGAAGTGTCACTCAAAATGGAATACCCTTCACAGGGAAACAGATGGAGTAGGGGATAAATAATCCCCTCCCCCAAAAGTTGAAGAAAATTGTTTTCAGGTAGAGGATAAAGATGGAGGCAGGGCTGGACTGCAAAAAGCTGGTCTTGTAGGTGACTTTAAAGAAATCTACCTTTATCTTAGGAGTAATAAGAAATTAGTGAAGAATTTAAGAGTATAGGTTGTAGATGACATTTTGAAAATCTATTTCTAGCTGTTGCAAGGAAAAATGATTGGAAAAGGAGAATAGTTAGGAAATGATTGTGGAAATATAGGCAAAGAGAGTAGTTGGACTAGGGTGGTGATGGTCATAGTTGCAATGGGAGACAGACAGGCATGAGAGCTATTTAGTACATAAAATGGACAGGATTTGTTAAAGGCTTTTGAAATGGGAAGTAATGGAGATATCGAAAATAACACGTCATGGAGAACGATGAATGGTGGTTTGATTTAATGAAATTGAGGAAACTGAAGGAGAACCAAGTTTGGGGAGAGAAGATTTCAACTTAGTGTTTGAGTTGACTGAGTACTAGATGCCTTTGAAATTGGCCAATCATTTGCCTTCATATTAATATTTCAAAATTAATTCATACACTTGATTTATCTCAGCCATATTGTTTATACTACCTAATTACATGGCAAACTTTTTTCAAGTCTACCTGTCAAGTAATCATTATAAATTTCATAATAGTGGAATATAAATCAACGTGACTTTTGTGCTTATAACTCTAAACCGCTGCTCTATTCAGAGATTATTTTAGATTTTTGAAAAGTGATTTTTTTCCTGCATTTATTATTTGTTTTTTTTCTGTGAAGTAATCGCCATGCCTTCTGGGCAGCTCTTAAGGAAACCCTATTTGAAACAGCATAGTGCGCAATCTTTCTTGAGTCTAAACAGAAGTGACTTCTTTACGCTATCATCACGTGCAGGCAAGTTTTTCAAGAAAAGAGACTTGGAATGATTTGCATAGGACCACTGAGTTTAGAAGGAGCTGTGATTTCATTAAGCTCACCTTGCCTTCCAGTAAGGCTACAAGAAAAACATCTCATTAAAGAGGAATGTGCCCTGTGTTTAAATAAAGCTTATAAGAAAACACTTTTACTTCTTTCCCTAGGTCTTCCCCAAAATTTATCCACTATTTGTCACCTCAAAAGTTTTTCTTTACTTCAAATCTAAGATCTACCTACTGGTGGTGAAATTTACTTCTTTTTCTTCTCTTTTTCCTTCTTCTATTTTTTTTCCTGAATGAGTGGTTTTATAAAGGTAATTTTCGAAGTTTAAATCTATCAACTGTTTAAGGAAAATACACAGAGCTAAAGACTATTGCATTTTAAGTGGAATCCAAAGAAAAATATTCACTCACAGTAGTAGCTTAAAATATTTTCATGGAATTTTGGGGGGAATATTCAAGTGTAAAGAAACATCATAATTTCTAAAGTAGTTCATGGAACTCAGACATAGATAACCCTCAATTATACCTACTAATGGAGGAAAGTCTGCATAGAGATATGAAACCTCCAACCAGTAATTTCAAATGTCTTCACTAAAATTTTATGAGGGCAATATCTGAACTGATTTTCACTACTGTTCTTTTCTTTAGCCTCTGCCCTCTGGTTAAGGAGCTTCTAACAATCACATTGACGTGGTTAATGTCAAGAAGAATAAAAGAAGGAAAGTGAAAAATGGGCAGAAGACCTACATAGACATTTCTCCAAAGAAGATATACAGATTGCCAATAAACACATGAAAGAATGCTCAACATCATTAATCATTAGAGAAATGCAAATCAAAACTACAGTGAGGTATCATCTCACACCTGTCAGAATGGCCATCATCAAAAAATCTACAAACAATAAATGCTGGAGAGGGTGTGGAGAAAAGGGAACCCTCTTGCACTGTTGGTGGGAATGTAAATTGATACAGCCACTATGGAGAACAGTATGGAGGTTCCTTAAAAAACTAAAAATAGAACTACCATATGACCCAGCAATCCCGCTACTGGGCATATACCCTGAGAAAACCATAATTCAAATAGAGTCATGTACCACAATGTTCATTGCAGCTCTATTTACAATAGCCAGGACATGGAAGCAACCTAAGTGTCCATCAACAGATGAATGGATAAAGAAGATGTGGCACATATATACAATGGAATATTACTTAGCCATAAAAAGAAACGAAATTGAGTTATTGGTAGTGAGGTGTGAGGTAGTGAGGACCTAGAGTCTGTCATGCAAAGTGAAGTAAGTCAGAAAGAGAAAAACAAATACTGTATGCTAACATATATATATGGAATCTAAAAAAAAAAAAAAAAAAAATGGTCATGAAGAACCTAGGGGCAAGACGGGAATAAAGACACAGACCTACCAGAGAATGGACTTGAGGATATGGGAAAGGGGAAGGGTAAGCTGTGACAAAGTGAGAGAGCGGCATGGACAATATATACACTACCAAACGTAAAATAGATAGCTTGTGGGAAGCAGCTGCATAGCACAGGGAGATCAGCTCGGTGCTTTGTGACCACCTAGAAGGGTGGGATAGGGAGAGTGGGAGGGAGGGAGACGCAAGAGGGAAGAGATATGGGAGCATATGTATATGTATAACTGATTCATTTTGTTATAAAGCAGAAACTAACACACCATTGTAAAGCAATTATACTCCAATAAAGATGTTTAAAAAAAAAAAAAAGGAAAGTGAAAGAAGATAGAAGATGACTGTAGAAGGTGTACAACCCACAAATTGAATTCTATACAAAAATCAAGCCTCAGATTTATTTACAATATGCTTAAATATACAATTTTGTGTTTTTGTATTAACTACAAAATATATTACAACATTCTTCTCTATCACATAGAGATTAATGTGAGGAGACACCTTATTGGGCCTAGTATTCCCACTCGATGCCCTGAAACTTAAAAAACACTCAGTTCTGCTGTAAAAGTAATTCTACATTGGATTCATGTAACACTTCCTCTGAAAGTCTTCCAGGGCTGAAAAATTTATGGTATCTTCGTTGTTCTATTGGGATAAACACATTTTAGAAACACTTCAGCTTTGCTTTTGTTTTTATTGTGTCAAACAACAACAAGAACAACAACAAACAAAAATACAAAGTGTGAGTACAAGATTACTCAGGATCCAATCATTCTGATAGTTATTTCAAGGGCTAAGATAAATTATCTGCAGTTATATGGAGACTATATGGCTGCATGGACCAGGAGATTTGGTCTGTCTTAAAGATACCTTTACATTTGTAGTGAAAGCCATTTCCATGAAAATGATAATGAAACAGTACTATTTTATTCTACTGGTATTGATTAATGTGCATCATATGTCACATTTGAGTCCCATTAAGATTTGAAACCCATGAAATCTAAGATTTCAAGCTTTAACTACACAGAATCATGATATCTTAGAAACAGAGAAGGCCAATTCTCCCTTCAGTGCAGCAATTCTTTGTGAAACTTCCAGGACAAAACATAGCTGAAACCTCTGTTTGATACTCTCACTGATGGAGAACTTACAACTTCACCATGCTAATTGTTTCTCTGCAATATTGCTATGTCTCAAACAGTCTACTTCATATGTATGCAAGTTTATCCTATCTGTTGGTCCTATTCCACTGGGGCATCACAGAGTACATTCTTATTTCCATATCCACATTTTCAAATGTCAGAAGACAGCTAGACTCGTTCCTCCAATCATTTCCTAGAAAAATAAACACAGTTCCTTCCAGGACTTTATGTAAGACATGATTTTCAGCTTCTTGGTCATTCAGATTTTTTCTGATCTAAACATGCTTTATTTGGTCAGTACCTCTCATGGGACAAAATAATACCCTAGAGGTGGCTCTAATTACAGGCAGTATTTTGAAGCTATCATCTCCCTTACTTGGGATGCTAAAATGCCATTAATATAAAGCAAAATCCTCAGGTGGTTTTAAAATTAACCCTATTCAAAATAAGATATCTTTTATATTATTCTCTTTTATAGTTCCTCTTTTTAAAATGATGTGAAATGTACATGCATTAAAATACATAAATACTAACTGTGCAGTTTTACCATGGTAATACCTGTTTAACCAAAACCCCCTCACAATATAAATATTTCCATCTCTCCAGAATGTATCCTCATGTCTCTTTCGAAACAATTCCCTCTAGCCCTAACACAAGGACAACTCCTGTTCTTATATATTTTTCTTTATCTTAGTGCTTCCTGTTCTTGAACTTCAGATAAATTAGGTTTGTTGAGTCTGATTTCTTTTGCTCAAAATTAAGGATGTGAGATTCATCCATGATGTTTTTTGTATTAGTAGTTTGTTCCTTTTGATTGTCCAGCAGTATTCCACTGTATGATTATATCACAATTTGCCAGTCTTTTGTCTAGTTGATAGAATTTGGGTTGTTTCTAGATTTCCACTATTGTGGATAATGTTGCTATGAATTTTTGTGTACAAGTCTTTGTATAGATATACATTTTCATTTCTCTTGGGAGTCGCCTTGCTGGGTAGTATGAAAAGTGTATGTTTAAAATAGAAGAATGATCAAACTCTTCTCCAAACCACCTGTAATATTTTGCATTCGTACCATTATGTTCCAGTTGCTCGCATCCTCAACAGCATTTGGTAATGTAAATGTTTTTATTTTAGCCATTCTAGTCAATAGGCTGGCCATGCACACTGCTTTGGTTTGTCTGGGACAGTCCAGATTTATGCTTGATGTCCAAGTTTAATTCTCTCTGTCTCTCTCCCTCTCTTTAGTGAGAACATTGAAATTCTACTCTCTTAGCCAATTTCAATTATACAACACAGTGTTATCAACAATAGTCACCATGTTATCTATTAGATTCTCAGACCTCATTCATCATATAACTGAAAGTTTGTATCCTTTTACCAGCCTCTCCCTATTCTCCCCTTAATCCCCCAGCCCCTGGTAACCATTTTTCTACTTTTCTATTCTCTGTTTCTGTAAATTTGACTTTTGAATTTTTTATTTCTTTTTTAGATTTCACATATAAGTGATACCATGCTGTATTTGTCTTTCTCTGTCTGGCTTCTTTCATTTAGCATAATGCCCTACAGGTTCATACATGTTGTCACAAATGCCAGGATTTCCTTCTTTTTTAAGACTAAATAGTATTACATTTTATATATTTATATATATATATATATTTTTTCTTTTTCCATCCATTGATGGACACTTAGGTTGTTTCCATACCATGGCTACTGTGAAATTATGAATAATGAATGCTGCAATGAACGTAAGAGTACACATAACTCTTTGAGATAATTATTTTGTTTGGATATATATTCAGAAGTGGGATTGATGGATCATATGATCATTCTATTTTTAATTTCTTGAGGAACCTCCATACTGTTTGGCACAGTGGTTTTATCAGTTTATATCCCCACCAACAGTGTACAAGCATTCCCTTTTTTCCACATCTTTGTCAATATTTGCTATCTCTTGTCTCTTTGGTAATGGACATCCTAACAGGCATGAGGCCAGTTTAATTTGTAATAGTGCTCCTTTTGCTCTTGAGAGTGTCCCAGTTTGGACAATGAATTATATGGTCAATCTGGTTAGTCAGGGACTCTGGTATGACCTCTACCCTAGTGGAGGTGGTAAAGGGTCATGTCTGCAAGTACCAGGAGCTATTTGAGGGCAGAAGAAACATGGCAGGCCATATAATCCAGATATCTACTGAGAGGAACAGTTTCTGGAAAGTTTCTCCAATGAGAGTCACATGTGTTAGAAGTAGCTGAGCAAATTGCTAACCAATTTACACCATTAAGATTCATCACTATTAGAAATGCAACTAGAATCAATAAATAGCATAAGGCTCTTTGTGAGTTTCCAGCATGGAAAAGTTTCCAGCATGGAAAAGCATGTTATTTATGCTGCATAAAAAAATTTCCAAAAGCTTAGTGGCTTGAAATAACACAATTATTATCTCACTGTTTTTGAGGGCAGGAGTCTAGGCATGACTTAGCTAGATTTTCTCATTCACGGTCTTACTAGGCTGCAATCAAAGTGCCAACAAACTGCCTTCTCATCTGAAGACTCAACTGGAGAAGAATTCACTTCCATGTTCACTCAGGTTATTGGTAGAATTCATTTCCTTGCAGCAGGACTTGAAGTTTGGTTTTATTTCTGGCTATTGGTTGGAGATCACCAGCTCTAAGAGACTGCCCACAGTTCTCTGCCATGTGGACCTCTCCGTAGGCAGTTTATAGCATGGCAGCTCGATTCTTCAAGGCCCGTAGGAGAGCAAAAGCTGGTCGGCTGGCAAGATGAAGTGTTATGTAACATAATATATGAGTGACATCTCAACATCTTTGCCTTAATTTACTGGTTAGAGTCAAGTCATAGGTCCCACCTACACTCCCACAAGAATTACACAAAGACATGAATTTCAGGAGGTAAGAATCATGGGGCCACATTAGAGTCAGTTCTCTTCCACACTCTGCAATATTATCTTAACAGGGCATTAAAAATTACTAATTTTCTGTTATCTACACTTCTCTTAGAAGAAAAAAAAAAAGAACAGTTTTCCAGAAGGAAAGCTAATTGGGGTAGGGGCTTGAGCTATCTATTATAAATTGAATTTTAACCAGTGGCTTAGTTTTCCAGGGAATTCTATCTATCTATCTATCTATCTATCTATCTATCTATCTATCTATCTATCTATCTAACTAATCTATCTATCTATCATACATTTTTCCATTCTTAGTTTCAAGCTTATTCTTCCAAATGTCTTCTAATATTTCTTCTACTAGGCCATGGTCAAATCACATTAAGCTTTTCTTGATTATCTTAGTTCACAGGAATTTCTCTCTTCTCTTCAAGTCAGATATATATTGGTATGAATCCTGACTCTATCACTGACTGGATTTTATGAACTAAGGAAGATTATTTAACTTTCCTGAATATTAGCCTTTTTATTGGCAAAGTGGGAATAGTATTATTTGCTTCACCTGCTTCTTGAGAAGTCGAACTGTAATTATACACAAGTAGCCTGGTCCACAGAACATCCTATCCAAATAGTGTTTCCTTTATTCCCCTCCTTTTCTTGCCTTTCTCTACTCTCTATCTCATTTTTAACACTCAATGCATATTAGTCAGCATAGTTAATTTTGTTATGTGTATATGCATACACATCTGGGAGATATATGTAATTATTACACATTGCATTTTTTTGGGTGATAATTTCATGTTGGGTTTCCAGCTGTGGTGATGGATCTATACTGGTCCATCCACATTCTCTTCCCAATCTCTGGAATAAGTTGCAGCAAATCTATGAAATGATTAGGCAGGTTACCCTTACCCAATATTTGATCACTTTATTATAGAATTCATTTTGTGGTGGCTATTCTTATTATTCTAGGCCCTGTTGTATTCCAATCTTAGGGCCTCTTTCTCTCTCATCTTCTTAATAGTCTTTTGGAACTCTCCAGGGGGAGGGGGGAATGTTTAGGGCCCTGGTTTATGGTTTTAGGTATTAGATAGCTTTTTTATGATACCTGCCAGGAAAGTTTTAATTATGTAAATTCCTTGTTATATAATTCCAGTGGGAAAACTATATTCTTTAAGGAACACTCTGGCACTTCATTTTTAAAGTCCATTTCTAAAATTAATATGAAGTAGCATAACATATTTCCCCCCAAAAGAATAACTTTCATGAATTTTCCCTGAGAGTATTTTAAAAAATATATATCCTTACATAAATAAAGGCACAGACTTAACCTTGTAACTTCATAATTTCAGATGTAATAAATAAGTTATACTCAACTACTGAGCTGGTCATCTTATCATTTTGAGTCCCAGGTTTTTGTTTATTAACTGAGGAATTTGGAGAAGGTGATTCTTTAGTTCCTATGGGCTCTACAGTTCTATAATTTTGGAAAATTAGTTGCATTTCCGTTTATTAATTTCTTTCTATAAAATTGCATTCATTCATAATTTATTGTAACTTTCAGTTTTCTTTCTTCATTCTCAAGCTTGTGTATGTGCTGGTTTGAGAACAGGATAAGTCTGTTAAAGTCACATCAGGAGTTTTTACATATAAATTTGTGCTGGTCAGGAGGTATAGAAAGATAGAGATTTCCAACTAAGGGTAGATAATTAGGCATCCCTTTCGATCTCTACTTCAAAGAGACTAGAACTTCTCTTTGTTATCAACACCAAGAATACAAACCAGGACGCCAAAATCAATTATCAAGAATTTCAGAACTGAGTCTAAAGAAAACGTTTCAAGTTGCTTTCTCAGAAGTGAAAAGAAGTGGGTATGAGGGAAGACTATAAGTATCTTTTAACATTCAGGTGGCAGAAGTTTGCATCTGAACAGCAAAATTGTCTAGCAAAATCTGAGGACATGCAGTAACTGACTTCTACATTCTTGAGCTACAGACATTCTTCTTGAATGTCTACAATATTAACGGATAGGAGATAGCCAGTATATGTCCATCACTGTTCTCAGTACTGAACATGCACACATCTGACAAGGCTGCTACCCAATCATTCAAGTGTGGCTAAAGGGGCTCATTTCTGACCTGCAGTCTGTTCCATGCTGACTGCAAATACAGTTTGTATTCTGGAGCCAGCAGGGCCACCCATGGAGCCTGTCACTCAGCAATTGGCAGGGACACGATCAATTTGCCTTCAAAGTTACATCATATTTTTAATCAAATTTATGTTCTCTACTTCTGGGAAACTCATGATTCCCCTACTGTTCATTTCCAAATTTCAGAAGGGCATCCCTGTCTTCTTTGTCCTTTTTCCAATTGATAAGAACCAGTAGAATCCTCAAACCCAAGAACACCAGTGCCTAGGCGACTACCTTCTACAGTGCCCTTATTTCATAGAACAAATGAAGAAAGCTTCACACAAGGAAGTGACTTGCTCAAGGCCAAACAGGAAAAGGCAGAGATGGAATGAAAAGTCCCATTTCTTGACTTCCAGTTCCAAGGACTTTCTCTGACTCCATGCTACATCAGTGTGATCTCTTGGGTGAGCTTCATTCTGATCTTTTTTTTAATATGCATCCTGTTATGATTGGCCCAATATGACCTTCACAGCTCATTATTATCATTGATCCTTATATGATGAACTTCATAAATGAACAAAAAGTAAGGTAAATAATTATGTTAGACATGCTGTCCTTGTACACTGATTTTGCTCAAAGTAATAATAATCTTATATTGTAAGAGTACTTTGTAGATCCAAAAAACACATTCATATATTTGATCACTTTGACATATATATTTTTTTTCCTTTAAGGAAACTCTGTGAATTCAGCAAAATGATTGGACCCAAAGGCTTACAATGACTATGTAGCAGATTCACCTTGTCATACAGAAATATCTATTTATCCAAGTATAGGTGTGAAATGGTTA
Organism: Eubalaena glacialis; assembly: GCF_028564815.1. NCBI lineage: Eukaryota > Metazoa > Chordata > Mammalia > Artiodactyla > Balaenidae > Eubalaena > Eubalaena glacialis. The sequence continues at coordinate 50,673,738 of NC_083720.1, forward strand.
ATCCACTCATCCTGATTAACAGAGTGATGCATTACATATACTATCTAAACTTTTTTCTTTGTTTGTTTTTAACTTTTTAAAAGTGCATATATTTTAAAAAAATTATTCAAAGCCATTTCAGACTTTAATACACTCCATTTACAGTTATTACAATAGAATTTCATTCAAATTCCCATCCCACACTACAATCCAGTTAACAAAGGTTTTGAGTAATGCTGAAGTAACAACATTTTACATTGAACTAAAGTGCTTGACATTTCATTTAATTTAGTATACATTTTGTTTATTTCATGAAGAATTTTAAGCCACTTACAATACAAATAAAATATAAGTAGAAAATCAAGAACATGTAAAAATTAAAAAGTACAGATCATCAAGGCCAGGTTAGATGTTAATTGAATTTCACATTCACCTTTCAGCTTCCAAGAATCAAAAGCCAAAAAAAGAAAGAAAGAAAAAAGAAGAGAGAAATAGAAATCATTTATGCATTTTACTATATTTCTAAATATCAATATCAAAAAGAATCAGGCACTATCAAAACGATTTAGACTTCTAAAGACAAGAATACACGGAAACAAACACTCAACACAAATGTATTGAAAATGGTTTATTTTTTCTTTAGTAATTGAAAGGGCATTTGGAATATGGCAAGGCCTTAGCGTATTGTATTAAATATCTCCTGGATAGCTGCAATATGGAAGATACAGAACTCATATGCCTAATTATCCAAAATACTGGCATTTTTGAAAGACTAGAATAGATTATCTCTAATGTTTCTTTTAGTTTTAATTTCATTGACTCTGATTCACACGGAAGCTGTGACTGATTGACATTTGTGAATCTCAGATTTAGATCTCCTTGTTCCAGGCCTCCAAACAGTGCCAGACATACCCTATTAGGGATTCAACGAATGAGACATTGATGGGTTTGGTGACCTCCCTGGATGTATCTTGCCTTCCGATGTTGAATTCAGTAAAATCAGGTCCTCCCACTTGGAGTTTCTTCATTTCTGGCAATTCCCGAAGCCCTTCCTCCCTAGGATGCTCTCCTTCATTGCTCCAGAAGACAAGCTACTGAATAAGTGCTTCCCAGAGGGAGGGAAAAGTTACTTGGAAGAGGCTAGACTCTGCTAGATAAGTAAAAACTTTTATAAATACCTGGCTTGGAACTGAGAGAAAAGAAGGTTTTCAAATCAAAGTGCTAAATTAAGAAGCTTAATTTTGGTACTTCAGCTGACTGAGTTGTTTATGGAAGGGTTTATGCTAACAATTCCCCTGCATCCACAGGGGATGAAGAGCTGAAACTGATAAGATAGCTTCAGGGGGAGGAAAGGACTGTCTCACTCCAGTAGCTCTGTCTTCAAAAAGTATGTGAAGAGTGCTGAGTCCAGGACTGTTTTGGTCCCATGCTGGTACAGAGATAGCTACAGCATACTGCCTTTCTCAATACTGTGCTTTCCTTGGAGGAACAGAACCAACACTTATGTTTCTTGTGGACTTCTCCAATTTATCATTACAAATACAATCACAAAGAGAAAATTCTTTGTCAGGGGAAGGAGAAAGACACTGGCTTTGAACAAAAGGACACTTAATTGGGATTTATACTATGACTCTAATTTCAGATTCTAACAATAACTTGTTGATGAAATTATTTGCTTACTCTGGAGCAGTTTTTCCCATCTGAAGATGGGAGTTAGAGCTTTTATATGGTCTCCACCATACTCTGCACCTCTAGAAATTCCTTATTATATCATTCTAATGTTAAATATATTTCAAGGATAGTCCAGTATATTTATGTATTGAAGTTCTAAAAATCAAGTTTGGCACTGGACGTAGTAATATTACTTTTGGAAATTTACATAAAAATAATAAGACATTTGCAGAAGTATTTATCTATCAGAATGTTTATTTCAACATTATTTAAGTGGTAAAAGTTGGGAACAAACTAACCTCACAATAAAAAATGATTGAATGTATAAATTATTGTTTATCCATATGAGGGCATAAGGTACACCTATTTAAATTCAGATTGTTGAAAAATATTTAATGGCATAGAACATGTTCACAGTGAAATCCAAATAATAAAATCAGATTACAAGCAGTAAGAAGATATCTCAATTTTGTTAAAGATAAAAATAAACTTGTTAAAGATATATGTGTGTGAAATGGAATAGAAAAAAGCCTGGAGAACTCTATTTCAAAATTTCAACTGTGTTTATTTCTGTTTAGGTAGCTGTTGGTAGTTTTTATTTATTATTATAGCATTCTACAATTTTCAATATTTTTACAATGAAGGTTGATTACATTTGCAATCAGAAGTAAACATGATTAATTTCATTTAAATATTGCAGAAAAAATAATGGGTACACCTTCCCTTTCTTCACCTTCCTACCTCCCAATAGCTCAGAAGCTTGAAGAAAAATCTTCAAGTATTGTAACAAATAATATGCTATCTCAATAAGTTTCAAAAAGTTGAAATCATTTCCATTTATTTTTTGTGTGAATCGTAGATGTCAGGGCTAAAGGAGACTCCAGAAGCCCTATGATTTTCTCAACTCATGTTATTGGGTCTCAGAAAAACTAATGACTTGTCAACAGTCATAAAGCAATGATCCAAGTAGTTACAATATATAAAGAATCTAAATTTTACAGACCTGACTCACAATGAGGTATACAGCACAAAGCCATCTGAAAGGAATATAGTAATGTTAAAGCACTGAAACTATTAACTGATCTAATATTAAGATTCTTAAAAGTCTGGGACTATTCCCACCATTGTCAAGCAAAAAGCCTCTAATAACTTTCTGATTACAAATAGTACAAATAGAGTACTTTGGTTTCATAACACTTGGTGAATATGAAATGGTCCATTCCTCTAGATTTTTGCAGAAGCATACCTGGATATCATGGTACCTGAAAAGCATTCCAGTAAAATCATTTAGCTATCTAACTAAAAAGATAGCTTTTTGTTGTTGAGTTTGGACAATTACATGCATTTACCTCTATCCATAAGCTCAAGATGCATTTCCTGATCATGAGGTGTTGCAGCTCAATGACTGTGCTTTGACCATTTGTGGCCAGTGTTTGCCCCCAGGACAAAAGTCACATGGGGCACAACATGACTAACATCCAGAATGATCACGAGAACCACACAACTGTTTTGTCACCCCTTCAAGAACTTCTCAGCAAGGAGCTCAAAATTGCTGACCATCTGGTTGGAAACACTGGCAATAATTTGTTTAATATTAGAATCAATACGATGTTTGTCAGTAAGACAAACTTTGTGAGATTGTAATCACCGTGGTAGTCCATGTTAGGTAGACTTTTATTATTATCTTTGTTTTCACTTGCTCATTAGTTTCTGGGAAATTAATTCTGGGCTTCATAGTCTATGTTTTCTTATTAGACATTGGAATTCAACATATGCATTCTTTATAATCTTAAATGTTAGGAGACTAGATGAGTTAAAGGATTACATAGATTAATAAAATTTAATGCATCTGAGGACTTTAGAAGCTATAGGAGCAATTAGTCCTGATTTTCTCAACATGATTCCAAATATGAAAAGTTCTTTTCAAGGACCTAAATATTTCAGAATACATTTACTCATTATAGTGTCTAGAAAAATGGGTAACTTAACTGAATGCTATCTAAGCTAGCGTCTCATACCAACGCTGAAGAACCTGAAGCTTAGGAAGACGAAGGAACATTCCTAAGGTCATAGTAGCAGAGTGAGACCCAGTGCCTCATTTTAGACCCCAGTTCCATGTGTTTTCTTTTAGGCTGATCATACTTGCTCACATCTCTTGAAAGGTTTTAATATGGCTCTTGGGGACTGGGAGAAATATGAAAACTTTTTTGGTATTATTGTTACAAATTCTAGCACTATTCACTTTATATTTTTATACAATTTTTAAAGGTTACACTCCATTTACAGTTATTACAAAATATTGGCTATATTCCCCATGTTGTAAAATACATCCTTGTAGCCTATCTTACGTCCAATACTTTGTACTTCCCACTCCCCACCCCTATATTTCCCCTCCCACCCGCTGGTAACCACTAGTTTGTTCTTGCTATATATGAGTCTGTTTCTTTTTTGTTATATTTGCTTGTTTGTTGTATTTTTAGATTCCACATATAAGTGGTATCATACAGTATTTGTCTTTCTCTGTATGACTCATTTCACTTTGCATAATACCCTCCCAGCCCATCCACATTGCTGCAAATGGCAAAATTTCATCCTTTGTTATAGCTGACTAGTATTCCATTGTGGGTGTGGGTGTGTGTATATATATATATATATATATATATATATATATATATATATATATATATATATAAAACATCTTCTTTACCCATTTATCTGTTGATGGATACTTAGGTTGCTTCCATATCTTGCCAGTTGTATGTAATGTTTCTATGAACATTGGGGTGAATGTATCTTTTTGAATTCGTGTTTTTGTTTTTTTCGGATATATACGCAGGAGTGGAATTGCTGGGTCATATGGTAGTTCTATTTTTAGTTTCTTGAGAAACCTCCATATTGTTTTTGACAGTTGCTGTACCAATTTACATTCTCACTAACAGTGTACAAGGGTTCCCCTTTCACCACAGTCAATATCTGCAAATCAATCAGTGTGATATACCACATTAACAAATTGAAGAATAAAAACCATACAATCATCTCAATAGATGCAGAAAAAGCTTTTGATAAAATTCAACATCCATTTATAATAAAAACTCTCCAGAAAGCAGGCATAGAGGGAATATACCTCAACATAATAAAGGTCATATATGAAAACCCCCAGCTAACATCATACTCAGTTGTGAAAAGCCAAAAGCATTTCCTCTAAAATCAGGAACAAGACAAGGGTGCCCATTCTCATCACTTTTATTCAACATAGTTTTGGAAGTCCTAGCCACAGAAATCAGACAAGACAAATAAATAAAATGAATCTAAATTGGAAAGAAAGAAGTAAAACTGTCACTGTTTGCAGATGACATGACACAATACACAGAAAATCCTAAAGACACCAGAAAATGACCAGAGCTCACCAAAGAATTTGGTATAGTTGCAGGATACAAAATTAATATACTGAAAAACTGCCGCTTTTCTAAAATAACAATGAACTATCAGAAAGAGAAATTAAGGAAACAATCCTATTTACCATTGCATCAAACAGAGTAAAATACCTAAGAATAAATTTACCTAGGGGTGTAAAACTCCTGTACTACGAAAATTGTAAGACACTGATGAAAGAAATTGAAGACAACACAAACAGATGGAAAGATATACCGTGTTCTTGAATTGGAAGGATTAATATTGTTAAAATGACTACAAAGCAATCTACAGATTCAATGCAATCCCTATTAAAATACCAATAGCAGTTTTCACAGAACTAGAACAAATAATTTTAAAATTTGTATGGAAACACAAAAGACCCCAAATAGCCAAAACAATCTTGAGAAAGAAGAACAGAGCTGGAGGAATCATGATCTCTGACTTCAGAATATACTACAAAGCTACAGTAATCAAAACAGTATGGTATTGGCACAAAAACAAACACATAGATCAATGGAATAGGATAGGGAGCCCAGAAATAAACCCACACACTTATGGTCAACTAATCTAAGAGGCAAGAATTTACAATGGAGAAAAGACAGTCACATCAATAAGTGATGCTGGGGTAACTGGACAGCTACATATAAAAGAATAAAATTAGAACATTCTCTAACATACACAAAAATAAACTCAAAATAGATTAAAGACCTAAATGAAAACTTTTAAGTAACAATTGTGTAAGGTTAAAGTTTTAAGCAGTCCCAAGTTCATCTGGTTATAGGCCTGATTTTGTAGGCTTATTCTGTTGGTACCAGATGTTGTCACTGAAGTACTCTAGTTTTAATTCTTCTATTATTTCTGCCACAGACTGAAGAGCTTTCCTCCTCCCTAAATTCCAGACCTAGGTTTTCCTTTTTCTCATTTCAAAACCAGGATAGAAGTGGTGGTGACAGAAATAATCTGCATGCTTTCTTTTATTCATATGAATTCTCTCAACATGTGTACATGTATCATGGTTAGGCTCTGACAGAGGAAATGCCTTTGGATATGGAGAGAGAAGAAGGTATGGAAAATAGATGTGGTCTGCTGTCCATAGTTCTGAAATGTCATTTTCAACTTGCCCTGCCATAACGGGTAACTTTGGCAACATCTCTCAAGAAATCTGAACAAGATAAGGAAAATTTCTTGTGGAAGAGAAGGGAAGAAGCACAAAATGAGATGAAGGAAGAGAGGATATTAGATAGGGATGGTCTCTCACTGATTGCAGAGAGTAAAACAAGAGATTATTCTTTGATGTAGTGGTCACATTTTTACAGTTTTACAAAAAGATTGTTTTCTCTCCAGGAAGTTGGTTGACATAAGGCACTCCCATTCCCACCCATCTGTATCTACCTCTCCTTGATGGCTTAGGTCTTAGTTAGCCAGGCATATTTTATCCAGATAAAACCATGGAGAAAACACTAATACATGTTTCTTTGGGTGTTAATTTTTAAATAATCATAATTTTTCTGATCAGTTCTTCTAGAATTGGGGCACAAAGCAGAAGAGGAAAATGAGTGATTGGAATGTGTCATTCTTGAGACAGGAACCATAGAGAGATGCTAGAGACACAAAAGTGAATAATGAAATTTTTGTTGCATAGTTTAGAGAAAAAAATTATTCATACAGTTAGTTTTCATTGACTTCTGAGCATGTGGTAAACAATTTCTGTGCATTATTTCACTTGATCATCAGAAAAATCTTAGACGTTGATATTATTTTCACTAATTTTTTTAGGTGAAGAAACTAAGACTAACAGACGTTTTAAAGAATGTCCAGAGATACATGGCTTATGGCAGAGCTCAAATCCAAACCTTTCTGATTCCACAATTCATGTCCTTAATAATTCAGCAATGCAGGGATATGTGTGACAATAGAAGTATGCAAAAAGTGCTGGCTGGTTTTCAGTAAATAAGAAAACTGTTGAACTTCTCTCAAGTCTGAACAAGGTGATGCATAGTAGTAAACTGAAGTGGAAGAGAAGGAAGACACAAACAGTGATATCAAAACTGAGCTTTGACGGTTGAGAAGAAGGTCATCAAGCATTGCAAATAGGGTCAAAGGCATGTGCAAAGTTCTAAAATGGCATGGTGTGTTTGAAGAATGATCAGCTGTCAACATGGCTTTATAACAAGATGCATGCTGAGAACACAGTGAATGTGAGCTATGAATTTTTCTTGCATTGTGACTTTGGACAAGTCATTAACCTCTGGGAAAGCTAATCTTTTTCTGGCTGAATTTCATGGTGTTAATCCCATAAGGTCCTTTTGAAATGTCATATTTATACATCATTTTCCTTCTCCTCTTCCACAATCTGCTCAGTTATCCTGGATCTTATTATCCCATTTATGGATTGCTTTGGTCCTCTACTTTTTCACTATCTCCTTTCTATTACCAGTCAGGTAACCATTTTATTGCTCATTTACACCTCTACTAGAGAGAAAAGATGTGATAGCCAAACCAGTCAACATTTTATTTGCTTGCAACTCTTGTAAAAAGTTTAGTAAGGGAAAAAGCATAAAAAAGGTAATGAATACAATCAGATCTGAGGATGTTCTGTACATTTCTCTGTACTAGGTTTCTTTCCCTTAATCTTGTATAATCAAGAGTTTGATTTAATTTTTTACCTTAAACATTATATTATACTGTTTTCCTTCCCTTCCCTATTTCATTTTCCAGATAATATTAACTGAAGTGAATTAAATGTTAGGTGGATTCCAATAAATACTATATCAAGTTATTGGCAGGGCTTCAATTATAATCTGAATCTTCTCATTCCTTGATATTGTGGCTCCAAATTCAGTCTACTCTATACCCTCTAGATATTCTCTTAGATTAGACACATACATCTAATAAGAAATGACTATGGCTTCAGGATGATCACATAATTCATCATCCGAAGAATAGCACCTTTGACAGTGAAAATAGGTATAAATAAAAATTAATCCATGACAATAGGTATAAACCAGATTTAGTCCAGGCAATCTGGAGTGTATGGGTAATCTGTACTTCAGTGAAATCAAAGGACACCCTAATAGGTAGCCCAAAAGTATATATTAGAGTGTCTCCAGAGCACAATACATGCTCACCTGACCAGTTGGTATCACTCTACCCTGGTTAAAATTTTTTTAAAAAATGGCGGGTGACGTGTACAGACAATTCCTAAGGGAGTCCATGGACCATTGGTATTCAGTTAGTACTTCTGAAGGCTGGAGTAATTGGGCTCTGATTCCCTTATACATCACCAAAACTTTTACAAGTTGAGCAGTGAACCAGGTACCGTCCCTGTCCCAGAGTCATTCACATTCTTATTCTGCCAACGAAGAAGGCAGGTTAATAAACAGATATTTACTGGGCAGAGGAATAAATGCCATTAGAGTAATAAACTATGGTTTGTGAAACACAAAGGATGGAAAAAATCCTTACTATTCCCTGGGAAATTGGCCAAGGCTACAATAATGAATCTTCTAGGTGGAGGGGGAAAAAGTAAAACAAAAAGACAGAGATAATAAATAACCCCTCTTAGGTACACAAGGTACAGCTGTGCAGGTTACTTATCATATCCATTAGGTTGTGGCAGGTTGTTTGAAGGGCTAGGGAATCTGGGCTTTACCCTACAGATAAGGAACCATCAGTGCTTTTGTTTTTGCTTTAAAGCAGGTAAGTGATACAAACACACATGTGTTTGAAAATGTAATTCTGCTGGCAGTATTAAGGGGAGGTGAATCTATATAATGTCCTTCTCATGCTTACATGGTTCTTTGGAAACCTAAGTATAATAATGTGCTAAATATTTAAACATCTTAACTACACTTAATTTAGGTATCTGCTTATTTTAAAAGATACTCTCTAGCCTCTTTCCTCTCCTTTTGCTCCTTCTCTCTTTCATGCTCATATGCTCATCTTAAACACTTTTTCAGAATCCCATGTCACAGTGCCTCCTTTTTAGATTAAATCAGCATTCCTTCTATCCTGCTTTTCCAGAAACTACACTTGGGATTTTCCTTACTTTGGTTTCCTTTTATTGACAGGATGAAGCCAAATACTGTTTTTCTCCTCTTACCTTTTCTGTTGCTTGATTTCCACTCTTTCTTGTAGTCTTTGATCAGAGAGAGCTGTCTGCATTATCATTAAATTTGCTGAGTCATTTGTCATTTTCTTTGAACGCTGAGGGCTTCAATGCCATTAGAGACGAGGTCCAATTTGGTTGGTTTTTCAATATAATTGAGCCAAATTACATATTCTAATTGTACAGCCTAATTTTTAATGAAGCTGAAATGAGAAGGGGTCATAGGGTGCATGTAGTTACAGAATCTTTCATGAGGTAATAGAGAAATAGTGATTCATATCTTTCTGTATTGTATTTTCAAGGAGAAAAGCTGCTTTAAAATGAGACCAGAAGAAACACATTAATTGAGAGAAATATGGCAAAATCCAAGCTTCAAAAGGAATGGTCTAATTTTAGAAGATAAACTAAAAGAGTTTTTTTCAAGTAAATTATAGAATCATTCTTTGCTTTACAGAAATAGAGTATATGTGTGTATTGTGGTATTGCTGCACCCAGTAGCCTCCTTATCCCTTGTTGGACTGACTTTACATTTCTAATGGGTGTGGCAGATTTAAAAAGTGGTTACAATATTTTTCAGCTCTTACCATTAGGAATATATTTCTCCACCTCTTGAATCTTAGCTTGGATACATGACTTGCTTTGACCAAAAGGACATTAAGAAACATGATAGAAGCCAAGGGTTGAAAAGTGCTTTCTATTCCTCTTCCTGCTTCTGGAACCCTGCTACCTTGTGGAGAAGATGAGATAGCTTTCAAGATTCTGGAGGAAAGTGGCCTAGTTGCCCCTGTTGCCCCACACAGTCACCAGAAACATAAGTGAGACCATCTACAACCAAGATGCAGTCAACTCAAAAACTCACTGCAATTGTATGAGTAAATCCAGCTGAGATGATTGGAAGAACTGCCCAACTAAGCTCAGTCTAAATTGCCAACCCATAGAATCATAAGCTAATAATCAGTTATTTCTGTTTTAAGCCACTAAGTTTAAGGGTGGCTTATATGCATCAAAAACTAACATAAAGGGGTTAAAGTATCTCCAACTCTGATAGGCTGAATTCTAAATTGGTCCCCAAGACTCCTGTCCCCTGCATGCCCTATATAATGGGGGAATGGAAGAGGATATCACTCTTGTGTTTAGACAAAGATGAAGGGATTTTGCAGATTCACTTAAGGTCTCTGATGAGTTGACTTTGAGTTAATCAAAGGGGAAATTATCCTAGGTGAGGCTGACCTAATAAGTTGCATCCTTAAAAGAGATCAGCAGGACCTGAGGCAGAAGCAGATAGGCTTCTTTTGTCCTTGAAAAGATAATCTGCAATGTTGTAGAGATGATTACATGACAGGAAATTGTGAGCAGCTTTCAGAGATTAAAACAGCTCCCAGGTGACAGGCAGTGAGGCAATGGGACTCTTAGTCCACCAGCTGAAAACTTTCAGCAACTAAAATCTTGGAAGAGGACCCCGAACCACAGATGAGATCACAGCCCCAGTCTGCAGCTAGATTTCAACCTGATGAGACTGAACAAAGCCCCCAGATTCCTGGACTCCTGACTCATGGAAACTGTGAGATAATCATTTGTTTTGTTTTAAGCTAAATTTGTGGTAATTTGTTATGCAGCAGGAGAAAACAAATATACCAATCTAGTCCTTCAACTTTTAGATATAGTCAGAATTGTGACTTAACAGAGATGGTCCGCTTACAGGTTTCTTTGCCAGTTGTAAATCTTAGTAAAAGAGAGAAGTGAGGTTCTTTGACTTGAAGAAAGCCATTTTCTCTTCCTCTAGGCTCACTGAAAATGCAGCCCCCTTCAATGTCATGTGAATATAACGCAAAAAGGAAGATTTTATCTATAAGTGATGATCTCTTCAAAAGCTAATGTTCAGTTGGAGTCAGAGGATTAGATTATATGACCTCTTGAGGGAATTTCTTGCCCCCATAATGTTGTGGCTCAGCATAATGTCATCTTTTCTTGCTCCTAAAAGTGCTGAAAGGCACTCAAAATTATAAGTCAAAGTGCGTGACTGATGGGCTTATTAATGTTGAAAAGGAAATGGCTTGTTCTCTATTATAACACAAACAAAAGGAGCATAACTTTCACCAAGGAAAACAAAGACTAAATGAAAACTGTCTACTGATAAAATAAATGGCATAATGAAGCCAGTAAAAGTCCCAGCTGGTTAAAAACACAGATACAGACTAGCCAGATCTCCATGTGGCAGAATGGATGCAGAGCTTTCTCTGACAGAACAATGACAAGAGATTTCAGTGAATATGCATTGATTTAGCAGGGCCTCGGACAAATCCATCTTTACTGAGTGACATATACAAGTTCCCTGTCATTAAGTACAAATCAAAGCATTTAAAATGCATGCAAGAAAAAATTTTCAATCCTGCAAGGCTTAGCACCATGCAGAGAGCACCACAGGGCATCAAATTTTTATAGTGTTATTCCTGTACCATTTGCCTGGATCCATCTGACTCTCTACTCCCTAATTTGCACTTGATTCTTCTAATTTCTGACCTTTTGATATGTTCACCCTGGCACTTTTATACTTATAGCCTTTGCTTCCTTTCTTGAATATGATTTACATTTTTCCCTGAATATGGTATCTTTATCCCATAATGTATAATGCTGAGATCTTCAACTTTTTAAGGTGGCCCTCTTCTCCATTAAGAATCTTCTACTGAGTTCATGCTAGCTCTTCAAACAAGACTGAGACAAAACTCAGGCACTGTCACATCCCATGCAAATACCATTCTCATTGTCACATAATCATTCTAATGCTTTGAAAATTCTCTAGGTTGTCTTCATGGAGAATGAGTAGCTTGCACTAAGACTAGTGGGAGAAGTCATTCATTAATTCAACAAATTGTAATTAAGCACTTACTGCATTTTGGGCACAATTTTAGGGTCTTAGAATACGTCAGTGAATAAAAGAAAGATCACTGACATCTTAAATTACTAAGATGTAATATTTATAGGTGTAATGATACTATAAAATAGTTAGCAAAAAATGGGAGATTGGAATCCATGAAAGAATTTAAGAACAGAATTGAGTTCTTATTAAGTATAATTGATCAGACTAGGAACTTTACATTATCAATCTCTTTGAATCCTTCTGAAAACCACTTGAAGTATCAATAGGTATTATTATCCTCAAAACCACACACACATTAAATGGTGAAATTTGAATTTGAACCCATGAATAAAGTGTTCATTATAGTGGGTTTCCCTGAAACCATGAATAAACAGTGTGAGAGAAGTTAGCATAAAATTTCAAGGCAAAAAGACCTAAATTAAAAATTTTTCTCTGCTAGTTTACTGGGAGTGTGATTTTTGTGGCCTCTCAGATAATGTCCCCTGTTAACCATAATCTTCCATGGCCTAAACCACATAGATTTGAGACAGCTATGCTAGTCTCTCCCATTAATTTGTATTTCTAGTTAGTATAAACTTGAAAGAGCCTATTCACATAGCAGCCATTTAGAGGAAATGCTGACTCATAGAACCTTAAGGAACTTCTGCTGATTCATCTCAACTCTAAAATAAGGGGTTTATCCCTGTTCTATTCTCACTCTCCATCATATCAATCCATATCTTCCATTTCAATGGTTCCCAAATTTGTAGCATGAGAATCACCTGGAGACCTTATTAAAACCTAGATGGCTTTGCCCCACTCTCAGAGTTTCTGATTCAGTCTGTCTGGCTTGGGACCTGAGATTTTCATTTCTAACAAGTAACCAGATAATGCCAGTGCTTCTGGTCTCACACTTTGAGAACCACTATCCTATGCATTTACTTTCTCTTCTCACCTCATTCCCTTCTATATTACTTCTAACCCCTAATTAGATATATTCAAACAATCTTCCCTTTGATAGTTCCAATATGTGTGAACTTCAGTTACCATGATTTAGTTAAAAAATACCAGTCCCCCACAACATGGTTTAAATTTTAATTATTATAGTACATTAACTGTGAGTGATTGCATAAAGTACAGACTTCTATGGCTAGTTCTGCAGTCCACAAATCACTGTGTGAATAAAAGATGTGCATAATGACCAATCATGTCAATTCTTTGAAAATCCATTGGTGGTTACTACCATGGGCATTGCTGGTTTACCTGCAGACAGCAAAGCATGTAGTTGTTTTACCTCCTTATCCCTCAGTAGTAAACCAATGTGGCATTTTACAAAAATGGATAATCAAAAGAGAGAATTGGCTAACAAAGATAAAAGTACAGCAAAGAAACAAAGTGATAACACTGGAAGTGAAATTGCAATCAAATGTAAATGGAGTTATAGAAGAAATTGCTGACTGTGAAATATAGACACTGTCACTACTTGAAAGACTCTAGATAAGAAGCCAGAGGAAATTAATGAAGATGAATTTATCAACATACATGAAGAAAATGATTATGATGAAAAACATGACCATATCCCATATAAGAAATGCCAGAAAAAACTTCACATTAAAATACCTCTCAAAGATATTTCATGACATTGAAGGTGCAAAAGGTACAATTTTGGAAGGTGATCCAAAATTAGAAAGGTATATGGCAATTCACCAAGGCATAGAAAAGATGTTCACTTCATATCTTAAATTATAGGACAAGAAGGAAAGCAATGTTCAAGCTATTCTTAATGCAAAGAAATAAAACACTTTAATTCTCAGTCTTTCCAATGTTTTAAATTACAGTGTACTAAATAAGTACTAGTTTTACTGTAGTTTTTCTTTTTCATTCCTCTCTACATCTACAATAGACAGTAAAAGATTTTTAATATTTTGACAAAAAATTTTTAAAGGTTACAGAACAGTCATAATTTTCCATTGATTATTAAGTTTGCCTTGTGGGGTTTCAGTTTACATCACATTTTTATGGTTCTACACTGCCATACAAATTGAGCATTGTCTATACCTGTTTCTCTCTTCCTAAGTATATAAAGCTCTCTTTATGGTTATAGTGGATCAACTGGTAACTATAATAGCACCTTTACCAGAGTTCCCTGTCTTTAACTCATAATCATCCTCCCCAGGAATAGTACTGTATGGTTGGAATTTACTTCTGTGGTCTAACCAATGACCTGATATTGGTAACCTGCAATAATGCATTTCTTACTCAGCTCCATACTTTTGCACTCACCCAACATGAAGTACACAGTCTGGAGAGGACACTCCCCACTAATCCATTACTATACATTTATCACTTGCTATATTAGTTTCCTAGAGTTGCTGTAACAAAGTATTACAAACTGGGTGGCTTAAAACAACAAACAATAGAAATTTATTATCTCATAGTTCTTGGAGGTTAAGAGTCCAAAAATCAAGATGATAGCAGGACTGTGCTCCCTCTGAAAACTGTAGGGGAATTCTTTCTTACCTCTTTCTAGCTTCTGGTGATTTTCTGGTAATATTTGACATTTCTTGGTTTGCAGCTGCATAACTCCAATCTCTGGCTTTGTTATCACAAAGAGATCTCTCTGCTTGTCCCTGTATTCCCATGGCTGTCTTCTTGTAAGGACACAAGTCATATTGGATTAGGGGCCCATCCTATTCCAGGATGAACTTTTCTTAACTAATTATCTTAATTTATAATCTGCACTGATCTTATTTCCAAGTAAGGTCCTATAACATTTACTTTTACTGTCGATGCACCTTATGAACCAGCCATAGTTCAAATACTTAGTCCATGAGACCTATCCTCTCTAAGCCTCCATTGCCTCAAAAGTATACTTAGCATCTTAATTCCTAGTCACAAAGTAGTTTCAAGGATTAATAAATATATTTGTAATACATGTGTCAACAGTTCATGGCTCCTTAAACATTAGTTCCTTCTGAATAGCTCCCCATCTAACCATTTATAAATTAAATCCCTCATTGAACGCTTGACCTTTAGTGCCTTATATTACTGATAAATGCCACTGTCTATGTTAGGTCACCTAAAAAGATTGCAAAAAACAGCAAATTAATTATGTGTTATTATATGATTTTGCATCTCCAAAGAACCTAGGAGACATGGCTGCATAAAACAGAAACATTTTTAAAGCTTTATTGGATATTTCACCACTGAATAAAGTTAATTACGTATGAATGCATGTTATGATCCTGGTTCCTGAATAATTAGATTAAAATAAAAATCGGATTTCACAATTGAAATTTGGAAAAAGAAATAAAAACCAACAGAACTACCGTATATTCAACTGTTTTGCTTTTCCTTTTTCTTGCAGGACAGCATGGGAATACAATTATTAAACTTTTTTTCTGCAAAAGTCTTTTTGTTCAGGTGAAAGTATACATATTATTACAGCTTTGAAGGGAGATAGGTACCTTACAATTGAATGATTTTGAATGGAAATATGACAGATTCTGATTTTAGATCTTTCTGGTCATAGGCTTTTCAAGACCATAGATTTTCTCATAAAGTGGAGTTGTAGGATTATTTACTGGGAAGTCTTAAAAGTCTAATGATAGAATATCTAGCAAAATATATAGAAAATATTAGTGAAACTAGATAAAAGAACTCAAAATACCTTTTGGTATATATGAGCAATCAATACATGAAAAGAGTGTCACTTACCTTCTTCAAGGAAAAGAATGATTTTTGTAATAAATAGTGCTGGTGAAATTTGCTATCCACTTGAAAGATAACAAAGGAAGACCATGCCTTTACACCATATAAAAAAAATCAGATCAATTTAAGATTTCAATGAAAATGTAAAATAGTAAAACTATTAAAAAAATTTAGGAAGATCTATGTTTAAACTAATTTTAAATGTGAATTAATATATTAAGGATGGAGAAAGATGTATGATGCAAACACTAACCAAAAGAAAGTAGGATTAATATCACATAAAGTAGACTTTAGAACAGGAAGTGTTCTAAAGCCTGGATAAATAGAAACACTACGTAATGATAACACAGTCAATTCTCCAAGAACACATAACGATTCTAACACATATGCATTTATCAGCAGAGTGTTAAAGTACATGATGGAAAACTCATAGAGTTAAAAGAAATAATAGACAATCTAAAAAGAAAAGATAAAGATATAGAAGAACTGAATACCCTATAACCAACAGTCCTATTTGATATTAATAGATTTCATTCAACAACATCAGAAAACACTTAATTTTCAAATATACACAGAACGTTCAGCAGGACAGGCTATGTTCTGAGCCATAAAACAAATCTTGACAAATTTAAAGATTAGAAATCATATAAATTATGTTTATTGGCCATAACAGAAAGATAGCTGGAAAACCTCCAAATTCTTGGAAATTAAACAACACAGGTCTAAATAACGAATGATGCAAATAGGAAGTCTCAAGGAAAAGTTAAAAATATTTTGGACTAAATAAAAATAAAAATACAATATATTCAAAAGTGTGGGATGCATCAACAACAATGTTCACTGTTAAATTTGTAGATTAAATGGTTAGAATAGTAAAAGGGCAAAATAATCTTAACTAGAAAAAGGACAAACTATATCCAAATCAAGTAGACAATAAAAATAATAAATATAAATAACAAATAAAAATAAAAATAGAGAAACATTAGATAAAATCAGTGAACAGTTGATAAATTGTTCATTTATAAAATTAATAAATCTCTAGCCAGACTGAGGAAATAAGTGAGAAGACACAATTTACCATGTCAGCATTAAAAGAGAGGATATCACTACAGACCCCACAGACATTAATAGAAAAAAAGGAAGAAAATGAACAACTCACAACATAGACCCACAGATATTAACAGGATTAAATGCATAATATAAACAACTACTCCTATAAATTTACAGTTTATGGGAAATGCACCAATTCTTTGAAAACACAAACTACCAAAGCTAACTCAAGAAAAACATAGGTAATTAATTAATCATATATCAATTAAAGAAATTGAATTTATAGTTAAAACTTTTCCAAAAAGGAAAATCCGGTACCAGATGTTTTCTCTTGTGAATTCTACCAAACATTTAAGGAAACAAAAATGACACTAAGTCTACAAAATGTATCCTAGAAAATATGAGGGAGCACATCCCATCTCATTTTATGAGGGCAGGTGAGCATTTCTATTGCCAAAAGCAGATAAAAACATTACAAGAAAAGAAAAGTACAGAATAATATCACTCATGAATAGAGATATAAAAGGTTAGAGAAAAATATTAACTGACTGAATCTGGCAGTATATAAAAAAGATAATATATCTTGGGAAAGTGGGGTTTCTCCAAGAATGCTGGTTTAGGATTCAAAAATTAATTGATGTAATTTATCATGTTGACTGATGAATGAAGAAAAATCATGTTATAATCTCAAGCAATGCAGAAAACCATTTGACATAACCCAGGAGCCATTCCTGATTCTAAAAGTCCCAGCAAACTTGGCAGAAAAGTGAGCTATCTTAACCTGATAAAGAACATCTGTTTAAAAAACAACAGCAACAACAAAATAAACAAAACCAAACAAACAAAAAATGCAGCTAACATCATATTTGATAATAGTGACAGGCTGAAATCCACCCCCTCAAATTTGGGAATAAGTATATTCCCAAATATACTTCCCAAGTATATCATATTCTCCATCATGCTGGATGTTGTAGTCTGTGTAATAAGGCAAGAAAAATAAATAAAAGGCATACAGATTTGAAAGATAGAGAAGCATGAAGTCTGCAATACTTCTACATGTTAAATCTTAAATAAGCTACATAAAAAGCTTAACAAGGATATAGAATCAAAGTAAAAGTACAGAAATCAAATGTATTTCTATGGTCTAGCAGTGAACAAAAAGAATTTGAAATTAAAAAGCAATCTATTGAGGAGACTTCCAGTTTCTGATCTGGCATGTAAGAAGCTTGGAAGTCATCACTCCTGTCCCCATAACAACTAAAACAACAACAAACAAAACTGAAAATCCATTGACAACTCTTCTTAGATCCGTCAGAGAGCTAAGGTCACAGGGCAAACTGATGTCCTGAAAATTGGAGACAGACAGTTGGTTTCAGAGAATCACAGCTTACTGGAGCAGAAGCCCAAGAGCAGAAACTATTGTTGAAGTCAGTAACCAGAGTAGGAAAACTTAAACTTTGGTTAATGAATTGCTGGAGTTTCATGTGGACAATTTTGAGATTTAAATACTCCAAGAGGGCTCAGAGTCAGTGATACCTCTACACTTTCATGAATTTTATCTCCAGGAGCCATACCAGATTTGCAGAGTGATCGTCAGGGGAAAATCTCCTTGTGCTTCCTGTACTGGGAAGGAAAAAGTAGTCATTTTGATATATGCTTAGAGTATTTTATCCTTCTTAGTAAGACCTTTATTCAAAGGAAAACATTTTATCAGAGCCTAATTGGGATCTTACCAGAGCCTAACTTACCGAGGGAAAGGAAATACCCAGTCCTAGCTCCCTCTAAACTTTCTGTCTCATCCAAGGGTGTGAGTGGGAAGCACATGTAAAGGTCACAGCCCAAGGGCACAGGCTGACTAGAAGACTGAGACTTACTGATAGGACTTTAGAACACTTCCCCTCCCCCATACCTCACCACCACATCAATAAGGCTCCTGTATCATAACAACAAATTAAATAAATATAATTATAGATTGAAAACCTTATTTAAGAAGACATCTCTAAGGAAACACAAATACAACAAGGAAGACAAAAATAAAAACACTAGAGGAAATTTTAGCCTCTGATAACTACAGATAAAACAAACAGTAAATGCAGCCTAACTTCTAGTCACAATAAACATAAATCCACCCTAAAGCTTTCTTACCTCAGTTCCCAGTACATCACGTATGACTTTCAGTGAAAAATTATGAACATACCAAAAGACAAAAAACACAGTTTGAAGCAAAAGAACAAGTATCAGAACCAGACTCAGATATGGCAGTGATTTTGGAATTATCAGATCAATGAATTTAAAACAACTATAGTTAATATGCTAAGGACTCTCATGGACAAAGTGGACATCATACAAAAACAGTTAGATAAAGTAATCATAGAAATGAAAACTCTAAGAATCAAAAAGAAAAGCTAGAAATCAAAAACACTGTAAAAGAAATGAAGAATCCCTTTGATGAGTTCATCAACAGATTATAGACACCGTGCAAAAAGAATCAGTGAACTTGAAGAAATATCAATAGAAACTTCCAACAAAATGCAAGGAGAAAAAAAAGTGAAAATGATGGAATAAGATATTCAAGAACTGAGGAACAATTACAACAAGGTTAACATACATGCAGTGAGAATACTGGAAGGAGAAGAAAGAGAGAATGGAACAGAAGAAATATTTAAAGTAATAATGATTGATAATTTTCCAGAATTAATAACAGACACCAAACCACATATCCGGGAAGCTCAAGGAACACCAAGCAGGGTAAATACCACAAAAATCACTCCTAGTTATATCATATTAAAACTGAAAAAAAAAAAAAAAATCAAAGAAAAGAGGAAATCTTGAAAAACACCAGAGAAAAAAGCCACACTATCTAGTAAATAGCAAGGGTAAGAATTAAGACAACTCCTTAGAAACCATGCAAGAAGAGTGGTGAAATATTTAAAATGTTAAAAAGAAAACACACAGACACACACTAGTTTGATTCTCTATCCATTGAAATTATCCTTCAAAAGGAGAAATAAAAAATTTTTCAGACAAATATAAGTTGTGGAATTTGTCACCAGTAGACCTGCTTTGCAAGAAATGCTAAAATACATTCTTCAGAGAGAAGAAAATTATATAGGTCAGAAAATCAAATTACATTGAAAAAGAAAAACAAAAAAAGATCAAAACCCATACAAGATAAAAATGTTCAGCAAACTAATAATAGAGGAGAACTTCTTCAACTTGGTAAAAAATATCTACAAAAACCCTACATCTAACATCATACTTAATGGTGAGAAAATAGATGCTTTTCCACTAAGAGCAGGAATAATGCAAGGATATTATTTTTCACCACTCCTATTCAGCAATATAATGGAACCCTAGCTAATGCAATAAGACAATAAAATGTTTACAGATGGGGAAGAAAGAGATAAAACTTCGTTCACAGACAACATGATTTTCTATGTAGAAAATCCCAAACAATCAACAACAACAAAAACAATAAACTCCTAAAACTAATAAGCAATTGTAATAAGGTGGTAGGATGCAATATTAAAATACAGGAGTCAACTGCTTTCTTATATACCAACAATGCATAATTGGAATTTGAAACTAAAAGCACAATATCATTTACATTAGCACCAATAAAATGAATACTTAGGTATAAATCTAACAAAGTACATACAAGATCTTTATGAGGAAAACTACAAATTTCCAATGAAAGAAATCAAATAAGATCTAAATAAATGGAAAGATATTCTATGTACATGGATAGGAAGACAACATTTTCAAGATATCAAATTTGTAGGCACAGAATTGTTCATAATCCTCTATTATCCTTTTATTGCACACAGGATCAGTAGTGATGGAAACTCTTTCCTCTCTGTTATCAGTGATTATTGTATTCTCTCTCTTTTTATTTTTATTTTTCTTAGTTACCCTGGTTAGAGGTTTATCAATTTTGTTGATATCTTGGAAATGAGATAACCATTTTGTACTTCCTGTGCCACTGAAAAAACAGACAAAAACCAAGAATACAAGTTACTATGCTGTCTGGAGTGATAGATTATGATGACAGGAAATTGGGTTACTGATAAACTATGGGGAAAAGAGAACTATGTCTGAAACCCAGGGTATTCTCTGGTATGTCTCTTAATATTTTAATTTCCAATTCTAAAGATTAATGAAAAAGTACAGTAAAAATAAAGAATGATTGAGGCCTTAGCCCTTTCAAGAATAAAAATTTTTGTCACTCTACCAGGTAAAGTATCCTGAGAAACTGTGCTTCTAGATGAGGGCAATAGAAATGTGGAATTAAGAGTGGGAAAAAGATGCCACAGATGTTCATAGGGCTTTGTGAATAATTATTTTAAAAGGGAATTGTAAGTAAATATGCATATTTTCTCTTTGCTTGCTATATGTATGTGTTTCTTTGTATATGATATCCTGTTTCTTCTCTTCTTTCTTCCCATTTTTATTTTATATACAAGTCACTAGAATTTAAATTCACAATTTAGTTTTTACTTATTCAGTAGGTCTGTAAATGTATTTCAGGAGTAATTCATACAGTTAACCATGGATACAACTGTTGTAATTGTATGTTTCCTTACTTTTCGGAAAACATGAGAATTTTTTCACATGTAAGCTGTGAATTCCAGTGGTTGGAGTGTTGGAGGTGTTGACTAGAAAGGGACAGCATAAGGGAATTTAGGGGGTGATGGAGGCTCTTTATGGAGGCAGGGTGTCAGACATATGCCTGTATGCATTTGTCAAAATGCATAAAACTGTACCAAATGAGAATGAACTGTACTCTATATAAATTTTAAGAAATCAACCAGGATATGGAGGAATGATGGAATGCAGACAGAAAACAAACAAATCTAATTATTACATTGAATCATATCATCACTCTGAAGGGGTTGAGGAAAAAAGCTGGTCTAAGAATGTTGGTAATAATGTCTTAACTGGATACTATAGGGCTAAAGACAAAAATGATTATACATAAGCACTGTACTTCAATTTACAAGTTTGTTATTCATAAGGATATAGGTAAGCAAGTCTGAAACTATATTTTATTAGGGTTGAACAAATGAGCAAATTATTGTAGATAATGAGAAACACTTCTCACTGTTGGAGGAATAAAATATGATTAAGAAAATGAGGAAGGTTAGAATGAGCTCTGGGTTAGAGTCAACTGAATCACTATGGACACAGAAAAAAATGCTTATGCGTGTTTGTGTATGCCTGAGATAGTATATATACATATATTTTCTAACTCTGTTTACTAACAAAGACTAAAAGTGATGACATACTCTGTATCACTGAACACACCTACTGCTCAGATGTTGGTTTCTAAATGCCATTCTCCAATTTAAAAAAATAAATAAATAACAGGACCCCTTGGAGAACTGATGGATTATAGGAATGGCACAGGAAAAATATAAGATATGTCTAGTGTATCTTGGAGTGCTTAAATATATGTGAGGACATATTGAAAGGGCACAGGAGGCAAGTGAAAAAGCTTTGCATGTCCAAAGTCAGAACAATTTGAGCAACAAAGTAAACAATAATAGTATTGTATTCAAATCAAAAGGATAAAATAATTATCCAGGGTTCCATACTGATATAAATAAATAAGTGAATGGGGGAGAAGGAACGACTCTTCCTTATGGAATAATTACCATTAGTAAATGCTGAAGGAATTAGAGAAATAGAAGATCAACATTAGAACACAACAGTAGTAATTGCCACAGGCATTATTCCCCAGTGGTTCTTAAAATTAGTAGCAGAAATGGACAACTGCATTGTCTCCAGTTATCCACCTCAAAACATTTAGAGTTTACAAAGTAAAAAATAGTAACTTTACTCTAAAAATCCTGGCAGACGCCACCTTGACCAAATAAACAATGTTACCCATTGCTCAGAATACATAGCAGCACTACATACCCTCTGAGATGAATGCATCACTTCTTTGATATTCTTCCCCAAAATAGAGAACTTTAATTTAATCATGAACAAATACCAGACAAAACCAGATTGAGGAACATTTCACAAAATAAGTGACCATATTTTTTTTTTTTTTAAGAAATCTTTTTTTAAACTTATTTATTTATTTATTTATTTATGGCTGTGTTGGGTCTTCGTTTCTGTGCGAGGGCTTTCTCTAGTTGCGGCGAGCGGGGGCCACTCTTCATCGCGGTGCGCGGACCTCTCACTGTCGCGGCCTCTCTTGTTGCGGAGCACAGGCTCCAGACGCGCAGGCTCAGTAGTTGTGGCTCACGGGCCCAGTTGCTCCGTGGCATGTGGGATCTTCCCAGACCAGGGCTCGAACCCGTGTCCCCTGCATTGGCAGGCAGATTCTCAACCACTGTGCCACCAGGGAAGCCCAAGTGACCATAGTTTTGAATGTGCAAGGTAGGGAAATTGTCAATTGTCAATTGTCAATTGGAATTGTCACAGATTGGAGGAAACTAAGAATGTGACAGCTAAATGCACTTTGGAATCCTAGAGTGGTTCCTTGAATAGAAAAAGTACATTAGTTAAAAAATTGGTGAAATCCAAATAAAGTCTGTAGTTTAGTTAATAGTATTTTACCAAGGTTAATTTCTAACCAAATTTAGTTTTGATAATTGCTCAGTGGTTATGTAAGATGCTAGTGGCAGCTGAGTGAAGGCTATGCATCAACTCTCTGTTATATTTCTGCAAGTGTTCTGTAAGTCTAAATTATCTGTAAAAAAATCTTTAAAATATGCAGAGGATCCAATTAGGTACATTTTTTAAAAAGCTTTTACAAATAGTAAAAGAAACTTATGAAAAAAATATTTAAACTCTCTAGCACTCAGGACAATGCAGATTTAATTAACAATTTGGTGCTATATTTCACCCTTTGGGTTGGCCATAAGGAGCAAGAATAATAATATCCAGTGCTCACGGAGATATGGGCAAGCACACTCATACATTTCTGGCTAGAGCATGACTTGTTACAGATTTTTAGGGAGAGTAATATTCTATTATCATAGGCCCCACACCCTCTTTTTGAGGAATTTATGCCTTAGGAATAACATTACTATCATATAAGGGCATACATGGATTTTCATTGCAATGGTATAGTGGTAAAATAAACAAAGTGAAACAGAAATATGAAAACCTAGAAAAAACCTGAATGTTCATCAATAGAGAGATGTTCAAATCACTTGTGGTAAACCTATACTATGAAATATCATGCAATTATTATGAGTTGGCTCCAGTCCATATTTTCTGACCTGGGCAGACATCAATAAGAGTTTTAAGTGAGAAAAGAAAGTTCCAAAGTTATATATAAAATATGATCCCAGGTTTGTAATTACAAGCATTGACAACAAATACTCCTGTACATAAATGTGTGTAGATACTTCTGTATGAATATAGGGAAAGTAGTGGAAGAATATACCCTAGGCTGATAACAATGCCCATTTCAGGGGACTAGGAAAGCCATGACCTATGTGTGTGTCGGGGGAGAGGGGCAGTGGTAGGTGAATGATAGTGGTATGTATTAACATAGATATTCAGATGCTGAGTCCATTGCATTTTTTTCTGCCTCTCCCACTAGGACAAACCAAGCACAAAGAACATGCTTACCTCAATATTTTAAATTACCTATACCAATTGTTATCTAAAAGTAGAAACAAAAAGTAACTACATCTTTTCTGATATTTGGTAAGAGAAAGGCTACATTTTATCTTTCTTCTATTCATCATGATTTTGAGAGAGTTTAGATATTGAAAATAACTTCATATTTTGAAATATTTTATATTGAATAAAATGTTTGTTTTTCGCTTAGGCAAAAATTTCTCTTTTACTTTCTCACTGTGTCTGCAGCAAGATGACTTTCCATTCAAAACGATGACCACACTGAGAAATCCCAAAGCATTTTATGCATAAAAGAAACTTTCAAATGTGTTTCTTGTATTTGTAATGTTAAAAGTTATTTTTCTATATAACACTTCTGTTGAAATTTGACAAGAGTATATAACTCTCTATTCACTCGTTCATTCATTCAACAATTATTTGCTAAGTGCATATTAAGTACCAGGATCCATGCTTTTTGCTAGGGATATGATTCTGCCTGCATGGAGCTTACAATCGATCAGAGAAGACACCCTAAACCAATGAATTGGGTATTAAGATAGTAGAAGCATTGGATGTCCTGGCATCCATAATGAACTCAGGTCTAGAAATAAGAAAAGGTTTAGAGAAAGAGAGTGAAATTGAAGTGAATGCCTGAACGGTGAGTGGATAACAGCTAGAAAATAGGGTGACAGAAGAGCAGGTTCCAGGCAAAACCAACAGTACACATGAAGGTCCAAAGGAGAGAGAGAACTTGGCACCACTGAGGAACTGGAGGTTCTCAGAATGCCTGGAATCTAGAGGGCAATGGGAAAAATAAAGATGGGGGAGGCTAAAGAAGAGGGTACAGAGTGTGGAGGCCACATCAGTTCTGTTAAAGAGCTGGGACTTCAATGGCAATTTCTGAACTTGATAATGAACTAATTAAATATGCATTTTTGAAGGATGTTTCTTGCTGCTTTCTTTGAAGTCTCTGATAGGTATGCTACCCACAGACTTAGCTTTGACCTTTGCATTTTGTAGATGCTCAATATATTTCAGTTGAATTGAATATTTCATGGATAATTCTACTAACAATCTCCTTTGTTTTATATTTAGAGCCTGCCTTTTTCCAAAAGGATTTGGGGCACAGTGCAGATAATACAATTAGGTAATGATTTTTCTCAAAAACTCATCGGTTTCTAAAACCGGAAGACTGGCATTGAAGGAATTGTTTACTTTCCCCTAAATAATGCTTATGGGTTTCTACTAATTGTGAGCTTTCTGAGCCTGTGGATGACGCTTAGCAGATCTCAGCTAGTATTTAGTAACAAAGGAATAAATGAATGAATGTTTTATTGAAGATGTAAGGTATGGATGATTTGTATGCAATGACAAGTATTAGACCAATCACTGAGCAGCACGTGGTGGGGTGCATGACACAATCTCTTTCTAAAGGCCCTTGCAATCAAATAGTGGAGACATCACATGCCCACAGACACACAAAAAGATTCACTCTATCACACATGCACCTTAAACTGAAGGCTGAGTGTGATAAGCCTTGTATGAGAGGTATAACATGTACATTCCTCAATGCAAGACACAGTATTTTTATTTTTCCTCAAATCAAACTATTTCCTCAAATCAACCCAGTCTGCAAAAGTTCAGATGCTTTTCCAAACCAAATACAAACTCTAAAGACTTGGGGGTTTCCCAGTCACTTCTTACATTACAGTTTTCAAAAATCACTGCAGGATGACTTAGTTAATTGTCCCGTCTTTTAGTTTTCCATCGAAAGTAGATGAATACCTATGCATCTCACAAATCAATGAGCCCTGGAACTTCCTACAGGTAGATTAGCACATCTGTAGTTTAAAGCCAGTTTGCATTAGGAGGGAAAAATATATTCCCATGAGGAATGTTTAAGGGATCAATTCATAAGCAAAGAAAACATGCTATTCTCAGCAAGGAAACAACGTACTTTGCTTCTGTTGCTGTGATTAATTACACACCACAACTTGGAGAATTTTTTTAAAGGGCTATAGTCAATCTTTTAAGACCCACAAGTTGGCCTGCATTAAAAGTTGAGGAGGAATTGCACACGAATTCTGAGCAGCTTTGGCTAACAGGCCTGTTGTGTGAGAAATTATGGATAATAATAAAAATGCACCGCCTTTGTATAACAAAGTCGGCAGCGTTGCCCCACCTCTTGTGACTGATTCCACTAATGAATCACAGTTAAAACAATCAAACCTCTTTCCTGAGAGTCTCACCAATTACACTGCAGTGAAAATGAGGATGAAATGGCTTCAGTAAAATTTCCACAAAAAATTCCAAAAAAATGAGGGAGACTCATATGCTTCCAGATTCTTCCTTCTAACCAGTACATGCACAAATGAGTTTCTAAGAAGAATTATAAGAAAAAATGTTCATTTTATGTCTCATATTGGTTTTTTTTCCTGATTCAGTGTGTAAGGTCTTGTTCAATCATTTACACGCTGCATCAGTGACAAAAAAAAAAAAGCATAGTCTTTCAAAGTCAGGACCTATGTGGTGTAATTTCTCTCCCCTTCTTACAATCTGATCCTTCCATCTTTTTTTTTATATATATAAATTTATTTATTTATTTATTTTTGGCTGCGTTGGGTCTTCGTTGCTGCGCATGGGCTTTCTCTAGTTGCAGCGAGCGGGGGTTACTCTTCGTTGTGGTGCGCGGGCTTTGCGGTGGCTTCTCTTGTTTCGGAGAACAGGCTCTAGGCACGTGGGCTTCAGTAGTTGTGGCTCACGGGCTCTAGAGCGCCGGCTTCAGTAGTTGTGGTGCACGGGCTTAGTTCCTCTACGGCATGGGGGATTTTCCCGGACCAGGGCTCGAACCCATGTCCCCTGCATTGGCAGGTGGATTCTTAACCACTGCGCCACCACGGAAGCCCTGATCGTTCCATCTTTCATCTTCCCTCCTTTGCTGATCTTTCCACTCTCAAGTAATGAGACAGAGCTTCCTCCAAGTGCCACACCTTGTCCTGAAGCAACCTGACAATCCATTACACCAACTCTTCTATCTTCACATTTTGCAAAATGAAGGTTCCTGGACACATCTTTTCAGTGGAGTATTCTCACTGTGACCTCCTACCTACTCTGTGTCACCTTATTTCATCTGTTCTTTATTATGCTATACTTGCAAGAGTAGGATGTGGACCCTAAATGCTGATTTTTCACTCCTCATCTCTGAACAACTTTCCCCTACCACGCAAAGCTATGTACTCCTACCAAAGACTATATAAATAATAGTCAATTTGGTTTCAATTTCAGGCAGATGAACCCTGCCTTTACACAGTGACCCCTGGCAATCATAAGAAATGAAGCATGTGCTCTGCCCACCCATTTGTGGAGAAAGGTTGGAAACACCTATTCCATCAGTTTTTTCCCCATCTTTAAAGCTCCACTGCCACTGGTACATTCCCAGCAATGACCTGGAATGGGACCTTGAAAAATATAGAATCAATTCCAGTTTGTCTACTTCACAGACATCTGGATAAAGGGAAATTATTTGAAAACTCTTAAGTTTGAAGATTACAACCTTAGTACTATAAAAGCTTAAGGCTTCATTTCTGATGCTTCAAATCTACCACACTGGGGCAGTGCAGAGGCTGATGAGAATAAGAATTAGTTGCCTGCAGAAGTATCTTGTGCTATGGAATGTTTTAGTATTTTAAATTTCTATTACCCTGATATCTTAGTACGAGGTCCTCAACAGCTTCTTGGTGCTTTGTAGATTTTTTGTTCTGTAACTTAAGTAATAGGTATGGTCCTTGATTTTTAAGAACTTAGAATCAAAGAAAAAAGCACAGATGCATACAAATGCATAAAACACTCAAATTATCTGTCTAATCTTAACATGATTCAGATAGAGTTGAAGAGGTCTAAATCTTGAAGAAAAAAATAGACACTGGCAAAGTTTCTGTTAATAATTTCATTCCCTCTTGCCTCACTGACCTTGAAAGTCTGTCTAGCATGTTCTTCCCCTTCTTTCTACTTATCCTCCAGGAATTATCTTGGCTCCTTCTTTTTCTTAGGATTCGTTCTAGTTCAACTTTCTGTTCATAAATTTGGTTTACAAGTCCCCTTTTCCCCAAAGTAAGTTGTACTTACCTCGAGTGGCACTTCTCACTTGATACAGTCATCCCTCAGTACCCTTGGGAATTGGTTCAGGAACCCCATGGATACCAAAATCCATGGATGCTCAGGTCCCTTAAAAAAATGGCGCAGTCCAGTTACCCATCTGTATCCGTGGGTGCTGCATTCATAGATTCAATTTTGATCTGCATTTGGTTGAATTCACGGATGTGGAACCCGGAGATATCTAGGGCCCACTGTAATATGAGTGCCTAATTCTATGTTGATTTCAAACCATAAACCTGAGAACCTTGAGGGAAGAAACTTTATCCCATTCTTTCCTTCTTTTTCTTCTCTATTCCTTTTATGAACACTAATCTTTTCATATGTTGCATTAGTGAATATTAGTTGAAAGCGCATCATGAAGTCATGTAATGAGAACATGATACAGTAAATATATAAGACTAGCGCAGTAAGGGTTAGATGTGGGAACCAGTGGAGAAATAAAGAATATCGAGATGGAAGAAGAATGCTGCTTTGTCAGTGTTGGAATAGAAGTGTCATCCTTCACAGGACTGCTTTTTACTCTTTACCACATCTCAGTGCAAAGATGAAAACAGAATTTTGTCAAACTTGCTTCCAATTATAATCACTTGGAAAACTGAAAAAAATAAAAGTTTTAAAATGAAAAGAAGCCAAGAATAATGTGAAGAAATAAATCTGAAGCCACTCTTCCATGGAGAGTGCAGTGAAAAAGACCATTTTCCATATATTTTGTCAGCATGTTTTTTTTTACAAGTATTGGTAATGCAATTAGGCTGATGGGTTAAATACCTTGGTAACAGGAGCACGGACAAGGCATTATAGGAGAAATTATACAACATATTTACCAAATGTAATGGGCTGATTCTAACACCATATTTGTAGAACAAAATAACATGTGTTCTTGACTAACAGGTATTTTACCTTAAAGTGCTTTTCTTGGTGTATTACAAACTTATTTTCTGACACTGGTTATTACTTATTTCTACAGCCTTTATTACAAGAGCAGTTAAAGAGTAACTTCCACTCTTAAAAAGGTTGATTTGTTTTGCTCCAGGAAGGAGTCTGGTGTGAAATGTTGAGACAAGCTTTAGTTAAGGGCAGCTGCCAGGTAATAATGGAAATCATTCATTTCCTTTGCATGTTACTTGTCCTTTTATTTCCTCATCTTTCTTGCACTGCAAGTAATTGGTTACAAAGTCAGTATTCTCACTTGCCTATTTGCAGTGCTCTTTATTTAATTATTATTTTTTAATTCCCAATTCAAGAGCTAGCCAATGGTAGGCACAAGCACACATATCTATAGATGGGAGAGTGAAACAGGGCACAGCATAATGGTTTTACCCATCTTTGTAGATTGGATAATTTCCCCTTATGCATCGGAAAGTTGGTTTAATTTATTTAGTTCTTTGATCATTGCTAAAACATTTACTTTGTATGGATATTCATTATGTATTTAGAGAAATTCTTGAGTTTATAGATGAAAAGATTTTCATTCTGCGTGCTTTAATATATTTAAAAATATTTTAGTTATTGACGTTTCTTGTACTTAATCCAGTCTTACTTATTCTTTCATGGGAAAAAAAGGGCGAGTCTAAATGCAAATTAACATTACTGTTTAAATATCACAGACCATTTTCTCTGAGCCCAGTTACATTAACTAGTAATTATAAGAATTGCTTGCCTTTGGCTTCCGGCTAAGCCAGTGCTAAACTTGTCCTTTTATTAGATCTGTCAGACTGAGTTAATTATCTTTATGATAATATATGTGCCTTACCTCCAACAAAACAAATACACTTATAATTAGCTTTTTAGTTAGAATTTTAGTTTATTTATAAAGATTGTTTGTTTTCCTTCTTTTTTCCTGCTTTGAAAGAGAGAGGATGGAGAGTGGGGTGTTTCCCGTTTATCAGGTTACCAGCCTGCCTACTGGTTTATAGAGGAAGAGAAAAAAAGAACTCATTGTATTTTAACAAACAAGTCCAGTATTCAATAGCACATCACACCCCTTCCATGTTATATCAATTCAACTCCAAGGCATTTTATTCTATGCACAAACACAAAAAGGGACCCTTTTTATCTGCCTTCTCTACAGAGTAGTGTTATGGAAGCTATTATATGGAAATACTAACAAGTATGAATTGAAAAGCTTTCTGTATCACAGCATAGCTGCCTTAAAAGTCAAATCATTTTATACTGTCCCCACATTTTTATGGCTCTTGCTCCTCTTTCATCTGTGCTCAGCATGTTTCAGAATATTACACAAATGCCTACAATGAATTCTTGGAGAATATCTGTGCCAAAACAGAATATAAAGGAAAAAACATATGCTTTGGTGTCATGTCAAACAAAGCTGGTTTCATCCTTTGTTCTGCTACTCATTAGCTGTGTGACTTAGATAAGTTGTTTAACCTCTCTGAGCCTTGGTTTCCTCATCAGTATAATGAGAATAATGACTAAGTTTGTAGGGGATGTTGGAGGAATAAAAGGAATACAGAGGGCTCAGCAGGGTGCCTGGCACAGTTTAAAAGCTCAGTAAGGGGTGGTTGCTATTATCTGTATTAGAATCATGGAGGAGTGTAGATGTCTAGAGGATCTGAAATTAATATTACAACCTAACAATCATTCCATAAGTTTTATTTTATATGGAGATATGTTTTCTACTAGCTTCTGAAAACAGACATCCCTGATTACCTAGAAATCCACTCTAATTCAAATTAAATAATGAAAACACACTGCAAAGAAACAATTTCCCAAAATTGCCGTGATGAACTTCTACCTGTTCTATGCTGGAAATGGACTGCCTTATCTCTCAGCCCTATCTACAGCAGAACACAACTCATTTTTTTGTCTGTAAACTTACCAACTCATTCATTTCACTTTGAAATTTTCCATTGGTTGGAAGCTCCCCTCCAGCTACTTCTGATCTGCCAAATACAGAGATCTTGGTTAGGATAGCAAAGATCGTATTCATTCAATGTGGGTCCCAAAGATTTCACAATGTAAAGTCAGATTTGTCTAGGATAATGTTCATTCTATTTGCAAGTCATTAGTAGTGAGTGATCATTACCCCGATTCCTGGCCAGAAGAGAGATCCCAGGGCTGGAAGTGATGAACTAGCACATTGACCATGTGGCCAAGTGCTCACACATCGACAAGAAAGTATGGGTGGGATATGAGAGGAACAGACAGAGGGCGGTAGAGAGGCTCCTATGTCCTCTCAACGCAAGCATACTGATACCAAATCCTGGACTGATTTGTTTCTATAGCTACCTTAGGAGTTTGGGTGTCAAGAGGCCAGATGTGCTAATTCAGAGACCAGAGAAGGCCCTTTGTTGTCAGAGTTCCATGACTTTTGCACCCAGGTCCAACGCCATCCACATCATATTCTCATGAAACCACTTGATGGTCTTTCTTATAACTCAGAACCATGGCAACCACTCTCAAATTGTTCTATTCCATCATGAAATTATATGGATTTTTTTTCTTAAACTCAAAGCTCTCTTTTCTTTCTTTTTTCCCTAAATAGGAAGATAGGTCCTTGTTCCCAGGCCCTCTACCTGGTGCTGCCATTATGACATTGGTGGTACATTTCTATAGTCTGTAGTTTAGCCCTAAGTTCCTAGAACAGTTCATTTATTTATTCAATTGATTTTTTTTTGCCAAATCAATGTGCTACATACAGAGTGTATAGCAATAAAATAGTACACGCTTTCCCTGTTCTCCTTCTTTTCCCCTACCCCTGCATGTTTTTGAAAAGGATGAAATGTGATATAAAGATCAACCAGTAGCAACAACAACAGCATGGGGGAGAGCACACTTGATAATAACCCTGAGAAAAACAGTATTTAAGTTTGGGATAATAGCATTAGAAAAACATTTTATCAATCCAGTGCTGGATAATTGGAATTTGGAATGTTGTCAGTAACTCTAGCATTTTTCAATTAGCAGTCATTTATAAAACAATATAAATATTTTAGCAGCAAAGAAAACAAAGATAGGTGCTGAGTAAAGATACCTAAATTTTATATTCTCATGAACATGTATACATATATCATCTATTCAGTCAAAAACTGCTAATTAGGATGCTACTATATATCAGGCACTTCTAGCCACTGGGTATCATTAGTGAAAAAGGAATGATTGAACAAAGCTGTTGTGTCATTGCATAGCCTTTTCTTATATCTGTATATAGGGTGAGGTAATATGCAAAAGGCTCTCTCAAACCTGACCAACTTGCCAGATTAATCAACCCCTCCATCCCTCCCCTAAAATATACTGGCCACTGCCCTTAGTGCAGTGAATGCTTACAACTACTCCTGCCCAATTGGTTTATGAAGAACCAGTGGTGTGTATTTCTAAATTTTTTGTGTGTGCTAGTTGTGCTTTTTAGTGTAATTGTGTGAGTTAATTAAATAGGTAAACCGATTATGAGTGTAAAAAAGAGAATTATAGATTCTATAAAACTAATTGAAATGCTTTAAAGACTTGATGAGGATGAGTCACTAAAACACACTTAACATTGAAATAAGCATGTGTCCAACAAATGCTTATACATGGCTCACATGTATCTGGTGATGGGGAATGCCCTCTGGATATCTGTGATAGCTATAGACTGCTGCTGTCTGGAAGGTACAGTGGAGATCATAAGGTGTGTGAAATATGGAAGCCTTCTTCAAGTAATTTTGATGAATATCCTAAAAAGTGAAAAGTAATAATTCACATTCTCAGTTTCACAAGAAATTAAAAATGTCTTCATTTATCCCTCATGAATTAATTCATGAATTAAATATTTTGGTGAAGAGAATTTTCGTAATAGCTGCTAGTAAGACTAAGTAAAGGAAATGCAGCTGAACGTAAAAAGGCCAATCTTGCCTTCCTTTTCTTTCTTCTGTGTAAGTCATTTGGGGCTTTTCTTTGCTACTGCTGTGCTCCAATGAGCCAATCTGATCTCCAAGTCATTATTACCTTTTTTGCCTGAATGGCAGGGCTACATACAAATAGAACTTGTAGTGTAATTCTACACTTGTATTAACACTCATTCCGCTCTACTTTATTTAAAAGTAACGGTGCAGAGAGGTCCAAAAATAATATTAGACTCTAGTAGTTTGCCTGCAAATTACCATTCATTTCTTTGTATCCTGCATTTCCTTAGCTGTCAGTCCCGTGGGCTTAAACAAAGACTCAGGCTCCGGCAGCTAGTTCCACTACTGATGCATTTTAGAGATTTATTAGACAGAGGTGGGGGGATGGTCTTTTATGTACTTATTAACAAGTCCCATCTCCTGGTGTCTACAGTTTCTTTATCAAAGCTAAGTCTGGCAGCATCTTTTCTTAGTCACCTTCACATTTTCTGGCCACTGCTTTTTCCTGTTATGTCATCTCCTGAAGGGCACTGTTCAGGCACCTTTCCAAATTTGTGGGGCAACTTGCAGAGTCTTCTGGAAACCCCATTAACAGAAGCTGTGTTCCAGGCAGTGGTGGGGAGAAAACTGTCTTTCCCCTTTAATTACAGGTATACTTTGACATGTGGGTATCCATTCAGAGCTCTTTGTTGCCCCCAGGAATGTCCAGAATTGATACCAATCCATTTAGTTCACAGTTTTAGTACCTGCCTCTCCATGAGTCTCTGAGAGGAGTGTGATAAGATGAACATGAGACACATTCAAGTAAAAATCTGTGCACCACACATTACTTTCCGGTAGAAAATACCTCCGAACTGAGCAAAACTTATCTACCTGACTCTCTTTCCATGGGCTAAGCATAGCATGGGCCAGCAAGATCGAAGAGAGTGGATAAATTAGTGAGCCAGGCTGGGAGGAGACTCTAGCAAAGAAAGAAATCACATTCTCTATTTAAAAGGTGTATTTTTCAGCTTGAGCCAATTGTTGTCATGCTAGGATGTGAGCCAAATATAATCAGACCTAAATTTTCTGGTAAAGCTCAAATCTAGACTTTTATGTGTACTCACTTGATTTTTGAATCTTGGCAACTAATTCAAAAACTATTAAAAGTCCTGGCCAAGCACAATGCATCTCCATTTGGTCCCTAAGTACCTAGTAAATGATGTCTGACTTAGATAATTATTTCTTAAGCATTTCCACCCAAATATCCCTTAGTTAGAGAATCATGGACATTTTCTCTTGGGAGAGTATGAAGTGATCACTCCCACCCCAAATTTTTTTTAAGTAAAACAATGCCTCAGGATTCTATACCAAGTTTATCTCGTGACCTTGTACATGCCCCCATGTAAGGGTGTTCTCTCTATTTTCTTTTAGGAGGCTCTTCACTCCTCTACAACTAGATTTCTACAACTGGTCAACCTTACCACTCAGAAAAACATGCCCAAACCCAAGATGTCTTAAATTAGTAAGATCTGCTTAAGGTTAAGCTAGGCATTAGTACACTCAATAAATATGTCTGGAACAACGTTTTTGTGCAAATAACAAAACTTAGTTTGCAAATCTACTTCTTAAAGATTTTGTGACCTGATAGAATATTTAAGGAAGGTATGTATAAAAAGGAGGGAAATTAAACTTTGTTATGCCTATTATGTAACAGGTACTTTGTCATTTACTTCTAGAAACCATCTTATAAAATAGGTAAGATGAAGCCCATTTGAAAGATGAGAAAGCTAAGTGCTAAGGATATTCAGCTAGTACCAAACAAAGTATAACTCGAAACCCAAACTGCCAGTGTCCAAAATCTGCCACTTGAAAGTTAGGTATACATATATCCAATTTGATGTCCTTAGGTATTTCTATATATCTATATATCTATAGGTATAGATAGATATAGATAATAGTTAAAGATATACATGTATAGAAATAGATAAATAGGAATCTTAAGTATATATATGTATACATACACACACCTATAGGATATATATCTATATATCTATCTACCTATCTATCTATCCATTTGATTTGATGTCCTTCAGGCAAATGCAGAAAGGAATAATTACAGCTTGAATAAACCACAAAAGACCTCTTTCATTCTTTCCTTCCATTCCTTACTTTATTCCTATCCTGGATTGGAGATTTTTGAGGAGCTACAGTCACTGAATATCTGTAGCTTGATGACCATTTCTAGCTATATTTACCTAAAATAAATATTTTGCATTTATTGCAGTAAACTGTGACTTTATAAGATTTAGGTGTCAGAGCATTTTTATCAAACTCCAGTTCCATGCTCGGCAGGACTACTTCAGTGGTCACGTTAACTTGACATGATCCATTTACTAGTCCTTAAAAGAAAATTATACATATTTTGGTTCAACTTAGAGAATATCTTCATATCTGGATTTGTTTCCACATAGTGATATTACAAGTGTGTAATCAAAATATTATTGCAAGTACTAGATTTTCTAAAAGCAGTGATAATGCTCGCTGTTTGATGGGTTCTGAGTTCAATAAATTAGGTTTTAGAGATTTTGATTTATGTTATTGTGGCTGTTTTTATATTTTTGGTGAGAAAGACATTTCCAAGAGACATTTTGCTAACTTTCTACGTGCTTTTCATGTACAAATAGCTCCTAGGAATTAACCAGGGGAGGTAACAAAGTAGATAATAAAGGTATATTATCCCCAACAAATCTTAAAGTTTTTTTTTTGTTGTTCCCATGTCTTCCTCTAAGTCTCAGTGCAGTTTATGTCTTAGGTAATCATTGGTCATCATGGACTCTTGCACAAAGGTTCCAGGCCACTTTTGTCTACCAGTAGAATATCATCCATTTGTGTCTTTGCATCTAAATAAGAAAAGATAGAGCATGACCTAGGAAGAATCCCTTAAAATCTGGTTTCAGAGATTACAGGGCTAAGACTCATCATTCCTCCTTCCTTCTGTGTCACAATAATAGAGACTAGACACAAGGATCACTAGCTAAATGTGACAAGATGTTAGTTTTACTAACGGCTAATCAGGTGCCCAATTGTCCTCCAACTACAAGGCTCCTGATAAAGTGTGTTGGAGAATGTAGCTTAGAACTAAAGCCTAATGAAAACTTTTTATTTTCATTTCAAAATAAGGTCTGAAGGGAGAGCTGGGTTATCAAAACATACTCCAATGATACAAAACCAGTCTACTGGAGCGTAGGTCTGCCACACACATGGTTACCTGAGAATGAGAGAGAAAGCAGGGAGGAAGGGCAGGTCTCCTTCAGAGAACTTATGGGAACAGAGAAGAAAGAGGGAAAGCTCACCCCCTATAAGTATAACCAGTGCCAAGAGAGCAAGAGCCCATGCCCGGCATGAGCAGAGATCTGCAGCACTGTGCCCTCATCCATGAGGAAAAGTGTAGTCTTAGCAATGTTAGGTTCTCACTAATCAAATTTACCTGTTCCCCTCCATGGAAGAGGTGGGGATAAGAGTGAGAAAATACTGACACGCGATGTGAAGAGTTATAGGACGACATGCACACTGCTGCACATGCATTTGTGTATTGCAGTAGGATCATTTCTTGGAAGGCCTTAGAACTGCTTTGTTTTCATCAGGGACAATGAAACTAGGAGGAGGGACTTTCTGGCTGTCTAGTGGTTAAGACTCCACGCTTCCACTGCAGGGGGCCTGGGTGTGATCCCTGATCAGGGAGATCCCGCATGCAGAGAATTGAGGCCAAAAAACAAACAAAAAAAACAACTACAACAAAAAGAAACTAGGAGGAAAAAGGTGATAGAACAGAATGAAGTCACTGTGGCTTTTAAAGGTTTATTCCGTTTGTAGGGTATTGGGACTCGGACTGAGAGATTGATAAATGTTCCTAAAGTTTCCATCTAAGAAATGTACCCAGATTCAGGGTTTCACACGGCCTTACCTTCATGGGTTAGTTCATGATGCCTTTATTCCCATCTGCTGTTCAGTCTCCCTGGTGTTCTCCAGCTCCACTCTAGCCCCTGCCTTCTCAAGGCCATGGAACATAGACCTTGAAATTGAGGACTCCCTATTGTCACTGACTGATGAGTAGGAAGGGACTGGGGGAAGGGAAATTCCTTAATTCTGCCACAGGGAGAGCCATTCTCTGAGGAGAATGTAATCATTTGCTTATTCAACCAACATTTATCAAGTAGAGTGTAGTGATCCTCAGGGGTCTGCAGATGCCAGGTTTGTAAAACACTGCAATAAAAGTTAAGGCTGTCACTTTAGTTGTTCCCTTGATACCAATATTGTTGAAAACAAACTCAAACGTGAGTCTTCGAAACATTATACCAGCAGCAAATTATAAGGTGATCCTCAAAGATATATTCATATTTATATTTAATATCATTGAAACTCAAACAAGAAATTTACAGAGACCTAGAAAAATGTGGACCTAGGAAAATTTATCTTAAGAATCCCAAAGACATTCTGCAGTTTAGAAATGCTAGCATAGAGG
The DNA here is from genome assembly GCF_028564815.1 of Eubalaena glacialis. Taxonomy (NCBI): domain Eukaryota; kingdom Metazoa; phylum Chordata; class Mammalia; order Artiodactyla; family Balaenidae; genus Eubalaena; species Eubalaena glacialis. The sequence goes on from NC_083720.1 coordinate 50,711,609, forward strand.
GAAAATAAATAGTTTTGAGACTCAAATAGTCCAGAATTTTAATCCTGGCTCTGGAATGTATAAGATGTTTTATTTTAGTCAGATTAGATGATTTAATATCTTTATATTTAAAAATGAGAATAAAACTGCTTATGTAACAGAGCTCTTATGAGGAAGATAGAGCATGATGTATGTATGTCACATAGTGTTTTACACATAGTAAACTCCTAATCAATATGGATTCCTTTTTATGCCATAATGCCCCTTCATTCCCATTGTGTTTAAGGAACCATATGAGAAGATACAATGATGACTTAAATATTATGTACAAGAAGATCTCAATCTGGTGAGACAATAGACATGTAAACACAATTTCAATACACTGAGATAAATATCATACTAGAGAAATGTAAAAAAAATAATATGAGATATAGAGGAAGATTTTTTCCTGATGTGCCTAAAAGAAACTCTGAAAATTGTTTCCCAAGGAACATATTCCTGGTGAATATTCAGTTAATGATAATAGTGATGATGATGTTGATGATGATGATAAAAATGAAGTTTGTGATTATGTTGACAATAATGATGGAGATAGTTTACATTTATTGCATATTTGCTATGTTGTAGGAACTCAATTTGCATATATTACTTGATCCTCAAAACACTCTAGTGAGGGAGAAATATAATTTCCATATTGTAGAAAATCACAAGGTTACACAGGTAGCATGGGGAAAAGCTGGGACTTGACCCAGTTCTGTCTGATTAAAAAGCTCAAATCCTTAACCATTATAACGCATGCTCTTTCTATGAATTAATTACTGAATGGTAATTAGGTTCTATTTGAACTATAGTTCATTTGAATTTAAATAGGATTTTGTGGGTATATTGAGCACCTTTTCTTATTCTATCCTATATACCAATTTCTTGGTTTTAGCACCCTAAATGGGATTTGGGGAAACAATACCACAAAACTCAGTACATGTCCTTCAGAAGGTGAGCACTTAACCAAAGACTCTAGATATGGAACATGTGGCACTCACTGAGCAAGGGAGAGTATTAACTGCTCTGGGCACAGGGAATGGTTCAGGGATAGACAGGCATGTGACTCAACCCAAGAAGCAAACCCCATCAGAACCAATCCCAGAGACTTTGTTTGTGGGATCATAAACAGGGGTCATTCCTTCCCTCCTAGATTGTAACATGAGAGGTTATAAAATTGGAGCTACTTCAGCTATACTACTACCACAAAGAGACTGAAAATGAAGCCAGTAGTTTGGAGAAAGCAAGAACCACCAAAGAGATCAAATCTCCAGAACATCATTTTCAGCCTCCAATTTCAGTCACCTGAACCAACATATTCTATTTCTGCTGATGTCAGTTTGGGTTATGCTTAATTTCCTTGCAACCAGAGGACTCCTGAATGATGAAGTAGGCTTGCCTTGATGCCTAGTAAAAATATTTTTTAAAATTATTATATACTTTATTTATAAGATATACATGTATAAGATATATAAATATATCTTGTATATTTCTGTGTATGCATGCATAATATTATAACAAATTCTTATGTAATACAGGCTGAAGAAGTAGCACATTATCAAGGCCATTATAACACCATCTGCAGGTTGACTTTCCCCATCTCCATCTTTACATCCAGAGATAACCAGGAACCCAAATTTTCTGTTTATCTTAAATTTGCCTGTTTTTACATAATATTAAAATGCTACATTATTTTTAGAGATGTACTTTTTGTTATGGATTATATGTATAGTCTACATAATTTATTTTCACAATTGTATAGTATTCTTTTGTATGAATAGACCACAGTTTATTTAAACATTCTGCTTTTGATAACCTTTGGAAAGTGTCCATGGGTTATTAGCAATGGGTTATTACAAACATACTTGAACACATCCTCTGGCGCAAATGAGTAAGAATTTTCCTGTATATACCTAGAGGAAGCATCTTAGGGCTATAAGATATTCACATCTTCAACATTAGCAAATAATATCAAGGTTTTTTTTTCCAAAGAATAGTGGCTGTGGCAGTGTTACTCCTACCAACAGTATGAGAAATTACCCATTACTTTATACCTTTGCCTACTTGGGGCATTGTTAAAATTTTAAAATTTTTGTTCAGTCTGTGAAATGATACCTATTGTGATTTTATTGTTATTTCTCTAATTATGCATCTTTTAATATATTCATTTACCATGTGTATATCATCTCTTGTTAAGTATTTGTTCATGCATCTTGTCCATTTTTCTGTTGGATTGTTTGTCTTTTAATTATTGATTTATAGGATTTTTATTACATTCTAGTCCTTACTGGCTCGTAAATCTTCACCCCATTTATGGCTTATCTTTTCACTCTTCTTCTGGTACTTTTTGATAACCAGAAGTCTAAAAATTGTTAATATTTACATTCATTAAGTCTTTGCTTTTATGGATTATATATATTTAAAAATCCTTCTCTACATCAAGTCATGAAGATAATTTTCTATATTTTATTCTAAAAAGGTAAAAATGTACCTTTCAAATTTATCTCCTAAACCAAAGAAAGTGTTTGAGGTAGAGATATAATTGTATTTCTTTCCATATAGATAACGAATTGTCTCAGCAGCATTTATTGACAAAAGTCCACTATTTTCTCACTGCTCTGAAATGTTACCTCTATCATACATCTAGCTTGCATAAAGGTGTGGGTCTATTTTTTGAACTTCCTATTCTATTCCATTGGTCTCTTTGTCCTAATCTGTGCCAATAATAGTGTCTTAATTATTATACTTTTATCAAAAGTCTTAATGTATATAATAAGTCCCCTCAACTGATTCTTCTTCAGAAATGTCTTTTAATGTTGGGCCTTTTTCATTCATATTAATTTGATAAACAGCTTATCTAATTCACATTAAAAAAACTCTGTTGGAATTTTTACTAAAGTTAGACTAAATTTACACATTAATTTGAAAAGAATTGACATTTTAAAATGTTGAGATTTCTATTCATGAACATGGTATATCTCTCCATTATTTAGGCCTTTTTTATATCTAATAGTAAAGTTTGAAATTTTCCCTTGTAAAGGTCATTTCCTCTTTTTAAATTTTAATTCCTATGTAGCATATATTTTTATCTTGTTAAAATTACATTTTCTATCTCTTGTGTCATAGAAATGAAATATAACTGATTTTTATATTTGGTCTTGTATTCAACAAATATAATAAAATATCTTAATTTTAAGAAATTTTTAGTGTTTTCACATGGGATTTCTATGTAGATAATCTTATACATTGTGGATAATGACATTATTGTTTATTTTTTTTAAACCTGTAAACTTCTTTTTTTCAAAGTATTATGACTAGGAGCTTAATAAATGACGAAAAGGAGAGTATATAATGTAAAGAACAGTTACCTCCTCATTTTCACCTCATTTCTGAGTTTAAAGGGAATGAATATAATGACTTATCATTATATATAATCTCACTGTAGTCTTTGGTTAGACCATCTTCATCATTTTAAGACATTTCTTTCTTTACTTGGTTTGTTAAGAGTTTTTGTCATGGATGGGGATTAAATTTTACCTACTATAATTTATGCCTCTATTTCCATGTTCATATAGCTTTCTTCATCTTTGATATGCTAATAGGATGAATTATCAATACATTAACATCTTTCCTAAAGTCAAATGAGACTTTCATCCCTAACATGAATATTGATGGATCATTTTGTCATGCACATTTTGGTGATTTTTGTAGGTGTAATTATGAATAAGATAAGACTATAATATTCCTCTCCAGTGCTACACCTTGTCTGTCTTATTTTAGTATCAAAGTAATGCTGGCTTCACAAAATTTAATGGATCATTTCCCTGATCTTTTTCTTTTTGTTAAAAACATAAATGATGCTAGAATCACCTAGTTCTGGAAGGTTTGACTGAACTTGCTTATAAAATATTTGAGACTTGGTTTATTCTCCATCAGAAGATTTTAAACTACTGATGCATTTTTAAAATGGTTATAGAATAATTAGTTCTTCTACCTTCCAGAGACAGTTTTGGTGACTTCTACTTTGCTAGAAAATTGTAAATTTTATGTAAATTTTCAAATTTATTGTCATGATTTTTTTATTGTATGTTCTTTTTGTCTCTTGAATCCTGAATTTTTTTTTTAACATCTTTATTGGAGTATAATTGCTTTAAAATGGTGTGTTAGTTTCTGCTTTATAACAAAGTGAATCAGTTATACATATACATATGTCCCCATATCTCTTCCTTCTTGCATCTCCCTCTGTCCCACCCTCCCTATCCCACCCTTCTAGGTGGTCACAAAGCACCGAGCTGATCTCCCTGTGCTATGCGGCTGCTTCCCACTAGCTGTCTATTTTACGTTTGCTAGTGTATATATGTCCATGCCACTCTCTCACTTTGTCCCAGCTTACCTTCCCCCTACCCGTATCCTCAAGTCCATTCTCTAGTAGGTCAGTGTCTTTATTCCCATCTTGCCCCTAGGTTCTCCATGACCTTTTTTGTTGTTGTTGTTTTCTTAGATTCCATATATATGTGTTAGCATACAGTATTTGTTTTTCTCTTTCTGACTTACTTCACTCTGTATGACAGACTCTAGGTCCATCCACCTCACTACAAATAACTCAATTTCGTTTCTTTTTATGGCTGAGTAATATTCCATTGTATATATGTGCCACATCCATTCAACTGTTCATGGACACTTAGGTTGCTTCCATGTCCTGGCTATTGTAAATAGAGCTGCAATGAATATTGTGGTACATGACTCTTTTTGAATTATGGTTTTCTCAGGGTATATGCCCAGTAACGGGATTGCTGAGTCATATGGTAGTTCTATTTTTAGTTTTTTTTTTTTTTTTTTTTAAATTATTATTTATTTATGGCTGTGTTGGGTCTTCGTTTCTGTGCGAGGGCTTTCTCCAGTTGCGGCGAGCGGGGGCCACTCTTCATCGCAGTGCGCGGGCCTCTCGCTATCGCGGCCTCTCTTATTGCGGTGCACAGGCTCCAGACGCGCAGGCTCAGCAATTGTGGCTCACGGGCCCAGCTGCTCCGCGGCATGTGGGATCCTCCCAGACCAGGGCTCGAACCCGTGTCCCCTGCATTGGCAGGCGGATTCCCAACCACTGCGCCACCAGGGAAGCCCTATTTTTAGTTTTTTAAGGAACCTCCATACTATTCTCCATAGTGGCTGTATCAATTTACATTCCCACAAACAGTGCCAGAGAGTTTCCTTTTCTCCACACCCTCTCCAGCATTTATTGTTTGTAGATTTTTTAATGATGGCCATTCTGACCGGTGTGAGATGATATCTCATTGTAGTTTTGATTTGCATTTCTCTAATGATTAATGATGTTGAGCATTCTTTCATGTGTTTATTGGCAATCTGTATATCTTCTTTGGAGAAATGTCTTCTGCCCATTTTTGGATTGGGTTGTTTGTTTTTTTGATATTGAGCTGCATGGGCTGCTTGTAAATTTTGGAGATTAATCCTTTGTCAGTTGCTTCATTTGCAAATATTTTCTCCCATTGTGAGGGTTGTCTTTTCGTCTTTTCTATGGTTTCCTTTGCTGTTCAAAAGCTTTTAAGCTTCATTGGGTCCCATTTGTTTATTTTGGTTTTTATTTCCATTTCTGTAGGATGTGGGTCAAAAAGGATCTTGCTGTGATTTATGTCATAGAGTGTTCTGCCTATGTTTTCCTCTAAGAGTTTGATAGTATCTGGCCTTACATTTAGATCTCGAATCCATTTTGAGTTTACTTTTGTGTATGGTGTTAGGGAGTGTTCTAACTTCATACTTTTACATGTACCTGTCCAGTTTTCCCAGCACCACTTATTGAAGAGGCTGTCTTTTCTCCACTGTATATTCTTGCCTCCTTTATCAAAGATAAGGTGACCATATGTGTGTGGGTTTATCTCTGGGCTTTCTATCCTGTTCCATTGATCTACATTTCTGTTTTTGTGCCAGTACCATACTGTCTTGATTACTGTAGCTTTGTAGTATAGTCTGAAGTCAGGGAGCCTGATTCCTCCAGCTCCATTTTTCTTTCTCAAGATTGCTTTGGCTATTCGGGGTCTTTTGTGTTTCCATACAAATTGTGAAATTTTTTGTTCTAGTTCTGTGAAAAATGCCAGTGGTAGTTTGATAGGGATTGCATTGAATCTGTAGATTGCTTTGGGTAGTAGAGTCATTTTCACAATGTTGATTCTTGCAATCCAAGAACATGGTATATCTCTCCATCTATTTGTATCATCTTTAATTTCTTTCATCAGTGTCTTATAATTTTCTGCACACAGGTCTTTTGTCTCCTTAGGTAGGTTTATTCCTAGATATTTTATTCTTTTTGTTGCAATGGTAAATGAGAGTGTTTTCTTAATTTCACTTTCAGATTTTTCATCATTAGTGTATACGAATGCTATAGATTTCTGTGCATTAATTTTGTATCCTGCTACTTTACCAAATTCATTGATTAGCTCTAGTAGTTTTCTGGTAGCATCTTTAGGATTCTCTATATACAGTATCATGTCATCTGCAAAGAGTGACAGCTTTACTTCTTCTTTTCCGATTTGGATTCCTGTTATTTCTTTTTCTTCTCTGATTGCTGTGGCTAAAACTTCCAAAACTATGTTGAATAATAGTGGTGAGAGTGGGCAACCTTGTCTTGTTCCTGATCTTAGTGGAAATGGTTTCAGGTTTTCACCATTGAGGATGATGTTGGCTGTGTGTTTGTCATATATGGCCTTTATTATCTTGAGGAGAGTTCCCTCTATGCCTACTTTCTGGAGGGTTTATATCATAAATGGGTGTTGAATTTTGTCAAAAGCTTTCTCTGCATCAATTGAGATGATCATATGGCTTTTCTCCTTCAATTTGTTAATATAGTGTATCACATTGATTGATTTGCGTATATTGAAGAATCCTTACACTACTGGGATAAACCCCACTTGATCATGATGTATGATCCTTTAATGTGCTGTTGGATTTTGTTTGCTAGTATTTTGTTGATTTTTGCACCTATGTTCATCAGTGATATTTGTCTGTAGTTTTCTTTCTTTCTGACATTTTTGTCTGGTTTTGGTATCAGGGTGATGGTGGTCTCGTAGAATGAGTTTGGGAGTGTTCCTCCCTCTGCTCTATTTTGGAAGTATTTGAGAAAGATAGGTGTTAGCTCTTCTCTAAATGTTTGAGAGCATTCGCCTGTGAAGCCATCTGGTCCTGGGCTTTTGTTTGTTGGAAGATTTTTAATCACAGTCTCAATTTCAGTGCTTGTGATTGGTCTGTTCATATTTTCTATTTCTTCCTGGTTCAATCTCGGAAGGTTGTGCATTTCTAGGAATTTGTCCATTTCTTCCAGGTTGTCCATTTTATTAGCATAGAGTTGCTTGTAGTAATCTCTCATGATCGTTTGTATTTCTGCAGTGTCCATTGTTACTTCTCCGTTTTCATTTCTAATTCTATTGATTTGAGTCTTCTCCCTTTTTTTCTTGATGAGTCTGGGTAATGGTTTATCAATTTTGTTTTTCTTCTCAAAGAACCAGCTTTTAGTTTTATTGATCTTTGCTATCATTTCCTTCATTTCTTTTTCATTGATTTCTGATCTGATCTTTATGATTTCCTTCCTTCTGCTCACTTTGGTGTTTTTTTATTCTTCTTTCTCTAATTGCTTTAGGTGTAAGGTTAGGTTGTTTATTTGAGATGTTTCTTGTTTCTTAAGGTAGGATTGTATTGCTGTAAACTTTCCTCTTAGAACTGTTTTTGCTGAATCCCATAGGTTTTGGGTCGTCGTGTTTTCATTGTCATTTGTTTGTTGGTATTTTTTGATTTCCTCTTTGATTTCTTCAGTGATCTCTTGGTTTTTAAGTAGTTTAATGTTTAGCCTCCATGTGTTTGTATTTTTAACAGATTTTTTTCTGTAATTGATATCTAGTCTCATAGCGTTGTGGTGGGAAAAGATACTTGATACAATTTCAATTTTCTTAAATTTACCAGGGCTTGATTTGTGACCCAAGATATGATCTATCCTGGAGAATGTTCCATGAGCACTTGAGAAGAGTGTGTATTTTTTTGTTTTTGAGTGGAATGTCCTATAAATATCAATTAACTCCATCTTTTTTAATGTATCATTTACACCTTGTGTTTCCTTATTTATTTTAATTTTGGATGATCTGTCCATTGGTGAAAGTGGGCTGTTAAAGTCCCCTACTATTATTGTGTTACTGTAGATTTCCCCTTTTATGGCTGTTAGCATTTGCCTTATGTATTGACATGCTTCTATGTTGGGTGCATAAATATTTACAATTGTTATATCTTCTTCTTGGATTGATCCCTTGATCATTATGTAGTGTCCTTCTTTGTCTCTTGTAATAGTCTTTATTTTAAAATCTAATTTGTCTGTTATGAGAATTGCTACTCCAGCTTTCTTTTGATTTCCATTTGCATGGAATACCTTTTTCCATCCCCTCACTTTCAGTCTGTATGTGTCCCTAGGTCTGAAGTGGGTCTCTTGTAGACAGCATATATATGGGTCTTGTTTTGGTATCTATTCAGCCAGTCTATGTCTTTTGGTTGGAGCATTTATTCCATTTACATTTAAGGTAATTATCGATATGTATGCTCCTATTCCAATTTTCTTAATTGTTTTGCATTTGTTATTGTAGGTCTTTTCCTTCTCTGTGTTTCCTGCCTAGAGAAGTTCCTTTAGCATTTGTTGTAAAGCTGGTTTGGTGGTGCTGAATTCTCTTAGCTTTTGCTTGTCTGTAAAGGTTTTAATTTCTCCATCAAATCTGAATGAGATCCTTGCTGGGTAGAGTAATCTTGGTTGTAGGTTTTGCTCCTTCATCACTTTAAATATGTCCTGCTACTCCCTTCTGGCTTGCAGAGCTTCTGCTGAAAGATCAGCTGTTAACCTTATGGGGAATCCCTTGTGTGTTATTTGTTGTTTTTCCCTTGTTGTTTTTTATATTTTTTCTTTGTATTTAATTTTTGATAGTTTGATTAATATGTGTCTTGGCATGTTTCTCCTTGGGTTTATCCTGTATGGGACTCTCTGTGCTTCCTGGACTTGATTAATTATTTCCTTTCCCATATTAGGGAAGTTTTCAACTATAATCTCTTCAAATATTTTCTCAGTCCCTTTCTTTTCCTCTTCTTCTTCTGGGACCCCTATAATTCGAATGTTGGTGTGTTTAATGTTGTCCCAGAAGTGTCTGAGACTGTCCCCAGTTCTTTTCATTCTTTTTTCTTTATTCTGCTCTGCAGTAGTTATTTCCACTATTTTATCTTCCAGGTCACTTATCTGTTCTTCTGCCTCAGTTATTCTGCTATTGCTCTCTTCTAGAGAATTTTTAATTTCATTTATTGTGTTTTTCATCATTGTTTGTTTGCTCTTTAGTTCTTCTAGGCACTTGTTAAACGTTTCTTGTATTTTCTCTATTCTATTTCCAAGATTTTGGATCATCTTTACTATCATTATTCTGAATTCTTTTTCAGGTAGACTGCCTATTTCCTCTTCATTTGTTAGGTCTGGTGGGTTTTTACCTTGCTACTTCATCTGCTGTGTGTTTTTCTGTCGTCTCATTTTGCTTAACTTACTGTGTTTGGGGTCTCCTTTTCGCAGGCTGCAGGTTCGTAGTTCCCGTTGTTTTTGTTGTGTGTCCCCAGTGGCTAAGGTTGGTTCAGTGGGTTGTGTAGGCTTCCTGGTGGAGGGGACTAGTGCCTGTGTTCTGGTGGATGAGGCTGGATCTTGTCTTTCTGGTGGGCAGGTCCACGTCTGGTGTTGTGTTTTGGGGTGTCTGTGGCCTTTTTATGATTTTAGGCAGCCTCTCTGCTAATGGATGGGGTTGTGTTTCTGTCTTTTTAGTTGTTTGGCATAGGGTATCCAGTACTGTAGCTTGCTGGTCGTTGAGTGAAGCTGGGTCTTGGCATTGAGGTGGAGATCTCTGGGAGATTTTCACCGTTTGATATTACGTGGAGCTGGGAGGTCTCTTGTGGACCAGTGTCCTGAAGTTGGCTCTCCCACCTCAGAGGCACAGCCCTGATGCCTGGCTGGAGCACCAAGAGCCTTTCATCCACATGGCTCAGAATAAAATGGAGAAAAAATAGAAAGAAAGATGATAATATAAAATAAAGTAAAATAAAATAAAATAACGTTATTAAAATAAGAAATAAAAAATTATTATTAAGAAAAAATATTTTTGAAGTAAAAAAAAAAAAAAAAAAATGGATGGACAGAACCCTAGGACAAATGGTACAAGCAAAGCTATACAGACAAAATCAAACACAGAAGCATACACATACACACTCAGAAAAAAAGGGAAAAAAATATATATCTTTGCTTCCAAAGTCCACCTCCTCAATTTGGGATGACTCGTTGTCTATTCAGGTATTCCACAGATGCAGGGTACACCAAGTTGATTGTGGAGATTTAATCCGCTGCTCCTGAGGCTGCTGGGAGAGATTTCCCTTTCTCTTCTTTGTTCGCACAGCTCCTGGGGTTCAGCTTTGGATTTGGCCCTGCCTCTGCGTGTAGGTCGCCTGAGGGCGTCTGTTCTTCGCTCAGACAGGACGGGGTTAAAGGCGCAGCTGCTCCGGGGACTCTCAGGCCGCGGGGGGAGGGAGGGGTATGGAGGCGGGGCAAGCCTGCGGCGGCAGAGGCCGGCATGACGTTGCGCCGGCGTGACGTTGCACCAGCGTGAGGCGCGCCCTGCGTTCTCCCTGGGAAGTTGTGTCTGGATCACGGGACCCTGGCAGTGGCGGGCTGCACAGGCTCCTGGGAGGGGCGGTGTGGATAGTGACCTGTGCTTGCACACAGGCTTCCTGGTGGCGGCAGCAGCAGCCTTAGCGTCTCATGCCTGTCTCTGTGTTCCTCGCTGATAGCCGCGGCTCGCACCCATCTCTGGAGCTCCTTTACGCGGCGCTCTTAATCCCCTCTCCTCGCGCACCAGGAAACAAAGAGGTAAGAAAAAGTCTCTTGCCTCTTCGGCAGCTCCAGACTTTTCCCCGGACTCCCTCCCGGCTAGCCGTGGCACACTATCCCCCTTCAGGCTGTGTTCACACAGCCAACCCCAGTCCTCTCCCTGGGATCCGCTTGAAGCCCGAGCCTCAGCTCCCAGCCCCTGCCCGTACCGGCGGGTGAGCAGACAAGCCTCTCGGGCTGGTGAGTGCTGCTCGGCTCTGAGCCTCTGTGCGGGAATCTCTCTGCTTTGCCCTCCACACCCCTGTTGCTGCGCTCTCCTCTGTGGCTCCGAAGCTCCCCCCACTCCGCCACTCGCAGTCTCCGCCCGCGAAGGGGCTTCCTAGTGTGTGGAAACCTTTCCTCCTTCACAGCTCCCTCCCACTGGTGCAGGTCCCATCCCTATTCTTTGTTTTTTCTTTTGTCCTACCCAGGTACGTGGGGGAGTTTCTTGCCTTTTGGGAGGTCTGAGGTCTTCTGCCAGCATTCAGTAGGTGTTCTGTAGGAGTTGTTCCACATGTAGTTGTATTTCTGATGTACTTGTGGGGAGGAAGGTGATCTCTGTGTTTTACTCTTCCTCCATCTTGAAGCTCCTCCCCCTCCCTTCCTGAATGTGTTTTTAAAGCTATATTCCCTTTTACATTCCAACAATGGTTTATTCATTTTTTCTCTTTTTCTTTTCTGACCAATTGTTATGCAAGTTTGCCTACTTTCTCAGCCTTTTCAAATAATGTAAATTGGCTTTTTAAATTCTCATTATTGATCCCTTATATTTATTAAATTCATTTAATTTTTGCTGAATTTATTCTACTGCTCTTCATCTAATTTCTAACAAACATTTAGCTGTTTTTCAATATAAACATTTGAGTTAATACATTTCTCTTGCTTTAGCTCTTTAACTGTAACCTTCAATTATTGATGTGCATTATTTTAATTATCAATCAGTTCTTAGAATTTTTACATTTCCATTTTGATATTTTTCTTTGACCCATGAGTTATTTGGAAATGTGTAGTTTTCAATTTCCAATTTTATTATCACTTTAAAATTAAAATTTATTATTTATTTCTTACTTAATTGCACTGTGGTCTTAGAATATGCTCTGAATGATAATGACTCTTTGAGATTTGTTGACACATACTTCATGGCCCAGTAAGTAGCCAAACACCATTATTTAGCATTGGATGCTGGGTTGTTTATATGTTCAGTTGACCAAATTGTACAAATCCTTTATGTCTTTTTTTCCAGCTTTACTGAGGTATACTTAATATACAAAAATTTATGTGGACTTAATGTATACATTTTGATGAGTTTGGACATAAGCATACACCCATCATACCATCACCACAATCAAGGTAATAAACATATCCATCACCTCCAAAAGATTTCCTGTGTCTCTTTGCTTTTTATAAGACTATTTTTTAACAGCAGGTTTAGGATCACAGCAAAATTGAGAGGAAGGTAAAGAGATTTCCCATATACTCTCTAACATCATATATCCATAGCCTTTCCCATTATCAACATCCCCCACCAGAGTGGTACATTTGTTACAATTGATGAACCTAACGTTACATATCATAATCACTCAAAGTCCATAGTTTTCATTATGGTTCACTCTTCCTGTGGTACATCCTATGGGTTTGGAAAAATGTATAATGACACGTATCCATCATTATGGTATTATACAGAGTATTCTTGCTGCTCTAAAATTCCTCTGTGCTCCACCTATTCATCCCTCAACTCCAACTCCTGGCAATCACTGATTTTTTTACTTTTTCCATATTTTAGCCATTCTCAGGATGTCGTATAGTTAGAATTATACAGTATACAGTCATTTCAGATTAGCGTTTCTCACTTAGGAATATCTATTTAAGGTTCCTGCATGTCTTTTCATGGCTTGATAGCTCATTTCTTTTTAGCACTGAATAGTATTCCATTGTCTGGATATACTACAGATTATTTATTTATTTGCCTATGGAAGGACATCTTTGTTGCTTTCAAGTTTTGGCAATTATGAATCAAGCTGCTATAAACTAGTACAAGTAGTACAGTTTTTGTGTTGACATGTTTTCAACTCTTTTGGGTAAATAACTGAAAGTGGGATTACTAGATTGTATGGTAAGAGAATGTTTAGTTTTGTAAGAAACCACCAAACTGGCTGTACCATTTTGCATTATCACCAGTGACAAATGAGTCTTCCTGTTCCACATCCTCACCAGCATTTGGTGTTGTCAGTGTTCTCCATTTTGACCATTCTAATACATGTGTAGTAATATCTCATTGTGGTTTTAATTTGGATTTTCCTGATGATATTTGATGTGGAACATCTTTTCATATGCTTATTTGCCACCTTTATATTTTTTTTTTTTTTTGGTGAAGTGTTTGTTAAGGTCTTTGGTTCAGTTTTTGATTGGGTTATTTGTTTTCTTGTTGTTCTATTTCTTTTGTGTGTGTGTGTGTGTGTGTGTGCATGTGTGATTGTGTATGTTAAGAACTCTTAACATGAGATCTACCCTCTTTCAAGATTTAGGTGCACAATACCATATTGTTAACTATAGGCACTGTTTTGTACAGCAGATTTCTAGAACGTATTCATTTTGTATAACCATAACTTTATAGCCATTGAACTTTGCTGATTTGTTCACTTAATTTAACCATTACTGAATAAGTGTGTGTTAAACACTCTTACTATGATGATACTTTCTTAATTTGCCCTTTTATAAGTCTTTATTTGTGTATTATGACACTATGTCATAAAGTTATTATAAGTCTGGAATCATCATATAGTTTTTTTAAGTAAAACTTTTATTTTTATGGAGAGATACTCTTTATTTCTAGCAATGTCTTCTGGCTTAATATCTACTTTTTTCCCTATCAATATAGCTATACTTTCTATACTTTGGCTAGTAAATGCCTGGCAACTTTTAGATGATGTTTCACTTAACCTTTCTGTTTTTCTTTGATTTAAATGTCTTTTATAAGTAGCATATAACTGGATACTGTTTTATTTATAAAGCATGACAAACTTTATCTTTTAACTGTCAAGACTAGTCTCTATTTAGAGTGATTATGGGGGGTTTTCCAGTATCTTATTTTGTGTGTTTGTTTTGTCCTACTTTTACTTATTTATTTCATTAATTTTTATTGTAGTATAGTTGCTTTACAATATTGTGTTAGTTTCTGCTGTACAGCAAAGTGAATCCACTATATGTATACATATATCCCCTTTCTTGGATTTCCTTCCCATTTAGGTCACCACAGAGCATTGAGTGGAGTTTTGTCCTACTTTTAAATACTTCTTATTCTTTCTTGACTTCTTTAGAATTTAGTATTTTTTAATCTTATTCCAGTTATCCTTCTGTATTTTTGAAGGTTATGCTATGTATTTCAATTTTATTAGTGATTATTATAAATATTTTAACAGACATTTTATTCTGAATTACATAAGTACCCTAAAAATTTTTTGAGCAAATTATCCCATGGTTATGATACATGGCAAGAAGCTTAGTTGTTTTATATCCACATATTATACATTATTATTACTGTTTTATGTCACTTAAATTTGTTTAGATTTCTTCTTTTCCTTATTGTTTTCTTGGCCTATTATTTCTCCTTAGAGTTTAATTTTCTATTTGGAATTATTTTTCTTCTTCTTGAAATAGGTTTTTAGAAATTCCTTTAGTGATGGCCTTGTGGTGGTAAACTCATTTTTTTGTTTGAAAATGTTATTTTGTCTGCATTTTTGACAATAAAGTAGGGTTTATAATTTTAAGTTGGCAATTATTTTCTCTCAGCCCTTTAAAGTATTATTGTAAACTTACTGTACTATCTTCTAGATACCATTTCTACTCTTGGAAGTCAATGTAATTTTCATTTCTTTCAGGCATTCTTTTTTTTTTTCTGGATATGTTTAATATTTTACCTTACATTCCAAAATCTTACTAGAGAATAATTGTGTGAATTTTTAAAAATTCATCCTGATTTGGCTTCACTATATTTCCTAACATCTTGTTTGATGTCATCATTTCAGGTAAGTTCTAAGCCATTATGACTTCAAACTACTGCAACTCTATCCTCTGTATCATTTCCATCTGGAAATTTGTTTAGATCTGTGATAGGCATTAGCATTCTGTTCCTTGTATCACTTAATCTCTCTTCAGATCTCTTTGCTTCATTCTGAGTAATTTTATTTGATCCATATTCTGGCTCACTAATTCTCTTGTTAGCTAAATCAAGTCTATTATTTAACACATCTATTGGAGTCTAAATTTCAAGTATAAATTTATTTATGAAAAACTTATTTGGTTCTTATAAAAATGTCTCATTATTTTGTAGTATCTTTTGTCATTCTTATATGTCTTGCTTATTCATTTCTTAAAAAATTGTCTAATTATACTTTTGGGGGCCTTTATTTTGGGGAATTCTATGATGTCTATGTTTAGGAAAGATTCCTAAAGAGATTATTTACATTTGGTTTTCCTCGGCTTCCAGGAGAATTGTCAAACTGGTCTTACTATAAAATATGTTCTCAGCTTGGCATTTTTGTTAAATTAGGAAATAAGAATTTACACTTGGTAATTAATTTAGGCTGTTTTATGTAGACACATATTCTTTGAATTTTTTTTTCCTTTTCCATCATAACAATGGTGAATAGACAATGCTATTTGTCATCTCCTTTTACAGGTATTTGTTGAAGTCTACTCTTTTCCTGAGCATGTAGGTTTTAGGAGGTTGCAGCTTTGTGTAGAGGTCTCTATTCCGGTTTTTATTTTGAGCAAGCTCAAGTATTATTATTTCACATGTGTTATGATTAAAGGTCAAACTCTACATTACTGTGTTTGCCTCTGCACCAAAGGCACCCTTAGCATCCTTGTCCATTTACCATGCTGGATTTGCTTTTGTTTTGGGTCTTGATATGTAAAGATTTCTCTGGTAACCATTATCATTCTGTTCTCTGTATCTCTGAACCTCTCTTGTGATGTTAGCTAGTACTGAGAAGGAGTTTTAAAGCAGAATTTTATGAGCATATTTAGGTGTTCTGTAGCTGGAGAAGTTGAGAATACATGGAATTTCACAAAGCTTAACAAGGAAGCTGGCACTATGGTTTTCAACTTCTTCTTTGGCTGTGACATTTTAGCATTAAGTATAAATGATTAAATAATATAAAATTTATTCTTGTTGTTACGGGATTAAGAAGCCTCAATCTCCACTTGCTCACCACTACCATCTTGCATAAAATTGGAGGAAGCTAACAGAGATTGCCAAAGTAGAACAATAGATCCATGGGAAATGTTCCCAAGTTGCTAAAATTCATATTACAAAGGCACATTTGGAAAATATTCCATTTTAAAATGTTGGACCACCCATCTTCATTTGTGAATGTCATAGACTTATCGTGCTTCTGGACCATCTTATCATGGACCTCAGCAGCGGGTGTTAGCCCCATGGATGTTAGCAAATCTTGTCTGAAAGTTTGAAGGGGGAAACCAATTCCATTTTGAGAAGACATACTTGTTTTGCAAAGGATTGAGCTACTTTAAAAGCATGTGGACATCTGCTTCCTGCAATGTCAATTGCTTTCCATTGCAATGAAACAACAACATGGATATCGAGATTTACCTGCATTTTATACCTATCAAATCAATATAAAAAGATGAGGGTAAAATTTCTGCTGCTTCTGTGGAATGAGAATGAACCATGTTTCACAGTAATGCCAATAAGATGAGCAAAAGAGCAAATACTGAGAATTTTTATTTAGGAGCTCTATCTTAAATGGGGTATGCATAAGATATCAAGTATTGAGATGTGCTGCAGTTGTAGAAAAATCTCATTGGTATAAAACATAAAAAGGGTCTTTTACTCCCAAGGAGACTGGCTATTTTATGCATCCCACACAATCAAGAGTAGTCTGAACTGTTTAGCACAGATTTTAAACAGCAAAAATAAAGTCAGTATCATTTAGGACACCACTTAAACTTGTGAGATCATTTTAAAACTGACTCAGTGAACATCAAGATACAAGAGATGGATGACTAAAATGTAAAGACATATGGTTGCCTTCTCCAAAATAAAAATGGCTTGACAACCCCAGGGAAAATGTCCAATAGAGTAAACTTAGTCTTTACTACCTTTCATTTTTTGGAGCCCTCATCTTCCTTTTCTTGAGTTCTTGGTCCTGACACTGCCTAATGTTGTTCCTTGATTGCTAAAATTGATTCTGCACCCCAGCATGCCCCCCTTCCCTCAATCTCACTTGTTTTTTTAAAATATATGTTTCTCAACTTAAGAAATGACTTCATGATTTGACTAAAGCAATATGTCATTCAGAAAGCTTCAATTCAAGTGAATTTTCTCAAGAGAAATAATGAAGGAAATCTATTATGAGAATTTTAAAGATCATAACATTTTTCTGATAAACCACGTAAATAGGAAGAATAAATAAACAGGTTATAGAAAAATTAAATGCACTATATATTATATGTATTTATATAATATATACATAAGTAAAAATATATATTTGTACATATATATACTGATTAAATGGTCACAGATGATTGAGCTACGAATGGCCTTAGCTAATAAATGCTAGGTCTGTTTCCTTCATCTTTTTCATTTCTGGAATTCAAGTCTAAAAGTTCTTTGTAATACATTGTATTCATAAATTTTCTTTTATTTTTCATTGAAGTATAGTTGATTTACAGTATTGTGTCAGTTTCAGGTATATAGCAAAGTGATTCATATATATATATATATATGTATTTTTTTTCAGAATCTTTTCCATTATAAGTTATTACAAGATATTGAATATAGTTCCCTGTGCTTTACAGTAGGTCCTTGTTGCTTATCTATTTGATATATAGTAGTATGTATCTGTTATTCCCGAACTCCTAAAATAAACTTTGTTTCAATCCTTATGTTATTTCCACCTTGCTCCTCCTCCTGAGAAGCTTGAGTCATTGGCCATATTCACTGCTTGTGAGCACCTTTATTTTGAGTCAGTGAGGCTCGTCCCTGCCTCTTCTTTTTAAAGACCTTCCTTGATGTTTACTGGTATTTTTCTGTCCTGGGTTGACTTAAAAGTAGAATGTAAAAACAAACCAGTAAGTGAAACACCAACTGGAAAACACAGACACTCACAGAGTGTCATCAAATCCTATCAGAATAACATAGCTTCACTCTGTCCCTCTAACACTGCTCGTTTCTTTGGATGTTTATCATTATCTCAACTGCCATCTTTCATTTGCTTGCTTGTTTACATCTGTGAAATCCTGCTACAATGGAAGCTCCATGAGAGCTGGAGCTTTGTCTATTTTCTTCTGGAATACACATGCCAATCACAGGGCCCATCACAGGCCACATGATCAAAGATCTTTTTTGAATGAATGAATGGCTGGAGAAGATGGATGTGGGCCAGGAACACACTTTAAATAATTCTGTGAAATATGAGAGACTTGGCAGTATTACTGAATTGTGCTGCCAATGGAAGATCCTAAACACTCTTCTGGGCAGTTTAAGCAATTTTATTTTGAAATTAGTGAATGTACATTAGTGAACGTTGATATTTCTGTCACTTTTCTCCAAAACTGTGTGTATAATTGAGCAGAAAATGAAAGGTAGCTAGCTGCATTTCCTCTAATGATCTTAAGCTCTGTAGATAGGCATTAAGGAAATCATAAACACGATAGAAGAATTTCTCTGCTCTTTTAAGTCATGTTTGAACAATTGGCACTCAGACTGAGTTTTTAAGTAAAGGGAGAGAAAAGTGGAAGAAAGACCAAAAGTGAAAGGCAAAAGTAATTACATGAACATACACACACATATGATCCTCCCATAATCTGCATTTTCCACCAGTCTTTCTTTCAGTATAAAAGTTTGGAATTGTATATGTCATGCTGCTTTAAATATGATGATGATAACAATAACACTAATGATAATCATAACAGCCTTAGAGTATATAAATTATATTTCACACACATAAATTTATACTAGGTATTGCCTACTCATTTTATAGGCAAAGTAATAGTTTAATGGAAGTTTACCACCATCATATCTTATAAACTCAATTATTAGGGCTCAACCTACCACATGCTTTCTATTTTAAAACCTTTTTTTTCTTTTTTTTTTTTTTTTGCTGCGCCATGCAGCTTGCAGGATCTTGGTTCCCTGACCAGGGATCAAACTCCAGCCTCCTGCAGTGGAAGTGTGGTGTCCTAATGACTGGACTGCCAAGGAATTCCCTATTTTAAAACATTCTAACAGAAAAAAAATACTAGAGACATTATCTTTTTTATATCACCTATTTGTTACACATTGCCTTACATAATGGGAATTTCCAATATGTATTAAAACAGTAAAAACATCTTTGTTTTAAAATTGTGAAGGCCATGTATCTTTGCATGTCTATCTTTGGCCACCTTCTCTCTGCTCTCTTTTAATAATCTCACTTACTTTCATTATCCAGCTACCCTTTAATGGTTGATGACTCCCCAGTCTTTATATTCAACTTAGACCTCCCTCCCAGTTTCAGGCCAATACAGCAATTCCAGCTAAAATATTGCAGATATCTTAAACTTAAGTCATTAACTTCTCCCAGAAATCCACCTCTATTCTGATTCAAGATGGTTGATCAAAAATTGTTTAACTCTCTTTCATTTAAATCTCATCAGATTTATTGGAAAACTATACAAGTAAATTCATAGTAACCTTGGAAAGTCAGGAGGAGTGCCAATAGCACAGCAGAATGGTAAGGATTTCTGGAGCTTGACAGTGAAGCCCAGCAGGTATGATGCCTCTATAACATCATCAGGTATCAGGGAGGATTTATAAACAAAGGGTTTATCTGGAAGAATGTGAGGATAATGCTAAGAGATCTAAAGGGACAGAATCGGGAAGAAGGATCTGAATGTGGTAAACTTTCACCTGGAAATTATTTCAAAGACAAACTTTGCATCAGTTCCCCAATTATAGAGCATCTGACTCCAAAAATTTCTCAGAGGAAGAAATCCCAAGGTAACTGTATAGGCCTAAAAAGTAAGCAAGTGATAAAGGCAGACAGAAGTGATGAGGAACTTTCTTACTCAGAGAAGGAGTCACTCACCTGATGGGAGATTCAACCCACCCAATTTGAGGAAATTATAATTTTGTATTCAGAGCTAATAAGAGGTTTCTGACTGAATAAACTCACCAAAGACTAGAAAGAAAAGGATGACACCCTAAAAAAAAAAAAAAAAAGATGAACACAGATTATCTAAATGGCAATAAGAAGCCAACTGGTATCAGCAACAAAGGGAGCTTGAAGCAAGAAGCAATGTCCTAGCATTCTGGTGAAAGAGTGCTTTGAATCTTGTTTTCTGTCCCCATCCAAAACAGCATTCAAGTGTGAGGACTAGATAAAGGCATTATCAATATGTAAGGAAGGAACATTTTCCACCCACAAACTTTTTCTTAATGAATTATTTGAGAATATATTCTTATAAAACCAAAAGTAAATCCAAGAATAAAGAAGATGTGGACTTTATAAACATTATGGACTAAAACACCTGTTAATTATATTACTGTCTAAATAATGATTAATACAATAGTTGTGAATTTTAAGACAATGATTGAGGAATGATTTGTAAAAACACGGAGACAACACAAAATTATAACAAAATGAAAGTAAAAATCTAGATGATTTCAACAACATGAAATGGCCTTGAACACAGGAAAGAGATAACAGCCAGCTAAGACTCTTGTCTTGGTTTGTGGGAGAAATTGAAATATTTTAAGCACTGTGAATATATGTATTAGTTTCCTAGTGCTGCCATAATAAATTATCACAAACTGGATGACTTAAAACAACAGAAATTTATTCTCTCACAGTTCTCAAAAATCAAGGTGTTGGAAGTGTTGGTGCCTTTTGGAGGCTCTGAGGGAGAAATATGATCCATGCCTCCCTACAAGCTTTTTGTGGCAGCCAGCAGTTCTAGGTGTTCCTTGGCTTGTAGATTCATCACCTCCTATCTCTACCTCCATCCTTCCTCTCTGTGTGTCTTTCACTGTCTCTTATTAAAACACCCATATTTGGCTTTAGAGCCCATCCTAACCCAGAATGATATCATCTTGAGATTCTTATACAAATTACATCTACCAAGACTCCTTTTCCAAATAAGGTCATATTTACATGTAGACATGTCTTTTGGGAGGTCACATTTCAAATTCTACAATGTCTTAACATTTGTTGAAAAACAAAAATAAACTTTTATACTACTTACAATATATCAAGCACTACATTTTTTCTATGTATTAACTGATATAACCTTCCCAGTAAAACTATGAACTATGTGCTATTATATCTATATCTATGTGCTATTATATGTTTACTGATAAGGTAATTGAGGCACAGAGAGTTTAAGTAGTTTGCCCAAGATCATACATGTAGTTAAGTGGTAGAGCAAGGGTAAGAATCTATAAGTTTGGCTCTTGAATTTATGCTCTTAACCACTGTTTGTTACATTTAAATTTAACAAATGAATTTCACAGAAGAAGAGAAGTGGAATGTATGACATCCAAACAACTAAGAAATTAAACTGCAACAAAGAGTACTCCATCAATTTTATAAAAGGTGGAAATATTCAGAAGGAGATCTCTCCAAAAAAGAGAGAGCATGGAGAAGAAATCAAAATAAGATAGTTGATATCAATTCAAGTAAAATATAGAAATTTTAAAAAGAACAAAAATAATTTAAAACAAATTCCTACAACATGTTGTTCAAGAGACAGCTAAGTCAAGTGACATATAAATGTGGGAAGTAAAGTTATACGAAGAACTATTACAGTGAAATTTTAACAAAACTAAATAGTTGCAATGTTCTTTACAGATTGGCCAGAGAATATTTTTAAATGTACATCAGATTGTGTCATCCCCATGTTCAGAGCCTTCCAATAGCATCTTGCTGCCTTTGAATAAAATATCAACTCCTTCAATGTCAGACAATGTCACAAATCATCTGTTTGGTCCCTGACTAAATTTACACCTCATATCCTCCTCTCCCAATTTCCCCTCACTCTCTATGTTCTGAGTCCACTGAGATTTTTGTTCCCCAAACCTTTCTGTACACTCTACCTTCTCTATGCCTAAGATACTCTTCCTATGGCACAATTTTGGCTTGGTTTCTATTCATCATTAAGATCTAAGGTCACAGATCACTTCTTCAGAGAAGTCCTCCCCAAATTACCTAAAGTAACCCATCATTATGCTGTAGCACTTTGCCTTAACTATTTCTGTTCCAATTATTTCAACTACTTGATCTTACTTGTTTGTTAAAGTCATTTATAATCATGAAGTGATCCACTTTACAGCATAATTACCTATTAAATGAATCCTCCTTTAGTAGCACTACAATAATCCACTCTTCCAGGAATCCAGGAAGTCTTATACACAATGGAACCTAAGGTCAGTCTTAGAAGATGAACTAGAGTTAGTCTTCAAGTTAAGTGAATAGTGGTAATTTGTGGTTATATATTTAAGTAATTTAAATATAGGTATTGAGACTATAGAGAACAGTTGGTTGAGATGTCATTGACTGTCTTTCAGTCATATCTTTAAAAAAATCACCAATGCTATTATTCCGAATATCATTTGTTTGACCCTTTAGGTCTACTCTACATCCTTCTCCCTTTTTCTTGATGCCTGGAGGGCAGACTAAATCTTGTTTTCTGACTTCCATTTGGAAGGCCGGAAAATGCCAAGAGTACTTACTTTATGTTTTCCACTACAATTATTGAGTGCCTACCATGTGCTAAGACTATTATGGACCATGAGGACACTGCAGTGAACAAAGTAGATAAAAAACCATTGCCCTTGTAAAGTTACATCTTAGTTGGAAATGACAATGAATAAAATAAATGTGCAAAATTATATGAGACATAGCAATAATAATTGTGAAAAAAGTGAAGCGGGGGGATAACAATGTTGAAGAACTTTGAAATTTAAAGTGGGGTGGTCATGGGTACTGCAGGACCTGAAGGGCCACTGTAAAGAGTGTGGATTGTACTCAGTGTGAATAAAAGGAGGACACTGTGAGGGGTGAAATTGTGACACAATCTAATTTAACTTTAATTTGTTGTTGTTGTATTTGCTTGTTTTATAGTGTGTATGTGTGTGTGTGCTTAAAATAGACTAAAGGAGGGCAAGCAAAAGTATAAATAAAACCTATTCAAGAAGTTAATAGCAATCATCCTGGCAAATGATAATGATGGCTAAAACCAACTTAGTTGCAATGGAATTGTTGACAATGTGGTATGAAATGGTCAGATTCAAGACATAGTTTGAAAGTAGGGTCAATGTGACTTTCTGATAGCTTAATCCATTCAACACATAGTTACTGAGTGCTTACTATGGGCTAGGCATTATGCTAGGTGCTTGGGTTAGAACAGTGAACAAAACAGAGATCGCTGTTTTTTTAGAACTTAAAATATAATAATATACAGGCATTAAACAGTGAACAAAACTATAAACAAGGTACTAGTGTATAGCACAGGGAACTATATTCAATATCTTATAATAACCTGTAATGGAAAAGAACCTGAAAAAGAATATATATACATACACACAAATATATATATATATATATACACACATATATATACATATATATCTGAATCACTTTGCTGTACACCAGAAACTAACACAACATTGTAAATCAACTATACTTCAATTTTTTAAAAATGAACAAAACAAATAGATAAAGTATATAGTATGTTACATAGTAAGTGTTATGGATTAAAAAAAAATGATAAAGGGCTTGAGTGAAGAGAGGCAACAGGGGTGATTAGAGTAATAAATGGTTGGAATGTGCCTGGTTGAACAGGTGACATTTGAGTGAACACTTGCAGGAAGAGAGGGAAACAGCCAAGCTGATATTTGATGGAAGAGATCTCCAGGCCGAGAGAACAGCTAAAGCAAAGGCCATGTGGTAGGTGCATGCCTGGGGGCTTACGGAACCAGAGGAAGGCTGGTGGGGCTGGAACAGATTAGTAAGAGACAGATATTAGGACAGGATGTCAGAGGAGAAACAGGTTATAGACTATACCGGGTTTTGCAAGCCATTGTAAGGACTTACACTCAGTGCAATGAGAGTCACTACAGGGTTTTATGTGGAGGAGCAGCAAGATTTAACGTTCGTTTTAAAAGGAGTACTCAAGTTGCAGTATTGAGAATAGGCTCTGGAAGTCAAGGTTTGAAGCAGGTAGAGTGGCTGTGAGGTGGGGTGTGTGAAAAAGAGAACAAGTCAAGGACAAAATCGCATTTAAAGGAATGGAAAAACTGGGAGGAAAGTAAGTTATAGTGAGGATGATAAGAAGATTAGGATCTATTATTGGACATATTAAGATTGAAATGACTAGTGGAGATTCACTCTTCACTTTTTTTCCATGTGGAGGGACTTCTGGTCTCTATCATCCCACAGAGGGAAGTTATTTAACAGATGATTTGACATGCTCAGCTTAGTCATCCCTTTTATTCTCTTATTTTGGGAACCATTTTACTTGCAGGAAAAAATGCATTCTCTAATTCTCTGTAATGTAAGTGAAAAAGTCAAGCCCCCAATGAAAGTGTCCATGTCTGTTCAACAATTGTGTTTGACTAGATGAGTAAACTTAATTAACTCTTTGGTGAAGAGTTAGTAAGCCTTATTTGCTGCAGTTCCATAGATGCTTTCTCTAAAGCCCTTTATAGAGAACGAAAATTACTATTTGAATCTCAATATGATAGTCCTCATGTCAATCTGTCAACTCTTTTGAAACTTAAAGATTTTTAAAAATGAATATAGAGTGAATTTTACACTAAAGATTATTATTAAAAGGCAACCTTCACATCCAAGTCTTCTCAATTTTGAAGGTAAAATTGAATTTGACCTTTAACTAAAGATCAATTCCACTGGGTAACCAATTTGGACTGATTCCACTGGAGATCACCTAAGAGTATTCTGGCATTGTAAATGGCCATTAAAAGCCATCAGTGCTATAATTCTTTTAGAAACAGATAGTTATGTGAGAGTCATATGATGGTTATTGCTTTATGATTTAGATATTATTTAATGAACAGTTGGAAATATCTATCAAGTCTAACTTGACAAAAGAGGACAGAGAGGACCTCCATCTTAGCCAAGACTACTTGGGAAAAGTGCTGTAATTTCCAAAATCATACCCTTCAAACTGACAATAATAGCATATTATCCATTTGCTTTACATCTTTCACTTAAAATTATCAAAACACTGCAGTACCTGACTTCAGTCTTATGTGTTAACAAGAGTCACAGCTATAAATCATTAGGACTGCTCATCACCATCATCAGAGGTCACTCTAGGTGAGGGGTTTTAACCTGTTTGTGCCATGGACCATTTTAGCAGTCTTTTGAAACTGTCTTAGAATAATAGTTTTAAATGCATAGAAGCCCAAGATAAGAACCTTAAAACATACAGCATTTTTTCAAGCGTAACTAATTTCTCATTATGCTTAAATGTTATACCTATTCACAAGTTTGTAGACATTTTTCAAGGAGAATAGCATTATTTTATTAGTTACCTACCATCAGCTTATCAAATTTTTATTTTATGTTGCTCACAAAGTATCACAAAAATTACATTGGTTATAAATATCTCATGGCTGATGTAAACAAACAACTCTTTGATTGTTTGGATTTATTTTTGGTCTTATTTATCCAAGTCCCTATAAAGTAATATTACTGGTAGCTTGCAATTTACAGAAAACATAATCGTTTTTATGTCTTCCACTAAATATGTGCACATTTATATTTATTACTTATTTAATTTATGTTTCTTGAGCACATTATCATGGGCCCAGACACTCTTCAAGATGCTAGGGATTCAGTTCCGAATAAGACAAAATTAAAGAAAGTAAGGGAAAGAAAACAAAGTGATGGAAGAAGAATCAAAGAAAAGAAGGAAAGAGGAAGGGAAGAGAAACAAATATAATGTTAAATAAGGCATAATGAGAAAATAGAAAGTAACAAGAGCTGAGAGTGAGATAGGTGGTCAAGAAAGCACTCTGAGGAAATGACATTCGAAAAAAGAAATTAATAAATCAACCTGATATATGTATGGTTTATAAAAAAAATTTGTTTGAACAAAGCATGATCATGTTCACAGGCAAGTATCAAGTGTTTTGCTTTAGACAGAAAAAAAAAAAAAAAAAAAGGAAGATCCCTATATCTACCATTCCCCATGAAGCAACATTGAGGACCTTCACTACAGGGTCATATCTGGCAAAGTTGAAGCAGTGGCTGCCCCACTTTCAGTCTAGATATAAAGAGGAGGCACCTGGAGAAGAAATGGGCAGGGTCCCCAGAAGCATTTGACTTGAATAGGTCTCTCCATGGTTTCAGTTATGCTCGAGGTACCTTCATTACTATTACTTCGTTTTTCCTTCCTCCTAGCTCCATTTGCTCCAAAAAGTCAACTCCTATATCAGATGGTGAGGGCCATGCTCCCTCAGGAATCTGTAGGGAAGAATTCTTCCTGGTCTCTTCTAACTTCTGGTGATTTGTCAACAATCCTTGGCATTCCTTGGCACGCAGCTAACAGCACTTCAACTTTTGCTCTGTTGTCATATGGCGTTCTCCCCTCATGTGTCTGTGTCTTCACGTTGTCTTTTTATAAGGACAATAGCCATATTGGATAAAGGGCCCTTCCTATTCCAGTATGACCTAATCTTAACTAATTACATCTATAATGATCCTGTCTCAAATAAGATCATTTTCTAAAGTACTAGAGGTTAGGAATTGAACATACATTTTGGGGGGAACACAATTCAAACCACAATGGTCATTTCTAGAGTTCACCCAAAAATTTGAAGTACTTAGCAATAAAACAGAGTAGAAAGAGTATAGGCTAGAAATTTAGATAGCTAATTATTTAACTTTTCGAATTACCATTTGTTATGTTGATCTTAGGAAGGTTGCGAAAATGTCTAGACTCAGTTTTCTGATCAATAAAATGGTGATATCACGTACTTTGCAGAACTGTTGCAAAGACAGAAATAATGTAAATAAAATGGGAATAGAAATAGAAACTCAAATTCCCGTTCAGTTGTTCTTATAACTATTTTTGACATTCGAAAACTAATTATAAGACTAAACAGAAACGTATTACAAATTGTCCATACTTAGGAATAAATAGGGGTCCTGAATCAAAATTGTATTTAAGTTAAAACAAAAAATAAATATATTTTTCTGTTTCAAGTTCAGAATTCCAAATTAAGATGTATCCTTGATACACTTGCAGAGAAAATTGAATTGAATAAAACCCATTAATAACATAAAGAGTTCAGGAATCACCAGAAAAAAATGTCCTAGTTGTTGACCTGAAAGATAATAGTCAGTAGAGTTGCCAAAGAGAGATCAGTATTTCCCAAAGAATTACTTATCTTGAAGTTAAAGCCATGGCCTGTAATTAAGAACATACTCTATAACAGGCCTGTGCTGACTACCCTATATAAATTATGTCTACCTCTGGTAGTCTATCATAGCAGTTTGTTCTTTCCTTTATAGCATCGATCTCAATTTATAATTTATAAATTACATACTGTGTTTACTTCTCTGTTTGTTTTCCACACTAGATCTTAAGTGTCTAGAGAATAGAGACTATGTCTCTAACCCCTAACACAGTGACTGTCACATAGAAAAGGCTCAATAAATATCAGTTTAATGATTAAGTGAATTGGTGAGTTTATGGATGAATAAAAGCATTATTACTCTCTCCAGACATTCTAACAGATTTGTCTTCATCAAAGACAATACAATAAATTGTACATTTATTTACATGTCCATTGCATAGTGGTATTGGAAAAAAATTCATGAAATATTGCTGGCAAAATAATTTAAAATTTCCAGTGACAACATATTTTGTATATCAGCGACATCTGTTACTTTTTATAATTCTTTCTTTTGCATCCAAAGAAAGGTAGACATCAGAGCTTTGGTAATGGAATATTGAAAAAGCAGAAAAGCAAAACAAACTAACAATAAAAACAGGGTACAGTAGAAGAAAATGAAAATGAATAAGAAAAAGTCAAATAAGATATAGGTAAAAGTGAGTGGCTAATTGAACTAAAGTCTGAAAATAAAATCAGATCATTATACAGAAGAAAAAAAAAAAAAGGACCGACATCAGTACACAAATAAGCCAGGTTAAAAAAGTTGTGTAACTTTCCATATTTCCACAATTTGGCCCAAAGTAACATGTACTACCAGTTTTCTCCATTGCCAAGCTTGTTGGTTAATATCCCTGGTGAATTTCTATCTTATAGTACTTGACTCTGTCCTCCTCTCTGCCTAGAACCCCTTCAGCTGCCTATCACTAGACTTCTCATTGTATTCATCTTTCAAGACCCCAATGAGACTCCAATTTCTCCATTACAACATTTCCAGTTTATCTGTTGAAAAAGTTGAGACTCAGGGGTAAAGAGACAATGCAAGTGTACACATTTGGTGACAGCACTAGCACTAGAACACAAAGGGAGTGTTCTTTCCACAACATTACAAGGTCTATGATTTGTAGCATCCTTTGCTCCAAGGTTTGAAGTAGTGTACATTATCCATCAGTTGAGCCAGATCATGTCTACATGGGTCAACCTATGGAACAGGAAACCTTAGTGGGAATCCACTAGATTATAGTTACTATCAAATCAGAGGTAAACACTATAAAGCTGTCTACTATATCTTCCCAAGTATGCAGAATGAAGCAGATGGAAGAAAACCCCAAAGCAGTAGAGCTGTTTAAAATAAATATGTCCTAAAAGTGCATAATACTTGACAACTCTTCATATCAAAGGATACATTTGCAGGGTATGCAAGAATATTGGATGAGTAAATTCCTATTCAACCACGCAGTGATTTGCAACACAGTAAGGAAAGCATAATCTTAAGGGGGTGATTTCCTTTTTCCCTTTAGTACTGAACATAACTTTCATTAATTCCAATATGTGCCTTTCAAGGGCAAATATATCCATGGGCATCCCGGAGACACTCAACAGTATTTTTAATTTAGAAAAGTAGTATAATTACATAATATAAATCAATATTTATTGGTATTAAAACATTTCATTCAAGTTTGACATTTATAGGATTTGGTTGGCATTTTTCTTCATTTGCATTACTTGAAGATCTGAATAAATGACTATAAGCTATAGGAACTTGTTTAGGAAGTACCTCTAAGGTCTCCAAAGGAAAAAAACTCATCATTTCCTAATGTTGTCTGCAGACACTTCCATTTACTCAAGTATTCACTTGTTTATTTCATAAGCATTTATTGGCAGACATTACTGGGCACTTCAGAAAAAACAGTCACAATACCTGTCTTCAAGGAAAACAAAGCTACTGTGGGAAAACATAAAAATATGAATGCAATAATAAAATTACTTTGAGAAAATTGTGAATGAAGTACAGAGAATGCAGTTGAGGGTAGAATAGACAAAATTAAATCTGTAAGGAAAGGTCACTCTATGGAGGAGTCTCAGAAGACAACAGTGTAGGTTGAAGAGCAAAGGCTTGGAGATTCGACACTGGATGGGCCCTGGCAGTATTGCAACACCTGCTCCATGATACGAATTTAAAATAAAAACACTTAAAGATAAGTGAAACTCAGTGATCAAAAACAAAGGATGAGTAAATATATTTTCAGGTAAGTATAAATGTCAGGTAAGCAGAGGTCACAATATTAATATTGTCAAATAAAATTCAAGGCAAAGAACATTTTATAAGACAAAAGTAGTCATTTTATAGAAATAATGTCACAATAATGTAAATTTACAATAATATAAATATCTCATAGCAAATAAAGTTGGCTTAAAATGTATAGAAGTTGAAATGTTATATTAATGGAAATTAATAGCACAATTATATATGTTTGACAAATCTAGTTAGTAAAATTTAATCAGTATATGAGTCATGAATTTATAATATTTATTACATACAACATTATTTTGTTATCTGCTCATTAATGTTATGTTCTAAAATTTAATATCCATCACACTATATTATTTCATTATAATATATCAAATAATATAATTGCTATTTTATTATATCTAATGTATATACATACCAAACATTCTATAGTAGAAAGAAAATATACCTTGCTGGGCATCACAGATCTTTTACAAAAACTGTGCATATACTAGGTCACCCCCAAAAATCTCAATAAATTTAAAAAGAAGTTAGTTTATGGGCTATATTATCTTGATTATAATGCAATGAAGCTAAATATTAATAAGAAAAGTATATGTTTAAAAATGCTTAGAAAATAAAAATATCATAAATAACTCTGAGGTCAAAGTGGAAATTAAATTTGTCATAACAACTATATAGACTACAATGTAAATGAGTGTACGGTCTATTACATTAATGGAATGCAGACAAATTTCCACCTAGATGAAAATTTATAAACCTAAATGCACGTATTTTATGCAAGAAATAATGGAAATGAAAGAACTGAATAATCAGCTCAAGAATTCATGACAGGGCTTCCCTGGTGGCGCAGTGGTTGAGAATCTGCCTGCCAATGCAGGGGACACGGGTTCGAGCCCTGGTCTGGGAAGATCCCACATGCTGCAGAGCAACTAGGCCCGTGAGCCACAACTACTGAACCTGCGCGTCTGGAGCTTGTGCTCCACAACAAGAGAGGCCGTGACAGTGAGAGGCCCGTGCACCGCAATGAAGAGTGGCCCCCGCTCGCTGCAACTAGAGAAAGCCCTCCCACAGAAGCAAAGACCCAACACGCCAAAAATAAAGAAAGAAAGAAAGAATTCATGACAAAGTAAAACAAAAAATAAGTGAGTAAAGCAGAATAAAGGAATTAATAAATAAGAAATACAAACAGAAAGGAATGAGGTAGAAAAACAAAAAGCAGCAGAATCAAAAAATAAATATAAATAAATATGAAAAAGAATAGTCAAACCTAGTCAAATTGAAAGAAAGAAAATGAGAGTGAAGGAAGTCACAACTATGAAGCATTAGGAATAAAAAGAATTATGTTAAGATCATAGACAATATTATTTTCAATGTAAAAATCACTATAAACTAAAAATTGGAAAATATATCATAATATAAAAATATATTAATTATCAAAGTAATCTGAGACATAAAAATCAAATGAAGACAAACAGCAAATATGAAACTATAAAAAAATAAGTTTCCTAAAAATGATACCAAGGAAAGATGATTCAGATGATTTTTATGGGAAAGTTATGTCCAGATCAGTCTAATGCTATTTAGGCTGTTTCAAAACATAGAAAATACTTTATGAAGTGAACAAAAGATGGACACAAAAAACCTTCAAATTAGCATATAAAAATACACCGTATTGCCACAGTTTTAGAATTGTAGATTTGAAGATCTTCAAGAAAACACTATCAATTTGTGCCTGGTATCATACTAAAGCAGCAATATTAGATGATGAAATGGACTGGGTCCAAAAAATTCAAGGGCAATTGCTTATCTTATATTAATGTATTATGTGCATATATCATCAATTGTTCAAAAGAGAAAAACCACGTGAATATTTTCATAGTTGCCCAAAATGCATTTGATAAAATTAACTGTTTGTTTCTCATAAACGTTTAAGAGACTACTTCCTTATACATTAAGGAAAATCTATATCAAAAATATAGACAAGACAGCTTAAAGAGAAATAGAGGCATACATATTGGCAAATAAAAAACCAAATAATTATTATGTATAGATGATATAATTATGCAATAGAATCAAATGAAAAACAATTACAACAAATTGAAGTGCTTTTAGAATTATTAAAATACTTAAGTTGTAAGGTGCATTCATGTCTTATTTGTGGTTTCAGTGTGAATCCTCCATACTCAATATTTAAATCTGTCCAATTATCTACCTCTCCAAGATATTCTCATCTCTTTAATGTCTTGTATTTCACGTTAATGACTGGTCTTCATTTGCTTCCTTTTCCTATTAATCCTCCATCTTTGTTAAAAAGCTATGGTACAACCTCAACCTTTTTGCCAGATCTTAGTCTTTGTACCTGACTTAACTATAACTTGGCCCTTCCGAGAGGATTCCGCTCATTTAAGTGGCAGCTGCTGTTTTTACAAACTTGCAAAACATCTTATAGACTCAAGAGTCAAACTACCTCTAACATGCTTCTTCTGATGCTTATGTCTTCATCTCCATAAGGAAAAAAAAAAACAACAATAAAACAAAAACAAAACCTCTTAATTTGAAACACATGTCATCTGGCTAAATCACTCTGAACTCCTCTTCCTTGCTATCATCCACAAATATCTGAGTTAACCCTCTTATTCAACTAAAGACTATGGCCCTTAGTTCACACTTTTCCTTTCTATCTGAAATCCTACCATAATCCAGGGTGACTTCTAGGCCAGATAGAGGACACGTCCAATACTGGCCAAGGGTCACAGTGGGGCTGCCACTTGGACCCATCCTGACAAGCTTTATCTCTGATAATTAAGTCAATGATTTCACTCTCTCCCCAACCTCCCATTTCTTCAGCTCCTGAACTCAACTCTTTCTACATCACTTCTTTCCCCTAATTGGAACACCCTGATCGTGTCTGGGACACATTCACATCACCCTGGGAGCTTTAAGAAAATGTCCAATGGCTTTTTGTCCTACCAAAAATCAATTGTTTCAGAATTTATGGGCTTTGGATTTAGGCTCCGATATTTTACAAAAGCAACCCGAGTACTGTTCAGGCAGATTAGGAACCACTGCCCTGAAGTACGTCTCTGCTTATATTTGTATCTTCACTGCCTTTCCTATCCAGCTTGGATTCCAAATATAATCACTTCAAATTGGTCTTTGGTCAATAGCCTCAACTCCAATTCTTCTGTGATCCCTTCCATTGTTTTCACCTGGCAAAATTAAGTCATTGAGAATTACTTCTCTTAGCTTCTAAGCACTGCTCGAGGAAAAACACACAGTCTTGCACGCTGCGATTGTTACTAGTTTGTAGTCATTGATATAAAATGGCTCATAGCTGTCCTACAGTCCTACTGTGTCCATAATAAGCTCATTTTTCCTTTTCTCTATGACACATGTCAAACCATCTCCATTTGCTTCAAATCTCTAACCCTATCACCCAACCCATCTCTCACAGATGTCCTTAAATGACAACTTCAGAATAAGAACAGAATTCTTTTCATGGAAACCCCCTGAACTTTAGCTACCATAGCCTCAAGTGTCCATGCTTCTGCACCAGATTACCTCTTTCCTTCAATGTAAGAAACGCCCCTCCTACTTTCTAAGACTCACCTCTCAACTTGTTGGTTGAATCCCTTCAGCTCCTTCTGAAAGGCTTTGCTTTGTTACTTATCCATGGATAATTGGCCTAATGAAGCAGTCACAGCCTGGACTTGAACTATGGCTTCTCATTAATTGACTGAGTAACCATGAGCATTTGACCTCACCTCTTCATGCTCATAATTTCACTGCAAAATGGGGGATAGACATATTCCTATTGCATAGAGTAGAGGTGAGAAACATATCAGAAAAGTCTGAATTCTGTCTCCACTTCTGCTTCTCCTTTTCACTCCACAACCTTCTGAAATCTGGATTCAAAGTCCCCCACTGTGCTGAACCTGCTCTTGTCAATGTCAGCAGTGATGGCCTTGTAGTTAAATCCAATAAATAATTTCCAGACCTTATCTACCTGAACACTTGGCAGAGTTTGACACTATTGACTGCTCTTTCTTTCTTGAAATGCCCTCTCCCTATGACTTATCTTTTACCGCACTCTCCTTGTTTGCCTTATACTTCCTCGACCGTTTCATTTTCCTCGCTTTTGTGAGCTTCCCTTTCTCCTTGGCCTACCCTTTAATTATTGGCAATCTTCAGAATTCTGCCCTTTTACCTTCTTATTTTAAATAATCCCTCTGGCTAATATTTTTTCTTCCAGGGCATCAATATCCATCTATAACGTGATGGATACCAAACTATAAATCTCCAGCTCAGATGAAGGAATGTGGGACAGTGTTTAAGAACACAAATTCTGCAAACAGTAGATCTTTGTTCAAGGTTTGCATTCTTACTCTGCCAGTTACTAGGTATGCGATGAGAAATTACTTTTCTATGCCTCAGATCGGTTATTCGTAAAATAAAGGTGAGAATAATTTGTTTTACACACGAATGAAGAAAACATGTATACATTGTTTAAGAGCATCTGTGACATATAGAAAATACTTAAAACATTTTACTTATTGCTGATTGCCTGTCTACCTATGGATCTTCCTATAAGCCTGTAAGACAACTATTCGACACCATATTTGATTGTCCCCAAAAGTCCTCAACTGCAATGTCTGAACATATTTTTCCAAGCCTCCTTCTCTTCATGTGTTTCCTAAGTCATTGAGTGGCATAGTTACCCAATAAGAACTTTATTTCCAACACTATCCTCTGATTTAATATCTTTTCAATTTCTGTGCACTTGTAGTTATGTCAACATTTAATTTCTAATATTGTTTATTTTTACTTCTCTTTCTTTGATTGGTCCTCCCTGAGATTTATCTATTTGTTAGTGTCTTCAAGTAATCAACTTTTGTGTGTTTCTAGAATAATTTTATAATTATTTTGTATTTTTTGTTTCTATTCAGATTTATTATGCCCTTTCTCTTTTATGCTTAGGTTTTTGTTCTATCTTCTTTAGTTGCACACAACATATTAATATTTGGCCTTTCTTTTTTTCTTTTTAATATAAGCACTTCATAAATTTCCTTCTAAAAAAGTTTGAATATGCAGTTTTTGTTGTTATTTAGGAATAACAATTTTAGAATAACACACAAGTTATTTAGAAGTGGGTATGTGTCTAATGTCTTTTTGCTCTTAGTGGCTTTGTGGTCAGAGAATATGGTCTTTATCTTGACTATATTTTGAAATGTATTGAAAACTACATTATTACCCAGTACATAATTTTTGTAAGTGTTTCAGATGTTTGGGAAGAATTTGTGTTCTCTTATTTTTGAGTTCAGGTCTTCATACAAATAAATCTAT
Source organism: Eubalaena glacialis (assembly GCF_028564815.1). Classification (NCBI taxonomy): domain Eukaryota; kingdom Metazoa; phylum Chordata; class Mammalia; order Artiodactyla; family Balaenidae; genus Eubalaena; species Eubalaena glacialis. The sequence continues at coordinate 50,746,580 of NC_083720.1, forward strand.
TAACTCTAGATTTATAATTTCGTTCAAATTTTCTGCATTTTTACTTATTATCTTTTCCAATTTAATCTATCAAGAATTGAGAAAACTATGTCAAATTTGCAATAACATGAAGGATTTGTTAACTTTTCTCATTAGCTTTATCAATGTTTTATTTACTTATTTTGAGATAGTTTTATTAGGAGCATATAAAATATAATTATAAGAGAATCCTGGTATATTTAGCCTTGTATCATTAATTTATCGTTAAATTAGCGACAGTTTATGTCCTTAACAATGCTTTTGATCTTAAGATATATTTTTTCTACTAAAATATTTGTCAGCATTCATTTGGTTAGTATTTGTTTCGTATATCTTTTCTATCATTTTACTTTTAAGGCTCTCTGTATCTAATTTTTAGCCATGTCTCTATGAACAGCATATAACTGCACTTTAAAATCCACCTTGATAATTCCTGCCTCTTGATAAGTATAATATATGTATTTATTTCTGTGACTATGATATATTAGGCCTTTTCCTACCACCTCACTTTTTAGTTTATATTTTTCTTTTTATCATGCTTCTTACTATTTTTAAATTGAGTTCATATTTTTTCCTCATTTCATATTTTCTTTTTCTATAGATGCTTAAAATTTTATCATTCACATTTAGTTTTGGAAAGTCCAAAATTAATCAATATCTTAATCCTTTTTGATAGCAATTTAAGAACCATGGACTCTTTAAATTTGATCACTTTCCTCCTGACTTGCATAGTATACATGTACTGTGTTTTGACTTTGAAAGTTTGACTTTCCTTCTTCCCTAAATACATTCTATAGAATATTCTTTAGTTCAGTTTTCTTTGTGGAAACTTCTCAGTTTTATTCATCTTTACATGGTTTTATTTCATGCTTTTCTTCAAAGGTATATTTTGCTGGTTATAACACTCTAAGTCAGCAGTTATTTCCCTCAGCACTTTGAAGAGATCTTATAACTAATCTCTGACACCCAATGATGCCGTAATTATTCATTTGTTGACCATGTGTTCTTTCTCTTTGGCTGCTTTTTAACTATATAAATTATTTTAACTTTAGGATTATAAAAAAATTATATTTACTTTTTAAGTTGAAGATATTCTAATGCAGGCCTCACTAGAATAAGGAGTAAAAGATGTGTCACTTTAAAATTTTTATTTTATTTATTCTATACAAGATACAATGTTCAGAGGAAAATGGATCTGGAGTCAGAAGTCAGGGATTTGTGCCTCTGCTATGTCCCTTCCAGCTACACGACATTGGGCAAATCACAAAACCTCCTCAATTCCAGGCATCCTCTCTTTCAACTGATAATGGTGATATCAGCCTCAGAGGGTTGCCAAGAGGACTGAATGAAACAGCACGTAGAAACAATGAGCTCAGGGCCTAGTTCAGAGAAGTGCCCAAGAGATTATGCCAAGTCAAGAAAAGTATGCTTCCTTGAACTCTAACTTGGATTGCCAAGTTAGAGTTCAAACTTGTGGACTGTGCATGAGCTGCTAGAATTGTCAAGGTCCAGGGAAGCAGTACATACAGTTAAATAAATTAATCATCAAAATAGCCAACATAGCTGAACATTTACTGTGTCTCTTAGAGTGTTAAGGGTTTCTCTTTGTCTTTATTCTTCTGCAATTTCACTACAAAATGTTTCAGTTTCAATTTCCTTGTATTTGTTATTTATATTTATCATTTCCTGGATATTGGATCTATGTTTTATTCAAAATTGAAAAATCTATTATTGCTTTAAATATTGCCTCTCCTCTATTCTCTCTATCTGGGACTGTTACATATATATTAAAACTACTCATATTACCCTTTATATCTTGCAGCCCTTCAGTCATATTTTCCATCTTTTTGTTTCTGTTTCCTATTAACTCTTTTTGGACATAGATTCTACTTCACTAATTCTCTCTTTAGCTGTAACACTTCAGCTGTTAAAGTAGTCAATTGAAGTTTTTACTTCAAACAGTATATGCTTAGGTTTAGAATTATGTAGTTTAAAATGTATTTGTTCATTTCTGATAAACTTTTAATTGAGGACCTTTAAGACTGCAGTTTCCATCTCATTATATCTCAAGCAGATGCACTTCCATATTATGTGTCTAACATTTCCATCAACTGGAGGAATTTTTGGTTTAATTCTTTGTTTTTTCCTTTTTGTTGATGCTCAGACATGAAGGATTGCTTTCTTCTGTTGAATTATGTGTTTGTTGTTCGAACTTAATGAATAATAACCCTATGAGCATAGGTTTGGGAAGTTTTTGTTCTAATAGTCAATGGACTCCAGAAACCTGGGAGCATTTCAGCCCTTTCAGAGAACTTAGGCTCAACACTGGAGACCCAAGCTCCCCTTCCAGCCTCTTATAGTTTTCTGATGGCTTTGGCTTTGGTGCTGTTGCTGATTCCCCGGATCACAATCATTGACCTTCCAGCAGGTCTGGTTTCCCCCTGGTTTTTTAGCCTTAGCTCTGTGCTAAGTTAGTCTATATATATATATATATATATATAGTTTGTTTCTTTGGTTGTATCTTCCTTTCTTCCTTCCTTCTTTTGTTCCTTCTACCACCTTCCCTCCTTCCCTTCCTTCCTTCCTTTCTTTCTTTTTTTTTTTAATAAGAAGAAATGGAGAATTTAGGAACTGTCTCTACCTCTTGTAAAATTGGTGATGCTTCAAATAGTATGTTTATTATGGGCTTTAGTTGTTTTGCTGCAGTCATTTTGACTCTTCCTCAATCCCCGGATCCAATCGACTACATAATCATATCAATTCATCTTCCAAACACATGAACAAAAAATCAAAAGCCAAAAACCTTTAAAATCTACTCTATCTCCCCATACCCACTGCCGATATTCCTGTTAAGATTACCACCATCTCCTGCCCAGATTGCTGGAATAGTCCCCTAACTTTCTTCCTATTCCCAATCTGGTCTACATCCTATCCATTTTCTTCCATTTACTCAGAGCATTCTTACAAAAGTGCAAGTCTCAATTTATGTTTGCTACTTAAAACCGTCCAACAGCCCCTGTTTCCTTCAGACGAAACGTCAAAGTCCTTCATCACGGTTTTCTCCTACGGCTCCTGCATTAAATGACCATGGTTTACACTCTGATCATCTCTCTCATTAGCACCCTGACACAGTCTACACTCCATGTAATATAAACACTTCATCTTGTTTACCTGTGTTATACAATCTCTCCTGTCTTGACACCTGAGCATACTATTTCTTCTTCCTGATATCCTCCCTCCTCACAGATTCCTATTTGTATTTCAACCTTCCATTGCTAAGTAACTGCTACTGAATAGATTATTCACTCTCTATGGTTCAATTTAAATAAAACTTCTTTTACTGAATCTCTGAACTCCCAGGTAGATTAGGCATCCCTTCTGGGTGCTCCCATGGAGCTCCACATTTCTTTTATTATAGCACTTAGCATACTTTACTGTAATTTCTCTTCACTTGTTTGCATTCCCAACTAGACTATACACCCCACGAGAACAAGTACTGTCCACTTTGTTTATTCTTGAGTCCCAGATTTCTAGACAAATGTCTTGCCTTTGAATGCTCAATAAATATTTATTGAATGAATGAAAGTAAGGATAGTTTTATAAATAGTAAGAGAAGAGTTCTGAAAAGGAATAGAAATAAAACTTTCAGCTACTAGCACACAGTCTCTAATTCTTACTTTTTTTTTAAATCAACAATAAACCTCAATAAAGGTTTCTTAAATAAATACCTTGCATATAATAAGGGCTCAATATTTTTATTAAATAGATAAATAAAATATTCACTGGTTACAATTAGTGATATCCTTGTACTTCTCAAAATAAATCTTACAGTAAAAAGGAAGTGATAAAAACCCTTGGTTACTTGATGTATTGACCTATTTTTTTCTTACCATTTAAATACAACATCGTTATTTTATCTTAGGTCCATTTCATACCAATTATCCTAATTGGTATTTGAATCCTACTATTTTCAGTTTGTCACAGAGTCCAGCTTGACTACAGTTTCCCACATTCTACACCACCCACTGTCTCCATCCATTTTGTCATGTCAGAGGCACATCAAGCAGCCTCTGAGTGTAATCACATCAAAATCGATTTTCATGGCTGAGAGAAAAATAATGGAAATTTCTCTAATGTAGTAAATGCATGTGTTCCTTTTGGTTAACCAAAATAGACTATACATCAGACCTGTCAAAATTAAGTTTTCTTGATTCAGTGCTCTTCCACCAACTTGTATACAAATTATAAAAGCATGTTGTGGAGCGCGATGATGCAATCTTCCTGCTCCTCTGGTCTGCTCCTCCTGCATCTCTCTCAAATAAACAATTTCACCAACTTATCAAGCTACCAGCCAGTCTGAATCCCTAGGCAACCTGCTCAATGTTAGAATACCTTAGACCTATCACTGTTTAGATCAATGAACTCTCCCATTAGGAGATGTTCCCAAACAGTAGCAATGGTAACATTTGGATGGGTGCAGAACCAAAGTCAAATACCATCTTTTTTGGACTTTTTCCAGATCCTAATTTTTTTTCTTTCTATAATCTTTTGACCCAAGGAATCACTTGATTAAGTATTCGTGTTCATTTCCCTGAAGTCATTCAAGGTGATAAATTATGTTTAAATTATAAGCTCCCAATGAGGTGGTCATCCTACATACACTTTTTATATCATTTTTTTTTAAAGCAGATGTATCTTGCAAACACTTGCAGAATTCCTTTTTTTTTGGTTTCTTGATAAATATGATCACAGTTGCATGATGATATTAGGAAGGAATTTTAACCTGAATGATACAGATTAACTGCATTTTTTTAAATATAAAGTGATCCCCTACTAAATTTTGACTACTAAAATAAGTGCTAAAAGATAACATAATAATTGACAATGTTTTCATTTCTAGGAATGGAAAAGACAGTCAACATATTAAAAAACTGACCCATGATATATTTATGAAAGTTTCTGACCAATAGCTAATTTTTTATTGACACCCAGCAGCCATTCATAACCATCAAGAAGTAAGCCAAAAATTACTTCAAGTTCAGTATCCCAAATGTATTACAGTGAAATTCCAGGATTTTATTTCTTCTGCCTAAGAGAGGTAAGAATGAATATACATGGAAATGTATATCTTAAAAAATGCCAAGATGTGTTCCAAAGAAACTTCAGGCAGTGTGGATAATCCCATAAAAAAATAAAGTTTTCCTAATATCCATCCTTTTAAAATCAAGGCTATTTCTTAGTTCAGTTTTCTTTATTCAAAACTAATTCTTTTAAGGCTCAAATTAAAACAAAACAAATTCTAAGAGTTAGGTAGTCATGAACAGTAATGAGAAATAGGTTTGCATGTCTGGTAATGGAAACCTTATTAAAAGTCAGATTGTTGTTTTAAACTCCTGGGATTTTTTAGCAAGGTATCATGGGGATATATATGAGTAACCAGCTATAGTGTTCTTTACTTAACATTCAACTTTAGTAATCTTTAATAATTTGATTCTATAATTCATAATATTCACTAGGCCTTTTTTTTTTAAATAAAAGATAATATAGCATAGAAGAAAAAAACATAGGGCTTGGAATTTTAAGACTTCTGTGCATCAAATTACACTTCCTAAATCTGGTCATCAAACAACTCTTAGCAGTGAACAAACCCCTTCAGCTCTTCTTTTTAAATCTTTACAAAAGCCAAATTTCTTAAGCTTTAATTCTACATATGGCTAACACAATATTCCTTATAAACTTTTACATTTTTAAAAACTTTCAATTTTGTTGTTGTTGCCATTCTTTATGATCTCTTTGAGGCATTTAGGATTTTAAACATCTAATGGCAGAACTTTTTTTGGATATATAATATTTAACTGGTGACTGAAGTGTAATCTAAACTGGGTTTGATAACATTCTCCTTCAAAAATGGATTAAAATGTTTTACTAAGGCCAACTGAACCAGGGTGATGAGAAATCCATTCATACCCTTAACAGATTTTCAATTCCAGACATTCCCCCTTCTGGGTGGCAAGTCTGATGTGATGCACATTAGCTTACTTGATAGGGAAATTGATCCATTATGAAGATGAGAAGGAAGAACTGACAGTGGAGGATTTCTTTCTTGAAACACGGATTTGAAAAACATAATTCCTGGCTAGTATTTAACAGTAGAAATTTCTTTACCTGCCTGAACTTTCATAATGAAAAATATCCCTCACAATCTGCAAACTTTTTCTAACTCAGCAGCAGTATAAATTAATAGTTAACCGCCGTTATAGTGTAATTTATTAAATTGCACATACTTTGGTGGTTGTATGCCTATATATTTCAACCCAAGTGTCCAAATCCTACAGGAAAACTCTGGTAATGCCTGGCTAACTACTGTGTGAGTTCAATACATCAGCATTATAAAATAGATCATTGTATGTGTTTAATGTACTTAACAAAGTTGTTCAATGAACATTTGCTCATTCATTTATAAATATTTATTGAACATTCACTTTGTCAAACATAGTGCTAGGTGCTCTTATTTAAATTCCAAATTAACTTTGCAATGACAAGAGTTGAAAATATTTCTGATATTTTGCTACCTGAGTTTAAATTCCATTTTCATCACTTATTTACTACATTAACTTGGACAAATTTCTCAACCTTTCTGTTCCCTGCTTTTCCCATAAGTAAAATGGGAATAATAAGAGCATGAAAAATCACGGGAGCTTCTTGATGATTAAATGAAATAATATGTTCAAGTGTTTATCATAGCAAAGTGTTCTACATGGTAACTGTTCTTATTTTCTTCATTTACTGAGGCTATAGAAGAAAAACACCTTGCTTGTGGGCACATAAGTAATAAGTAGAGGAGTGGGAATTCAGACTGTATTTCTCTAAACTGCACGTCTTTACTTTTATCTTTTTAAAATTTATTTTTGTCAATATAATACCTATGCATCATTTTTAAAAAATAGTACTACAAGACTTAAAACAAATGCAAAAGACAGCAACTGTCTCCTTTTCCTCTTCACTCCTAATTATAACATACTAATATTTCTGTTTCTTGATTTATTAAGTTGAGGCATTATTTATTATTTTCCTGTTATGAAATATGGAGACTCAACACCCAAATGTCCCAGCCATCTACTTTACATTTTTTCATTCAAGTTATATCAAATTTGTTCAGATAAAGCAATTTTTAATGTTTACATTATGGTTGCTAAGTAATTATTTTTCACTCGTGAGCCAAGTCAAGCACTATTTTTCAATTACATTTCCTGTGCAATATTTTGTTTTTCCCAGACTTATAAAACTTTCTTGAGTTAATTTTGGCTTTACTGTCTATGTCCCTATCATTTTTCCACAAGTTCTTCAAAAATATCAAACCACTTTCAAATTCTCTTTTTTATATGGTCAAGCACATTAGATTATCTATTTGCTTCTCCATTTTCCCTGGAGACACTGTTCCTGAAGGTTCCCATGCTCCCACTCCATTCTGAACTTGTGTCTGAGGCTGACTTGCTGCTCTCACCCTGGGACTGCCTTTCTTCTCTCCTGATGGTGGACCCACTCTTTCCTGAATTCTGGGTCTTCTTCTTTCTTGCTTACTTCTTTGTTTTGATGAAAGAAAATCTGAGAGGCTAGAAAAATTGCCTAGAAAAAGTGACCTGCGATAAATATATGGAAAATGTACCTGTCCAAAAATGTCTTTCTCTACCCTCACATTTGATTGATAGTTGGCTGGGTATAGAATTCTCTGTTGAAAAAAAATACTTTCAGGACTTTGAAAGCATTATTCAGTTGTTAGTTTCTAGTTTTGCTTAAGACATTAATTGCTGTTCTGGTTCTCCATGTTTAAATATATCAGTTGTTTTTTTTTTTCCCTCGATGAGAGTATTTGGACCTTAATTTATTCTAGTTTCATTAATTTTATGATGATATATCTTAGTGTGGCTATTTTTTATTTCTTTTTCTTTTCCATTTTCCTCGTTGTTCTGTACACCAGTGGGTCTTCAATTCTGAAAAATTTCCTTGAATTATTTCTTCGATAATTTCCTCTTTTCAATTTTTCTTGTTCTTTTTTTCTGGAATTTATATTAGCCGTACGATGAAACTCCTGAATTATCATTTATTATACTTTTTTTCTTATCTACTTTTTAAAAATGTTGGCCTTTTGATTCTATTTTTTTAAAGATTGCTGTTGAGGCCAAAAGGTATACAAAAAGATGCTCAATGACACTGATCATCAGGGAAATGCAAATCAAAATCTCAATAAGATATCACCTCACACCTGTAAGCGTGTTTTTTTTTTTTTTAAGACAGTAAGTATTGGTGAAATTGGTGCACTTGCAGCCTATTGCTGAGAATGAAAAATGGTATAGCCATTATGCAAAACAGTATAGAGGTTCATCAAAAAAACTAAAAACAGAACTACCATATGATATGGATATCCCACTTCTGGGTATTTATCCAAAAGAATTGAAATCATGATCTCAAAGAGGTATTAGCACTTCCAGGTTCATTGCAGTGTTATACACAGTAACCAGATGTATAAACAACCTAAATGTCCATTAATGGATGAATGGATAAAGAAAGTGGTATAAACACATAATGGAACATTACTCAGCCTTAAAAGAGAAGAAAATCCTGCAATATGCAACATGGATAGACCTTGAGGACATTAGGCCAAGTGAAATAAGCTAATCACAGAAGGGAAAATACTGCATGATTCCACTTATATGAGGTATCTAAAAATAGTCAAACTCATAGAGTTAAAGAATGAATGGTGGTTGCCAGTGGCTGAGGGAGAGAGAAATTGGGAGTTGCTAATGAACATGTATAAAATTTCAGTTATAGGAAATGAATAAGCTCTACGGATACTGTATTTTACACTTAAAAATAATTAAGAGGGTAGATCCCAAGTTAGGTATCTTTATCATAATAATTTTTTAAAAGTGAGATTTCTGTTGAATTTTTAATGGAAACTATCCTTTCAAGTCATTTATTGTTCTCTAATTATTTCCTTTTTATATAACTCTGTTCTTATTTCAGGAATGCAATATCTTCTCTTATCTCTCCAAGATTAAAGATTCAGGGTAATTTGATTGTTTATTTTAAGATTTATTTTACTCCCTGTTTGTCTCTGTTTATGACAACTGCTCTCTATTATTTGCTTCTATCCCCTTATTTCATGCTGAGGTTTTTTGTACATACCTGATGATTCCCGGCTACCCACTCATATTTAAAATTAAAGCACTAAAGGGATGACTGAAGCTCTGGGTGAGAAGGCTTCACTGCAAAGTGATTGGTTTGGAGTGATAACACTCTTTGCTGCACACTCTCTAGGCCCTACCTGCTTAGTAGTCATCCTCATATCTCCAGGGAAGAATCTTCCAATCCACTGCCTATAAAAGATAGTAGAAGGGAAAGGATGAAGAATAAAGCTCCATACCACAGTCCTTGGAGCTAACAAGGAGAAGGATGTGGATCTTATTGTTCAGTATGTAGACTTTCCTTAATATCTCTATTTTCAATACTGTGCTTCTCATCTGTAAGATCTTGAGAATCTTGGCTTAATTTCTTCACATGGAAAGTTTTCTCCTGCCAGAGGTGAAAGGGATGAGCTAAACAGGATAGCTCAGCTATAAAGGATGAGGAAAGAGTCCCATGAATTTAACTGCTCCTTCTTCAAATTTTCAACCTTTATAGGTCTTAAAGAGATCTTCCAAGGAGGCTGATACTTCAGCTTCCTGAGCCTTCTAAGGTTCTGCAACATAGACTAGCTTGCTTCTCATTTGATATCTCCTCAACTGTAGGTAATTACCATGTTTATTGATTCTAAGACAATTTTTTAAATTATTCTACCATATTTGAATGTGGGGAACTGTCTTACTGTCATTTGCATTATGAAAGATTATATTTTCCAAAGACAGCTGCAACAATATCTTCCATCCCACACATTCTTGTTTCAGTGTGGCCTTGTCTTTCTTCCATTAAGACATGGAGTGTTTGTCTAACTCATTGAATCTGGTTGGAAATTTGTGACTGCCTCAAGCAATAGTGTGGGATGAAAGTAAGGCTTCTCACTTGACTTGAAGATAGGTTATAACGAGCCATATGGCTCTGCCCAGCTATATCTCTTGGGATGTTTGCTCTCCTAACTCAGCTACCATGTTGTGAGGAAGCCCAGACTACGTGAATAGGTGTATGTAAGTGTCTTGGCCAATAGGCCCAGCTGAAGTCCCAGAAGATAGCTAGTAGTAATCATCATCCATGTAAGTAAAGAAGCGTTTGAGATGATTCCAGCCCCAGCTGATATCAGATCACAATTGAATGAGCGATCCTGATCCATCTAGGCCCAGTCAACCCCCAGAACTGTGAGAGATAATAATAAAATTATTATTGTTAATTTAAGCTACTGGGATGGTTTGTTATACAGCAAGAGATAACTGGACACTTACAATCATACATTTATAATTATATTTGTCAGTGATTTTTTTCCCTTAATGAAACAAACTAATAGTGCATCTTAAAATAAATGGCATCTTCGATTCAGAAAATGTATCAGTATTCTACTTCCTCTGTCTTGTTAACTCCTCTTCCACTTTCCATGTTCCAAAAATTTCTTGTCCTCTCTGGTTTACTGGTGGTTCCCCTGGTGGTTTTATATCCTTACTTTATTCTCATTTTAGTGAGATTTCTGGAAAGAATGGTGATAAGTGTGTGTTCAGTCTGTTATAAATAGCTGAACTCATCATCCTGTATTTAAGGTTCTAAATTTATAGATGTAGTTTCAACACTGATGGCTACCTAACGACAACATTGTATCTTTTTTGCATTATTACCCAGGTCTGATTTATTTTTTACTTTAGTGAAAGTTAGTGCTAATGAACAAGGTTAGAGCTTTGAAACCATTAGTTAAATGAAGTCACTCTGCACAAATAATAAAAATACAACACCTAAAATGGACACATAATAAAAATATAACCAAAAAATGGACCACAGTTATCTATGGAGTGACAATAAATAAGTCAACATAACTTTCTGATCCCCAGTTTCCATAAGTGCAAAATAGAAATAACAGTTTTAACAGAAATTTTAGGTGACAATTTAATGAGATAATACCTATGAAACTTCTTATTACAGTATCTAATACATAATATATAATGTATCCCTAATAAATATTGTTTCAATATGGATGCCCTTAATTTCCTTCATTATTTTTAGTGGAACAGTTATAAATTAAATTTTAAAAAGCATAAACTATCCCTGAACTATTCATCATGTTATTTTTCATAACATTGTATATACTAATCTCTGATCATGAATGCATTTAAGCATAGGATTGCTTTATGTCTTCCCAGCATCTATTTCCTTTTCTTCTTCTAACAGAAGCTCTATTTCTCTTATTGGCTACAGTTGTGGTAAACTGACCAAACACGTGGCTCAGGCTTCCCATTGGCAAGAGGTAGATAAATGATTTAAGCTAGACCATAACTAAATTCTCTTCCAGGAATTTGAATATTGAGCTGAGCAACACAGAGATTTTAAATGGTCAGATTTCACTCAACTCAAGGAGAGCACTTTGAAGAAACTGCCCATTAATTCTTCTTACCTAGATTCCTGGCACTGCCTTATTTGCCCTTACTGATACATGTTTCTTTCACTCTTCCTTTGAATCACTGAGCAATTCTATCTTCTTAATAAATTTCTGTTTTTGCTCAAAGTAACCAGAATTCATTCTTGTTTTATGCAACTGGAAAATACCAATTGATATATTGATATTCGGAGAATCCATTTCTAACAAAAAGATAAGCCATATTTGAAGGTAGACCTGACTTGATATAAATGAGCGTAGTTTACCTACCTTTTTATTTTTCATACCCTTTCCATAAAATATCTCCTTATTCTCAGAAAAGACATTGCTTATGTACATTAAAGCCAAGTTTATTCACTTTCCACTTCATTGAGATTTCAACAAATACAAGGATACATAAAGATGTATTTGGGAATATATGAAAGCAAACTCTAAAATAGAGTTAAATAACCATAACTTGAAAGCAAGATTTGTCTCAAATATGTAAGAAAACCAAAATTGCTTTCACTGGACAGGTAAACATATTAAGAACACTGCTGTAGAAATTGGGTTGGAGAATTTGCTGTAATACAGTAAATCAACTTACACTGTTAAATTCACATGTCATTTGGAGGTTTTCTCCTTCTGCAAGCATTTAGTTGGCATGGTAGTAAACTGAAGTCTTTTGTGAGCTGTTGCTTAAATAAAACCCAAGGGAGACATTCATATGATGGGCCTCTGAACACTTTGCCAAATTATAATTATCCATAAACAAAGATCAGAAACCCAGAAAAGAATCTATTAGTGTTGCCATGTCTTCTTAAAGCTCTTCCTTTGATATTTCTGTCGCTAGTCAGAGTCACATTATTACCAGCTGATGGGTGGCACAGATGGCACAGAGCAGAGAGGTTTGTTTCTGCCATGGTCTGCACTATTTCTTCATGCCTTTTCTTACAGAGTTTTGGTGGATTTCAATTTTGTTTATTTCTTGGATAATTGTTTCATTGCTTTTGTTGTTGTTTTTACTTAATTAGTCAGAATATGGTTATGTGAATAGGACACTTGACTGGTTCCCGTTGAATTCATGGTAACTGGAGATGGCTCTGTTTATTTCCCTTCTGCTGCTTGTTTGAAAGATGCACTGGACCATTTGGCTTTTACTATGTGGCAAGAAGCTGGCCGTGAGTTTTTTAGTCTGGAGTCTGAGCATGTGTGCATTTTGGCTTTCTAAGGTTTTCTCAACTTTGTTCTCCTCCTCCCTCTTCCCTCCTCCCTCTCCCTCTCCCCTTCTCTTTCTCTCTCCATATACATACACAGTATTTTCACCATTCAAGCCCACTTTGGTCATTACTATGTATGAGAGAAGTTCAATATGCACAGTAAAACTCTCAGCCCCAAACTCTCCTACTTGATTATTTTCCAGTGTCTACTTGTGCTATTTGTTTGCTTGTTTGTGCTATTTGTTTGTCTGCTCTCTCATTATCCTTATGAATTCCTCTACATTGCTACGATCTTTAGTTTGCCTGGGAATTTGACTGCAGAAAATCATAACAGAAGCTTTGGGCCACTCCTACATTCATGAATCCACAGAATGTGTTAGGAAGACTTCAGTGACTCCATCTTTGCCCCATTCCCATGATCTTTGATGGAAAATATCCAGTGCCAGCTAGCAATTCAGACTAATTTCTCTCCCCACAGACTTTCATCTCTTTTACACCTTAAGAATCAATTTTAGGCCCTAGGATTATTTTATTTCACCTTCCTGAGAGTTTCATTTAATATACTCTTCTTTTTAAACTTTATATATATTCAAAATTTCATAGGCAATGAATCTGTCGAACATGTGCATATATAGTATTTCCATGTAGCTTCCACCATATCCTTTATATGTGAATGTCAGAATTATATTTCAGAGTAAGGATCAAAGAGGCTTTTAGGAGAATGGTATTTCATTAACTCAGCTTCTGGCATTTTAACTGTTACCAGCTGTACAGTTTAGTTTTATTACAACAGACATTATTGTGATAACTTTTCCTACTTTATCTTTGCAATTTATTGGAGCAGTTAATTTCTCAAAAAGTAAGAGCATTTTTTCTCATTAGAAATTCCTTCATGGCCTCTTTAATATATGTTCCTTGCTATTTAGAAGAACTGCTGATAAGTGATTTTGACTTGCATCCTCAGTAATGTGAGATGTTTAACAGAAACTTGGCAAACCACTTAAGGGCTGAAGCGATTTAGTAAAACTAGTCCCAAATGATTAATTTCTGTCCCATTACTGCCACCACATTCAAAAAGTTCCCATATAGCAATGGCCAACCAGATACACTTATGAACTTCCTAAGGACAACGCTTTTACTTTGTTTAAGGAATCTTTTTTTTTTTCCTAAGATTACTGTTTCTCCTTTTGATCTGTAACTCCAGAATTTGACAGCATTGAGCTTTAAGGACTGACTCTGTTAGCCCAAAGTAAATGAGAGGGATATCAATAGATATGTGCTCTATATAATTCTAAACCAGGAAGCTCAATCATCCAGATTATTGTCTTTGACCAAATGAACCAACAAAAGTCAGTCTTCCTTTCTCTTTGTCAAACTAAAACTAATCCATCTGTACAAAGTTTATCCCTAACCTCTCTTTTGTATCTACTTTTATATTTCCATATATTTTCCTCTCTTTTGGACTTTCATTTCCTTGTGTTTATTTCTCCAGTTGTTGTCTCCTCACAGAGCTTTAGCAAGATAAAGGAGAAGAATTTACATCTGAAAACATGACCCAAATGTGGCAGCCTTCAGAGAGTCTAGTAAGTGTTAAATAGGAAGCAAGAAATAGACAAGAATTTGTGATATTAGTGGGACAGGTACTTAGAAAAGGAAAGAAAGGACAGAAAATGTTGACTGTGATGAGGAAATGAAGAATCATTTTAACCAGCCTAACATGAAAGCTATTTGCAAACATTACTCTTCAGATTTCTGTCATGTTTTTGTTTCCACAGGGAACATTTCTCTTACACATCCACAAAGTGATCCACATTTGGAGCTCAGTGATTGCATATCCTACCTCCTGGGTTTAAAAGCAACGGTTCTGACTAGTGAATATTTTCTAAGTCCAGTTGGGTAAGTCAGTGTTAGCTAATTATATGATATTAACATCAACAACTTCAACATTAATGGATGTCAACCATATGCCTACAGAGCTAAAGCTATTTTACACACATTATTTTATTTATTTCCTTCTGCAGTCCTTTAAGGTAATTATTGTTGTCCCTATCTTATAATCAAGGAAATTAAGATGAGAGAGATAAAATAACTTCTTCAAGATCGTAGAGATAGTGAGTCATGGATTTAGGTCTTTTCCATCCTGCTCTATCTAAATGCTTTAATATGACTGCTGTGTTTCCTCTACTCTCCTTGTTACATGTCCATCAACCACCAAAATTGTACTCAATGCTTTCCAATTTGGGCAAAAATGATAGTAAGGTTTGGGTGCTCTGTCCTTTCAAAGTTATAACTTACTCTTATTTCATCAAAGCCCACTTTAGGCTGCCACCCTTATTTATAATACAACATTCATGTATTAGTAGCATTATACATTTTTTAAAAAACTAAGTATCTCTAAAGATTTGGTAATTGGGTAAGTTTTACGTCTATTGCAGTGGGTACGCTCAAGACACTGGGCGATAAAATAGACCCACAGAGCCCTGCTTCAACTAGTTTACACTGAGAATCCAAATGCAGAGACACAACAGAGCCTGAAGTAAGTCATCAGCTGAGCACTGGTGAGTTTCATGGGCTTTTTCTGAAAGAGATGCACTTCAAGAATGCTTCTTGAATATTAAGTAGGAAAACAACCCTGGTCTTTGGGAAGGCATGAAACAACACCCAAAACTGAGTTTGCATGACACAGAAAAAAATTTCAGAGAAACTGTGAAAGGAAAATGTAGAAAATCAGAATGGCTAGAGAAGAGGCAATCAAAGAATCACCCCATTTATTCAAGGCAATGCAAAAGCAGTACTAGAGGTTCAGGAGAAATAAATGATTGATTGGCAGAACAGAAGACAAAAGCAATCTGGATAGCATTATTCTGAACTGCTGATGAAAGAGCTACATACAGTCACTGACATCCAAAGCGAGAGCATTTCTAAGTGGCTCCTATGCTGATCCTCCCTGAGTCTTGGGAGGAAGGCACAGGGCACTTGGACAAATCTTTATGCTTTCATAAATTTCTGAAGGTCAGAGCTAGGAGAGGATTTGTTTAGTCCAACTTCATCATTTAGCAGGTAAGGAAACTAAGTTTCATGAGGTAAAGCAACTTGACTCAAATTACAGTGGGTGTGTGTTTTTAAATTGAACGCTTTACTATTTAGGTTACTAGCTAAGCTTCTGTAACAAAGAACACCTAAAACACACTGACTTGATAAACAATCCAGACTAGAGAGGTCACAAGTTCATCCAGGGACCCTTCCAAAGCTTAGCTCATCTTCACAGTGTCTAACCAGTGGGAAGTAACAGTGTGGAACTTTGCCTGAACCCCCTGAGTCTAGAAAACAATGAAGATTAACAACTCCTCCTACCTTCCTGTTCTGGGAAATGGCCAGTGCAAAGAATTACCCTTCCCAATATGACTTAAATAAGATTCACAGATGCCCCCCTATTTAGCTATGACTAGACACTGACTCTAAATTTCTATTTTTTGCCTCGTAAATAATTAGCTGAATTGCTTATTGACAGTGATCAGTTGGAACAAAATATTTGCTAATCAAACTTTGGTTAAGTTTCTCGCCTTCCCCCAGTCCCGTGAATTTTGACCCACCTTTAGCCTAAGCCAGCACACAGCCTACTCCTGAGAATAGGCTGATCTAATATCGAATCATACAACTTGCATCCCACACTTGGTAACTTTTAGACTTGTTCCCTCTTCTCTATAAAAGACAAACTCTTTTTTGCCTAACCTCTGACACACTTGATGCTCTTACGGTTGGAGCATTCTCCCTAATGCACTAGTTCTTTCCTACACCTCATTCCCCCTCCAAACAGAGTCTCTGCTGACTAGGTCGAGTTTTGTTTTTATCTGGCAGAAGGTAGACACAAAATAGATGGCTCAAAAATTTTAACATTACCTTTTAATCACACCCCATCAACAACTGGGTTTGAATCTTGGTTCTGCCATGCATTAGCTGTGTGATCTATGACAAGTTGTACCTTCTTTATATATCAGTTTTCTCACTTAAAATAATTACAAAAACAGAATCTGCCTCATAGAGTTGGGGAAATACTAAAATGAGAAAATTCAGGTAGAGTGCTTAGCATATTATTTTCACACAATAATCACCCACAAATGATAGTTTACTACATACTAGAACAATGCCTGGCATTTTGATATCTATTATTTAATACGATTCTAGTAATAGAATCATAACAATATTGCAAAGCTGTTATTATCATGTTACATAAAAGGAATCTGAAGCTCACTAAGCCTAAGGAATTTGCCCCAGATCAGACAGAGTAGTAGGATATCTGGGATTCAAACTTTAGTTTCTCTGACTATAATTTCCATCTTTTTCATCTCCTTCATGTTACATCATGCAATTTCCTAACTTCTAGATATTACATAATTAACATCCCCTGATTTTAAGGGAGAAAACACCCTTTGTCTTATTGAGTCACTTTACTGTAATGAAAATATATACTTCTCCAATAATGCATGAAGAATCTTATTTATTTTTCTCAAACTAAGTTATTGAACAACACAAGTCTATGTAGACAATTCTATTGAAGTTTTTGAATCTGTTATGCCTGGTCAAACGACCAATGTCTATGGCACAAAGTAGTCAACAAAGATTTGCTGAGTTTGCTGAATGGAAAGAAAATATGGCAAAACTTTTGGGAAAATGACAATCGAATGTGACCACTGAATAGAGGAGTTGGAAATGATATTAATTCTTTTGTGTGCAAAGGTGAAGGCACACTTCTGTTTTGCTCTTGGATTAGTGATTACTGCAGACATTCTCTAAAATGTCTAATCTGTTCTTATTTGCCTCAATTTCATCTAACTTGAGGAAAAGGAACAGCATATTAAAATAGTTTAGTGGGGGATTTGGGGCTGCTTTTTTGATGAGTTTAAGTAGAAAACTCAGGAATCAGTACTTTCGAAGACTTAAAAATCAAGACTCAGCTAACGTAGACTAGAGAACCATTTCAAACTCTAAATAGCCTTTTTTACTCTATCTTTAGGACCATGGTAAATTGTGGCATTACAGCAGTAAACCTAAATTGAAAAGAGAAAGCATCATGGTTTGAATAGTGAAAAACATTTCTAATTAACTATGCATGCTTGATCTGCACTAGACTATAAAATTCATGAGGACAGGAAAAGTTTCTAATTCATGTTTCTCTGTATCCAAACATCCATCCATTCCCTCCATCCATCCATCCAACAAATGCTTACCAAAACCCTATTGTATCTGTGCCATTGACTGAATGGAACACAGGGATGAGGACATAGTTCCTCCCTTCAAAATGTCACAGTCTACTTGAGGATGGTCATATACACAACTCACAGTAATGAGTTCAAACTATAGAAAGTATTATAAGGAGGTAAGAAAAATGAGGATAAATGTTTAAACCAAATGATGATTAGTTATGACTAAAAAATGAGAAAAGGTAAGTGTTTAGTACAGTGGGTTCCAAGGTGCTAATAAACAACAAAGACTTATGGAATTGAGTGAATGAATGATCACTACAAGACATAGTCATGGTGCTGATTTCAGGCTTGACGGAATCATTCATATTAAGTATTTTTTTAAAAGTCAGACCTTATGATTTCCAGGTCCAAGAAGAGAGTTAATTTTTTTTTTTTTTAATGAAAGCTTCTTTATTTATTTATTTATTTATTTATTTATGGCTGTGTTGGGTCTTCGTTTCTGTGCGAGGGCTTTCTCTAATTGCGGCGAGCAGGGGCCACTCTTCATAGCGGTGCTTGGGCGTCTCACTTTCGCGGCCTCTCTTGTTGCGGAGCGCAGGCTCCAGACGCGCAGGCTCAGTAGTTGTGGCGCACGGGCTTAGTTGCTCCGCGGCATGTGGGATCCTCCCAGACCAGGGCTCGAACCCGCGTCCCCTGCATTGGCAGGCAGATTCTCAACCACTGAGCCACCAGGGAAGCCCCAAGAGAGTTAATTTAATTCAACAGAATTTGCTTTCATAAGGTCCTTGTTCATAATGTTTGATTGGTTCTCTTGGAAGTTGACTGATGGTCAGACCCTTTCTGAAGGATGAAACAGCCAGGAACCCTGTGCACATAACTGAAGTTATTAAGAATCTATGTGACTGGAAAGCAAATAACTCTTCATCAAGTTCTTAAAACACAATTTCACTCTTAGCCTTTTCATAGATTGACCCTCCCACCCAATAAACCTATACACATACATACACATGCCATACACACAATTTGAAGTCACTTTCTATAGGAAGTTTTTCCTATTAATGCAATGCTAGAGGAGGTATTCCTCCTAGGTGCTACCCTACTTTCCCTCTTACAGTTTTATGTTTAACTTTTTTGATTGTAATTTTTATGAAAGCAGAGAATGACTCATACTCATCATATATCCCCATCCCTAGTGTAGGCCCTGGCACATGATAACAAGACAAGAATTATTCATCAAAGGAGTAACAAAACATTGAATAAATTAGTTTAGTGCATTGATAGACTTATTTACAAAGCAGAACTCTGACTATATTATAACTAAATACAAAACTCCATACTGAATGCCAAATAAAGTTTAAACTCCTTAGATTGTCAGTGAAAGTCTTCTATAATCTAGTCCTTATCAAATTATTGCTTACTCAAATGTCAAAAATTCCAGCAACATTGGCATTCTGAATATACCCTATGATTAAAGGCATTGCACATCAATATTTCCCGGATTCACATATCTGTCTGTTGAAACTTTACCCACCTTTCAAACCCAACTGAACTGCTTTCTATAAGGATACTTTCCTGATCCTTCTCTTCTCTAACTCAATCCCCAGTGCTAGGAATTATTTTTTCTTCTAATTACCCATAGATTTCAACACACTTCTGTTACAGAGTTTACCACAGACCACCATGAATTATATCTGAATTTTTTTTTTAACATCTTTATTGGAGTATAATTGCTTTACAATGGTGTGTTAGTTTCTGCTTTATAACAAAGTGAATCAGCTATACATATACATATATCCCCATATCTCCTCCCTCTTGCATCTCCCTCCCACCTTCCTCATCCCACCCCTCTAGGTCTTCACAAAGCACCGAGCTGATCTCCCTGTGCTATGCGGCTGCTTACATTTTTTACCTATTTCACTAGCTATCTATTTTACATTTGGTAGTATATATAAGTCCATGCCGCTCTCTCACTTTGTCCCAGCTTACCCTTCGCCCTCCCTGTGTCTTCAAGCCCATTCTCTACATCTGCCTCTTTATTCCTGTCTGCCCCTAGGTTCTTCATAACCATTTTTTTTTTTTTTTTTAGATTCCATATATATGTGTCAGCATACGGTATTTGTTTTTCTCTTTCTGACTTCCTTCACTCTGTATGACAGTCTCTAGGTCCATCCACCTCACTACAAATAACTCAATTTCATCTCTTTTTATGGATGAGTAATGTTCCATTGTATATATGTGCCACATCTTCTTTATCCATTCATCTGTCGATGGACACTTAGGTTGATTCCATGTCCTGGCTATTGTAAATAGAGCTGCAATGAACATTGTGGTACATGATTCTTTTTGAATTATGGTTTTCTCAGGGTATATGCCCAGTAGTGGGATTGCTGGGTCGTATGGTAGTTTTATTTTTATTTTTTTAAGGAACTTCCATATTGTTCTCCATAGTGGCTGTATCAATTTACATTCCCACCAACAGTGCAATAGGGTTGCCTTTTCTCCACACCCTCTCCAGCATTTATTGTTTGTAGATTCTTTGATGATGGCCATTCTGACTGGTGTGAGGTGATACCTCATTGAAGTTTTGATTTGCATTTCTCTAATGATTAGTGATGTTGAGCATCCTTTCATGTGTTTGTTGGCAATCTGTATATCTTCTTTGGAGAAATGTCTATTTAGGTCTTCTGCCCATTTTTGGATTGGGCTGTTTGTTTTTTTCATATTGAGCTGCATGAGCTGCTTGTAAATTTTGGAGATTAATCCTTTGTCACTTGCTTCGTTTGCAAATATTTTCTCCCATTCTGAGGGTTGTCTTTTCATCTTGTTTATGGTCTCCTTTGCTGTGCAAAAGCTTTTAAGTTTTATTAGGTCCCATTTGTTTATTTTTGTTCTTATTTCCATTTCTGTAAGAGGTGGGTCAAAAAGGATCTTGCTGTGATTTATGTCATAGAGTGTTCTGCCTCTGTTTTCCTCTAAGAGTTTTATAGTGTTTGGCCCTACATTTAGGTCTCGAATCCATTTTGAGTTTATTTTTGTGTATGGTGTTAGGGAGTGTTCTAACTTCATACTTTTACATGTACCTGTCCAGTTTTCCCAGCACCACTTATTGAAGAGGCTGTCTTTTCTCCACTGTATATGCTTGCCTCCTTTATCAAAGATAAGGTGACCATATGTGCATGGGTTTATCTCTGGGCTTTCTATCCTGTTCCATTGATCTATATTTCTGTTTTTGTGCCAGTATCATACTGTACCTTTGTAGTATAGTCTGAAGTCCGGGAACCTGATTCCTCCAGCTCGTTTTTCTTTCTCAAGATTGCTTTGGCTATTCAGGGTCTTCTGTGTTTCCATACAAATTGTGAAATTTTTTGTTCTAGTTCTGTGAAAAATGCCATTGGTAGTTTGAGAGAGATTGCATTGAAGCTGTAGATTGCTTTGGGTAGTATAGTCATTTTCACAATGTTGATTCTTCCAATCCAAGTACATGGTATATCTCTCCATCTGTTTGTATCATCTTTAATTTCTTTCATCAGTGTCTTATAGTTTTCTACATACAGGTCTTTTGTATCCTAGGTTTATACCTAGGTATTGTATTCTTTTTGTTGCAATGGTAAATGGGAGTGTTTCCTTAATTTCTCTTTCAGATTTTTCATCATTAGTGTATTGAAATGCAAGAGATTTCTGTGCATTAATTTTGTATCCTGCTACTTTACCAAATTCATTGATTAGCTCTAGTAGTTTTCTGGTAGCAACTTTAGGATTCTTTATGTATAATATCATGTCATCTGCAAACAGTGACAGCTTTAATTGTTCTTTTCTGATTTGGATTCCTTTTCTTTCTTTTTCTTCTCTGATTGCTGTGGCTAAAACTTCCAAAACTATGTTGAATAATAGTGGTAAGAGTGGACAACCTTGTCTTGTTCCTGATCTTAAAGGAAATGGTTTCAGTTTTTCACCATTGAGAACAATGTTGGCTGTGGGTTTGTCATATATGGCCTTTATTATGTTGAGGTAAGTTCCCTTTATGCCTACTTTCTAGAGGGTTTTTATCATAAATGGGTGTTGAATTTTGTTGAAAGCTTTTTCTGCATCTACTGAGATGATCATATGGTTTTTATCCTTCAGTTTGTTAATATGTTTTATCACATTGATTGATTTGCATATACTGAAGAATCCTTGCATTCCTGAGATAAACCCCACTTGATCATGGTGTATGATCCTTTTAATGTGCCCTTGGATTCTGTTTGCTTGTATTTTGTTGAAGATTTTTGCATCTATATTCATCAGTGATATTGGCCTGTAGTTTCTTTTCTTTGTGACATCTTTGTCTGGTTTTGGTATCAGGGTGATGGTGGCCTTGTAGAATGAGTTTGGGAGTGTTCCTCCCTCTGCTCTATTTTGGAAGAGTTTGAGAAGGATAGGTGTTAGCTCTTCTCTAAATGTTTGATGGAATTCGCCTGTGAAGCCATCTGGTCCTGGGCTTTTGTTTGTTGGAAGATTTTAAATCACAGTTTTAATTTCAGTTTTTGTGATTGGTCTGTTCATATTTTCTATTTCTTCCTGGTTCAGTCTCGGAAGGTTGTGCTTTTCTAAGAATTTGTCCATTTCTTCCAGGTTGTCCATTTTATTGGCATAGAGTTGCTTGTTGTAATCTCTCATGATCCTTTGTATTTCTGCAGTGTCCGTTGTTACTTCTCCATTTTCATTTCTAATTCTATTGATTTGAGTCTTCTCCCTTTTTTTCTTGATGTCTAGCTAATGGTTTATCAATTTTGTTTATCTTCTCAAAGAACCAGCTTTTAGTTTTATTGATCTTTGCTATTGTTTCCTTCATTTCTTTTTCATTTATTTCTGATCATTATGATTTCTTTCCTTCAGCTAACTTTGGGGTTTTTTTGTTCTTTGTTCTGTAACTGCTTTAGGTGTAAGGTTAGGTTGTTTATTTGAGATGTTTCTTGTTTCTTGAGGTAGGATTGTATTGCTATAAACTTCCCTCTTAGAGCTGCTTTTGCTGCATCCCTAGGTTTTGGGTTATCATGTTTTCATTACCATTTGTTTCTAGGTATTTTTTGATTTCCTCTTTGATTTCTTCAGTGGTTAATCTCTTGGTTATTAAGTAGTGTATTGTTTAGCTTCCATGTATTTGTATTTTTTACAGATTTTTTCCTGTAATTGATATCTAGTCTCATAGTGTTGTGTTTGGAAAAGATACTTGATATGATTTCAATTTTCTTAAATTTACCAAGGCTTGATTTGTGTCCCAAGATATGATCTATCCTGAAGAATGTTCCATATATCTGGATTTTTGATGCATGCACATCTCCTTTTCAGACTGTGAGTTCCTGGAGGGCAGGGGTTATATCTTATTCATCCTTGTAATCATCACAGTGAAAGATGAATACAATTTTATCAGTATGCAATGGAGGAAAGAACTTTCCACGTAAATAAAATGCATGATACATTTTGATTCTTTTTCCAACGGGTCATAGATTAATGTGTAATGAAATATTTTAATCCATCTTTAGTTTTTTGTATGTTTCCACATGTAGATCTTCCTTCTTTAAGTCTACTCAATAAATATAGCTAATAAAACCAAGTCACAGGGTTCTTAAGAGAATCTAATGAGATGACGCATATATTTAGCAAGTGTCTGGCCTATAGTAAGAAGTAATTATATTATTTCTACTCTTTAATATATTTATTACTATTATTTCCATGTTATCATCATTAATTATATTATGATGTATTTGGGTTGATATTTCAAAGACAATTTGAGCATGCTCACTTTGGATTTTCAATCCTTTTATTTTGTGTTAATTTTTTCAAAGACACTTATGTTGTATGAAGTTATTTCCACCAAAGCCAGGGTCTCGTGTCTTACTAGCAGAACTGTGATTCTTTACTCCATAATACTTGGAAGATGCATGCTTTGCTGAAGGACCATTGATTTTCAACTAAAGTGAAAAGCTTTCATTTAATGCTTTCTGAAGAGAATTACAGCAGAGGTTGAAGAGGGTTTGGCTTTAGAGAAACCCATTATTAATTTTACTTGGCAAAATTGGGATTTATATTTTGAAATTTAAATTCAGAGGTCCCATCCAGCTGCTAAATCAAAATGTTGTTCTAAAACTGTTTGTCTTTTGTTTTCTATGAAATGGAAATGCTGTTTTGCCCTAGACTTTTAAATCTCTTTATTCAAACCAGTCTCAGTCTTAGTATTTGCTCTGAGGGTGTACTACCTCTTTGTTCAGCATAATGGGTATAACCTCAGATTTCTCATCTATGTAATTTTTTCTGAAGAATCTTAAAGAGCTTTGATCATCTTAAAAATCTCTATCCCTAGGCCTCCCTCCATGGTAGAAGAAAACTTAGACTAAACCAGACATATAAATGCATTCACAGTCCGCTTTGAGTGGGCCCCATTAATTTAAGTTTGTCATAACTAAATGCTAGCCTTAACTCTGTTCACTTTCACCTTGGAGGCTTCTAACACGAATTGGTGCATCCTTAGTTTCTTAACAGACTCAGTACAACATAACCCCTTTAAATCAAGAAGAGATGACTTTAAGAGCACCCTCTCTCCCACCACTCAAACCTTAGTAACTTGAGAAAAAATTTAACCTTGTGTCTGTTAATTGTCTTATGCAATAAGGAATGTAATACCGTAAAGCTGGATTTTTTCATAGTTAAGCTCTTCCTAAGTAATAGGAGTTAAAAAAAACACAATTTCACTAGAATGTGATATATTTCATCCATGTGTGCATAGCTTAAAGGCAGCACAAGGAATTCGGTTCAGACTATTCTTTCCCTTTCAGCCCTCCAAAAAATTTCCCTTGGGCTAAATCAAGCATAGAAAAAATTTGCCTAAACGCATTTTTTAAAGGAAAAGTCATAATCAATTGAAAAAAAAGGCAACTGATAATGAAAATGGTTTTCTCAAGCATAGCGATAACATTTGCTGCTGTGCATTCTATAAAAAGCTTTTGGATTCCTATAACAGGGACAGTGGTATTGCTTTGCTTCCTGCTGCTGATTATAATTTTAAAGATGGAAAATCTAGATGTTCTATTTTGTCCTCTGAAGCATCCCTTGACTCTGTGGTCAGCCTGGTTTCATATTTCTCTATGAGGGACCAAAGATTTTCCTAGGCATGAACCAGGAAATTTGCATTGTTCATTTCTTCAAATATTGTTATGCAACTTCTAGTCTTGGTTCTGGGATAGAGTAATTAAAAAATTCTGACTAATTCGAAGTTGGATAGGTAAGTAAACAGTTGAAATACCATGTGGTTAGAGTTACAACTGATATTACACTCACCATTATAAAGACGTGAAGAAAATAGATCCACATGAGTCTTGAAAAGGAATTTCAATCTTGTAGAGTCTTCTAAAAGATAGAACTCTTGATAACAGATATTCATTGCATTCCTGCCTAGAATGCAGGATGATCAGACTAGCTAATGCCCTTTAGGGTCAAAAAGAAGGGTTGTCTATAGAGTGAGCAGGCTGCTTGCTTTGTGTTCCTCAATAAGTTTGGATATAAAGGCAATTTCAAATGGTGCCTCCAAGTATTTTGAGCCAAAGTGGTATCACTGAGCATTAGGGTTTAATGGTTGAAGGTTCATAGCATAGCATACAGATTGAAGGCATATTTTTGGAATCAGATATTTTGGTTCAATCTTGTCCAACTCAAGCTAGCAGTTACTTAGGGCTGTTACTTAACCTCTGTACAAGACTCAATTTTCTCATCTGTGAAATGGAGGTGATGTGACCTATCTTAAACAATTGTAAAGATTGAAAAAAATATATGTGAAGCTTTACAGAGTATCTGACACAGAGTAAGTAGTTAATACATGGTTAATGTTATTCTGATAGTTATTCAATATATATTCATGGTACTTTAGAGTTTACAAAGTGCATTCAAAAATTATTTTCATTTATTTAATTTTTAGCACAACCTATTTGTTTGAGTATTAATTATTCTACTTTATATATGAGGAAACTGGAGTTCAAAGGTTACTGGTCAAGAGCAGACCACAAGCTAGAAGGCAGCAAAGCTAGAAGTTCTATTTTCTGATGGCTATATCGGGCCCTGTTCTTCTCAGTATATCAAAGCTGAGCCTGTGTGGATGACGATTAAAAAAACAGGTTCATATTAGAGATTACCTTTGTCTTTCCTAGCCATTATTCTTTCCACTAACAAAGTTGAAGCCTGATTCACAGCCAAAGGTAGTCATGGACCTTTTTAAAGTAAGTCTTAAGTATTAATGCAACAGCTTTTAATAAATTACTGTTATTTAAAATTCTTTCTATGTACCTCCAGGATGTGTAATAACTTGCCTCATTTATGTTTTTTTCTTATTCATTCATTCTCAGTGGACAAAATTTCTAATTCATTCAGTCTCTCCTGACACATTGTACTTGGCAGGTAATTCATAATAAGCTTTAATTTTGAAAATGAGCATTTGTCATTTGGGACCGTCATTTAGATAGTTTGAAAACACTGAACCCGCTGTGCAAACATCTGGAAAACTTGATGATGGGGGATTGTTTGTTGCAATCAACAAGTCTACCAATGACAGAATCAGACTTGGAAAGGTCTGTTTTTAGAGATCACCAATAACGGTGATTTGTCTGGGAAGAGGTATTGGTGAAGGTAAAGAAAAAGGTCCTGTTCCAACCATTTGGCCAGTGCATTTGCCATTGTAGGCTAGCTGCTAAATGATGCTTTAAACCGGTCATCCAATATACTGTTAAATATGAAATCTGTACACACAGATTTATACCCATGTGAAGATAGACATGTGAGGTCAATTTAGAGATCAGAAAATTCATGCAAAATGCCATACCTTGAAAGTCACTCCTTTGGAAATTGTCAAGTGCCAGTCAGGCACTTGTATATATCAGCTTTCATGTGAAGATTGGAGGATCAGGAACAAGGCTCTAAGAATTTAGACCACAGTTTCTTTAGTAATATATGCAGATAATCAGAGAAGTAACATGAGAAAAAATTATGATCTTAGTTTTAAAATATGATAATCTATTCTTTTTTAAATAATAATTAACATCACAGTACCTAAAGCCTTTTTGTTCACCTTCTTCTCTGATAAGCTCTATTTTTTAAAGGGCTAAAAATTTTCAGGAGATTCTCAAGGGAGATTCTGGACTTGAAATACATAAGTATCAGAGACTAGTTTTTATAGTAATAGAAAGGGGTCAAGAATGTCGCTGCAGAGCATTCTGGGACCTACCTTGGAATGGAGATTAGGTGGGCTCCAAAATCTTGAAGGAGCATGTCTAATTCGTCCCCATAGCATAAACTAGATATTCCTAAACCATGCTTTTAAGTAGTGGAGAGAGACAGACATATGAACAGATAATTTAAAAATTACAATATATAACCATTTTGCAGAGGCAGTTAAGTACTAAGTACTTAATTAAGTACTAAGAAAGCACTGTGGACAGAGCATCCAACTGCCAAGTAGAATTACAGTCTTCATTGAGAAGCTGGCATTCTGGCTTGATCTTGAAGGAGGCAGGGTAATTTGCCTGGTGAAGGATTTTTCAGGAAAGTGAATAATAGCATATGCAAAAATGGTAGGCGACATTTGAAGAATGGCAGGTTTTCTCTGGATGTGAATCCAGTGGGATTACTGTCTCCAATAGTTCCTCAGTGGTGAATACACCTGAGTCAGAATTTTAGGGAATCAGTGACTCAAGAGAATTTCTTTATTAGTGTGTGTTTGTGTGTGTGTGTATCTTAGGACATGAGATGTGGAGAGAAAAAGAACCTTGATTTTTAGGTCATCTGATATAAATTGTGAATGAAAAGTCTTCCTAGAGCACTTTGCTGAGAGATTCTCATCCTTTTTGATGTCAACAGAAGGAAACGCCAGGATCAATTAGTAATGACTGCCATGGCATGGTAATGACAATTAGGCCAG
Source organism: Eubalaena glacialis (assembly GCF_028564815.1). Taxonomy (NCBI): domain Eukaryota; kingdom Metazoa; phylum Chordata; class Mammalia; order Artiodactyla; family Balaenidae; genus Eubalaena; species Eubalaena glacialis. Next base: position 50,774,510 of record NC_083720.1, read on the forward strand.
GTTTTTCCACACATGGTTTAAATATTCCAGGGCATCTCCAAATACTTTTAAGAAAAGCACCAAAGACATAAACAATTTAGTAATAAACATCTTACACTGTACCTTTCTTCAAAGATCAAGGGTTTTTCCAAACTTGAGCCATGAAACTGAAACAGAAAACCATACTTCTTACTCCAGGGAGTGAGTTGATGCCAAAAGATTACATAAGCATCACTAATGAGCTTACATGGGAAAATACTGCTGCCAATTATATTTCTATTCTGACTATGTTACTCAGATCTTAAGATGATGTCACTGGATGTGTGTGTGTGTGTGTGTGTGTGTGTGTGTGTGTATGTGTGTATCTTATGACATGAGACCTGGGGAGAAAAAGGAAAGATCCAGGCTGATTTCAAGAGAAGCTTTGGCATTCACATGCCACTTACCTGAATTACTTTTACATCAGACTGTCCTTCAATCTTATGATTCAATCAAACAGCTAAACAGTGAAATGTATTTTGTCAATGCCATGGTTACTCTCAAAGTCTTATAAAAGCTGTTCTGGGCTCATGAAGGCTGAATTAAAAGACATTCACTTGTGGTGACTTTAAACTACATAGGATGACTCATCATATTGGTTACATCCACTTGTGCTGAAGTTTGTCTTGAGTAACTATTGTCTTGAGTAACTATTGCCTTAAGTGCTTTCTATAAGTAGCATTCATGCAAATATATTTTTTTTCCTGATCATTAAGGCACTTTAACACAAAGGGGTAGAACTCTACCTTGTAACCACATCCTGAGTTTGTTTCTCTATAGGAAGATTGCTTTGTGCCTGAAAGCTATACAGGATATTTAAAGACTTGAGCAAATGATTAAAATTACCACATTTTTTTTTCCTGGTAGCCCAAGCCCTATGCTTTACTTGTCATTCAACTCTTCCAGGGCTGAGACCAAGTAGAAATCTTGTCACATGGCCTCATCTTCCTCCCTAATCTCCTTTTTAAGGGCTCCTGCAATTGTCATTTACATTAAACTTCTGTACTCAGGACGGCAGGTAGAGAATCGCTCTTTTGTTGAGAGTTTAATTTCTGTTACAGGTCAGAAAACAAAGATTTTGCCAGACATCAGACTGTTTTCTAAAGTATTTTGTTGCCAACATTTTCTAAACAGGGAAAGAAAGCCAGGAAGCAAGGCAATCCTTGAAATGTTAGTACGATATAAAGGTTCCCTTAAGAAAATGAGCAACTTGGCTCTCAGGCTCTTTTGGAATCCAGAGTTTAAGAATTTAATGGCATCTACACCTATGATATCTAGAGGGATTTGGAAGAAAATGGAAGCAACTCAACAAATTCTACAAGCATTTATACAGTATTTATACCCCATGCATTGTATAGGCTCCGTGGGCAAGAGATTGAGTTAAACCACATCTCAGGCTTCATGGAGCCCAGTTGCTAGTGAGGACAATTTATGCCCTAGCGATTGCAACAGAAGTGCAGTCTCAATGTAGTTGGAAGGATTGAAGGACAGTTCATAGTAGGATGAAATGGAGAGAATAGAGTGTTCTTCTCATGTCTCATCCTTTTCAAGTCTATTTTGACAACATAAATATAGACACAGTGCAGTGTAGGGAGATAAGTAGGGACTTTGGAACAAGTTTGTCATCAGGTAATTTCCTGTCTGTATGATCTTGGGTTGGGAAATAATTAGGCAATAACCAGAGGATATTTTCTATGTCTCCTGGAAATAGAGTTTATTGTCCTAAGACTATAGAAGATACCAGAATTTAATTGAAAATTTGGGCCATGTTTTACCTTAGAAATATATCTTGTTAAATTATATAATCTGCTGTCATTTTTTTTTTTTTTGGTAGAGATTGTGAATCTCCTTATTTTCTCTAATCTTCCTTGTAATTAACTTACTTTATTGGATTACAAAACTAATGCATACTTTTCTTGAGATGTTCACAAAATATAGAAAAGTTCAAAGAAGGAAATTAAAGTAATCTATAATCCTACCATCCCAGTACCCAGACTTAATCACTGTTAATGTTTTAAAGCATTTTTTCCCAGAATTTTTGCATAACCTAATTTATTTTCATAAAATCTATCATATCATTGTGATGTATTATACAACCTGATTTTATTGGTGGAAGTATTCATGCTTATAATTTATTTAACCAATCCTATATGGTTGACTATTACTGTTTTTTTAAATTTCTTCACTAATATTATAATTCTTCATGAAAGAAGGAAGGCTGAAATAAGCACTGCCAGTCAAGATCAGGAACCAATTTGATACATTCTACAGAAAAGACTACAAACGAAGTTCACAAAATCTTCAACTAACAGCAATATATTTGAAATCAATGTCCATGTGCTACATTTTGTATTCTCTGCAATGAAAACTACAGACCAGGTAGCCATGGAGTAGCTGGTTTAACTTACCTAGAAATATCAGAAAGAGAAGCATAGAATATGAAATGAACTACTTAGGAGGCACAAAGCTAAGCTTTGTTAAGGATTCATGTGCGCCCAAGCTGAGAATATACCAATGATTTTACTTTGAAATGAGAATAAAATCTATTTGTCTTAATAAGGGCAATAATAATATTATTATTAATAATGATGATGATAAAGGAACAGTTATTGAGTGCTTTTTATGTGTAAGGCTTTGTGCTTTATATAACTTATTAACTTATTACCTATTAGAACCTATTATTATTATCCTCAGATAATAATAGGAGAAACCAAGACTCAGAGAATATAAGTAACTTGCTGTAGGTCACGCAGATAGTAAGGGAGTGGGGTGCTAGGATTTCTCTGCATCCAGATCTTTCTGTCTTTTAGGTTTCATATCAAATATTGCCACCCTCTATTATGGACACTTTTTATTATAAGACCCCAGTTTATTTTTCTCAAAGTACTTTTCATTAATACTGCTATTTTCCTCCTAATTTGTTTGCTTATTGCCTATTTGCTTAACTAAAATGTAACCTCCATAAAGACATGAACTTTATCTATTATGTTTATTACCATGTCCTCAGCACTTAGAATAATATCTGATAACTAGCTGGTGATTTATAAATATCTTGTTGAAAGAAAGAATGCATGGAGTAAAGGGCATGGTATCTGCCCTCAAAAAACTGACAGCCTAGTCAATTCTAAGACAGGCACAAGAGTTGTATTTGGTAAATGGGTGTTTTTATGAGTTTCTAAGTATTGTAGTTCTTTGTAAGCAAAGGCAAGACCGAGTTCACACCCACCCGTGGGTGCTTAGAAAATAACCCAGGCAGAGGCCATGATTAAACAGGGCCTTGGGCATATAAATTGTTCGAAAAAGTCTCTTTAACTTTGTCCCAGTCATTTAATCCCAGCCCTGGTGATTCAAGAAATGAAAGAGAGCCCCTTCAAAGGAACAGTTAGGAAAACCCATAGCCTTGATAAAAACGCATCAAATGAGATGCTAACGCCCCACATTGATCACCTCAGAAAGCCTGACTGAAGATGTTTATCCTAATCCTCCAATCCAGACACTTCCTGAGATATGGTCAGGAGGGCTAATTACTCCAATACATAAAAACGGAAATGCTCTCAAACTGAACAGCCAGAGAGGTCTACATTAGCGGCAACAGCAGTAAACCCTGAAGCTGCATCCTTGGTGAAAGAATAAAGCAATGTCGGACCAGTGACAGCAACATCCATAAAATTCAAATTAGATTCCTCCCTTGAAAATGAGCCACAGACTTCATCTCTCCCCCGATTGCTGCATATTAACAAACGTGAAAAAATCCAATCAGGAGAAGAGATTTTCCTTGCTTTATTAGACTTTAAAATCGCCCTGGATTCAATCTGGCCCCAGAAGTGAATCCACAACTGCTACAAAGGGAATGGATGGAAAAAAGAATGACTTATTTAAGTTTCCATATCAATCCATCAATTGAAGGATGGAAATAAGCATAAATGGATGTCTTCAAGCAGGAAAGTGAGACAAGGACTCACATTTCATAGCTTAACAGATACTAGGATGAGTTACTTCCAGGGTTGGAGCTGCGCCCAAGCTCAGGGCCTCTGATAAACCAAAGAGACACCACGCTGAGCTGGATTTCTTTGTGGCATTTAGATCATTCACGTGGAGGCTGAAAGAAAGAGGTTAGTCACACATTAGTGACCAAACTCTCTAGATCCATCTGCATAGCAGTTCTTAGACTATTTTATTGATGACGGTCTGATAGAGTAATGATTGATAATAACATACAATATGGAAAACAACATGCCTGGATGATCATTCAAATGTGAATGACAAGGAATAAAAGATTGCAATGTACTTAATTCCATTTTTTCCTGTTACCAGAAGCACATCACATCATTCTAGCTTTGAAAGAGCACACCATCTTTTAGAAAAGAAGAATGTAGATGTGAAAACTTTTCTTAATAATCTTCTTAATCTTCTTCACAAACCAATCCTTGATATTTCTGCAGAATGCCTCCATCAGCTTTCTCCAAACCAAGAATAGCACTGGAGCATATAAAGCTGCCCAATTCACTTCGCCTTCATGGAATCAACAGCACTGACACCTATTAGCTTAAATTCAAAGTGGCCCAAAACCTGCAAGGAATCACCATAAAATGAACCATTATGTCATTGGTGTGCCAGAGTTTGGGCCACAGGTTCTTATTTATGTCCCTTAATGCCCTGTAATTTGAAGAAGAGTTTTTAAGAAAGCTAGATTCAATTATAAAGACAACCCCATAGTCACAAAGTATAATAATTAATATGTCTTTAGCTACCTTATACTTATCCTTCCTGGATAAATGTTTTCATGAAAATAATTTTATTCCAGTATAACTCTGATTTATTTGTAATGAGCACTTGTATTCCAGCCTAGACTCCTTCACCTCAGTGTACTTCTTACATCTAAGAGGAAACACTCCAGAAGCAACAGGAATTCAATTTTCAAAAAATTATTGATCTTCTGCTATCTGCCAGGTACTGCAGAGAATAAGTAGGCAAGGTTCCTGTTCTCATGGAAGTAGTGTTCTGGTAGTAGAGTGCCAGGAATTAAACAATTAAATAAGTAAATAAGAAGGACTTCATACAGAGATGCGTGCTCAACTGAAACACAGAATACATGGCATGTTAGAGAACGGTCAGATGGCTGTATTTTTATGAATGGTCAAAGGAGACTCCTCTAAGAAGTTGACATTAAGATCTGAATTACCCAGTGGATTGAGTCATCTTCAAAGGAAGGATAAGAGCATTTAAGGCTAAAGGAAGAACAAGTACAAAGGCCAAAAGGAGGGATAGACTTTGGCTTCTTGTAGAAAAGAAAAAAGTCCAGTAAGAGAAGGGGGGAAATGGTGTGAGACAGAGCTAAGGATTTAGACAGAGATTTAGACAGAGATCATTCAGGGTTTTGTTAATCAGAGCGAGGGGACAGAATTATACTCTGAAGGAGAGAAAGCACTGGAGAATTTTCCCCAGAAAAATTACATAATCTGACTCATAATTTTAAAGAATCAGTCTGGCTTCTAGGTCAAGAATACACAGCATGGAGGCAGATTAGAAAGCACCAATTGCAAGGGTCTAAAAGAGAGATAATAGAGGCTTGGACTAGGGTAAAATGGTAGAGTTGGTGATAAGGAGTCATATCCAAAACATATTCTAAAGGTAAAACACAGGAATTATTGATTGCTTTGTATTGTCTTAAACAATTCAAAACATCTTAAATGTTAAATCAAATTTTACATGTGATAAATAAGTTTCAACTTTTAAAAATTTATCTAAATTGGACTAGCACAGAGAGATGTATGCATGAACAAAAATATTCATCACTGTCAAGGTAAAAAAAAAAAAAAAAAACTGGGAAACCCAATGGGGAATTTTTAGATGTCCATTAATATGAAGGTACTTCACTAAGTTGTGGACAAAATGCTACACAGTTATTATTACTGATGGTGTGAGTTTATTTTCTTGATATGAAAGTATGTCTATGTCATGCTGTTAAATGAAAAAATAGGTCAAATAACAGTATATGTTCTGTTAAAATAAAAAATTAAGTTATATATATATACATGCACATGCAATGTGTGCATAGAAAAACATGGAAAGAAATACACAAAACTATTTCTAATAACTCTTTTTGTATGAGTACATGTTACACTCATCATTTAAAAATATCAACAATAAATATATTTCAATTGGGGGAAAATGGATATTCAGTACCTACATTAGTGCCTTCACTAGTCATGGTTTTGTTTAAATCATTTGTGCAAACTTTTGAATATCCAGGTGTCAGTTCTCTGTCAAGTTAGGTTTCCCTAGCTGCCATGTGTCTGCTAAATAGTTAATAATTTATCAATTTATATCAGTGTCCTCACCAGCAGGGTTTAAATACAGAGTACCAGCAGAACACCCTCCGACAAGACTCTAAGGACATTTAATGGTAGGAAGTGAGCTCTAAATCATTATCTCTTTGGTATGACATCTTATATTTTCAGCAGTGGAATTTTTTCACAAAAACAGGGGCACCAAAGATTGCAATCTGTGGACATTTGGACTTTTGTCCAGCACCTTAAACCATAACCAACTTTGTTTTCCAACATTATCAAATCACACTAAAAGATCAAATCACACAGAAATAGAGGGTTAAAAATTTTAGTCATTTAAATTACAAAATTAAAATATTCCTGATACCTTACATAAGTTCTTGTGGTAATTATTCACTATATTATAACAAATCCTTTTCTTAGATGCCTTTCATTTATTCATTAATGTATATATTTCTTATGTTCCTACCCTCTTTTTACCCCTTCTTTCCTTTACTTCTTCCTTCTTTCTTTCCTTCTTTATTGTGTTCAGTCTTTCATTTATTTATTCATTTGATAAATAGTTATTGAATCCTACAATATATCAAACATTGCTAAATGCCAAAGATATGAAATGAGTATGACAGAAAATGTTTCTTCAGGGGAACTAGAGCCTGTCTAATGGGAAAGACAGAAACATAGAGATATAAAAACAACCATAGTGATATGGTGTGATTTTTAATGTTGACAATGTTGAGTTTTAAAAGATAATATGGAAATTTTTATTTTATGTTTTTAATTGAATGAAAGATTCTTTAACTTCTATAGTGCTTTACAATTTTCAAAAGATTCACACACATGATTTCATATAATACCATAACAACCCTTTTTTTCTCCTACCCCTATATTGCCCCTCGCCTCCTCTCTCCCCACTAGAGATTACTAATTACTAGTTTGTTCTCTATATCTGTGAGTCTGCTTCTTTTTTGTTTTTTTCACTTGTTTGTTGTGTTTTTTAGATTCCACGTATAAGTGATATCATACAGTATGGACCAAGGGTAGGAGAGAAAGGGGTCATTAATATAGAGTAGCAGATCCAACAAAGGTAGAGTACTGAGAAATAGACTGGCACCTTAAGAGTTTAGTTGCACCCAAGACAGCTGAAGCAAAGTGAAGATTAAAAGATTGGTGGGATAAAATTAAAAATGGTGTTGGAAATCATTCCCAAGTCTAGACAGGGTTTCTCTGAAACATATAAGGGTCTCAGTTTCTTCTCACAGGTCTTTCTGCCACAAGCCAAGGAGCTCCAAGCTACCTAATGTTGCTGCTGTTCTCATAATTGGAGAGTGACTCAGAAAGTCTTGTAACTGAGTAATCAGATGTTCAAGTTTATTAATCAGTATTGCTGTAACTGGGTAATCAGATGTTCAGGTTTATTAATTGATATTGCAGAAGCCATTGATACCTGGAGATTTATGGAATGGTACCTGAAGCTTATTGCTCTCAGGGTCTTAGTCTCAGTCTCAGACTCAGGCAAGGGGGTGCTGCCCTGGGCTCCAACATTTAGGTAACCTTTTCTCTGGTTGTCCTTTGGTCATGCTTCTTTTGTGCAGTGAGGTATCCACAAGACCTGGGAAACATGACTACACAAGGGTCCATGTGTCACAACCCTACCTCAAAAAATCATAGGTACCTCAAGTCCTGCAATTTCCTTCCCAAGAGGTCCCAAATCCTTTTTTCAGAGTACATGTGACCAAGGGGCAGCTGTTTGAAATAGAGGGGGCTGGATAGTTTAGTGTAGATAAAGCTTAGAGATGTGTCTGAGTTGTCAACATATAAACATATGGGATGCCTCGCTGTGTAAGATGGAGCCAGGGTAGGAAAAGAAAGGGAAGAGTGTATCTAGAAGTGAAGGGTGTTGTCAGAGGCCAGTGGTGAAAGACCCAAGTTCTGGTATAGAATTCAAAGGAGTCCATGACCTGTAAATTTGAACCTGAACTTAAGGGTTATTATGAAAGTATGTCCATCAAAGAAGGAAGATAGATTCAGTGATGTGCTAGAGCCAGCTCATAAAGTCTTGGGGGAACTGATTGTTATCCTCTCTTCCCAATCCCACGTTCAGTGGCATCACATTGGTGGTTTGAAACTAGCCATGGAGAAACTGTTTACACCATAGAAATCAACAAATGTTACAAATCAGCACCTCGACCCTCCTTCAGAGACCCAATTGTTAAACATTTATTCTCATGCCACTGCATTAAATATGCTTTATTTAATGTCTTGTGAGTTTAATGTATAACTTTTGAACTTTCATACATGTGGTACGTACATCTCTATACTCTACAAATGTTAGGAGTAAGATTGCCTAAGGTAAAGCTGTGTTGTTGCATAGCTGCTTAAATTAAACTCACTAGGATATGTATGGTCATCTCCCATTAGATGAAAAAGGGTGAACATCCTGTTCTGGTACTATATAGCGCTCACAAATGCCTATTATAATACTCATGCTCCATTTCTTCTATATCTATGTGATAGGGGATGAATAATCACGTTTTATATTTATGGGTTGAGACTCCTCAACCTTTTGAGAAATGAATAAGAAGGTGCCCTTTTGAACTCTCTAGAACTCAGAGATAACAAGGGCCATATTGTGGAATTTTATGGCATACCATACACCATGATAAGGAATTGTTCTGTAGGGGGCATTCTGGAAGTCTTCATAACATAGATCTAGTCATCTCCCAGGCCATGGTGTATAACTTCTATTTCTATTTTGGACTCTAGGAAAGTTTTTTTTAAACTAATTTCTTGAAATTCAAGTCTAACTAAATCTAGGATAAAATGCCTATAGCTGGTTTTCCATATTTTAAAATGTATGTATAAAATGCCTGAGAGAGTAATTTAAAATGATGAGTCTCTTCTCTCAGTCCCAGAGGTTCTGACTCAGCAGATATGTATTGGGTGAGGTCCAGAAATTTGAATTTTTAATAAATGTCCCAGTTGTTTCTGATGAACATGGTTTATGGATAGTACTTAGAAGATATTAACTCATAATCAAAAGTGTCCAATGTAAAATTTTGTAATTTCTTTTAATTTTTTTGGTATCATAGAAATGAATTGACCTTAATGGATAGATTTTGGCCCACTCACCTAGATACCAGGGGCGTTATGGACTGAGTTGTGTCCCCCCAAAATTCAAACGTTGAAGATCTAACTCACAATGTGACTGTGTTTGGAGATTAGGTCTTTAAAGTGGTAATTAAGGTTAAATGAAGTGTCCTTATAAAAAGAAGGAGAGACACCAGGAATGCATGTGCACAAAGGAAAGACCACATGAGGACACAGTGAGAAAGTGATGTCTGCAAGCCAGAAAGAGAGGTCTCGTCAGAAACCAACCCTGTGAGCACCTTGATCTTGAGCTTTCAGCCTCCAGAACTGTGAGAAAACAAATTTCTGTTAAGGCACTTGATCTCTGGCATTCTGTATGGCAGTCTGAGCAGACTAATAACACAGGCTAAAATATTTTTAAAAGAAATAACAAGTGACAGATGAAGTCAATATGATGGTCTTTAGCATGATGAAAATATTTCCCCTAGAAGCTGTATTCCATCATTATAAGAGGACCTATGTTTAATTTATCAGGCTCTGACAAGAGGACAATTCACATTGGCCAAAGCAAAAGCTCTGATTTTGAAGGTTCTTAAATGGGCTTTTCCAAGGACTGACTCTCTTAACTCGGTTTCTTTACTTCCATGGTTGACCCATTCTTCCTCTGGCAGATCATTCTTTTTTTATTTTTTTTAAAACACAATCAATAAAATTACTGTTTGATCTTACTGACCAGAGACCCTCTATATTTTTCTAAGATGACTTGGCATGTCTCTACTCAAATACATCCCATATTAGTTACATAGTCAATTTGCAGAGAAAGATCTTATTTCTGCATGTGTGTGTGTATTGGGCAGTCAGGAAATCAGGGTGAGGAGTGGAGCTACCATGAACCCTCCAAAGTGAATTTTCCTCCAATGTGGACCTCCGTCGTTGATCAAAGAAAAAAAAATGGAAATGAATGATGTAGCAAACCCTCTTTCTTAGGAAAATTGGAAGCAGATAAAAAAAAGTATTTTCTCAGTAGGCAGAAGAGCTGATTAAGAGGGAAAATTTACCTCATGACCACAATGGATGACTGAGTGTTTATGCTGATTAAAATAGATGTACTGACATCTATGAGATGCAATGCAATGTCCTCTTCTTCTGAATTCAGATTATTTTTCCTAGTCACTCTTCAACTGTAAGTATCTATTATAAATAAGTTAGTTTTAAATAAACTATTTCTAAAAGCCCTAGGAAGTATATTTTTCACATTTCTTTTTATTTGCTGTGGTAAAAAAGGAAACCTCTGTCTCAGTCACTGTGATTATTAAGTCATTTCTCCACAGGTTTCCAGGGACCCTCTGCTAACTAATTTCCATTTTGAGTTGCTGATGACTATGTTCATTCAACTAGAGTGATGGAGTTTCTTTTCACTGGTTTTAAAATAGGGTCTTTTATAGAAGGTTTTTGCATATCACTATTGAAGGTGCAGTATGCCATTTGTTTTTGTTAAAAGTTTCATTCAGGTCATACATGCCTGAAGACGCTTGGATGGTGAGTTCTGCCCTGAATTCCCTGAGTTTATTACTGAAGAAATGTAGTCTTCAAGTATCCCATAGAGGGGAGAGAAGTAATATTTATTATTACTAATGATCATTTCTCTATACTCAGGACATTGCACAAGATACTTTCTAATATTATTTCCATTTTCCAGATGAATAAACTGAGGACAAAATAGGTGAAGCGTATTAGCTTGGGTGTAGAATGGCATGAACAGCAGAAAGTTACTAGCTTCCTCCATTAGCGATGGAAATACCAGACTTTATTCACAGGTCTATCTGACACAAATCTAGGGTGACTCGTTATTTCTGGTTTTCCCAGTGTTTTCTATTTTAGCACTGAAAGTCTTGCATCCTGTCAATCCTGAGCAATCTGGGACAATTGGTTACCTTACCAAATCCCAGGCTCTTCTCACGGTACTACATTGTTGGTTCATGCTATGACTTTATCTATAGATTTGCTAAATCAATTATTTTAAAAGGATGTATTAGTATGAAGTGGATACTAGTTAAAAAATATTAACCAAAAGTTTTCTCTCTTATGTTTGCTTATACACAGTGGCCTTTCTTACAGTCAGCTAGGACATTCTGTGCTCATTATTTTCGAGGTAGGGTGTTCAACAGGGAATAGGAGTTGTTTCTTGGTCTATTTCAAGTTTAGTTCCTTTAAGAAATGGGAAAGTCTTTAATAAGGACAATAAATTTGGTGACATATATGATGATGTATAAATAAGAATTTACATCCCTGAAAGTTATGATGATGATGGTAGCTAAATTATTTTGGACACTTGCTACATTGAAAACATTTTTCTAAGTGTTTTACGAGTGTTGTCTTACAATTTCCAAATGAATCGTGTACTCCTTATTTTACAGATGAGAAAACTAAGGCACAGAGAGACTAAGTAAAGTTTCTAAGTTCAAACAGATGCTAAGTGGCAGATCCAATATTCAACCTCAGGCAGTCTGGCTCCAGACCCTGTGCTCTTCAGCACTGTGCCCTGCTGAATAGAAAATGATAACACTGGTTGTAGACAGAGAGGGTCTTGTCGGGGAAGGAATGAGGAATTAGATGGCAGTCATTCCTTGAGAAGAAGCTCAATAACTACTCAATCTTTCAGGGGCTGAGCCTTGGGGAGAACAGATAAGAAAATCAAGATGTGTTTTGAGGGAATCTGAAGAAAGAATGGATTTGTGTTCCATTCCCAAGTAGACCCAAGATAGGGCAAGATCCCAGAGTAGAAATCACCTTGTGGTTAATCTAAGAGTTTATTCCTGAGATAACAAGGATTAGTTAGGATTTGGTCCATCTGCACATAACAAAAACCCAAAATAAAGGAGGCTCAAACCAATAAGAGAGGTTTTTGTTTTTGTTTTTATTCTTCTCAAGAAGTCTGGTTATAATAGCTCGATAATCATCAGGTAACAAGTTTCTTTATCACCATCCTTACCAAGTTTCTTATGCTCTAAAACGGCTGCATGAGCCATCAAATTCATATTTAAAGGCAGGAATGAGGTTTTAAAAAAAGAGCAAAAGAACATGCCCTTTTTCAAAGTCCCATCTAATAACTTTCACTTACATCTCAATTGACCAGAATTTATTTGCATTGCCACATTTGGTTGCAAGGATGCAAACAAGTGTAGCCTTTTTTATTCAGACTATTGGTACTCCTAAACAAAATACAAATTCTTTAACTAAGATAAGGAGAGAATGGATATTGTGTATGAACTAGCAGTTTCAACCAGTGGTCCCATATAGTAGCAATGGACAAAACCACTAACCTAAGGAATCCAGTGGTCCAAGAGTGGCAGAAGAAGTGAAAGAGCTCAAGGTTCCCAAGAAACAGCATGACCCAGTAGTATTGGAAGGATTCCTGACAGCCAAATGATCCAAAATTAGCTAAAAGATATTCAGACCCAGAAGGCCAGAAGGCCAAGAGGGAGGTACAGCACAGCAGCAGTATTCTTGACGGTTGAAAATAAACACATTGAGAAATGATCTTCCCTGATATGTGATACTGTGAAAGCAAATACCTCTTAAGTCCCTGAGAATGCGACACAATGCTAGGGAAAGGGTACAGGGGCCCCAGCTGGGCTGAAATTCAGTTTATTCCATGACAACAAAATGTTACGGAGAGATTAATTTCACTTGAAAAATAAAGTTACATTTCTTTCACATCTAAAATTGTAGACCAAGATTCAGAAAAATTACACATGTAAGTGAAAAAAAGGATGCATCATTACATGTTAACAACAAGATTGTGCTTAGAGCCAAATGAATATTTATGGTATCCTTTGATACAATTTGATTATATCCCAGCCTCTTCAGACCCTATGAGTGTTACTTGAAGTACTTTGGCACATAAATAAGCAATTTCGTTATGAATTAGAATGCATCTCTTTGAATTCAACTGTGCTAGTTTTCTGGGGCTGCCATGACAAAGTACCACAGACTGGTGGCTTAAACAACACAAATTTATTTTCTCATAGTTCTGGAGACTAGAAGTCTGAGATCAAGGTGTAGGCAGGGTTGGTTCCTTCTGAGGCTTTTATCTTAGCTTGTAGATGGCCACCTTCTCCCTATGTCTTCCCTCTGGGTATGTCTGTGTCTTAATCGCCTCTTCTTATGTCAGGATACTGATCATATTGGATTAGGGCCACTCTAATTACCTAATTTTGACTTAATTGCCTCTTTAAAGACCCTGTCTTCAAATATGGTCCCATTCTGAGGTCCTGGGGGTTAGGACTTCAGCGTATAAATTTGAAGGGGACACAATTCAATCCCTCACACCAACTTCTCACCAAAATGATCTTGTGCTTATTATTTTTAAAAGTGACACTATTGGGTGTCACTTCAGGACCATAGAAAGCTGCAAGGTCATCACTGCATTCAAAGATTATTGATTGATCACCGTCTGTTTGCCATACCCTCTGTTAGGAGTTGTAGGATCATAAGACCCCAGCATTGTGCAGAGCTTCTCATTAACTGAGGTTTCCGGATATTGAAATGTTACACAAGGCAATCTGGTCTACCTGCTCTCTTATTGAAGTTTATGCTTCTATAGATGTAGGGAAGAGTCCACATACTTAAATCATAAATGAGGTCAATGCTGTAAATAGAGCAAGTATATAATAAGTATATATGGTGTGAATAAATGTGAGAACAAAATATTACTGTTAAAATTCCTTGTAATTGAGTCTAGTTTATGATATTTAGTAGTTGTGTAACCCTGGTTATCCATGTTACATCTTCTCTTTAAAATGGGGATAATAATTATTAATAAAGCTTTGTTAAATAACATGCCATATGACAGAACAGTTTTTTAATCTCTCATCATACTATATCATAGTTAGTTTTGGAATCTATATTAATATTAATTATATATTGTGATTTGCAGGGAAGAGAAACACCCTCCATTATTTCCATGCATGTTCATTTCACTCATGAAGGCCCTACAATACATCAGAGACTTCTGCAAAGCTCTGTCTGATATTACTGTCATTCTTCTTGGCAGGATTGAAGAGCACAATGATGACATTTATTTAGAGTCTATAGTGCTCACCAATTTCTATGTAGAAGATTCTCTCTTTGTCCAATTGCCTTAGGGGAAACCAGGTAAGGGCTTTCTTATTTCTGTTTTTTGAGAAAAACTTATACCTTTTTAGGCTGTTCAAAATATCAGAGGATTATTGGGGTAGCAGATAGGGAAGAACACCTATATGTGAAGAATATTAAAAATGATTCCGTATCAGTTAGGTTTAGGTTAGCTTATACTGTGGGAACAAAATAATCCCAAATATCAGTGGCTAAAAAATGTATATCTTGTCGACATTATATGCCCAACCAACATAGTCAGGCAGGAAAGATTTTTCTCCTGTAGTCATTCAGGAATCGAGAACAAGAGAGGCTTTCCTTTAACATACATATCTACCAAGAAAATGTGGTAAATTGCATAAACTGCACATTGTATCTCAGAGTTACTGCCAGGAAGTGGCATACATCACATTCGCTCACATTTCCTAGACTAAAACAAGTCACATGGTCATGCCTAACTCCTACCATGTGCCTGGAAGGAAGATGGAAAATAGTTGGTGAAATGTAACAATGTCTATCACTTTTTAATTTATTAATCCCTTCCACATGAGGAAAGCCTACCATGTATCAAGAAATGGCCTAAGCACTGAGGATATAGGAGTTTCTATAAACCTTATGTTCTAATGCTTATATAGCATGTAATGAATATGCATGTGATGGATAATATCATAGCAAGAATGATGGTTAGAGATGGCCTGGAGTAGAGAAATTTCAATGGTATATAGGCTGCTCAGGAAAGGTTTCACTGAGAATGTGAAATTTCAGTTAGTTTGTGAAGTAGTTAAGAGGGTAACCAAGTCATCTGGGTAACTATTTGATAATCATGCTAGATAGAGGGAACAGAATGTGCAAAGGCACTTAGGCAGAAACATGCCTGGTATTCTTGCAGAGAACTAAGGTAAACGTAACTGGAGAAGGGTGGGCAAGGGGGAGAGTAGTAGGGAGTGAGGTTAGAGAGGTAATGGGGAAGGCAAAGAACATATCATACAGGGCCCATTAGATCATTAGAAAGACTATGATTATGAGTGAGAGAGGAACCCACTTGTGTGTTCTGAGGAAAGGGTGACATGATCAAACATATTTTAATGGCTCAAGACTTGGGAAGGAGGCAAGGCAGAAACAGAGAGACCAGTAAAAATCTCATTATTCGGGTCAGAAAGGATGGAGGCATTGACCAAGGTAGTAGCATTGGAAGTGACAAGAAGAGATTGGATTCTGAATATGTTTTGAACTTATGTCCAGTAAGATTTGCTAATGTCCTAGCTTTCAAATAAGGATTTTAATTGAGTCTGATATTAAAAAGTAAAGACTGGAAAAAGATACCACTGAACTATGTGAAAACTTGCATGATGGGGACAGAATTTTCCCAAGGCAGTGAGAGAAATCAAGGCAATCTAAATGCTTGTTTTCCTCCTTCATTTCTCCACCTCTTTGTGATCTCATATGACCATGTGCTTACTTCAATTTTAATCTTTATATTACTTAACTTCCTTTCTGACTAAACAGGGTATCAGAGACAGAAGCTATTTTTTTTTTTCCTTCTCTACTCCCTTTGAAGTCTAGAACTTTGCTTAGGACAGAGCGTGTGCTCCATAGAGAGACATTAAATGAAGAGAATACCAAGAGTGGCACTAGAGGGGAAAAAGATGTCACAAAGCTGCTCCCTGGATCATAGTAAAATAGGGTAGATTGCTTTGATTATTCTGGCTTGCACCCTTTCCTGATGGTGGTGATATTAGAACTATTTTACATTCCTCTGTTGATGGCCATTTAGGTTGCTTCCATGTCCTATCTATTTTAAATAGTGCTGCAATGAACATTGGAGTGCATGTGTCTTTTTGAATTATGGTTTTCTCTGGGTATATGCCCAGTAGTAAGATTGCTGGGTCATATGGTAGTTCTATTTTTAGTTTTGTAAGGAAACGCCATACTGTTCTCCAAAGTGGTTGCACCAACAGTGCAAGAGGGTTCCCTTTTCTCCACACCCTCTCCAGCATTTATTATTTGTAGATTTTTTGATGATGGCCATTCTGACTGGTGTGAGGTGTTACTGCATTTTTGATTTGCATTTCTCTAATAATTAGTGATGTTGAGCGTCTTTTCATGTGCCTCTTGGTCATCTGTATGTCTTCTTTGGAGAAATGTCTATTTAGGTCTCCCACCCATTTTTTGATTGGGTTATTTGTTTTTTGATATTGAGCTGCATGAGCTGTTTATATATTTTGGAGATTAATCCTTTGTCAGTTGCTTCATTTGCAAATATGTTCTCCCATTCTGAAGGTTGTCTTTATTTGCAAAGCAGAAATAGAGACACAGACGTAGAGAACAAATGTATAGATCCCAAGGGGGAAGGAGGGGTCAGATGAATTGGGAGATGGGGATTGACATATATACACTATTGATACTATGTATAAAATAGATAACTAATGAGAACCTACTGTATAGCACAGGGAATTCTACTCAGTGCTATGCGGTGACCTAAATTGGAAGGAAATCCAGAAAAGAGGGGTATATGTATACCTATAGCTGATTCACTTTGCTAGTGTTAGTAGAAACTAACACAACATTGCAAAGCAACTATACTCCAATAAAATTAAAAAAATTTAAAAAAACTATTTTACAAACTACTGGCATTGAGCTATAGATTCTTTAATTTTTTTCTAGGTTATCTCCCATTATCCACTTTTTCCTGCAACTTATGGATAAGCCCTCAAGGGAGTGCATAGTGTATTACATTGGATTTTATTGAACAAGCCTAAGAAAATCATACAATTCTATTTATCTAAAAAATTTTTCTGGATGTGAATAAGTGAAAACAGACCTATTATGTATTCCCAGAATCTTAGGCCACGCTTTTATTCTTAAGTGATATACCTTACATTTACATTACATACTAGTACATACACCAGGTAACTCATTTTTCCATAAATATTTGTGGTGTTCTGACTATGAACCAGAGACCATGGTAGACACTACGGTTACAGACACGAACAATCCAGACACTAACAAAGTAATTACAAGTGTGATCTGTGTTACCAAAGTGAATGTAAAAAGCCCTCTGGGAGTCTAAAATATGGTTCAGGCAGCAAAGAGCAATATTTGTAAAGTGCTTAGACCCAATTATGAATGGAAGGTTTATACCAGGGGTTGGCAAACTACAGCTTGTGGGCCAGCTGCATGTTTTTGTAAATATATTTTTTGGAATACAGCTCGATTTATTCTTTTAAGTGTTATCTATGAGTATTTTCTTACCACAATGGCAGAGTTGAATAGTTATGATAGAAAACTTTAAGACTTGCAGGCCTAAAATATTTACTGTCTGGCCCTTTAAGGAAAATGTTGCTGACCCCTGGTCTATACAATGGTTAATAACAACCACAGAAATACTCATAACTTTTAAGTGTGATGAGCACCAAAAGCTATTCTTCCTGGCTTTGTCACATAGTTTTGGCATTGGCAACAAAATTCTTAGCTGATTGGCTTATGAAAGCAAGCCCAGCAAATAAGGGCATTTCTCTATGCTGACCTGAAGGAGAGCATTGTTCCTGATGGATTACTTTTACAAGGCCAAGAGAACCTTTTAAACATGTGACTGTTGGCCTATGCCTCAATCTCAATAGTGAGAAAAACAGCACAGAAGCTATCTGCAATCCAAGTGTTGATTTATTGACACTGGCAAGTCTTGAGCTCATGTTTGCCTTGTCATGACAATAAAGTTATTGAAATTAAAGTTGAATCAAATTGACAGAAGTTAAGAAGTATAGCTAAACTGGCCCAAGTACATTTTTTATTTATAGGATTCAGCATAGTGTATTATACTGGCATTTAATAAAAGCCAAAACCATTCCCAGACTGAGAAACAACGTAGGACAGAACAGTAAACTGCCCAGTAGTTGCCTACTCATCAGTTGTGTTTTCTTTTTTTAATTGAAGTATAGTTGATTTACAATGTTGTGTTAGTTTCAGGTGTATAGCAAAGTGATTCAGTTCATATATATATATATATATATATTCTTTTCCCTTGTAGGTTATTACAAAATGCTGAGTATAGTTCCCTGTGCTATCATCAGGTTTTACCTGATTCAGTATGAATGTTGCGCCTTGGAGGTGGCGATGCAGTGACACAGGGACTATTATTACTGGGCAAAGAACAGTCCGCTCCAAAATAAAATAACATTTGTTGAGGTCCTGCCCAAATCTAGGAGTTTTAAGAAAATGTCAGTGACCACAATTGTGTTCCATTACTTTCATATTTCTATAGAAGAATTCCTGTTATTCTTCCCACACAAGTTTTATATTTTTATTTTTATGTAAATTCACAATTTTGAACTCCTTTATTCCCTTTCAGTATTCAACCACATTTATTAAACGTTCATCAGCACAATGGATTTATCAAATGAGCAGTCCCAGTAAGAATGGTAGAAGAGGCCTGTTGTTTTTAAAGAGGATACAACCTAAAAGGGGAAGGAGAATAAATTCTAAAATATTTGTAAAGCAGACAATAAAACACACAGTATATACATACACTCACACAAAACATGTATAAAAAGTGTGGGAATGTGGGGTTTCCTGGAATATTGGGTTGATTATTGGTTAAAGCAGCCCAGAAGAAATTTGGTAGAAGTGAGTTTCAAATGGAATTTGGAAGGAAAGAATTCATGACATTTGCAAGATAGATTAGATCAAGGATTTATAAACTATAGTCCAAATCTGGCTTGCTGGCTGTTTTTGTAAATAAAGTTTGATTGGAACACAGTCATTTTCATTTGCTTTTGTATTGCTGAAGGCTGCTTTCATGCCACAATGGCAGAATTGAGTAGTTGCAACAGAGTTGGTATAGCCTGTCAACCTAAAATAATTTACAATCTGGCCTTTTAAAAAATGGTTTGCTACTCTGCCTTAGAAGAGAAAGAAACTAGAGGCAGAGACACTAACTAGCAAAAAGCTCTTATATCTGTAAAATGGGACATGGATATTCATGTATTTGTCTTCCTTAAGTTATTTCTGGCACAAGTGTAGATACAAATTAAAATTAATATATAAGATCATAATCACATAATTGCTTGAGCCTTGATTCTTACTTGACAGGTAGGAATGATATCACCTACAAACAGATCTTTGAGAGGATTATTTGGGGAAAGCCCCTTTCCCATGAAATGTGGCAGGGTTATTACTCTGGAGTTGGCTTCCCACTATCACTGAGTTGTGAATCTCGAGCTACCATTTTGTTGAATCAGGATTTACTTTCATAAATATTTCTAGCTTTTACAAATATTTTAGCACCTCCTTCTGATTGAGGAACTAAATTATTTTCTTCTGGACTCTTCAAGTTATCCCAAGCGTAAACTGCAGTTTTAATCGGTGCACGAAATATACATGTGAAAGAGAATATAGGACATTTGACATTACATAAACTATGTCCTAAACCAACTTAGGATTTGTTGGGAATGGAAATATCATACTTTGATCTTATTTTTTTTTTCAAAATTTAAAGATAGAAACCTTTAAGAGAACTACATTATCCACAAAAAATATTCTAAGTACTGCCTTGTTATACAGTCTAGCTGTGAAACTAGTTCTACCTCATGTATAACGCACCAAATACCAAGCTGCAGAATTTAAAGTAATTTTAAGAATTATGGGTGGAGATGAACACATTTCTCTTTAAAGGTACTGCTAAATTGGAGCTCATGCAAATATGGTGTAGACATTTACATTCTTACATTCTAATCCCCCAACCCCTGTCTAGGATCTGAAATGTGCTTCATGTTTCCAAGTACTTTTACATTGTTGGTTTTATCCCAAAATCTGGTTTGGGAGACAGGGTGAAAGTAGTTATGACCTTTCTTTTTCTGATATAAAGACTAAAGCTTAGCAGGTTAAGGGACTATTTTATATAGACATCAGAATTGCCATTAATGCCCGGGTCTTTGGTAATTATTCTGATGTTCTTGGAAAGACAGATTTCACGTTGCATAGAAACTTTTCTGAGCAAGAGAGAGAGAGCACGAGAGGGAGAGAGACAGAGAGGGGGGAAATTATAGGAATCACATTTACTCTCTGTTATGCTAATGGTTATTGTTCAGTATCCTTTACAAGGAAATTTCATGGATTATGCTTCTTTCCTGCAATCACAGCAGATGTAGGACTCAATGCTTATGTTGAGAAGGACGTTACATGTTCCTCAATTCATGGAAACTTCAAGTCTAGAAAATAGAAGAGTCTGGTTAATATCTCTAGAGACCCACAGGGAGTGTCACGCTCCATAAAATTGTTTGTGCATTTATATACAGAGCGTGATCATCACCTCTTGGAAAGGGGACACAGGTTAAGCACCTTCCATATGCAGCAGGGAAAAACCCTTCAGCAAGGAGGTCTACCCATTGGCATGCACAAATTATACTAGCTTTAGTTTCACTATGTCAAAAGGAATATTCACCATGCTTAATAAGAGGTATTGGGTTAATGCCGTGCTGGGTTTTTTCAGCAGGGGAAGGAATGTTCAGATGCTTGGGAAAACAAGGCACCTGGAGGGTGCAGTGAAGGTCACTTACTCATACTGAAAAACCAATTATTTTTATGGCTGCAAATAGAGTCTACAGTATGCCTATGGGATGTGTGTGTGTGTGTGTGTGTGTGTGAGAGATGAATACACACATACATTTTATGTACTTTTACTGCCACTCAGGTTTAATTTATAAAAGTGAAAAAGCAACACTATCTTGCTGCAGATGACCAGTTGATCTAGTCTTTTCAAGTCTTTTCCTCCTTTGCAGGGAGGAAGTCTTGAGAATATGGTTGTATCTGGATGTATCCTCAGAACCCCTGATTTGTTTGCCAATTTGATTTTTCTTTCCATTAATTTTTTACACAATTACTCTGAATAAGCAACTAAGATGGACTAAATGACAAGCCATGGATTTCATGTTCAAAGTATTCTCATTTTAAAGATTCAGGGAATATGGTAGATCCTCTTGTCTCAGTGAGAATACATTTTTGAAAGCTCCTGTTAAGGGATTATGGTCAAATTCCAAAACCAACTTAAAGATATATATATTTCCATTCAGAAAAACTCATTTCTTTGACCAGCCTACATGATGCTTATCATTTCCATTCAGAGCATTATCATTTTTTAGGTTGTAGCATTTTTTTAAAATGCCTAACAGTACAGAGCTTCTATAAAGTCAAGACATTAATAGTTGTGTGTTTGTGGACATTACTGAGTAAACTAGTGTATCTAAATAGTTTGTCCACTAAAGGAAATTGCACATGGCAGGTAAATTTTGATTGATAGTAGGGAGGATTCACTTACTTGACCACTCATTTTTCTCAAGCATTCCTTTTTTCTTTATTAAACATGGTTTATTAACTTTCCACTGTGCAGGTTGAATGTCCATAGGAAATGCTAATTGTTAATCTTAAGTCTGATGAAGACAATGGCACCACATGAGACATCCCAGTGCACAAAGCATAGAAGAAGGAGGAAGTTAGAGGAAGGAATGTTGAGATTCATGAAAAGAAAAATCATATTAATCATAAAGTCAAAGTCGAGTCCCACTTCAGCCTTGATCCTGACCACTGCCTGCATCACTGGGATAGCCAAAGTGGCAGAGGAGACTGTTGGGTGTTGTGAAATAGTTTTCATGGTAGAGAAGCACCCAATGCAGCACGGTTGTCTGCCCAGGAACACACGTCAGGGCTTCTTGCCTGGCGACTGCCTGCAATGGTCCTTTAATACCCCTTTAGGGTTCTAGATTACAGATCCTGGGCCAGGATCTTAATGTTAAGACCAATAAGATGATTATTAAAGAAAAAAGAAAAAGACCATTAAAGGAAATACAGAGGTCCTGCAGACCACATTCTTCTGAGTCAAAGCCATGATTCTTACAATGGCCTACAAGATTCTCACCGACTTGACTTACATGGCCCAACCTCTCTAGCCCCCCCTCCAATGCCTCTTTGAACTCAGCTCTCTCTCCACCCACTACAGGGTAAGCTCTAAGAAGACAGGAGATAGGGGTGTCCACGATACCTAAAACAGTGCCTGGCAAAGAGTAGGCACTCAGTACATGTTTCTTTAAAGCAATGTATGAACAGTTGATGGGTTTAACTGCTTTAATTCATAACCTCTCGGAGCCTCAGAGCTCTCATTTATACTGATAAGAACCACACTGCCTATCTTTCAGAGAAGCTGAGAGAATAAAAAAGGATAATACACATAAAGGATCTGGCAGAGTGTCCCACACAGTTGGTACTCAATATATTTTTGTTTTGTTTCCTGTCCTCTTTTATTCTTCTAGACGCAATAGTAGTAGTTAATATTTGTTGTATTGTTACCATATGCCAGGCTCAATGCTGAGCACTTTACAAGCATTGTCTCATTGCATTTTCTCAACCCTGTGAGCTAGGACCTTGTATTACTCCCATTTTATAGATGAAGATTAGAAAAGTTAAATTATTTTTCTAAGATCACAGAGAGAGTAAGCAGTCAAGCCAGGATGCAGATTAGGTTTACCTGACACCATAATCCCACACTTTTCCATGACACTACACTGCAAGTGGGGTAAGGAATACTTAATTGCACTCTTGAGCTTGAATCACACTGTAGATAGATGACTAATATATTGTCCAGGCTCCAACACTGGGGTATAAGGGTGTTGCTTACCAGTGGACAGCACAGTTCATTTACATGTGTGTTTGTTTGTTTAATCTCAGGAAAATTTAAATAGCTCAGCTAACTTGACAAGTTTGCCTGGACCATCCTTGTAAAACTCCATCCCTGACTCTAAAGCATTGATTTGAAGGTCTTCATATGCATAAAATAGACTTGTTATCGTCCACTGATTAATTACTTGCAAGGAGCTATAATATAAAATTATATTTACACATATTATATTGCATATAGCATATTTTTTAATTCTCAAACCAACCCTATTACATAGGCATTATTATCCCCATTTCACCACCAAGGTCATGAAGAAATGAGAACATTTGACTGAAGTCACACAGCTAGTAAGTGGCAAAGCCCTTAGATAAATTATGGAATCTGAATTTCAGCAATTGATTTTCATAGGAGTTAACATAACTCAAGAACTTAATTCAGTCTAACTCCAAAGTCTGTGCTCTTGACCATTATATTAAACTATAAAGTGCTATATAAATGTGAGGATTTATTATGCCTCTTCTTATACCATTATTCCACATGGAAATTTCTTCTCTGGAATGCCTTCATAAGAACTTTAAGTTCCCATTTAGAGAAACCCTCTTTGCAATCAATTATTCAAGGAAATGAATTGGCAATTGCTCTCACCAGTATCCAAAAACAAAGGACAAAAATGACTTTGACATGACAACCCAAATACACATCAAGTGTCTATCTGACCACTTTGGCTGAATGGAGAGGCCCTTAGCCATGAAGTAGTAGGCAGTTCAGACAAAGCATTTAAATGGGCTGTCTAAAACCCAAAGCTGGCAATCTTCCCAAAGTGATGTGCCAAGCTTCTGACTTCTTCCTGGGCAGAGGGGAAGGTTCCATGCTTTCTCCTCATTGCTAATGTTCTCAGTTGCCAAGGATGCATGCCTACCAGCCACCAGATCAACCTCTGGTTGAGATTCGAGGTGGAGACCACTTCTGTGGAGTAAACTAGGCATCTGGAGAAACAGCATTAATTTTGTTAAGCTGCTCAAAAATAAGTTAGGGGCACTTCAGCATCCCATACACTGCTTATGTGATCAGTCAGCTGCATCTTACAGCCGATGTTATCGTTTTCTTAAAAAAATTTCCTGACATAGTTGGAAGACTTCTTGCTTCTCCTCCATGATAATTTGCTATGTTACAGTCTCCAAATGAATTACTCAATCCCACGTTCTCTGAGTTTAGAAAAACTTCAATTCCTTGTTGAGCTTAGTATGACTCCTAAACTCATTCATCAATATCTGTTTCAGTCTTGTAATACATGTCACCTTTATGGGATGTGTTCGCTTGCATAGACACTAGTCCACCACACACACACACACACACACACACACACACACACACAGGCTTCTACATTGTGTCTCACAGCCCCATCACAGAACAGTATTACTTCTTCAGGGTATACCAACAGCAAGATCAAAGACATGATTCCTGCTTTCTGGCGGGAATTCTGCCCACAGCTTTCCTATTAGCATGCTTTATGGCTGGAGGGAAGCTGGTTTCTCAATTGTCAGTACCTTGTCTGACTGAAATCTTATTCTCCCAGACAAATTACAAAGGGATTTGTACAACTTTACCCAGACTCTAACTTAGCCACAAGATTAATATGAAAAAAGTGTCCTCCCTCAAGTCTTCTTTGAGTTCTTCTGAGAGTTTTCTTCATTATGTCTTCCAAATGCTCTGCTTTGCTAATGGAACATTAAACAGTATTCTTACTAGGAGGTGTGGGATGGAAGTTCCAACTAAATCTTCTCAGGAGAAAGATCTGGACTCTGACATTGTATTAGGGACTGGGAGGCAACTACCTCCCATGACACATCCTTCTTAATCTCTGCTTGCTATGCGTTGAAATACAATTAATGTAACTTGAGCTGAGAAGAACTGTATCTTAACTTAATAAACAAAACCTTCACAGCATCTCTTCAGTTTTATGATTTGTGCCTTCTGGGCAAAAGCCCCAAACATCAATAGGGAAATTTTCTGAGGATATTATACTGTTTGGAAATACTTTAAATCTTTGTCTGAGGCCCTACGAGGTCCTATTTGGGATGGCTCGTGGCTTAAGAATGTTCTTGACTTATTGTTGCATGAAAGGTGCCTCAGACTTCTCCTACTAGAGAGGACATTTTCCTACTTTATGTGACTCTTTACCATAAATATGTTTTTAGTGAAAACCTATGGGCTGATACTCCAGTTATTCTAAATTTGTAACGTTGGTAGAAAACATTTTTCCCTTGTGATATTTATGGTTTAATTTGAAAATCAGACACAAAAGTATATTCTACATTAACATTACATAAACACTTACAAAAAAATCTCTTGAGATACCATCATAACAAGTACCCATCACTCTATAATTAAAAGCCCTAACACATACGTATCATGTTTTAAAATTAAGATGTTACATATAATAGCTCATTGAATTTTCCAGTTAACTTTGAGTATAGGTAAAACATTTGTTAATCATATAAAACACATAAAAATCCTGAGGAATATAGGGCTTATAATAATGATCATATTATGTTTCTACCAATGTCTTATCATTAATAAGATTGTTATGATAATATAACTTTTTTTCACATGAGAAAACAAGATGCATAGTGGTAATAATAAGCAAGCCAAAATGTCTTTGACAGTCATCATGCCAATCTAAGATTTTTTTTCTAGATTGTTTTCATCCATTCAACTATAAACACCTCAGGACCAGGACTAGTTAGGCTCTCTCTCAAGGCACAAAATTTAAGGAAGCTCCAAAATGCAGTAATCAAGATAAATAACATTTTTCAAAATTTTATTTTACTGAATTATAGTTGATTTACAATGTTATGTTAGTTTATGGTGTACAGCAAAGTGATTCAGTTGCACATATATATAACAGCTTGCATCTGCTAATCCCAAACCCCCAATCCATCCATCCTCCCAGCCCTCATAGATAAATAACATTTTAAGATGAAATTTTAAAAAATCAAAATTATGGTACAGCCATTATCGAAAACAGTATAGAGATTTCTCGAAAAATTAAAAATAGAACTGTGATCCAGCAATCCCACTTCTGAGTATATACCCAAGGAAAATGAAAAGAGATGTCTGCATTCTCGTGTCCATCACAGCATATACACAATATCCAAGCTATGGAAACAATCTAAGTGTCCGTCAACAGATGAATGGATAAAGAAAATGTTATATACACACACACACACACACACACACACACACACAATGGAATATTATTCAGCCATGGAACACAAAGAAATCCTGCCGTTTGCAACAACATGGATGGATCGTAAGGGCATTATACTAAGTCA
This sequence comes from Eubalaena glacialis, assembly GCF_028564815.1. Taxonomy (NCBI): domain Eukaryota; kingdom Metazoa; phylum Chordata; class Mammalia; order Artiodactyla; family Balaenidae; genus Eubalaena; species Eubalaena glacialis. The sequence continues at coordinate 50,801,041 of NC_083720.1, forward strand.
AATAATTCAGACAAAGAAAAACAAATAATGCATGATATCACTTACATGTAGAATCGAAAAGAGCTAAACTCATAGACACAGAGACAAGAATGGTAGTTACCATGGGCTGCAAAATGGGGGAAATGGAGAGATGTTGGTCAAAGAGTACAACTTTCAGTTTTACGATGAGTCAGTTCTGCGAATCTAAGGTAAAACATGGTGATTATAGTTAATAAAACTGTAGTATATTCTTGAAAGATGGTAAGAGAGTAGATCTTGAATGTTCTCAACAAAAAAAGAAATGGTAGTGTGTGACCTGATGGAGGTATTAGCTAATGCTATGGAGATAATCATTTTGCAACATAAATCAACATGTTGTACACTTTGAACTTACACAATGTATATGTCAATTATATCTCAATAAAGCTGGAAAATGTATTTACAGAGCAAAAATTATAACAATTAATGAAAAAATACATAATGAACAAAATATCAAAATTTTAAATCAAGACAGGGTTAGTATTACAGATTTTTCCTTGACTCCTGCATTTCTTAATAGGTCAATGGCAATTATTGACCTATATTATTTGCATAATAATATTTTTGGCCTTGATGTTGTACTAATTTTTAAATGTTAACTCACTTTAATATGTGGTTGTCTCTTTCTACCTGGATGGTAAGCTACTAGAATTCAGGAATTCTGAGTGCATTTATCCACTGCAATAGATTATTGATCATTGAGGACTATCTAGCTCTATTTAAAACCACATTTGGACAAGGAAAAGAACATCCCTCTTCTTAAGAGGCTATTGATTGAAATGAAAAAGGTAGAGGTAGCAAGGTATAGGGAAAAGAGCAGTGGTTTCATTATTAGTTCTACCTGTATAATCAGGCAAGTTACCTAACTTCTCTGGGCCTCCATTTCCTCACCTTTATAATATGAGCATTTGAATATTTACCTTGCTGGTGACTCTGAGGATTAAATGAGATAACCAATGTGAAATGCTCAACCCATTGCAGACACTGAGAAATTTTTTTCCTTACTATTTATCATCCTCTCCAGCCCATCTCGGGTTAATTTAAACTTTCATTTCCAAGATGCCAACCAATAGGTGATCATTCTTGTCTACAGAGCATCTTTGCAATGTATGAACTCAAGTGCTAGCTCTGCCTTCCCACCTTTCTTGACCCTGGGCTACATCCCTTCCCCGGTTATGTAACCTGGGACATACACCAGATGGCAGTGTCCCATTGAGGACAGGATACTTCTGGCCTTTCGGCTCGCTGACCAAGTGACCAGTTGCTTTACCATATCTCTGTGCGTGTTACAGGTCAATAACATTAGCCTTGGGGTCTGGTTGATGTTCAATGTAAAAATAAACGCTGGCAAATCTCTGTACACACTCTATTCCCTTTCAACTGCAAAGTGTTTTCTTTCCAAGGTCAGTTGGAAGAGGCACATATGTGATGTTGGAGTAAACATACACTTCAAATAGATTTTTGTCAATATTTACATTTCCTTGTACTTTAATCAGTACATAACAATCCCTTACAGTATATCTGACCCACACCTCCTCCAGGGACCAGGGCTACAGATGTGAGTGATGCAAGTCTGCTACCTTCAAGGAGCTCACGGTTTAGTAGAAGAGACAGAGTTTTATACAACTAATAATATTACAGTGTGATCATTGTTATGCTATTTAACCCAGATGGCTTCACAGTTTTGTATCTTTTGGAATAGATTTTTTATCTATTCCAAAAGATAAAAATCTGTCTTGGAACTAATCATTCCTCGGGTTGTACTAAGTTCACTTGCCTTCAGCTAAGAGCTCTCAAATCTCATGGATGCCTGGTGTTCTCCATTTAAAAATACAATGAAGGTTTCTATCTTATTCATCATGTAAATGACTTAGGAGGCTTTCATCATAGCCAACTTTCAATACTAAGAAAGAGTGTACCCAAATAGTTTCTGGTACCTCTATTAATTTATCCTACAAACACTCGCTATAGGGTTCCAGGTACTGCACGTGGGGAAATATAAACATGAATGAACTATAGTTCTTGGCCCTGAAGGCTATGAGTCTAATAAAGGGTTAAAAGTTGGTTAAGATCTGAGGTTCTGCCAAACTGGTGTAGACTATGATCTGAGTATATGAGTGTGAGGTGGTGTTTATATACACATGCAGTTTTCAGTTGTGCTGCTGCTTTCGGTGAGATTCATGAACTCACAGCTGAGTCACATACGTGAGGGGTGTGTGTGTGTTTGTGTGTGTATGTGTGTGTTGTCCCTTGATGTGTGATTGTGGCTGCTGAGATTAAAGACCACCTCTCTGTGTAGTACTCAAGACACACGTACCTTCTAGAACTGCCAAACTGACAAAATGATATCTGGAGTCAGTTTCTTCTGGTCACGTTTCATTCCCTTTTTCCCCCTATCCACTCCCTTCCTATCTCTGTCCTGAGCCACCCTGCCTCTGACCAGCAGCAGTCATACACCCTCCTGTGACCTTTAAGGACTCACAGGAATCTGATTTTCCTACAGACCCGCCAGCTGGGGCCTTGGGAATCTGATCCACTCTTGGATCCTTCACAGGATCTGCAGTGGCATTTCAGAATAGGCACCACACAGATCCCTGCCTCACTTGTGCCCCAACGTGCACAAGGACACCATTTAACAAGGTTTTAAAGACCAGCTCCAGCCCTTGAGGAGGCTTGCTGTCCCCAGGAATTTCGCTGCCAACACCAATGGAAGCTAAGCAAGGAGGCAGCTCACTGGGTTGCTTGGCCAAGTAGAGCCCAAAGGTGCCTGTAAGAGCTGTGCATGGCCAACAGATCAAAGTTCAAGTTCAGCTGGATCATTATCTGAGACTTAGATGAAAAGGGTTAGCGTTGATGTCATGCTATCCCCTCTGTACAAGAGGGAAGCAATAAAATAGTCCCTGATTTCCTGAATTATCTGTGGCTTATTGGAACTGCCATCTGCTTTTTATGGCTGTTGGTGATGCTTTGGGAGGCATCATAGTGACTATCTGTCCCTTCCTATGATTCACAAGATCTGAGACTGAGCCTGGGAATTTGCTTTTTTTAAGAAAAGTACATCATGATTTTCTTATGCAGCCCAACCATATGGAAGCCACTGTTAAAGTTTCCTCCTAACATAATACATTGTGATTCTATTATTTCCAGGACACAAAAAGGTAAGGGTATGATACAAGGTGAGATATGAAGAGGGGAGCAAGGTTAAGATTAGAACTTGAGTCTCCTGATACCTAGTCAGCTGCCTTCTCTTGCTCTGCCTGCTCTGCACAGAACAAGAGCCCAGCACGTGGTTCAAATGAGGGATGACAATTGGGCTTGGCATGAAAAAGGCAGATGGGTGCTTACAAAGCTTCCACGGGGTTCCAAAATTTTTTAAAGTCATTGTTTAGAGCTGCAAAAAGAGAACCAAAGGGAAGGGGAGTCTGACCTCTGGAAATGAGACAACACAATACAAATTTCTAAAAAGGAAGGGAGATATTAAAGGATAAATAAGGGGGTAGGCCCTTAGTTGAATCAGGTTATGAGTGTTGTGAAGAGAAGCTATGTTCAGTCTAAGCTAAGCAAGTCACAGGACCTGAGCCATTGACCAAACAGAGCAGGTTCTGGATGACAGCCCCAAGGAGGGAAGGGGGAGCCATGTAGGTGGGTAGATGCCCTAAAGGCAGCAGTGAACTCTAATATGACCCATCCAGGTCACCCACTTCTCCCACCTTGAAAAGTATACCTCCGGGTCACTTTAGAGATGACATAAAGCCAAAGAGAGTAATTATAACAACTATGAGTTATCGTGCTTGTGTGCTGCGCCAGACACAGGTCTCTTGCTAGCTAGCATGTTCCTTTGCAGAAGGAGAAATGATTTACTGTGAAGATAGTGAAGGTCACACTCCGGGGCCCTCACTTGCCCAGGCTCCGTCAGTGGTCCTGGGAGGGGCCCTAGAAACGTGTTCACATAGTCACATGTTTTCTAAAAATTATAAAGTAGAATATTTTTCTTTTCTTATTCACGGAGAATTAAGCTCTGAAGCCCACAGAATCGGTGTCCACCTTGGTGAGGCAGGTCTTGATGGTTATTCTGGTACAGATGCTGCTCCTAAGCAGCTGTGCCATCTTAGGCAAATGGCATTCGCACTGAACCTCACTCTTCTCATCTGTAAACTGAACCTATCTGCCCCAGCCAACTTTATAGAGGAACTCAGAGGATTAAATTACATCATAGTGATGGGGAATTCTGAGATGTGAGCATAAATCACTGTTTTACTTAAGGACTCTGGAAATTGTCAAAATATATGGAAAGAAATACTTAGTCTCAAATATAAAATAATATTCTCCACTGGAATTGTTGATGTACATGTAAAGCCCCACTCAGCTGTACACTTGGATCGGCCTGGGTCTAGCTCTGGAATGGAACACTTATTGACAAAAAGGTCTTTAATACTCATTTACCTAAAAGCAACCAGATCCCAGCGTCACCCCACAAATAGTAATCTTCCCCACTTCAGAGATTGCTTTACCAACCTCCCTGGGGACCAGAGGCAGTCTACACAGAGAAAAATTAGAAATGAAATAGTCTGTTCTATGTGCATTGCACAAATTGCTTATGGCCCAGGACCAAGAAGGAAGTCACTGCCCATAAAGCCACTCTCAGGTCATCAAAGCCCTTTTCACATGTGGAGTGAGGTTAAAGCAGATATCCCAGCCTCGTTCAGCAGAGGGAATATCATTTGGCCTTCTTCAATGCTGTGCTTTGAAGATACAGAAACACTTTAAAGGAAATGTCTTCTCCCAGTGTGAACCACCTCAGTGTACAGCTGTTTCAATCCGCCCACGTCCCCACGGATTCCTTTCTCCTGCCTGTAGAATGTTCACCCTTTAAGGAAAGGATTCTTCGTATAACTGATGAATTCTCCTTTTCCCTTGGCTTCTACCTTCTCTTTTAGAAAGGCCTGCAGGTCACCCCCAATAGAATGCCAAGCACATCTGTGCTTAGATAAAGGAGTGAGGAGGACACAAAGAAATTGGTGGTAAATAAGAAAGAAATAAAGTATAAAACACAAGATGTACTGAGTTCCTATAACGCAGCAATACTTCATGCACATCATCTCATTTAATCCCTACTAGCAGAGTGAGAGGAAGATATTATAATACTGGTATTGCAGAAGAGAAATTGGAGTCTCAGGGATGGGAAGTAACTTTCTGAAGGTCAACAATGAATGAGATAAAAAGCCAATGTTAAACCCTGGTCTTTGGAATTCAAAGCCCATGCACTATTTCCTCTACTCTGCCTCCTCTTTTAAAGGAAAGAAAGAGAGGAAAAACAGATGGTATTTTCTTGCCCTCAGAATTACAAATTGGATTCTACCAAGTGGAATGCAATGCCATCGGATTGCATGGTCACTTCTTTGTTTTTAATTCCACATAATCACGGTGGCTGTAGCTTTTAATCCCCTGAATGGCCACAGCATACATTGCTGGCTCCACACCAATCTCTAGAGCCCGGACACCTTCTAACGCAAGCCAGTGTGACTCCCAGGCTTTGAAAAGTGCCTTGACTCCCCTTGATGGGGACTGTTGGTCAGGTTCACTATCGAGAAGTCTGTGCCCAGATGAGGATGCTCTCAGCTGCAAAGGAACAGCAGTATTACCACTTCAGCCTCCACACAGAGCTTTCTTTGTGTGGTTCCATGGCTCCCTTGTCAGTAATGAAATGGCCACGTGTGTGGTACGATGGAAGGATCTAGACAGTAGGCAGGCAGGCCAGCTGCATTGGAATGTTTGGAGTAGTTGGGGTTTATGAGTAATGCTCTCAAAGAGTGTGGTTATTTTCTCTGAAGTGGGCCATAGTGAGTTCATCCTGGTTTAAGGGGCAGTGCCAGAGCCCTCTTCTCCCTTTGACTTGTGTGTTTTTGGGGAATGCTAAATGAATATTTCATGGTTACCTCTACAGAATTGGATTTTTTCCCTCTGCTTTTATTCACCCATCCATTCTTGCAATAAATATTTATTGAGCAACTACTATAATCCATGCACTGTGCTAGGAACATGGGAAACAAAGATGAATAAAGCATAATCTGTGCTCTCAGTAACTTACAGTTCAGATAGGGAGGTATGCACGTAAACAAAGGTGAGTGGTATTCTGTGTATTACAACAGAAGTATATTTAGGGCTTAAAGGAAAATGTGGTCAATAGAATCTGGGAAGGTGAAAGAGAGGAGTATTCAGAAAAAACTTTATAAAGAGGCTTTCCTTGCAAGACAGCATTTTTAGCAGGAAGAATAAAGGCTGTTGAATTAGAGCAACAGGAAATTAAACCCTAGTTCTGCTGACCCTGAGGTATGTAATCATGATCTTTATTTTACCTTTCTGAGCCTCATCTGTAAAGTGAGGATCACACTACCGGCACCCACCTCAGAGAGTTGTGAACATTCAATGAGATTCATGTTAGATGATTCAAAGTGAGATTTTAATAGTTGGATATAATATAGTAATTTTCCAAGGAGAGAGTGTCTCTGGGTCAGATGGGTGATTTTCCCAGGCATGCTGTCTGAACTTTGGTATGTGAATGCTTCCTTTTACCAATCTAAGATGTGCCAAGAGCAGAGAACCTTGACCTTAAAGATTAGAAATGTGAGCTGACAAAAGAAAGACCTTAGCAAAACCCAGTTCACATGGTGGAAGGCAATGCCCATTGTCCCCTGCAGCAATGATGATGTAGTTTACAACACAAAAGAGTATGTTAGCCTTTACCCCATGCTGTCCTCTGGAACAATGTGAGTGTCAGATATTCATATTTGTATATGGAGGCCTGACAAAAGGCAAGCAGACATGACTTATTCTGCAATCTTTGTCTTTTCAGCTTAGTCAATTTTCTGCTATATTTGGGAAGCAGAGGCAGCTTAATAGACATATAAACTACTCATCAAATATAACAGTGATTATTATTACTGCATCAGTAATGGTGCTATAGTGCAAGCAAAAAATGCTGGCTCTGGCTTATTAAGAAAAACAGTTTATTAAAAGCTGTTGGGTTGCCCACAGAATCACTGAGCAGGCTGAGGAATCAGACTAAATGCTAATCTTTTAGGAAATTCTCTAATGAGAAAAGCAAGGACATGCTGGTGCCACCATGGAACATTAGGTGCTATTGTCCTCTTGGAACTTGCCATTTCTAAGGAACTTGAATTTACCACAAGTACCTCCAGCACCAAGGCTTCTTCTTTGCCAGGAATTCAACAGATAGCCATTGCTACTGCCACCGCCGTTAGAGAGGAAAGGAATTCTCCAACCCCTCCTTTCTGCGTCACTAGGTCGTTAAGTACTTCCATTGATAGAGCCATGCACTAGCTATAAGAGAAATTGGGTGAGTTTGACCTTTTATTTTGAGAAAGTAGAATCTATAATACAAGGAATTTCCAAGCTTAGAAAAAAATATGGAGAAGATGCCATTGGACCACAAACAGGACAAATATCCACTCTAAAATTATTGTCACCATCATTATTGCCTCTCGTAATTCCATATAGGTATTTATTGATGCATTAACAAGTGTGAGGCATTATGTGGAAGAATAATTAGAAATAAAGCCTAGGACAATTGCCCTCAGCTTTCACTTGGAAATAATAAGGCATATACCCCAAATATAGAAAATCTAATTCTGTTAAAGGAAGAGTTTGATGTATGTGTGAGCGTTAGAAAGGGCTTCATTTTGCCCTTTAGGAAAAAATGGAGTCTTAAAAGACTTGTAGGATTTGATTAGGAATCCTTTCTTCATCCAGTAAGTTAGAACAGTGGTTCTCAAACTTTCACGTGCATCAGAATCACCTGGAGAACTTGTTAAAACAGAGTGTAGAACTTGCCCCCAGGATTAATGAGGAGGAGGGGCAGAAATTAGCATTTGTACCAGGTTCCCAATAGTAGTCTGAGGACTACATTTTGCATACCACTGAGTTAGAGAAACCTTCAGGACTGGAGGCAAGGAAGAAAGAATAAGCCAGTGGGATTCAATGGTAAAGATGGTAGCTACTTATGGAAGAGAATTTGTGTAAGGGAAACATCAGGAACAATGTTGAAAAAGTAAATTTAGACCAAACATTCAGGGGTGGATTGTACTAGAATTCCCTCCTGTGGGTGCATGGATTTAATGCTATAGGCAGGAAAAAATGCTAGAAGACCTTTGGGCAGTTTACCCCAAATAACTTGTAATAAAGACAATATTGTCCTGGATATTTTGCTAAGTGCTGGGAATAACAGAAAGAAATTTGATTTTTTTTTTTCAATAAGGTAAATCATTCAGTTATTCTCAAGAGAAGGAAACACCAGTCTTATCGTGGTCTTGTATGGTGACATCCCAAAGGGGAATGAAGGGCCAAAGTAAATGACATTTGAGGGAAAATCCAGAAGATGTCTAAATAGAGACCACTTTCGTTATTACTAGTTTGCTGTGTGAGCTTGGGCATGCTGTGTAACCTCTCTGATTTTTCAATTTCGTTAGCTAAAAACAAATGATCTTTAAGGATCTGCCTCTCTGTGATGGTACATAAGTCTATGATTAGATGGAAGGCTGAAAAAGAGAGACAACTCAAAGGTGATTTCGACATGAAAAGACTGGAGAACTGGGGAAATCATGAATCTAGTGACAAAAATAGAAATAACGTCAACAGTTTTCATCTCAAACTCGAAAATACTATGACCTTGCCTCAAAGTGGAACAACAATAACAAAAAACTAGTGCATCAGGACGTCTTTGTTTAAAAAGTTACGTTCAATTTTAGAGGTTAAGAATAGATAACGTATTGGGAGGCAACAGATATGCATATAGATGAATCCTAATTTAATGCAAACCTATTAGTTTATTTATGTTATTAATATGATACCCTAGAGGATATAAACCAATTAAAAACCCATTTCAATTATTAATTGAGTCCCATAATTGAAGTGACATAATAAATTAATTAAAATGTCCTCAGCTCTATTCACTAAGGAAAACACCTAAATCAGGAAATGGATTGGACAAACAGATTGGTATTAAAATCTTCAACTGGATCCTATCCTACTTCACATAAGTAGTAGCCAAATCCACAGTGGGGAGGTGTTTGAATGAGAAGACCAGGAGAATAGCGATACAAAGATGGATATCCCACATTGTTCTGTGGATGTCGTTTCACAGACATGCCAATTAAACGCTTCAGGCCTCAGTTTACTTAAATATAATGTGAGATCATTGAATAGAATAATTTAAAATGTTCCTCTCTTGTTCTGGCCATTATAACTCATGATAAATACATGGGCCAAAAACGTCAATCCTAAAACTCTCAGTGATGATGAATCATTAATCGAGCATTTACTGAGCACTCTAAGCCTAATCTGTGTTCACAGATAAAGGCTCTGAAGATAAAAAGACACAGTTCTTGCTCTCAAGCAGCTCACGATCTCAAGGTGTCAGAAA